>NW_026703963.1:0-1200000 GCF_028828765.1 Penicillium canescens | reverse complement strand
GGACCAAACACCAGTGGTGGGTTGATAGTTGCAATGTCGAAGTTTGGCTTCTCCTGCTCGACAAACTCCCATGCTGCTTTTTCTGCAAAGGTCTGATACATCGTCCCTATTAGCTCTTGCATTTCCTTCATGAAGTCCCAACGATGACTTACCTTGCTAGCCCTATAGACCTTCGAATGGTCCAATCCTTCTTCCCAGGTCACTGGGTTCCAATCCTTCTCGCTATATACTTTGGGATGTTGATCGGGGTTCACGATAGCAGCGAAAGAGGATGTGATGACCACCCTCTTCACGGTAGGTGCATAGGCTTTGATGGCTTTCAAAATACCCGTAGTTCCTTTAATAGCAGGGTCAAGGAAGTCTTTTACGGGGTCTTGAACATTAAAGTGGAATGGAGATGCGGTATGAAGAACATAATCGAATGGAGGGCTAGACTTGACGGCCTGTTGCGTTTCAATTAGTCTTGCATATTCCATGAAAGCAATTTGATCCTGACCTCATCAAATGCGCCATCCTTGGCCACATCTTGAACAATCACGTAAGAGAGCTTCTCCTTTGATGCATCAGGGTGAGCCTTGAGAATCTGCTTGCCCTTCTCGTCCGATCGAACGGTCACGACAGTATCAAAGCTAAAGCACAGTTATTAACAGTCTGCAACCAGTTATAGGAAGATGGGGGACCTTGGACATACCCATGTTGCAGTAGAATATCGACGATGTGGGCGGCAATGAAGCCACTACCTCCTAAAGCAGAGTTAGACCAATTCGAGGCCATGGGTTTGGTGATACAGCGTACCAGTCAAGAGTACTTTAACCATTGTGATTTGTGTCTGAAAATGTTTGGGATTAAGGAGGACAGGAAGTAACTATAAAGGAGGAGCTTGGCTTTAAGTATCCCCCGGGGGCCCCTCCATCCCGTCATCACTCCACCGATAAGGTTATATGAGGGGTTCAAGATTACAAATACTCACAGGTCAATTTGATGGATATAAGAAGGATATCAGTTGTATCCAAGTAAATCCGTAAGTCCATTGGCTGGCCATGCCTGTCTACTTGTCAGCACGTACATAATTGCCGTCTTCCTTGGAAACTCGGCTTAACTCCGGGACCCGAGGCCCATGTCTAATGAATTCAGTCTTCACCGCTCAAACATTCCATCGCAGCTGAACACATCCCAGACTAGGTATTTGACACAGTTTGACTGCTACGTTTCCTTCGGACAAATTGTGAGGTCTTTCAAAGCTTCCGTGAGGACTAGAAGTTTGGAATATCAATATCCTTGAATAGCCCTCGCACATGCGTCGAACTAACACCTAGCGAGTATCAGTTATTGATTGCAAATATTCGTCAACGTTAATCATAGATAGTCTTCAAGTATGAAAAAATGCAGTTCCGGCCTCGGCAATGGCTTGAACCCAGGCCCTCAGTACTAGAGCAACCAACAGGTAAGCACCGGCGATTTGACATTGGTAAGTCAGCCTCTTTTCTTAAGACTTCCTCGATAGCTAGACCTTGGCTCAAATTCGTCGTTATACATCAATGGGACTAGGTCCTAGAGTTACTAAGCGCAATATGTACATTACTAGCGAAAGTCCCGCTCTCCCTTAAAACGCTTCGAATTTCCGACGCGCTTCAATTTCCCAACCTTGAGGGCGTTATTGCTGAAGAAAATCCAAGTTTTCTCGCATGTATCCCTTGCACACTCAAATCCACGCTTCGCTATCCATCATCGGCACGGCTCGTGCTGAACTTGTGCTGAACTACAGTTACTTGAAGCGTAAAACACCAGACTTGGTTAGAAATATTAGTCTTCTATTTGAGTTAGTGTGTGTTTACCTTTGTATGACTAGAAATCTTGAAACAAACCAAGCTTTATAGACGTGGCAAATACCATATAATAGGGGTCAATACGCTATGCACCTTTCCGCCGCCAAAGCAATACTAAGATATCAGCCCCAGTTAGCAGCAGAGTGAATGTGAGATACAGACGTAAGGATACCTAGGCTACTTCTTTCTGCGCTCTCTTTCTTCCTTTCATTCTCCTCAGTCCTTCTTTATTGAACCTTATATGCCTCTCTTGTTGTACGACCCTTGCGTTGTCTAAATTATCTTGCTAGTTCACTTCACTACAGGATTCCAGAAGAATTGTGCATATTTTAAGAAGGACTGACCATGTTAGTGCTACCAAAACAGTTCACATGATAGTGTAGTTGGTAGGGGGCGCCCAGACAAAGATCAATGTCAATGAATCCTTTCACCGTATCAGTATAAATAACACTCCTGATTTAGGATTAGGATCATACTGATAATGCTGTTATATGCAAACCAGAGCCATCTGTAGGCATGTTATACAATAGACGTTAGATAAGTGAGGGTCGCACGTCGGGAACTCCAAACTGGCCCGTGCGCCCCTCGACCTTCTCCAGGCCTCACACATGACCATCCCTCTACCAACTCTATGCACTTCGCGTCTTTCTCTTACCCCTAGAGGTTGACTTCCAATGTCCACCTTGGGGTGTGTTTTGCAAATATGGCACAAGCAGGTGCAATGACGGACGTTACCCAAAGACTGTTCGTGGAGCTTAAGTCAAAGAATGAGGAGGCCAGAGCCAGAGCTGCCTATGAGCTCTACGACAATGTTCTCTCTGTCTCCAGAGGTACTGCCACGATTTTGGACTTCGGTGTCTGTCTGACTTGACTAATGTACCCACTTCTACAGATTGGCCCTCCGAGAAGTTTGTCGAATTTTACAACGCGGTTAGCCAACGCATCGCCCAACTCGTGGTAACCGGCGGTGACGCAAACGAGAGAATCGGTGGCCTGCTGGCACTCGATCGACTCATTGACTTTGACGGTGTCGATGCAGCCCAGAAAACAACGAGATTTGCCAGCTACTTGCGCAGCGCTCTTCGCAGCAACGACAATGTGGTTTTGGTTTGCGCGGCCCGATCGCTGGGCCGCCTCGCAAAACCCGGCGGAGCTCTTACCGCAGAGCTGGTGGAAAGTGAAATACAATCTGCACTAGAATGGCTGCAGTCGGAGCGCCAGGAAAGTCGGCGTTTTGCGGCGGTGCTTGTGATTCGGGAACTTGCTAAGGGCTCGCCGACGCTTCTTTACGGGTTCGTCCCCCAGATCTTTGAGCTCGTCTGGGTTGCCCTCCGAGACCCCAAAGTTCTCATTCGGGAGACCGCCGCTGAAGCCGTGGGTGAATGCTTTGAGATCATCGTGGCCCGTGATACCCAAGTTCGACAGTCATGGTTTGCACGGATTCATGATGAGGCCCTTCTCGGCTTGAAGTCCCACAATGTGGATTGGATTCATGGCTCCCTTCTGATTCTCAAAGAGCTGATCCTCAAGGGCACAATGTTCATGAAAGAGCACTACCGCAATGCTTGCGAAATCATTCTCCGCCTGAAGGACCACCGCGACCCCAAGATCCGCACCCAAGTCGTCCTCACTATTCCCATTCTCGCATCATACGCTCCTACCGATTTCATCGAGATCTACCTCCACCGGTTCATGGTCTATCTCCAAGCACAGCTGAAGAGAGACAAAGAGCGGAATTCCGCCTTTATTGCCATCGGAAAGATTGCCAATGCAGTGGGCCCTGCCATCGGTCAATACCTCGATGGCATCATCATCTACATTCGCGAAGGCCTTGCAATGAAGGCTAGGAATCGAGCGGGCGTCAACGAGGCACCGATGTTTGAGTGCATCAGCATGCTGTCCCTTGCAGTGGGACAGGCACTCAGCAAGTACATGGAGGCTCTTCTAGATCCCATCTTCGCCTGTGGACTCAGCAAGTCTTTAACACAGGCGCTCGTTGATATGGCTCATTACATCCCACCCATCAAACCCATGATTCAAGAAAGGCTCCTCGACATGCTGAGTATCATCCTTTGCGGAACACCATTTAGGCCCCTTGGTTGCCCTGAAAACCGACTTCCTCCCATGCCGTCTTTCGCAAAAGACTTTGCACCACACGAGCTCCATGCTGATTCCGATATTGCATTGGCACTTCATACATTAGGAAGCTTTGACTTCTCCGGGCACATATTAAACGAATTCGTCCGTGATGTTGCCATCAACTACGTGGAAAATGATAATCCCGAGATTCGAAAGGCCTCGGCCTTGACGTGTTGTCAACTATTCGTTCACGACCCGATCATCAACCAGACCAGTGGACATTCTATCCAGGTTGTGAGTGAGGTGATCGACAAGCTGTTGACTGTGGGTGTCGGAGACCCAGACGCAGAAATTCGACGCACTGTTTTGTGGTCTTTGGACCGCAAATTTGACCGTCACTTGGCAAGGCCAGAGAATATCCGATGCTTGTTCCTGGCAGTCAATGATGAGGTGTTTGAGGTCAAAGAAGCTGCTATCTGTATCATTGGTCGGCTCTCCAGCGTCAACCCTGCTTATGTCTTCCCACCGCTTCGAAAGTTGCTGGTCAATCTTCTTACAGGTCTCGGGTTTGCAACCACAGCCAGACAAAAAGAAGAGACTGCTCTGCTCATCAGCTTGTTTGTTTCAAATGCGACCAAATTGATCAGGTCCTATGTGGATCCCATGGTGACTGCATTGATGCCAAAAGCAACAGATACTAACCCCGGCGTCGCTGCCACCACCTTGAAGGCCGTTGGTGAGCTTGCCAATGTAGGTGGCAGTGAGATGAGAGGGTACCTTTCGCAGATCATGCCCATCATTCTAGACGCCCTACAAGATCTTTCGTCGCATACCAAGCGTGAAGCTGCACTTCGGACGCTGGGTCAATTGGCCAGCAACTCGGGTTACGTCATTGAACCCTACCTCGAATATCCTCATCTTCTGGCTGTGCTGATCAACATCATCAAAACGGAAATGACAGGCTCTCTACGGAAGGAGACCATCAAGCTTCTCGGTGTCCTCGGTGCCCTTGACCCATACAAGT
Source organism: Penicillium canescens (assembly GCF_028828765.1). NCBI lineage: Eukaryota > Fungi > Ascomycota > Eurotiomycetes > Eurotiales > Aspergillaceae > Penicillium > Penicillium canescens. The sequence goes on along the minus strand of NW_026703963.1, from coordinate 1,195,071 downwards.
ACCAGCAGATCAGCGAACTTGAGCCCGACGTACACCACATCAACGAGATTAAGAATGTCTCTGAAGTTGCTTTGATTATGCAGGGTCTTACTCCATCCAATGAGGAGTACTATCCCACTGTGGTCATTCACACTCTGATGCAGAACATTCTGCGCGAGAATTCTCTGGCTCAATATCACTCGGCTGTTATTGATGCAATTGTCACAATCTTCAAGACTCTGGGATTGAAATGTGTACCATTCCTTGGACAAATCATTCCAGGGTTTATCTTGGTGATCAGAAGTTCTCCTTCTAGTCGCCTCGAATCATATTTCAATCAGATGGCAATCTTAGTCAACATCGTGCGGCAGCACATTCGTGCTTTCCTGCCAGAAATCATTGAAGTCATCAGGGAGTTCTGGGATTCTTCATATCAGATTCAAGGCACGATTTTATCGTTGGTTGAGGCCATTGCCCGGTCACTAGAGGGTGAATTCAGGAAGTATCTTGCTGGCCTGATTCCTCTAATGCTAGACACACTTGAGAAGGACTCAACGCCTCGTCACCAGCCATCTGAAAAGATTCTTCATACTCTTTTGATCTTCGGTTCAAGCGGAGAAGAGTACATGCATCTCATCATTCCATCTATCGTGCGTCTATTTGATCGACCGCAGAATCCAACAAGCATTCGGAAGTCAGCCATCGATAGCTTAACGAAGCTTTCGCGGCAAGTCAATGTTTCCGATTTTGCCTCCCTCATGATCCACTCTTTGTCAAGGGTTGTGGCCAGTGGTGACCGCGTACTGCGTCAGGCTGCCCTAGACTGCATTTGTGCTCTTATTTTCCAGCTCGGTCAGGACTTTACACACTACATCCACCTTCTCAACAAGGTCCTGAAGACCCATCAAATCACACACATTAACTACCAGATCCTGGTAACGAAGCTTCAAAAGGGCGATCCCCTCCCACAGGATCTCAACCCTGAAGAAGTCTATGCTTTCCCAGCTGACGACACCAACTTCGCGGAGATCGGGCAAAAGAAGATCGTTGTGAACCAGCAACATCTCAAGAACGCGTGGGATGCTTCGCAAAAGTCCACGCGCGAGGACTGGCAAGAATGGATACGCCGCTTCAGTGTCGAGCTTCTGAAGGAATCTCCTTCTCCAGCGCTGCGTGCATGTGCTAGTTTGGCCGGTATCTATCAGCCGCTAGCTAGAGACTTGTTCAATGCTGCTTTTGTGTCATGCTGGACCGAGTTGTACGATCAATATCAGGAAGAGCTTGTCCGCTCCATTGAGAAAGCGCTCACTTCTCCAAATATTTCCCCGGAGATTTTGCAAATTCTCCTAAATCTGGCTGAATTCATGGAGCACGATGACAAGGCTCTTCCAATTGATATTCGCACCCTTGGAAAGTACGCCGCGAAATGCCATGCCTTTGCCAAGGCTCTTCACTATAAGGAACTCGAGTTTGAGCAAGATCAGAACTCTGGTGCTGTGGAAGCCCTGATTACCATCAACAATCAGCTCCAGCAATCAGATGCTGCCATCGGTATTCTCCGCAAAGCACAGGCGTACCGTGATGTGGAGCTCAAGGAAACATGGTTCGAAAAGCTTCAACGGTGGGACGAAGCTCTTGCTGCTTACAAGCGTCGTGAAAAAACAGACCCAGACTCCTTCGGCATTACGATGGGTAAAATGCGTTGTCTCCACGCTCTTGGAGAATGGAAGGTTCTCTCGGACCTTGCACAGGAGAAATGGAACCAGGCATCAATAGAGCATCGCAGAGCCATTGCTCCTCTTGCCGCTGCTGCTGCCTGGGGCCGAGGCCAGTGGGAGTTGATGGACTCCTACCTCGGTGTGATGAAGGAGCAGTCCCCGGACCGTTCATTCTTCGGTGCTATCCTGGCTATTCACCGCAACCAATTCGAGGAGGCGAATATGTACATTGAGAAAGCACGCAACGGCCTCGATACTGAATTGTCTGCTCTTCTTGGAGAGTCATACAATCGTGCTTACAACGTTGTCGTCCGTGTTCAGATGTTGGCTGAATTGGAGGAGATCATCACATACAAGCAGAATGTCGGTGACCCAGAAAAACAAGAAGCCATGCGCGCAACGTGGAATCAACGATTGCTTGGATGTCAGCAAAACGTGGAAGTGTGGCAGCGTATGCTGAAGGTCAGGGCTCTTGTCACAGCTCCGCGCGAGAACCTTGATATGAGCATCAAGTTTGCCAATCTTTGTCGCAAATCCAACCGCATGGGACTTGCAGAACGATCGTTAGCATCGCTCGAGACGATAGTGGCCGATAGCAATGGTGTGCGCACCATCATTCCTCCAGAAGTCACATATGCTAGACTGAAATTCAGCTGGGCAAACGGACACCAACAAGATTCTCTCGATATGCTGAAGGAGTTCACCAGTGCATTGACCGATGATTTCCAGAAATTCAACACTCTCATGGTGTCGCAGGGCGATCACCATGGAATGAACGGGGTCAATGGAGCTGCTGATCCGAACCACCCAGATCTTATCAGCCTGCGTGAACGGATTGGAGATGCCAACAAATTCCGAAAGCTCCTTTCAAAGAGTTATCTCAGACAGGGAGAATGGCAGACAGCTCTCCAGAGAGGTGATTGGAGGCCAGAGCACGTTCGCGAGGTTCTCAACGCCTACTCTGCGGCCACCCAATACAATCGTGATTCGTACAAGGCATGGCACTCGTGGGCCCTCGCCAACTTCGAAGTCGTCACAACCATCGCCAGCCAAGCCAGCCGTGACGGTGCACCAGCGCCAGTTCCTGCCCATATTGTTACAGAGCATGTCATCCCTGCTATTCGAGGTTTCCTGCGGTCCATCGCTCTGTCCTTGACATCTTCGTTGCAAGACACTTTGAGACTGCTTACACTTTGGTTCAGTCATGGTGGTGATCATGAAGTCAACACCGTCGTCACGGAAGGCTTCACGGTTGTGAACATTGATACCTGGCTATCTGTGACTCCTCAGTTGATCGCTCGAATCAACCAACCTAACATCAGGGTCCGGAGTGCGGTCCACAGGCTGCTTGCTGAGGTGGGCAAGACGCATCCTCAGGCCTTGGTGTATCCACTCACGGTGGCAATGAAATCTAACGTGACCCGACGCTCTCAATCCGCCAGCAACATTATGGAAAGTATGCGGCAACATAGCGCCAAACTTGTCGAGCAAGCGGATCTCGTGAGTCACGAGTTGATTCGTGTGGCAGTCCTGTGGCACGAACTCTGGCACGAGGGTCTGGAAGAGGCTTCTCGTCTCTACTTCGGTGATCACAACGTCGAAGGCATGTTCGCGACACTTGCTCCTCTGCACGACATGCTAGACAAGGGTGCTGAAACCCTGCGCGAGGTATCATTTGCGCAGGCCTTCGGGCGTGATCTGGCTGAGGCGAAGCACTACTGCATGCTTTACCGTGAATCGGAAGAAATTGGCGATTTGAACCAAGCTTGGGACTTGTACTACACGGTGTTCCGCAAGATCAACCGACAGCTCCCACAACTATCGACTCTTGATCTCAAATATGTGTCTCCTCGACTGAAGGATTGCTCGGACCTTGACCTTGCTGTGCCGGGAACATACCAGAGCGGAAAACCAATCATTCGAATCATCAGCTTCGATCCTATCTTGCATGTCTTGCAGACAAAGAAGCGGCCGCGTCGTATGACACTCAAGGGCAGCAACGGAAGTTCTTACATGTACGCTCTCAAGGGACACGAGGATATCCGACAAGATGAGCGAGTCATGCAGCTCTTCGGTCTGTGCAATACTCTGCTCGATAACGACAGCGAGAGTTTCAAGCGACACCTCTCAGTCCAGCGCTTCCCGGCCATCCCGCTGTCACAGAGCTCCGGTCTGTTGGGTTGGGTTTGCAACAGTGATACATTACACGCTTTGATCAAGGAGTATCGTGAAAGTCGCCGTATTCTCCTCAACATCGAGCACCGCATCATGCTACAAATGGCACCTGACTACGACAGCCTCACTCTCATGCAGAAGGTTGAGGTCTTTGGCTACGCTATGGATAACACCACCGGCAAAGATCTCTATCGGGTGCTATGGCTCAAGAGTAAAAGTTCAGAAGCATGGCTCGAGCGGCGTACCAACTACACCCGGTCCCTCGGTGTCATGTCCATGGTTGGCTATATTCTTGGTCTTGGCGACCGGCATCCGTCGAATTTGCTGCTTGATCGTGGCAATGGTCGGGTCGTTCACATTGATTTCGGTGACTGCTTCGAAATCGCAATGCATCGCGAGAAGTACCCAGAGCGAGTGCCCTTCCGACTCACTCGTATGTTGACATTTGCCATGGAAGTCAGCAACATTGAAGGAAGCTACCGCATTACTTGCGAGGCTGTCATGCGCGTCCTACGGGACAACAAGGATTCACTGATGGCAGTCTTGGAAGCCGTAAGTGACTACTCATCTATCATTCGCCACCATCCACTAACTCTTGTTCTTCTAGTTCATTCACGATCCACTGATCAACTGGCGTCTGGGTGCCCAAGAGTCTCCCGACCGCGTATCCCTAACGGCAGAACGCCGCCAATCCATCATTGAGGGGGTCAACTTTGAGCATGGCGTCCAACCAGGCAATTTCTCCCGTCGCCGCGGGTCCATTCTCGAAGGCGGTATCCTCGATGGCCAAGAAAACGTTCCCCAGGAAGCCCGCGAGGCACAGAATGCCCGCGCTCTCCAGGTGCTTGCTCGTGTCAAGGAGAAGCTTACTGGGCGGGATTTCAAGCCCAGTGACGAGCTGAGTGTCAGCGACCAGGTTGACAAGCTCCTTGCGCAGGCAACCAATGTCGAGAACATCTGTCAGCACTGGATCGGATGGTGTAGTTTCTGGTAGTCCGGGTTGATCGTGGATTCTTTTGCTTTTGGTGTTCCATGGCATGAATGATGATATGATATGATGCGTGTCTTGTTTTATCTTGTCTTTTCACCTCGTATGTAAAGTTACCCCTGTTATTTTGCTCTTTTGATTTTTGATTTTCACATTTTCGAGCCTGTGCCTTCTGGTCAGTTCAAGCATTAATGTCAGTTGCGTTATGGCTTTGTGATTTCGCGGTCTGTGATGGTTTCTTGTCTTCCTACTACGATAGATTATTGAGGAGTTCACTTAACCAGCACAAGAAGCTTTAGAAACATCAATCTCATTCCTTCTTTCGGACTCTAGACCAAGGGTTACTGGCCGATGTACATGTACGCACTTACCTAGGTAGTTTGAAAGGTTGCGTTATATATGTCTACGACAGACGGTGACCTATGCCAGTTACACAAATATTATATAAAAATTTGGGCTTTAGCAGAGAGTGCCAGATTGTATTCTTCTAACATATGTAGAAGATGCTTTACTAAATAGAGGTAAAAATAAAGGTCATGCCAAGTCTGCAGATGGTTGGGAGCAGAAAAACGCCCGAGGCGGTAGACCTCATCAGACCGGATCTTGTGACATTTCCACCTTCCCTCGTCACAACCTCACAACATAACCAAAATGGGCGGTGATCTGAACTTAAAGAAGTAAGTTTCACTAAGGACCCTCGAAATAATGTACTGGCCCAATACTGACCCGACAACAGATCATGGCACCCATCGCTGCTCAAGAACCAAGAGCGCGTATGGGCGCAAGAGAAGCGCGCGCTCGAGGAGCGCAAGCAGATCGATCAGCTAAGACGTGAGAGAGAAGAAGAGCGACAAATGCAAGAGCTCCAGCGCCTCCAAGAAGCCTCCGGAAAAGGGAAGCAACAGAGCCGCGTCGACTGGATGTACCAAGCCCCCTCCAGCGCCACCGGCCACTACTCGGAGGAGATGGAGGGATACCTACTAGGCAAGCGACGAATCGACGGAGTCATACTAAAAAACGATGCCGACACCAAGAAGCTGGAGAAAGGGTCGGAGGTGGTGGGCAATGACGCCGCGGCAGGTCCATCTGTTGGGTCGGCGCGCGACACCATGTTGAAGGTTATGGCGGACCCGCTGCTGGAGGTGAAGAAGAGGGAACAAGCGGCATATGAAGCGATGGTTAAGGAAGCGATGCGACGCAAGGAACGAGAGGAGAAGCGCGCCCAGGGCGGAGATGGTGGTCGCGACCGCGGAAAGGAACGCGACCGTCGCCATCGGACCCATGACTCGAAGCGCAGACGGTACAGCGATGATGCGGGCGATGAGCGCCGCGACAGACACCACCGACGGTCATCTCCTCGTCGGCATCGATCCAGATCTCCTGCTTCGGGCGATCGACACCACAGGCACCGGAGTGAGCGTGAGCGTGAGCGACATGACGATGAGCGCCGTGGTGACAACCGTGACAACCGTGATCGGCGGAGTGATGATACCAGATCTCGTCGGGATGACAGGGATCGTGGCCGAGACCGTCGCGACCATCAAGATAAGACAGACTCGTACTCTCGTCACCAGGACCGCGATGACAGACGTGATCGGGGCCGTGAAGGCCGTGAAGGTGACCGCTCGTCACGTCGATACTCTCGATCCCCTCGCCCGTCTGGAGACCGCAATGGACGTCCTCCTCCCACCGAGGACCGTCGCCGAGACTTCCCCCGCCGTGAGTTCAATAACCGGCGGGACTCTGGCCGCGATAATGGAGCACCTTCTGCTCATCCCCCAGCCAACAAGCCTGATCCCAAGGAGATCGAGGAAGAACGACGCCGTAAACTGGCAGAGATGCAATCCAATGCCACTGATATGGAGGTAGACCGCCGCCAGCGGATCACTGATATCACTGCGAAGGAGGAACAACAGCAGGAAGCTGATGATCGTCAGCGCTCAGATCGGGGCAGGTTCATGTCTGATATGCATAAGCGGGTGCAGGAGGATAGTCTGGATGAGCGCATCCGTCGTTCTCGTGGCGGACTTGAGCGGATGGATGAGGACTGAGAACGATGTTCTGTATGAGATAGGTCTTCCTGTCTATATTTACTCTGTGTGGTCTCGATGCCTTGAGTATGGGATTGGCATTCATGATTCCCTTGGTTTATTTTAGCGATTAGCACGAACGTCGATCATTGATGTCTATTATTCTGTGTTCATATGCACCGACGCGAGTAAACAAAGTCTTCTCTACCTCTGGGTTGTGTCCTGTTTCTACGCTACATCGCACTCTGGCCATGTAGGGAAAGGATATCAAAGGGATATTGACCGTACTGGTTAGAGGGGGCGGGGAAGCGTAGTCTCAGAATTTGGGAGGAATCCAGAAGTTTGAAGGCGCGTTGAGGTCTTGTCAAGGTGACTGATTAGATCTTAGTGTATTAGAGTTGTTTGTTACCCCGGATTTCCTATTTGGGCCGACGTGGCCATTTGGTGATGTTTTCCAACTTTTGGGAGGGAGGAAATGCAGTCGCTGATGTAAAAACACGTCCTGGTGGCTTGAAGGCGCGTTGAGTAAACCTTAAATCATTTCAACTATTCGACCTGTTTGTTCACATGAAATGTGCAAATGGCCATCTAACGCTGATATAACTTTATGATCCAGTTACTGCAATGCCTCACATCACTTGAGCGAGACTTTCAAGCTCACACGATGCTGGACTGCCTACACTCAACGAAGAAAGATCATCTTACAGGTCAAGGAGAAGGTATAGATCAACGTCGCTTCATATAGGATATGCCAGGAATACCCTGTTCAGTCTGCTGGCCACAGCAGGACCTCCAAATTATACAGTTATGCTTCGCTAAAGAAGCGATTCTCCGGTCTGAGCAAACCAAAGTGTTCACGCAGCGTCGACCCCGTATAATCCTTGCGGAACAGACCTCTCCGTTGCAGCTCTGGAATCAGCCTATCCGTCACCTCTTCCAGACCCTGAGGCAAGAAAGGGAATGTGCAAGTGAAGCCATCTGAGGCTTCTTCCCGCAACCAGGTCTCCATCTCATCAGCAATATCACTCGGCGAGCCGAGGAAAGCCAACCCTGAATACCCGCCATACCGCTGCGCAAGTTGGCGAATGGTCAAGCCCTCCTTCTTAGCCAGCAGCTCAACACCCTCCCTGCTCGTCTTGCTCGCATTCGTCTCAGGCAGGTCCGGCGGCAAAGGACCATCGGGATCAAAAGCACTCACATCAACCCCAAGAGAAACCGACAAAGACGCAAGTGCACTATCATAATGTACCAAGCTATCCAACTGAAGCCTCTTCTCCTGCGCATCCTGCTTGCTATCCCCAACAATAATCAGCGCAGCAGGCAATATCTTCAAATGATCCCTTTCCCGCCCAGCCTTCACCACCCGCTCCTTAATATCAGCATAAAGCACCTTAGCCCCCTCAATATCCTTGGGACTACAGAAAACAACCTCAGCTGTCTCAGCAGCAAGCTGCCTCCCAGGCTCACTCTGCCCAGCCTGCACAATAACCGGCCAACCCTGCGGCGGCCGTGCAATATTCAACGGCCCACGCACCTTCAACTCCTCCCCAACATGATTCAAAACATGCATCTTCGCCGGATCAAAATACTCCCCACTCCCAACATCCCGCGTAAACGCGTCGTCCGCAAAACTATCCCAAAGCCCCGTAACCACATCGTAGAACTCGCGCGCACGCTTGTACCGATCACTATGTGTCATGTGCTCATCAAAACCAAAGTTATGGCTCGATTCCGGATTCCCGGTCGTGACAATATTCCACGCTGCCCGCCCATTACTCAGGTGGTCCAAACTGGCGAAGCGCCGTGCAACATGGTACGGCGCATCGTAGGTCGTGCTGGCTGTTGCGGCCAGGCCGATTTTCTCGGTTACGGCCGAGAGGGCTGAGAGCAAGGTGAAGGGCTCGAAGGATGTCACTGTGTGGCTGCGTTTGAGGGCCTCGACGGGCATGTTTAGGACGGCTAAGTGGTCTGCCATGAAGAAGGCGTCGAATTTGGCGGCTTCGAGCTTTTGCGCGAAGTGGATTATGTGTTTGAGGTTGAAGTTTGCGTCTGGGTAGGAGTTTGGGTAGCGCCAGGCTCCTGTGTGGAGGGAGACTGGGCGCATGAATGCTGTTAGGTGTAGTTGGCGGGTTGGTTTGGGGTCTGTCATTTTGATGTTGGTTTGATACTCTGTATAGTGGTTGGATGTGAGATTAATGCGTTATAGACTTAGATGGTGAGTATAGATGGACTATATAACCCTCTATATACCCCTCTATATACAGACTTATCGAGCTGTCATTTATCAGCCGATTTATAATCTTCGGCCGTTGGAGAGATGGCGTGCTGGAGCAGGTTGCTTGCGCAAGCAGCTTGTGTAAATGTCAGCTTACGGGAGTCTCTCAGCAGTGGCTGTGAAACAAAAGCTTCCATAGCGAAGAATTAGTAGATGCGCACTTCCACAAGAACTAACGTTTGATATGAATTCGACAAATGTATAGATCCATTGCCATTTTGGGAAGAGCGTCCTTCCTGCCACATCATTAGGGCTGCCATCTTCCATATGTATGTCTGGTACAGTGATATCTCTCCTTCCAGATTATACATACCCGGATATACCTGCATAGCTAGACTTTAAGGTAGCTTACTTGTTGCTTGACTCTACATGAACTGGTTCGTAGGTTCAGGGGCAGACTGTCCGTAGAGAGACAAAGAACAAGGTAGAAACATCGTTTCCGAGATGGAAAAGGTATCTAAGTACTACTCAACAAACTGAAATGTCTCTTCACCATACCCAAGCCAAACACGAATCTCTTCTAACGCAGCTAAGTCATTCTCAAAGAAAGAGTGCTTCACCTTCTCATCATACCATTCATAGGTCCGACCAACATCCTCTAGACTCTCTCCCAGCTTCCGACAAGACCCAAAATCAATAATAATCGCCCTACCATTATCAATCATGATATTGTTTGGATTGATATCATTATGTACCAATCCCAACGAATGAAGATGCCTAATCCCCCTCTCGATATCTGCCAGAATCGAGGTATAGTCTTTCCCTACCACCCGTGTATTTCTCAAATGTCTCTTGTTCAGACTGCCTGGATTGATCTCTTTGAGAAGGGTACGAGGATATTTCTGCAGACAAAGACCCGTGATCATACCATTAGAAACCTGACAACCGAGATAGGTAGCAATATTAGGATGTGCGTGCCGCCGTAAGAGTTCGTAAATCCTGACTTCATGAAGGACATCCTCTGCAATAGAATTCGGTCGAAGCCCTTGACTGATTCGATCGTAACTGATCAATCGGGGGGTCTTGACAAAGGAATTGGTTGGTAGTGTCTCAGGCGCTAGTGTGAACTCGGCAGAGAAGGTTGGATTGTAGGCCGAGATGGGTATTTGGATGATATTCTCTAGGTCGTTTGTATTGACATTTGAAGGGGATGAGTAGCGGGCTTTCAGCTTTGCGTGGTATAAATTGCCATTCATTCGATATACCATGAGTGTGCCTGCGAAGTAGAAGCCATTGTCTGAGTCTTCGTAAGTCTCGTTCATCTCTAGCACATCTTGCCCTAGATTTGGTGGTGCTGACATGGTTCTTGTATATTTTGTAGTGTTAATAAGTGGCATATATCAAAAGGCAGATCAAAGCTCACCTCGTTGCTATTCGCACGTACGGGGATTTCTCACTGAAACGGCAGGGGAAGATAGACGTGTAAGGGGATGCCTCTTCAATCGGTGGCATCTCTGGGGAGGACTACCGGCTGCCTAAAGACGTCGTATCGGTATGCCCAACCCGCACACCGACATTTGATTGGTCTGGAATTGAATATCATGATGGTTCCCAAATACTATGGAAACGTCGTCGGATAGGTGGCTTAAGCAGTGATCTACTGTGCAGATTACACCCAGGCCACGTAGCTAGACGATGATGTTAAGTTGAATGAAGACTTGACTACAACTTTCCAAAATGGTAGACAAAACATAATCTGTAATTACTAGGCGCAGACAACACAAGAAAACGTGTTCTATCTACATGTACAATTATACCCCTCCACAACCTCAACATGGAATTATAACAATAAGAGCTCACCCGTAGCAGCGCCACCAGCCAAATGTGGCTGATAAACCTGCTGCTGGTTCTGAGTCACGACATACTGCGATTGAGGCGCACCACCACCACCGAGATCCAGTGAAGCCATTTGCTGAGACCCAATACCACTGAAGTAGGCGTCTGCTGCATCGGCCGCCTCGTTCATGTTACTGGGACCTGCGGCTCCCACAGGGTTGGCGACGGGAAGAGGGAGGTTAGGAGGGGAGGAGCGTTGACTGGGGTGACGGGGTCACCGGTCGTGGTGATTGTGGCAAGGCCGCTGTTACTGGTTGATGCGGAGGCCATGTTTGCGGTGGGAGGGTTGTAGTCCAGCATATTGCCTGTGCCGTCCTCTGGGCGGGAACGCTGCAAGGCTGGGCTGGGTAGGAGGCGGCGAGGGCGGGCCGAGCGGAAGACTTGGTGGATGGGCTTGAGGTAGACGGTGGCGAGAGTGCCGACGTTCAGACAGAGTTCCTCCAGAGTGCGGGGATCCAACTTCTCGCTCTCAGCTGTGATCGGGGGCTTTTGGCCCATGACGACCTGCTTGGCGGTTGCTGGGTCTGTGGATAGTAGCCGCCAGTACATGTAACCACGGTCACGGAGATCTGGGTCATCTGTTTCCTCAGTGCACCATTTTAGTACCTGCGGGACAAGCTGCTGGCCCTTGGTAGGCCGTTGGATAAATAGTTTGACGGTAGCCGTAAGCAGGGCCAGCTGCACTTCGACCGTTTCGTCGTGGAAGGTGGCCAGATAATCCTGAAGCAGACCATCGGAATTATCAATGCGGTCCGCATACTGGCCAATAATCCAGATGACGGCTGCCTTCGCCTCGGGTTCGTCGAGGTCGTCGATGTTACGGAGAACGTGGCTGATTATGCTCTCGTACTGGTTGGGGTATTTGCGGAAGATGTTGCGAATAACCACAGTAGCCTCCTGGACAATGTATGGGATCTTGGCGTCGACCAGCTCCAATAGTGTGTCGATACACTGTTTCGCAGAAGACTCGATCTTAATCGCTAATTTGCCAATGGCCCGAACAGCCTTGCGAACAAAGTGTACGTCAATTTCAGTGGCATATCTGCAAAGATTATCAGCATATAACCCAATACAAAGGATTGGAATATACTTACTCGCGGAGCTCTGCTAAGACCACGCCAATGTTGTCTTTCGTGGTGAGCATGAACATCAATTCCAACTTGGTCACTTTGACGTAAATTGGGTCGTTGTAGTTACAGAAGAACACGCGAATATCATTCCGCAATACTTCGGGTCTCTTCTGAAGAATTAAGATAGCATTTCGCAGGGCCAGATATTGAACCTCTGGCGGCTTTGAAAGCAATGTAACGAGAGGTGGGGATAGTTTTTTGCATAAGGAGGTGATATGCTTTTCACCAGAGATGTAGTTCATGAGGTAAAGAATGACTCGGCATGAGGTGAGAACGACGGCAGAATTTTGGTGAGAGAGACGTGGAGCAATTCGCTCTGCTAACAGAAGCGCCTCCGCGGCATCTTGGGGCACGTATGCCATTAATGCTTCAAGAATGTAAGTTTGACCCCATCTATTGCAACTGTTAGCACATCAGTCCCTGAATGTGGATGAAAGGTCCTTACTCGGAGCAGTCTGCCAAAATGGATACCAGTTTTGAGGCGCTGACATAGTCGATAGTGAGAGAGATCGACTCGCTCCGGCCCCAGATGTCCACCAGCGAAGCCAAAACGCTGGATACAACAGTCGGATTCTCATCCTTCAACATGCGATTGAGTCGATCGATCAGATCTGAATTCTCCACCATCTTCTTATCGTGTTCATAAAGCTTGGCGACACAGAAAGCGGCCGTCTTGCGGACATAAGGGTCGTTGTCTTGCATTAGGCGTTTGAGGGGCTGGAAGGTTGCTTCAACGAACTCGCGAACATGTACATATGAAATGGTCCGTAATGCAAGCGCGCGCACAAGTGGGTTGTTATCGGCCATATCCTGCAGCGCAACCTGTCAGCTCAAGTCCACATTCTCTGTTCGATATCGGGGCCATACATCAACCAAAATCGGCAGTGCCTTCAATGCGACCTCCGGCTTCATTCTCGAATAGTTGACCAGGAACAAGAAGCACCTAAAGCAATATCAGCATCCAAGCCCGACCCAATCGTGAACACCGAAAGCGGCATTATTCTCTCAGACATACATCTTCTTGATCTCCAAGCTGGGCAGATTCATACAGCCGATAACGTCCGGGAACAAGGCCACCATATCGTTGTTGCTCATAGTCATGTTGGCGACAATCTTCTTGAGGGCGATCTTTTTGGCGGAGTAGTTTTTGTCCTTCTTGCCGCCACTATTGAGCTCCAGCCGCAGCTCCGCGACCTTCCCCTGTTGATTCGACGAGCGTGAGCCATTTGTTGGAGCGAAAGGTGCAACAGCGAGAAACATGGGGACGAAATATGAAACAGTGCGAGTTCATGCAGTATATCGCAGGGGTATACCAAATGCAAGAGAAGCGAGCTGCAAGCAAATGTCCGAAGAGCCAAAGCGAGCGGATAGAAACGAAAAGGCGGGGAAAGGCAAAGGATCATGCGATCAGACAGGAGCTAACGTACCCTGGCGAACAACTTCGCGTCTCCCCCAGAACTCATGGCTGCGATATGGGCGAATAGCGTTTGGGGACTGCTAGGCGCGGGCTCTTGGTGCGGATTCGGCGGATTTAGGCTCTTGTCTAGTCACCGTGCGAACAATCACATGCGATATCGAGGAGATCGTCAATGACACGGAACTAAAACAGGTGTGAGATTGAGCTCGAAAGGGTTCGAGGAGGGCGTATGGTGGAAGGGTCAGAAAAGGGTGAGACCGAATGCGTGTTCACTGCACCGCTGCGCGTTCGGGAAACTCGGCAGACAGGATCATTGACTGGACATTACAGGTAATGAAAGATGCAAGGAATTAGAAGAATCGCGAGAAGTCGAGAGTGGGAGAGAAAGGAGAATTGTCGGAAGGCGGAGTGGGCACTGCGGAGGAAAGACCTCCCTGGAACCTCCCGTTGCTCTCTTCCTCTCCCCACACCACATTTACAGTCTCGACCCTCAGCATGTCACAAACATCTCTGCCGCCACCTCCTCCTCCACAATGGGTTGTTGCGCTCAACTCCCCCATGCCGCGCCCCTCAAAGGCCGCATCTAGTATCCCGGATCCGCCAGGATTCTCGAGCAGCCGGGGAGGCAAGCAGGTGAGACTACCCCTTTGGACATATGGAACGAAGCTATTAACACAAATATTCTCAGCGCCAACAGCAGCAACAACAAGCTACCGCCAAGAAACCCGAGGATACCGATGCGCTCAAGATGAAGAAGGCTTGGGAGATCGCCATCGCCCCGTCCAAGCAGATCCCCATGAACGCCATTATGATGTACATGTCCGGCAACAGTCTTCAGATTTTCAGCATTATGATGGTCATGATGCTCTTCAAGGGTCCTATCCAGGGTCTGATTAATACCAACGCGGCGTTCGCCAAGTACGATACCGAGTCGACACATTCGCGTCTGCTCGGAGTGAAGGTTGTCTACATGTTGATGCAGCTGCTATTATTGGCATTGGGAATTTGGAAGGTTAATGCGATGGGTCTATTGCCGTAAGTTTGCCTACTGCATTGTCATCGTTCATTGCTAACATATCCGGCTAGAACCACGAGATCGGATTGGCTAGCGTGGGAGTCAGAACGTCAACCCTTGGAGCATGCTCATTTTGCTTTCAGGTGATATGATATAATATTGGAATATTGTCGGGAAGAGGCAGATTGAAATGCATCCGTGGATGATAGTCCAAACGAGAAAAATTGCATGTCGTGACCTTTGCCTTGGATCATTGAAATGAGAGCTCTATAAGCATGCATGTTCTCTAGCACAGAGCTCTAAATAAGCATCAACAGAAAGCGCTATAGCGTAATAGTCGGTGAACGGTGCCATCAAAACGGCCAACTTGTGACTGTAGTTGGTTATACAGGTCCCCCCTCACCTCCCTCCGTTTCCCTGCCTGAATTCTTGCAGCTCTACGTTGCATTCTGCTAGACTTATTCTGCACTTCTACTCTGAGTTCTAGTTTACCTTGAACACCCATTGACGATACTCCGCTGCCCAAAATCGCTATCCAACACGGTAAAAGTCGAACTTTCCTCCCGTATCACAGATTTCGCTAAAAGAACGGTGGCTTACCAATAAGCGCAAATTCTGCTTTCGAACCTGTTAGATGAAGTTAACGGGGGTAACCAGACTGAGTTCGTTGAAAGATGATGTCTAGATTACAAGCAACAGCATAGGGGTGATTGTTGCAAAGTAAGAAGAGTTTATCAAACACAGCGAATCTGAGCTTCTCAAGTGTTCAGCCGCAACTGTTCAGGCCTTGGCTAAGGCCCAAGGTTCTGTTCATAGGGCTACATGTGCTACAAGGTTGCAAACACTAATTCTGTCTTTGGCGAAGGGCCACAAGTTTATAACCCGAATGGCTAGATGCTGTTGTCGAAGAAGGGGATGCCAAAAAGACAGAACAAATTCTAGCGGTGAATGAGAAGATACAGATTCTGAATCTTAATGGGAGACATGCGTTATAGATGGACGAGTTTAAAGATGAGATGGAGTGATACGGATAGGGATCTCAATGTCCAGCTTTATGACTTACACAGTTTGAGTTGGGATTTCTTTTCTTTACAATATAGCGAAAGATTTAGGTGGATTTGGATACGTGCCGGGAAACAAATTGTCATGATTCATGAGGAACTTGTTCCAAACACTGCGAGATAGCAGTTCGGGGTTATGTCATTGAGAAAATGAATTACCGCTTTTAGCCTATGGTATTGTGGTTGCGGATGTCTTGTGTCAAGTAACGAACGGTTGGTCACTTCTCGCTTCTTAGGGCACCCTCACCCCCAACCTTAGCCTCCTCCTTCACACGACGCTCCTCGCGCCAATGAGGTCCTTTTCGGATGACAATCATAAGCAGCGGTGTAGTTGCCAACATTATAAGTGCAATGAAAGTAAAACACCATCCCCGGCCCATAGCCGAAAGCATAGGATCAATGAGCGCCGTTGCACCAGCTCCCAGCAAACAACGCCCGAAATTGTTGGCAGCAGTGGCCTTGGCCGCTTGTGTTGGGTATAGATCAACCAGCAATGTACTGATAGTATTGAATGCACCCGTCAAAGTCAATCCCATAAGGAAAAGAATACATGTTGGTGCAGCAAGATGGATCCCGTAGTTTAAGAACCATCCAAACACAAGGATGCTGAGGCTACCTAAAGCGAGAAGAGGGAATGCAATCTGAAGGCGAGCTTTCTCGATGGGGAAGTTCCGCAGGTCAGTGTGCCGGTTCTTGGCCAAGGGGAAATTCAGCTGCTTCGCGAGTCGGCGGTAGTTGTAGTCCAGGAATTTGCCATTGCCAATTGAAGCAATCGTGGCACCGAGGCCAAATGGAATGTAGCAAAGACCGACTTGGAGATCGTTCAGGCCATATAGCTCATTGTAGATGGAGGGAATAGTTGCGCTCACATCATAGAATCCCGCAAAAAGAATAGCATTGCAGAAGAGAATTATGCCGACATCTTTCTGAAAGACAATGGCGAGCGTCTGGAAAGGATTGGGGAACTTGAGTTTCTGCTTTGAGGCATTGGCAGGAGAAATAACGCCCTCTTCACGGGATTTCCTCGATTTGAGGTGGCTGATCAGGGACATATTCCATTTTTGAGGAGGCAGTGACCCATCACCGACAATACCACGAGCTGTTTCTGGGAAGAAGACCAGGAAAGGTATCATGAACGCTCCGGCAAAGATGGTCAAAAACCAGAATATGGCGCGCCACCCCAGGTATTGAGATAATAGACCACCAACCACTGGTCCCACTGAAGGTCCCATTAGAGAGCCAGCAGTTACAAAGCCCATGTAGGAGCCTCGTTGGGACGCAGTGGCCACATCGGAGACCACGCCAGATGAGAGGGCGATGGTGGTGCTGCTTCCTGCACTCTGCAGACATCTGAGCACGAAAAGAGCTGCATAGTTGCTCTGCAGGGCAAGTCCGATATTGGCTGCAATG
The DNA here is from genome assembly GCF_028828765.1 of Penicillium canescens. NCBI lineage: Eukaryota > Fungi > Ascomycota > Eurotiomycetes > Eurotiales > Aspergillaceae > Penicillium > Penicillium canescens. Next base: position 1,178,037 of record NW_026703963.1, on the reverse strand, counting down.
TAGATCGTGAAGCAGACAATGTATGCTGGTCGTCGTCCAGCTTTGTCTGCAAAATCGCCAATGAACATGGGCGACAGTCCTTGGAAGATCTGCGCTCTGGTCAGTTATCGCGTAGTAGGAGTCGGACTATAAGAGGACCCACCATATAACTTGTCAAAGTTAGATTGATCAAAGAGTTGGACACATGAAGATCCTTCGCTAAAGTGTTCAAAGCGGGAAAATAGATCTGGGATGAGACTGGCGAGAAAAACCCAGCCCACGATGCCATAAAGACAATATAACGCCGCTGGCTGTCTGTGAAGACCGAGTAGTCGACATCACTGACATCTTCGCCTTGAGTTGCTGCTTTTCGCTGTGATTCTGGGTCCTGTACAGAGGTTTCTTGTATTTCCTTTTCCGTCATGGTAGGCGAGGAGGTTACAACCAACCATCAGGTGATATGCCCCAGAGAGCTGTGGGTAGATAGAGTCAAGAGTCATATTGCCTTTTTTCACTATCCCACAAGTGGAGGGCCACCCAATTGCGGAGATAATAAATGGGTGCCGAGAAGCCGAAGCTTTGCTCTTTGACGCTGATCGGCGGGTTGAGCCGATCAGCACATAAGGCGCTATTATAAGCAATGGAATACAACATAAGCAATAGAACAGAGTTATTGGCGTATTTGATTGTACAGTATTTCTATGTTCAATTTGAAAATCCAGAGTCATGTTACGTGTACCTGCACTATGAAAATCCTTCCTTTACTCCGCAGAAATGGCGTCGGAGATTGGGCTTATGTCCGATGTATAGGTCGTAGAACTGTGACTAGCCACTCAGCGGGCTTTGACTGCATCTTTGCACGCCTGCAAGAATATCTGAGAGAATTCCCACACTTCGGCGTAGGTGTTGTACAACGGCGCAGGGGCAACTCTCACAACATCTGGCTTCCTCTCGTCAATAACCACCCCGTTCTGGTCCAACTGATGCAGGACATGATTTAACAATCCTGGCTGGAGACGCAGACTGAGCTGAGCGCCTCGCTCGGCTGGGTTTGAGGGTGTGATAAGGGTAAACGGCTTATCTTCGGGCGGTGCATCCAGAGGATACTTGAGTAACAGGTGTTCCAGATAGCCTGTCAGATTCAAGGACTTTTGCCGGATCTCTTTCATTGTTGCTCGATTGAAAATCTCGAGGGATGCGACGACAGCATTAATGTCCAGAACAGAGGGGTTCGACAGCTGGAAACCAGCCGCTCCGGGTTGTGGTTGGAATTCTAGATTCATTAGTCTTGCATCCCATACACCAACTCCACCAAATACATACTGTTTTCCATATTGAAGCGTGTTTTGATGTCTCCACCCCACCAGCCAGAGAATCGAGGACGGAATGTCTCGTCACTGTCGGGCTGTTTCTCATCTACGCGGCCGTGGCGTTCATGGACAAATAGACCTGCTATTCCACCCGGTCCGCTATTTAGATACTTATAATTGCACCAGGCTGCAAAGTCCACGTTCCAATCGTGAAGACGAAGATCCACGTTTCCTGCGGCATGGGCACAGTCCCAGCCGATCATGATTCCCTTTGAGTGGGCGTGCGCCGTGATCCGTTCGATGTCAAAGTACTGTCCTGTGTAGAACTGAATAGCCGAGAGGAGTACAAGTGCCGTACTGGAAGCATTGTCATCAATAATTTTGAGGATCTGTTCCGTACTCAATGTAGGCATATCGAGATTCTCGGGCTCGATCAAAACCATGGCCTCCTTCGGGTCAAAGTTGTGATGACGGATTTGAGACTCGACTGCATACTATGTGTCCGTATCAGTACCCAGAAACATTCCGCAATTATCATGGGTTACTACCCGGCTGGCAACATACATGATCACTGGGAAAGGCCTTGCCCTCCAGGATGATCTTGAACTTCTCTTTTGTTGGACGGTAGAAGCTTGCCATTAACAGGTGTAAATTGGCAGTCAAGGTGCCCATTACCGCCACCTCACTATTAGAGGCACCTACAATAGGAGCCATAAGTTTGGAGGCTGCAGTGTCCACGTCAACAAAAGGAGGCAGTAATTGATCTTCATGTGGCACAAAGTGCCCAGTCACGCCCTTGGTTGCCCAAGTTCGTAGATACTGCTCGATATATCTGCGAGTGCTGTAAGGTTGAACACCCAGTGAGTTACCGCAGAAATAGATGCATTTTGGGTCCAATGCTTCATCGCCTACTGAGAAATAAGCAATTTGAAATTCAGAACAGATGCACGAAAGCCGAGGTCTAATACCTACCCTCATCAACAGCGAGTGTCTTTCTCGTCAGGTCCTTTTTAGATGGGATAATGAACTCATCCCGGAAAGACCGAAGCGGATCTTGCGCATCGAGAGCCTCAGCATACTCTTTCTTGTATGCTCTGATATCATCCGTGTAGTGGAGCGGGGGACCGCTTTTGATATCCCGGACGTGCTGTCTGGAACCCATGGCAGCCAATTCAGATCTGAATCATGAATCACGGGTCAATCTGATATCGTGACTTTCACCTGCGAGCTGCAATTATTGAGGCTTGCAGATGTGCAATTGCCTGCAGTCCCCCACCATTCGACGATCCCTTCCCGATCAAGATATATTCTGCCACCCTCCCCCGACTGGTTCTGACCAATGGTGTCACTGCCGAAATGACTAACCCGAAGTAATCGCCCGGGCGGAATGGGATGATTTGATATCTAAGCAAAACGACATTTCTTCTTGAGCCTCTCTCTTTCACATATACCATATCATACCATATCACACAATGCCACGCTCTCTATTATCATCCACAGCTGCTCGGCGGCTATCACAAGCCCCAGCTTGTCGCCTCTTCTCAACTTCTCGCTCGACTTGCCTCTCCGCATTCCCCGACGGTCAATTCATCTCTCGCCGGACAGCCACTGTCGCAACTCGACCACTTTTCCAAGGCTCAGTTCCATGCTCCCAAATCCCTCGCTCCATTCGTCAGCGCTACGCCGGGTTTTCATCCTCGCCTGTTCGCCCGGCTACCAAGGTCACGCAAAATCCGAGAACCGGAGATGACGGAGAACCACTTGAGATTGCCATTTCGCCACGGGCTGTGGAGGTACGTTGATAATGGTCTCTTTGCAATTTCTTTACCTTTGCTTTTCTGTTCTGCAAGATGTATGCTGGGTCGCATGGAAGCTGCCTGAGCTGCCCTGGGAAAGTGTTGGGTATTCTGGTCGTTTACTTCAGATGAATATGGATGGCCAGATGCCCGCGCTATCAACCCTTCAGTTACTCTTCCAAGTACATGCGACCACAGGGTGTGGAGAACAGGGCTTCCCGTCCGCTCAGCCGTACTTAAGCCACACGCCGGTGAGTTAGTAGTTAGGTGGGTGACCACTAGCGAATCCTCACTGTTGCATGTTTTTTTATCCTCCCTTTTTTTTTTTTTTTTTTTTGGCTATTGCAATGCTATCTAGTTCATCTACTTCCAAAGACCCAAGCTAACCCAGCACAGCGTCTCCGCGAAATCACAGACCCAACCAGCTCTCCCTCCGCCACAAAAGAAGAGAACCCCTACCACCACCTCCGCATCACAGTAACCAGCGGTGGATGCCATGGCTTCCAATATATGATGTCCTTGGAAGGAGCCTCCAAGATCGACCCAGAAGAAGATACAATCTTCGAAGGAGAGCCTGACGCCTCGGGTGCAGCAGCAGAGTCAGCTGGCGATGCTAAGGTGGTGATGGATGAGCCCTCGCTCGAATTGCTGCATGGCAGCACTGTGGACTACACCACTGAGTTGATCGGAAGCCAGTTCAAGATCGTTGATAACCCCCGTGCCACAAGCAATTGCGGTTGCGGTACCAGCTTTGACGTTAGTGATTGATTGGGGAGGCTGTTGGGAGATATTTTTGTCTTCGTGTAAATCATATTGCATACTGTAAACCGGATAGGTAGTTTAATTGCATGCTATACCCCTCTTCTCTTTCATATTCATGTTTATTTGGATGTGGTTTTCGGATTGATGGTGTACACAGAGCCCGCTATAAGGTCAACGGAATGCAAAAACTCAATAGTGGTTCTATGTCTGCTTCAGTTACGTTGGACAAATAATCACCTGAGACACAAGGTGTCAAGAAGCCCGCTACGCAGAAGATTCAGTTTTTCAAAATACAGCCATAGTTGCCCTTTTTGAATAGAAGTAAATATAGCAGATAGACCAGGGTCTTCAGCTCAGGGGAGTTCAACGAAGAAATCATGATTGAGTTTGGCCATAGGAGATTACATGTAGCAGTAACCTTAAAGACTCGGTCATATATGATCATGAACTTATCAAACAGGTGCCCAGTTTAAGGACTTAAATGGAAGGAAAAGCCATCACAATGGTCTAGAGTGGATGTATGTAGAGTATCTCGTTGATCTATTGCTTCATCAAGTAATTGCTTTTTTATCTACCTGACACAAATACTCTCCTTGCTGTGTAACCCACACTGACTTCAAAGAGACAGAGACAGCAAGACTAGGACAACGCATGAAACAGCGGACGCCCACCAAAGAAATTGCGATAATCCAACTTGATTTTGAACCGACCAGGAAGCCTTACCTCCTTTAGTCCACGGGACAGATGACATCGAACGAAAAAAAGTAAACAAGAAACGGAGAAATGGGGGTGTGGGAACCGTTAGCAGGGTAACATGGGAGGGGGCAATGAGTAAAATATGGGAAATGAAAACACAAAGTCGGCAGAGAAAAAGAAAGAAATTCATCTCAAGTCATGTCCGTTCCTCTTCTTGTAAGCAGAAGACTCTCTCCGCTCTTCGCTTTTTTCTTTTCAACTCTCGGCACACTTATGAGACACCGCTTAGTAGACGCGGGCAAGGTTGCGCAGGTACCAGTCGACCAGACGGCGACCGGCCTTGGTCTCACTGACGTGGATCAGGTCGTTCTCAAGAGCGTAGTCAAGGTCGTTGGCAATGGCGGGCTCGCCATCCAGCAGGCCACCCTCAACCCAGCGAATCTGGCGGCTGCGCTGCTTGTTAACCAGCAACCAGGAGCGGAGCTGCTCGGGGGACACCTCGAGGAAACCAGCAAGCTTCTTGAGGTCCATGGTGGTGTAGAGCTTGAGGTAGGAGCGGATGGTGGGGTTGAAGAGAGTGTTCTTGACCTCATCCATGAAGATGGCGGTGTGGTGGTCGACGGGGTCGACGTTGGAGGCAGGGTTGTCGAAGTCGGGAGGAGTAGGGTTGATGAACTTGGGGCAAGAGGAGCGGAAGAGCTCCTCGAAGACGGGGAGGGCCTCGGGCCCACCCTTCTGCATACGGTAGAACTGCTCGCCGTACTTCTCGCGCAGGGCGGAGTGGATGGTGTCATCCAGACGGGTAGGGTGAAGAGCAACACAGATGGCGATCAGGGCGTACATCTGGTCGTTCTTCTTGGCAATGGCATCGTAGTTGTTGCCGCCCTTCTGGAAGTTCTTTGTCCGAGACACATACACGAGGATGTGGCTGAACATGCGGATGGCATCGCCGTAGCGGCGCATCATCATGTAGGAGAAGCCCACGTAGTAGTAGGTGGTGAAGTGGGCGGCCATCACGCGGGCGAACATGGCTTTCTTGTTCATCTCGATATCGTCGAGGGTCTTCAGTGCCAAGCTGAAGTCACCGAGCAGGCAGTGCACGCGCAGCAGGCCGATGATCGAGAAGTAACCGAGCATCTTATACAGGGGGCGGGAGCCGTACTCGCCGGCAACGGTAAGAGGGTCCTCTCCGCGCTTCATGGCAGCCAATTGCTCGTTGATTTGCGAGCGCTGGATGAGGGAGTACAGCACGTTCAGCACTGAGTAGCAGCCCCATGTATTCGGGTTCTCGCGGAGAAGCTGGGCTTCCTCCTCATTAACTCCACCGCAAGCCACGCGGTTACGGTAGCGGCAGAACGATTCGAATTGGTAGATGAACTCATCAATGACATCCCAAGCCCAGTAGTACTGATAGTGAAGAATGGCATCGTTAGTTAAATTAATTCTCTTTCAAGAATACGTTGACCTGTTGATTCCACAAATGCCAAGCATTTCTTTTCATTCATGGCATTCAACAACAATGGTCGGTGAGACGGAGCACCTACCGAAGGAACCTCCAAGTCCACGGGGCCATCCGAGTTCAGAATGTAGTGGAAGAGACTGCAGTAGTTGTCATAGCTGGCGAACTTGGTCTCGAGAGTCGCCTGGTATTCCAGCGGGGTAGCGGCAGCGGCCAGCTGAGCCTGGAGGTCTTGGGTCTGGGAAGCACCACCGTGGGATGTTGTCCGGTCGAGCTCGCTCATGCCATCGTCGAAGTTGACCTGCTCGCGGTAGTCGTTGACCATAGCCTCCTCCTCAACGTCGGACTCATCGTTCAGGTTTGGGCGCGCATTGGCGCGCTCGTCGTAGGACATATTGGGTGTGGGAGGAAAGAGAAGGATAAAATCCGAAGAAGAAGCCGAGATGAGACGGCAAAGAGAGGGGGGTGGGGAGGGGTCGGGGGCGTCGGCGTGTGCGATTTGCCAAAGACGAATTTTGTGAGGGTTTTCGCTAACACCTGTGTTTGCTTATCTTTTATCGGGATGAGTAAGCAGCCTACTGTCAACTTCAATGGGTGCTTCTTCGTTTTCACTTCTTTTCTTGATTTTTCAGATATAATACAAGAGAGATGTGGTCGTATAAACTGCCAGAGAGAGTGTGTGTTATTGCCAGAAAGGGATATACGTATCTCCGTTTTCGCGAGATAGCCTCTGAGTCCATACTATAGACAAGCATCACACAAATGAACGAACACTTCGAAGCTACCTAAACATTGGTAACCTATTATTTCTTCATGTATAGCCTCTAAGATTGCGCTTCTGCTGGTCTCTGGCCAAACTTCTAACCTCTAATTTCTAATTGGACACTTTCTTTCATTCCACGGCTGGATGTGATGTGTAGGCGGAGTAGCGCCAGCGCCGGTGGAACAAAGTTGATCTCGAGGTACCAACCTTCGAAGGGATTTGTTCATCTCTCCTACATCACCCTTGCAACAAGCTTAGACTTACATTTCTCGCTTGATGGGAATGTAGTGTAACTGAGGAACGGCCCGAGTGTGGTTTCCGGCTCAGCTCAGCAAAGTAGGACGGGCAGCACTGGTGAACGCCAACGGTAGGTACCCACAGGGACATTGATCACTTATAACACTGTCTGGGGATTACAGCATCTCTGTCGAGTTTTGCCCGCTAGCCTCTTAAACTAGTCACTCTCTTTGGCCAGCACCAGCTTGTCCTTCTCTTCGGCTCTCTTGGTGTTACGTTCACTCGTCACATTGCCCTTCGCATCACCAACTTTGCGACGCCATAAACGACTTAAAACATCAGGATTGTCTTCTACCAGCGTCGTGTCGTGATACAAATATATTCATATACACGAATCCACACTGAAGCTCACGCCCCTCGCCCCTCCCAATGTTCTGGGTCATCGAAAAGTGCAACGGCCTCGGACGGTAGCTTGAGGTTTCGGCGTAGCGCCTGTGCCCGGATCTCATGGATCGTGTCGGCTGTTCGCTTGAACCTTTTTCTGAGAGCGGTGCCAAACCGACTGAGCTCAACAAATGCCTGTCTTGATTCGTCACTGTCATCCAGGTGGCACGCTAGAATCCGAAGGCCTGTCTGCGTGGCATCGACCATTTGACTTGGTATATATTTGAGACCATACGATTCGCGGTGGATACGAAGACACTGCGCCATCTCCTCCGCGGATTTGACCTGGTAATACCGAGCCTGTTGTACGAGTCGTGGCTGACTATGGTCATTCAAAAGATCAAAGAGAGATATGATGGTGTGAAGGCATTTGACTCTTCGCACAGTATCAGCACAGGAACAACCTCCAACTCAGGTGAGCAAAGGACTTACCGCAGGAGGATAACTTGGGGAATGGGATCACGCTTCAATTCATGCATCTGGGGCCAGCGCCCGAGCCAAGCAGTCAAACGATCGAATGGGTCTTCGGCCTGTCTCCATAACTCTTCAAAGCTGGTGCCCCGGCCTTTCTGAAGAACAAGGTTCTGGACTTCGATTAATATTTTGGTGATTTGAGCCATCCCTTCCCGAACATCTGGAAGGCGTGCTGGTCTTTTGTCATAGGTGATTTGGTTTGAGCGAGGATACGGGATCCAGTCAAAATCCTGGTTGCCACATAATTTGATATCCGATGCTGGGTATATCAATGGAGCAACCCACTGCAGCTCCATTGACATTTCTCTGCCCGAACTGTTAGTCGCTGCCTTTACGACCATGGATCCCTAGGTGGAACGCGTGACCTACGAGTTCAAGTGGAAAATTCCCCAGGCAGTGATTGTACGAACACGTTCAATCTCGGGCAGCATCTTGTTTTTAGGTCGAGATAATGTCGAGGGATGGAGGATTCTCATTTCCTCGGCCAACCGAACAGCCTGCCGAAGCATCAACCAGCCTTGTCCAACTTGCCCCTGGGATTTGAGCCTGCGAATATCGTCAATCTCTCTCATCGAATGATCGATACTCTAAAAATTAATGGGCCACATACACACAGCACATCAAAAGTAGAGCCTGGATGTTTGTTAAACTTGGGCGACCGTTTTCGGCTTTCCACAATCTTTCTGCTTCGCAAAAGAAACTTCTGCCACGTGAAAATGTATTTCCGGGATGTGAAAGAACATCAGGGCTATCAGAATATGCCTATTTAGGTTAGAAACATGACAATCTCAACTGAAGGGCAACTGCGTCATACACTGGCCATTGATAAAAGACTGTTGACGAGAATAGGTGCACAGAATTCCGAATTCAGTTTTCCGCGCCGCATATGCGCGAGAAAAGCACCCTGGTCAAGGATTTGAGAGCATGGATGATCCCAGGTGAAGTAAAGCGAAATAAGGTGTGAGACCAAATAATCATCGTCCGTGACTTGTGTCCACGGCTTGGCCTGCACCTCGAACAGCGGTATATCGCACAGGCTTTCCAGCGTGATACGTGCATAAGAGCCGACTGCTGGTGGCTGAGGAATTTCAACGTGGATCTCTTCTGGGGAGCTTGTTATGTTGCCCGGATCCGAAGGCCGTCTCACCCCAGTGTTTGAAGTTTCCACAGGGTAGTCTTGATCCTCTAATATCGCCAAGGTGTTATCAGTCAAGAGCCCATTGTTGTCTTCAAATTCCGTGGCAGGACTTCCGAGAGCCCGGGCGACATCTTCATTAGAGACACTGTTCCGAATTATGCCCACAACTTTGTCGCAATCGGTTTTATCAGCCGAGCGGATAGTGTCCAACAAAAAATTTAGCAGATCTTTGTGATCTGTCAACTCTTGGATCGTCCGCTTCACGGCTACCTTGCGCCTGAGGTCTCGACTCGGATCAAAGAGGCATTCGAGGTTAGAGGCACTACAGGCTTTGCATTTACCGGGTGGCCCAGAACACTAAACGGAGGTGCGAGTCACGATTAGCAAGGTTCTTCGATTTGAAGGTTTCTCATGAATACCCCGGGACAATCTCAAAATAAAAGCAACGGAGGCTTACCTTTCTCTTTGCTGCCTTGCAGGCAAGACACGCCGTGGAGTTCTTCTTTGGTCTGCTGACACCCGTTGAACTATGAGGAGCAAAAGTTCGTGAGGGCCCCGGAGCCAGTGCCGGTAACGGTTTCGTGTTGTCGGGGTGGCCCATGATCATGATCAAAATATCAACCCAAACGGGTTTTATATGCAGAATGTTGTGTTTCGAACAGGCTGAATGAGATACACCACAGCTTAAGTCTTGACAGATGCAAGTACGTTGAAAAGTTCAACACCCGTTGCTCTTTCTTGCAAAAGAGGTTTGCTGGGACGAGCAGATTCGTTGCAATATAACGTTGGATTTGTCTTCTAGTGTTTCGTCTTATGTGTCACCGAAGACGGCATTCAGAGCTTCATCGATTCAGTATCAAAAGTGGTGTAAGATGCCATGTCGTGAGGATGAGGACGTTACGGTGCGGTGGCTGCGTTATGTATGACGAATGGGACCCGACGAAAAGCCACCCATTCTGGAATCGGTCGAAGTGATCAAAGTTGACATGCAGGTGACAAAATCCAAGAAACAAGGGGGTCGCGTCGGCAAACAGAAGGAGTGGGGGGTTCGACGCCTGTCACACAACCGGGGTAGCCCGGTGGCCCAATATCGAATGCAGCAATGATTGGAAGACTAAAGATACAGCAGCTCCCAATCTGGCATGGATGATGCAGATGGGGAATGGCTATCGAGACGAAGCTAAACCTGAAATATGGAAAGACCACGAAACGAAGAAGTGGAACAAAGGGTTCCAAAAATGGAAAAGCGAAAACGAAAAAAAATCCCCCAAGGTTTATCAATACCATAAGTTACCACAAGGGACTGCCCGGTCTGTGCCCGTGGTAGTGGTACCCAATACTAGTTTGATGCCTTTGTCGGGCTAGGCACCGCGACCGGTATTCGATCGTCATAACAGCCAATCTCAGCCCGTGGCTGATCTGATGCGCTCACAGTACAAGAGCATGGACTAGCGCATCCTGTGCCCCCCGCAGCTACGCATTGTTTGTGTCCTTGGTCCTACAGGTATCAGTGTCTGTGTCCGGGATGTCGAGCATCGGATATCTAGAGGTACTTTGGACTGATACTCGCCACAGGTTCCATGCACGCCTGACTTAAGATCTTACTAAACATTGATGTGAAGCTTCCAAGCCAATCACCGGTTCGGCCTCCAGTTCCATTAGGCCATGTGCTGTATTTGAGTCGAAAATGTGATAAGATGTCGTCACGCTTGACTCTTGTCTACAGTAATATACAGGGAATCAACTATTTTCAAATAGGAATCGCCTTGCGTCTACCCATGTCAAACACGAAAATACCTGCAGTGCTTGCTTTACAGAAATTTTGATTTCAACCCAGACGGGTCAGGAAAAAGGATCCTGAGCTCGGGGGTCGTGAAAAGGGGAGATTCCAATACACTGGTTAATGGGGAACCACAAGATATGCTCCTACACGTTGTGATACAGTATGCAAGTGGCAACTGATGAAGTGTAAGAGTACCGGTACATTGGATCAACCTTGTACCGCCCCAGTTCCCGGTGGATCGGCCGGAGCAAAACACCCAGGGGAAAGGAACGGTCACGAAATTTCCAATCCCAGATCTACATCTCCTCGGAAGATGTTAGTCTGGATTCTAATTTGTCATGCAAGTAGTGAACCGGGCTATAGGATGGAATGGTCCAATCCCATCTCTCTCCTCTCGGTCAAGGCGCCCCTTTGGAACCCGATTTCCTTTATAAAACCTCCACACACTGCAATCTTCTTCCGCCGTCTATTATTGGCGGTTGAGATCCGACCAATCGGATTTTGCAAGTCGTACGTCTCCGTGAGATTCAGTATCTTGGCAGTTTGTTCGATATCAAGCAAAAGAAATTGCCCACATCCTTGTTGGCGACACGCAAATGATGTTGACCGCACAGAAACAATATAAAACCGGTTGAACATGCAGCGGAATCCTCTTCCGCGGCAATGAAAGTGTATTTTGAGTTACATACGCAAATATTATTAATTCGGTACTTTGTACAGGATTTGCAGGCCCGTTTGAACTACTGTGGTTTGTCATCTCTTTGTCCACAGATTATAAGCTATACTTACCGAAAGCGGAAAATGCTAGCCAAAACCAAACTAGGAAGCAAACTTCCGGACCTTTAACCGAATTATAGGCACTAGTCTCATGCTCCGGGACCCCGGTCATAGGCTAAAATATAGATGCAACAGGTCGGATTCTGGTTGGGCCTCAAGTCATAGCTTCACCTGAATACTCCAACCTATCGCTTCTATCGGAAGTAGGTCTCGTGCTCTTGGAATATTGCAGCCATAGGTTGATGCCAGGGTCTGAATACCGCGACATCGCTATGCGGCTGAGATCCCCTCATTCCGTGTTCAAGGCAACAAAAGGGTACCGACGGGGCCGAACTCCCTTGCAAGTCCTGTTTTAGTGTATACTAATTTCTGCAATGCAACGACACGAATCCCCTGGTACTTGCATGTGTGATAGGCAAAGCTAAGAGATACAGATAGACTAAAAAGTAAGAAAATAGAACAAAGAAGACCCCATTTCAGCAAATAACCGGATCCATATAGATCTGCAGAGACGGAATTGCCGCATCTCTATGGTATATTGGGCAAAGTAGGGTTGATGTCCGCTGGAAAACGTAGCCGGGTTAGCCTGATTGGCCGGATGTTTCCCCCGTCATCTTCGTACCCCCATACGCTCCTCTTTTCTTTTCGTTTTCCGCGTGTTGGTATAGGTCGGGTTTTTCTTCCTAGCGATTTGGCTTGCATTTCATTTCTCTAGTTTCAGAACATGACACATCTCGATACCCACCCAGGTGTCTCTCCCTATGTCAATCTAGAGTTTTTCACTTTTGGTCGCTGCCACTGCCGCTACTGCATTGCAGCTCCGTCTTACTTGTAGGATACCTAATCCTAACGTCACAATGCAGATCCGATCGCTAGTTTTTTGCTTTTCCCGTCTTTCCACTCGTTTCTTTGGTCCGGTGATTTCTCATGTCAAGGTGGCTTCGCTGTTTATGGATATATCGATTTTGACGTCCGTGAACTAAGCTTAGGGGAGAGGTTGCCATGAGTGCTACTTTCCAGCCACCCATGAGGTCTGACGTCGGATCGGCCAGGTCAATGCGTTTGTTATCCGGTCGGTGTGTTTCGGTGACTTGGTGGCGTCTTATGATTGAACCTTGTACTTGATCTCAACTTGGTGGGCACTATATTAAGTGCTGTTATTGACTTTAAACAGGCTATCTAAGACTTTGATGCAGATGATTCGTTGCGAAACTTCTGAATATGGCCAAACTTAATATAGCTTCGTGTTTTCATTCGTGGCAAGCTTTGCGGCAGGTTTGTGTACCTCTCAGATGATACCTCTCAGATAATATATCAGGGATAGTCTGTCGATCTTAGTATTATGACGGATGCCGAGCGGATGACGGATGCCGAGCGGCTGACTGTAGAAATTTGTAGAGATACTCATGTTCGTCAATTTCGTATAGGGATAGAGTATGAAAATGGACCAACGTATCCTGACAGACTTGACAGTTGACATTGGTTTTTAACTGTTGTATATGGATCACCTATTCTCGTGATGACTCTTCGCTGATACATTACCCCCAGAAAGTGTCTGGAATATAAGGGCTGACTGGTATGACACCCGAAATGGATTTCTTGCCCAGCATTATTATTGTCATTTCTTGTCTGTTGCGTAGTCCTGTCCCACCCACTTGGGTCTAAATGGTCCTGCTTACCCTTGCTTGAGCTTTGCTTCTAAAGAGATCTAAAAGTATCTACATTAACGTCGTCCATGTATACTTTTCTGTGAAATTTCACCCATCAGGAGGGCCGACTTCCAACACCTTTATAGGACATATCTTTGTTCATTTTCGAGGATCTCTTCTAAAACGGATTCTAATGCTGGTCCTCAAATGGATGGCTATACAGGTTTTTCTATAGCTAACTAGTGGCTAACTATAGGATCAAGCATAAAAATAAAGCGATATAAAGACGGTAATAAATTTCCCAGCTCTTCTGTCCAGAATCACTAGTACTCCAATTCAATGAAACTTGCACGTAGAACCAAGGTCTTCCTCTAAAATATACTAATAGGCCGAGCGAAAAACCGCACTAACTACAGACATATCGTAGTTAGGGCTAATATCCGTGCATCGCTTGGCTGCAGAAGTACCATATCTACAAACCCATGCCCTAAAAAGTATGCTTTAGACCCGCTAGAAACTAGAACATTAAAAACTTACTTCGGTTTCCCTCGGCTCTATAAAAAGAGCCCTAGCCTCCGCAAAGAGAAGGATCGCCACCATCAAGTGCAAGCGTCTCAATACGCCCTTCCATCCAAGCCTTGCGGCCCTCCATTTTGGCCACCTCGGCCTTCAGCACAATATAAGACTGAGCTAAAGCCGGTTTCCGATAATCAACGTTCAGATTAGCCGTGACACCAACCCTCTTGGGGAAAATGGCAGAGCAACATCGGCAGAAGGTATCATCTATCAAAGTCGCTATCAGACCGCCGTGGATGATACCCGGATGACTACAGACATCTCTTCCGACATGTAGAATCATCACCATGCGTTTGCCGTTAGTTTCGTTGAATACATAGGGTGGTACCGATATCATTTGTGTGCCCGCAAGGGATCCGGCCAGGAGTTTTCGGTCTCGAAGCAATTCGGGACCGTTGAGATGGGGTCGTGACTCGGTGAACTTTGGATTTGCTCGTAGGGTACGGGTCACTGGATGGTCTTGGATGAAAGTGTCGATCGCTTTGGTTGTTCTGTATGTTGGTTGGAGGAGACGGAGGGTCTGGGTCTCTACTTTTGCGAGTCTCGTAATCGACATGATGTAGTTTGTGGAGAATGAGGGTAATTTACGAGGAATGAGTAGATTGAACTCGAGTGGAATCTGCACATCGCTACTTCAGATTGGAAATGGTCGCCTATATATGTTCTGTTGCACCTCCCTACCCTTCACACGATGTTCACTTCGTGTGTGGCTAGTACCTCATTTGATTTGCTATGTTATGTGACTCGACATGAAGCTGCATAATCCCAGGCTACAATAAGCCCAGTAGGATAACTCCAATCGATTGAATTTGTTTTCGTTCTTGCACACCATCTGTTTCACTAGTATAAGCGGAAAAACCACGCAGAAAAATATAACTGGCGAAGATTCGTGATATATGCCAGAGACTGTCCAGCGATAATGGATCTTGCTTTCCTAGATCGATGGTACGCATACATTAAATATTCTAGAATAAGATTTGCCCCTCTTGTACTTCCCAATGTGCTTTGAAATGGAGCTATCGGAAATGTGTGATGTATGCCGACTAAAATTGTCATGTCGATCAGTGCCTAGATTGATTCACCTACTTCTCATTCATCCAATGCCATTACAATGACATATTGTATGTTCCTGAGTTCAATCAACCAGATACAAGTGTTCTTCACATATTCCCTTACATTCTTCAGGGATAAATAACACTTTGACGGTTAGCCTCGGAGATGTCAACCGGGCCGAGTGGGCCAATAGATCGATAACGACTATCAGCATTGTCAAGCGCAGGGCGTAAGGCGTAACTATTGGCATGTTGCACGAGCAATGAAACACAGGATTCGTCATTGCAGAAAGCAGCCAACCCTATTTAGAAAGGAGACTCGATTTAGAAGTGGCAATTGGTCGAAACATGGGGAGAGGCGACTCCCGCTCGGCGTTGAAAACTTTTTCTCGGTCCGCCCTGATACCAGAGGGGCATTCCCGGGGCAAACCGCTCAACTTTATAAGACAGTTGGATCCTGCTCTTTGTATCAAATATCAAATATCAAAGGCAAGGTATGTGCATTTCTTCCTATAGTAGTGGATCGTCGGTTAACCCCACGACTAGTGACTCATACCAAAACAACACCTTGAACATTCCATATCAAGGCAGTCAATTCAATTGATCACATACATTCACCATGGGTTCCATCGCTCCTCATGTTGCTGAACTTGATGGCTCTAACTTCAACATCACTCGCTCTACCCACCTGCGCGATGTGCCTCTCCCCGGTTCCCCTGAGGAACTGAGCCACTCCCACTGTACTGACCACATGGTCACCGTGCGATGGACCGCGGCCAAGGGCTGGGAGACTCCCGAGGTCAAACCCTACCAGAACCTCAGCATCCCCCCAACAGCCTCGGTGCTGCACTATGCCACCGAGTGCTTCGAGGGCATGAAGGTGTACCGCGGATACGACGGCAAGCTTCGTCTCTTCCGCCCCGATTGCAACGGCGAGCGTCTGAACAACAGCTCCCAGCGCTCCTCCTTGCCAGGATTCAAGTATGACGAGCTGAAGAAGCTCGTTGCCAAGCTGCTGCAGATTGACGGCCCCCGTAAGTCCCAATAGCCTCATACGCGTCGTCTAAATTATAGACAGCCGCTAACAATAAGATATAGGCTGGCTCCCTAACCCAGGCTCATTCCTGTACATCCGTCCCACTGTCATCGGCAATGGTCCCCACCTGGGTGTCCAAGTGCCAAAGGAAGCCCTCCTGTTCATCATTGCCGTCCCGTGGCCCGACTTCACCAAGATGCCGAAGGACCCCCAGCAAGCCCCCAAGAAGGGCCTGAAGCTGTTCGCCTCCTCGCCGGATACTATCCGCGCCTGGCCCGGCGGTTTCGGCTACGCCAAGCTCGGCGCCAACTACGGTCCTTCTCTGCAGGCTCACGGCCAGGCCCAGGCTCAGGGCTTCGATCAGATCCTCTGGCTGTTCGGACAGGATCGCCAGGTCACCGAGGCTGGCGCTAGTAACTTCTTCATTGTCTGGCACAATGCTGATAATGGCAAGCTGGAGCTTGTTACTGCTCCTCTGGATAACCAGCTTATTCTGCCTGGTGTAACCCGCCGCAGTGTTTTGGAGCTTGTTCGTGAAAGACTGTCTAAGGGCCCTGTTGGCCAGCTTGCGCCTCTTGAGGCTGTTGAGCGGACTTTGACTATTGGTGATATTGAGAAGGCTTCTAAGGAGGGCCGTATCGTTGAGTCTTTTGTTTCTGGCACTGCTGTGAGTTTGTCCCTATTGTTTTACTTTTGAGTTTTTCGGATTTACTGACAGGATATCCTAGTACTTCATTACCCCGGTTGCCATGATCCGCAATGAAAACACTGATATAAGCACCCTCGGTGTCAATGATGAGCCTGCTGGTTACGCTACCCTGATTAAGTCATGGCTCGAGGCCATTATGTTTGGAAAGGTAGAGCACGACTGGGCTTACACCATTGAGGAGGAGAAGCAATAGAGGAACATATATTATGTGCACATGATTTCCGATTTCCATAGACAGTTATGATTTCAAGAATGTTGTTGGGATTGGGTTATACATAGATTTCTGACTGCATTATAGAAAAAGGTCAGCCTTCCCACTTACATTGAAAGCATATATTCACGCTCATACCAGTCCTAAAAAGATCAAAGAAGTCGCAGTTCAATTTATAGGTCAGAAGAACGCAGCAGATACACTGAGAAGCTGAGGATAAAGCATCATAGGGGAATCGTATATTATTGTATATCATTAAACACCTAGGAAAGCCAGTCATCGTCCTAGCTTCGTAATTATACATGCATATCTCCATCTCCTAGATCAACAATCATAGGAGCATATTCTCCAGTCTCCTCATCCTCATCATTCTCCTCCATGTCCATCTCCACCTCCTCGCCGTCCTCCAGTTGAAGCATACCCCGGCGGAGAATGGCTTCGCGATGCAGCTCCCAATCATATTCAATCCTCAGCCATTCCTCAAGCTTGTCAAGCTCAATTTTGACCATGGAATCTTGTCTATTGCCAACAAGCTCATCAACAGATTGTCGAAGCTTCGTGAGAAGCTTGCGCAAGAACGCTCCACCATCATATCCATCAATCTCGAAAAGTCCACCATCAACATCATCACACCGCTGCAGCTGTAAAGCCAGTAACCGTAGAACCTCACTCATAAACTCGTCCCTATCGAGAATTGCCCGCCGAGAGGTGAGAATGAGCTCAAGAAGCCTCTTCCACTGCTGAAGACACGAGTAGTTCATCATAGTAAGCACCATAAGGAACGTAAGCTGCAGCTCTCCAAGTACCTGGTTCCCCCAGAAGCATCCCCAGAATACCGATCAATCAGCTCTCCCAGAGCCCAAGACCGGTCCTGCGCAGCTTCTGTCCTTTCACGCCCAACAGCACCTTCTCTCCACGTCCGCTTCAGATCAATTGGAAGAAACCCGAACTCCCGTTCCTGTTCTCCGCCTGCCTCGGGACCTTCCGTGCCTTCTGCAGGCGAGTCAACGCCAGGAATATGGTCCGCATCACGGTTAGCTGTAGAGGCAGACGTCAACACCCATCGCGGATGACCATCAACATCCACCTCAGGATCCCCAAAAACGCGCGATAACAGGACCGGTGAGATTCGATCCGTCAACCCAAACCAATCCCTCCGTCCATTCTCCTCAGTCTCCTCATCATCCTCAACCTGAGCCGCGGACTGAGCCAAAACCGGTTCCTGATCATTATCTTGACCGTCATCTCGGTCTTCACTCTTCTCGGCCTCATATTTCGACTTAACAAGCATAGACCTCGAAATCCGACTCCGATACCGAAACAGACCCCCACTCTGCCAAACAGCACCCAGATTAGCCTTGTAGCGCATAGCTTCCTGCCGAACAGAATCGCTCTCTCCATTCAGCGAAAGCAAAGATTCGGATTTGGCACTCCATTTCCAAATGTATATTTCCGGCGCGAGATGGTTCTGCCGCTGTGTTTGGCTTTGCGGTACAAGTCCTGTATCATTGCGTCCTTTGCCTGCAGTGTTTATGTCGCCGATATAGAACCATGCGCCGCTGCGGAGGGAGAGGGTTTCTGTTGCGCCTGTGTAGAGGAAGTGCCAGCCTGGGGGAGGTCGCGGATGCCGTGGAAGTTTGCGGTTGAGGTGAAGGTTATCAGGTCGATGCCGACCAGGGTTTTGGGGGGAGGTCTGGGAGGAGGATTGTCGGTGTCGGTTTGTGAGTTGTCATTTTGGTGTCTTGGTGGATTGAGCTCGAGGTTGGCAGGTTCAGTCTGCTGGGAGCTGATTATGACGCGCTGGTTGGCGCTTGGTGTTGCGCTTCAGAATTTGAGCGGCTCGAGATTGCGGGGTTTGATCTTAGGTCCGGAGACGCCGGCTTAAGCTAGCAATTGGTTTCTGAAATACAATTGGGTTTCATAAAGTTGGAATAGATGCGAGTGGAATCTAGACAGCGGGTGGAAGGTAGGTGACTAGGACTGACGTGAAGCTCATCTCCAAAGACTTATCGACCCCGCCAGAGCTCCCCACAGGGCCTCGGAGAAAACTTCATATTATAATTCAAGACTACACTACAACAAGGCTCATATAGAGCTTACTGGAAAGCATAATATATAGGTCAAGATATTGATTCAGATGCCAAAGACTACCTAATACAACACCCAAACCCAAGGGTAAAATTTTCAGCGTATGAAAAAAATTGAAGACCAGGCGATCAATGCCGTTCTTCGCGTTTATTCCATCCACAGATGCGAGAGAAGCCCGCAAATAGCCTCCAATCCAGCCAAGCAATGAACTTGCAAGGGGAAAAGAAAGACCCAAGCTGCAAGCGCACAAGCTTACAGACGGCGACCACGGCGACCACCCTTGCGACGAGTAGAGTCGGAAGGAGTGGGGGTGACGTCCTCGATACGGCCAATGCGCATACCGGAACGAGCAAGGGCACGGAGAGCGGACTGGGCACCGGGGCCGGGGGTCTTGGTGCCGTTACCACCAGTGGCACGGATCTTGATGTGGAGGGCGTTGATGCCGAGCTCCTTGCAGCGGACAGCGACGTCCTGAGCAGCCAGCATGGCGGCGTAGGGGAGGACTCGTCACGGTCAGCCTTGACCTTCATACCACCGGTGACACGGCAGATGGTTTCGCGACCGCTGTAAGCCAAGAATTGTCAGTCCGTTGTTCTTTGTTGCATGACGCTCTGTCGCGCTCGATTCCAACTTGCTTGGCTGGGTCGATTGCGAATGATTTTGATTCGAGGGTTACTCACGAGAGATCGGTAACGTGAACGAAGGTATCGTTGAAGGAGGCGAAGATACGGGCAACGCCGAAAACGAGCTTGCCTGTTCATCGTTAGTACCTGTCCGACTCTCTCAAACTGTTGAACATACCATCACCGGCGAGGGGGCCGAGGGAGACGTTCTCCTTGGCGGCAGCGGGAGCCTTCTTGCTGGGAGCCATTGCGACGGTTGGTGGTTAGTGGATGGAATACGGAACAGAGAAGAGAAGATCAAAATTCGATCCCACTTAGAGGGAAAAAGTGGATGTGTGCCCTAGCGTGAGTCTCGGTCTGTGATTGGTCATGACCAAGCGAGTTAATGCCTGATATCCCAGGTCGCAACCGTTACGGGCTGAAGTCGGCCCGGCGGGCGGTGAGTCACTAGCTTGGTTGCCTATTTAAAATTTTCTTTCTCCCATTCCAAATGTCTTCAGCATTGCAATTGATATTCTCAAACTCGAGTGATAAAGCTCCGAGCTTGTGATTCAAATTGATCACGCTTGCGTAACAAGTACCAGCTGTGAGACTGCGCAGAGACTGCAGCCCGGAATGGGTCGCACCAAGGAAGATGCCACCATCGGCATCATCGGCATGGGTGATATGGGCAAGATGTATGCCAATCGCCTGAGTGCTGCTGGATGGAGGTAATTGGACATATCCCCCTGTTACGTCAACAATACGGGGCCAAAGATGCTTCAGGTAAGCTTTGTCTTTTTTCACCCTTGTCTTTTCACACCACCCCCTTTCGAATGATGACTAGAGTGCATTTGGCTCGAGCATGGCTTGGTTGTCACTATTTCACCATTCTGGTTGATAGTAAACCGCCCTGCTGTCGATGATGTAACAACCACGCTACCTTACTTTTTATGTCTGATCCTACTCAACTTCACTCTTATTGCTTTCACTCATGCTATGGTTTTGAAACTTTACTAACAAGTGAAAAGTCTTCTAGATTCGCATCGGGCTACTGATCACTAACCTCTAGAAATGAATTTACTAACATGGGTATTTGATGTCAAGGATAAACGCGTGTGACAGACCTGAGAATTATGAATCTTTAAAACAAGAGTTCGCTTCTCAAGTACGTCCCTCGGCCGGGGTTATAACGCTCAGAAGCTCATCGTATATAGCAAGGAGTCACCATATTCCCAAATGGCCATCTCGTTTCAAGAATTAGCGATTTCATTGTGTACAGTGTAGAGGCTGGAGTCATCGACAAGGTCGTGGCACAGTACGGACCATGTATGTGTCGAACCAGAGCAACTGGTCTCTTCCCAGCCCAAGCCCAAGTACATTCTGACTCGGAATCAAGCAACCAAACTCGGTGCCATCGTTGGAGGTCAAACGTCCTGCAAGGCTCCGGAGCTTGCTGCATTCGACAAACACCTCCCTGCTGATGTAGAGATCGTATCCTGCCACTCGCTGCACGGCCCCAAAGTCAACACGCAGGGTCAACCTCTGGTATGGTTGCGTCGCATGTTCTATTCTCGACCAGCCCAAATGTCCGTTAGTAACACCGTGATATAGGTTCTGATCCAACACCGCGCCTCGGACGAAAGCCTCAAATTCGTTGAACACATCCTCTCCTCGTTCGGATCGAAGCATGTCTATCTCACCGGTGAGATGCATGACCGTATCACCGCCGATACGCAGGCCGTCACCCACGCCGCCTTCTTGAGTATGGGAACCGCATGGCAGGCAAACAACCAATTTCCGTGGGAGCATGGACGCTGGGTCGGCGGCATCGAGAACGTCAAGATCAACATCACATTGCGCATCTACTCCAACAAGTGGCACGTCTATGCTGGACTAGCCATTCTCAACCCGGCGGCTAAGCAGCAGATCCGACAGTACGCAGAGTCGGTCACCGAATTGTACAAACTCATGATTGGAGGACACCGGGAAGAGCTCAAGCGTCGAGTGAAGGCTGCAGGTGCTTCGGTGTTCAAAGCCGGCACTGAAGGACAGGATTTGCTGTTGAAAGATGAGGTCTTAGACCAATTCTCTCTATCTAACCGGCCGCGCGAGAAGTCACCACCGAACAGCCATCTCAGCTTGCTTGCTATTGTTGACTGTTGGTCGAAGCTGGGCATCGTCCCGTATGACCATATGATCTGTTCCACGCCGGTATGGTCGTTCATGGAGATGTCATTCCCAATTATAATTGGACTAATGTTTTGCAGCTTTTCCGTCTTTGGTTGGGTGTGACAGAATACTTGTTCCGGAATGACGACCTTCTCAACGAGGCCCTGGACACTGCCATCGACGACACCACTTTCCGTTCTGATGATCTGGAGTTCACGTTCGCTGCACGGGTTTGTTCTGCACCATCTCTGCGCCTCTGCCGGGGTCAAAGTAGAAGACTTGATACTAACCTTTGTTTAAATTTCAGGCATGGTCCGACTGTGTTTCCTTCGGCGACTTCGAGTCTTACCGTCACCGGTTTGAGCGCATTGCAGAGTACTTCGCGCCGCGTTTCCCTGAGGCTGCCACTCTTGGCAACCAGATGATGAAGACCATCCTGGAAAAAACCACCTCCAACAAGTAATGAAATGATGAGGATGTATGATATTCTTGCGATTGCATTGTTTCGGTGTAAGGTAAGGCCGAGGTTCTTTCAAGTTCAGGGCTGGGGAATTGGTTTGAGATATGTGATTTTATGCTGCAACAAACCTTTGTCTTTGACTCCGTATATCCAAGTATGATCTTAATTCAGTAGACACCAGGCAATAAACAATATGCCGTGGATTGCTTAGCCGTTGTCTTCACGTGCCCACCCGGGGATAAGATACCTTAGTCATCATCGTTTCTCTCGAGAGATCAGACTGAACCGAGTATCGTTAGTAAGAGCAGTTGACGATTACTGCTGTGTTGATTCAAGTTCGCTTTCCCACCTGTCATTGCTGCTTGATCAGCTGGCATGATCGTGGCCTTCTTCTGATCATCAGTGCGACCCGTGACTGCGCCCCTCCCTTACGCTTCCCCATACTGGAACCCTTGCTCCGCTCCCTTTGAAAGAAGCAACTTCAATGCAGATATACACCACCGGACACACTTGCGATAGGTGAAAGCGAAGCCCGCGCGGCTAAATGGAGCTTCATGGCTTCCGGGCACAACTCAGCATTCTCCGCGTCGACCCAGCATCGCGCTTTGGTGGATGGACGCTCTTCACTCAGCCAAGATGACAACTCAGCAAACGGTAGCTGGAATGATGGCACCCCACGTACTGGGAGGATTGGGAGGTCTGAGTCTGGAGGTAGCAGCAATATGGGCGGACGAGGGTCGTTGGCACCCTCGTTTGGCGGGCCAGGCAGCTTCAGTGCGGAGCTCAAGAGCATGCACTCCCGCAGTGTCACACCCCGGCCGGATGGCCAATATAACAGACGTGCCAGCAGATCAATTGGCGAGGAGGACCTACACACTACAGAAGAGCGCCAGGCTTTCCTGCGGGGCAAAATCGCGAAGGAGACCAAGATTAAGACCGGAACTGAGAACATGCTAGAGGCATTACTATCCAAACCTCTGAAACAAACCAAGGACCAACGAATCAAGGTGGAGTCGGAGCTGAGCTCTTCCAACCGCAAACTGGTCGAATTGCAGCATGAACTGGAAGAGGAACTTTTACGTGCGCAGGCGCCGGCCTCGTCCCCCCAACGCAGCAGCCGCCTTTCTGGTCTCTTCCGGGGCAGTCCCATGCGTTCACCGTCTCGCAACAAAGACACTGGTGGGTCAGTGGATGGAGACTATCAAGAATATGGAGAGGCGGATATGGAATCGCCGACATACGTGCTTTCGGAGACGCTACAGGCGCTGGAGATCGAAGGAATGTCCCCTGATTTCTATGTTGAACGTGCCAATAGCCTAGTTGAGCTATTCAGACGACACCCTACCTTAAAGTATGACCTCGCCTGGCCTGTCTTTGGCCTCCGAGTTCAGGTGATGCTTCTGAGTGACAGCAAAGAGGTAGTAGCTGCTGGCTATCGATTGACACGGTACGCTATTGCGGACCGTAAGTCTTTGCAGACAATCCGATCGTTGCATACCGATGAGCTTGTGATACTGTCCCTCGTCAAGGAAAGCAAAGCAAGCATTGAAAGGGAACAAGCTTTGAAGTTCGTGAGAGGCTTCCTGGATGTCAAAGACGGCGTACGAGAGATTTCACGCGCCATTGTGCGGACTATCGTTGCTGTTGCCGAGCACCATGAAGATCGTCTCCGGAGCATCTCGATCATGACCCTGGCCGAGATATTGGTCAAAGATCCCGAACTGGTCGCTTCGGCTGGTGGGTTCGCTGCCCTACACGATGCGCTGGCAGAAGGGACCTTTGGCGCTTCAGAGAGTCTGATCTCAAGTTTCCTGCATGTGGTGGACACGCCGCGCAGCAGAAAGTTCCTGCAAGGATCTGAATTGGAAGCCGTGCTCACACCTTTCACTGATTCATTATCAGATTCACTGCGTAGTGGACGGTTAAAGACTGCAGCCCGGGCAATTTCGGCGATGCTGAAGACTTGGCCGGGACTGGTCATTCTTGCAAGGCATGACTCGCAACCGTTGCGTTCTCTCCTCGACTCTCTTCACTATGATGATCCCACAGCCCGAGACCTGATCATGGAACTATTATTTGACGCTCTGCGGATCAAGCCTCCATCCTGGTCATCATCTTTCCTTGCCGGTAGGAGACTCACAACTTATGGCAGAGTCTCTAACTTGCGCTCTGATACCGAGTCAAGGGTTTCCCGTACCTTCAATGACACCAATAGCAACAGGTTTGACCTTACAGCCCACTTCTCTACCCTTATCTTGGCTGGCTTGGTTGAGGCAGGGCTTGCAAAGACCCTCTCCGATGTCATTGAGGATGAATCGGATCTTTCTCTCAGACGCAAGGCAACCCTACTATTAACAGAGGTGCTCAAGCTTGCGCATCATTCCCTCCCACAATCTGTCAGCGCTAAGCTACAAGTGCTTCCTCATCTGATTCCGCCAGCCGTCAACTTTGACGTTGACAACCACGACCTTTCAACCACAACAATTTTCCAAATCGAAAGTATCAACCGAACACTGGCTCGTTCCGGCGGATATCCCAGTGGACAGGGCCGATACAACATGGAGTCTGATTTATCAACTTCTCTACTTCCCGGCGAACAAGGGAAGGACAAACTAAGCCCTGCCATGGACGAGACCCAGTTCCGCAATGCCATTCTAGAGACCCACGTTCTCAACACCGTGAATTATACGAAGTGGAAATGGGATCTGATCCACCGTCTGGTTGAGGGCCCTCTCACAAATTCGAAGCGAATGGACGAGGCAATCAAAGGATCCAAGTTCATGAAACGACTCATTGGATTCTATCGACCTTTCAAGTACCGATTTGCCATGATTCCAAACACAAAGCCGAACCAGCGTTATGTCCGAACTGGCTGCGTCCTCATGCGCACTCTGGTCATGACCCCCGAGGGTACCAAATATCTGGCGGAGAACAAATTCCTCCGTCAGGTTGCAGAGTGTCTAGCTCAGCTGGATCGCATGAGTGGGCTGACCTCTACTTCGCCACTTTTTTCCCAAAAGCAAATGGCATCTACATTGAGTGGAGGTTACTTCGCGATGTTGGGAACCCTAAGTGGTGATGTGAACGGGTTGCTCATGATGGAGCGCTGGCACATGCTCAACATGTTCTATCATATCATTGAGCTGCGAGATCGCAATGATCTCATCCAGACATTGCTAGGGAATATGGACTACAGCCGAGAGAGTCACCTCCGGGTCATGCTTTCCAAAGCCCTGACGATTGGCTCCAAGGAAATTCGGATCTTCGCAACCAGACTTCTCCGCAAGTATGCGGTCGGCGATGTCTCATTATCACCTCATGTGGCGATCGGAAATGCGGAATGGGTGGTCAAACTTCTTGTGACCCAGCTCTACGACCCCGAAGTCACAGTCTGCCAGGTCGCTGTCAAGATCCTGGAAGAGGCGTGTAACCAACGGGATTACCTCGAATTCGTGGTCAAGTGCCGGCCATCTCTCGATCACCTTGGTGAAATTGGCGCGCCGCTATTACTCCGGTTCCTGTCGACTTCAGTGGGCTACCACTATCTGGACGGCCTCGATTATATAACACAAGAAATGGACGACTGGTTCCTCGGCCGCAACGATACCTATGTTGGTCTCGTTGAGGCTGCACTCTCCCGGGCTTATGTTGAACAACCTCGACGGGGTAGCCTTGCTCCCGAAGATCTGGTGGACCTCCAGGATATTGGATTGGTACCACCGCATTTCTATCGAGAACTTGCACGCACCGCCGAGGGTTGCAAGCTGCTAGAACAGTCGGGCCATTTCAACGAATTTGCCTGGACAATTCGCGATTTCAGACTGGATGAGGAAGAGAACGAAATGCTCCTCAAGGCTAAGGGATGTCTCTGGGCTGTCGGCAATGTCGGTTCAATGGAACTCGGGGCGCCATTCCTAGATGCCGAGATTGTCGAACGAATCGTGGAGATAGCAACAAGTGCAGGAGTCCTCACCATGCGAGGTACTGCCTTCTTCGTTCTAGGCTTGATCTCCCGCAGCCGACATGGACTTAAAGTCCTACAGGGACTAGGCTGGGATTCTGGCGTGGATCAAAAGGGAGACTCGCTAGGTCTTTGTCTTCCTACCGATTTCCGGAAGCTATTTTTGGTGCGTATTATATTCTATCTCATTCAGCTCGTCGTACTTATTTGTTTAGATTTCTTTCCCGGGTTACAATTCAGAATCGAAACGCACTCCCCGAGAGAAGCTCAAGGAGGCTACCACGGACCCTGACCCTGTCAATCAGAAGATCCTCAAGTTGATCGTCGACATGGGCAATACCGTGCTCTCCAAACGAGCCGCGTCAGATCTTCATGGGTACGTTTGCAATTTACTTAGCCGGTCTTCTTACGTCTACTCACCATCCCAGCTTGAAATCCAAACAACCCGAGCGATTCCACCAAGCCCATCTCTTCCGAAAAACTCTTTGCATCCTAGAAAGTCACCATTTCAGATTACCAGCTCGACGATTTGCCCTGGACTTATTCGACAAGCGTGTTCTGCGTCGAATCGTCCTCGACGAAGATACGGACTCGGATTCAGACTCTTCGGCTAATTCCAACTCTGAATGAACCTCATGAACGCTCTTTACTGCGGCTTTTTGTCTTGCTAATATACCCTGCACGATGGCTGATCGGGTGTTTGGCTTTTTGCACTCTGAGCGATGATTTATGCATGTCCAATCTATGAATTTCAAACTGCTAGAAACTTTGAGTATTTTGTTATGCCTATATGGCATGGCGCAGAAGCAATTGAATGAGATACGGTTCACAATAAATACATGTGCTCTTTTAGTAGAGATCCAACTTATAGCCGAAGTTGTCGTTGACATATGTGGCGTCCAACCTCGGCCAGATCAGATCAGATTATCTAAAGGTGACCCGCCCCGATAACCACCCAAGCTCCACGACACCTCTCAAAGAGCCGATGCACTAGCACCAGCTCAGCCATTTCGAATACGATATCGCCATTTCCCCTCTGCAATGGAAGATGCAGCAGAGTCCGGGTCCCCAACACCGCCGCACCAGAACCCCATGCCGACCGCAATGGAGAGCTCGGACATCTCCAGCTCCGAAGAGCATGATCATGCGCCCAGCGGCACAACAGATGAACCTCACCTCGTCGTTCGCCTGATTCAATGTCATCACTGCGCCCGCCCCTTGCGCACCCCGCTCCGACTTCCATGCGGCAATACCGTGTGTCGGGAATGTTTACCCCCGGTCCGACAGCGGACTGGTATTACATACCCCGTGGCTGAGGGGAGGGAGCAGGGGTTTACATGTTACTGGGAAGGGACTGACAGGTGTGTTGGGGAGCATTGTGTTGGGGATTGTGGTGTTGATGTTCTGCTTGGGAAGTTGGTGGGTGTTTTTGGGGATGTACTGGCCGGGCCAGAGGACAACATCTCTCAAATCGGGTCAAATAATGACGGTCGAAGGGTCCTATGGAGGTCCAGTGAGAAGGGTCGGGTTGAAAGCGCAAAGCTGAAGCGGCGTGGGTGGCTAGAGGGCATTTATGCATTGGCACTGGAAGGTCGGTTTCTTTCTGATGCCTCCGAGGTGGTCTATGAAGATCCCCAGGGTTCGGACGGAAGTGCAGAATCGCGAGATCTCGTTCAATATCAAGCATTGCGGGACAGCCTACGTGCCGAGCTTGACTGCCAGGTCTGCTATGCGCTCATTCTGGACCCGATTACTACTCCCTGCGGTCACACCTTCTGCCAGAAATGTGTCGTGCGAGTACTGGACCATACAGATCTGTGTCCGATATGTCGCCGAAAGCTTGGCATGCCAACTTCCTTGAAAGAAGAGCCTATGAACAGGACCATAACCCACCTGATCGATCAGTTCTTCCATGAACAGATCGCAACTCGGCGGGAAACTGTCGCCCAGGATGAGATGGGCACGGATTACGAGAAGAATCTACCACTGTTCGTGTGTACGCTGTCGTTCCCTACGATGCCTACTTTCCTTCATGTCTTCGAGGGTCGGTACAGACTTATGATTCGACGGGTTGTCGAAAATGGAAATGGAAAGTTCGGTATGGTCATGGTAAACCGCCGTGGCCGGACGCAGCCAGGGCAGCTGGAGAATGTCCCTTTCATGCAGTACGGGACACTGTTAATGATCGAACGCTATGAGTTGCTTCCAGATGGCCGCAGCCTCGTGGTGGCTACAGGCATTTCGCGGTTCAAAATTCTAGAATCTTCAATGCTCGATGGATATCATGTTGCCAGAACAGAGCGCGTGGATGATATCTCGTTGGCGGAAGAAGAGCGGCTCGAGTCCATGGAAACTTCGGCAGCAAGTACAGAGCTCTCGTCAGAAGGCAGTGCTCCTGAGCCTTCATTGGATTCTATGTCAACTCAGCAGCTCCTCCTATTAGCAAGAGAATTTCTCACAAACCAACGCAGATCAGGTGCACCTTGGCTGCATCCGCGTGTCATGTTAGCATATGGACCCATTCCCACAGATGCATCCCGCTTTCCTTGGTGGTTTGCCAGTATCTTGCCTATCTCCGAGGAAGAGAAGTATCAAATCCTCTCTGCAACCAGCGTTCGTGAGAGATTGAAGGTCTCGGCAAAATGGGCGAGGCAACTCGAAGCTCGGGACTGGTGGGTTCAGCAGCTGCCCTCGATTTTCGCTTCTTGATTCTGATACTTCTACACAGGTCGACTCGTTCATCGCTATACTCTGTCTTGTGACTATCCGTTCCCCTCCTCATATTCTGCATAATCCCTCTAGTATTGAGGCCATTGTCAGCATTACTCACTTCTGTCTCACCGAATGTCTTTACGTCGTTCACGCCATTCTCCTTATCGATTTCTGTCTCTTTTGGTGATTCGGGACTGTCCACCTTTGAAAGTGGCTCACACATGCCTAATCATCACGACTATCCCCGCGAGATTGGTCAGCAAGAGCAGAAAGACGAAACATACGTTCCACAAGCATTTGTCATTGGTGCGTTCATGGCCATATTCTTTGCCCAGGTTGGTGTGAATTTCTTGCAGGTTGTGAGAACGGGAAGGCGCAGACGGCGTGTTCTGGAAATGCAGTTTCCACAGCCCTTGCCCCAGCGAAATCAAAATCGAGGTGCAACTAGAGGCACTGGGGTTGATACCAACGCCGGGGAACAAAATGTAGGACCACCTACCCCGGGGACTGCTGCCGCTGAATAGCCTCCAAATCTGGGATGATTTGATCCCTAAAAGTCATCAAAATCGGCACTTTCGTTAATACTGCCATATGACAAGCACTTATATCCCATTTTTCAACGAACTGATACGATCTTTTGTCTGTTATCTTTATCATCATACCTATGGCAATCTATTCATGGCTGCCATGTACATATCGCTAATCAATTACCGCAATATCAATCTCTATGTCCATAAGAAGTCAGAGCCCTCGATTGCTCATTCGCGCCTGGTTCTGCTAGAAAGGGCTACAAGGAACTATTCTGCAACTTGCAATAATCCATACTCAAAGTGATGCAATAAAAGTATACCTCGCCGCTCTATGAAGTGCTTATGTAATCTCGTGTATTTGCCCGCGTCTTCTCCTTCAATCGAACCACGAGCAGCCAACAGCGCGTCATGAGTCTAATCTGCTCAAGCCGTCCATAATTCCAGGCGGTATTAACCCTGTTAGCCCCATACAGCATCCAAAGAGGCCGGACGGCCCCAACACAGCCATGACCTGGTTCTCATTATCACTGGGCCCGGCTGCCTTGGTCCGGCTTCACGACGTCTTGATATGTCTAGCCAAATTCAGCGAAACCGTCGCCATCGAAGCAGAACTAAATATTGTACGTTGATTCATCCCGTGGCTATCTGATTCGATGTTCAGAAATCGTTGAATGGCGTTTCTTGGCTAACACTGCTCTCCAGCTCCGCCTAAGTGCTCTCAATTCCACCAAGACGGGGTTTGCATCCTTCGAATTTGAGAAGGATGTTTTCTTTGAGAAGTACTCGTTCAGTGCGCGTGGTGATAGTCGCGGTGGAAGTGTTTCATTAGACCGGTTTTTTTGCCAGATTTATATCAAGGTGAGACCCGTTGCATATGCTTTGAGCATGGTCATTGAAATGTTCTCTCTTTGCTAGCTCGATGCTAATACAACTTAGGCACTTCTCTCTATCTTCCGTGGAAGAATTGATAGAAACAAAGATACCGCTGTGGAACGCTGTGACATGGAACTTCATGAAGATCCACAGCAGACAGAATGTAGATTGACAGTGAAGATGATCTGTGGACTTGGTGAGATACACTGTCACTCTCATCTTTTCTAAATCTTTCTAACAAGTCCTAAGGTGTGATCAAATCATACAAGCTCACCTACGAGCCAGCGGCGATCCAACATGCCGTCTTCGACAAGTCAAAGGCTACAAGCATGTGGACAGCCGATCCAAAATTCCTAAAGCAGCTCATCGATCACTTCAGTCTATCAGCTGAGCAGCTAGACATGTACTCCGATTCCGGCAGGGCAGTATTCACAAGTTTCACGACGAAGATTATGGAAGGCAAAGGTATGCACACATCCATCTCAAATCCCAACCGCACAGCTAACCCCAAGCAGAAGTCCTAAAACACCCGGTGCACACCTCCGTCGCAGCCGACAAGCGCGACTTCCAAGACTACATAGTCGAGGAAAACATGCACGTGGCAATCAACCTAAAAGACTTCAAAGCAATAGTCGCCCACGCCGAGACAACAAATGCAACCGTAACAGCACGCTACACAAGACCCTGCAAACCCCTCCAACTAGAATACAAATTCGAAGGCGTCAACGCCGAGTTCACAATCATGACCCGCGGCCAAGCAGATACCGAAGACGTCCCGACCTCATCGCGCGCCACAATCCCCCGACAAACACCCGCTCCAATCCCAGTCTCGAGTACGAGTCACGTTCGAGCTCGACCCTCGGCGCCGAATACGCAGATGCCACCGCCTCCACCGCGGAGTAGATCCATCCGTCCACTTACCGGTTCATCTACGCAAGAGAATCTTTCTCAACGGGCTGGGTCGGAGAGACCGCTGGCATCTGGCCTTTCGATGGAATTCGATAGTCTTTTCGTCCCTGCTGATGACGATCGACAGTGGGATGAGATGAACGAAGGAGAAGAACCACAGGATATTCTTGGCTGGGACGCGTCCGGGACGCAGGATGCATTCGGGGCTTCGCTTCGCGATACCGAGCCTGCGTTCTCAAAACGGGATGAAGAGCCTGAGGATGAGATGGGGTTGCCGCCTACACAGCGTCTATCTCAAGTTCGTCACTTGGGCTTTTTCGATTGAGGGGGTGGCATAACCACTCGGTGCTGAATATTTCCATATTTTTGGCGGTCATGGTCATGGTCATGATACAAGCATAAAACTAGTCGCACACCCAGCTCCAACACCAATAATCCGTTCACCAGCAGCGCTCACAGTTTCAGGTAATGGAACGATATTATATGTCCCCGACACATTACCTTGTGGATCTGTATCCGGTCCGCAATTTCCATGTTCGCCCCATCCGAATGCTGCCACCTGTCCGTTTTCCAGGAGTGCGAGGACATGCTCGCTTCCGACGGCGAGGTGGACGGTTGGTGGGAGGGTTGGGGGTGGGAGTTGGCCGCGGTCATTGCGGCCCCAGGCTATAATGGAGCCGGGGTGAGGATTGGGAGTAGAATCGGCGTGTTGTTGAGTGTCGGTCTCATTCGCCGTAATCGAACCAGATGCAGGAGCAACATGTACATAAACACCATGCCAACTAGCCCCAATACCAGCCGAAGCAAAGGGAATACATCCTCTCACTCCTCCACACACATTCTCGTCTGAATCCGAAAAGCCCGATAAAACCTCCGGAATCCCCGTAACCCCCCATTTCATCCCCGAATCAGCAAAGACACCGAGCTTCCCGCCAGACCCCCAAACAACCGAGAACTCCCGCCCACAGGCACCTCCCTTCACAGGAAACGGCACATCAACCTTCGTCGGCCGACAGACAATCTTTGATTCACGGTTCCTAGCACCGAGTTGACCTTTCCGTGATCCGCCCCAGCCGTAGACATCCCCGTCCGAGAGAATCGCTATTGTATGCGCCATACTACTCGATAGGGACGTAATCTTCGTATCCTTTGGTGGAAAATTGGGTATGCTTGTCCCTGGTTGGGTTGGGTCTGTGGTATTATGTGTTAAGGTTCCTTTTGGGGAGGAACCGGTAATATAGATTTTGTCTTGTGTTTCGTTTTCTGATGATTGATACTGTGGCTGTGGGATAGATGCCACGGCAATTGTCCCCTCCCAAGTCGCAGAAACATGTTTGAAAGTCGAGACTTCAGATCCGGTGATTGAATCTTTGAGGATGAAACGGCGGAAATGGGATATATTTCCATCCTCATCTTGATTTTCATATCGAGGACCACACCGTCCATCTATATTACAACCAGCCACATAAATAGCTCCACGTTTCGTCAGGAGGAGGGTGTGGTTTCCCCCTGCTGCGATGTGAACGATATCATCATCGAGGATATTGGTAAGGTCTGTCTTTTCTTGATGTGTCGTATCTGTTGCATTTGTAATGTCTGTCTCGAAAAGACATGGAGTAGGTATTGAGACGTCTTCTGTATGACCGATTCCTAGTTGGCCTGATCCATTGGACCCAAAGGCGAAGAGTTTCATTGTGTGTTTTGGGAGTTTGTAAAAGTGAGAAATTGTGTGGTTATACATCCAGACTGGGCGGGGCGTGGTTTAGTCAGCATTCACTCTTTCCAACCTTGGAACTCGGAGATCTCACTTCCTAACCTTCGAACTTCGAACCTTGGCAGGAGTGCTGTATCAGTATCGCTTGCTCTTTTATGACGAGCCTTGGGTTAGTATTGCTTGGCGGGTATAACTACATTACGCTGATTAACAGTGATTGGCAGCCCAAAATGGTTCCTTGGACGCCGGGTTAAGCTCCCTTCTTACAGACTAACCTATACTATATTCCGATAACTACTGCCAGTTTGTTTTGCGTAGACACAAAGCACGTAAACAGCCAGACAGAAGTCTTCTCATGTCGCTGCATATTCGACCGCCTGTAAAGCCCGCTTAATCACATCCACCGTTATATCATATAGCTGGGATAGCCTCGGAAGACGAGCAAGTATTCTGCGACTTACAATAGTCTGACAATCTGTTCCTCCAGTGGGCCAAGTATCAGCATTTCCTACGTCCGCACTGCCCTTTTAACGAGGAAATCGTAAATGACGACATGAGTTGGGAGATTCACCCTTGAACCTCTCACTCCTCCGTCGGCTTCATATCTTGTAAACGAAATTGTGTTGACCGCCTTCGTTGAATCCGAAAGAACCCTACGGCTTTTGTCGCCCTTAACGTTGGCTCTCGTCCTTCTATAGTGATATTAGCTTCCTTGACATTCGCAGTCTCTTATGAGAATTGCGAGGCTAACTTTTGTTTTGAACTGGTCGATATCTATACGAGACGGCCGAGATGGTAACAAATCGGAAGCAAACACCGATCCGCAACGGTTCATGCTAATCACCATCTCAGCTGTGATGGGCTCGACTACATTGATAAAATCGGGATAGAGATTGAACTGTTCTATTTAGCGGTGGGAAACGTTCCAATAATGCTTTGAGTAAATATCCCCATGTCCTGGATCGAGAAAAGCGTTCTAGATGAACCTGAAATCTATCTTACTGGAGCACCCACCTACACTCTTCGATCCTCGAAGCACAAGTAGTAGGCCCGGTAGAGTTATCTTACAGAGATCACATAGCTCCGTAATATACGTGTTCAATTGTAAGATTCATACATGTGGCATCTCCATGCCCTACACCCAAAGTAACGTACTGGAAAAGTTCTGTTGGCGCAGATTCAAACTCCGAGAATAAGGAGACCAAGCGAAGGAAATTTGTATTGAGAATTTGGGGTGCTGTCTCACGGGTCATCGATCAGGGTTAGTCACCTAGTTGAAACATTATGTATCAAAATAATATGGATGTGCGGTCAATAGACGCGTATTTACCTGCAGGACTCGGCGGGAGTAGTCGTGGAAATCATCGATGCTGCCATTGATTTTGCGGCACTCAGCCAGATAGCTTCCGTCCAACCGAGAGTCGGCTCTCGAAGCCTCCTGACCGAAGTCTCCATCTCCATAATAACCATCGGTATCGTCAACTCTCGTCTGGGCATTGCGCTTCTTCCTAGATCGCCAGAAGAAAAAGAAAGCGCCGCCTACGAGAGCTGCGCCCCCACATGCTCCGCCTACAACTCCGGCGATAAGAGCGACATTGCTGTGTCCTTTCTGCGTGTCGTCAGCTCCATCCGTGCTTTGGTTACTGATCGCGGGGCTATTAGTCTTTGAAGTTGTCGAGGCGCTCGAAGTCGAAGTCGTGGAGCTCTCGTTCACTGCGATGGTACCCCCCAGGCCTGTAGTATAGACCGAATATAGATTGTCACTGCCACCTGTGCAGCGAACTCATCAGCAAGGGGAAGAAATTCTTGAACCGCCGGATGAGGTAGCATACAGATATCGGAGGAGAACCCAGGACACGCCTGGTTACATTGCCCCTTGGGAACCATAGCTGATGGTGGTGGCAGCTTAGTACCGCAAAGGCACTCATGGCCCCTAAGGGCAAATGCTGCAGCGTCAGTCTTGATACATTCATTCAAGCACCATCCAAAACTTTGATAAACATATGATGCTCGATTGGTGAGACCGTCGCTGCTGGAGTAACAGCCTACATATGTCATTGCAGGCGAAGCTCGTTCCGAGAAGCCATTATGGGTTCCGATAACCCCCAAGTCGGCAGCAAGCAGGAGACCCGATAGCGTCAAGGTAATTGGCATAGTGAACATCGTGCGTAATAGCAACCAAGGAAACCCTGGATGATCATCAACTCAGCGATTAAAAAGGTGTTGAATTTCTCGGATGAGCTTGAAGATCAGGAAAAATAAATTTGAAGTGGCAGAAGCTTGAATTATATCTGTTTGGATTAACGGTTTGGCATTGCTTCTATCCGCGGATATTGGGAGATCAGGAGACTGCTATACGGGAAGGGGCTCAGACCTTAAGCAAAGTGACAAGGTTGAACTACGCAATTAACCGAAATCCTCACAATCTGCTCAGTCGCTATTTAATAAGTCCAGGCCATATAAAAGCGATTTGCGCTGCTCTTGGTCCTTTTCACCATCATCATGGGAAGAAAATACACCACAAACACGACGCTTGTTATCGAGTTCACAAACTGTTCGTGTAGCTGTTCAACCTTGAACACGGAGACAGATCGTATAATCCATGGAACATAAAATTCGGGGTTCGTGATCGCAACGCGAGAGCGAGAACGAGAGAGGAACTTCAATATTGTCAATTCCTAGAGGACTCGAGAGTATGACGCAATCATCCTTTGTATTTCTTACGAGTAACGTTTACTCGAACTAAGAGACCTTGAATAAAAAAGTTCGATATACCTCAACACTAGATTACTCAGAAAAAGAAAAGATAGATCATTGTAAGATTCCATTCGGGGGGTATGAGGTATCAATATCTAACAGCGATGGATCGCTCTATGCAGCAAACATCCATATAGCAAGCCTGCAAGCTTGACAAAAGCAACGCGATGTATATCCAGTGATTTTGACCGTAAAAATAAACATAGAAGGAAATATATATATATATATGATGAAAGCAATAGCTTATTAAGACTTCTCGTTGAGGTTCTCCTCGGACTCGCTCTCGGCGGGAGGGGGCAGGGTGAAATTGTCCTGCTTGGATGCCAAGTTCTGCTCCATACCCTTGAACATGGGGCTGGTACGGTGGAAATAGGTGTGGACGTGGCCCTCGAGGAGGGAGTCGTCGGTGTCGAAGTTGTTCTCGTTCTCCTTCTCGGCGACCTTCAGAGCCATGGCGGCTTCCCACTCGGCACGGTACTCCTCGACCTTCTGTTGGTAGTCGAGCTCGGCGTTGTAGTAGCGGCCCTTGCGGAGGATGTAGCGCTCGTACCAGGACAGGTGCTTGGGGTGCACGGCGGGACCGTGATAGTCCTCCTCGCGACCCTGGCGGAGGTACTCCCAGCGGCGCTCCTGCTCCTTCAGATCCAGACCAGTGGTATCGGGGAGGAAGAAGGCGGTGATCACAGCACCGGCCAGACCGAACCAAGGCACAACGTAAAACTTGGTCTGGGTGTCGATGTAGTTGTACAGGACAGACGCCAAGAGAGCACCGGCCTTACCCCAGGCAGCGGACATACCGTGGGCCGAGGCACGAATGGGGGTGGGGAAAACCTCTGCAGCGACCAGGAAGGAGACTGAGTTGGGACCGAACTGGTTGAAGAAGGAGCTGAGGAAGTACATGGTCTGGAAAGACTTGATGTTCTCGGGGCGGCGGTAGTAGTCGTAGTTGAAGGCGGGGATGATGAAGAGGATGAAGCAGAGCATGAAACCGATAATTTGCATCCACTTGCGACCGTAGAGCTTGTTGTCGATCAAGAAAGAGGCCAGGTAGTATCCGCACAGCGACACACCGACGTTGCACAAGTTCCACAACCAGGTGGGCATAACAGACTCGGAGGCAGGGCTGATGACCTTGATGAACTCGCTCTGGAAGAGCTTGTTACCGTAGAAGAAGACATCATTGGCGAACCAGCCGCCAGCAGTGGCAAAGATACGGAAACCGAAGTACTTGAAGGTGAGCTTCAGGGACTGAGCATCATAACCAGTGACAGAGGCCTTCTTCTTGGCGGCGGTGAGCTGCTTGCTGGCCGCCTTCATGTGGTAGGCACGGTAGTACACGAGCCACAGAGTGCCAACGGCGGGGATGGCGAAGGAGACACGGTAAGTCCACTGGACGGAAACGGTGGAGTAGGGGTTATTGCCACTTCCGTGGTGGAAGCAGAGCAACAAGATGATGAGCAGGACCTGGTTGAAGAATTGACCCCAGCCCTGCATCAAGAAAGCACTGGTGACCTTGCGGCCACGGTGCAGACGGTCCTCCTTGGTAGAAACCTTTCCAGAGCCGACAGCGTTCTCCATACCACTGGTGGCGGTCATGGGGTACTCGCCACCAACACCAATACCGTAGATAAACAGACACCAAGCATAGCAAATCACCCAGCCGTTCTGGGTCACACCCCAGGCGGCAGTCAACATAACCAGACCGAGAAGCATGATCGTGGCATCCTGAATCAGACCCCAGCGGCGACCAATCCTATTGCCGTTAGTCTCCGAATATCCAAGTTAAGGTTGTGGCATTGAACCTACCAATCACCGAGAACTCCAACCAGGATCTGTCCCACAATGATACCGATAATCTCGAGGTAGTCGACGGCGTTGATCCATTGCTTGTTGCAAATTTCGTGGCTATCCCAGCAGGCGGGGAAAGCTTTTTCGAAGAGCGGCTTGATGTTACCGATGGAGAAAAGCACGTAACCCTCCAGACCGAGACCGGCACCGGGCAGGACCATGTTACGGAAGTAGTAGGAAACAGGCGAGAGCGGGTCCTCCTTCATCATGGACCAGATGCCGCTCAGTTCGCGCTTGGCTTCCTTGGAGTCGTAGGAAGTCACGAAACTGATCTTCTTGAACAAGGGCAGGTCGGCCCAGTAGGTACCCTCGGAGGTATAGCTGTCATCGGGACGAATGAGGGAATCGAAAGCTCCCTTCTCGTTGATATCCATATCCTCCAGCGGGTTGTGGTCTCCCGACATGTCAGGCCCATGAGGGGCGCGAGGTCCAAAGTCGGTCATGATGGCTCTTGGCTCTTCAGATAAGAGTTTGCCGAGAGAGTTGGCAAATTCAATTCCACCAAATGGGGAGGTAAGAGAGAGTCGAAATGACCACAAGAGAGCGTGGCTGACTGCAAGCCAAGTCCGTGGCGATCAGCTTCTTATAAGAAAGAAAGAGTGGGAAGAGCAGAAAAAGGCACATGTAATGACAGCCATTTCTGATAAGTCGGTGGCGGACTCCACTCGGCCCAGAAAAAAAAAAAAAAACCTTCCGAGGAAAGAGCGATGGAGACTTCGGGCGAAGGTCGCCTGGCCGGAAACAGAGAAGTGGGGCACCACGGCTACACTGGAGCTACCGTCAACCAATCAAGAATGCACGTGGGGGCAGAATCTGAACGCAGATCGACACCGCCTGCGGTTCACGGCAGATCTTCGCGGAGACTCAACACAACGTTAACATCGAGTATTTGTGTGGCGTGTACCATCACCATTTACTGTGTGTCAATTACTCCATGTCGACATATTCTACACCTAATACTCCATTTCTCTATGATAAGTATTCAATTGAATGTACAATGCATGTGGTTCGGACTAACTATTGTCTCAAGCTAAAATAGAACCTTGGAAGGTGGCGCCAGACATCTCTTAAATCCCTGTCACTCTCGCTCGGACACACGTGCACACTTTCCGGGGCGGGCAGTGGATATAACCAAGCGTGATGTGATAGGCTGTGCCCCTTTACGTAGAGTACACGCTAGGAGACTCGGGGGGCTATCCATGCAGGGCCTGCGACCACTCAGCGTACAGCATTCACCCATGTGCTCCTCCTCCGCATCTCACCTCTCAACGTCAACTCTCCTCGCCGTCCACACGTGGGAGCACTCGCGTGTCAAACAAGAGCCAGTATCCAATGAATCTACATAGATTGAAGGGCTAGGATATCATGGCTGACACGGATCCACGAAGAACAACCCATTCGACCTAAAAGTATACGTTCAGACATGCGATTTGAACCAACCACACGACCAAATCCATCCATGCCACCAATATCTGCGCCGGGCGGCTACATCGGCTTGGCTAATGCTTACTTCACGCCTTTAGCGTTTGATCCAGCAAAGCCATGCATGTCAAGCATTCGGCGTAGCGAGCGAGGCGTCGCCAAGTGAGCTTCTACAATGCTTGGTGCGCTGCCAGCGAGCGTCGCACGTGCTCCTCTTCCGCGCTTGTTGCTGGTTGACATGCCGTGTCAGCCAACGCGCACAGAGCATGTCCTGTCTCGGGGAATGGTCTGCTTACAGTAGGATGTGGTTTGAGAGATTGCAATCTACGTGTACTTCTTTCTCTACAGAGTACCCACTGGCCACTGGCCCCTACTGCTGTGCCTTGTGTATGACACGCTCGCTTTGCATAAGTGTGGTTTTGGTTCCGGTTTTTTTACTTTGTTTCAGGGGCTATACTTGCGTGGAGACTGGGCGATCTCGGGCTCATGCACTGCACCGAGATTATCTCTTAGTGTGTGTGTTTGATCTGCCGGCCAATGGTTGTGCCTTTATGACATTCCAATGTTCGTGTTGGATGTCCGGCCCCTCTTACAGTAGGTCCCGTCTCCCTGCATCACCCGACACGCCTAGAGATGCATGCATCAGATGCCTTCTAGAAAGTGGATGTCTTCTGGAACGCCCTGCTTGTATCAGCTATTGCTTGCATGGACTCCACCAGCTCATTTCACCTGTGGACTGGCAACGTCATCCAGGATGACCAGATAGTTCACCGTAGTACCGTACTCGAGCAGAAAGTCCGTCGGTATGTCCGAAGCTTAACCCAGATCCAATTGTCCAGCCATAATACCCGTAGGATCCGATTATAGTACCATCTCATGCTCATAACATGTTCGTGGCGCACCTCTACCTCCTTGCAGTAGTCCAGCCCCATCTCCGGATCTCTTGACCATGTACACCACAACCGCACTAAACGCTCCTTCACTTTCACTTTCATTTTCTCGGATACTCGGATGCTAGTGTAACAACATGCCACTAGTTCATCTTGTGGCTTTTAGCTTGGATCGTTTCATTTCCCGCGAACATGTTTCTGCCTGGTCGTAGGGGTTGCCCGTGGTTGTACGGCGGCTTTTCATAGGGCTAGCTATGCTGTGTGATGTGATGTCACTGTATCACAGTGGGATCAATCGGATGACCTCGGATTTATTTGGTGCTTACCAATATATTGGTGGAGATTCGCGGATTAGATCTGGATGTAATGTCCCGTTCGGGTCAGATGGGTGAGTGGTTTGGGATGGGAGTTGCACGACTTTGTTTTTGTTGGACTATTTAAATAGTAAGTGGTGATAAATGAGTGAACTGGCATGGCTATTGGCTGTGGGGAAAGTCAAATGCTTCAACTTACTTTTCTTGTGATCGTGGGATCTATCTGGTGCTGGTGTGATAGGTTTAGTCCTTGTTGATGTTGCGAATTTGTCGCGTTGGCACAACGCAAAACTCACAATTAGCATTTCACCGGGTCACAAAAGATCAAATAAATGAAATGCCAACCTTGGGAAGAATTTAATATCTGCGTGGTGAATAATCCCCGAGGGGCCCTACACCTGCTCACGGGCACATCCGCGCGACAAACTAGGGCAACAACGTCAACCCTACCAAATAACCAACCAAATATCCCAACTAATACCCCAGCCAATACCCAGAATCCTCCATGAATCCAGACTCGCCCATACTCCTCCAAAACCCCACAGTCGGCAACAAGACCCCCCGTGGCTGGCAACATTCCCGAAGCGGGCAGGGTCAACCTCACCACACTCCCTTCCAATTCCAACTTCAGCCATCATACTCGAGCCTGGCATTTACAGGCGATAATATTTCCAATGATCAGAAATCTGACACATCAGGTGCAATGCATACATACCACGGCGAACTCAAGTTGGCACTACACGCCAGAACATGCCCAGACACGCTCACCCCCTCTCTGGCAGCCCACGTCTGGAATGACGAGATCGCGAGAAATCGACGCGACCGATCCATATTCCAGAGGGGTGGTAGTGGTATATAAGGATCTGGGGATCGACTGAATCATAGATTCCCAATCTGGCAACGAGCATCGGTTTTCCTTTTGTGTGGTTGTACCACTTGCTACAGCTTCACGACTTATTCTATCTACAACTGTTCCTATTCACAGTTGCTATACTGTCATACTTGACATTATTCGACTGTCGGTCCGACCAGATCAGACTACAGACCAAACTACAGACAGACAACAGCAACAATGGCAATGATAGACTTGAAAGGCCTGTTCCCAACAGTAACAGCCTTCATCGCATTTATAATCACAATCCTCTGCCTCTTCGCAGGAACGCAGAAGAACTTTCTCAATGGCGCTGATCTCTTAACTGTAAGCCCTATACTCCCCCATCACATTTCCATACCTACCCTTCAACAAAAGCAGAATAAACGGAACTAACCAAAAAAAAGCTCTACACCCCCTCAAGCCAGACCAAAACCCAAACCACAACCCAAACAAACGTCGCACACGATTTCTACTCGATCCATATAATGTCCTACTGCCAGGGCGAACTAGGCACAACAGACCCAAGCGCGGGCGTTACGCGTAACGTAACAACCTGCTCGAGCCGCACGATACTCTTCGCTTTCGACCCGACGCAAGCCTGGCCCAAAGAGGTCACCCACGGCGCCGAGCTGGACTGGCCGCGAGTCATCGCTGATGATTTCCACGCTTTCCGTATGACTAGTCGCGCTATGGCTGTGCTGTATTGTATGGGCGTTGGCGCTATCGGTGCCGTGCTTATTGGGCGTGTTTTTGAGACGTTTATGCCGTGGGGTGGTCAGGGTCTTTTTGAATTTTGGTTTTTGATTGTGAGTATTATCCAACAGCTGTCTTATTCACATATCACATTCTATGCGGGTGGTTTGGTCATATGATTTTTTGATTGTTCCCCAGATTCGGGATTCGGTGTCCGTGCTGTGCATGGTATGCCCCGGAATACTGCATCATATCACTATGATATGAGATGTATCCCGATACTATGTGAGATGGATGTGCTGAATACGACGGTGGCTAACCAAGACCAACCCCAGCTCGGAACCTTCAGCATAAGCATCGCATCTGTAATCGCAACAGTCATCGCCTTCGACTTCGTATCCCTCATCAACGCACATGGCGAGGGGTCGAACGTGTCAGCGCACTACGGCGACAAATTCCTCGGAATGACCTGGGCCTCGGCGGGGCTATTACTCGCCGGCAGTGTAGCGTCCTTCGTGAACGTGTTCATTCGTGCAGCACGAGCGGTGCCAGCGCCTGCAGTTGAGAAGGACATAGAGGGGTAAAGTAGAGGGTACAGTAAAGCGGAAAGAGTAACGCACGAGAACCAAACGGGGAAATAAAAAGGGGGCCAGTCGGAGGACTGATAGCCTGGAGAGGGGGGAACGGACGACTGGGGACGGGGTATGATCGGGGCAACTCGCCCATTCCAATTTAGATATTTGTTAGACACGATGTGATTTTGAAATGAAATACTACCTTACTGAGCCCAATCTGACTTCAGTGGTAATGTAGCTGAAATTGCAGTTGCTAATCCGGCCGCTTGCTTATGCTAGGGGTTTGGGTTTTGGGCGCGTGTGGCCAATGGGCGTGGTGGGGGTTTGTGTGAGCTGGGAGTCTGTGGTGGTGAGCGAGGTTCGTGATAGGCAGCAATGAGAAGGAAAGCGACAGAAGATTCGACTCTAGTCCAGATGTGGCTCTAGGCTTGATAGAAATTCATCGATGCCATTAGAATCGTGGGAAATGAATGGGAAGTGGGTAGTGGGAGTTCGAGACTCCCCTCTAGTAAACGGGCAAAACTGGGTCTACCGCTATCCGACGTCACCACTGTGGAGACTTACAGTATGCGCGATATCAATGAGATTGTGTTCTACATGTAACGAGGTATAGGGATGATTGGATTATCGGATTATTGTTTGAGGTATAATGGCTACAACAGATTCTTATTATGCCTCATTTTAGGGTTGCTCGTAGGACCACTGTACTCCGGGCATACCTGAGGTAGTTTTTCGTTGGATTCCCGGTTTGTCGGCTGGCGACTCCGGCTAAGCCCCGAACTGCCAAGGGTTGTCATTTGTTGCATGTCAAAGCGCGAATGCGAAGGGGATGCTGTAGGCGTAGGCGGG
Organism: Penicillium canescens; assembly: GCF_028828765.1. Classification (NCBI taxonomy): domain Eukaryota; kingdom Fungi; phylum Ascomycota; class Eurotiomycetes; order Eurotiales; family Aspergillaceae; genus Penicillium; species Penicillium canescens. The sequence goes on along the minus strand of NW_026703963.1, from coordinate 1,134,943 downwards.
ATTTCCCGGGGCACACCAACCCTTCCTCGGTGAGTTCAAGCCCGAAGGCCTGTATGGCCATGACCCTAGATAACGGAAGTGGTTGACGAAACGGGGACGGGGGAGACAAGACAGGACAGGGGAACGGGAATAGGAAGGTCAACATTGCCGATGTTCTGGTTTCAAGTGGGGGAGGACGGAAGAGACTATGACGGTTCCAAACAAGGCGGAGGTTAGTCCCGGATATCTATGAAGTCATCTTTTGCTTCAGCCACTCCCTAGACTCACGGACATGGCGTTGACTTTATGGCACCTTCTTGAGTTTAAATAGCTGCTCTTTCCCCCCTTTGACTTGCGATTTCCTCATTAGTCCATAGTCTCTTCTCTATCCCAACTTCCTCTTCTCTATCCCAATTTCCTCTTCTCTTCTTCTCTTCCTCTCTACACCTCTCACCTTTCCCTACCTTTATACTTTTCAACTCTTTACCTCTATACATCATGGAGAAGAAAGCTATTCACTTCGGCGGTGGTAACATCGGCCGTGGCTTTGTTGCCGAGTTCCTCCACTCTGCTGGCTTCGAGGTGGTCTTCGTTGATGTCATGGACAGCATCATCTCCTCTCTACAGAACACCAAGTCATACCAAGTCACTGAGGTCAGCGAAGAGGGCGAGTCAACCAAGACCATCACCAATTACCGTGCCATCAACTCCAAGACACATGAGAGCGATGTCATCAAGGAGATCGCAACGGCCGAAATTGTGACCTGCGCCGTGGGTCCCAAGATCCTCAAGTTCATCGCCCCCGTGATTGCCAAGGGGATCGAAGCCCGCACCGACCCTAGCCCATTGGCCGTCATTGCCTGTGAGAACGCCATTGGTGCCACTGACACTCTGCATGGATTCATCAAGGACAACATTCCCGCAGACCGTGTGGACTCTCTCCCAGACCGTGCCCGCTTTGCCAACTCTGCCATCGACCGCATTGTGCCCGCTCAGGATCCTGACGCCGGTCTCAACGTGCGCATTGAGAAGTTCTACGAGTGGGCTGTGGAGAAGACACCCTTTGGCCAGCACGGCCATCCCGATATCCCAGCCATCCACTGGGTTGACAACCTCGAGCCCTACATTGAGCGCAAGCTGTTCACTGTCAACACTGGCCACGCCACTGCTGCCTACTATGGATACCACCACGGCAAGAGGACTATCGCCGAAGCACTGAAGGACGACTACATCCGCGGAGTTGTTCGTGATGTTCTCCAAGAGACTGCCGCGCTCATCGTCGACAAACACGAAATCAGCGCCACCGAGCAACAGGAGTACGTCGAGACCATCATTGCTCGCATTTCCAACCACTACCTCGAAGACAGTGTCGAGCGTGTGGGCCGAGCTCCAATGCGCAAGGTCTCCCGCAAGGAGCGATTCATCGGACCAGCTGCACAGCTGGCCGAGCGCGGAGGAAAATTCGACTCATTGATGGGATCTGTTGAAATGGCCCTACGGTTCCAGAATGTCGAGGGGGATGAGGAGAGTGTGGAACTGGCCAAGGTGCTCAAGGAGAACTCGCCTGCAGATGCGGCTGTACATCTCACCGGCCTAGACCGTGACCACCCACTATTCCCCCATGTGGTCAAGGTCGTGGACGGCGTACAATCAAACGCAAAGTAGGAACCTTTCACCCCGCCAACCTCGATCCAACATTTTAACATCACTTTCCAGGGAGGCAGGGCAACCGCGCATCTGATTTGACTTTCAGCTCTTCAGCTCGCATGGGATATGGCGAATACCAGGTACACGGCGCGACGGAGAATCGGATTAGGCTTTGATATGACTTTAACGAACTGTAGTATGAATAGCAAATGAACAACATTCACAATCTCTCTTTTTACAGTCTTACAACTTACTATCCACCCAAACAGGCGCTCTCTTCTCCACAAAAGCTCTCAGCCCCTCCTTGATATTCTCCCCTTCATTCAACCTCTTCACCCAAGTCTCACTCAACATACTAGTAGCCTCATCCGCCCCAATCCCCTCCCATCCCAACTTCACTCCCTCCCGACTAACAAGCACCGAGTCAGGACTATTCCCAGCGATAGTCCCAGCAACCTCCAAAGCCTTCCCAACAACAACCCTCGAGACCTCCCTATCCACCTCCTCCTTCCCCTTCCCACCATCAATAATCCCACTAACATCAACAACAAAATTAACAAGTCCCCACCTCTCGCCTTCCTCAGCACTAACATTCCGCCCCGTAAGAACCATCTCCATAGCCCGCTGCTTCCCAACAGTGCGCACAAGTCTAGGCAACGCCCCCGCCAACGCAACAACCCCGCGCTTCACCTCGGGCAAACCGAACAGTGTTCGCGAAGTCGCGATTACCAGGTCGCTGTTTATGATCATTTCCGTTCCGCCGCCGAAACAGAGCCCGTTTACGGCGCAGATTATTGGTTTTTTGCCTTTTCGGCGGGCGAGCCCGCCAAAGCCGCTGGGGGGCATTGGGGTTGTCTTTGATGTGGTGGATGAGGATGAGGCGCGCGTATTCCATTCTGTTGGCATTGTGTTAGTTAGATCTGATGGACCCAGACCCCTTTAATTGTGATTTGTAGGTGTGATGGAGTCATGGAGTGTCTGTGTCTGTACACACCCTTCAAATCAGCCCCGGCACAAAACGCCCTCCCCATACCCGTCAGTATACCCACGCGCATACTCGGTTCCTCGTCCATCCATTCCCAGACTGCGTGAAGGTCTGCGTGGCCTTGGGCGTTTATGCAGTTGAGGTCTTTTGGTCGGTTTAGAGTTACTAGGAGGATGTGTGGTGCTGGGTAGGAGAGGAGGGCGGCGTGCGGGGTTGGGGGTTGTATGCTGAATTTTGGCATGTTGGCGTTGGATCTTGAGTTTCAATTGATTGATGTAGGATTGTATATTGGGTTCGGTGGAGCTTGGAGGCTGTATTTGAGTATTGTAGATTGGATTGTAGGGAGTGGGAGTTGGGGTTATTTGTAGATGCGGAGAATCTGATGAGATGCCGAGGGCCGATCGGTGTGGAGTTCTCGGCTTTGCCGTAGATTACTATTCTCTACAGTGTTGACTACTGACCCCTGTATAGAGTATTCGGTCTACTCTCCGTGAAGCAAGTACAGTAGACCTGGCTGGATTTGTGATTCTCATTTGTAGTTTGTTCTCTTGACAGGTAGAGAACAGATCAACTCGCCCATCCTATTAACGCCGGAAGCCGCTCTGCGAGCAAAATTTACTAGTTACCATGGATATCAATAGGAGAAACAAAACAATTGCCATAGAATCGTGGCTATCAATAGCTGCCACACTCATGCCTTGTTGATCCAGCCGCTGTGCACCATGAAGTCGTAGATGCGACTGGTCTTGGAACCCTCGATCTTCAGTCATGTCAGTAAGAGATTGCACAGTAGTTGGAGTGAAAGGATGCTGAACATACCTTGCAAATTGTTCTTGCGTCTTTCTTCTTCAGGCTGCCGCCTTGCTTCATTGCTTCCTTCAATAATGTCTCCTTGATCACGAGGTATGGCTTTGGCATAATACGCAGCACGTTGCAGACCTCTGTTTCCTCCTTTGTGAGGAGGTGTAAGTCGGCTGCGGTGTCATTGTCCAGTTTCCATGGTGATAACCCGCTCAGTGGCGGTACTACGTATTTCGTCTTGGCTGGCTGAGGAGGAGGTGCATCTCCGTCCACGGCGAAGGCGCGGTCAAAGTCATTCAATGGTTCATCATTGGCATCTGTCGGTGCGTGGGGGTTGGCAGCCTTTTGTAACCGCAGCGGCAGTTCGGGTGTTGTCAATTGAGTCGCCGCCACCGGAGTCTCTGTTAGCTGTGCCTGTTTAGGACGTGCGCTGGCAAAGCGATCGAACGAGCCCTGGGGAAGCAGTCGTTGTACGCGCTGCTGCTTATCCTGCTCATACTTTTCGCCGGCCTTCAAGTCCCCGATGCCCATCTGTCGCCATTCTTGGAGTTGGGAGATGGCCAGGCGGAGGTTGTGCTCGTACTCCAAACCTTTGTTGACATCTTCAAAGTCTTTCCGGTTCATCATCCGTGCCAAAGGCTTGGCTTTGTTCAACAGATCGCGCTCCTCCTTTGATCGCTTCTTATCGAGGGCAGTGTTCTTGCGGTATTCGAGGAGGTTGTGCTCGAAGAGAATCTTCTTGCGCTCTGTTCGCGCGGTAAGGCGGGAATTATAGATGTCAACCACGGTCATCTTCAGCTCCGTCTCTGCATCAGGCTCGCCGTTCTCATTGAGACCAGCTCCAGGCTCAAAGGTCATGTGTTGCACCGCCTCCTCGGCATCGTTCAAGAACTCCGTCTCAAACTCCAGTCGTCCAGGCATGTAGCCTTGCACTTCGTGACATGCCGGTACACTGGCAGTTGGTTTCTGCTTTGGTGTGGTGGGCGGTGCGGCCTTGGCTGCATCCTTGCGCTCTTCAATGCGCCGTTTCTTGCGCGACTGGAACTCCTCCTTCGAGATCGAATCTTGTAAGCTTCGATCGTCTGGGTCGGCGCGGTCTGCAAGCGGGAAGTTGCCGCTCTCGATGTATGTGTCATAGTAGTGATCGCGCACTTCGTCCTTGCTGCGGTAGCCGCCAATGTGATCTGCGATGTCGGCCCATGAGCCGAGTCCATAGATCTCAGCGCCTTCCAGTAATAATAACTCCTCATCAGCACCCCAGTCTTCTTGGAAGATGGGAACGGAGTTCTGTTCAATCACTTGGAATGGATGTGAAGCGGGGTCGTGGTTTTTCGAGCTTTGTCCGGCGGAGAAGCATGGGACACAGAGGTCATATTCGGGACAGGAGGGATGTGAACACGAGATGCGAACCTGATGGAAGGATCAACGTTAGCTTCTGGGTGATAGACACTCATGGTTGGGGTCCTTACTGTTGATGTGACATCAATGGAGCACACGTCGCAATGGAACTTGGTGCCTGCCTCGGTGCCGCGCGATGCGGTCTTCTTGCGAATCACACCCATTGATTCAGTAACTCTTTCATCCTCCGCTTTGACGCGTGTGTCAAGGACCCAGTTTCAAAGGGTCGAGGAGGGAAGAGGTGAGGTGAGGTCCGGGGTAAGTCTCCGCAGATCGGAGCGGGGAATAATCGAAGCTTAAGCTTCAGACAATAGTCACGGTAGCCCAATAGTCCAATAGTCCAATAGTCCTGAGTCGTGAGTCCTGAGACTAGAGTCCGAGGCACAGCTGTTGGTGACGGGACGTTCACCCTTGAATGTGGCGGAGTCGTGGCTGAGCCTGCCTCTGGCGTGTATTATTACCATACAGCCCTATCGGCACTTCCGTGACTGGCTCAGCCAACCACAGCGGTAATCTATGTATTTTGTTTACAGGGGCTTCCCCTCTTCTCCTTCACTTCCATCTTCATCTTCAACTTCAACTTCACTTTCTTTCATTAGTTGTGCTTCCGGATAAAAGTGGTCTGACTCCTTGTGCACCGTTGCTCCTTTAAAAAGGCTTTCTTCTCGGGCCTTTCGCATGTGTTGATCTTCGGATTCTGGCACTCTGCAACACCACGCATTGCGGTCGGCTTCTTGGACTTTCACATCTTCACTCTTGATCCTCTGCACCAACCGCCACGATGTCCTGGAAGCTCACTAAAAGTATGTTCACTGGCAGTTGGTCTCCCTCTCCCCCTCACCCGTCCCTGCACTGCAGACGACCCGAACAATGGCTAATTGCATATGCTTCAGAATTGAAGGAGACGCATCTGGCGCCCCTGACCAACTTCGGTCGATCGTCCTCTACCTCGACGATCAAGGGCGACTCGAATGGTGACGAGGCCCAGACACCTGTGGCCTCTAACACTCCCAGTATCTCTTCTGCCACCCCGTCAACAAATGGAATTTGTACGTAGTGGCTCCATGATCGGGTGTGCATCCCACTAATTGCTTCAACAGCGGCCTCCGAATCTCTTGTCTCTCCTCCTGTGGCTCCCGTGAACCCAGGTATTCTCATTGTCACTCTCCACGAAGGACGCGATTTTTCTCTGTCCCCTCATTTCCAGCAGATCTTCAACTCGCATTTCCAGAACAACTCTTACGCACCATCGTCTTTACGCCCTAGCACCTCCTCTTCGTCACATTCATCCCAGAATCAAGCAGGCTCCTATGTGCCCTCAGGCCGCCCACAATCCACAAGTGGGGGAATAAATGCCGCTCCCACTATCCACGGTCGCTATTCCACCAAATATCTTCCTTATGCCCTCCTTGACTTCGAAAAGAACCAGGTCTTTGTGGACGCTGTGTCGGGTTCTCCCGAGAGTCCATTGTGGGCCGGTGACAGCACAGCCTTCAAATTCGATGTGTCCCGGAAGACAGAGTTGAATGTGCAGTTGTACCTTCGCAACCCTGCTGCTCGGCCTGGTGCCGGTCGTAGTGAGGACATCTTCTTGGGCGCATGTAAGGTCAACCCTCGGTTTGAGGAGGCCCAGCAACCATACGTGGAGGATCCCAAACTGAGCAAGAAGGACAACCAGAAGGCGGCTGCGGCTCATGAAGAGCAGGCACGTCAAGCTGGTGGGCCTGGTCAGTCGGGTGCCGAATGGCTGGATCTTCAATTCGGTGCTGGCTCGATCAAGATTGGTGTTTCTTTCGTGGAGAACAGGCAGCGCAGTCTTAAGATGGAAGACTTTGATTTGCTCAAGGTCGTTGGCAAGGGTAGTTTCGGCAAGGTCATGCAGGTCATGTAAGGGACCAATTTTTAGGTTTTTGGGCGATACTAACTATCTGGATAGGAAGAAGGACACCGGCCGAATTTACGCCCTCAAGACCATCCGGAAGGCTCACATTATCTCGCGATCGGAAGTCACACATACGCTTGCTGAGCGATCTGTGCTTGCACAGATTAACAACCCGTTCATTGTTCCACTGAAATTCTCATTCCAGTCGCCTGAGAAGCTGTATCTTGTTCTGGCATTTGTGAATGGTGGAGAGTTGTTCCATCACTTGCAAAGGGAACAGCGATTCGACATCAACAGAGCCCGTTTCTACACCGCAGAGTTGCTGTGCGCTCTCGAGTGTCTGCACGGATTCAAGGTTATTTACCGAGATCTCAAGCCTGAGAACATTCTTCTCGATTACACTGGACATATTGCTCTTTGCGATTTCGGTCTTTGCAAGCTGGACATGAAGGACGAGGATCGGACCAACAGTATGTTTCATCATTTCTGTGACCCTATGCCCCCGCTAACTGGATCTAGCCTTCTGTGGAACTCCCGAATATCTCGCCCCCGAACTTCTCCTTGGCAATGGCTACACGAAGTCCGTCGATTGGTGGACTCTGGGTGTCCTGCTCTACGAGATGCTGACGGGCCTTCCCCCATTCTATGATGAGAACACCAACGAGATGTACCGCAAGATCTTGCAAGAGCCTTTGACTTTCCCTACCAGCGATATTGTCCCGCCTGCTGCTCGGGATCTTCTCACTCGATTGCTGGACCGTGATCCCGTGCGCCGACTGGGCGCCAACGGCGCTGCTGAAATCAAGTCGCACCACTTCTTCGCCAACATTGACTGGCGCAAGCTCCTCCAGAGAAAGTACGAGCCCAGCTTCCGGCCGAACGTGGTATGTATCCTTTGCTGTATAAAATATGGCCAACTCACTAACATTATCTAGGTGGACGCCCGTGACACGGATAACTTCGACCGCGAGTTCACTTCCGAGGCACCCCAGGACTCCTATGTCGAGGGACCCGTCCTGTCGCAGACCATGCAGCAACAATTCGCAGGCTGGTCCTATAACCGGCCAGTGGCTGGTCTCGGCGACGCAGGCGGAAGTGTCAAAGACCCATCCTTCGGTAGCATCCCGGAGTAGATAGAGGTTTCCTCTTAGCGTCAATTTAGATCGAGAATTATTGATCGGTGAGCCAGAAAGAGAGATTGGGAGGTTTCATAGAACGCTTCTCCTTTGTTACTTTTTTCACTGTGTACGCCTTTCATTCACATATCACCAATCTTGATCTTTTCTTTTCTCTCTTTGTTTACTCTTCATCTTGTTGATTTCCCCATCACAAAGGAGTCTGTGGCATCTTGATATCGGAGTCGCTCCCTGATCTCGAGACGACATTGTTTCTTCTCGTGTCATCTTTTCTATTGAGCGCTTTGGTTTGGATTTCTTTTGCTCGATCTTCTTTGATTGTGTTTCTCATTCCCTCCAGGCAGGTCCCTTTCTTCCTTGTTTCGTTCGTTTTCAGGCGGTCATTACCTGTCCCCTTGTTGTGTATTGTCGATAAAACTTTGCAATGGACAATGCCAGAGAGTCTTGGATCTATCATGATATACTATTGTAATAACCTGTAGATGGGGCCTGAAGGCCATCGGAACAAAGCTAAATACTTTGGTCACCGAGCCTCTTGGCGCTGTGTTTATAGTAGACTGAATCATCTGCACATGGTGGATCATCTACGAAAAACTTTTAGGGCAAATTGAGTATCTCTAACCATGTAAGAATCTGTCGTCGCTAATAAAATTTCGCTAGATCAGAGGCAAGCCTCTGAGATGGTATATACCTATATTCCTAGTGTGTGTGCAGCAGTATGCAGCTTTCTCTTACCAGTGTGGGAAGCCTCGTGCGGGCTGATTCTCTGCTCTTGCTTCCTTTGCCTTGGCTGAGCGTGAGGCAGGTGACGAGGTATATCAAAAGTTTTGGGAGGGTCTTGGCTGGGGCAGGCTTCAAATTGGGCTTTGTTCAAAATTTACCTACGCTAGTTACATTTTATCATCCATGGATTAATTGGAAATAAACTCGATATACGTTGATGTGTGCTAGAATAATCCAACTACATCTATTTGCAGAGAACTTGGGGTTTGATCAATGTCGAGAATTTTCCAAGGCTGACCGTAGATTTCCTAAGCTTCTGTATCCTCCGTAATGTTTCTATCAGTGAATAAGCGGTCCTTAGAATGTGCCTATTCGCGGCAAGGTCAGTAATTGCAGCTTTGATTAGGGCACGCCTTAACCCCCACCCTTACATGCAGGACGCCCTGCGCCCTACTCTGTAGATACAGCAGTTTTGCTGGAAACCATGCTGATTTGGAGAAAAGAGCTTCATATCTTGATCGTCATTTCAAGCGAGAGCATGGTCATTTTTCCATATCTGAAGTCTTGAGCTGGAGCCGCCATTGTTCCACTGCACCATCCTATACAGTATCTCGAGAAAAGAGGACAGCACAAATTACCATCAACAAACTACAGTACAGTAGATAGGAACATATATGCATCAATAATATAACAACAGACCTAACCAGGCCGGAACCTCCTGGATAGAGAAAGAACAGCTGTAATTGTATCTAGCCAGGCTCAAGGTTTCCTCCAGATCAAGATACATCGTAGCGGAATTACACAAAGTAAGAAAAAAGAAAAGAAAGTCGGACACACGTTAAGACGCCGGTCGCAATCAACAATCAACTGACTCGTCAGTCGGGGAACAAACGATCTACCTAACTCTCCACCAAACAGAACCCTGGTGCTTTTCCTTTCATTTACTCGGCCTCGGCAGCATCGGCTTCATCCACCGCCTGCTCCTGCTCTGCTTCGGCTTCAGCTTCGGCCTCAGTTTCAGGGGCGCCGTTGGTTGCACTGGCGGGCTCTTCATCTCCGTCTCCGTTGATGTCAATCAGAGACTCGGATGAAGGGGGCTCGGGGACGATACCCTCCTTCTCTAGTCGGATGTACTCATCCCACTCGGGGAAGAGGTCGTCGTCGGTAGAGGCGACGTCTGGGGCACCGGGTGGGACACCGATGAGGCGGGCGACCTTGGCCTTGTTGGATTGCTCTAAGGACTCCTTCCATTGGACAACGAGCTTGGCAGCACTAGAAGGCTTGTAGGTCTGAGCAAAGAGGACAGCCTCGGCGATGCGGTTGGTCTGGATGAGAAGAGCAATGCAGCCATCGATATCGCCGAGGGACCAGAGAGTAGAGAAGGCGACGTTGTGGAGGCCAGATTCAGAGGCCTGGGCAGCCAGGGACTTGAGACCTTCGCGGTTGTTGCTGGCGGTGTGCAGCAACAGCAGAGAACCGACGTCCTTGGCGTTGGTGAAGCATTCTTGCGCCAGGGCGAGGTTCCAGCCAGCCAAGGCGGCGTCACCGACGATCTTCCACTTGTGCTCGACGTTGGCCTCGCGGGCGATCACCAGGGCAGTCTCGAGGTCGTTCAGGGCGAGAGCCAGGTCGAAACGGTGCTCGGGGTCTGTTGCGACTTCGAGGGCCATCTCCTTGTATCCTTGGCCTTCGAGGAATCGGGCGACCTTGTTCATCTGGTCTTGGGGAACATCCCTGAGGAGCTCGGCGGCCATGTCCATGTCGCCGCGCAGCACCACTGTCTGGTACTCGACCATGCTGAGGGAGAGGCTGAAGGAGGTGACGTTCACATCCTTGTCGGCAAGGTAGATACGACCATCCCGGGGCAGGTAGCCAAGGACGTACATTGGTTGGTCGAAGTGGGAGATTGTGTAGGTCTGGTCGCCGACAAGGTAGTTCAGGCGGTTTGTGGAGTTGGTGTAGATGAAGCAGTCTCCAACCCACTGTCCAGTCCGGACAGACTCGTTGATGGTGGCAACCAACTCAACAGCGGCCTCAACACCATCCTCGTCGGCTTCACCGGCGTTCAGGCCGTTGATGTATTCCTCACGAGAATAGCGGAGAACGTAAAAGTCTTCGTCACAAGCGAGGGTAACCAGTTCACCAGATTCGGACCAGTAAACCTAGAACAATTAGCTTGATTTCATCACATCTTCGGAGAAAACTTACGGATTTGGGGTCAGCTTCGATTCTGCGGACTAGGCTGCCAGTCTCCCAGTCGAAGAAGCCGATTCCACCTTGGCCCTTCACACCAAGAAGAACGCCATCGGACAGACCCTCGGCTTGGAAGCCAACATCAAGACCAGCACTCTGCTCCTTGAAGTTTTTGAAGATCTTAACGCTCGTCGACGACTCGCGGATAGCGTAGTCGTTGCTGTTGTCCTTGGCGCCCCAGGCGAAGTCGAGGGCCTGTCCAAAGGCCTTGTTTCGCCACGCCAATGCGGTATAGATGATATACTCTCCATCTCCACAGACAGAAACGAAACGGCCATTGGGAGAGTGCGACAGAGTCTGGGGGTAGACCTCACACTGACCGAGATCCTTCGTTGGTAGCGTGAGAGGCTCGCCATCCTTGATGCTGGCATCACCGCCCTTAATTACTGACGAGACGACTTCACTGTGTCTGGCCCAGATAAGCTTACCAGATCCATCCATGGAAACGGCAGGCTCCTCGCGACCCATCTTCACTACTACCGCACCATCGTCGAAACCCATGGCAATCCCCTGTCTGCCTCTCTGGTAAGAAACACACCATGCGCGCTCGAGACCATAGCTTAATGACTGCTCCAATCGGTAGGTGTTTGCGTGCCAGATTTTAATAGTGCCATCCTCGGAACCAGAGATAATCACAGGCAATTCGGGGTGGTAACAAGCGAAAGAGACGTTGCTTGTGTGGCCTTCGAGGGTTGCGATGAGCGCCTTTGTGGTGTAATCCCAGACCTTCACGGTCTTGTCGTCGGAAGTGGTGAGGAGGTAAGGCTTATCAGCCTGGGGATAATAATCGACATGGTTCACACCCTTCGTCTCGTGAGCTTCGAGGGTGAAGTTGGCATGGGGAGAGCCGAGGTTCCAGATCTTGACGGTCCGGTCCAAACAAGCAGAGGCGAAAGTGTTGGTATCCTTCGGGTTAATCGCCATGCCCATCACATAGTGGCTGTGGCCCTCGAAGACCTGCACGCACTTCCAGCCCTTCTCCCAATCCCAAAGCTTGATTGTCATGTCATCGGAGGCTGTGAGCACGAACGGCTGGGTAGGGTGAACGGCGATGGAACGGATGTAGTCCGGGTGTGCTTCAAAGGAGGTAATTTTTTCGGAGGTGTTGTAGTTGTAGACACGCAGTTGGAAGTCATCTGAACCGCAGACAATCCAGTTCTTCCGCGCAATGAAACGACCGGCACGAACGGGGACATCGGTGAGTTCGAATGTTTTGATAATGGACTGGAGAGCATCGGTTAGATGAGAGCAAGAAGGGGCGCAATCTCCAGTCGTACCTGTGATTCATAAGACCAGATGTAGACATGACCTGGACCGGGAAGTGATTAGCGCATTGAACATCTCATCAACTGCCCTCCTAACGTACCGCTGTACAAGGTTGTCAAGATCTAAGGTAGTTAGTTTCAACGAATCCATAAAAGGTATTTGAGGACTTACCCATGGCTCTGTAGGGTGAAAATCAATGCCCTTTACCCGCTCGGAGCGGGCAAACAGCTGCCTCTGCATTGGAACATTCTCGTTAGCAATCCCTCCAATTGTACATGTCGGGGTGAGGTGTCATATCGCTATATTCTTCGAGGGCATATTTAAAGCGACATGAAGCACTCCTCATCTTGCGTACCTTGACGTCGAGCCGCATGTTGTGTGGGGGATGAGACGAGTGTTTGTGTGGTGCGGCGTTGGGCCTGCGACAGCGAGGGGGATTCCGCGAGCCGCTCAGTCAGCCCGAATGGTAGGGAGGAACAGGCCTCGAATTAAGGTAGGAATTGAGGGTATTAACAAAGGATTGAGATGATGGAGAGCTTGAGGGAGAGCACTTCAGGGACAGCAATGTATGTGTCCACAAGGGATTCCCGCCTTGGCTCACCGCCTTCCACTCTATCAGTCCTATACAACTTTCTATCTACGACTTGTCGCAATGCTCAAATTATGAGATTGTTAGTTTGCTTGCATTGGATATAATAGCTTCCAGGTGGACTGCCCTCTTTCTTTGGCCCTGTTAATCCGTATGGGTTGATATTGTAGGACACTCTTAATTGAGCCTAACCCTCGAAGTATATATTTCGAAGTAGTAATGGGGAATGGTGAACGACGCGTACGGGGAGAAAAGAAAGAAAAAAAAAAAAAAAAAAACTGGAATTACCCAATCCCTGATAAGAACACTGTACGTAGATAGTAGCTACTTGTATCAATTCTACGGTCGAGACCAGTAAGATCGTTGAATTGGGAAACATGTATTCAAAGCGACCTCTAGCAGTAGTAGTTACAGAGAGTAAAATTCACAGCCATTCCAGAATTGCTGTTTAGTTGCCACGCTCGAAGTAAGACCACTGGCCGGGTTGAGGCTTCTCCTCGAGTTCCTCCCACCTGCAAATGTGTCAGCGGATGTCCAGGCATATGGAGCCCATTTTAACTTACACCTTAGCCTTGGCCAGCTCATCAGCAAGCTTGAGCTCTGCCTCAGCAACCTGAATGACCTCCTCGATGAGGCCAGCTCCAATTTGTTGCTCAATCAGAGAGATCCTGTACAAGAGGTTAGCGACATGTTCTAATATGCCCGGCCAGGCCAGGATTCAGGCACACGTACTGGTCGGCATCAAGGGCAGGCTCGCTCTCCCACTTCATCTCCTCGTTGTAGAAGTCGGACTCGGCCTTCTCGGTGGTCTCGCTGGCCTCGGCCATAATGCTGTGCCATTCGGCCTCTTGTTGCGGGGTGCGGGCGGGACCCTCGGTAGTGGCCGTGAGTTCTTCGCCATCCCATTCAACTCCACGAGCATCGTCGCTTCCATCTTTCTGCTGGGCGGCGGCGTGAGTGAAACCACCGTTGGGGCGCTGGAGCTTGGTGAACCGTTCAGGCTCGGCTCCCACGGTCTTCCGAACGCGCTCCAACCAGGCGTCAAAGCCGGCGGGCTTCTGGGATTCGATGATTTGGAGACGGTGGCGGGTCAATGCCTCAACGGATTGGCGGTAGGCGGAGGATTCGGGGAACATCTGCATCTTCTGCAGAGTAGTCGAGTAAAGGTAGATCAAAGTTGGACGAGGGCTAGGGTGGGTGAAAAGACCAGTCAAGCCGGTAGGAGCAAAGGGCTCCAAGTACCGGGGCTTGACATTGGCCAGTAGCCGGAGTGTAGACCGCATTGTGAATGGATTTGTGGTGTATCGAAGTCGCACCGGTTAGGGAGGGCGAAGTGTCGAAGTCGGCCCGGAGCGGATTAACCCGATGTTCCACCCAAACGGCAGGGGGAAAGACGCATCTCGCCTTTTTCTTTAACCATCAAAGCCTCAGGTCTGGATTGCTTCGGGCTGTGTGCATTTCTGTTTTGTTCTCAGCTCCGGGGCGCTATAGTCGCTAAGTGCTGCCTTTTCGCGACGTGTTGACCAGTGCCCACCTGAGTCGTCTTCGCCCCCCGTTCAATGTGCCACCTGTGACATTTCGCAATCCCGTACTTCGACCAGAGTCCTTCGTTTTGCTCAACCATCTTCTACTTTCTTTCAATCTCGATACTTGACTCTCAGTCAACATGAAACCATCTTGGTTGGGCTTGTCCCTCCTCTCATTGTTGGCAGCGCCCGCTTTGGGTGCGCCTTCCGATACTTCTTCGGATCTGGAATCGGGAGACCATGCCTCACTCGTTGCACGGGGCAATCGCGGACTGGACCCAGAAGAACCCTCAGTCTTCAATGAGGTTGAGGTGCCCCCGCTGACGCAGATAACTCCGGAAAATTTCGAGGAGGTTACTAAAGATGGTCTCTGGTAAGGATGCCCAGCTCATATATGGATTTGCCATTATTCTAACTGTTACAGGATGATTAAACATTACTCTCCATCCTGCCCCCATTGTCGGACGGCCGCTCCTATCTACCAGACCCTGTATGAGTACTACTACGTGAGTATTCATCCACATTGTTTCAATCCATGGAAATAAACTAATTTGCGGTAGACCTCGAACCCCCTGTTTATTTCTGCAGCGAAGCCTGATGAGCCCAAGTCCTTTACCGACTACTACAATTTCCATTTCGGGTCAATGAACTGCCTGGCATACAGCGACTTCTGCGCCAAGCTGAAGGTTGACTATTATCCTGCGTGGGGATTCTATCAAAATGGCGTTCAGCAAGAGCCTCCGATTGGTGCCAAAAAGATGTCTGAACTGGGCGAGATGATTGAAAAGAAGTTAGAGGCGGTTAAGCCTGGGTCTCGGCCTTCGCAAGGCATCGAGCTGCCGAAGATTGGCGCCAGGGGCATGGAAATGACTGCTAAGCCCCTGACCGAGGCGGCCATCGAGGCGGCCAAGGAGAAGGCCGACGAGAAGCAGAGCGTCGCGACCTCCGAATTGGAAGGCGTCAGCCCTCAGGCCGCCAAGGCTAAGATTCAAGGACGGCCTGCTAATCCTCAGGGTCTTTCCATCCCACTTACTGCGGAGAGCTTCCAAAAGCTTGTTACGACCACCCGTGACCCATGGATCATCAAGTTCTACGTCCCGTGGTGCCCTCATTGCCAGGCTATGACTCCTAACTGGAACTCGATGGCCAAGGAGATGAAGGATAAGCTCAACGTCGGTGAGGTGAATTGTGAAGTTGAGAAACGACTTTGCGAAGATGCCCGAGTGAATGCCTACCCGACGATCTACTTCTTCCGTGGTGGTGAGAGGGTTGAATATACCGGCCTTCGTGGCCTGGGTGATCTTCTCTCGTACACCAACAAGGCTGTTGGCGTCGGCTCCAGTATCCAGGATGTCGACGCTGCTACATTCAAGGAGCTGGAACAGACCGAGGAGGTCTTGTTCTTGTATCTCTACGACGACGCGACGACCTCCGAGGACTTCGAGGCCATGAACCGTCTTACTCTCAGTCTTGTGGGACACGCTCGCATCGTCAAGACCAACAGCGCTACCCTGTCAGAGCGGTTCAAGATTTCTACTTGGCCTCGTCTTCTGGTGGTCCGTGATGGACGTCCCAACTACTACAACGCTCTTGCCCCTAAGGACATGAGAGATTTCCGCCAAATCCTCTCGTGGATGCAAACTGTGTGGCTGCCTATTGTTCCCGAACTTACTGCATCTAATGCTCGAGAGATCATGGACGGAAAGTTCGTAGTCCTGGGGCTCCTAAGCCGTCGTCGTTCCGATGATTTCAAGCAGTCCAAGCGTGAGTTGAAGGAGGCTGCTCTTGAGTGGATGGACAAGCAGGTCCAGCTGTTCCGTCTTGAGCGCGCTGAACTTCGTGATGCCAAACAACTGCGTATTGAAGAAGCCGATGACCGCAATGACCAACGCGCACTGCGGGCTGCAAAGAACATGCGCATCACAATCCGCGAGGACGACAAGAAGCCAGTCGCCTTTGCTTGGGTTGATGGCGATTTCTGGGAGCGCTGGCTGCGCACAACCTACGGCATCGACGTGGAGAGCGGTGACCGTGTGATTATCAATGATCAGGATGTAAGTTAATTATCGCGATATGCCTGAGTCTGAAACTAACATATATAGAACCGCCGTTATTGGGATACCGCTTCGAGTGGAGCCCCCATCATGGCCTCGCGAACCTCAATTCTCGAGACCATTCCTCTTGTCATCGCTTCCCCCACCAAGCTGTCGCCCAAATCAACCATCGGTACTTTTGAGACCATCTTCTTCTTCGCCCGATCTCTCCTCAGCAGCCACCCCATCCTCTTCTTCATCATTTTGGCCGTTGTGGTGGCCGTGGCCACCTTCTTTGGACGTGGACGCCTCCGCCGCAACGCCTCGCGCGGCGGTATTATTGGCAATAACAACAACAATGGCGGCTTCTTCCACCTTGACGGCAAGGAGGGTTTCCTGAACGGAGGCTCGACTGGAAAAGTCGATTAATGAGACACATGTACAGTTAGGGTGTTTGGCTGCGCGATTCTTATAATCTTCTGTTTCCACTGTATTTGATTGATGTTGGTTTGTTTCTCATGCACTTGTCTGTTCGACCAACTCTGTCTCATTTGAATCTTTTGCATGTCAGATCGTGGGGTTTTGAAGCACATATCTCCTTCCCTATTCTATTTCTTTCTCCTTTATCCAACCCTGGAGTCCAGGCGTATCAGTTTTAAGAGCCGCTATATCCCAGAAATCGAGTCAATAATTGCATTCATCTCCAGTGCTGTTCTTGTAGACTTATCACGAAAACAATTGCCTTCCTTCTGATTGGATGTTCGGCTTCAAGTCACGTGCCAATTCGGGCGCTCCCGGTTTTCGTCGAAGTGCCAGCTCTCCCCCCGAGCCATTGTCCCTCCAAATCACACCGGTGTCATTCAAAATGGTAAGTGGCTACGGCACCGATAGACGACAGCAAGATGATTCTCATCCCGAAGTTTTTCACCTCTTCGGCCACGGCCCGGGCAGGGAGTTGCGTTGTGGATATCACAACCGGTCCTCCGAGCCGGCGGGATGAGGACTCAAGAACTCACCTTGAAAGTATCAAGCTAACATATATTCTATAGTTTGCCACTACCGCTCGCCGCGCCGCGGCCCAGGCCTCCGCCTTCGCTCCCAAGTGAGACTTCCCAGATTCTTCCCTCGAACCCGCACGATGGCCTTTGAGAGTGTGCTAGGCGAGAACAGCACAGAGCTATTAGATGGTGAAACCATTGCCATAGTCTCTATGGCTCATTGGACATCATGCAATTCTCTCGCTCTCACAAAGCGGAGCTTCGCGGAGCTGCATTGCGCGGAGTGCAGGACCATGGCCTTTGCAACAGCAGACTCATAAGAAGACCGAAAGAACAATAAGAACACTATACTAACCATTCCCAATTTTCAGGTACACCATCCCCCCTCGCTTCGGTGGTTACACCCTGGGCACCGCCATCAAGACGTGAGTCACCCCGACGTCCCGCCGCAAATCCAACCCCCAAACCCCCAACTCGGACAAATATATGCTGATACTTCTTCTAGCGGTACCCTCCTCGGTAGCTTCGGTGTCGCCATCGGCACTGGTGCTCTCTTCATCTTCGGCGAGGTCCCCCGTGTGCGCAACGACATCCTCCGCCAGCTCCCCTTCCTCGACACCTACTACGACCGCAGCATCCCCGCCGAGGACAACGTGAGTCGTAATCTGATTATGTGGTTTGTGAGAGTTGATGCTGACATGTGTTCCTCGTTCAGCCCTTCTAAATTATCCGCGGATATATACCTGTTCCCCTTTTTGACCGATATGGCTTGGAAATTCTGGACAGGCTGGGGCTGCACTGTGTAGAATAGCGATGAAGGTCTTTTCTGTTTTAATAGCACATAGAAACGGCTGTTTCCAAAGTGTTTTACCTTGATACTTCAAGATTATGTAGTGAAGACGTGTATGATGTACAAGGCTTCTATATGTACCACCCTTGAAGGGCCCAATCATATAGCAGTAGTGATAGCCATATAAAGAGAACCTATTAAGGCAAGTCCATGCATAGATAAGCCCATAAGCACGTTATATGATCCCCATGTCCAACCCAAGCCTTATCTCGCTTACTCTTATCATGATTCATGATAACGCGCTACCTTGGAGACCCCGTGAGTTTCAACGCCTGGAACTTCCCTTATAGGTTTGGGACCTCCGCAGAGGGAAGTAGCGCGGAAGCCCTCAGCCTCGAATGAACACCCTTCACAGCTCCTCCCTGTACGAATCACAACCCGTGTGCGGAGAAACGCAAGCCCCTAGCCTCCTGGGTGTTGCTGTCTACATATCACACCCCGACCTAGGTATCTACATGTAGAATTATGCATTTGATTTGATTTCATGTCATTCGTCCTTATCGCGGAATACCACGTCCTCGCTTGCATTTTTCCCCCTTTCATTGCGATATAGACTTTCCACTTGTTCTACTTCCGATTGTCATGCGCGGGGGAATATGGAAAACGGAAACGCCACCCCTGCAAGATTATGTAGATAACATGCTGTGCTAGGTTATCCCTAGTCCTGGTAGGTTAGTCGGATCGAATCGAATTTGGATTTTGGAATCCTTTGTTTATATTGTCCTGCTTCCCCCTGGTTGAGGGTGGATTTGGTTTGTTCTTGTCCATATCTTGGACACTGGTCGTCCTGTTTTGCTATACTTATACCGCCCATTCCCGCTGCTGGTGCCTCATATCCCACATCTCATATTCCATATACCCGCATTATTTGCTATACTGGCCTTTTCGGCATAGGCGCAAGCATGGAGTCCAAACCTTCCGTGTCCGTCAACAAGGGAGCTGGGTATCTTGATGCTGGCCATGAACAAGTTACTTCTATTCTCCCCGATGGCGATGTTCCATATATGGATCATGATATGGATGCCGATGAGAGGGTAATTACGGCGCTAGGATATAAGCAGGAATTTAAGCGCGAGTTTTCGTTGTGGACG
This sequence comes from Penicillium canescens, assembly GCF_028828765.1. Lineage (NCBI taxonomy): Eukaryota > Fungi > Ascomycota > Eurotiomycetes > Eurotiales > Aspergillaceae > Penicillium > Penicillium canescens. Next base: position 1,115,786 of record NW_026703963.1, on the reverse strand, counting down.
ACTTTTTGTGTTAGTTTTGCTGTTTTGGGGTTGTTGCCTTCTTTTGCGAGTACTCTTTACTATGGTAAGTGCTACCGATCTGGTGATATTGTATTGGGTATCAATATACTGACATTGGATGGATTGAAGGCATGGGATATGCCGGAACAGCAGGTATGGTCTGGGGCTGGATAATAGCCATGATTTTCATCCAATGCATTGCAATGTCGATGGCAGAGCTTTGTTCAGCCATGCCTACAAGGTAAGTCACCTCCATCAAAGCCAACAACCAAGGTTAGGGCAAGGCGACTAACCAATTCATCCACCACCAACAGCGGCGGCCTCTACTACGCAGCCGCAGTACTCGCACCACCAGGCTACGGCCCCTTCGCAGCATGGATAACAGGCTGGTCAAACTGGATCGGCCAAATCACAGCAGCGCCTTCAGTGAACTACTCGCTAAGCGCAATGATCCTAGCAGCAGTCTCAATCCACAAACCGGATTACACCCCAACACACTGGCAAACCTTCCTTCTAACAACCCTGATAATGATTATCCACGCCGCAATCAGCAGCATGCCCACCAAACGCGTCGCGCAATTCAACTCCTGGGGCTCAACCTTCAACTTCCTAGCCCTAATAGCCGTCATAATCCTCATCCCCGCTAACACGAAAAACGTCCCCAAATTCACCCCTTCCCACGAGGTTTGGTCCCACATCACGAACCTGACAGATTTCCCCGACGGGGTCGCAGTCCTAATGACCTTCGTTGGCGTTATCTGGACGATGTCAGGCTACGACTCGCCCTTCCATCTCAGCGAGGAATGTTCGAACGCGAATATCGCCTCGCCGCGCGCGATCGTGCTCACGTCCGGCGTGGGCGGGCTCATGGGCTGGTTCTTACAGCTTGTCGTTGCGTACACGGTATTGGATATTGAGGCGGTTATCGATTCTGATTTGGGACAGCCGTGGGCGTCATATTTGTTGCAGGTTATGCCGGCAAACACAGCCATGGCAATTCTCGCACTTACTATTGTTTGTGGGTTTTCCATGGGGCAGGGGTGTATGGTTGCTGCGTCTAGGGTCACGTATGCCTATGCTCGAGACGATTGTTTCCCCTTTTCGTCTTATTGGAAGCGGGTTAATGGGTATACGCAGACCCCTGTTAATGCTGTTATTTTGAATGCCGTGCTTGGGATCTTGATGTGTCTGCTTATACTTGCGGGTGAGGTTGCTATTGGGGCTTTGTTTTCGATTGGTGCTATTGCGCAGTTCTTTGCGTTTGCTGTTCCTATTTGTATTCGGGTTTTCTTTGTTGGGAATCGGTTTAGGAAGGGTCCCTGGCATCTTGGACCATTTGGTCCTTGGATTGGTGGGATGGGTGTTTCGTTTGTGTTGCTTATGGTGCCGATTTTGTGTTTGCCTAGTGTTACTGGGAGTGATTTGGCGCCCGATCTGATGAACTGGACATGTCTTGTGTGGGGTGCGCCTATGTTGGCTGTTACCGTTTGGTGGGTTGTTGATGCTCGGCGCTGGTTTACTGGCCCTGTTGTCAATGTTGAGCATGCTATTCATGCGATTGAACAGGAGCCGGTTGTTAGTGAGGGAATTGAGCCTGAGTCTCAGGGGACGGAGACTAGTGCTTTGCCGCGTAAGTCAGATGATCCTGATAATCCTCTTTGAATTGAGGAGTTAGATTGCGTCGGTTATCAGTTATGGGTTTCGGGCTTTACTTTTGATCGCAGCGCATTTTTGATATAATATATGTAATGGAATATATTCTTTAGTCTAAGTTTCATTTACAGTAAATCCCTGCAAGAAAGTGACATAAAAAGATAGTCGAATAACGATAGAATACAATATAAGCATCCGCCACATGCATGTCACAACGCGCAGGCTCCATAAATATAGATAGATCTGACAGCCGCCACATGGAGACAGACCCAGTGCCCCATCTTGCCTTGATTTCGGGGCTGTGATGAGCATGTGGATGGAGGAGTGGGCTTACTCCACCAGTTCCAGATGCTTAAGATCAACGTATGGAACCTGCATGCAGGTTAGATCCGGATGCGCTATCTAGGGATAAGAATAGCGATTAAGTTAGCTACCGTATATATCTAGGTACTAGGTACCAGGCATTTGAGGGAGCATAGCGCATTCAGTTGAGGTTAGGTGCAGCATGGATATGCAATGATTCCGAAGGCAGTACATATCACAGCCAAAGAGTGAAGTAAAGGCCACATCGATAAGAAAGACCCTGCAGAGTATCTACACCGCAGACCAGCCATGTACATGTACAAGTACCTAGCACGCTGACCGGCTCTCTCGTTGTACCAGGTACCTCACCTAGGGGCGATAACACCCAAGACCCCAGCAACGCAAGCCCGGAACAACCCTTAGCACACCTAAACCATCAAGAAACCAGCGTCACTAAACACAGTAACCTAGAAACCAACACTCCTTCCTGGAGAGTGACCGCGAACTCCACCTCCAGCACTGCCAGGTACCCTGTACAACGTACCTTGCGCTGGGATCCCCGGGGAGAATCCTGAAGATCCACCCCCTGAGACCCCACCGGCGCTGGTGGACACTGAACATGGATGCAACGGAGAAAAAAAGAGTTGGCACAGATATGCTTAATCTGACTCCAGGAGAACATCCACCTGTCTCCACTGTCGAAGTGTACATGTATGTTTATGCCTAACTTACCATGTCGATAATGAGAATCAACCAAATAGGATTATATGTATTAGTATCAAGACAGTATCGATTTCCAAGCCTACAGACACGGCACAACCCAACATTATCGAAGTCAATTTTGCTATTATTATATATCGCCCTCCAACCAGATCAGCCAACTCGACCATGCGAGACAACGCGTAACATGTAACAGCCAAGCAACCTACCCCAATCTAGGAATGCAAAAGCCAATCCAAAAGTCAATCCAAACGCCAACACATACACTACCCCAAACCATGCCGGTGTCTACAATAGTAAATCCCCGATCGACATGCCAGGGGTCACTAAGTCCCAGTTCTGGTCCCAGTGTCCCAGGAACCGATCGGCGACCTACGTGCGTCATGAAGAATCAAGCCAAGTAAAGCAACCCACGGCTCATTCAACCCGTGCCTGGAAAAGACCAATTTCCCCAACCAAAGTGTGCGTCAAAAAGTGCGTGTCTCGCTCGGAGATTCCCAGTACCGTGGAATTTACCTAAAGAGGCGAGCGAGAAGAGAGGAAAAAAAAAACGCCTTCAGTGGCTGGTGGCTGCAGTCGGAGACCACCCGAGTTTGCAATTTACAGTACGTTACATGATCTTAACATGCCATTTTGCCGTTTTGCACTGCTTGGCGTATCTTGGTATTCTATTGCTTTTCGGCCCGATTTCTGGCTTTTCGTTCGGCTCAGGCAGCCACTCATTTTTTCTGCAGTTTATGTGTAGTATGTAAGCTGTAGGATATGTAGGATACAGATGCCTTGAATGCCTTGAAATGCCTTGGATGCAAACATCATGAGATTGGTTCTCTTTCGTTAGTTACCACGGGTCGAGTGGTAATTGTGGTAAGATGACCATGGCTTGCATCACATGAGGTAGTATTATTATATTATTATATTATATTATTCCTATTCCTATTACTATTTGCATTACTCGCATATCCCGTAGAATTCTTGAAGTCTATCCGAAACTTATTACGTGGCGCCCGGCTGAGAAATTTCCCTGAGCGATATAATCATCGTATTATACTGTGTTAAATCAGGTGGTATACGGAGTCTATGCAGATGTCAACAGAGCTCCAGTCTCCAGTCTCCAGTCCCCATTCAAGCTGATCCACAGAACACATGGGAAACACTGGAGACTCCAGTGTCACCTCTTGACATTTGACATCCCACTCTCTAACCAGTGTCTCCAAAGTCAATTCGCGAACTCTGTCTCCAATACTCCGTACACGTAAGATCTAGAATACCGAGTCTTCTGCCTATGAGGTCGGTGGCGGCGCGATCCTTTTGCTGAAGTGGGTAAGGAAGTGTGATTGGCCGACAGGATCCTTGAAACTCGGCGATCCGGACTTGGCTTTCGCGGTGTTTCCGGCCTGTGCCGGCGCCTTGTAGAGGAGTCTTTTCTGCTCTCTCTTTTGTTGGGTTGTATTTTTGATTTTTCTGTCATGCTTGTATGTATGTAATTATATATTCTGTTCTCACGTGAGTTCCTACCAGTTCGGCAGTCATGATCTCCGCGATTTCGAATCTCCCACTATTGTTTATTACTGTGGATTAGCCTAACTATTAAGCCCAACAAGTACTTTTGTAGACAATCTGTTTTATTAGACCCGAATCCATCGGCAGGGTTTTCTCAAGCCAAGCTTTCCAACCAAAAAGAAAAGAAAAGGCCGGTCCGATGCTTGGTCATGCAGGAGACTAGACCTCGGGATGTTCAGTTCACATTATTCATCATATTCATTATACATGTACCAGTAACAGGATATAACAATAACCTTGGTACCTGAGTCAATTGACCCCCTGATCCTTTAAAAAAATTCAAGAGAACTCGGCAAAAGCCTCACCGTACTTTGCAAACCCTTCCCTTTCGGGAGGAAGAGTGGATACCGCTAACATCCGGCGTTGATGCCGAGTGCTCTAATTCTGTCGCAGTCCTATCGACCTGCCAGATTGAACACACCGCATTTAATCGATTTAATTGAGACGTAAGCCACGGATATAACGGTTTGCCGGATTGGAAATTGGAAATTGGAAATTGAAAATTCAAAATGAATTGAATTGAAATTGAGGTATATGCAGGTACTCAATACAGGACACACATACCGAGGTGAGACAATGTGGAAGGTTAAGCGAGAGCCTGTTACGTGTGGAATCGGGTCATTCCTACAGTTACTACATTATACATCGGTAGACTTCTAGGTAGTGTGTATATATTCAACGAACATCGATATGTAGTCAGATATTCTGCAGAACCCTGGTAGAAGCCGTCCAGGTCCACAATCGAAGCGGGAGAAGCTCTTGCGAAGGGGTGGAGAAGGAGGGGCAGGGATATTGGGTCCGGAATACAGATCGTGTCCGTTTCCACGTACTATGTACATTTACATATACACAGGTATGGATTACACTGTCTATTAAGTTTATCAATCTATGATTATAACCCCCTATTTCTCGTCTGAAACTTTCTCGGGATGCTTATTAAACCTGCTTCCATCAGGGGTCGCCCCCTGAATTCGGAAACATTCCTGCCGTCTCTAGGCAGAAATCGGATGTGATTTGGACTCTCCCTTCTCAAGCTGAGCTAAGAACGGAATCAGGGCGGCTACGGCGCTCCGATAAAGTACTGTACATAAGTACCTAGGTACCTTGGAGACGTATAGGGCAACTATGCAGGGCCGTTACTACTTACGCTCGGTCGGACATCCCCCAACCACAGAGATTGGAGGATGGTCGAGGTCTGAGAACCATTCCCCCTCTGTTGATGCATGCAAGAGCAGAACTCTCTGCAGCCGGGAAGGATGCATGATGAGTCCTATTCCGGAGCTTTAGGTGTCCGGGCCTTCTCTCGGACCTCGGGAATGACGTGCTGGGGAGATCAATGCAGAATGGATGTTATCTCTTTCAGTTGCGCAAGTATCTACATCTCAGATCTCTGTGACTTGCGGGGCTGTCAGCCACTGCGGAGCCCAAAATAAAAGAAGAGCCAGGGTCATCTTAATCCACCCTCGGGGAGCTCCATCTCTAGATCTACATGTTCATATGTACATGAGTTCCATGGAGAGAATGGGGAAGGGAGAGGATATCGCCGTGATCGGAGGCTAAGAATTGGGGGCAGTGTTTGAGTTTCTGACTGCGGTAATATTCTCCTAGAAAAGGCATATATCAGAATAGTAATAATAGAGCAGAATAACCGCGTAACAGATGCTTGCGAATGTTATAGACACCGCGATCGGCCATTCCCAAAGCGGAAACAGTGTAATTTTCGTAATACCATACCCCGACTCAATATTTGGCTCTGTCGCCTCTTGCCTCCCGAAGGAACGATCGTCTTTTTTCGTCTTTTTCGTTCTTTTTTTTATTACCCGGTCTTCCGCCTGAGAATTTTCCTTTCCCCCCCGATTCTCAATTTCTTCAATTCTCCGACCTATCGACTTTTCTTATTCGAATTTCTCTTTCTTTCATCTACTTTTATCGCCCAATTTCAATTTCTGATCCTTGACGCGAAGCAGATCTCGGACTAGTTGTTTTTTGTGCTGCAGACCCACTTGCACGCCCGCTTCTTCGGTGGATACAGAACCATCGACGCTGACAACGTGCGGATAAATCACACTTCTCTGCCGTGGGGATATCTTCTTCAATTAAGCATTCTTCTTCTCTCATTCTCTCTTCTTCATCTTGTGGAGTCCCGAGTTTCACATATCCCGTGATCCGTGATCTGTTGCTTCGTTCCGCCTCCAGGGAAAATTTCGTCAAACAAGGAGCTGCGCTTCAAAGAAAAAAATTTCGAGATTGCAGGTTTCGGAGTTCGATGATTCAGTTACCGTGAACAAACTTCTTCTCTCCTCGATCTCTCTCTCTACAATGGATCCCAGATCTCACCCTTCCCGTCCTCCCTCCACCAGCCTGCCTCCAGGCTCCACGCCTCTGTCCTCGACTCCCATCTCGAGCATGCACATGCCACAATACTCGATGCAGCCGCAGTACCCGGTCTCGCAGCCGCATACGCTGCCTCCTCTGCAGCCGCATCACCCTCAGTCCCCCGCGCCGCACCACTACATGGGCCAGCCGTACCGGCCGGATCTGTCGCGTTATCCCGCCTCAACTCACGATGTCTACGGGGCCTCCACGGCCCCTATGATGCCGCACACGACTGTCGGTAGCCTTCCGCCATCGTCTCTGTTAAACCTTCCTAACCCTCAAACACAGGCGCACCAGCAGTACCCCCACCTCCCCCGAGCGTGCTCCCGCCCGCATCCACCGCTCAGAGCTACCCTCAGCCGATCGCTCCGGCTCCCCCACGCGACCGTCGCCCGGACTTCAATGGTCTCCCCTCCGGTGCTTTTAGCTATTCTGATGGTAAGGGTTGGGGAATGACACCTGATGTGAATGGCGCGAACGGCTCTCCTTACGCCAAGGAACAGCCACGCACGCAGGTCGTGGGCTCTCAGGGCCGCCGTGGCATCTTGCCTAGCGTCCCGGGCCGCGCGACTCCTGTGACCAACGGTGTCAATGGCACCGCGAAGAGTACCACCATCCCGGCCAAGGACGCCGATGGCAAATTCCCCTGCCCGCACTGTAATAAAACTTACCTCCACGCGAAGCACCTGAAGCGCCATCTCTTGAGACGTGAGTTTGGGAAGGACATATAGTAGATTCGCATTGGCTAACGCGTCACAGACACCGGTGATCGCCCCTACATGTGTGTTCTGTGCAAGGACACCTTCTCCCGCAGTGACATCTTGAAGCGTCACTTCCAAAAGTGCTCGATTCGTAGGGGTAACCCGACTGGTGCTACCCACCTGTCGCACCCCCAGGCCCATCTGAAGCGGTCTCAGCAGCAAGCAGCTGCGGCTGCCGCGGCCAACCCTCCCAAGCCGCTCCAGGATGAAGTCAGTAATACTGTCCCCCACTCCAATGGTGTTATGGGTGCGCATTTCGATGGGGCCGTAAATGGCAATGGAATGGCCGCTGGTCGTCCAGCCTACACGGATCAGCAGCCGCTTGGCTTCACGATGCAGTCTGTCAACGGCATGAACCGTGGTCCCGGTGACGACGCGTTCTCCGCTAGCCAGGCGCAAGCGCGAGCCTCGTGGATGGCTGCGCCCAAACAGAATCCGTACCTCATGCAGCCCGGTGTAGATGCCCATGGCCAGCAGCTGACGGTTGATCGTCCCCTTGAACAGGTAAAGCCCCTGGTCCTTCCTGACCACAAACCGGTGATGCCCGGTCCCCCTTCACATCCCGCTGGTGTTGACTGGAATTCGATGTTTCAGCACGGCGCCTCGGATGGCTACATCAACCCCGTTTTCCCCCACTCCATGGCCGCGGGCCAGGAGTCCATCCACGCTCCCGTCGACCACGACCGCAAGTACTACCCCGCCACCACTGCCCCTGAGAGCGGCATGAACGGTCTGTACCTTGCCTCGACCACCATGGGTGGTGACGGTTAGTCATCAAGTTTCCTACCATCTATCAATACGTTGTATACTGACCATCAATAGGCACCGTGCAGCCCGCGAGACAGTAGACAGTGAATTCGATCAGAAAGCAAGGGGATAAGACACGAGATTGAAAAAGCGTTTGACGAGCCAAGAGAAAAGCCACAAGAGCCAAATTCTTCTCTGCAGCGCCGGGGGTAGGACTTCTGCTCTCCACCCTCTCGATCAAAATTGTCCACCATCCGCAAACCTGCTTTCTGCTGGTGCAAATTCACAGGTCGCGATTCTCCATTCTCAATTCCGCCAACGATAGTCCCTTGATCTGAACCGCCTCCGCTCGACCCCCCTACCCCTCCACCCCTCGAGAAGCTCGCAGCGGCGTTCCGTGCCCCGGCGTCCGTATTCCGGTTTTGTTTTTTGTATCGTGTGTCCTTGATGGCTACCCCCTTTTTTATTCTACTCTACATTCGATTCTGTTTTGCCCATCCGGCGTGGGTGTCTCCCCTTATGTCACATCTTAAATGGGACTGATTTGCGATATCACTGGTTGTTGTTCTTTATATCTTTACACTTCCCCTCCCCACCCACTCCTCGCTCCTCTCCATTGTCCATTGGAGTATGTATGTGTGCGTGTGAGTGTGTGTTGGGGGGCAGATCGGTATGGTGGGTGGTTTGTTCCGGCGTCTTCATACTATAGACATGGGCATGTGTTCATCTTTTGCGCGAGTGTTCGATCATCAGAAAGAAGAAAAAAGCTTTTTTTACTCTTTTATCTTTATATTACTTCTTTTTTTCTCTGGGATGGCCGTTGTCGATTTTATCCTTCCTTTGGCTGAAAGTTTCACCATGTGCTTTTATTTTATCATTCTTCTTTTTTTCCTTGGGGTTCCTTTTTTTCTTCCGTCTGGTGTGTGAATCGCTTGGCCTTTCTCTCTGTTCTTGTGTAAAGTCGGTCTTTGGCACGGTTTATATTATATGTGCTTTGGGTTGATAGGGATAGGGTGTGATTAAGGTGTACTTCTTTTTTCTTCTTTCTGGGTCTCGGGAAAAAGTTGTTAGAAATAGACCTTCTTATCTTTCCACTTGTCTCTCCGCTTGTCTTTCCGCTTTGTCTTTCTAGTATATGGCCGTAGATGTTTTTGTCTTTGACCATGTCCTTTTAAATTGATATCTACATCTGCTGCCTGAGGGTCTCGGGTAGAAGAGGCATGTCTGCAATTGAGTGTAATCGAGTACACAGTGGAGCATTGATGAATACTATCTTTCTCAAATACTCCGGCTTGCTCAGTTGCTTAGGATTGTGTGGACAGTGGCTCGGGGTATGTCTGTCTGCAGTCCAGTGCAGTTGACAGAAGCAGAGCATGGATCGTGAATATCGTCTGGATCAGACATCGAGTATTTTGCAGAGAGAAGCCATCTCCGTAGTCAAGTGCAGCGGGGTTCAAAGCAAGGCCTTGATTGTGAGTATCGTCTTGTTCAGCTGCTTGGGATTTTGCGGGGAGGAGGTTTGTCTACAGTCGAGTCTAAGGTAGAGGGGCAACAATGGCGAATATCATGCTTGTGACTTATGCTAAGTCACCTCAGTTTCTGGGGCCTTTGTAATAGGTGCAGCGAGACCAAGACTAACGAGATCAAGACACTTATTAACTTGCGCTGCAAAGGAGGATACAGAAGAAGCACTACCTAAGCAAAGACAATAATGCAAGCTGTGCCTAGACAATAGACAATCCCCAGGACCATAAGGAGGATGTCCATGTGTATAACAACTCTTACTATAGAGTCTTAACTCTTACGAAGTTTTAACCCTTAAGCATGTTACAAGTTACAAGACCATATCATACAATAGGAACTACATTGAAGACCTAAGAAGAATGAAGAAGATGGACTTGGAGATGAATGCTGCATTTGATTGAATACATGGGAGTCGGACCTCTCATAGAGGTGACACGAAAACAGCAAGCAGAAAGTGGGGTGTACATTGGGGAAGAATGAGAAGACCGAAGACCTGAGACTTGAGACTTGAGACTTGAGACCGAAGGAAGTTGTTGTGAGTTGAGACCATGGAAGACCGTGAGGCGAGGCGAGGCGATGTGTCAAAGCAGAGTTGGCAAGTGACAGAAAGAGAAGAGAGGCAAGGCAAGAGCCTGAAGTGTGGCAGGTGGGTGAAGGTTGTTGTTGCGGACCGAGGTCAGATGGATGTCATGAAGTGTTGTCGGATGAGGCAAGATGGCAAGCCGTGGGTTGTGTGTGAGGTGTTGTTTGTTGGAGGCAGACAAGAAGGAATGAATGAAGTGAATCTAGCTCGATGAAGTGCTAGGTCTTGACTGTTAGCAAATGTTGAACTGATTGGAGGCAGGAGACAGTGATCCTTACCTGTCCATGGATGCCAGAAGCCAACAAAGTGGAAAGACGTTGGATGTGTTGGTTGTTGACGCCTTGATGCCAAGGTGGGTTGTAGGTCATGGAGGTTGGTCATGGAGGTTGGTCATGGAGGTTGGTCATGGAGGTTGGCCATGGAGGTTGGTCATGGAGGTTGGTCATGGAGGTTGGTCATGGAGGTTGGTCATGGAGGTTGGTCATGGAGGTTGGTCATGGAGGTTGGTCATGGAGGTTGGTCATGGAGGTTGGTCATGGAGGTTGGTCATGGAGGTTGGTCATGGAGGTTGGTCATGGAGGTTGGTCATGGAGGTTGAAGGTCAAAGGGGGTTGAAGAAGGTTGATGGATATGAAGGATGAAGAAGGATGTTGATGTTGGACTTGGGATGTTGATGTTGGACTTGGGATGTTGATGTTGGACTTGGGATGTTGATGTTGGACTTGGGATGTTGATGTTGGACTTGGGATGTTGATGTTGGACTTGGGATGTTGATGTTGGACTTGGGATGTTGATGTTGGACTTGGGATGTTGATGTTGGACTTGGGATGTTGATGTTGGACTTGGGATGTTGATGTTGGACTTGGGATGTTGATGTTGGACTTGGGATGTTGATGTTGGACTTGGGATGTTGATGTTGGACTTGGGAGGTTGAGAGACTTGGAGGTTGAGAGACTTGGTTGATGTTAGCCATGCCAGTGTTGAGTGCCAATACCTGTTCTGAGTGCCAATGCCTGTAGGGATGCCTGTCGATGCTTGTGTTGAGTGTCGATTCCTGTCGATGTCCAGTCGGCTATCCCACCCGTTACAAGAAACGAGGACTCTCGTTCATATCCCCATTCGTTGTTCCATATGTTGAGTGTCGATGTTTGTCGTCCATCCGGGCTAGTCCCATCCGTTACAAGAAACGGAGACCCTGTTTCCACCCAGTCCCACCCGCCACAAAAAGCGGAGACCCCTCTTTCCCACCCCGGTCGTTGTACCATGTGTTGAGCGTCGAAGAAGCAAGGCAAGTATCGAAGAAGCAAGGCAAGTATCGAAGAAGCAAGGCAAGTATCGAAGAGGCAAGGCAAGTATCGAAGAGGCAAGGCAAGTATCGAAGAGGCAAGGCAAGTATCGAAGAGGCAAGGCAAGTACCGAAGAGGCAAGGCAAGTATCGAAGAGGCAAGGCAAGTATCGAAGAGGCAAGGCAAGTGTCAAGTGTTGATGCAAGTCAAGGACGGTGAGGTGAGGTAAGTCTAAGAAAGATAAGTCATGTTAGTCTTGAAAGGTAATGAAGGTAAAGGAAGAAAACATGGAACAAACATGGACAACCATGACAGATGTTGAACAACCATGAGAGATGTTCGAAGGTTGAAGGATGAAAAGGAAGTTGAGCTGGGACCACCTTGGAAACCCAGGCCAGGAGGGTCCCGCGGAGGGGAAAAGAGGAAAAAAAGCAGAGATGGAGAAGAGAAGAAGAAGAAGATAAGAGAAAGTTGAGAAGAGCTGGGTATATATAGTTAAATTCTCGCTTGTGATTGGTCCAAGCCAATGCAAAATCGCTTCTGATTGGTCAGATCCAGATTTGGCATGCAGAGCCGCAGGCACGTGGCGCGTCGATCTGCCGGAGCCTGGCAGCCCTGCATGGGGTCGGGCTTCATCACGGCCCGTACGGATTCTGTAGACCCCCGAGAGCTTCGAAAACATCATGGCTACGTTGTAGAGACCAGCCAGAGTAGAGTACAACTTTTCCTGGCTCGAAGCGATGATTTCGGGCCAGGTGACGATTTTCGCTAATCGAGGTTCTTGGTAGGCGTTGTGCGCGCCCTGTCTACGGCCACAGCACTAGCATAGAGCCAAATTAACTGCCTCACAGGCGGCTGCTGGTATGTAGCCATAGATTAAGGTACATTGATCTACTCTACGATGTTGAGGCCATAAAGGAGCCCCCGAGCCACAAAGATCCCAGGGCCCACACCTGAACGCCGCAGAGAACACGAGTGCCATTCTGTAGCCTGAATGAGAACGGTGACGGCGATAGCCACGGGACATACTAGCGGATGGGGCAAAGCAGCAGACTGGGATTACACATACGGAGCTACGAGTAGTATAGATTACTGGGCTTTGACTACGTGAAGGGCAGCTCTGGGACCGTTACTGTGACAAAAAACCCCTGGAAAGGAGTACCATTACTGTCTACTACCTCGGAATGTGCTTCATGGGCAGCCGTGCCAGTAACCGGCACGGATCGAGTCCCTGAACTCTGGTGCACAGCAATAGCTTCACCCTGGGTGATCATGCTCCGTAGTCTAGCGCATTGGAGCTAGAATCCTGAATGCTACGTTTTCAGCACGTGTGGCCCGTCTACGAATAGCCACCTCTGGGGCATTTGGCTACCATTGTCTATGCTTAACGGCATCAAAAGTGGGCATGAAGATGGGACCTATAAGGCAGGGAAACTACATCACACTTTATCTGCTAAGACAGACTTGTAATTGGAATAGCTTTATCCACATATCAGACACTAAGAAACCGAGGTATGGTGACTAAGAATTTGGCATGGGCTCAGGTCTAAGTACCCTGATTGCAAGGCGACTTTGGAGTCAATCAATAACCGTGGATGTTGCGGGCAAGTAGGGAATAGCAAGGGCCAGGTAAATGCAGATCCTCGTTGGCACCAGTGAGTATCCTCTCTGTCTGGGAAACAACTTCTTCCTCGATGACCGAGGAGGTCCACGATCATTCTCCACCAACAGAGAGCATGACTTTAATCCCAGGAGACAGAGATCACCGTGAAACCACGAGGCGGAACTGAGAACCTTGGCAAGCTCCCATCGTTCAGAGCCCCAAAGGGACAATTATGACCTGCCTGGACGCTAAACAAACATCACGCCCGCATCATTTAGGGAATCCTACAATCTACGAGCTCACGAGCTGGATAACCAGCGAGACCCTATCTCGAACATCATAGGGCTTGCTCAAACCTTTCACTACACTCATACGAGGTTCCAGACCGTCGAGTTCCCCGAAGGCACCCCGCAGCCGAGACGTACACACAGAGAAATGGGTGGAAACGGAATCATACGCTTTACAATGAGGAGCGGGACAGCAAAAGCAAAAGAATGGCACTCCTAACTTTAGAAGATAGACAGATTGCGGTGTCGGGGTAAGAATGGATTCAGTACTTCTTTTCCAGAAGGTATGGGACGACTGTCCATGGATACATGACGTCCGGGCTGGAGATGACTTGACTGCCTCTTCTTCGGCGGCAGTGTGACGACGAAGGTAAGAGAATGGAACAACCGTTCTCGGAAGATGCATAGATTGGCATCAGGTTGGGCATGGCTTGATTGCTTTTTCTTCGAGAGGAACAGGACAACCATGGCAGGAAATCGGTGCAGCTGTCTATGGAAGACGGGCTGCATTTGGAATGGCCTCACTGGTGCTTCTTCAGCAGTGGCATGACTGTACATGCAAGACAGATGACCATGGGGCTGAAAATAGATTCACTGGTTCTCTTCACAGATTGACTTAGGCATCTGCTTTGGTTACATCCTTGTGTCCGTAGCCAAGCAACCATGTGCCCGGTCCTAGCCGTACATCCGAGGTATACTTCGTCTAAGGTACCTCTACTGTGCTTTATAGAAGACTGGGTGAAGTCAAGTTCCAGTGCGTGCATAACTAGTATATCCATGAGGTTAGAGATAAAGATATCTACTACAGTAGAACTGGCCAAGCATTCAATGTGGTACTGATTGTCGCGACATACTATGCACCTGGTATCCTGCAGGCTTAGAGAGCCTAGTAGCTATAAATGAACGCCCAAAACAGAGGTATTTGATATGAGATGCCCAACGAAAAAGACATTAAAAAAGAAACAAAGTCAGCAGTCAAACAACTCCGGAAATTCCCATTGCGACGTCATGGCCATAATACAACGGCTGTGATTGGAGCGCCTACGGGTTCGGGAACTTACAAGGTAGAAGTCGGGATCTTTCCCCATTCATTTCTCCACCTTTTCAATATCTCCCTGGATCTCTCCAGATTCACACATCTAGTTGAACACATCATGTCAACCAACCGCCCATTCCTGGCCAACTTCCTGGCCGCCTTCCGCGCCCAGTCAACCTACAAAGCAACATCTCAGCCCGTGGGCAGCGGCGGCACCTCATCCCTCTCCACAACCCAAATCTCCCAGAGCGCCCGCGCCATCGCCACAAAAGCCGCCAACTCAGCGCAAGCAGCGGGCTCATCTTCAAGCGGCTCAGGCTCAGGCTCGGCCTCTCACCATTCGCACCACAACCACCATACCCACTCCTCATCGACATCCGCATCAGCGACTGGCACAGCGGGGCCCGTACAAGGTCCCGCCCCGGCCCCAGCCCATCACTACCACCATGCAACTGCCCAAGCCGATTCCTCACTCCCTTCCTCGCCGCCGACGACTCCGGCTTCGTCCACCCCTATTCCGATCAACCGGAGCCCGGCTGATCGCCAGCGTCGTGGCAGTGATAGTTCCAGTGGCTCCGGTGGGTTCCGTGATGCTATTGGGCCTGAGAAATGGTATATTGGGGGGCGGACACCTGCTGGTGAAGAGCGGTTTTACCGCCTTGGTATGGTTACCAAGGGTGGCGGGCGGCTTGGGGGGAGTGGAAGGGTTGGGAGCATTGATCAGTTGAGTCTGTGATGATACTGGGATTGCTTCTACTTTACTTCTGCCTCTGCCTGTGCGTCTGATTCAACTCGATACGAAACTGCACCCTGGACCACAGTGGTGGGACTTGATATTTACGATTTTCATGCTTGTGCTTGTGCTTGTGCCTTCTTTTATGATTCATTCGTGTGGCGTATGGCATTCACCGGTCGTCACCGGAACGGCGTTCTTCACTGGGTCTCTGGATGGTTGGGGACTGGCTTTCTTTCTATTGGCTTTGCTGGTACAAACGAAGCCCCAAAAAGACATACATTACACGATTTCTTACATGACTTACGATTTGGGCGATTTCTTTACATCCTGTTTTCTCTCTTTTGCCTGCAATGCAAAGCCTGACCAAAAGTGCATGGATTCCGATATCAGATCAATGCCAATATCAATGTTACATGCTATTTGAAGTTACCGAGTGGTTTATACGCATATATTGCTGGTATATCGGGCTAGCTTAAAGTAATACAACATCATATCATCCAATTTGGATACAACAACTGTCTAAAATTACAGCACTTGCTGCGTAACACAATGCAATACACCCCCGGTCCTCGGCAACGCATTAACAGCAACCTGCTTAACAACCCTCTCAGGAACAAGACTCTTCATCAACTCAAAAGCCCTCTCATCAGCAACCGCATCTCCAAAAGCAGGCATAACCAACCCCCCATTCGCAAAATAAAAATTGACATAAGAAGCCGCCGGCGCAGCCTCCTCACCAGGCAAATCCCCCTTCACAAACCTGGGATCCGGCTCAACAACATCATGGACCTCAACCTTGCGCCCACGCGCATCAACACAATCCCTCAAAACCTCCCGAATCTCCTCGTAGACCTCCCAATGCACCTTCTCCGCACTCTCGTGCGGCCGACAAACAACAACAACCCCAGGCCGAACAAACCTCGCCTCGGCATCAATATGCACATCCGTAACATCCAACCCAACACGCCCAGGGAACCAAATAAACTTAGTAACACTAAGCAACCGACTCAATTCCTCCTCGATCTCAGACCGCGATAAACCCGGATTCCGCGCGGGACCAACGATGCTACTCTCCGTCGCCATAAACGTCCCCTCCCCATCAATCTCAATACCCCCACCTTCAAGCCGGATATGTGTCGAGACACGGGTAACAGGCTCAGGACTCGCATCTGGCAATTGCGCAGCCACAGCCTCGTTTTCCAGATCTAGCACTGCCCGCGCGAAATTCGTATTCTCGGCCATGGCTGCTTCGTCCATAACAGGCCAGTCAGCGTACGCCGGCGTGCTTTCCAGCGCTAGTGCTGCTGCGGGCGAGGCGCTACTGCCGTAGATTCTTTCGCCGGTTTTGTGGCCCCATTCGCAGAATTGAAAGTCGATTGCGTAGCGGGTGTTGTCATGTGTGCCGCGCACGTAAACCGGGCCTGTGTCGCGGATCCAGACGTGGTTTGTTGGGGCCGGGATTAGGGTTATTGGATATGCGGGTTTGGGGTTCTGGTGCGCATCTAAGAGGGATTGGGCGTGGAGTAGGTCTTCTGGGCGGACATGTAGGCGGACTGGTTCGAAGGTTGCAATTGTTTTTGCTAGGTTTATTATTTCGGTGCTTGTTTTCTCATGTAGTTCTGGGAGGAGGGAACGGCGGGATGGGAAGCTTAGGAGGGTTGCTAGGTGGGGGGTTGTTTCTGCTGGGCAGGTGTATCGTTGGGTTGTTGCTTGGGTTTTAGCTCGTTGTTGGATGTGCCAGGTTTTGTTGGCTGGGGGCATTGTGGTGGTAGTATGTTTGAAGTGAGTGAAGTTGGAGAATGAGGCTCTGGAATGTTGAAGTGATAGTCGCGAGCTCTTGATAGAGTCAGATCACATGCATATCAAAGAGTACAGAAGTATGAGACTTACGGTGGTCGCTAGCTTTGGAGCGTGTCGTAGAAGTTGAAGAGACATGGTCATGAACAGAGCCCAATCACTCGCTATTTATGTAGCAGGAGAGACCAATGTCAAATGCAGTTAAAATAAAGAGAAGACAGATGAAGTCAACCGATCGAGAGACCAAAAAGGGCAGTGGATCACTGCCGATGAGTTGCCTGATTGGGATAGTCCACCCGAACAGTGGAACAGACCTCAAGTGCTGCCTACCGAGTAACCTCACCTTGCTTCTTCATTAACTCTCTCTCCCAACCACAATATTGGAATCGCAGTCAAGGCCACCAAAACTCCCAATGTGCCCGTCATTGTTCCCCACCCCCATCGATACTCCACGAATCCACCCCAGAGCGGACCGAAGAACACACCCGCAAATTGGCACATACTCTGCAGTCCGAATCCCTGCGCCACTGCACCTTTGGGGCCCAGTACGCCAGGATTATTGGCCTCCATGGCCGTGAGAGCTAGCTGGGTCTCGACGTACATGGCTGGTGCGCAGGCGTGGGTGAAGATACCCGTGAGGAACAGCAACACCACGAGCAGCGCAACCTGCCCAGTGGAGTTCTTCTCAACAAATCGGAGACAGATGAGGGTGGGCGAGAGCGCTACGAAGCAGCAGAAAGATACAAAGCGCGCACCTAATCGGTCGGTGATGAATCCTAGCGGGCAGCATCAGTGAATGCATTTCGTGAGATCGACGCGGTACTCACCAAACAAGGGCTCGAAGAAGGCCGGAACTGCCATTGGGAGGAAGATCAGACCCATGCCAAGAGAATTCCAGCCAAATGTCGCCTCCACGAAGATGGGAAGTGTCTGCTACAGTCAGCAAGCTGTCATGGTCAACACCTAATCTGCAATGTACCGCATCAAGGGCAGAGAGCAACAGTCCCTGAACAAGCAACACCCCCGAAGAAATCAAGACTCGGCGCTGCTTGAGCATCTTCAAAAGAACCCATCCTTTCTTCCTGGGAACAGCCACTGGCTCACACGGTACTGCAGCGTGATTGCGCTGTTCAGCATCCAAATCAGACTCGAGGTCCCCATTCGGCCCAGTCCACTCAGCAGCCACCTTCTTCTCAACCAAAGCCAACCGCATAACCATATCAATGGTAATAATGGGATACGCAAACCAAAACACAGAATCATACCCACCAGCATTATAAACAATCCCCCCAAGGAACGGACCCAGCAAGAAACCAGACGCAATGGCAGAGCCTAGATACCCAATCGTCTGACCAAGACGATACTGCGGCACGGCATCGCCGATCAGAGCGAAAGAAGCTACTACTACTAACGCACCTGTGATTCCTTGGACTAGACGTGCTACCACAAACACGGCCACGGAACGTGCCAGTTGCAGGATCAGCATGCATCCAACTAATAGGATCAGCGCACATATGAATGGCAGTCGTCGTGTGCGCCCGCGGTCCACTAGGTATCCGAATAATGGACAGAGAATTAGGGATGTCCCGGCTTCGCACATGAGTAGTACGCTGACCCAGTATTCGCCTGTTCCGGTATGAGTATGCGCTGTGGGCATCTATCATTGAATTTAGGACTGGACTTACGATGGGTATACTCGACTCCGGCTCGGGTTACGAGTGCTGTCGGCATGACGGGGACAATCTGTTAAACATTGATTATAGTTCTCATCCGTCTCGAGGGAAGAAAGCACACTTACCATGGCGTATAGCAGGAACTCCTTCCATTCCAATCAAAGTCAGTCACAGCTTGATAACTCCATGCAAGTCACATACCGTGAAAGTGGACATCCAGACAGCGCCAATGATAAACGTTGTCGACGAACGCAGTTTCAGCAGCCATGGTCGACGCGTCCCCCCGGGTCCCTTCTTAGATCTTGGTAGAACCCACATGAACATGTTGATATCAAAACGAACAACAATGCTCAGAAACCAAAAACAGAGGAAAATGCCTGCAAGCAAGTTCAATACAGACAACTTTTGTTCTCGCAAAAATGACAACTCAGCCCTGTTCAGCTCATGTCATCTAAACCAGGGTCCCAAGTCAAAATCCACAAAGCACGACAGGTAAATACATGACAGACACCAAAACGCGAAGTGGCGCTTTATCCAACAAAGGAAACCCAACCGTCAGCCGAGTCCCAATGTAGAAACTCGCGGACCTTCGCCCACCATTTCATTTCGACTCTCCCTCCAATCGCGGAATATTCTCGTTTCTGCTTAGAGTGATGACATGCGCACTGCATACAGACGTCGTCAGATAGTCGTTGCGTGCATGACGCTACTAAGTCTATGCACCGGGGTTTGGAGCACACCTCAGCTTCCGATTCGATGATTGTGATTTTAGCTGGGGGTGGGATTTGCTCGGCTATACTTCTTGTTGCTTAGTTTTTTTTCCTTTGTCGGTTAAATGATATTAGATACTATGTGTTTCAGGTCTTGAATTCTATGATAATGAACCACGCGCAGATCTCCATTAACTGTGATTCTTGTTATCTCAGCCTTGGCTAGCTTGTAGTTTAAACAAGTCTCGCATGATCTCCAGTGCATGAAACCCCGCCACTGATTTTTGCTTTTGTCAGGCGCCCCTTCTTAGCCGCCACTACAGTATGTGCTCAGTACCTTGGCTCGTTGCATAAGTCTCGGGGGGTATTGTCACTGTGCTGGAGGGGAAATGAGTTCTTGGTAGCTCGTGCCGTATTCGTGTAGAGTATTGGATTGGTTGGCGTGGTGGATGTCTGCATATGCTGTGACAGGGTGTGTCGGCCACGGCTTTTCGCCTTGAATGTCGCTTGTCGTATCCTGTGGTGTTGAGGCTCTGTCTATACCTTTTGACCAAATGGTATTAAATATATATAAGAAATACTTTCCACAAAAAGACCTGTCACTGTTATTGGAGAAGATAATAGTCCAGCAGTAAATACTGCGACATACCTAAACTTCAGACACAAGCAATGTATGCAGCGAAATAGTTCATCCGCTCATGAAACCCAAGCATGAATATATATGTATATATATTGCTAAATCCGAAATATCTGTAGAGCATATATCCAACACCCCAAAAAAGCCAAAAAGAACAACCCCAACAATAAAAGCACAAGTCAATAAGCAAACCATGACATATCCTCCGCACTGTACAACAAAGGCATGACCATGCGTAGTGTAAGGGACATTAAAACCATACTATCCGTCAGTAACAAGTGAGCACATCCATGCCACGATCGCAGCTCTCCGCGCAGGCTCCATCCGCAGTGGAGGTCGCCGAAACCGAACGGGCTGACACAAGTGGAAAGCAGCGTCCACGGGTAGATCCCGGTATAGGCGAGTCGAGATCCCGTCAGCGAGAGATTTGGAGTCGGGGATTTGACGGGGTTTGCTGTGGACTGTAGAGAGGAACATACGGAGTATACCTTACTGTATGCATTCGGGCGTCGGAAGTTCGGATTCCGGGCGTGGAATGTTGATGGGTTCGCGTCGATCTTGAGATGTTCGGGCTGGGCCGAGAGTCTGGGGATGGACTTACGTTTTTACTTTTGTGCTTTTTGTCTTTGGTGTGAGATTGGAAGTTATTGGCGGAAATTGGAGGACAGACGTGTATGTCGGGCCATACTCAAGTGATAGAGAGGAGCAGTTGAGCGATAAGATCGGGAGTGGAGAGCGGCCATCCGCGGTCATCGGAGGTGCCCGATGGCGATGTGATTTAAATAGTTGGCGCATCTGTTTGCGATATTCACATTTTCTCTCTCAGCTTTGCATTAACCTCTACTTTCAACCTATTTAATCTTTCTATCCTACCCTTATCTCAAGATGAGCGCATTGGGACCAGCCCGCTACGGCAAGGACAATGTCCGCGTGCTCAAGGTCGAGCGCGATGCAAAGACCGGCATTCAGACAGTCGTGGAGATGACCGTCTGCGTCCTGCTGGAAGGCGACATCGAGACCTCGTAAGTAGGGCCATCTTAACCCTTATCAAACAGCAACTAACCCATCTCCGTAGCTACACCAAGGCCGATAACAGCGTGATCGTCGCAACCGACTCAATCAAGAACACCATCTACATCACAGCCCGCCAGAACCCCGTCACACCTCCCGAACTGTTCGGCTCCATCCTGGGCACACACTTCATCGAGAAGTACAACCACATCCACGCTGCGCACGTCAACATCATCACCCACCGCTGGGAGCGCATGGACGTCGATGGCAAGCCGCACGCCCACTCATTCATCCAGCCCGGCGCCGAGACCCGCGATGTGCAAGTCGATGTTGTCGAGGGCAAGGGTATTTCCATTAACTCCGCGATCAAGGGCTTGACCGTGCTGAAGAGCACCGGTTCCCAGTTCTGGGGTTTCCTCCGTGATGAGTACACCACTCTCAAGGAGACCTGGGACCGGATTCTCAGCACTGATGTTGCTGCCAACTGGCAGTGGCGCCAGTTCGCCAATGTAGCGGAGGTCAAGGCCGACGTTGGCAAGTTCAATGCTGCCTATGAGGCTGCGCGCAAGATTACCCTCAAGACTTTCGCTGAGGATGTCAGCGCCAGTGTTCAGGCTACCATGTACAAGATGGGCGAGCAGATTCTTGCTGCTGCGCCTTTGCTTGAGACTGTTGAGTATTCGCTGCCTAACAAGCACTACTTTGAGATTGGTACGTTTTCTGACTGTTTTCTTTGCTGTTTGCTTCAGGCTTTGGGGTTCTGGACTAATCGTTGCGCTTATAGATCTCTCTTGGCACAAGGGCCTCAAGAACACTGGCACGGATGCCGAGGTTTATGCTCCTCAGTCTAACCCCAATGGTCTTATCAAGTGCACCATCGCCCGCGCTGGCCAGAAGGCTAAGCTGTAGATGCTAGATTTGGACAGTCAGCGAGCTCTGACATGCACGACTTTTGCTTTTTCTCTCTTGTACATATATCTCATCCTCTTATACCTCTGGGATACCGACTCCCTATCTCGAATCCAATCTGGAACATCACAAAGTTACTTCGTTTCGCTTGCAAGTTGTTTCCCATAATAACTTATTTAGTATGTAGTATTGTATGTGCTATAAGTACATTCCAATTCAAGGAAACCGCAGGCTGGAGAGAATGAAAAGAAAAGCCCGAGGCCAAGCCAACGGCAGAGTAGATGGTAAATCAAAAGCAACATCCCAGGTGGACTCCGAACCCATGCGCTTTTGCGGTTGGATCATAACATCGCAGAATAGAATACAGGCACGCGCGGACCCGGTTGAGGTCGCGTTGTAAATGACGATAATGGTAACAGGAGAAGGAGAGAAATTTATGCTCTATGCGGTGGGCTCGGTGGGCTTGGCTGCCTTAAAGGCTTCTTGCACCTCGGGCATGGCGCCGATCATGGTCGATTTGTTGCCGAACTTGACGATGTTCTCCTTGTAGGGGTGGGCAAGACCTTCGAAAGCTGCGCGAGTATGTTAGTTGAGACTCATAACAGGGGGACATGAATTGAGTAGAGGGTGTTGTCCATCGTCCGAGAGGACAATGGGTACGTCTCCACAAGTCCATCCACCAGGAACCGGCACTTACTCTTCAGACGGGCCAAGCGAGAGTCCTGCAGACGGTTCTTGGGAAGCATACCCTTCACAGCCCGACGCAGCACTTCACCACCACCCCATTTAGCGAACATCTGATCCATCGTCATGCTCTTCAAGCTACCCGGCCGCGTCGTGTGAGTGTAGTACTTCTTCTGGAAGCGCTTCTTTCCTGTTGTCTTGAGGTCATGGCATCCGGCAACCACAACGTAGTCACCACAGTCTGTCGAGGGGTCGTAGATAGGCTTGTTCTTGCCCATCAGGACGAGGGCGATGGAAGAGGCGAGGCGGCCCAGGGAGCGTTCATCTGTGCCGGCGTCGACATAGTGCCACGCGCGCGAGTAAGCAAGACGTGTCTATTGTGTCAATGATTAGAATTGGGTCCATTGATATGATTGCGGACATGCGCGGGTGGTCAGGCAGACTCCGCATTGAAGCTAACTGACCTTGCCGACGAGTTGAGACATATTGCTGAGATGACGGAGGGCGTAATAGGATGTCGGGATAGGTAAAAGCGGAAAAATTAATGAAAGCGAAATAGCCGCTTTAGTATCACAGCAACAAGATAGACCCAACACCCAAGTCTGGCCGAGATTCAACGCTTGATCTGATCGGCCTCTCACGTTACTGTTGTTCCCCAGCCCGACGAAGTTCTCCGGGTCATGTGACCAAGCCCTAAGTCTCGTGCCGAGCTAAACCCAAAGCAGTCTTAGCGGCCGCACACTAAGCGAAACCCGCACCGAAGGGCAAATCAGTGTGTATGGGAATTCAAGTGATCTCTTTTTCCATCTCCCACGACAACACACTCCCCTCCCCGTCGACAACAAGGGCCATTTCATCCACCATGGCTTCCGTCCCGAGTGTGCAATGCTTCGGCAAGAAGAAGACGGGTAAGCTCTAATTTTTCGATGCCAGGTCATCTGGAATCTGTGCACTGACATTCAATTTTCAATAGCCACCGCTGTCGCCCACTGCAAGGTATGAAGACGCCTCTACCCCCTCCTCGCTGTCAACACGTTGTTTCGGAAAACCTGGAAGGGATCATGGAGAGTTATTATGGAAGAGGAGAATTGGAAGTCGACATGGAATTTTCGAAAGGGTCTACGAACAACGGATTGCGCGCTATGGGGGTTACGCATTTCAATTGGACAACATGCTGAGTGTTTTTACAGCAAGGCAAGGGCCTCGTCAAGGTCAACGGCCAGCCCCTCTCTCTGGTCCAGCCTGAGATCCTCCGCTTCAAGGTACGCACACTCGCTCCGTCAATACCCGCCCGCCAGAAGGGAAAAAGGGATTCGCAACGAATCGCCCACAAACCAACAAATGGCAACGGGGAATTTTTAAACCAGTCTTGAGACCTAACTGTTTGAAATCTAGGTCTACGAGCCCCTCCTGATCGTCGGCGTTGACAAGTTCGCCGGTGTCGACATCCGTGTCCGTGTCACCGGTGGTGGTCACACCTCCCAGGTCTACGCCATCCGTCAGGCCATCGCCAAGTCCATTGTCGCCTACTACCAGAAGTACGTCGATGAGCACTCCAAGAACCAGCTCAAGCAGGCTCTCGCTCAGTACGACCGCACACTCCTGGTTGCCGACAACCGCCGTGCCGAGCCCAAGAAGTTCGGTGGTCGCGGTGCCCGCTCCCGCTACCAGAAGTCCTACCGTTAAATTTTTCTTCTCTCCTATACCTTATTACGCGGCGAAAGGGAAAAGAAAAGTTTACAATCGGGAGGAAATGGGAACGTGTCTGTCTTATGTCTTTTTTCTCTCACGACTCATTTCCATGACTTCTTTGGTGGACTGTGTGTGGGATTGGGAGGATCCCCGGGGAAAGGTGTATTGAGCGGTTTCTGTTCGGTATGACCGCTCGTACATGAGATCCGAGAACCGGGCTGGAGGTCTTTGGGAAACATGACCTCTGGTTGCTGTGCCGGTTTCTGTGTTGAGGATGGATATCCTATGTTTTTCACTGGCGCTGTCCTGCACGGCTGGAAAAAATACCTAGCATAGCCAGGAAAATCTACTCAATGATACTGGGTTTTATCTTGTTCAATCTTCCTTGTTATTACTGGTTCTGCACTAGTTTAATTGCGGCGTTTGGATCACTTTCCCTTTCTTAGACAGCTAACCTCTACCTTGGTTTGACGGTCTTGTGCATACAGATCCTAAAGCCCAATACTGCAAGCAGATTGCTACCCAGCCGGTTGCGGCATTACATGAGTCTTAAGTGAAAAGGCACGGGTCTCCAGCTGCACCTTAGTCTGAGTTGCCTAGCCAGTGGTGAGGAACTATATGTAGCAGATCTACACCGCCCTGGCATTATCACATAATGCGTGGTAGAATCCGTCACCGGTCAAATGCAGCAGAATCGATTCGAGCCCTAACTTGAAGCTTGCTTTGCCACTTGATTCCTACACATTCGTATTTCAGTACATCATAGCACAATAGTATTGGCACCAGAAAGTGAGCTTTCGCTTGGCGCCATCCTCCAGCTTCTTCATCCTAGCCTCGGTACCTGAGGGATATACAGTAGAGATGTCTCAAGATCAACCGCGCTCCGCAGTCCTTCAAGTGCGTGACGACCCTCGACGACGGCTGCTGATTTCTCTGGGATGTCCTGGAATTAGCCACCGTCCAAAAATTTCCATACTTTGTAGAAATAAATCACCTGTAGTTGAAAATGCGAATGGAGCTTATGTCTTAGCAGACTACCAAGCACTGATCTTCCTTCAAGTGCTGCATCCCGAGCTTCTTGTGTCCATATTTGCCCCGTTGTGTTGTAAAATGAGCCGCCATGACTGCTGTACTAGTTGTCCTTCTAGCTGAGCAACCAGCTTGTCATCTCATGGTCCGAAATGTGTGATCCTATATCGTTTGTTGAAGAAGAAATGTCAACAGTTGGTTTTCAACGAGGCTATATACGACTGTATTTGAATCAATCCCATCAGAAAATAATAAATTTGTATCTTTGGTCGGGTCCCACGGTGGATCACAGTCCTCCAGCCAGTTCCGAGAGTTTCATTCTCTCCCCCTACTGGGTTCGAGTCAAATTTCTTTTCAGGTGTCTCATCCCAGGGGGGATCCAATTCCACATGTATGCATCAATATGACGTACCGTAAAAGCTCAGCGAAACTGGTATTGTGTTCGGGTTAACCTGCGAATGCGGAGTGAAGTCCTAGGGTTGGAGAGAAATGTTAGTCACCCATTTTGAATGGCAAGTGTTCTAGGGATTTGGTATTCAAAACAGATCGGACAATTTGGTGGACGTAATATTATCAGCATCGGTCGAGAGCCCACGCTACATAAACAGGGACTTAGTTCCTCAAAGCATGGCGTGGTGTCATCATAGAATATTTCAGCTTTTTTGGATCAATTGTTCATACCGTAGAAAGTAGCCAATGTGGTATTATACCATATAAAACCGCCCCAGAGGTGAAGTCCTGGAATCTAGAGAGAAATATTACTGATCCCAACTCGTTCAAAGCGGCTTGGTATTGGAAAGCCTCTCAGACAATGTGGTAGTAAAAAGAAATCGTCATCGGTTGACAGTGCACTCCATATAAATGGGGAAATCTCTTCCTCGGAGTTCTTTTCATGTCATCAGAGGTTTTTCGTGTTCATATCGAGGGATCAATTGCTCATACCGTAAAGTGCAGTGAGCGTAGTGCATGACGTGATAACCTGTGAAAGCAGAACCCTAGAATTGAGAGAGGCCAGCATAATCTTGAAATCATTGTGCTGGGATGTTTGATATAGGAGGGAAAAAGGGATCAGATGTGTAGTAGTAGGGAATCAGCATTGGTTGAGAGTCCACCCATGTAAATAGGGGAGTCTGTTCCTCGGATTTTCATAGGAGTCATCACAGAAGGTTGGGGCAGTCTCATGGAGGAGTTGCACTTACTATAAAGCGTAACGAATGTGGCAATGAGGCACCAAGTCGTGATTTCCTGCACAGGCGAAGACTAATGATTTGGAAAAAAGTGTCAGTATAACAGTCCCAAATTCGATACTCAGAGGCTTGAGTGTTCCAAAGCAAAATCAATCAGATTAACAACATGAGTAAGCACTGGTCGAGAGATCATCCCATGCAAATAGGGGCCTCTGTTCCTCATTCTTTTATTGTCATCATAGAAGTTTCAAGACCACGGCTGTGTACCAATTGACATACCGTAAATTGCATCGAATGTGGTATCGTGTGTGTGATGTGATAGCCTGCGAAGGCGAAGCCCTGTGATTTGGAGAGAAACATCAGTAATGTTGTCCCAATACCAATAGTCAAGGTTGTGTTATTTGAGTGCTGCCTTCAGCAGTTTGTGTAGATTTGGGTTTCAGCATTGAACAGGGAGTGCACTCCATGTAAGGAGGGAGACTTTGTTCCTCAAATTGTTATTTTCAGCAATAAGTAGTTCTTGTTCTGAAAGTCATCTTGCGAGTTTCAAGGCCACGGCTGTGTACCATCGTAACGTACCGTAGAAATTGAGAGACATATTCACAAGTGGTGACTGAGCCACCGAGGGCGAAATTCTAAACGTCGGAGCAGAAAGTTAACGACATGGTTCCAATACGTCTGCATAGAAAGCCAGGGGGTCAATGAATAAAGGCAGTTCTCTCTCTTCTTCCGCTGTGGATCTGACAGTAATTTTCAGCAACCCGAGCCCCGTGGGGTCTTTCAGATCATCGTGCAGTAGTCATCATATCCGTCGGAACCAGGGATATCACGAACCAATACACCTGCAAATCTGTTCTTGCTTCAAGCCATACCAAGTTTCGGGCAAGTCGTAATCTGCATGGTCTGAAAAGGTCAGCGGGATGGCTATTTCCCAGTATCAGCTTGTCAAAGTCTCTGAGACAATTGGAAAAGGAGTTCCTCTTGTCTTCTATCTAGCATCCCCCAGATATTAGGATCAAGCATAGGAAATCGAGGAAATTTTGGGAATAGGAGATCAAAGATCAATCCTTGGGTCGCTGTATGGCTCAGACTGTTCTTTAGGGTCATCATTGTCCGGCACGTTTTCGTGTTTCGGTATGAAATGTGTACAGTGTTTTCTTCATAGCCAGTGTGATAGATAGAAAGAGAGGATGGCGGGCTGTCTGATTGCGTACCTTTACACAGGTAATTGAGCAGAGTATGCAATCCTGTCGTCTCAGATGTTCTTTCCAGGCATCATGTTGGTCCACGAAGGTGAGCCAATCAAAAGCTCATAGTGTATAGAACGTTTCATCATCGACATGCAAATCAGTGTATTAACAGATGGATAGGATGAGGGGACATACCTGGGATTGGGAAAAGGAACAATCACTGTAAATAGTGTTGTCGCCTCAGATGTTCTTTCCAGGCATTATGTTGGCCCACGAAGGTGGGCCAATTCGAAAGGTCATAGTGTATAAAGAACGTTTCAATATCGATGAGCCAGTCCATCGATCCAGTGTACCAGATGAAGAGAAGGTCTCGATCCATCAACTTGGGATTATATCCGTCCATCACCAGTGTAATCGTATGTCTGGTCTTAGCGGTGTCTCGAGGGTTCCTATAGCAGCACAAGATCGGAAGTCTGGAGATGGAGTTCCAGAAGTTAGCTCATGAACTGGATGACAAGATGTGTGGATTGGATGGGTAGCCCTCGTCCGGTTCGGTATAGGATGTATGACCCCTCAACACCAACTTGGTTTTCATCTCAAGAACTGACAACCGAAAGGTAATACCAAGCGATCGTAGAGTAGATCAACTTTTGTACTCACTGGATCCACTGGATCCATGTCGGTTTATCTGGTTGTGGCTGAAGCGCGACGAAGACGCGGTATTGGGAAAGGTGCTCTAGAAATGCTATCCTCGAGCTTCAGTGAGGCAGTAAGGTGCAGTGGGGGGCTTTATCAGAGAACTTATCTTCTTGATACCGGACGCCAAACAGGTAATACTGTGTGCTGGTATGGTATAGGGCCAGCCAATCGCTCCAAAAGCCTCAAGTTCAAGGTGCAGGGAGTATGCAGTAGACCGGAGGATGGCTTTTCGTCTGAAACTTCGAAGTCATGCGATTGATAGCCGTGGCTTCGAAGGAACCTTCGATAATACCATGAATGTCGTGGAGAGGAGAGAAAGAATGGATTAAAGATGCGTGGGTTCGTGGGGACGTGGATGGGGTGCATCACAAGAGGTTGAAGAAATATCGTGAAACCACGACGGCGACGAGTCAACAGCAAATTACTCAATAAAGACAACTGTTTGGAGTGATAATTTTATTAACTAGCATTTTACGCCGTTACAGTACAGTCTTCCTCCTTAGCTACTGCCAACCCGATTATCTACGACGGTGAACTCCGCCCATGCCGAAAAGATGGCTTTGACATAGAAAGCATCATAATTGTAAACGAACCACAGCATCGCACGGTGGAATGGTCACATAGCCAAGTCCTCCCATTCCCATAAAGAGATGCCCCTCATACATGACTAGAAATCACCATAATGTTAGCGAAGTACGAGCATGACCAAACCAGAAGAGTCAAGCTCATCTATCGTCAGGTAGTGTTCGGCTTTAGGCTTATAATGGGTATCCCCCATGTTTCTGAGTTATATCTGCTCATACATACCCGGTTATACATCGCTGTCCTGTACGTGGGATGTGCTATTTGGACAAACTACATTGGTCCAGCGTTCAACAACCTGCCGGCGTGAACGCTTGGGTGTTATCTCCAGGGTCTGACTATACCTACTTGCTATGCTGAACTTGGTATCAATTTCATTGTAGCTTTGGTTTTCATTCTAACATAGTTCAGGACTTTATCTCAGGTGCAAACTGTTCCACAGTGACCGGCTATGTCACTATCCGACGCCAAACGAGAGACGCATACCTACTCTGAAAATGAATGTGCAATGGATCCCTGCGCCAGAACCCCTGAAACAACCACATAATAGCACCAGGAAGCAATATGGGGTGAAAGGATTCCCTTGCACCCATAGGGGTTGGTGATAAAACAGGTGAAGTGTCTATGTCATTAGGGCTAAATGTTGGCGCCTGAGGCGACAGTCGCGTCGTACATCCGGATAAAAGATAGTCCGACCTTGGGTCCGGGTAATGATTACTCCGGTAGAATGTCGGACTTTAGTTTGTCCGAAGCAACGACTTCCGTACATTAATGATTGACACCTCAGGCATAATTTATGCCTGAGGCCCCAAGGATAATTGATTTGCTGATATAATCTAATTAGAGGCCGCGGACGCGATACAACGCGTACACGCGCCTGAATCAAATGCGCGACTCTCCTTTCGTCCTCCCTTTCCCCGCAAGGATTGTCATCCCAATCCAGATTTCTGTCTCCCAATTCTGATTTATGGGCAGCGGTCTTCAATACTATAAACATGCCTTCTGCCCAGGACAGGCTAGCTGAGCTGAGGGCTCTTCGCGCCTCAGGAAAGAAACGAATTTCAACATACGAGATCGAAGACCAGGGCGACATTTACGATGAAGTCGATGATGATGGCTACAAAAAGGTCATCCGCAACCGCCTCGACCAAGACGATTTTGTTGTCGACGATAATGGTGCTGGTTATGCAGACGATGGCCGCGAAGTGTGGAATGAACAAACAGTGGACTACGCCAGCGATGAGAGCGACGAATTACCCGCACGAGGCAAGGCTGCTAAGAGAAAGCGCGAGGAAGAGCAGCAGAAAAAGGAGAAAATGGACAAAGGCATCTCCAGGTACTTCAACAGTGGACAAGCTACGTCTTCCGCACCCAAACCCAAGGTGAGTGCGCCTTGCACATTACATCAAAGTAATCTTTCTGACGGGACTCCTAGCCTGTTGCCACTGCCGAGGATGATGCATTCATGGCCGACCTACTCGGAGAGGTCGACACCAACGTCGTATCGAACAAAGCCCCCACTAGAAATATTGTGAAGTCAGAGGCCCGACGCAAAGTTCGCGTTCTCTCCCCGCCCTTGTCCGAAAAGCGCCGCCGCGAGAAGGCTCACCCACGAGACGAAAACGACATGCCAAGCTCACCAATGAAGGACCAAGCCCTACACTCTGATGACCTCGACGACGGTCCCCTCCCGATGCCAGACGACGATGATGTTCCCATGAGTGATATTCTGCCCTCATCTCCAATCAGTAAGGCAGTAGAGCGCAGAAACATCGTCCCAGTCAAGGCCGAGCAACCGGAAGATGATGACATTGACCTCATGGATGTCGCGGAAGTCACCGGTGACTCTGGCGTCAAGACAGAAAGCATCAACATGACTGGAAGCCGACCACCCCCGAAGATCAAGAATGAAGTCCTCCCGGAACCGGCTAGTTCATCTCCAGTCAAGACTATGCCGGAAGTCATGGATCCGTCTTGGAATGATGTGCGGAGCAAGTTGAATGTTCTCAGCAGCCCAGCCCCGGAAATGCGTTCCTTCGGAAAACTGCGTGCTCAAGATGTAATTGAAGAGGACGGTAGCCTGCGCATCTTCTGGTTGGACTACACGGAAGTTAATGGCAGTCTGTGCTTGTTTGGAAAGGTGAAGAACAAACAGAATGGATCCTACACCAGTGCGTTCGTCAAGATTGACAATATTCTGCGAAAACTCTACTTTCTTCCTCGGGAATACAGACACAAGCATGGACGCGCGACTGAAGAGGAGGTTGACATGCAAGACGTCTACACCGAAGTCGACGAGATGATGTCCAAGCTCAAGGTCGGCATGCATAAGATCAAAGAATGCACGCGGAAGTACGCATTCGAAATGCCCGGTGTCCCGAAGGAGGCACAGTATCTTAAGCTACTCTATCCTTACGATAAAGCTGCGTTGCCGATGGAAACAAAAGGAGAGACCTTTTCCAACGTCTTCGGTACCAACACCTCCATTTTTGAGCAGTTCGTTCTCTGGAAGAACATCATGGGCCCATGCTGGCTCAAAATTGAGGAGGCCGACTTCGCCGCAGTCACCAATGCATCGTGGTGCAAGTTTGAATGCCAGGCCACCAAACCAGCACTAATCAGCCCCGTTCCGGACTCGGAGAGTATGGACACCCCGCCTTTGACATTCATGAGTCTCGCTTTCCGTACACAGCTCAATGTCAAAGAAAACAAGCAGGAGATTTTGGTGGCGAGTGCTAGAGTGTATGAGGACATCTCTCTCACTGATACTACTCCCCCAGAGAAAATTCCCTGCAAGACATTCACTGTCATGCGACCTGCTAGTGGTTCATATCCAATGCACTTCGAAACCGAAGCAAAGCAACAACGCGGTACTGTGATTCTGGAGAGGACTGAGCAGTTCTTGCTCAGCAAGTTCCTAGCCTTGTTTGAGAAAATGGATCCGGATGTCATCATGGGTCACCAGCTGCAGGATGTCGACTTAGGTATTCTGCTCAGCCGAATGCGTGAGAAGAAGACACCGGGATGGCACCGTATTGGTCGACTTAGGCGCGGAGATTGGCCTAAGAACTTCAACAAGGGCGGCAACTTCTTTGCGGAAAGGCAGTTGATTGCCGGAAGACTGATGTGTGACATAGCCAACGATATGGGCAAGGTAATGGCTCCTACAAAATTTATTACAAGGCAACGCTAACATTAGGTAGTCTCTCATGACGAAATGCCAATCGTGGAGTCTAACTGAAATGTGCCAACTCTACCTGGGCCAAGGCAACGTGCGACAGGAACTTGATACCGAGGCAGCATTGAAGACTTGGGCAACCACGAAAGAAGGCCTCATGAATTTCGTTAATCATTGTGATACAGATACATACTTCATTGCGGCATTGGTTCTGCGTCTCCAAATGCTGCCTCTCACAAAGGTTCTGACTAATATCGCTGGTAACTCATGGGCACGCACACTTAGCGGTACACGTGCAGAACGAAATGAGTACATTCTGCTCCATGAGTTCCATCGGAACAAGTACATTTGCCCCGACAAGTATTCTTCCCGTCTTCAGAAGGCAGAGGAGAAGATAATGCAGGATGGCGACGAGGACGAGGCGGTCGACAAGAAAAAGAAGGACAAATTCAAGGGTGGTCTTGTATTTGAGCCCGAGAAAGGCCTCTACGACCGATTTGTCCTGGTTATGGATTTCAACAGTCTGTACCCCAGTATCATTCAAGAGTACAACATTTGTTTCACCACAGTGGACCGGACAGCCTCGGTAAGCTTGGACGTCACCCTAGTCTCATACCTTCGTTCTAACCAAACAAATAGGCCGAAAATGAGAATGAAGAAAAAGTACCAGATGTTCCCTCTTCGGACCAGGACCAAGGTGTGCTACCTCGGCTGATCGCAACGTTGGTTGGTCGTCGACGCGAAGTGAAGAAGTTGATGAAAGACAAGCGAGCCACGCCCGAGCAACTGGCTTTGTGGGACACAAAACAAATGGCCTTCAAGCTGACTGCGAACTCCATGTACGGATGCTTGGGATACACACAGAGTCGCTTCTATGCCCGGCCCCTGGCTATGCTCACCACCTTCAAGGGACGTGAAATTCTGAGAAACACCAAGGAACTGGCGGAAAGTCAGCAATTGCGAGTCATTTATGGCGATACTGATTCGGTAATGATCAACACCAACATGGACAATATGAGCGACGCTCTCAAGGTTGGGGACGAGTTCAAGAAATCAGTCAACGAGCGCTACCGACTTCTGGAGATCGACATCGACAATGTCTTCCGCCGTCTCCTGCTACACGCCAAAAAGAAGTACGCTGCTGTCAACTTGACCGAGATAGATGGCAAGTATGTCGAGAAACTTGAAGTCAAGGGCCTTGATATGAAACGACGTGAATACTGTGCCCTTTCAAAGGAGGTTTCGTCCAAGCTTCTCAAAGAGATTCTGTCTGGCGAGGATCAAGAAGTCGTCCTCAACAAAGTTCACGAGTACCTGCGCGAACTTGCGGACAGAATGAAGGAGTACACCATTCCTGTCCAGAAATACGTGATCTACACGGTTCGTAACGAAGCCCAGAACTGCTCAGCTCACTCTGCTAACGCTTTGACAGAAACTTTCGAAACGACCCCAGGAGTACCCTAACAAGGAGAGTATGCCCCCAGCGCAAGTCGCTCTTCGTGACATTGCCAGGGGCAAGAATGTTCGGCCCAACGACGTCATATCATACATTGTGACCAACGGAGACTCGGAAACCTCGTCTCTGCCGCCTGCTAAACGATCGTACAGCCCGCAGGACGTTCTGAAGACCGACTCGGGCCTCAAGCCAGACGTCGAGTTCTACATCCTCAAACAAATATTCCCTCCTATTGAGCGTCTCTGCGCTCCAATCCCTGGAACCGACGCCGTCCGCCTCGCTGAGTGCTTGGGCCTTGATACTCGCAAGTATCAAATCCACATCACCAGTTCGAACAGCCAGCAAAATGCCGAGATCTTCCCACTCGAATCCCAAATTCCGGATTCCGTCCGCTTTGCCGATTCTACACGATTCAACTTGAGATGCCGATTCTGCAAAGAACAGTCGGTATTTGAGGGTTTGGTGACTTCGTCGCACATGTGCACCTCTCACGGAATTGTTTGCCCCAACCAGAGCTGCCATAAGCCCTTCTCAGTCTTGACCATCGTCGCTCAGCTGGAGAACCAGATCCGTGAACAGACCTCACGATACTATGAAGGGTGGTTAGCTTGCGACGACTCATCATGTGGAAACCGCACACGCCAGATCAGCGTGTATGGACATCGCTGTCTCGGTCCTCGTGGTCGAGCAGAAGGCTGTCTCGGTCGCATGTCTTATGAGTACTCAGAGAAGGAGATCTACAACCAGCTCCTATACTTTGCGGGTCTCTGGGACGTTGACAAGGCTAAGAGTGCAGCGGAGAAGGAGACAGGAGAGAAGAAGGACAGCATCGCCGCCCTTGTAGAATTCAACCGGATACGATTCGGTACCATCAAGGGTGTTGTCGACAGCTACTTGAAGAAGTGTGGACGGCAATGGGTTGAGATGGATGGTCTCTTCCGCTTCATGTTACAATAAATGCTTCAATTATGATTTGGATGTAAATAGGATGGGGTCTGGGCAAGCATTACGACACATTTGCATAATCCAGGTTTTTTTTTTCTCTTCAACTTTAACTTCTCTTTGCTACATTGACTACGCCTGGGCTCATCGGAGGCCAAAAGCTCGGCTCATCGCAAGAAGACATTTTGTATTGTGATAAGTCTTATCTTATCTCCAGTTCTTCCACCCCACCCCGGCGTACTTCACCTCTTCCTCCGTAACTTCTCCCTCTTCGATTCTGATTGGTTCTCTGCATCATGTCAGTCAAAAGGGTTCTGGTCATTGCTGGATCTGATAGCTCTGGTGGCGCGTAAGTCTACCCTGACCCGCCGCGAAAGTCCGAAAGGGAAAAATAGCAGTACCCTATCAATTCGCCTCAACCCGATGATTGACCTTATATCTCTATCTTGATTTACTTTCTAAGCAGAAAGATTTTTCTAACATCTTCCAGTGGCCTCGAAGCAGATCAAAGGGTCCTTGCAGCCCATGGCGTCTATGCCCTCACTGCCACAACTGGGTTGACGGCACAAAACACACTGGGTGTGCAAGATATTTTCATCGTCCCCTCGGAATTTGTCAGAAAGCAGATCAACGCTGGTCTGGAGGATGTTGGTGCTGATGTAGTTAAATTGGGTATGTCAAACCGAAGCATTTTTAAGGGAGCAACATTGATGACCTGGTTAGGCATGCTTTCATCTGCAGAGACGATTGATGTCATCGCGGAAACATTACAAACTCACAAAGTCCCTGCTATTGTTCTCGACCCGGTATGCTCGATTGACTGCTCGATATTCCGTGTAGGCTGACCACGATAATTAGGTCATGATTTCCACCAGTGGTTCCCAATTGTTGCCAGAGAAAGCTATCAAGGAATTACGAACAAAGCTGCTTCCCTTGACTACAGTTCTGACGCCTAACATTCCCGAAGCCCTGCTGCTATTGAAGGATGCTGGTGCGGAAACATCCGAGCCAACTGATCTGGAAGAGCTGATTGAGCTCGCCAAGAAGATATGCTCCCTGGGTCCTAAGGCAGTCCTTCTTAAGGGTGGACATCTTCCTCTGACTAAAGATAAGAAGATACCTCAAGACCCGAAGGACGCGACCACTGTCGTGGATATTCTCTTTGATGGGACCACGGCCACCTTGTTTGAGACAGAGTTCCTGGTCTCCAAGAACACACATGGCACAGGCTGCTCGCTTGCATCGGCAATCGCTGCAAATCTTGCTTCAGGGAAGGACATGATCAGAGCAGTTCGCAGTGCTGTTCGGTTCGTTGAGGTTGGTATCAAAACCAGCACTGACCTGGGCAAAGGAAGTGGACCTATCAACCATTTCCACTCTATTTATACTATACCATTTGCGCCGTATGTGACCGTCTTTGTGAACAATTGATAAGGCTTCTGACAATTTTTCATATAGTGGCCGATTCCTTGAGTACGTCCTTGACCGCCCTGATGTGCAGCAAGTATGGGAAAGGTTCACTCTTCACGAGTTTGTGGAGGGTATGGGCCAGGGTACCCTGCCCATCGAACGATTCAAGGCGTACCTCGTCCAGGATTATCTTTACCTGGTAAGATCACACATAGAATTTGAAAGGCCTCTTTGTTAACAAAGCTCAACCCTGCAGGTCCAATTTGCCCGCAGTAATGCACTGGCTTCATACAAAGCGAAAAGCATGGACTCAATAGCAGCAGTATGTAATTCAATACATCTCGTGGACCCAATCTAATTTACACGCCAGTCCGCCCAAATCGTCCTGCACATCCAGCGGGAAATGGCCTTGCACGTTGACTACTGCGCCTCCTTCGGTCTTTCAAAGCAGGAGATGGAACGTCATCCCGAAACCATCGGTAAGCTCCGCTACCTCTTTGACTAATCCCAGACAATTAATCCCCGAAACAATAGCCTGCACTGCATACAGCCGATACATCCTGGATGTCGGCCAATCCGAAGACTGGCTAGCCCTCCAAATGGCCCTCGCGCCCTGCTTGATCGGATACGGTGCTATTGCACGAAGACTGTACACGGAAGAAGGCACTGTCCGAGAAGGCAACCGGTATTGGAAATGGATTGAAAACTATGTTGCTGAGGACTACACCGAGGCTGTACGACTGGGTTCAGGTAAGTTGGCTCATGACTGACGAGTGAAACCTTGACTGAATCATTTTATATTATAGCATTGCTGGAGGAGCACATGAAACTGGTCTCACCTAGTCGCATAGAAGAGCTGATCCAGATCTTCATCCGGGCTACGGAGTTGGAGATCTGTTTCTGGGACATGGGCCTTGGGGGTAAGGAGTAGATAGACACATGAGAGGCTTGTGGTTTCTTTTCACGGTACTTGTTGCAGTTTGGTGGTAAATCTGCGAAAACAAAATGCTTTTTCTTCCTACTTGTTGAAGGGGCTGGTTATTCTTCCTTCGCCGTGTCCACAAGACCATTTCCACCTATTTACTTCGTTGTGATTTCGGAGGATCGACTTGACCACGCCCTGTCTAACCCTCTATACCCTGTGATCTTTCAGCCCTAATTGTCCGAACTGTTTTGATCAAGCTTCCATCCAGTTTCCATGCGCTTTTCATCCCAACATTCTATCTATAAATTTTCCTATACTTTTCAACTGTAAATAGTTCCCATATCCCATCTCATCTTCCACATGAGTTCCTTCGTAATTAATCACAATCATTCCAGATCATCCTTTGCAATCATGTTCTCCTATTCACCCTTAATTTGCCATCAAGAGATTTGCCTCTTTGCCCCTTCCAATCCATGGCTGATTCTACCGCAATTCACCGCACCAATCAGCATCCAATTAGTCAGCTTTCAACTCTAATTTGCCCCGATTAGGCAGGCGGTTAGGCCACGATCCGGGCTTATCACGTGAAATGGAAGGCGCAAAAAGAAAGAAACTGCAAGTACGCTAGGCCCCATTCGTCTCCGATAACAACTTTTTTCTCGCGCCTTCTCCCCTGGCAGTTTTCTTTCCCTCCTCCATCCTTCTTTTTTCATCCCCCTCTCTTGATCTTCTGTTTACTTTGGATCTTCTTCCCTCTCTCTTTCTATTCCACCTTCATCCTCACAGAATTCATCATGTCGTACGGTGGTGGCGGCTACTCGCGCGACAACTCCTACCGGTAAGTTTTTCCATCAGGCTGTCTTCGGGGCTTGTTTCTCCGTGTGCTCTTGCTAACTCCCATTTTCCAGCTCTCGCGGAGGTGACAACGGTTACTCCAACGGTGGAGGTGGCTACGGTGGTGGCGGCGGTGGTGGTTACGGTGGTGGCCGTGGAGGTGGCTATGGCGGCGGCGGTGGTGGTTACGGAGGCGGCGGTGGTTTCGGCGGTGGTGCCGGCGGTGACCGCATGTCTAACCTCGGCGCTGGCCTGAAGACACAAGACTGGGGTAAGTTCTCACCTTCTTACTTTGTTTGTCGTTTGCTAACCTTTCAGATATGAACTCTCTCCCTAAGTTCGAGAAGTCTTTCTATAAGGAGCACCCCGATGTTAGCGAGCGCTCTGAAGAAGAAATCCAGGCCTTCCGCAAGGAGAAGGCTATGGCCGTTCAGGGTACCAACGTTCCCCGTCCCGTTGAGACTTTCGATGAGGCTGGCTTCCCCCAGTACGTTCTCTCTGAGGTCAAGGCTCAGGGCTTTGAGAAGCCCACTGCTA
The DNA here is from genome assembly GCF_028828765.1 of Penicillium canescens. Classification (NCBI taxonomy): domain Eukaryota; kingdom Fungi; phylum Ascomycota; class Eurotiomycetes; order Eurotiales; family Aspergillaceae; genus Penicillium; species Penicillium canescens. The sequence continues at coordinate 1,077,529 of NW_026703963.1, read as the reverse complement.
TCCAGTCCCAGGGCTGGCCCATGGCCCTCTCCGGTCGTGATGTCGTCGGTATTGCCGAGACTGGTTCCGGAAAGACTTTGAGTTACTGTCTTCCCGCCATTGTGCACATCAACGCTCAGCCTCTTCTTGCTCCCGGTGACGGCCCCATTGTCCTCGTCCTAGCTCCCACTCGTGAATTGGCTGTCCAGATTCAGGCTGAGATCACCAAGTTTGGCAAGTCCTCTCGCATTCGCAACACCTGTGTCTACGGTGGTGTTCCCAAGGGTCCTCAGATCCGTGACCTCTCCCGTGGTGTTGAGGTTTGCATTGCCACCCCTGGTCGTCTCATCGACATGCTTGAGGCTGGCCGTACCAACCTTCGTCGTGTTACTTACCTCGTTCTTGACGAGGCTGACCGTATGCTTGACATGGGTTTCGAACCCCAAATTCGCAAGATCATTGGCCAGATTCGCCCTGATCGTCAGACTTGCATGTGGTCCGCTACCTGGCCCAAGGAGGTCCGCCAGCTGGCCTCTGATTTCCTGAATGACTATATTCAGGTCAACGTTGGTTCCATGGACCTTTCCGCTAACCACCGCATTCACCAAATTGTTGAGGTCGTTTCGGACTTCGAGAAGCGCGACAAGATGATTAAGCACCTTGAGAAGATCATGGAGAACCGTTCCAACAAGTGTCTCATTTTCACCGGTACCAAGCGTATCGCTGACGAGATTACCCGTTTCCTACGCCAGGACGGATGGCCCGCGCTTTGTAAGTTTTCTACGCAACCGGTGCAAATATATTCCGTACTAACCTCCTCTCCAGCCATCCACGGTGACAAGCAGCAGAACGAGCGTGACTGGGTCTTGAATGAGTTCAAGCAGGGCAAGAGCCCCATCATGGTGGCCACTGATGTGGCTTCCCGTGGTATCGGTATGAACAAATTGCATCCCCCTTCCTATTCCCCCTCCCCTGTTTTTCCCCCTTGGGGCCCTTGAGAAAACTCACCCGTGTTCCATATTGTGTGATGACAATGGCATGGTGCTCAACTCTCTTGAAGTAATTCGGTGTAAACGCCTTGTCCAGGCACATCTGGTCATCCTAACTGGTTCTCATACCAGGAGGACCTTGGACTCACAGTGCAGCACAGCAGCAGGCATTCCAGGCCTGACTTTGATTCTCCATTTCTTGTGTGACAGACTTGTAGGAGAGTCGGGGTTTTTTTCACACCTCAACGCTGTTCTTGAACTGTTGAAGGCTGCATTTCCAAGGTTACTCTAGGACCACGATTACACCACCTTCCCATGGACTCCCTTCCTTTCGGATTTTCCAAGGAGGCTCATGAAGAGAGCAGTGACGCATCAAGTCCTGCACGACTGAGAAAGGGTCCTTTATGGCCATCCTCATCTATAACCCCACTAATGTTCTGTGTTTGCTAACGAACCCTCTCTTGAAAAGATGTGCGCGACATTACTCACGTGCTCAACTATGACTACCCCAACAACTCGGAGGACTACGTTCACCGTATTGGTCGTACTGGTCGTGCCGGTGCCACCGGTACCGCCATCACCTTCTTCACGACTGACAGTAAGTCAATATCATGTCTTGACCATGGTGCAATTGCTAACTCTTCTCGCAGATTCTAAGCAGGCTCGTGACTTGGTCACCATCCTTACTGAGGCTAAGCAGCAGATTGATCCTCGTCTTGCCGAGATGGTCCGCTACGGCGGCGGCGGTGGCGGCGGTGGTCGCTGGGGTGGCCGTGGCCGTGGAGGCTGGGGTGGCCGTGGTCGCGGTGGTGGTGGCTTCACAGGCTCCAACGCTGGTAACATCGGCGGCAACCGTCGCTGGTAAATGCCTCGCCTTCCGACGAGCTTGTATTGTCTTGTCCCGGTAGACTCTTTTTTCTTCGATTTCCTGCGTAATTCGGTTCGGGCGGCGTTTTCGATGTCATAGACAGTTTTACTTGTTTTATCGGTTCCAGACTCGGGAGCCTTTCATGTTCTCGGACCTCAGCTTTACTACCTAAGGCTTGGTCTTGCGACGAATCATACATGTTGATTAAAAGTTCATCTCACAGGGCTCGCGGGAGTCTCTGAATCAGATTCATTCTGTAATAATGATTATTTCCATACCTGTCTCTCTTCCGTAGACGTTCCAACTAGGATCGATATCTTGGCCTCTCCTTCTCATTTCCCTTCTAACCCTCAGTCTATCTACCCTCCAACCAGGCCTCCAACTCCCCAGCCAAAACCCGATGCACATGGCTAGTCAAATGCCCCGAATTAAACCAAAAATACTCATCCAACGGCACAGGACACCCGTACTTCAAATACTCAACCCCGACATCAGGCTGATCATACCCAGCACAAAACCCAGTAGTATTAGCAATCCCATACCTCGCCGGCGAATCAAGCATCCCAGCCAACCGGGCATGAGCATCAAAAACCTCAACCTCCACATTCCCATGCCCCTGTCCAAAAGCACCCGCCTGCGCCGCTAACGCCTCATTATACCACGCAACCTGCGTGGCATTCGGGCTTGGATTACTCTTTGCTTGGTTTCCTGGTGTCCGGTCTAACGGGGGTAGGTTTAGGAAGAGGTATTTCCTATAGCCGAGGTCGTAGAGGGTCTCTACGGAGGCGAAGAGGGTTTCTGTGAGGGTTTTGTAGAAATTGCGGAAGGAAGGCACTTCGTATTTTGCGCTGTCGTTTATGTCGTTTATTCCTATCCAAATTGCTACCAGGATGTGCTTTGGGTTGGCGGTTTGTTTGTTCTTTGAGAGGGCTGTGTGGCCGTATTGTTTGAATTGGGTTATTTGGTTTTCGAGGGAGAGGGTGTAGTTGTGGTGGAGGGGTGTGCTGTTTTGTGTCATTTGGTATCAGCTTGTTCTTATTTTTGTTTATATTTTAAGCGGGTTTAACCCGGCTCTAGGATTTGATATCTGATGTTAAGGGACTCTGGGGTGCGTGGAAGTACGCATTTAAACTTACTAATCGGTTGAGATATCAGCACCTGCGAATGCAAAGTCCCAGAGCTGTTTCTTGCAACTTATTGGGGAGGTCAGGCCTTCTTTGGCGCCGCAACTTGTGAGACATTCGATCCAGTTTGGTCCGCCTTCTGCGGTTCCGGTCTATATGTCAAGGGTTCGTATCACTCATCGGTTCAAGTGAGACTGGGTAAAGCATTATCTATTTACCTGATTCTGAACTATCTTATTAGAAAGCAGAGTTTCCGTATCATAGGCAAAGTCGAATTGATCTCCAATGAAACTATAGTTCTGGCGGCCCTGAGTTCCCTGGACATAGGTGTAGGAATCACCAAATGCAATTCTTCGATCTCAGGTTAGGTTATCTCTGCTTGTTAACTTTTGTCTCGTACTCACACAGCTTTGGTTGATGACCAGTCAAATTTGGATGTCGGTTTTGATAGAGGGCCGGCCTGGGCGAGTGGGATACTCGAGATTGCCGCTAGGGCATATGTAGTTAACTGAAGCATTGAGATGATCAGTATGACTGAAATTGGATATTGGTTGGAGTCGTTTTACTTGGAATTGGCGTTTTCTAGCTATGGACAAAGTTATATAGATCTCTAGCTTCTCGAACCCCGCAATTACTCGAGGCTCCGGGGTAACTCTTTAGGGTTGACGGAACCAATTTTTCCGTCGGTTATTTAGTTGTCGGTTGTTATTAGCTAGCTTAGGTTCTGAAAGAATGATTGAAAAATATCCTAGATTAGGATCTTTTGGATAAGGCCCATCCTGTTTTCCTTAGCCTAAGGGGAAGGATATCTAGGATATCACTCTATGACTGTTTAGTTTTGAGGCTACCTAGGAAACAGTGGATCTCAAAGGAATTTATGTAAGAGGTATGTCTAAGTGGGAACAAGGCCTCATTTTTGGATAGAGCTTGGTCCCACCTTTGTTACTGTTAGTCAAATTACATACGGTTTTTAGGTGGAAACTCTCCTGACTGACGTAGGAATCTGTCGCACAACAGCAGAAGAACTAGAGTTAGGCTCAGTTCACCTACTAACGTTTTGCTGTGGGTCTTGAGTCCTCCTTATAAGCAGACAAACAAGGACGACCAGACGTGTCTTAATAAGGCGTTTGCACCGAGTCATATCAAGAAAGTCAATTACCGTGTCATTACTGCCACGCCATGTGAGTAATATTATGCCACATTCATTGGTATGTAAGGGTTTGATATTACTTTACTATCAATCCGCCCATGGAAGGATCTATTATAGGTGGGGCTAGATATATTAGGTAGCAACGTTAACCCAGCCTTATAGACCTTACCAGATTCGACCTAAGTGTATCTATCAAGCGGTGTCAATGCTCTTTCTTAGTCCCGCAAGCTATTTCCCTAGGGCTCCGACTTGCAACCAGATCGTTGCTCGTGCTTAGCTGAATGGTCAAGCTTTAGGCTTACCTGGCCCACTATGAGGTTATCAGTGGATTTCGTTTAGTGTTTCTGGCTATGAAAAGCTCTAGGGACCGGCTGAGACTAATGTTGAGGTTAATTAGGAGTCTGCGGGGGTTGATCATTGCTTTTCCCTGTTTTGGTTGTGTACACATCTGTATATATTTTCGCGCTTGCTCTCTGCAACTAACATGATGTACATTTTTTAATTCAAATTCTACCTAACAAAAAAAGTAGAAGTCATCACGAGCATTGCATTATCATAATGCACTATGAGGAAGAGCCACGTGTTTAAATTTCTCTTAAATGATTCGGGGACGGACTACCGAGAGACATCGGCGTTCTCTCCGAGCTACCGGTAAGAACAAACATTATAAATAGTCACCCAACGCGATACCCTCGAATCAAAGTGCATATAAAATGCATGCATCCGACCCGATGGAAATCAACAGCATCACTATGGTGCAGGTACATGCATAACAACGTCCCAAGTACCCCAAGTATGCCAAGTATCTCAAGTCACCTCAGCCCCCCAAAATACGACTAACCCAGAACGACAAAAAAAACAGCCTAAGACAGCGACATGCAGTAAAATAATGCCAACACAAGCCTAGCGCCAAATCTAGCAAAGAATTCAATCCCCATAATCTGCATGAGCGCCCCCGACGCCTTGAAAGACGCCATACCAAGACCAGTAAAGACGTGATATCCGACGATGCACGTCGGAGCAAAGTATAAAACGGGACATGTACGCAGTGGTCCAGATCCAAATCGAACGTAAAAATCAATAAATAAAATAAACGAGAATTGTTCCGTGCCGCGGCCAACGGGAGGGACACCCGCCATACGCCAAGAGAAGACAACGTTCCCCCTCTTGTGTAGGGAAAAGCAAGTTTAGGTTCACATGGGCTTGGGCCCATTTCTCTTTTTTTAAAAGGCTAGAGCAGACGAAGAATATGCATGGAAAATGTAACTCTGCTCGGCAGATTGCTCACTCAGGGCTTCACATAGAGGTTAGGCTTCACCATGTGCCATTTATTGTTATACGTACTTATTTGGATAAAGAAACAGGAGATGAATACAAAAGACCGTACTAACAACACATCATATATTGCAGGATGGATCAAGGCCTGATATAAAGGTTTGAATTGGCAATGCTTAGACCCCTGTCCGACAAAGTTAGATCCCTGTATGATTTAGTCGCATCCATTGGTCTCCGATGATACCAATACAGGTAACAGGTAACATATCCTCTAACCGAGATTGCTTGGATCTTCCTGTATTCCACACTTCCCGAGAAACAAACCGCTACCAAACGGCCGAGGGATCATCATCTGGGGGCTGATCAGGTTAACGCGATCTGCCGAAGCATTAGCGGGTAAGACTTACTATGTGCGGCGTAGCCCAACTCCTCCCAGTATCGCACTGGCCACCAGTGGGGTTGGGAAATTGCGTGTTTTTTTTTGAGAACTCGGCAAGTTGTGGGGCGTTAATACGCTACTGCACATACCGGGTTAGCGCTATATGGGAGCTGTTGTCTTGAGAGCATCTTCAGGCAAAATCATAGGTAACTGGAAGTTTTTCCAGTTGCAGCCAAGAGTGACAGCCGGGTTAGGATCGCCAACTAAGGGCTACCCGTTAAAGAAACCGGATTATGGCTCTCCGGGGAAGGAAATTACAGCCAAGCTATTGGGGAGAGCTGGAAAAAGACCGGAGAATAGCCGACTCGACCCCGTTGTGGGAACCAGCCTGCTATTCATTAGTCACGCGTTTAGCATCCTTGAGATACGGAGAACGGAGTATGTATGGATACTCGAGTTGCATGGGCCCACGTGCATCAAGTGACATGAACGCCTGCAGGAAGCTTGGGAATGAGACATTTAATCTCGCACTTCTTTTCTTTTTCATCTCATCCTTGGAACCTTGGAAAGCATTACAGAAACACAATCAGAATAGGCAACAGAAGCAGAAATCAAAATACGAGAAATAAAAAAGCCAATTATAGCCAAGCTCACCCAAAGCCAGTTCTAATTCGATCGACGTGCTTCAGGCTACACGCTAACGCTAACTTACACGCTACATGCACATGCACTCGCACATGTACACATGCACCCTAGCGGAGCTCTATGACAATGTTAGGATATGAAAACTGGGGACTGGGTCCAAATTCAGATCACCCGAAAGGTGGTGACCCGTTACGACAATACTGTCCAGATACCGAGCGGCTGCGGCGTCCAATGATTGGCGCGCAATATGGATTTGATATGCTTGCTCGACTCCGGATCTCCCGCACTGTGTTGTTGGCGGAGTCCGCCGCCTCTCCACTGTGATCTTTGAGATAAGCACGGTACCGTGATGCGCCGACCGTGTTTACATGTACTATATCCCATAGATATATGTGCATGAGCATGTGTATGTGCATGTTCATTGTCCCATCTGTCTGATGGTATGGACAAGGATGGAATCTTGAATGGTGACGTTACGGAGTATAGCTGTGTCAGATGTAAATTGAGCAATGAAGGCAAGTTTTCCTCACCGGCAGTGGAGGAACAGGTTCCGCCTGCGGAGTGAGATCTGGCGCCAATCACGTTGCAGAGACAGAGACAGTGACAACTCCGAGAAGAGGAGCCTTGTTTGTCCGTTTTCTCCCTATCAGAGTCGCCCTTTGTTCAGGCTCAAAGAAAAGTTATAAAAGTGTAATATAATATACCGGAGAGCCGCCGAGTCTCCGCTCGTAAGACGATGTGATTAGGAGATGGGTGGCCAATCAGCGGACAGGACGAGTTCCACGGAAATCCCGCTGGGAAATGCCCCCTATTCTGCCCTTGGCATGGGGCTATTATTATCTGTCTCCGATCGGATATTGGCACATGATGGGAATGGATGTTGCAATCGACTTTTGCCAGATCGGATGTCACCTAATGTATCTATAAGGAGATAACCTGTCTTCACATTAGGCTTTACGCTGTAAGACTTGGCTATACTCATACAGTACGGATTCCGTACACCATGTGTGCTGAGAAGTACATGGTCCAAGCTACCGGCTACAACCGCGGCTTTGAACCTCTAACTTTTGCACTAATCCCGAGGAGGTCAAACCCAACCACCGAGCTTCTCCAGTCTCCACTTGATCCACTTCCGTCCCATCCCCTTTTTTCCTATTGGATACATTTCCACCCTAGCCTCTTCCCGAGGTCTTTCCCCCGCCGACCTGCGCTACACCCCCTTTTGCCCTAGTCTTCCCTCTTTTTCGTTCTCCCCTGGCTCCCCCTCTCTGACATCTTGGTACCCACGTACGCTAGGTTCTCTCGCGGGTAGACTAAGGAAGGGAACCTAGCCTTTAGAGCAACAACGCTTGATGTCTATATCAACCACCATGAATTGTTTCAATCTAATTTTTATCGCAAGGAAAGGGGAAGAAAGAATCCTGTTGCCACCTTTTTTTTCTCCTCCCAGGTTCCGCTTTTTTTCTCAAGAAAAAAAATCCCTCTCCCCCCAAAGGTGTTATCATACATGGAAAGCTTAGCCGGTCATGGGGAGGGGAAAGGGGGAAATATCTGGAAATAGCGAATGGTCCGAGATCAAACCATTTGGGATGGATGATTCTGCATATTTCTACATTTTCCCCCTAATATCAAGAAGTAAATGTAAAAGAGCAGGTAATATTTCGCTGGATAACCAAAATTACCTACTCCACCGGGGTCCACCACGGATCCCATTCTCCTAATCGTCTCACCTTTTAGGTCGCTCCAAGTCGCGGACTGAACTTTTTTTTCTTCTATACACTAGTCTGTTTTCCCGGTGCCTCGTGCTTACCGCCACCTGCAAGGCATCCTAAAAGCGAACTAAGATTAAGCATCTTGAACTTCCAACTTTACTCTTTCTTTTTCCAGATCTCTGTTTGTTATAACTTCCAGGTACGTTATCAGCCACGATTCCAACGTGGCAACCTAGTCTCCCGTCCCTTGCTTGAAACGTGTCTGTCCGACTCGTCAATTTCCCCGAACTTGAACTCATTGTTATGTCGACGCGTCTCCACACAGAACGCGGAACATCCTTAGATTCAACCTGTTTGCGCGCGAATCTCTTATATGGACACCCGACCCGCTTCCGAGTACGCACAGCCAGGTTCGCACCCTGACAGATACCTACCTCGAGCACACACCTAACAATCGCAGACCAAACTTCTGCTGCTGCCAGTGCTCACTACACCCCGCAACCTGAGGTCCGCCCGACCTACACGCCACAACCTGAAGTGCGACCTAATATTTCGTCGTCAAACACCCCTCAGTCGGACTACGGTCTGAACCCTCCGCCCACCGCCCGCTCCCCTGCCTACCACCAGGACTACCTCCACCGCCCACCCCAATCCTACGCTCCCAACTCTCAACCCGGTGGCGCGGCAGGTATGGCTCAAGCAACAAGTCCGTTCAACCTGCCTACAGGCCCGCGCAGTCCGATCGTTAAGTCTGACGCGCCCGTTCCTATAGATCCTTCCCTTCCGGCCAACAGCCCCACCTATCCTCCTCCCTACTCTCCCTACCAGCCTCAGGGGCACGAGATGGCTCAGTACCAGGGCCACCCGCCGCCTCCTCACCAGATGTACGCGCGCCCGGACTGGCCTCACAGCTATGGACAACAGCATCACGGATTGCCCGGTCCTTATGCCTCTCCCGCTACAACGGTTGGTTCTGCCTCCCCTGTTGCCGCAACTGCAGGGCCGCGCCCTGGACAGGTATGTTTTTGATGATCCCTAGGGGGGTGTTTTTCTGAAGGCTTCGTATTGTGTTCATTCACTGTGGTCCTTGGACACCTCTGGGCTCGACTCGGCAGTTTTTCTTTGAATTGCACGTCGCCCTCCCAGGGATCGCCAAAAACAGCGCTTGTCGCCCCAAGTCGCTTTTCAGCGATTGGGGCTTGGTTTTGAATCTTTTGCGATTGAACCAAAGCTGATTCTTTGATTTTCTTCTTAGGTTTACTCGTTCGTCCCAATTCCTGGTGCGCAGCAGCACAAGCGTCCCCGTCGTCGCTACGAGGAAATTGAGCGCATGTACAAATGTGGATGGCAGGGCTGTGAGAAGGCATATGGTACTCTGAACCACTTGAATGCACACGTGACTATGCAGTCGCACGGCGCAAAGCGCACTCCTGAAGGTAGGTTTCTCATTTCCTTTGCTGGATGAGTGGTGGTCGATGCGACTGAGATCTTCGATCTTTTGTCGCAAATGGCTGGATCGGGTTAGCGCCGGCCGCGTGGACGCTAGTGAGTTACACTAGACGCCGCGGGGCCCGCAGTAGCGTGGCCGACGGCGTGAGGTTAAGCTTGCCTCTATCCCTTTCCGCCGGCCCTAGCACCTGTCACCCACTAGTTCCGATCTTGTCCAACGCTATGTCCACGTTGGTCATTTCTCATCTACCAAGTTCACTGCTGACCATCTTTCAGAATTCAAGGAGATCCGCAAGGAATGGAAGGCTCGCAAGAAGGAAGAGGAGGCTCAGCGCAAGGCCGTTGAGGAGCGTGAGCGCGCTGCCGCCCAGGCTGCTCAGGCCAACCAGGTCGAGGCTCCCAATCCTTCGGACCCCTCCCATGGACAGCCACCTGCCTATGGCAGTGGTGTCCGTCCTCAACTCCCTCCCATCGGATACCAGCCTGCGGACAGCCAAGTTCCGGGCCAATACGGCGCCCCCCTGGTGGTGGCATGGTCTATCAGAACGGACAGATGGCATACCCTCCAAACTACCCTCACTCTCCCTACCAGAGCGGACCGGTGTACCCGCAACGTGAGTAATGTCGCCATCACCTTTAGGATCGACCCTCTGGACCCCTTGACAAGGTCATCCTCGCCCGACCTTGTCCCGTCCGCTGATCTCAAACCCGGCTACGGCTTCCAGAGACCACATCCGTCAGCTACCCGCAATAATCCTCCAATAATCAAATATCCATCAATTACGCTCTGGACGGACGGAACTGCATTGCCCTTGTTTTGTTTTGCTTTCTGTGCTTGTGTTTTTTCCCTTTCTAATCACGATATCCCCTATCCTTGACTAATGTTCTCGTCCTGGATTTCGATCCCCCCTCTCATCCCCCCTCCAACCCCCGCTCCCGATTTATTGCAATGATACCAACCTCTTGAGGCTTATGATCCTCATCAAAGAGTGGCTTTTCCGGCTTTGTTATATACCTGTGATTCTCCTTGCTATTTTAGAGTGTGCTTCGAGCTGAGAGGATGTGCTCCCTTCTTCCTCTTCCCTCTGTTTCCTGTCTTGTTCTCAGAATCGATGATGAATGTCGAAGGGATGTGCGTTTGTGTCTTCTACACTCATACTCTCTCATATCTCTTGCTCGCTGGCCAGGGTCGTGGCTTCAAGGATGATGGGCGGCGGATTTTTTGCATCTGTCATTTTACTGATTAGCATTCTCCCAAAATGGTTTTCATGGGGGTTCTTTGTTTTAGTCTTACGTTGTCTTTGTTTTCCTATTGTTTTTTTCCTATCTTATGTGTTAACTTTGCCATGCGCAGGTCATCTTCTCATCTCTCCTCTTTCTCTGTGTGTCTTTTCCTTCTCCTCCTTTCCTTTCTCCTCCGCTTAACGTACATTATGCTATACGGACTATTTTTTCGTCTCTGGTTTTATTTTGTGTGTACCATTTAAACCGGACTCCATTTTCTCTGGTCTTTCTTTTCCATTTCTTTGATCTGCCTTTGGTTTCTCTAATATGCTCAAATGTTGGCTGTCATTGCTCATGTGCTGCTCTGTACATACCCAATCCACCTAGGCAGCATAAGGCACCTCATTTTGGAATAAGGAACCCTAGTTCCAGGCCAGAATCGATAAAATTTACAAGAGGATGATCAAAGAGGCATACGGCTTTACTAAAACTCAGTTCCTTAACACTAAAGCCGAGACAAGCCACGCCTAGCCCAAATTAGGATTGAGCCACGCACACGCACACAGATGCACAGAAATCACAGATCAAGTACCAATACGTTACAGCATCACCCTTGAAATAGCGTAAGGTAGAGGCAGGTAACTGTCAAAGTTAGATGGGTGTATATGTACCTCACACCACCAAGTTACTGCACCAGGTCAATGCGTACATGCACCCGAACACACATAGCATACGGGTACCTGAACTAGAACAAAAAGAGCAACAGAGCAAAAGCAAAAGCTAGGCTACTGTATGTCATACATGATGTACCTGTACCTGTATCCATACTACAAAGCGGGAGGCGTGAGCTAGTATAGTATACGAACGTAGTAAGGTACAGTAAGTAAATTAACAAGCGGTGACTAGTGACTAGTTTCAAAACTAGGAACTAAGGTCTCGGCTCGGTACTAGACTAGCATCTCACATCCCATCTCCACGTGGCTGAAGTAAGTTAGGGTACGTTAGTATCAGCCACCGATATCATCGTGGCGGTAATTTTTGGTCTGGGGTTTAGTTGGTTTTGACCTTTTCTTTTTTCTCTTTCTGGTCTAGTAGCTGCCTAGGCTGGCCGCTAACCTTGGGATGGGCAGGCTGGTTTTGGTTAGGCTCGTGTTTATGGTACTTTTATGTTATTGGACTTGTCATATTGCTTGAGCGTTGCGCATGTAATGTGTTCTTTTTCTGGTTGATTTGGGGGTTTTTTTTGGTTTGGGCTAGTGCTTATATTGGTTAACGAGTGTATTTTATATGTAGGCCAGCGTATGCTTTTGATGTAAGACAAGGATTGATGGATCTATGTATACGAGCCTTTACTCGTTGGGACATGTTTTCCAGGGAGTGACAATGTAGGATTTGCGGGACGCAACTGTCCCTAATCAATGATTCAGACTGAAAGTATGGATCTTCTGAAACCTGTGGCTTAGACTACAAGAGAAATCATGCGTCTTATAATAATTATACGGGATGAGAATGAAGCCAAGTTGTACAAAGGCTTGTATCTATAGTTCGTTTAGAGACGGTCCGTCCACGGTTCTGTACGGAGAATGCAGATCTAGATTCGGGAACTAGTAAAGTACTTAACGCAGGGAATGAGACTCTGGAAATGTGCTCTAGCGCTCCCGTCCAGGCCCGCCGGGAACAAGGGTTTGGAAGGGGAACTAAACTAGTTGCAGTCTAGTTGGATCTGGCGCCTGAGGTGTCAATAATACTGATCTTGGTTATCTTGACACCTCAGGCATAATTTTTATTGGCAGCCTGAATATCCAGGTGTTAGTATCTAACCCGATATGGACTAGCGCGTACTTGCAATCTGCGAAATTGTTTCGAGAATTGTATCTCGAACACGCAATGTGGACATAATATCCTTTTTGTCTCTTTTTGTTTGTTTTTTTCATTTCCTTGACCTGCCATTGTTTGTCCTTTGTTTGTCTCAGCATTTCACACAGCATACAGGCTCGACACTTGGCCTGGAAACCACTGAAACCCGGCCATGACTTTCCGGTTTCCGGGGTCGCTCGTGAACAGAGCTTTGCGCAGCAAACTTCTCACCGCGCAGCAGCACCGCGCATCCATTGCAGCTGCATTGCGATTCCAGCAGACACAGACATGGCTCTCATTTAGCCCCCGGTTCTACTCCTACGCCTCCGAACGCTCCTCCGGTCGAAACGACGCCTATCGCAAGAATTCGCGCCCCGCCCCAGGGCATTTCGAGAAGGATGGACAAAAGCCGACGAACAGAGGAAGAGGGAATCGGAAGACCTTCAAGGATGGTCTATCTTCAAAGAAAGATCGGGACTTGTTGATGGCTATTGCATCTGGCAAGGAATCGCTCGGCGGCCGGTATGATGTTGATAGCGATATCGCTGAAAGCGAGGCTCTGGATAAGGAGGATGCCGAGAAGTGGTCTACTGAAACAGAGACATCTGGCACCGAGGCGTCTGAAAATGATGCATCGCAAGATCAAGCTTCTCAGACTGAGACTGCCAATCATGATGCTCCCGAAGAATCCAGTCCTTCGATGATAAAATCACTCAAAGTTCCCAACAAGGTCATCACTGAGGAGCTGAAATGGTTGTCCGATCCTCGTGACTTTGCAGAACGGGTGTCGCGCATTTTGCACGCCGGTGATCCGGCCCTTGCGGCGGCGCTGATCCGTACTGGAACGAAGCAGGGTATGAGATGTGATGTTGCTTGGAATACTCTGTTCCAATATTGTATGGATCAGAATCACCCGCAAGCTGCATTCAAGTTTTATAATGATGTGAGTGTCTTGTCATTCTGCTTCGCGCTGGGAACTGGGGAGTTGCTAGTGCTTGGATTACTTGAACTGCTTGCTAACGGATATACTACTTCAGATGAAGAAACGTGGCAGAAGACCGAATCCATCGACGTACACAATCATGTTGAAGGGTTTCAGCTCAGCCTCAGAATCACCGAATATCGTCAAGACTGCCGCCTCTGTCTACCGCTCGATCTCCTCCCCGAACTCCGGCGTCAGCCTGAGCATTATCCACACCAACGCCATGCTTACGGTTTGCCAAAGGCATAATGATATGGATCGTTTGTGGAAAATTGCCGGAGACCTACCAGAGGAGGGACCAGGTGCTCCGGACGCGGCCACCTATACGATTATTCTGGGCGCCGTTCAATTCGCAGCTCGTAGGGATATTCAGAGAATGTCCCCCGAAGAGATTGATAAGATTCTTGAGCGGAAGGCTCAGGCTATGACCGAAGGCAAGCGGATTTGGGCCGATATCGTTTATCGGTGGAAGAACCAAGCACTGGAACTTGACAACTCTGTTGTGAATGCCATGGCTAGCTTGCTCCTTGACGGTGCTAGTGACATTGACTGTTACAATGTCATGGAACTGTATAAGCAAACTATGGATATTCCCATACTGCAAAAACGGCCTGTCGAGTCTGAGAGTTCATCCCGTCGCAGGATCACTCATGAAGAAACCCAAGCACTCGAACAGTCCCATTCAGAACGGCAAGAGAGTATGGAAGATGTTCCCTTTGTAGATGAGAACAATCAAATCCTGAGAGAAGCAGAGTCGGACGAGGAGACCCAGCCACTCGCCGAAGAACAACCGGAAGAATTAGAGGAAGAAGAAGAACCAGCAGAGGAAGAATCATTTGAAGACCTCTTCAAGCCTGTCGTCCCAGACTCACCGGAGATTTCTTTCCTCAAACCTGACAGCAAAGAACTCACTCTTCTTCTGAATGCCTGCTTCACCATAACTCATGGCACTGAGGCCGGTATCAACTACTGGAAACTTCTGACATTGGAAGACACCAACCATCTCATCGAACCCGATAGCGTCACCTACCTTCAATATTTCCGCCTCCTCCGCATTTCCCGCTCCAGCAAAGTCGGCGTCGCAGCCTTACGGGACCAGATGATTCCTTCCGGTGTAGCAAACGGAAAAGCATTCCACGTCGCCCTCAGTATCTGTCGCCGTGACCGTCGCAACCACTCGGTTCTTCAGCACGCAAACGAGCTGATGTCCTTGATGGGCAAAGCGTTGATCCTCCCGGATATCCGAGTCCTCGAGGGTTACTTAGAACTGATCCAGATCCTTTCCAGCCAACCCTCCGTCCTCCTGCACCTGCGAGGCCTTGACATGGAAGAAACCTCCACCAGGAGCAGACTGCAAGATATAGGCCGCAAGATCCAAGCGAAGCTGCGCTTGGCAGCACTCGCCACCCTGCGACCTTATACCGCCCAGCTCCATGAGGCAATGGAGTTTGGAGCCCCCTCGCACAAAAGTCGCTGGAGTTCCCTCCAAAACCAAAAATCAGAGTCCGTCGCCGGTGCCTCGGCCGTCAAGGTCTTGTCGCGCATCCGTCTGGTAGTCGATGATACTCTGAAGGTCGACTACAAGTCGTTCGTTTCAAAGGCCGAGCGCAAGATCCTGATGGAAGAATCGAAGATGCTGAAGAAGTACTCTGACAAAGATGTTATTCAGACCTTCAGGGGCAAGACTATCTACCCAACACCCGAGCAGAAGAGGTTCGGTGGTGAGCGTATCAAGAAATTCCAATTGGAAGCCCGGAAGACCTTTTGGAAGAAGAATCTCGAAGATGGTTCTTCTCAACAGGTGGAGGAGAAGGTCCCGGAATGGGATGAATCTTTCCCTAAGAAGGACTAAGGCCTGAATGGGCCTTTTTATCTTTGCTTTTCACGGATTGAGTGAAGGTCCGTTTGTATAATCTTTGTACATCATACTTTTGGGGATATAGACGGCGTTGCATATGCATTTGTACATAATACCATTGGTACATTCTCTACTTCATATAAAGAATACTACGGAGATTTATTTCAACGCTTGAGCCTTTTCCAATTCCGTCAGTTTACATCGGGGCCGCGACACCCACGCGCTCTAGGACCACCAGACGATTATTGATGACATGCCTACTCTATCTAAACACTCAGCGTTTATTCGCGACAAGCTATCTGGAATCCCATTCATCGACTTGATCAGCGCTATCTAATCCGCGGCTATTCTGTCGCAATCGTTGAAGATACGCTACAGCACGCAATTGCCGACTCTAGTGACATCTTGCATCTTGGCTGAAGTACCTCAAACAACGCCTTTCTCGGCTAATGACCGAAACCATAGATAAAACTAGCTGAAAGGAACTATGTTTTCCTCCAATTCCTCTAATTCCTCCATATTAAGTGACTCCACGCGAAAAGATGACCGCCCCCCAACAACGGCGGAAATGGTACCACCTCCAATGGTTCACAGACCAAGATACAAAAGAAGAGAGAAAGCTTATCCTCAAGTTGGATCTCTTGATTGTTCCATATGCCTTTCTTGCATATTGGACTAAATATATTGATCAGGCCAATATCAGTAAGAAGCACTTTCGTATTGTGATCTTACGTCGGTTCTAACGGGCAGCAGATAATGCATATGTTTCTGGTCTCAAGGATGATCTGGGTCTTCATGGAAATGAGCTCGTCCAGCTACAGACCATGTATACCATTGGTGCGGTGGTCGGCCAGCTTCCCTTTGCGTACTTGTTCACCAGACTTCCCATGTCTTGGCTCATTCCGCTCATGGATGTTGCTTGGGGGATTTTCACGTTGGTACAGTATCGTGCTAACTCTTATGCTGAATTGGCTGCGTATCGGTTCCTTGTGGGATGGTTTGAGGTACGTTTGATATTTCTCGTTTAAGTGGAGGTCGGTGTTTACTAACTTCCACCAGGCGGGTTTCTTTCCAGGGATGCATTATATCTTCGGTGAGCATAGTATTCCCCCTCCAAAATGAAACCTTATATTGACATACTCTAGGCTCATGGTATCGAGGCGACGAAATCGCCCGACGAGGAGGCTGTTTCTATGTTGGTCTTACATTCGGTACATTGACTGCCAGTCTCATCCAAGCTGGTGCATCAAGCCGACTCGACGGCGTGAATGGTCTCGCAGGATGGAGGTGGATGTACATCATCTGTGCCATCATTACCATCCCAGTTGGAATCCTCGGATACTTCATCTTGCCAGGCTCGCCGGATAAACCCAACAAATTCGTGCTGAAAGATAAAGACGTTCAAATCGCTAAATCTCGCCTGGAGCGTGCCTCGCATAAAACTGAGGAAGCGCCTCTTTCTTGGGGCACCGTGCTCAAGGTCGGCCGGAACTGGAAATTCTGGGCTATGTTATGGCTGGATATCTTCTTCTGGAATGCATGTCACAACACAAGTGCTGGTGGATATCAACTGTGGCTGAAGAGTCTCGGTCGGTACTCTACAAGTCGCCTGAATGAGCTGGCTGCTATATCTCCTGCGCTGGGTATATTCTATACACTCTTCGTGTGTTTCTCTTCAGATCTATTCCTCGGCCCTGCGTGGGCAATTACCGTGTCCCATCTCTGGAATATTCTCGGTCTTGTGATTCTTGTCATATGGGATGTCCCAGAATCGGCCCTTTGGTTTGCTTTCATGACAACTTATTCGGCTGTTGCCATGTCTAGTGTTCTCTATGGGTGGGTTAACAGCCAGCTGCGATATTCGCCTACTGAGCGTGCTTTGACACTTATCGTTGTCAATACGGTTGCCCAGTCTACTACGGCTTGGACGCCGCTACTTGTGTTCAAGACTGTTGAGGGTCCTCGGTTCACGAAGGGTTACTCGTTTGTCCTTGCTAATGCGATTTGCTTGATCGGGCTTGCGCATGGGATTCAATATTTCATATCACGAGAAGAGTAAGTTGTTTATTTAATCTCTGCTTGGAAAATATCTAACTTTTTATTTTTCTAGGAGAAATAAGTCGAGCCGAGAGAGTATTTCTGATTCTGGCAGTGCGGGAGCTCCGGGTAGTCTCGAGTCTGGAGTTCAACATGATAGTGTACATGGGAAGGTTGACCAATCTGGATAAGTGACTGCAGGTAAATTTAGTTGTCTATGTTGTAAGACGGAATATCATATTTGATAGAAAGCGAAGAGGTCGTGATACAGACGGGCAGGATAGAAAGGGCAGTGTAGCATAAACCAACTTGCTGTACATAATCGTTGTAGCGCACAAACACTAGATACACACCAATCATCCAGATCGTCACTTTCTAGGCCCAGAGACGCAGGCATCTTCCTCCTGTCAGGAGCAATTATAACCTCGGATGCCTCTTGGCTGTACCAAATTTCCAGAGTGTAATATAGACTTGACAGACTCTCGTAAACGAGTTGGAGATTCCTAAGATAAGATCTTCGAAGCTTATAGCTCCTGGAAATTTGTACTTGTTAACCGCTTGTTTTTGCTCTGCACGAGCTATAGCCGCCAGGAACTCCTGGACCCAGAATGTCTCGTGTGTTACCCATAACCTCGGTGACACCTTTCCACCGGTTTTGGTACTCAGATGATAATCACTAACTTTGCAGTTGACCTGATCATTAAATAAGACGGTTAATTTTTGCTTATACACCCTCCGCAAGTGTTCAATATCTTGCACAGGCTGAGAGTCTTGCTTGTTTAGAAGCCAGGTACTTCTATTACCAACATCTAGCATTTCTGTGCCAATGCGAGACAGAAATTCCATATTGAGCTGTATCATTTCCTCATCCTAGGTACAGTCATGAAACAACAAGACGCATGTTTCTGGCGTATAGAAGTATTGCAACCAATTCAAGTACCGAAAACACTGAAAATATTTAGCACAAGCATTCCCCGTGTATCTGAAAAGGAGTTTGCACAGTAGACCTTCTTCCAGTATCCCAAATGGAAAATGTGCGCTTCTTACGTCTAATGGGCTCAAGATAGTGGCCTATTGTGGGGATTGTATACACTGCCTGGCCATGTATAAGTTGGGAAAGAAAAGTGGTTTTGCCAGAGCTGCCTTCCAAAACCAAGAGAACTTGAAGCTCAAAGTGCCCATAAAGCCATTTTACTATGCTTTGAACGGAATGAACAAGCATATTGGGGATTTAATATGGACAAAGAAGGGCAGAATAACGATCGCACATGAACTCTCCACATAAACTTGGAACTGAGAACCGCTTGAGTCAGTAGTATTGCGCTAGTTTATTTCTGGATAATTCTTAGGGCATCGGGTTTATTTCTATCCAGCTCTTTTTCAAGATAGACATTCTTTCGTGTATAGAATAGGGTATATGGATAGATACTGCTAGGTTGTTATATGAATTTGCGTGGTGGACACCCCTTTACATGAACAAGGCGTTGGGTGATAGACTATATATCTAAAAGTTTTAAACTACCAGAACAACTCATTTGTATGAGATAACAAACCAAATCTAACTGGCTACAACATCGATATGCCTTGAGTTATCTGAAAAATCCTGATGATAGTGTCACGTCACGCAATCTGGCGGCCGATGATGAAATGCGTCACCTAATTAATACTCTATAGCGCCTACACTTATATGAGGCCAGTTAGAAATTATGCTGGTACTAGCTTTTACAGACTAAAATATCCAATGTGGCTCATGTGGAGAAAATGGCGAATGTTTCATTTACGGCACGCCATATATAAATCACCTATCCAAGAACCGAGCTTTCGCGACTCGGAATTTCGCCGTTCCCCTCTCCTTGTCGATGGCGTGAGATAAGTATCTGATGGGCAAATACTAGGTGGGATAGTGCGGGGCTAGGACAGAGCCGTTTTTCCGAACTGGAGTCTTCGAGGGGCTCGTTTTGATTTTTATATACTGCGACTGGAACTTCTGAGCAATATAGTCCTATTTGTAAAGAGCAATTTTGCTAAAAATCACCAGCTATGGGAGACTCCGGTGCATCTACAAGCCAAAATGGCGCGGGGAAGAAACATATCTTGCTCAATGCGTTCGACATGTCGACCGTTGGACACCTGTCTCCTGGACAGTGGAGGGTTAGTCTGGCAAATAGCCGGACGTTGCAATCAGGCTGACAGTCTATAGAACCCCAAAGACAAGTCTGCAACCAAACGAACCCTCGAGTACTGGGTAGAGCTTGCGAAGCTGCTGGAGCGCGGAGGAATCAACGCATTGTTCCTGGCGGATACGACTGGAGGCCATGATACCTACGAGGGTAAACTGGACGAGTGTATTCGACGAGCTGCGCAGTGGCCGGTCACAGATCCAACTATCGTGAGTGTAAACAACACAACCGGATTACTCAATATCTGACTTGTTGCGAAGCCCATCTCTGCGATGGCCGCAGTGACCAAGAACCTCGCGTTTGGCATCACGGCCTCAACTTCGTTCGAGCAGCCTTTCCTGCTAGCTAAGCGCTTCTCCACATTGGATCATTTGACCAATGGTCGACTGGGTTGGAATATCGTGACTTCATACAAGAAGGCGGCTTTCAAAGCTATTGGACTGGATACCCCCATTGAGCATGATGAACGATACCGCCAAGCAGACGAATATTTGAGAGTGCTCTATAAGTGAGTAACTTACTGCATCTTGAGCTTGAGAACGGCAAGAGCTGACTCAGGTTACTTAGACTTTGGGAAAGTTCCTGGGCTCCTGATGCTCTGTCACCGAACCCCGAGGCAGACTCATATATTGACCCCGACAAGGTCCGTCAGATCAATCATAAGGGAAAATACTTCTCATTAAGTACACGGCACATCGTCGATCCGTCTCCTCAGAGGACGCCATTCCTATTCCAGGCAGGAACTTCCCCTGCAGGATCGGACTTTGCTTCGACCCACGCAGAGGCCATCTTTGTCTCTGCCCATTCGCCAGAGGTGCTGCGACCAAAGATCGCAAACATCCGCAAGCTAGCCGCGGAACGAGGTCGGGACCCGCAGTCCATTAAGTTCTTCGGGACCTTCACGCCAATTTTGGGTGAGACTGACGAAGAAGCGTGGGCCAAATACGAGGAGCTGAAGAAATACGCCTCGGTGGTTGGCGGCCTGGTTCTTTTCAGCGGATGGACGGGCATTGATATCTCCAAGATCCCACTTGACCAGGACCTCACGGCTGCAGACTCCTTGGAAGCTGGTAAAGTGACCAGTCTGCTTGACTCGTTGCTCAAGACTAGCAAGGATATCCCGCGCTGGACTCCTCGTGTAGTCGCCGAGAAGGCTGCAATTGGTGGTCTTGGTCCGGTGGCCATTGGCAGTCCAGCTACTGTTGCTGATGAGATGGAACGCTGGATTCGAGAGTCTGACCTTGACGGGTTCAACGTCGCCTATGTCACTACGCCGGGCACTTTTGAGGAGGTGGTTGACTTGCTCATTCCGGAGTTGAGGCGGCGTGGCCTGTATCCTGAGCTTCCAGATCCATCGGAGCCATCACTCACAGCCCGTGAGAAGGTATTTGGTAAGGGTCAGAAAGAACTCCGGGCTGATCATATTGGAAGCAAGTATAAGTATGATGTCTACCAGGAAGACGAGCCGTATGTCGAAGGTTCCGAGGAAAATAAGTAGATTTCACATGCTAAGTGAGTTAAAACCTCTGTATGCAATGAAATTCTTTTCAAGAAAGCCAATGTGTGCATGCATGAGATGTACCTGTTGTTGTAGAAGTGAAACGGGAGTAAACATCACGGATCCCGTGCCGGGCGGTACGTAATGCCACTCTAGCCTTTCCGGGACAGCTCGACCAACTCGCTTTCATACTCCCCGATACCTTCGATCTTCCGCTTTGCCTGAAGGTGACAGGTGGTAGGTGATACCAGATATTATTGCGCTCCTTCACACCTCCAATACAAACTATGGCTACTGTACACCACGGTCAACCCCATGGTGACCCCCATGATGATGATTCCCTCCTGGACGACGACCTGATCGAAGCCGATGACGGTGAGTGCAGATCTTGCTTTGACACTGCTCTCTGCACTTGAACCATGTTCTAATCCAGCGTGATTGCAGCCATCGAAGCCGACGACCCCCTGCGCGATGCCTCCGACACGGCCCCTCTGCGAGGCAACATCCAATCCGACTCGGGCAACAGAGGCAATGCGTCTGGATACGGAAACTATCTGACCTCCTCAATCGGTGGTGAAGATCGTCGCGCGACACAAAACACCATTGACGAGAGCGTGTGGGAGACATTGTCGCGCGACTTGGTCGCCGTATGGGAGAAGATGCGCCAGGTGCTTTGGCCGAAGTATCTCCTCGGAGGAATGATGCAGCGCGGAGGTGGTGGTATGAGTGATGCCGAGAGAGGCGAGGCGTCAGGATTCGGTCGTAACATTCGAGGACTCGTTGGACGCTGGCCGGATGCCGACGTGGTCCTGCAGGGTGGCATGAGCGAAGGGCTGCGCGATTGGGATCTCTGGTATGTTTCACACTGGGGCTCTGCAGCTGCATGGAGACAGGCTAACAACTTCTTCGACGTTATAGGGGACCGCTCATCTTCTGCTTGGTATTGAGTCTGTTCTTGTCTGTCGCAAAGGGCGATCAATCCTCATTGGTATTCTCGGGTGTATTCTGCATTGTCTGGATCGGAGAGGCGGCTGTGACCCTTCAGATCAAGCTGCTTGGTGGCAAAATGTACGTGGGATATGACCTCCTCATCCTAGTGCGATATACTGACATTGCGACTTGCTTTCTAGTTCCTTTTTCCAGTCCATTTGTATTATCGGTTATACGCTCTTCCCCTTGGTCATTGCGGCAATGCTCAGTGCACTCGGGCTTCCTACCATTGCGCGGATACCGGTCTATCTAGTGTTGGTGGCATGGTCATTGGCAGCTGGAGTGAGCATCTTAGGAGGCTCGGGGGTGGTTCGGA
Organism: Penicillium canescens; assembly: GCF_028828765.1. NCBI lineage: Eukaryota > Fungi > Ascomycota > Eurotiomycetes > Eurotiales > Aspergillaceae > Penicillium > Penicillium canescens. The sequence goes on along the minus strand of NW_026703963.1, from coordinate 1,055,017 downwards.
ACCGTGTCGGCATCGCGGTGTACCCACTATTTGTCTTCTACGTTGCAATCGGGTGCCTCTGCTTCATCAGTTAAAGTTCTATTGCCGTGATATTGTGCTCGGCAGGGTTGAGGAAATGCGTCATGCTATGCATGGAGAGCCTCGGCGCGTCGAATGGCCTCAATAGCGAGACATTGTATTAGAATAGCACGGGATACCGGTATATCCTTGAATGGCATTTAGGCCAATGAATTGCTATTGTCTATGGATCGACATCCGACTACAATACAAATGTAAAATTCCTCTATTCTCACTGTATTCAATGTTTGGCCCCGCACCCGGCGGTCAACTCAATACCCGGCAGCTTGCTTTCTTCCATCTTTCTCTTTTCATCATCTTTCTTACAATCCCATTTTTCTTTCTGCTTTGATCCAGCAGGCCCAAATCAGTTACTCAGTATCTGTTTTCGTTAACCACCAAGCTTCAGCTGCCTTGTGCAACCCACTATCCGCAATACCTCAACGACAAGTTTGTCCTCAGCCAAGGACGGTGCGCCATGACTCCTGCTTCGCTTGAGCAGGACCCCTCGGCGGGCGGTCAGTGACAGCTTGGGCACATGCCCTTAACTTCCCCACATAGTTGAACATTCTCGCTGACAGTCTCCAAGCTCTGGGAACAGAGCCAGTGAATATGGAGTCCGGTGGTGAGTTACCAGATAGCTGCCTTCGCTTCTGCAATGTCCCTCTCTTCCCCACGATCCTGATATCCTCTTCCTCTTTTTCTCTGCTCCTCTGCCTCACATCCGTCTGTAAAACCTGAACATGTGATCTAACGTCCGCCTTTCCCAAGTGACCGACGGCATTGCGCAGTCACCCTGCTCCGACAACGACGGAGGCGAACGCCCCGTTCGACAGCAACTAAAAGAAACCAACCTCGACGCCTCAGTCCAGAAGAATGTCAACAAGAAGCGCTCGCACGAAGAGCCCGACAATGACGCAACTTCCGAGGCCGATGCTCCCCCAAGAAACGATCCCGAGAGTCCACCCCCGAGACCTCTTCACGATCCCAAGACCCCTCACTTCAGAAGAACGGCAGCAAAAAGCGCTCCCTCAACGAGTCCGATAATGACGCAACCTCCGAAGCCGACGCTCCCCCCAAGAAACGATCGCGCGAGTGCACCCCCGAGAAATCGTTGGGAGCCCAGGATCATACCTCATACAAGCCTTCCGGAGCTGAACAGCGCGAGACCGAGACCGCACCCGCCGGTACTCTTTCATCAAATGTGAGTTTGTCATCTCTTCCCGACTACGAAGAACCCATAAGTCCCCTGTACCCCGTACACCCCCCTCTTCCCGCGGAGAACCCCCTGGAGACGAACGAGAGCGATGCGATTCCTCATGGATATGTGGATGTCAAGTCTGAGTGTGGAAATGACGACCGTGGAGAGCGTATTTACTCGCATCCTGACGGAGACACCACCACTCCCGACTTTCGCAGCCATCTGCAAGCTGTCGTCAACATGATCAACCTCCACAATCACAACGTGGAACAAGGGCAAGTGGATGGTCCCGACAAGGACGAAAGTACCAAAATCTGGGTTGAGGGACGTCAACCATCGATCGCCATTAGCCTCAACGCCGCCCCCGGAACACCCAAGACCCCGGAGGCGCGCAGTGACCGCTGGGATCTTTGCTCTGACGCGGAAGTCTACCACAAGACGGTGCACTGCGTGGTGACTGTGAATATTTCAATCGAAGGCCACACGCACATCCCAGTCAAAGTCCCATTTGACATAAACTTGTCGTTCCAAAAGCCTGATCCCCCTCAGGTGCCTGAACAATCAAATGGCTCCACAGCATCAACTTGTCCCTCCATCCTTCGCGGGTGCCTTGTTTCGACCCCTGACTCGCGCGTCCACGCCACCTATGGTCACCGCCAGAGATATCTTGACCACGCTGCACAATACCCGGCACCTCCATCCCACATCTCAATATCCTCTGACGAGGATACACCGGGGAATGATATCTCATCCTACATCTCTATTTCCTCAGACGAAGGATCTTCGCATGGAGATAACTTGCCCAGTCCCCATCTAACCAGAACCCCGGAGCGCACCACTTATGCCGGCCCTTTCGGTTTTGAACCCATTAGTAACACAATCTTCACCCAGGCAACCGAACATCCCCCGGCTACCACGGAACCCACTGAGACCAAGACAGTCCCTCCGGATGGGAATCTCACTACCAAAGGAGAAACCGAGAAGATAAACGATTTGGACGAACGCAAGACCAAGATAAACCAGGTCAGTTCGGTGTCTTAATTGCTCGGAAATGAGCTTCATTAACACAGTCCCTTCTGATAGACCTTCTCTTCGAGTGCATTCGGAAATACCTCTACTGACTCACCTTTCACCTCTGCGTTTAAATCCTCGACAACATCCACGTCTGCTTTCAGGTCCTCGATGGCATCAGCCTCTGCTACTTCACCCTTTACAAATTTGTCGGCTACTGCAAAGGAACCGGCTCCTGCCAACAGTCCCTCTAACACCAAGAAAGCAGCTTCCACGTCTGCGTTTGCATCATCCTCCTTGTCTGCTTTTGCCGGTTCTGACGACTCTCCGTTTGGCAACCTCGCTGCTGGTACCTCAACTTCTGTGTTTGGAAAACCCGCCAACTCGACTGGATTCTCTGCATTCAGCAGCTCCTTTCCGGCTACTGCGAAATCCGGTGGACTGACCAGTTTCGCATCTCCCAACGTCACTTCTTCTTTCGGCGACTCTAAGGCTAAGGCACAGCCACTTGGTGCCAAGTCACAAGCCCTCGGTGCTGCGCAGTCTGACAATGAAGATAGCGACAATGAGCAAGAGGATGAAGGCAATGGCAACGACACCTTCGTGGCAGAGAAGACCGACAAGCGGTTCGTTGAACAGCCTGGTATCTAACACGCCCTCCAAGTCTCATCTGGAATCGAGTGACCACTAACGCTAAATACGCAGTTGAAACCGGCGAGGAAGACGAGGAGACCATCTTCGCCAACAAGGGCAAGCTGTACTGCTTCGACAAGCAATGGAAGGAGCGTGGCATTGGGACCTTCAAGGTCAATGTCAAGCTCGGCCCCGATGGAAAGCGGACAGGCCGCATGATCATGCGCGCAGACGGCGCCCTGCGTGTCATGCTTAACAGTGCCATCTTCAAGGGCATGCACTTTGGTGACCAGCAGGGTGCGCCCCCTGCCGGCCGCCGGATCTTCCTGGCTAGCAAGGAAGACGGGAAGGTAGCCAACGTGCTCCTTCAAGTGAGTACTCCCCCTCTTGCTTTTGTTTTACTTCTCTTTGTTTTGATTTCAAAAATGCTAATACTCGCCATAGCTGAACAATGAAAACACGGTCAACGAGCTCTACGCCGTCCTTAAGGACCTCATGGAGGAGGACTAGGCGACGGATAGTACGGCTTACTGACTTGTTTGTGTGTGCTTTTTTCGCGATTTTCATAAGGTGGGCGGGGGAGAACGGAGTTTCTCACTTGTAGTGAGGGTAGCGAGGACAAGGTGAACATGTTTTGATTAGCAGCGGCCCTCAATACAACGTCTGTGAATATTCAATATCTTTTCTTCGCAATGCCCAAACCCGGATGCGCCATCTCCCTCAATATACGTCCATAGTCCAAGTTAGCCCAACGCCACGTCAGGATTTGAACCCTGCTGTGCATATTGAGCTGAAATATACTGCTTCTCACACTTATATCAGTGTTCTATGGACCAGACAGCCTCGGCGACCCATATGGGGCACTGGATTAACTCAACTATTCTCTTCATTTTTAACCTTCCTTCGTCTACCTCGTGTCAGCACTGCGGACATTTCGTGCTATGTATGGCTCGGTGATGAGTGTGCCTTTGTGACTTGCTGCGCAGCTGGCTTTGAAGAAAAACTCCCGATGATACTAAAGACACCGAAAGCGCAAAGAGATCAGGGCAGCTACCGCACTGTCCAGCGCGAGGCGTCAGTCACAATATATATCGAAGGCCAGCCCCAGCTGCCTGGTTTCGACTCCGGCGGACTCTCGTGCGCATGGAAGATAGCTTACGACCGCGCCTATTTTCAAGGCCATTTTTCTCACCCCCGAGAACACCAGAAGATGGGAGCGATCTTAGGTAGTAGACCGCCTCTGTTCCCCATGCTGACTGCGAGAATAGCTCGAATCGAAAAAATTCTCGTTATCGCAAATACTACTAACACCAAAATCAACAAGGCTGTGATTGTAAAGTGCAATCGCCCGCCTATGCGCCCAGGAGAGGCGATTCAATTAAGCGATTGGCGTAAGAGAGGAGTCAACTGGTAACAAATTGGCCAAACTTATTCCAGAACACCGAATTCTAGGTCAACGGACATTTCAATTGAAGCACCAAATCGACCAGGGCCATCGTTGTTCTCGCAGCCAGGCCCTCGACGCCCACCAACGCCAAAGACCACAGGCGCCGGGTGGAGGGTGGGAAGTGCCTAGAGATAGGCTAAATAGCAAGCAATTTGAATTAACATTATTTTAACTTCAGCTTGCAGCCTCGTAAAATGAGATATTTTGCAACGATGCCCACTGATACTGATTGGCCAAGGCATCTTGGACGCCAAGTATTCTGCCTATCCTGCCTAGCGGCTCCAGCGCCCCCAACTGTATATAAATACGAGCCTCTCCTTTTTAATTTTCATTTTGAGCAACCAAAGATGTCTTCACAGCTATCTCGATTTGACTTGCCAGGGTTTACCCTGCCGTTGGACTATACAGTAAGTCTGCTTGAGCGTCATTATCATTATACAATTGGCTAATCCAGAAGCCCGAATCCAAACATGGCACAAGTCCTCTTTTCTCCACAGCTCTAGGGGAAGAAGCCTGGTATTTACATATGTCACGGTTGGCGACATTCAATGGCTAACCTACGACTTTAGGATTATCTATGTTTACAGAGAGATTCTGATGATGCGCGTGATGAATACCATCACAGATAAACCTGGATGGGATCAAAAGGTAGGACCCTAAATCCTTTTAAATCCTTTCACTTAATTGATGCTCTTAGGTGTATAACGAGGAAATCACCAAGAAATGGCGGCAAGAGATTTCTCAAAGTGGCCAGGACGTAACCGAAACCATGATGGACTGGGTCATCAAGGAGCTCCAATGGAAAGCCGAGGTCCTCCAAAACGAAGGCCTCACCTATGTCTTTGATATCGGTGTGGTCAAGTCAGACACTGCCATTCCCGAGGACCTTAAACAGCTTTTAAAGGAGGCTGCGGCTCCGTTCGAAGCTGTGCCCGAGGAGCAAAAGGACTATCATCCCGGAACCAACAAGAAAGTGGTTGATCTTGTACACCAGTCACTCTTTCCTGTCGTTTATGGCCACACGCACATACTCCGTGACAGACTAATTGGCTTGGAGGATTGTCTAAGCAGTGTGGGCCAGGGAGAACTGCTACCCGTTTACAACAAAGGACTAACGACAAAACACAGCCGCAAGTTTCAATGGCTTCCTTGTGACGTTGAACTACTCGAAAATGATGAGTGTCGGATAACTTCATACATCAGCAATGCTCACCCCATCGAGCATCGAGCATTGTATGGCGCTGTTGAGAAAATCCTCGCGCGAGTCATTCCCCTTTGGAACAAAAGCTTGACATTGCCATCCTATGACGTTGGTCAGAGGATACCTTATGACGAAGTTGAGTATCTTGATCACAAGGATCCCAGGCCTATTGAGGAAGACTTCGAAGATGAAGAAGAAGCATGGGAAAAAGTCAGTGAATGGGAGGCTGCGCAGCCAATCAAACAACCCGAGCCTTATGGGAGATTCAAGGCCCCTGACCATCAAGAGCCTGGTGACTGGGTTGATCTTAAAAGCGAATATCGAGAAAGCGGTCTTCAAGTGATTGTGAAGCTGGCGAATATCGAACTTACCCCCGAGAATCCCGAATACGAAGGGGGAAGCTGGCATATCGAGGGACAGTTGGTTAGTATTCTTCCAAGTCATATCGTAGACCCCGCTAATAACCCTAACTAGAACGAACGCATCTGTGCAACGGCTATCTACTACTATGACTGTGAAAACATCACAGAGAGTACGCTTTGTTTCCGCGGACGCGCGAATGAGGAAGCTCTGATGGACGTGGGCTACGAACAAGATCGACACGAATTCCTCCAACAGGTGTATGGATTTACAGGCGAAGGCACTAATACAGAAGGCATAACACAGGAGCTCGGAGGTGTTGTGTGCAAAGAAGGTCGCCTCCTTACGTTCCCTAATGTCATCCAACATCGGGTTTCGCCGTTTTCACTTGCAGACCGATCCAAGCCTGGTCACCGCAAGATCATCGCCTTGTTCTTGGTTGACCCTCACATGCGGATCATTTCATCTGCCAATATTCCACCGCAACGGGAAGATTGGGGAGTTGAGAGACAAAGGGCCGTTGATGGGGTGTTGTCATCGAAGCTTCCGGTCGAGTTGCAGGACATGGTCCGCGAAGGCTTGCCCAAAACCTCTATGACCATGGAAGAGGCAAAGCAGTACCGACTTGAGCTTATGGAAGAGAGGAGTGCGCATTCTCAGCGTCATAATCGTGAGTTTGAAAGTGGAGAGTTCTCACTTTGTGAGCACTGAGAGCAGGCATCCTGCTTCCGTATGTATAGGGAGATTTTCCATAGTTTATCGGTATATTATTTGACAAATCAAGTTGTTCAATCGAAATTGAAATTAGCGGCGTCTCCAGTTCGTCTCTCGGACTTATCAATCGTATACTTCCAGCCCTGGAGGGACCCACTTCGCATCCATATACCCCTTTGGGTAATATCGGTCACGTGATCACGCGTGGCCATTTTCCAGCCAGCGATACCGTCACAGTCGACACAGAGCACCATGGAGCTTCGACATGGCAGGATCCACGTCAAAGCCAATCCCAGTATCAACACTGAAACGGAAACGAAGCCATGAAAACGATCAACCAGAGCCTGCCATACCTCTGCCCTCCGACGCGTCGCACTTGATCCCTGCTGTCAAAACGCCCACGAGTACTAGCAACCCTGAGCCTAACGCAGGGGAATCCGGAAGCGCAAAGAAACCAACTAACAAAAAGCCGACCAAAGGGAAGAAGTCTGCTTCTAATTCTGCCTCGAAAGTGCCAAAGCGAACCCCATCCGGGCCACTGCCAGATGCCTTCAAGCGCATTTCACATATCCATCGGGCCTTGAATTTGGTGTATACATTTTGTTGCACGCGCAAGCATTTTGCTACCACCTTCGACAACATAAAGAAGGCAGTACAATCCCAACTTGGCCAGGGACGGGAACTCACCATCGAGGATGTTGCGCGAGTCAAAGTCCTCGTTCCCCAAGCGGTTCGGTTCGAGTATGTGGATGAAGCGAAACTTGAAGTAATGACTTCTGGTGATCAGGAGATAGCTCAATATGGGTTACACAAACGATCGAGTCTAGCAACTTCGGCAGACATGATTACAGCCGAAGACACCGATGGCGACTTTCACGGCTCGGACGGCACCAGACATGTTCTGTTGTTTGAATTTGTGGACGGTGATCTAAAGCGAGAGGTACGGCACCCGAAGACGGGGGAGCCTACCAAGCCCACACGTCGCATGAAAGACGAGGATTTGAAAATGCCTGTCTATAGCCAAAAGCAGATGCTGGGTCTGATTGAGAAGCGCAATATCAAATTTTCAGACGCTATTAATGCGTTTTTGGTCCAATGCGATGATGACAACACAGACCCTGTTGAGTCTCTTGAAAAAGAGAAGGACGCTTTTCTGCCCACACCTCCAGACAGTGGGACAAATACGCCTGCGGTTGTAGCCAAGGCGCCGGCAACGATTCCAAAAGAGCGCAAGTCTATCGAGGAAATTATCGCAGAAATTCGGGAGATGCAATGGTATCATGCACAGATTGTGCCTGAAGGCCATCGAGTGTTCGAGGCCCAGTCTCCTGTCTTCGGAGATCTGACATTCCAGCTTTCGCAAGACTTAGTCAACGCTCTTTATAACACAAAAGGCATTACGCAGCTATATTCACACCAAGCAGAGGCAATCAATCACTTGTACGAGGGTCACAATGTGATTGTATCGACCTCGACGAGCTCCGGAAAATCCCTCATATATCAAGTTCCCATGCTTCACGAGCTAGAAAAGGACCCTGAAAGCCGAGGGATGTACATCTTTCCTACCAAAGCACTCGCACAAGACCAGCGACGAAGCATGGTGGAACTCCTACAGTATATAAACAGGTTACAGCATACCATGGTCGAAACATTCGATGGAGATACGCCCATGGGGAGTCGGAACATGATCCGTGATGAGGCGCGGATCATTTTCACCAATCCTGACATGCTGCACATCACGATATTGCCACAGGAAAGTGCCTGGCGGAGTTTCCTGAAGAATCTGAAGTTCGTCGTTGTCGATGAGCTCCACGTTTACAATGGATTATTTGGATCCCATGTCGCTTTCATTATGCGGCGGCTTCGCAGGGTCTGTGCTGCTGTGGGTAATCACCATGTTAAGTTTATATCTTGCTCTGCTACCGTTGCAAACCCTGAGGACCACATGAAGTCTGTCTTTGGGGTGCAGGATGTGAAATTAGTGGACTTCGACGGTTCTCCTTCTGGTCGCAAGGAGTTTGTTTGCTGGAACACCCCATTTAAGGACCCTACTGATCCTACATCTGGACGCGGTGATACCGTGTCTGAGACGGCAAGGCTCTTTTGCCAGCTGATTCTCAGAGGCGTGAGAGTAATTGCTTTTTGTCGCATCAGACAGCTCTGCGAGGTTCTCTTAAAGGCTGTTCGAGCCGAGTTCGATAGTCTCGAGCGCACAGAGGTGGGCAAACTGGTGATGGGCTACCGAGGAGGGTACAGCCCTCAAGATCGCCGCCAAATTGAGAAGGAAATGTTCGAGGGAAGACTCATGGGAATCGTGGCAACCAGCGCTCTGGAATTGGGTGTTGATATTGGATCACTGGATGCTGTCATCACCATGGGATTCCCCTACTCAATCTCCAACCTGCGTCAGCAAAGCGGCCGAGCCGGACGACGCAACAAGGATTCACTCTCAGTGCTGGTCGGGGACCGGTACCCGACTGACCAGCACTACATGCAAAACCCAGACGAGATCTTCACACGGCCAAACTGCGAACTGCAAATCGACCTAGCCAACGAACTCATCCTCGAAGGCCACGTTCAATGCGCAGCCTTCGAGATGCCCATCCGCCCAGAAGAAGACAGCGTCTACTTCGGTCACCAACTCCTCGCCCTCGCCCCGACCCGCCTTATAAAAGACTCCATGGGCTTCTACCACTGCAACGAGCGCTTCCGCCCTCAGCCCTCGCGTTGCGTCTCAATCCGCGACACGGAAGACCAGCATTTCGCAGTAATAGACACAACCAACAACCGCAACATCGTCCTAGAAGAAGTCGAAGCCTCCCGCGCCTTCTTCACAATCTACGAAGGGGGAATCTTCCTCCACCAAGGCCAAACCTACCTGGTCAAAGAACTAAACCCAGACAGCCGTTTCGCACGCGTAGTCCGCGTACACGTCGATTGGAGCACAACACAACGAGACTTCACAGACATCGACCCAATAGAAACAGAATCAATGCGCGCCGTCGACACAGACCCATCCGCCTCCCGTGCATTCTTCGGCGCAATCCAAATCCACGCCGTCGTCTACGGCTTTTTCAAAATCGACAAGCGAGGCCGTGTCCTCGATGCCGTGGCTGTCGATAACCCGCCGATCGACCTCCTCACAAAGGGCATGTGGCTCGATGTCCCAACACGTGCAATTGATATCCTTCAATCCCACAGATTGAACGTCGCAGCAGCAATCCACGCAGCAGAACACGCTGTCCTCTCCCTCCTCCCCTCCTTCGTCGTTTCGTCGCCCGGCGACGTCCGCACCGAATGCAAAGTCGCAAAGAAGGAACTTGGTCGGCCACTTCGCCGCGCGAATGTACCCGATGAATTTGAAAAGAAGCTACAGCCGCCTTCGCGGCAGCGGCCCGCTCGTCTTACATTCTATGATGCTAAGGGTGGATCATGTGGATCTGGCATTGCGAGTAAGGCATTTGAGTTTATTGGGTTACTTCTTCGGCGGGCGGTTGCGCGGATCGAGGCTTGTTCTTGTCTTTCGCCGCAGGGGTGTGTGGAATGTGTTTGTGATGAGAGGTGTAAGGAGATGAATGTTGTTATGAGTAAGGCTGGGGCTGGGGTCGTTTTGAGGTGTTTGCTTGGGTGGGAGGTTGATGTTGATGCTTTGCCTTGGGGGGAGGATTTTGATGGGGAGGAGTTTGGTGCTGGGGGTTCTGGGGAGTTGGCTGGTGGGTTGGAGACTGTTGTTAGGGCTGAAGAGGTGCCGTGGAAGGTCGGGTGTCGTGCTGGAGAGAGTTAAATGAACGTTCGTACTTGTAGTCTAGCTCTCTCTACGCATATATGCCCCAAATATAGCAATGATTTCTTCCGAAATCACTCGGTCTTTTATATTTTCTTTCCGGCTCTAAAATTAAGACGTGCTGTCTCGTTGTTGTGGCAGTTTGACTACGTGGAGTCGGAGGATGGTTATTGTAAGAATTTCCTTGATGCCCTATTCACTCAGAACCTTTTTAAATACACGCGATCCAGAAGATATCGTGAATGGTACCACAATGTAAAGAACAAGAGAAATCAAAATATAATGTGAATGAGATGTATCAGTCAATGATCTTATAGGAAGTTGGGTATAATAGATGTACATCAAGTCATGACCGAGGAAGATGTCTTCGGGGCTGAGGGAAATGTTGATAATAGTGGCATGGTAGGTAGGGGTATGTAGGGCGATAGGAAGGGCAGGGGTTGTATGATATATTATAAAGCAAGGAGACGTTGTGAGAGAGCTCGTCAAAAGGTTGAATGAGAGGCAGAACCGGCGGTGGAGGAATGGATATGACTGCGTGGACGTGTGAGGGTATATGGTTGTGCGGGCGTTATGACAGACTTAGGGATAAGTTTCGCGTTAATACTCTGGGAGTAAAATTTGTCGAAAGGGGGGAACCAAAATCCCAGGTATGAGGCTGGACTTGGATGTCGGAAGAGAGCGAGCCTTCTTGAGCCTGGTAAGACAGAAGTAGACAGCCTCTCTCTCATTATTTAAGGATGACCACTCTTCGTACTGGAAGGACTTTCATCTTCACGGCCATCCAAGTTCATCCCACGAAACATGTACTTCATGTCACGAACGTTCTCGCGGAGCTCATCCCTGGGCTGGCTCAAACGTTCGGCAGTCAAAGCACGAATCTCGCGGATAATATCTGTGTATCCTTCCTCATTTGGAAGCCACCAATGTTCGATTTCTGGTGTTTGCCAGATGGCAGCGAGAGCGGTTCGGAATCGAGGTGTGATGAAGTATCTGTTCAAAGCGACCGCAGTTCATGGTTAGCATTGTTCTAGACATGAGATCTCAAAAGCAGTCATGGCTTACCCATTTTGCTCCATCAACGCCATCTTCCGCCGGGACCACATCTGATACTTGCGCTCTTTTGGAAGGAACATGCTGGCGATTCCAATACTGTTCTTGAACATGATACAGTATCCATTATCCTTGTGTGGCCAGCGATCCATCGTCTCAATCAAACGGCACTGCTCTTCGGCCAACTCCTGCAAATCTGGCAGTTGATTTTGACCCAAGACCAGCATGGCCTGGTATCGATACATTGTCTCGGTAGAGAGGATGTCAATCCAGGCATAATTGAAGTCCCACAAGGGGCCACGGTGCAGACCTCCAGGAGCGTACGGATCCGTAACATCATCTTCGGTCAGGGGAAGCTGGTGGGGGAACTCCTGCACTTTATATTCATAATCGTCGAATGTCCGTAGAATCGCTTTTGCGTGCTCTATCATCAGGCCCAGTTGTTCGTTTTGTGCCGCGAACTGCTCCATCGAGACCATGCCGCGGGACAATTTTGCATATAGCGAGGCCATGTCAAGACCGAAGCGTCTGTTGATAGATGCCACGAGGGCAAGTTGTTTTGATGGTTCGTCGGGGTAGATGGCGGCTTGGTCGGCGTCGTACTGCTCCTTTAGAAGGTACCAATCTCGATTCAGGACTGTTTCGGTGCCGGCCAGGATTCCAACCACTACATCGAAGCGGGCATACCATAAGAAGATGTTTGTATGTAGCTCATTCACGTTGGCGGACTCCGGTGTCAATAATTCCAGCATCAATGCATGTGCCGCCCGATGGTGGTCGATCAAGTTCATCCAGTCGCCGATGTACTCCTATAACAATCACACAGTTAGAGAAACATTTTCAGTGGCCACAGAATGAAAGAGTAAATACCTCGAAGGTCGTCAGGACAAGAACAGTGCACAGTGTCGCCTCACTGTGTTCTTCCCCCGAGCCCAGTGATTTCCGAAGGAGAATCAAGGCTTTATTATAATATTTCAGGAATGTATACAACTTCCCCCAGGGTTCTGCAAGGTATGATGGTAGGCCGAGAAGCCCACCAGAGCGTAGAGAAGAGGCTCATACTGCAACGCGAGCTCAATAAGGCTGTACTGAATGAACCGGGAGCAACTCTGCCTTAAGAAGAAATGCGGCGTAGTCAGGAATTCCTGGTGGAAATTTAAATAGAATCGCAGATCGTCTGGAAGGCGCGCATTGCTGATCATTTCAGCTGTGGAATGTCCGATGCTACCCGAGCGCGTGCTCATCGATTCAAAGCGCGACGACTCAGTCGACGGCGAACTACTCTGTTCTTTGATGAACGAACCAGCGTCCGTGTGCTTGATACTGCGCTTCCGGAGAGATTGCGAGCTTTGGCTCTTATGTAAGTCCGGCCTTGTGGTTGCGGGAGGTGACGGTCGCGATTCGGATATGGCAGTGTCGGGTTCCTCTTCGTCGATGATGGGGTCTAGGGGGCTTATAGCCTCGACCTCGTACTTTCCAGACGAGTCGCTCCCTTGCGATGGTGGACGACCTGCGCGCGACTTGGCTGTAGTCCGCACGCTACCCTTGGATGACGATGTTGACGAGGGATAGACACACTCGCGCGACCCTTTCCTACACCTTTCACAGAGCGGACGGGTCTCGTCGCATTTGATCCGGCGTGCGCGACAGGTGAAGCAGCCGCTTCGAGTGCGCTTGTGTTTCTTCTGGTCGAGTGGGTTGAGCAGGGATGCTTCCTTGGATGTGTACGAGGGGGCCACAGCCATCGCCGGGGCGGAAGGATCGTGCCAGAATGCCACGCTCTCAGGATATGAGGTCGGGCCAAACAAGGAATACGCCGAGGCTTCGTCCTGCTGCATTGAATCGAGGAAACCCGACAGGGTCTGGGACTGATATGAGTGCGTCATGATATATAAAGCCCGAGGCCCAAACTCCCCTCAGAGATCAAAAGTTCAAGGGTACAAGTATCTTTCCATCATCACCCAATCACTCGAAATAGATGAAGGAAGCATGGAGAGATGAAGTGGTGGGGTGGAAGTCGGTCCCAAACTATTGGATCCCGGGACGTGCGGAGATTAAAAGGAACTCGCAGCTATAAATTCGCTATAAATGGCGATAAATGGCTATAAAATCGCCCATTGACTCGTCAATCCTCCAATAATTACTTCTTTTGACCTCCATAAGCATTCTACTTTGGTGTCGGCCCAGCCTCCGGTCAAAACCAGGAGCCCAAGCGTTGTAAGACGATCCTGATCTGCGACCGACTCCGTATCCAATACGAGTAATGCCTGCGAGTGAGGATTACGATGGGCTGATCCAGGAAAGCTGTTGTCCGGCTAAACTCCATGACTTGCGCTTGGGTCCGGCGGAGTCAAGCGGAGTCTGGAGAGAGTCCTGACTCGTCCGTAGGGTTGCATGCCTAGTAGGGAAGTACGGACCGTAAAGAATTAAATATTATTCCAAGGTAGCTCTGAAATGCCGAAGTACGCCAACGGACCCAGCAAAATTCCAAAGTGACACTATATCCCCCCTATTCGCGAGTGTTTGCCTATTTGCCCCTTGAAGATCAACTATTTTTGTTATATTTAGTGAGGAACTACAAAGCAACGCTGGAGATCTCCATGGATCAACCTCGGGACTCGGTGATTAGAAAAGAAAGAAAAAATAAAAATAAAATAAAAAGAGACAAAAAAGGGGGTACACGGACGATCCCCAAGCCACAGAGATGTGGACATCCAAGCAATATCCGGGATTAGGGCTTGGCCAGCTCCATGCAGGATGCGATTCTGGAGAGGATCCTGATCATAGCGTCTGTCAATGGACCTCTCCCGGCTTCCCCGAGCGCTTCCTGGATATTCCATTGGAATACACTGTAGTTTACTATTAAACCTCGGATCCATTTCGTATTCAGGTCTCTTGTTTCCCTCTTTTTCTTTGTGTGCTTTTGGATCTGGAAAGTCTCAATAGCAAGAATGGAGATGTCAGAATTTTCTCTGGATCTTGGCTTTTTCTCCCTTACTTGTCGACTGTCGGTGGGCCCAGAATTGAGTGGGCGATAATAAATTGCTAAGCTCCGACTGATACGAGTCCGGTACGGAACACGGAGAGCATGAATAATAGCGTTTGGACGGACTTTATACTCGGCAATTCTGAAACCTCGCAGGGCGCCATCATAGATAAAAAAATGCCGAAAACGTTCTTTTGACGGAGATCGGTCCTAAGTGGAGGCGGCTAAGGTGGATTGTGGGAACCTGGCCCTCATGCTGGGATAGAGAAACGATAGTCTGCACTATGATTCATGGTCTGCCTAGGGTGGGGTGGATTTTTTCTAATTATTTCCTTTGACCTCCAAACTATCGGTGTGCTGGTCTCGAGAAATACCGCAGAAGGGGTAATATTTGGAACCCCCTTTTGATTCGCGGGGAGGAATATTCGTCCGGGCTTCCAACTGGTATTGTGCCTGATCGACGATGGTTTGACACAGGAGGGTGGACCTGATACAGTAGATCGAAAAGAGATGCACTAAAATCCCCCAAGTCGTGGATCGACTCCATTATCGGCACAAGTATCTCAATGCAGTTGGAAGCTCCGTCGTTCAGCGCATGATCACTAACTCGACATGTAATTCTAGTCCAAGGTAAGAAATAAGGGGCCAGAAGAGGAGCGGAAATTGCAACCGCCGTACTCCATCCCGGCACGAGGTTCAAGGTTCCAAAGCTCGGAACACATGTAAATCTGCACATCTATATTGTCAGGGCCGTGCACATTCTCCATCTGGGCTAAGCAGACGCTAGCTTCTTGACAGACTGTGGGCCCAAGTGTGGCTTTACCTGAGCATGGTCCTTCTGAGGCTCCCAAGGAGATTGTTTTCCTTTCCACAACTGTATATCCCCTGAGAGCGGTTGGTGTCTCCACTGATCCAGAGGCTGCTATACCTGGTTCAGTAGACCTGGAGGGTAACAAAGTTCCAGAGGGGGGCGCTGTCTACCAATTCAGTCGAGATCAGCAGGCAGCAATTGTGGTTCTGTGGGTTGGAGATCATTAAGGGCTCTGACTTGCGAGGCGTGTGCATTGAAGGGAATTTGGATACAAGGATCGACTGCCATTCAGCCTTGTTGGTTCGTCATATGAAATTTAATTCAGAGCAATTGAAGTGTGGTCTGGTACATAAACCTGTATCTCGGCCCGTGATCCCACGAGCCCTCAATTGGTCAACGGCACGGGCTAAAGTACCGGCATTGAGACTGATTTATCTAACTCCAAGAATAGAAGTCTCATATCATTACGGGGCTACTATTGATACAGTAATAGTTCTATTTAGTCAAGACGAACCCTTCCTAGTTAGTTCCAAGTACAGCTATAGCGGTCTACGTGGACTCCAAAAGTCATATAAAACAAGCAATAAACACCGGTGGGCGTTGTATGAGTGGACTATACACAATTTTCAAAAGACAGGAACCCACAAAGATGAACCAAAACCCACGCACGCCGGCAGATCCAACCAGAAGGGGCTATGACATCGGCCGATCCCATTGACGGACCATTTAATTGAGTTAACGCCAGTGAGACCGGGGGCCAAAATAGACCCCCCAAATCCTCCACCAGGCCCCAAGCAGCATACTAATGCCCAGAACAGGCATGGCGGGCATGAGCGACCCAGGTCTTGGGAATTGGGTTTGATCTGTCACTCCGTTGGCGCCACGATCATAGGCCCAACGGCGAGAGCCAGGGTTGCAGCGCTTCTGCTTGCCCACCTTTGCTCCTCGGTGTGTTGCACTGCATATGCTGGTACAATAGTAACCCCCTTTTTCTGTTCTCTCTTTTTCCTTTTCGGGTTCCAGCCTCTAGATCGTATATCTTTTACTGGATATCTTACTGGTGCCGCTATATGCACTTGCAGGCCTTGCCTTGCACTAGGGGCGCTACTTGGATAGGTAAAAGGGTGTCGCGTGGCTCCGAATGATTGCCCGGCATACAGTGGGACACGCAGTCAGACTGGTTCCCGGGGCTCCTACTCCATATTGGAACTATCCAAAGAGAGCTTAGTACGGAGTATCCAGAGAGACATTAGTAGCTCCATCTACCCTGACATGTGAACATGTGATGAGAAAGTGACCGGTGAGTTGGTTGCAATTTCACATCCCTGTAGATTATCCAGCGATCCTAATGAGCTTTGCATGGTGACCCATTTGGCGTCTGATCTACTGGTCCTCTGTCTCATTTCCGCTCTAATTACCCTGAGACCATGCAATTTACTGTTCTGGACCCTCCGGCTGTCTCGGCACGAACAGCGATGTGCACTCTTGGCCGTCCCTCGGCTGTTTGTGGCGATACTGTCTTGCTGGCTTCGCCTCAATGTGGCCCGCGTTCCGAGCTTAGAGTGAACTGCTCTACGGACGTATTTTCAATGGCCTCTGTTTGTTTTTCTGCAATACATGAGATATATTTAGTCATAAATCGTCAACAGCCAGACGGTGAGATTATATTCTGGACTCGTAGCCCCCCACCAGCAAGTCGATCACGGGTTGGCGGAATGCAGATCGAGAAGCGGTATCCCTTCGTCCGATATTCAGCATTGTAGTGTCATAGACACAGGGGTATTCATGCGCTAGATCTTTTTATTTCTGGGCCAATTCCTTGAGCACCAAATCCACTCCTTCGATGACAACCCCCCACTCCGTCTCATGGACTCGAGTCTCAAAGGTCTCGAGGTCCTCATCCTGACCCTTACGGAAAGGAATCTCCCGCACGAGGATTGGCTGACCCATATCCACCTCAGAGATGACATCGTGGATCATAACACCAGTCTTGTCAATCTTGCCCTCCAACCACGCAGCATGAGCGCGGTCAATCGCATTCTGAATCAAAGAGAGAAGAAATTAGCAGTCCGTTCCAACTAACAAGACACAACCTTCAGGAAAGCAGAAACTCTTTACTTACAACACCATTGAAAGCCCCAGGGAGCGCAGGGTGCAAGTTAATAATCCGAGTCTTAGCAGCCTCCAACGGCTCCAAGAACTGCGGTGATAGAATATGCATGAAGCCGAGACAAACCACAAGCTCAGGCGAGTCAGCAAGGATCAGCCTCGCCAGCTCGGCATCATATTCCTCACGCGCAGCCTGCACGCCCTCCGTCGTCGCGGGGTGCTGTTTCTTGTACTTGACAAGGTTGTGGTATTGCGTAGGGATGTTTGCTTTACGCGCGCGCTCGAGACCGAATGCGTCCTTGCGGTTGGAGATTACGCGCACGATTGTTGCGTTGAGTTGGCCGGCGGCCACTTTGTCGATCACTGCTTGCAGATTCGACCCGTTGCCGGAGATGAGGACTGTGACGCGAATTGGGGAGGACATTGTGGGCGACTTCGTTGGGTTGTAGCTTTAGACTGGCGGTTCGTCGGGTTTGCGGTTGATTTTGTGGAAGTCGGAGGTCCCGCGGTTGCTAGAACGGAGCGGAGGTTTATCAATTGGAACTTGTTTTTGCGGCCGCGTTAGGGTCAATTGAATTCTGCGGCGAATAATAAGACCGCAAATGTTACCTGCGGATCCCAGAGAATACAAGAACTTCGACAGGGTCATTGGCGGGGAGCTGTTGAACTGAAGTTTTTGGGATGGCTGAGTCAGCCGCGGGGCAGCCCGCGGAGCAGCGGAGCGGGAACTGTAGATGTAGTTGTGAGGGCTACGGAGAAGAAGAATTGAAGATTGAAAATTGATTTCATACCCTATGTTGATCAAACATGGAAGTTTTAGCGCTTGGAACATTTCCAAATTTCGATCAGAGCCAATGCGTCATGGACATGGCGAGCCATGCTAGAAATACACTGGAAGCCGTCCAAGAGAGCAAGACCAGAAATGATAAGACCAGCGCTGAAAGGCTCGAAGTTGAAAGTTAAAAGGCATCGCCTTCGAGACCCGAAAGAAATATTCCAATATGACAAGCATAAGAAAAGCACCCAGAAATAAAGCGCGAAAGAAATGCAAAGGGGATATCCATGAGAAAACAAAATCATTAATCTAAACAGACGCTTCATGCTAAAGCTGAAAAGAGAGAAGAGGTCAAGATCCAAAGTTGAGAGGTTGTTCACACAGCAGAGGTTGCCATGCTTGGGGTTGAAGGAGGATTAGACGGATGTGCCATTTGGAGCGGGAGCGGGAGCAGGAGCAGGAGCAGGAGCGGACTCGGGCGCTGAGTTTGCATTGCTGGTTGTTTCATTTACACCTTGACCTCGGCAAAGGGGACAAGAGTTACGCCCAGTAGTTAACCACTGGAATAGGCAATTAGTATAACGGTAAAGACCAAAATCTACTGGGCAGAGCAACAAACCTGATCTATGCAGTCCTTGTGGAAAACATGCTTGCATTTATTCAGTTCTCGGACCTCTTCTGCCACTTCGTAGTCACTCAGGCAGATCAAGCAACGCTCCCCATCTTGGATTTGAACGGCGCCAGCGCCATCCAGGGCTTCTGCAACCAAGGAGCCGCCATACTCAACAAGACGAAATAGTCCGCCTGCGGAGTTGACATCGGACTGAGAGGCGACAGGGGGTTTAGCTGGACCCAATAGTGATGAGAGCAGGATCATATCCTCATAGGTTGGGTTCTGTTCGAAGGCATTAGTAAGTAAATAAACTCTCAAGAACTCAAGCTGGGAGAAACCTTACATCAGTGAAAAGGCTTGGAGTGGTCAAAGCCGGATGGTTCTCGGAGAGATTGGTTCCAACAACATAGATCAACCAACTACGACCTCCGCTTGGTGGGGGCTGGTCGGGCTCAACCATGCCATTTCGCCGGACAGCGCCAGAGCCTAGTGCCCGATGACGAGCGAACTCGGAATCGCTACGGCGTCGCTGGTGAGCATAATTGAATGTCGAAGGCTCCTCCGTAGACCCCGGCCTCGGCCGCATTGCCTGGCCCTCGTTCAGCTGGGGCAGAATATCTGGAGCAATTGCCGAGGCAGAAGACGGTCTGCGACTTGGAGTAGAAGTGCCCGAGGACACAGTAGACAGACCCTGATCAGCTGGAGTGGATGGCGGAGGGTGGGGCCCTGGAGGACTGTCCGAGAAGGCAGAAGGGGGGAAGGATGGGAACGCAGCACGGGGCCCGGCATCAGATAATCTTCTGGAAGTATTGTGCCCTGCTGGACGAGACGGGGCTGGTGCTCCAGTGGGGGAATGGAGTCCTGTCTGGCCCGGATGACGAGGAATAGGCAATCTGAAACGTGGCTCTCCCCGTTGCGTCGTATCACCCGTGGCATCCTGCGGTCGAGGAATAACATTGGGTGGCAAGAATGGCAGACCAAGAAGAGCATCCAAACCGGCTCCCCCAGCACCCGGGGGTGGAGGGCCTTGTTGCTCAGTGCCTCCATTCCCTGCCGGGACCGATCTAACACCAACCACAACCAGAGTCACTGTTCGTCCTTCGCCTTCAGCAGGCTCGTCAACGTCCATTCCCTCGGGGGTCTGGGTACCGCGATCGCCACGGCCGTTTGCGTTCTGTTCTGAAGCACCAGGGCCCGCCGGCGAATCTGAATTGGCAAATCGGAAAACACGCAGGAAATTGACAGGGGGTGAGGGTTCTTCGTTCGTAGAACCACTCGGTCCTTCTCCTTCTGCGGGTGGCTGGGCTTGGGCAGAGGTCGCGTGCTGTAAACTTTGGATAAAGGTCTCCAAAGAGCCATCTATGCCATCATTTCCTAGGGCCTGGATGTTGGGCAAGGCAGGGCCAGCAGTACCGGAGAGCTGAGCGGCAATTGCCGCTGCAGCGAGCTGGAGAACTCTTGACAGAGGAGTTTGCTCCTCCCGTCTCAGTGCTCTAGATGATCTTGCTCGTAGAAGACCAGGCAATCGGCGCATCAAAGCAGGATTCGTGTGCTCAGGAGGCGGGCCGGCTAACGAACCCCCTGCCTGAATGGCTGGTTCCACTGAATCAAGTTCATGGGGCGGTTCACCGAAGTCCATCCGGGTGTCCATCGCTCTCCCATCCAACGATGGATCCGACATACGATGTGCCGGGTTTCCGTGGCCCGGCAAATTTGAGTGTGGTTGACCAAACATGTGAGAGATGGGAGAGGAAATGGAATTTCGCACGCGGCTCAATCGAACACTGCGACGCCAGGAGGCTCTTGTAGGCTCTGGAACTTGATCGGCGGAATCGAGATATGGCGGATTTCCAGAGGAGTCTGGTGGTCCAGAGGATCCCGAGCGAGGCGGAATGAAATAAGGCCCTCGGGTAGGTCGACGCCGAGTAATCCCTCTTGAGCTGAGTGATGTGAAAGGACTGAAGCGACCACTTGTATAGGTCGTCTCTGACCTTGGAATGGGTCTAGACACTAGCCCATGTCGGTGTGCATGACCCTCAGCCGGGGTTTCTTCTTGGCTGTTGAGAAGCCCACGAATGACTGAATTGGGAAGCAGCCTAGAACCCAGTCTTGACATCGTCGATTGCCTCCGAGCTGCCATTCGAGCGAAGGCTGCAGTGCGTATTTCGCGCGACGACAGTTCAATCTCTGGGTCACTCTCCTCTTCGATACTGCGCATGGGTTGCGAAATTCCACCGGAGAACCGCGCGGGTTCTTGCCATGTTTCCTGTGCCTCACTTGTCATATCGAGTGTATCTTGTTCGCCCCTATTCGTGTCCATCTCGGCACGTTGCGAGAAGCCACCCTCCCCGTTGTGTTCAGCCGCCTGCCTATGGTTCATTTCTTCATCCCTCGTGTTCGGGCCACGTTGTGTCGAGAAAGGCGAATGGGGTTCCGGATATCCGATATCAGGTGGTTCACGTTGTGTAGAAGAGGACTGTCCCATAGTAGAATGGGTGTGAGAGCTGGAGATTAGGCAGAGGGGGTGTCAACAGCCGTTCACTGCCATCAGAAGACCATGTAGCTAACAGTGGCGGTCGTAAAGATGCCAAAGTGGGGTTCGAGATGATGAAAGTAACAACGCAACAGTTTTGGCGATATCAACGGTATGTCTGACGTCCTGTCGGGGTCAGGTGCCGAGGCGGATGGTATGCGGGATGGATTGAGCGACTCTGTATGTGCAGGACGGTTGGGACAAAGGGGTGGGACGCCGACGGGCAGTTGACACGGGTCGATTCACCTGCAGCTAGTAGAATGCGTGAGACAATTTCACTTCCTGATACGAGTCGCTGCGACCTGAAACTGTCTGATAAGCCCAGGCACCACCACCGAGAGATATAACCGCCGAGCGTATCTCGGGGGCTACGAGGGGGTAAGAGAGCAAAAGCAAGAAGGTAGGAAAAGGGGGGGCAATAGAAGATAAAAAGGAGAGAAAGAAGAGGAGTTGAATGGCTTGATAGACGATAAGTGAGTGTGTTTGCCTACTTTGTTCTCGGGTCCCTTAGTCACCACTTTCTTCACTTCCGTCATGTTCCACTGACAAATGCGACAACCACTCTACAGAATTTAAGCCTGGTTTGCGCATGGTCGATGGCAACTGCGCCTTCGGCTTCGGTTTTCTCTCTACCACTACCGCCGTGGCTCCAGCCATCCGGCACACGCGTCTCTCAATATGATCGCCAGAAACGCAGTGCGAAGTGGAGCGAAGATGACCTGCATGGAGAAGAGACTGATTTCGCCTCGGCTACAGAATCCGAGCCTGCCGGGCCGCCCTTGGTATTGACGCCAAATGAATCCCACCAGTACCGAATTGCCGGATTCCCGTTCCACGCTGAGTTACCAGGAGGGAATTTCCCTCATCAACCAGCCAAGGATGAACCTGTCACAAAGGTGAAAGCCCCAGGTCATCTCAGAGCCTTGGCGGATTTATCACCTCCAATCTATCCTCCTCAGTCAGTTCAGGAAGGCAATATTCGCTTTCAGCATTTAGGTGTATTAACAACAATCTTACACCGATGTATGCTCCAAGGAGACTATGCCCGAGCTGGAAGGGCTTGGGGCCTGATTCTGCGCGAAGAATACAGAGGATTTCGAATGGACGTCCGCAATGAAGCAAGGTGGGGGATAGGCGCTGAAATCTTGCTGCGACGAGATCAACAGGAAGCGCCGCCTAGTCCTGGTGCCAGCAAGGCCCGCGATGCTACGGTTGCCACATCCTTGACATCTACTACCAAAGGCTTTACGGAGGCGAAAGAATATTATGAACGGCTCATCCTTAATCATCCATACATGAAATCATCACCACATTCCATATCTTCTTTACACTTTTACCCTGCAATGTTCGGGCTCTGGGTGTACGTCAGCCAGGAAGAAAGCAATACCGCAAGAAAAGATATTACCCTTCGTCAAGAAGACGAATCTGATGGGTTTTCGGACGACGAAAATCCAGAGACTGAACTTGAGCATGGTCAGATGCCCAGGAACAAAACTGCCACTGCTATTTCAAAAGTCAGGTTGCGAGAATTGGAGCAGGCGCAGCAGATTGCTGCACGGATGGACCAACTTCTTATTTCTCCCCCGTTCTCTGACTCCCCTGAACTGCTGGAGCTCAGAGGAATGGTATCACTTTGGATCGGTGACTTGTTTTTATCTGCACTAGTGACTCAAGTTGATGAAGAGGATGAAGATCCCGATCGGATGCTTATGAACGAGGCCCCAGGTTCTCTCGAAGCGAGACGCGCACAGAGGCTTGCAACCGAGAAAAAGGAAGCAGAAGTCCAGAAATCGATTGAGTTTTTTGAAAAGGCAAAAAAGCGAGGAAGAAGCGTTGCTTACAATTTGGAAAGTCTTCACATCGACGATGGCGTTTTTATTTAAGTAAATTTATATGTTGAGATGGACGTTGTAACGTTACTCGGAGCTTTTGTGTTGCACCAATATACCCCCAAGATACGGACTGTTTTCAATACAAATGATACCACCTTTTATACCGTGAAAGTAAATATCTGGATCAATTTAATACCGAATAAAAGCCTTTACACCAGATGAGGCCGAACATTGTTTGAATCGAGAGGCACGTGACCTCGCGGCAATGTCGCGTTTGCCCATGTGCTCAAAGAAGACACTGTCTCCCTATCACGTTTTCAACGTCGGTTGGAAAAGGCCTCTCTTGTTCAGTTTCCCTACAACTTTCAATAGTCCTCCAACTAAACATGGGGGTGGGCGACTACGTCCACTCCAGAGAAGCTGGGCAGCCTCGAGCCCCCGACAAAGTTGCGGCCCAGTCGCGCCAGCAACGTGCAGAACAGGCCAGAATTGATGTGCCTCCCACTCAATTAGTCCATCCAAGCCACCCCGTTACCAATGGCAAGGGCATTTCGCTGGAATTTCCTGGAGCATCTCAGTTTCCAAACCAGCCCCGCACTATTCCCGCGCATACGGTGCAGCGTGATGTCTTTGACACTGATGTCGAGGCGATTGATGATTCAACTGTCGCCGGAACGAGTGTCTCCGGATTTGACGATAACAAATCCCAGGCAGCGTCAAGTACCAATGCTGCTTACACCAACCCCGATCCGCAGCCTACGTACCAATCCCGTCCTGTTCGACATACCTACGGGTCTAACTGGTATGATGGCCTGGGTGACCAAGCCATGAAAACGATGGGCTTTGACTCCGATGATCTCGTGGGCTTCGATAGCCCAATGACGTCTGATGGTGGAGACGACGAGAAGACTGATGAAGTAGCCACCGGCTGGCAAGTGTCGCACAAGCCGCGTACCACAGAGCAGCCGTTGAGCAAGCGCTTGGAGAATTTCTGGTCTCAAAGCAAAAAGAGAACTTCTTCACGCCAGCCTATCAATGTGGATTCTGTCCCTGAGCCGCAGCCGCAGCCTCAGGTCAAACCTCAGGCCAAGCCACGAAAGTTGGGCCAAATGCTGCCTCCTACCGGGGCTAGGAAGGTTGTTCTCCCGCCCAACGGATCTGCCACGCCCAGAACCCGTTTCAGTCCACCAAAACCTTCCCTGCTTGAGCAACTCGACCAAAAACTAGATAGATCACCCACTCGCCAGAACTCTCAACGCCCGCCAGAACTTGGCCGGACACTCAGCATAACGGGCTTCCAAACCGACAGCGACATCGACGGTAGTGGCAGTGATGGTGGCATGGACCACACCATTCGCGCCAATGGAAAGCGAGAAAGTGACCATTCACACAACGTCTTTGACATGACCAGTCTGACCGACCTGGACGCCGACGAAACCATGCAGGACCCCTTCTATACTAACGAATCTACCACCCACGAGTCTACACACGAACCTACACACGAGCCATCACGTGCTTCCACACGCCCCCGTCGCAACACAGTCATCCATTCCAAAAAGCGAGAACTCGAAGCAGATTACCCTCCAGACCTGCTATACCAGAAATCCTTCTCCGAGCTACAGGCCGAGCCCTTTGAAAAAGCCCCAACTCCCCCTCCCCCAGTTCAATCACATCCTTTGCCTCCAGAACCAGCTTATGTCTCCGACACGCAATCCCCCCAAAATGCCCTCTCCCACTTGCTGGGACTTACCGAACAAGAACGCCAGACCTTTCTCTCTCACATGTCCATCGATGAATGGGAAGACTGCGGTGACCAGATGATAGACCGGTTTACTCGTCTGCTTTCTGAAATGAGAAACCTCCGCCGTGCCCGTCGCCGCACAGCCGCAGTATTCGAAGCAGAAGTCAAACGCCGCCATGACCAAGTCGAGACTCAGGACTTGGAGTTGACGAACAAGTTGACCGAGATGAGAAGTGGTGGTGCAGAGGTCTTGCGTGGACGCAGCCAATGAGTAACAATCGTCGGTTTCCTTTTTCATATGCTTATGGTGTCTGTGAGATGAGTGTGTCCTATTCCCAAATTACCCATCACGAGACTTGACTTGAATCTCTATTCATGTTTAATACCCCCTTTATGCCTTTCGAATTTCCGTTTCATTTTATTTGATGGGATCCTACGTGGGAGAATATCAAGTTTGTAATCATATGTTATTGGAAAAGATTAATCTCTGCTAAAATAATGTATGATATCGAAAATGGATAGCTTACTCGCCCGGACCATGCAATCTAAACCTTTATTCGCCCAGATGACATGGAATATCAGATACCTATACAACGCCGTTACTGAGCCACGATGCAAGAATGTTTCAGACAAGGGCTTTGGCCCGCTGAAATCCGTATGAAAAGCCCGATGAAAGTTGAGTAAAGTTGTAATTAAGTTGCGAGATCTTATCGAGACTCGGCTGGTTTGTATACTGCAGCCGCCAGTCTTTTATAGTCTTCCAGCAAAACAGCCACATCTCCAACTCGAAGATCGCGGGCATCCTGTGTCTCAAGGAAACGCTGGATGGGAGGATCCACTTTCAACGACGTAGTGGGAAGAGGGCTGCCTGCTGCGCTGGTGCTGTCAACTGAGGCAGGTGATAGCTTGAATCGGTCAAGTCCAGATGGAGAAACAGATCGGGCACCGGGGGTCTCTGGTGCGCGGCCAAAGTTCTTCATCATGCCTGGAATATGGTTCAGAGGGTTGAGAGTGTTGCCAAAATTCCGCATTGATTCCAGCGGAGTGGGGCTATTGGCAGAGTTCGGTGCTAATTCCTCGCGGAGTGATGTGGCGATGGACTTCTTACTACTAGCTTGCGTTCTGGTGCTGTCTGCACTCCGATCACGAGAGGCTGGACCACCACTAGAAAGCCCGGTGAGCCTTGAACTGCTGCGTGGGGGTGTCTCATCCACGGAAACGGAATTGATCGCTGCGATCTCGTCCTGTGTCAAGTTTTGGTTCTCGGCAGAAACAGGCGGCATGGTGACTAGACGGCGAGCTTCGGCCAATGTTTTGGGTAACACTGGTCCTGTTCCCTGCGGTCCAGACTGCATTTCCTTCAGACGGCCAAACAGGAAATTGAAACTGCTATCCAGAGTGGCGCCGATATTCTTCAAGCCTTGGTCTGCAGTGGTACGAACAGCGTCATTCGCAGCTCCTAATACTTTGGATGGAGGTTGGAAAAGGTTGCTGAGCCGTCGTTGCTGCGGCGTCGGAGACGGCCGTGGCTTTGGCAATGTTGAAGAGACAGGTTCCTTAGTTTCTGGTTTTGACAGTTCCGGTGAGGCGGATACAGTCGTTATAGATGAGGTTGTAGTTTCTTTGGTTGGCCGGAAAGGATCGGCATGTTCTGACGACGGTGTCGTTGTCGCACTCAGGGTTTTGACAGGGCCATCCTGGAGCTCATCGGCACGCAATGTAGAAAGATCAACGTTTTCGAGGAAACTAATTGCTGCCTCGAGGTTGGTCAAGCAGTAGGCGGTTTCTCCATCAATCTTGCTTGAAGATCTAAACCTCTGGATGAAGACAAGGTTGCTGACAATGTTAATTCCTTCGGGTGGACAAGTGACGAGTGAATAGATCAACGTCGGTAGGATCTCATCTGCAGAAGAGGAAGATGGCAAAAGTTTAGTAAGAGCATCGACGATGGCCTTGTGAG
Organism: Penicillium canescens; assembly: GCF_028828765.1. Lineage (NCBI taxonomy): Eukaryota > Fungi > Ascomycota > Eurotiomycetes > Eurotiales > Aspergillaceae > Penicillium > Penicillium canescens. Next base: position 1,028,196 of record NW_026703963.1, on the reverse strand, counting down.
CTGCGGCAAGCTGTTGAAGTTTTCCAAGAGGATATTTGTAATCGTTCATCTTTGCAAGATAATCCCGGGCCTGAGCAAGGAATTCATTTGCCTCGTCCTGCTTCTGCTCATCGATTGCCGCAAGGTCCAAGTCGATTCCGAGATCCTTCAAGTTAATGCCTACCAGCAGCAGAGCCGCAGTCTTAGATCGCAGCTTTTCGTCCCGAACATCATCCAATGTACTCTTGTGTCTCCAGAGTTTGTCGTAGACAATCTCGCATACCCTTCGCTCCGCAGCTTCTTCCAATGCGCCTCGCTTGTTTTCCAGAACCCTACGAGCCTTTCGCTTTTCAGCTACTTCCGACGCGGTCAACATTTGGCGACCTGAGGCTGCTGGTCTGACATCATCCTGGGAGCGTTTGTTGCTCAGTTTTGACAGAGCGCTTCCCCGTGGGGTGTTTGTGGGGACCTGAGGTGACAGGTCTCGGTTTATGCGAGATATGAGGGCGGAAATATGAGTGGCTATGTGAGACTCCGCCCGGCTGTAAAAGACTTGGAAGAGCTCGGAAATCTTATCGATCGTAGGAGGCGAGCTGTGGACTTTGGCACTCAAGGAGTTGACGAACCTAGCAAAAAGCTTGTTAGATACAACGTTGGAGTTTGATAACCCAACCGGCCAAACTTACCGATCTGCCAAGCTGGTTAATTCGATCGGAAGCTCCTCTGAAGGATCCTGCAAGCTCCGTGAAAGCACAAAGCCTTCATCTGCTTGCCTATCGCTGGCAGTGCCAGAGTCCGCTGAGCCCCGTCGATCGAACACGTCAGGACCTTTGTCTTGCCCCTCGTTATTGGCCGATACAGGGGTGTTGGAGTCCTCTTGTTCCGCCAAAGCGGGAGGGGATTTCACTGGGGTCTCCATTCTGGTGAATTGTGAAAGTGAAGGCCCAGAGCCATCATCAGAGGGGCCAGACATTTTGGGTAGGCACTAGTTGCGTGTCTCCGCTCTGTTCAGCTGATAGGCTTGTGTCGATCACTTGAGCTCCCCCGTTATACATTTACCTGTATGGCTTCTGCCTGAGAGGGGGAGAATTGACTGATTCAAAACAACATTGAATATATCCAACTCGGAAGTTCTAAACTAACGATATCACGCGGATCGCGTCACGGGTACTTAGTCACGTGTAGACCGTCTCCGCACTGCGTCACTTGATAAGGTGCTGGTCGATAACCGCGATAGTCCCTTGACTCCAAGTCTCCTTGATCATCCATCATGTCTCGAAAGCGTTCATGGCTTGGACTGAGTGTCCAGAGCCTTCTATTATCAGCTGCAGTACTATCGACTGCTGCCTCTGCCTCGGCTTATCCACCCCTACAAGCTCCTATCATCCCGCCACAAGTACCTTTGGGGTCCGAAGGTACACTTGAGACGCATGAGTTTGTAAGTTACGCCACGCCAATATAATCCCTACAGCTGGCTTGTACTCACTCCCTTAGTCCCTACGGCACATCTTCCACCGCGGTACCTCTGAACAACCCGACCTCCATGCGAGACTCGATGTTAAGGCAGACACTCGGCTTCGGGCTGTATCGGAGGATGGTGATGAAACCGACTATGTTGCGTCAGAGTCACATCTACTTGCTTCGTCAGTTCCCATCACGATACAACGGTTGGCCGATCGACGACTCCCGGTGATCGAGGGGCATTTGGCCGCTTCGCGGTCTTCTGGATCTGTGGCCGCCTTGTCTGCAGATGAGTGGGTCATGGACACCCTGCAAGGGCCGGATATTACAGACAAGACGACGGTCTTGACATTCGCTCAGATGACCGCAAATGACTATATCGAGGAACCTGGGACGGGACAGTGGCACTCTATACACGGCCAATTTAACTACTCGGGGAGCTTTGGTTGGCAGAAAGATGGACTCAGAGGGCACATCTATGCTGATAAAACCAATAGCACTGTCGTGATTTCGTTAAAGGGTACTTCGCCGGCTCTGTTTGATGGCGCGGGTACCACCACCAATGACAAAGTCAACGACAATCTATTTTTCAGCTGCTGCTGCGGCCAAGGAGGCTCCTACCTGTGGAGGCAAGTCTGCGACTGTCAGAGTGCTACCTACACAGCGAACTTGACTTGCATTGTTGAGTCTATGAATGATGAAAACCGTTACTATCGGGCTGGGATTGAGCTCTACTCAAATGTCACCGAGCTCTATCCAGATGCAAATATTTGGATGACGGGCCATTCATTGGGTGGTGCAATGACTAGTTTAGTCGGGTTGACTTTTGGGTTGCCCGTGGTCACTTTCGAAGCTGTTCCTGAAGCCTTACCGGCAGCTCGACTTGGCCTCCCAAGCCCACCTGGCCATGACCCACGCTTCCCGCAAACACGAACGCACACCGGAGCCTATCACTTTGGGCATACAGCAGATCCGATATACATGGGAACTTGCAACGGGATCAATTCGATCTGCACATGGGGCGGCTATGCGCTGGAGTCGGTTTGCCACACCGGACAGATATGCACATATGATACTGTCGCAGACAAGGGATGGCGTGTTGGACTGGGTACTCACAAGATCGAAAATGTGATATCTGATGTCATTTTAAAATACGACACTGTCCCGAAATGTGTGGCAGAGGAGGAATGCTTTGATTGTGATCTCTGGAAGTTCTTCCGAAGCAATGGCTCCGAGGTCACAACTACTACCACTACCTCAACAACCACATCATATACCAGAACATCGACGTGCAAGACCCCCGGGTGGTGGGGCTGTCTGGACGAAAGCACCACAGCTACTACCACCACCACAACTTCTCCGACGAGTACAGCTACGACCACAACATGCAAAACTCCCGGTTGGTTTGGGTGCAACGATCCTACGACTACCACAACAGCAACTCCGGCGCCTACAGTCACGACAACTCTGCCCACGGTGACTGCAACGTCTACCACCTGCAAAACTCCTGGTTGGTTTGGCTGCAATGATCCTACCACCACCATGCCAACCCCTACTGAATTTATCTCGACCCCTACTTAGTCGATATATCATATTATGAGGTTGATATGAGCTACCGGAATGGCAATCACAACATCCACATTAAATGGCGACTCCTTCGTCCCCACCCTCTCATTCCCATGCATTCTTTTACAGTATGCTCTGGGGATTCGTTTGCTTCGACTAAGCTGCTGGGTTGAAAATCCGCAGGCGCTAGATATACCCTTCCACATTTCGTGATTTATTCGTTTGGATTTTACTATCAAATTTGCACTTCTCCCCATATACAAGACAAGATATACGATCGACATGTGAGCGAGCATTTTGGTTTTTTCGTTCTGTTTCTTTGGGTGCCCGGTGGGCACAATTCTACTGGCGTTATCAATTTTGGTTCCTCCGTCTGTTTCACCACAGCCGGGGCCGTTCAAGGTTGTTTGCTAGAACATAACTTATTTGGAATTGGCCATGTTATGCTCCAGGAAAATATCTTTATGAACTGGTCTAGGGAAAAATCGGCTACTACGGGACTATCACTGCTAGACTTATAAATACATTCATCGAAATTAAGACCACATACCAGATTGAAGTGACCAGTAGTACATACTGTCTTCTCCATTGGCTAATCCCTTGGAATCAATTGATCTGAATGAGTCTTCCACCCCTGGGCAGTAAGTAACATTACTATCAACAATGACAAGACCAATCTATGCGTGAATTTCGATGCCATCTCCGATCGGCGGAATTCCGCTCGGAACTCGGAGATTTCCGCGAGTGATCGTCGGGTCGTCCCGTAACCAGCCAGTAGGCACCATGGCTGTAGGAGATTGTCCACATAAAATACAATAGAGAGTTTCATTTATGAGAGGCATACAATCCAAAGTCTTGCATGTTAGGCTTGAGACCTTACTCCAATAAAACACTAACGCGGGGTAAAAGGAGAAAGGTGGTATAAAGAGGAAGCTAGGCAAGTCATAACCTGCCAATCGGAAGAAAGGTATAGCAAGCCCTTGGCTCAAACAGTCCGCAGGGCGATTGGGAAATCATTTCTATACTTAAAGGTAAAATATAGCTCCCTGCAGGACTCGATAGCTGTTCCCGCTGTCAACTTCCTATACCTTCAGTTCGGGATACGAACCGGAATGACATGCCTGAAACGGATATCAAACGCGCGATTGAGCTCTTTTCCACTTCGGTCTAGCCTTAGTCCACTTGTGACTCAATGTTATCTCCACTGGTATTTCTTGAGATACGATTTTGCAAAATATTTTCGGGGAGCCGACCGATATATAGCATGGGTCTGTAGCAAATCGGGTAGGATGCCGACTGTTAGAACCAACTCATATACTGCATTGTAATGGTATTGGCGAGAACAATGGAGGTTGGTTTCAAGGTGCATCCGTTCTGCAGTTCTAAGCAGCCAATCAGTAACGGATGATTCCATATCAAAATAACTGGTGGGTCCAATTGCTTCATCGTTTTTTTCCTCTCCACCCAGCGTTTGCCCAGGTGTTTGCTGGATACGTATATAAAGCCCCGCAGTACCCTCGGGAATCCCTTTTTTCTCCTCCCTTTTTTTATAGACTGCGAGACGAATTGCCAACATGGGTCAAGACAACGAGCCTAGTAAGTTGGTACCTTCAATCACCAGAAGCTCTAGCTAATTTTTTATTCTCAAAGAAACCTACCGCTACAATGAGACTCCTGTCTACACGGCCTCCAATGGCTGTCCGGTATGCCTACCTACTGCTCCCCGAACGACTTGATCTGAATATACATATATAGGTCATGGACCCCCAGGCTGCTCAGCGCATCGGGCCCAATGGCCCTCTGCTGCTGCAGGATTTCCACTTGATTGATCTCCTGGCACACTTTGACCGCGAGCGCATTCCTGAGCGTGTGGTCCACGCCAAGGGTGCTGGTGCCTACGGCGAGTTCGAGGTTACCGACGACATCAGCGACATCGTATGTACCGGCTATGATATTAATGGTGGATATTGAACTAACACATTACACAGACCACGATTGACATGCTGAAGGGTGTCGGCAAGAAGACTAAGATGCTCACCCGTTTCTCAACTGTCGGTGGTGAGAAGGGATCCCCCGATAGTGCTCGTGACCCGCGCGGTTTCGCCATCAAGTTCTACACCGAGGAGGGCAACTGGGACTGGGTGTTCAACAACACCCCAGTTTTCTTCCTGCGTGATCCTGCCAAGTTCCCAATCTTCATCCACACCCAGAAGCGTAACCCCCAGACCAACCTCAAGGATGCCACCATGTTCTGGGACTACCTTTCCACCCACCACGAGGCTGTCCACCAGGTTATGCACCTGTTTAGTGACCGCGGCACCCCATACTCGTACCGCCACATGAACGGTTACTCCGGCCACACCTACAAGTGGATCAAGCCAGATGGCACATTCAACTACGTCCAGATTCACTGCAAGACCGACCAGGGCAACAGGACCTTCACCAACGACGAGGCCACGAAGCTCTCCGCCGAAAACCCCGACTGGCACACCCAGGATCTCTTCGACGCCATCCAACGCGGCGAGCACCCCTCCTGGACCTGCTACGTGCAAGTCCTGAGCCCCGAGCAAGCAGAGAAGTTCCGCTGGAACGTCTTCGACCTGACCAAGGTCTGGCCGCAGAACGAAGTGCCCCTTCGCCGCTTCGGCCGCTTCACCCTGAACAAGAACCCGCAAAACTACTTCGCGGAGATCGAACAGGCCGCCTTCTCCCCCTCGCACATGGTCCCGGGCGCCGAGCCCTCCGCCGACCCAGTCCTCCAATCCCGCCTCTTCTCCTACCCCGACACCCACCGCCACCGCTTGGGTGGCAACTACGAGCAGATCCCCGTCAACTGCCCGCTCAAGGCCTTCAACCCTACCCACCGCGACGGCCCCATGAACGTCAACGGCAACTACGGCGCCAACCCTAACTACCCCTCCACCTTCCGTCCCATCGCCTACCAGCCCGTCAAGGCCAGTCAGGAGCACGAGAAGTGGACCGGCGCTGTTCTTGCTGAGCAGTACCCCGTTACCTCCGAGGACTACGTCCAGGCTAACGGCCTGTGGCAGGTTCTTGGCCGTACCCCCGGCCAGCAGGAGAATTTTGTCGGTAACATCTCGGGGCACCTATGCGGTGCTCAGGAGCGCGTGCGCAAGGCTACCTATGATATGTTCCGTCGTGTCAATGCCGATCTTGGTGCTCGCATTCAAGCTGCTACTGAGGCTAATGTTACTGGTGCCCCTCCTGCGCGTCTTTAGAGGTAGAGTTGTTTCTGCGGCTTCGTTAGACTCTAACTGTATGTTCCTCATGTTCATATAGATAGCTTATACCAATATTATGACTTACGAAGTGTTCAACTATGTCTCTTTCTAAGGTTACATCCCCGGAAAAGTCTAATTTTAGAGTTTTCGCAAACAGGGAAGCTCTTCCACGATTGCTAACGTTGTTGAAATCTATACTTCACTTATAGTTACATGGCATGTATGCATAGCAGCATAGATATAAAATAATAGTCTATCAAATTCTAAAGATCTGAGTTCGAGGTTGGCTGCAAGGGGGAGATCGGGAGGAATCCCCCACGTGGGGTTGGGACCCCGTATAACATACAGTATGCAGATCACCGAATCACCTAGGCCTGGAGGGCGTGACCACTAGCATCATCAACTTAGACGTAGTTACTTTCCAATTTACTCGACTGCAAACAAAAGCAGCAATCCAATCGGAGTGTGAGTGTCATGAAGGGTGACCCATCATTTGCCCCATCCGGCCTCGCCAAGCTTCTCATCCCGCGAAAATTTGCCCTGGACGCTTCCTGACTTTCCCCGCCAATTCGAGACTTTGGCCTCTTATCCTCATTCACTCTAGTCCCTTTTCTCCTCAATTACCCTCGGGAAGGCGTCAAAAGGGAGGTTTTCGCGGCCCTGGGTGCTCGTGTGCGATGTTTCCTGCACTGTGGGTACTTTAATTTTTCTCTCCCCTGACTTCCGAGCGATCCACCACCTGGGCAGACTTGAAACCCTTTGCTTGACACTCGCCTTCACGTTTACTTCCACCATCGAGCGTTTATTCCTACCTTTTTGTCTTCGGTGCTACCCTCCGCCAATTCACCATGGCCGACCCCAAGGCTCAGGACGCCATCACCCCGGTGGAAGCGCCTGCCGACTACAAATACCCTAACTCGTCACCACCCTCCAACGCGTCAATGGAGAAAGTCATTGAAAATGCAAAGGCCGCTACAAATAAAGAACAGTCCATGACTCTGATGCAGGGTATCAAATTGTACCCTAAGGCCGTCATGTGGAGCGTGCTCATCTCGACCTGCATTGCCATGGAGGGCTACGACATCAGTCTGGTCAACAACTTCTACGCCTTCCCACAATTCAATCGCAAGTATGGCCAGATGCTGGCCGATGGTACATATCAAGTTTCCGCATCGGTATGTCGATCAGTTCTAGATTACAACTTTTGTGCGGAGGTGGATGTGCACCCTTCGAAAAGAACGATGAAAACTGACAATTCCTTGGTTATGTAGTGGCAAGCAGGTCTGAGCAACGGTGCTTACTGCGGTGAAATCATCGGTCTGTTTATCAACGGTTGGGCTTCGGAACGTTTTGGTTATCGGTACACTATCATGGCCTGTCTCATCCTTGTGAGCGCTTGGACGGCTATTTTCTTCACGGCTCAGAATGTGCAGTCCCTGCTCGCAGCGGAGATTCTTTGTGGTGTTCCTTGGGGTGTCTTCCAGACATTGACCATCACATACGCCTCGGAGGTTTGCCCCGTGGCTTTGCGAGGATATCTGACGACATATGTCAATTTCTGCTGGGGTCTTGGCCAGCTTATTGGCATTGGTGTCATTAAGGGCATGTTGAATCGGAACGACGAATGGGCCTACCGGATTCCCTATGGACTTCAATGGATGTGGCCGCTGCCGCTTTTCATTGGTATATGGCTTGCGCCGGAGTCTCCGTGGTGGTTGGTACGCAAAGGGCGGACCGAGGATGCGAAGCGTTCGCTTGAGCGATTGACCAGCAAAGGTTCCGATTCAGAATTTGATCCCGAAGAGACTGTTGCCATGATGGTGCACACTACCGCCCTCGAGGCCAAGATCACCAGCGGTGCTAGCTACTTCGACTGTTTCCGGGGTACCGACCTCCGCCGCACAGAAATCGTCTGCATGGTCTGGGCCATCCAAAATCTAAGCGGTAACTCCTTCTCCAACTACTCGACTTACTTCCTGGAACAAGCCGGACTGAGCTCCAGCAACTCTTACGCCTTCGCCATGGGTCAATACAGCATCAACATGGTCGGGGTCTTCGGCGCTTGGTTCCTCATGACCCTCGGCATCGGCCGCCGAACCCTATGCCTCTATGGCCTCTGTGGCCTATGCACAATGCTCTTCATCATGGGCTTCCTCGGCCTCGTCCCAGAAGCCCACAAAGACCAAGCCTCCCTCGCAACAGGAGCCATGATGTTAGTCTGGGCCCTCTTCTATCAACTCACCGTCGGAACTGTCTGCTACTCCCTCGTCGCCGAACTCTCCACCCGCCGCCTCCAAATCAAAACAGTCGTGCTCGGCCGCAACTTATACAACATTGTCGCCATCGTCTGCGGCGTCTTAACCCCTTACATGCTCAATCCCAGCGCCTGGGACTGGGGCAACTACGCCGGTTTCTTCTGGGGGGGCATCTGCTTCCTCTGCATTATATACACGTACTTCCGCGTCCCCGAGCCGCGCGGCCGCTCCTTCGCCGAGCTGGATCTGCTCTTCGAGCGTGGTGTCAGTGCTCGCAAGTTCGCCACTACCCAGGTCGATGTCTTTGATGAGACTATCGAGGGTCACGTCATTGACAATTATCGCGCGGAGAAAAATAATCGCTCTGATCCTAGTTCCTTGGAGAAAAATGGTCCCTCCATATGATGAGATGTGTCTTATGTGATACGAATAATTTTGCTTGTCTCGGGCCACAAGTTGATGCCTGGGCGTCTTTTGCATGTACATAGCCTATACTTTTATAGTAAATAGCATTAATCTATATAATTGACATCTGTGATTATCCAGAGCCATAAGCCGCAGCCTATCTGCTCATCCGTGCTCCCAGGGCTTGTGGCTACACCATCGCATGCCTCTTCGACCTGGTTTGGCCCCCAAAGATTCTGGCCCCGCTATGTCATTGTGGGCCGGATCAGCATGGGGGCTGAAAAGCTCTCTCTGCACCGTCCGTCACTTTGGACATCATCATACATGCGGTGACGTTTAGAGTGACTCGGGTTTGGATTTTCGCTTCTGTTCATTCTGGAACCTGCTGCGGTACTTCCCAAATCTCTCTGCAAATGCGACTTCCATATAGACCCAGCTCTACTAGATCGATTTGATATTCTGTCGCGATGTCTCTAGGGTCACTGCCAAGATGGCAATCTGCCCTGTTCGGGGCTGTTCAATTCGCCAACACTGCGTATTTTGAGACGAATATACCGACAACTGTGGTCATCACAACGCTAATAAGTTCCATTTTGTTCTTCCGAGTAAGTTTTCACGAAACCTGACGTAGTTATTCCACTGAAACTGATCCAGTTCTATGTTATCAGTTCGAATACACAGATGGAAGCGTGATATCAGCGCTCGCGGTGCTGGAAACCCCAACCCTTATAAACACCGGACCCTTCCAAAAGATCGATGTTCCCGAAACTGGGAAACTTGAAAACGGCCCTGCAGACCGAAACGATACCGTACCAAGAGAAGGACTGGAAGATACCAGACAGTTTCTCTGGAATTTGAGAGAGAAGTTCATCCGAAATGCAGTGCCTTTTCTCGGTGGTAGTCTCCTCTCCCTCGCCGCTATCTACTTCTTATCCCTCTATGGCTTCATCGACATGGACATCAATGATATCACATACAACATACCTGGTCCTGTGTTGTATTGGACCATAGCAGGTATTGCCTTAATTTTCTCTGCCTCACCTGACTCTAATGCAGTCACCAATGATCGAAGCCTTGCTCGTCGGCAATTACAGAGCCGGAAAGGATCTTTGTCTCTCTATCCTGGACTCGATGTTTTCTTGGTATATATGCTGCTGGCATTTATGGCCATGGCCATGACCAGGCCAATTTTTGCAACAGAGGAGCCTCGGATTCCTCTCTTTATCCTATCCAGCTTGTTCTCCGGGCTTCTGCTAACGAATCTGCATACGGCCTGGATTCATACCGTCATTTCCAAGCCTAACAACAAGTACATTTGGCAGAGAATCCCCGGCTGGCGAGAATGGATCGGAGTATTACCAGCAGCATCTCTGGACTTAACCCTACCAACTTGTGTCTACTATTTGACGAAATCTCTCATGCTTTTCCTCCGTGAAATGTGCACCGCAGCTATGAATCACTGGTTTGATGAAGAGATACCTTCAGCATTGGAGCGCCTCGGAGGAATGATCTTTTATATAACGCCATACGCTTCGGAGTTGTTCATTTCTACTATGACACGAGCTATCTACATACGGGTTGCGGCATCAATGCTACCAGACAATGACGAACCCATTGTGACATTCGACCGCAGCTTTGGAGGCCGAGCGAGAAACGACGGAAAATATTGTCTTAGCATCTTTGATGCTGTTCGGTCTATGCGATTTCTCAATTGGTATCGTTATGCGAAGATTGTTTGGGAGGTGTTTTGGTATGAGGAGATGTGGGGTTTATTCTTTTGTATTGCTGTCGCTGTGGAGTTTTACTTTTGGGCACCTCACTCTGTTATAGATCTACTTGTTTTGCTCTTGCCAGATGCTTCTTAGGGATAGGATTGAATTTGTGCCCGTTTGTTTGAGAGGGGACCTCTGTTGACAAGTGCAATAAGCTGTCCATACTCACCGATCTCTGCCCAGGTGATAAAGCTCCAATAAAACAAGATTTTACACCCTAGATGAAGATTGACGCTAAACTTGCGACCTACATGGTACAGCTACATTCGAATTTGGCTTCCATGCATTACGAAAGAGAATTTTTCTGGAACCCTAGCCTGAGACACGCTAGGCCTGATACGGATAGGATGGACGCAGGGGTTATTACGCCAAACTTACGGAGTACGGTTTGTTCGAACTATCAATACACTAGGTGTACTGGAAGACGCGCGCATTGCGCGCATCGGCCCTGAAACGAAGGACCCAAAAGGCTAGAACGAGAGATGGCACCATCAACATCTCTTGTTCGTGACTTGCGACAGAGATTGGTCTGCTGTTCCATTCAGACTTAAGAAGCCCATTTCGTGGTGAAGCTCAGTTCTTTTCAGGGAAAGATCATTTTCCGCAATGTCTTCTAGTATGTCCTCGAAAGCAGCAGCAAACCTTCGAAAATCACATCCCTGGGCAAGTAAATTATGATAAACATCGTTGTGCAATCGATTAAAAGAGAGGTTCAGATCGCGAAGGAGGCCAAAGAGTCTGCTCTGCAGACTTTTTCCAAGTGTGCTCGGTTGGTTTGGCTTTAAAAGCAGGAGGGGTAAGTGATCGTAGTACAGAGAAGTGCAAAAGCAGCTTCACCAATTTGCACTTTTCCATTCTTTCTGCGCCCCACTGCCAAGGCGCTTGTTTGAGAAATGGGTAGATCAATATGGACCCGTTTATATTTCTTCATTTGCTGCTCTCCATACTGACGGGTGTCTCAATAGAAATACGATAGACAGCTTCTCCCTCTTGCCCCTCAGATATGGCAACAAAATTAATTGTGTTTTCACCATTCTGAGCTCCGCCTTGAATCTACCAATTCGATACAAAATCATTCAAATAAGAAAGCTTTCTAGGGTATATATCACAGTACTAGTTCAAAGTTCGCTGTATAGCAATCTTTGTCGGTTCTAGGAATTTAAGGCATTGACTGGTATTGGATATCTGACCAATAGAACGGGGCCAGTCTCAAGACATTGTTTGAAGATAGAAGACATGTACACATAACCCTTGAGAATATTGAACTTACCTGGCTTACTCATCTTTATGAGTTGCACTTTAACTAGTAGGTCATGTGCCTCAGTGCTCCGGCGACCGGTGGTTGCTTAACGTGATTACTACAAACTAGTAATATTGACCTGTCTTGGCTGACAATATATCATGAATCTAATTTCATTGCGGTTCAACCTCAACGTCCGCAAGTCGGAAATAACCTTTTACACTCTCACGCCTTGCTCCAACAACATCTAGACTCCATCGAAGAAAGTCTTCCAAATCTTGACCTGTATTTTTGCCAATTCCATGTTACAAATGCTGTGAGGCTCTGCAAAGAACTCTCTGAGAAGAAGTGACCGATCGACTGCTAATCATATTGTGGGACATCTGAAGCTGAAAGGGTGCAAGTCTTGGCGCCATAGTGATCGCAGTCGCGCCGGCAACGGAGGGAAGTTGACAAAGTGGCCAGGCACAGCGTAAGGAGATGGATCTGGCTCGGCTCGGGCCGGCTATTAATCCCGGCAACCGGCCAGGAGAAGTGCCAAACACCACTTCGTACCCCACTTTACACCCTGTGTTCTGCCTAACCTTTTCATTTTTCAAAATTCTTCACAGAATCAGAGTGACGACTGGATTCTGGTTAAACATGGTCCGTATACAATTAAGACGAATCTTTCGAAAGCAGCAGTCGGACAAAGCCGACAAAAAGAATTTCCCTTCAAAACAAAGCAACCTTTCTGTGGATAATTCTTCGATCCACCATGCATCTACCTCTGCCACGAAACCAGATCTGTGGCAACGCGCTTTTGATAGCCTTGGACTCAAAGAACAACAACTCATCGAAGATATATCATTACCAAACTCCAACAGTATTATCGACTTCAATGCTGCGAACACCGATCCCGGTGTTGTGGATCGTTTAAGGGCACTGAACGGGGTAGTCGAAACTGTGAAGACCCAGTATGAAATCGATCAAGGAAAATCCAGTATTAAAGAACCAGCCCAAAAGATCATTAAAGCTGTTCTTGGTTTTCAGGACCTTATCCAGGCAGCTGTGGCATTTGATCCAACAGGGCACGCAACTAGCGCCTGGGCAGTTGTGTCTTTAGGATTGATTGTATGCTTGTCTTTTCCCTATGTAGAAGATTGAAGGTCAAGGGGCTAATTAAAGCGACATTCAGATGACACAAAACTATCGCAGTCAAAAAGTGGCTTGGCTGGGATCTTGCGCCTTTCTCGCGGACGTTCTTGCCCGATATTGCATGGTAGAGGGACAATATCAAGAAGACCCGAATACCGATCAACACGTTGAGACAGCTCTCGTCCAGGTATATATCGCAGTTTTAACGTTCGCAGCCCAAGTTCAGTCACTTTATGACCGTAGCCGTGCGACCTTGATCTGGAAAAGCATCTCTGGAGATTCTCTTTCCGGTCTCCAGAAATCCATTGATGAGGCGGAGTCGCATCTGGGCCGATGGCTTGAGATAGTTGACCGGCATGAACAGAGAGATAGGGGAAAGCAGCTTCTCGAAAAGGCGGATAGAATGCTGACTAATATTGACCGAGTGATGGACTCACTCAGTGAACTCAATGGCAAAATGGTCCTTGCGGAGCTCAAAATTGCGGAGGAGGCTCATTACAACGCGAATATCGGGGAAGAGTATCAAGAATGTCTGCAAGGGACTCGAACTGAGCTCCTTCAGGACATTACGAGCTGGGCTACTGATCCAAATAAGAAAGCTGTGTTTTGGCTGCAGGGCATGGCAGGGACGGGAAAGTCAACTGTGTCACGGACAGTGGCTCGGTGGCTAGATAAGGAGGGCTTGCTAGGAGGCAGCTTCTTCTTCAAGAAGGGTGGAACAGACCGAGAAGATGCCAAACGTCTCTTTACTACTCTTACGAAACAAATGCTGGAAAGATTACCTCATCTTCAGGAACCAGTCAAGAGGGCAATACAGGAAACGCGAGGTATTGGAAGCAACAACCTGGAAGAACAGTTCAACGATTTGCTTTTCAAGCCGCTCAATAGCCTTAATCTTGGATTAAAGTCCCCGTTGATTTTGGTGGTTGTCATCGACGCTCTGGATGAGTGTCAAGTGCCAGCTCATGTTGCGGCATTTTTTTCAATTTTGCCTAAATTGAATGACTTGAAAGACGTCCAACTGCGAGTCTTTGTTACCAGTAGGCCAGAATCACCTGTCATTAAAGGCTTTCGACCGATCGGGAATGAAGAGATCATTCTCCATCAGATTGAGAGGTCGATTATCGAGCATGATATATCAATTTTCCTCCGGGAAAGGCTTCAGAGAATAAAAAATGATCACGGACTAGGGAGAGGTTGGCCTGGGGAAGAGACTATACAGGCCCTAGTCAATATGGCTGTTCCTCTATTCATTTATGCAGCGACAATATATCGATTCATCGATTGTGAAGGAGAATTGCCGGATGACCGGCTGCGAGCTATCCTATCTTCACACTCAAGCGATGGGATAGAGGAGATTGACAGCGAGTACTCAAAGTTGACCGGTATCTACCTCCCAGTTTTAAAGCATATTGTGTCGCAGAAAAAGCCGAAAGAATTAGAAGACTGGATGAAAGATTTTCGCCGAATCGTGGGGGTCATCGTTCTTCTCTTCAGCCCACTCTCATCCGTCTCCCTCGCCGCGCTCATTCTTTCAGACGACACGAAAGTCCAAAGAAGACTTAGTACTCTCCAGTCTGTCGTGTCAGTGCCAAAAGACAGTGATGCCCCTATTCAGCTTCTTCACCTCTCGTTCCGAGAGTTTCTAGTTGATCATTCAGCATCCGATGTATTCTGGATTGACGAACTAGCAGGTCACGCACAGCTTGCTAAAGATTGCCTTGAGTATATGAATCAAGGATTAAAGACAGATATATGTCGTCTTTCTAATCCGGGCGTGAGGAAAAATGAGGTCGAAAGGACGGTACTAGAGAGTCATGTTCCACCTGAGCTTCGATACGCATGTCGATACTGGATACGCCATCTAGAGAATGGTGACCAGACAGGTACAAACTGGAGACTGATAGAAGACTTTTTGAATTTGCATTTCTTGCATTGGCTAGAAGTCATGAGCCTTTTTGGCTGGGTTTCCGAAACGATTGGAAATATTACAGCTTTACAGTCCATGGCAAAGGTCTGTGACGTTAAATTTGGATCTAGAAAACTATGCTGACTGTCAGATAAAGTCACCTCAGCTAGCTGCCTTTCTTCAAGATGCAAAGCGCTTCATTCTTAAGAATCACCAAATAGCTGACGAGGCGCCTCTACAGGTTTACTGCGCGGGAGTTATATTTGCACCCGAAAGGTCCATTATTCGGAGAGAATTCACTTCAAAAATTCCCACTTGGGTAACCCAGTTACCAAGAGTCGAAGAAAATTGGAGTGCAGAATTACAGGCTCTCGATGGCCATTCGAGCCCGGTTTACTCGGTAGCCTTCTCGCCCGACGGCCGGCTGCTAGCATCCGGCTCTGAAGATATGAGCGTATGGCTTTGGGACACGGCGACGGGCGGGGTGCAACAGACTCTCGAGGGCCATTCTGACTGGGTTCGCTCGGTGGCCTTCTCGCCAGACGGCCTGCTGCTGGCGTCCGGCTCTGACGATATGACCGTGCGGCTCTGGGTCATAGCGACGGGCGGTCTACAGCAGACTTTTGAGGGCCATTCTGACTGGGTTCGCTCGGTGGCCTTCTCGCCAGACGGCCGGCTGGTAGCGTCCGGCTCTAAAGATAAGACTGTGCGGCTCTGGGTCATAGCGACGGGCGGTCTACAGCAGACTCTTGAAGGCCATTCTGACTCGGTTTGCTCGGTATCCTTCTCGTCCGACGGCCGGCTGCTAGCGTCCGGCTCTGACGATAAGACCGTGCGACTCTGGGACATAGTGACGGGCGGTCTACAGCAGACTCTCGAGGGCCATTCTGACTCGGTTTGCTCGGTAGCCTTCTCGCCCGACGACCGGCTGCTAGGGTCCGGCTCTGACGATATGACCGTGCGAGTCTGGGACACTGCGATAGGCGATCTACAGCAGACTCTCGAGGGCCATTCGAACTCGGTTAACTTGGTATCCTTCTCACCCGACGGCCGGTTGCTGGCGTCCGGCTCTCGGGATGATACCGTGCGGCTCTGGGACACGGCCACGGGCAGCCTGCAGCAGACTCTCGAGGGCCATTTAGGCTCGGTTAACTCGTTAGCCTTCTCGCCCGACGGCCGGCTGCTAGCGTCAGGCTCGCAGGATAATACCGTGCGGCTCTGGGACACTGCGATAGGAGATCTACAGCGGACTCATGAGGGCCATTCAGGCTTGGTTAACTCAGTAGCCTTCTCGCCCGACGGCCGTCTACTGGCGTCCGGCTCGTGTGATAATACCGCGCGGCTCTGGGACACGGCCACGGGCAGCCTGCAGCAGACTCTCGAGGGCCATATAGGCTCGGTTAACTCGGTAGCCTTCTCGCCCGACGGCCGGCTGCTAGCGTCAGGCTCGCATGATAATACCGTGTGGCTCTGGGACACTGCAATAGGAGATATACAGCAGACTCTTAAGGGCCATTCTGACTCGGTTTGCTCGGTAGCCTTCTCGCCCGACGGCCGGCTGCTAGCGTCCGGCTCGTGGGATATGACCGTGCGGCTCTGGGACATAGTGACGGGCGGTCTACAGCAGACTCTTGAGGGCCATTCTGACTCGGTATGCTCGGTAGCCTTCTCGCCCGACGGCCGGCTGCTAGCGTCCGGCTCGTGGGATATGACCGTGCGGCTCTGGGACATAGTGACGGGCGGTCTACAGCAGACTCTTGAGGGCCATTTGGGCTCGGTTAACTCGGTAGCCTTCTCGCCCGACGGCCGGCTGCTAGCGTCCGGCTCGTGGGATATGACCGTGCGGCTCTGGGATACGGCGACGGGCGGCCTACAAGAGATTTTCAGGGCATATGAAACTATTACCAAACTTGAGTTTTCTCGAGATGGTTCATATCTCATCACCAACTGCGGCAGCTTCAACGTTCAGTCAGAGCACGAAAATCATACTCCTAATTCAATTTCTAAGAGTTCAACTATCTTCATTAAGCAAGGACAGTGGATTAACCTCAACGGCGAAGATGTACTACGGCTGCCTCCTGAGTTTCGACCTAGCTGTTTCGCAATCGATGGAGGCTTACTTGCCTTAGGCCACGCACCAGGCCGGATTTCTTTCATACTATTTCGTATATAGCAGCTGTCATTGATTTCCGCTTTCAACTCTTCCTCTACTTTCTAGTAAATTTGTAAGAGAAGGGACTAGGAGGAAAACAAATTTATATCACCTACAGGATCAATAGAATGTGACATCAAACTCCATAGGTTCCAGATCCCATATAGCTTAATGTGTTGTGGTTTAGTTACCAAGTGGCTCCACCTGCCGGCGACTAAAGAGTTCTCCTCACAGCCCACTAGCTGCACTCAAATTTCACACTAAAGCCTTGGCAGTGGGCTTAGAATTAAGAGAAGAAAGTAAACTGGTGAAACTGCTTTTGTACTTCCCTGTACCCATTAGAGTTGCTCGAATTGTGTCGAAGTTGGTCTTCTGGCCACGCCTCACGACTCCATCTTCGAAGCTTGCACAACAACTGTTGCGGCATTTCCAAAGTGATTGTTTGTTCGGGAGTTAGTTCCTCGAGAATCCATGCAATGTCGCAAGATAGCCAGGTAATCTTTGAATTCACAAGCTTGCGCTGTAAATCCTTAGTCCCGATATCTTTAGGATTTTGGAAGAAACACTTTCCAAACTGTGCATCCAGGGATGTAAGAAGTTCTTCACACAGAACGACGCCTGGCAGGGGTATGCGGCCATGACTGCAGCTGCGTATGCCAAAGATCTTTTATATCGGATTGCTCCCCAGCAGGTGGAACAGGAGGCAAGAATTGTTAATGTTCTAAAGGAAGGAGATCACTATACAAACATTACTTTCGGAGGCGACAACTCCGGATTTCAAGTTGGTCAGCAGTATGGTCCAATCGATTGGAGGATTGGTGACCTACAACATTACGACTCTGCAAAACCAGGATATCCGAATCCTGGCTCACGAAAGTTCAGCCAGTCTAGCCGAAGAGCCATTGGTATGTTGCCTCAACAAAACAACCTACCAAATACCTCTGGAAATGCCCAACCCTTCGATTTTCCCAACCAACATAGAGATACAGCCACACTCAAGGTCAAAAGCTTTGGTACGACAGCAAACACACGGTCTCAAGGCAGATTTACAGGATATCAATCGACCGATCAGCTAGCGCCTCAGACAGAGGAGACAACCGCTCACGACGAGAGATCCTGGACGCGAGCTCTGTTGTCCATTGGATATAGTAGCCAGGAAGTTCATGATCTTGTGTCAGAAAAAATAACTGATTCTCCGTGGATATTTTTCATACCTTCGATTACTCCAAACTCAGACATACAGACCGGCCAACACATTCCCGGATGCTCTCATCATTGCTGTTTGTCTGACCAGTCGGGATCAAAATGGGCATCGGATTTTAATCCAACCCTGACAACCCCAAGAATAGTTCACAAGGAAGATGTGGTCGAAAGAATTGAAGAGCTCTGTGGTTTAGCTGGGATTCGCCCTTCGACTCGAGCAACACAAGAGTGGAATGGATCTTCTGAGTTTGGCGATGGGAACACTATTGCAAGCTGCCGTCTTTTCAAGAGTCAAATATCATCGGTACTGTGCCAGGTCTGCTCTGCTGTCAGCCTACTACAAAAAAGCGGTCTATGCTGTGATTCTTTTACGATACTCAAGCTTTGTCCCCCTAACCAATCGATTCAGACACCCTTCATTGAGGTGGTTCCTGTCGACTTTCAACTCGTTGCAAACCTGAAGCAAGCAGCACTTAATGTTGAAACTGCTGAGGATGAAAATATGGTTTTTATTGCATCCAAGGAAATTTTACAGCTCGTATTGCCACAGATAGCGCAATTAGCAACTTTTGATGACATCGGGAAGTGTTTTGCATTTTCTGCATTGGCGGTTCAATTTCTCTGCCTTGGCCTTCTGTCATATGCTCAGGCACATGTCGGGCCTCTTCAACCATTCTTCCTTGACACACCCCTACGAAAGATCAACTTACTAGGACTTGCGGAAGAGACAGTGTCCCCGTGCCTGGTAGCAGAGCTCGTGAACCTCACATGCCTTGGAAATATGACCCGAGGGCCAGTCTTGGCATTCTACGCCAGTCCAGGCCGACCAAATGATTCACTACTAGGTTACCCAGCCGTGGACTTGGTCTCACGGTACGACGTACTCGGTCGCGCCGAGAACATATTGGATACCTGGGGACCAGGGAGTTTGGTCTTCCGCGAGGATACAGCAGGGCCTCCCGTTGCGATCAAAATCGGGGATGGTTTTATTTTTACACATAGCACAAGTGGAAAGTTCCATTGGGCTCAGGAAGTGAAGGAACCTGCACAATTGAGAGGTATTGATCTTTCACACTCACTTGTGATTGGCACATTGGTTGTGCCAAATGCAAGGTGCCAAATTTCCGAGGCAGACTGTCGGATGGCATCTGCGGGTGCGTTGGGATATCTTGGAGCAAGCCGGTCTTCGTGGAAACGATCACAGCGGCAGGTAGCCCTCCAGGGTGGCCAGTACATCTCGGGACAATTGACGGACACCTGGAGTAAACAAAAGGGCATTCCAGTTAAAGAGGTGGCTTTATCAAGTTTGCAACATGGCCTCATCGGATACCTGGACGAGTACTGGGGTCTCCAGGTGAGTTATTGTACTGGAGTAGCTCGGAGAGTTCCCCTACGACAACTCGTCGCAGACCTATTGCCACAATTTTTCATTGACCCTGCTCTCCAATGCGACCTTGAATATCGATTGAGGGATGTTCACATGAAGCTCGGTGCATTTCGCAGCTGGCTCGAGGAATTAGAAATTCGACCACGAACTCAAATCTTGAACACAGTCCAAAATATTCTCCTTTCGCTTCGCCACACTGGAATGGACGCCACAGAAAGATACTTTTGCATTGCCTGGCCGTGGGATGGTGACACATCACGCTACCTCGAGATTCCTCTCGAGGGACAAAGCTCCTGGGCCAGAATGCTTGCAGACTCACATGATTGTGCGACATTTGCATACATCACAATGGAATGCCTTGAGACGACAAATATCCGGTGCAGGTGCATTGCATCTCGAACGGCTTATCAAAATACTATTCATTTGCTTGAAACAGCCGTTACATGTCCCACACGAGTCTCTCCGGCCTGGAGCCTAAAGAATGGGGAAGTCTATTTCTTCTCTAAGCTAGACAGTATGTTTTGGGTGAAGGTTGAGAGAGAAGAAGCAGCCCAAACAGCAGGCCTCGTTGAGTTGGCAACCATAATGTCGATTCCTTACGATATGAAGCAGAGGCTCCATATGAGCGAAAAAAGAAAGCAACGAGCACGTCTACGCGAGCGCTCCACATCATTGGTTCAGGGTGAAGTAGTGTCTGTGTTTTCGATGCGGCAAGGTCCTTAGCGCAAATCGATATGACTGATCACGCCAAATAGCTAGAATTAAGATTTTATCATGGACACTAAGATATGTCGCATCCGAATAAAGTAGCTATGATCAGTATCCAACGGAGGAAGAAAAAAAAGATCGTATTTAGTTAACCCACTGACTTCCAGATTTTAGTAGATGTGCATTTCGTTCCCTCGCCTTCGGTCGCGAAGACTTTGACCATTTCTTGGAGATTAGCGCTCTCCTGATACTGGAGGCTGTTGCGTACGAGTCACTCATCCGAGAGGAAAATTGCCATTTCCTCGAGAAAGAGTCCGGGCTTTCCAAGTACATAGTCGCAGGGAGCCTTTAGTATTAGTGGTGTCATACGCAGTCGGCCTGCTTGAATAGAGAGCGCTGTGGTATCACCGCGCTGCCATAAATTGTTGCGGATGGTGGTGATGGAACGGGGGCTGCATTCTGTGGCATCAGTGATATGGGCCGTAGTCAGTGATTTGCCCAATAACATATCGTGAATGGATTCTCGGGTGGAGGAGGGCAGATTTGGAGCCATTTTGTGTCGGGGGTGTTCGTCTCGTGGTAGGGGGCTCTTCAGGGTAGTGAGAGTTGCGACAGCTGCGAATGACGTATAATTTAACGCTTCGGTGTATTGGTCTTGTCATAATTTACATTTCCATTTTGACGCACTGAAATGATCTACAGTCTAGCCGGATTTATCCTGGGCCGTTCACCATCGTATTAGCGTTAGGGTTTGGGAGAGTTTCTCTGTGTAAAACATGGAAGCCGATTTCGAATTTAGCTCTAGAGTTAGAGGGATTAGTGGGATAGATCTGACTTTGCGGTATGGACATGCCGGGCCCTTTGACTAGCACTTACGCTGGCATACCAAGCGACGGAGACAGAGGCACTACATCGCGCGGATGCAACCTTTCCAAAGCTGGATGACTTTATTCCCGCCTGAAGAGCTGCTGGTGGTGTTTACCAAGCATTCGATTGGGCTGAAATGGTGGGCGGGTATAAAATACCCCAGGATATCTTTGTAGACGGATTATTTCAACGCTTGACCGATAATGCTGGGGAGTGGTTCCCTGCACTAACGATTTGTTTTCTATAAGGATAGCAGGGATGGGAATGGTCCTGGAAATCAGGTACTTATTCTCGTGGGTTGAGACTACTTTCGTTACAGGATGCTATGGATGAAGCCCGCAAAATGATTCGGAATGCACTGAAGAAATTCCAGAGAAGTTAACCTGTGTTCCTCGGATCTATTGGCTATGGATTGTCGCTACCGGAGAAGATTACCGAGCGCCATCTTGCGACTATGGAGGACTGAACGAGTTGTAGTTTTGAGTGGCATTTTCTCAGTGGCTGATATCATTGCGATTTTTGCCAGGCGACTCGCAGTAATTTGCAATCTGATACAGTTCTCCCAAGAGTAGAGAGTAGTGGATAACGTGTAATGTGTTTAGGTGGAAGTTTGGGTTCGAGTTGAAACAAAGTTAGCGTTGAACATCAGTTCCGCGGAACTTTGAACCTGCTCGGAACGGATACATTTGCGACCAAGTCTCGATAAATAAATGCATAGTGTAGTGAAGCATATTTGGCTTGATTCACATGGCATAATAGACTGATGCATTTTGCGTAAATGCCCAAATTTCAAAACAAACTTGGCTCGGGACTACCGGGACATCCTCTCGGGATGTCCTCTCGGGTCGGATGTTACGAATGGATCCTCCTTCCGCTTACACATGAGCTACATTGGATACAGTTATAAGTATTGCAAGGCCCGGAATAAAAGTCAATTCTCTAACAATCCTCAAGTCTTTCTGCTTCCTATCTTTGAACTGACCTGCTATAGCAACCATGCCCCATAAAGCCATCTGGATCGACAGCTTTAACCAGCTCTCAATCCGGGAAATCAAAGAGAACTATGCTCCACTGGAGGCAGAGACACTCATCAAAGTGTCGTTCAGTGGTATCAACCCTGCTGATCTGAAACACGGAATATACATGGGGGTCAACGACAACGTGGCCGGTTATGACTTCTCTGGGACCGTTATCAAAGCAGGTCCTGGCTCTCGATTCACAGCCGGGGATAAGGTCGCAGGTCTTACCCCTGCAATGAACCCTCGCCCCCATAAGAATGGAGCTCATCAGCAGTACCTCATCGCACCTGATCTGACAGTGTTCCCTGTGCCGGAGCATGTATCCATGGAGCTTGCCGCGACCCTTGCAGTTGCAACGCGTACAGCAATCGATGCTCTCTTTTGTGTGTTGGGCCTTCCCGAGCCCGGTTCGAAGTCAGAAAACCCCGGTGCACTTCTGATCTGGGGAGGTGCCAGTGGTGTAGGAACAGCGGCGATACAGCTAGCCTCTGCCGCTGGAATCAGTCCTATTCTTGTCACTGCTTCACCACAAAACCACGAGGCCTTGAAGAAGTTCGGGGCAACACATTGTTTCAATTATCGCGATGAGGACGTGGTAGATCAGATCAAGCTCTTAATGTCTAAATCTGGAAAACCTCTTACCTACGCCTTTGATACCATTGGCAATGTTGGATATGCGCACATGTCCGATCTGTGCTTCTCAAGCTGCTCTACAGGTGCGAAGGTTGTGTCCACGATTCCTCATGGTAAAGCTCTCAAATGCTTTGCAACAACCGCCACCGACTTCTCTTTCGAGAGCCCTAATGGCAGAGTCACGTTCGCGGCTCGACTAGCCGATGCGGAGCGAACTTCCCGAATCTTGGAATGGGCTGTGACTTCACTGAAATCTTTTGCAATGCCAACCCTGAGGACGGTTTCTGGGTATGAGGCTGGTATTGAAGCTATTTTGGAATCTGCTAAGGGAACTGCGAGCTTCGAGAAGGTTGTAGTGGCACATGATACTGTTTAAGTTCAGTCCACATGTGCACAAACAATTGAACATTTCTCATATATATATATACGGCGCACGTAATTGCACCAACTGCTGGATAATTCTCGAATAATTCCATTCTGGTAAGTCTATATTACATACATACTGCATAGCCGAATTGACTCTACTGCTCAAATGGTCATCGGCTCTCATGTTGCCTTTAACCAGGAATAGCAACAACGTTGAAGCTATAGCCATATGCCGACTCTTGGCACCACTTCCCTTCGAGATATTCCCATGGAAGGTACTCAGATGTTTAATGTCCTTTGCTCCCCTTTTTACTCCTCGGCACACGGAAAAGCTTGTAGAAGATGATAGCTCCGACGGTGTTGACAACAATGTAAATCCATAGCAGACCGAAATCCCGCCACCGATTGGAGAACTGGATATTGAGACCCTCCAAATAGTCTTTAGTGTTCTCCATGGTGCAAAACTGACAAGTTCCATTGTTCTCTGCACCGGAATCAAGCAAGTAACCCGGGTTCGCGGACATATAGCCTCGCATGTACTCCCAACAGGTCATCCCAGCAGGGGCTGCGAAGGACAGTATCTCGTTGTCGGCACAACGCATAGGGGCCTCACCAACGGCTCCAGACAAAAAGGATGAAACCATATACGTCAAGGGATTGACCCGGTACATGAATATCCAGAAGCGTGGCAGAGAGTCTGGGCCGGCGAGAATACCACAGAAGACGTACATCATGATGAACAAGATGTTAGATAAGCTCGATGCAATCTCGGGGCTATCCAGGCCCGCAATCAAGAGATGTGCGAACGAACTGGCGAAAAGGAAGGACGCCCAGATAACTAAAATTGTCTGAGTGCCCCGAGAATGAACTGCATCTGTGTACTCGGCATTGCGGTAAAATCCAACGGGATAGTACCAGACGAGGAAGCAGAAGATTGCCATGATCTTATAGATGTTACGGAATTAGCAACAAAAAGCAGTGAAGAAGAATTTGGCTAGGAAATGTCCACGACTTACCGTATTCCAAAAGAGCTCAACGGTGATGTTAGATAAAATGAAAGCTTGCCACGCATAAGTTTTTGACTGCCGCTCACGGGACTCGTAGAGTGTGCGCTGTGTGACAAACGATGGGATGATTTGGAGAACAAGTTGGACAATCACAAAGAGAAAGACAAAAACACCGAATAGTTGGTTCTGTAGACCCTGCTGAGTATTCTCCATCTTAAACAAAGAAAATCCGATAAATAAAGCCTGGTGGAAAAAAAATTAGCCTTCATCAACTGCTGAGCAGGCTAACCATAAGACTTACACTCGCAACTGTCAACAAAGCTTTGGAATAGACGTAGGCAGGGGTGCGCCAGTACTGCTGAAACACACGACGTCCAACATGGATTAGCTGCTCAAAGAAGGGTGCTGCGAATTCCGCATAGCTAGATTTGTCGTCCGATACTGTCGCCGGCTTGTTACCCAATTCCCTCAGTTTAGCAAGTTCCCTCCGGACTTCTGAATGTTCAGGGCTTTTCCTCCACACGGAAGGCCAGTCAACCTCTGTTTGCGCTCCGGGTGCAGCGCCGATTACCTCAAGCATATATTCTGCTGGATTGTGGCCTGGAGGGCAAGCAGAGCCGCCGTTGCGAAGAAAGTAATCTGTGAGGGTTTTTGCTCCCGGGCCAACGTCGCCGAAATAGACTGTCTTACCCCCCTTAGCGAGTAGGAGGAGTCTGTCAAAGCGCTGGAATAACATGGCGGAAGGTTGGTGAATGGTACAAAGAATCGCCTGCCCGTTCCGTGTCAGGGTCTCCATGAGGTTGCAAATCGACCAAGAAGTTTGACTGTCTAGGCCAGAAGTAGGTTCATCGAGGAACAGTAACAGCTTAGGACGGGCAACCAGTTCGACACCGATCGTGAGACGTTTCCGCTGTTCAACATTGAGACCCTCGCCTGGAACTCCGACGATTGCATCCGCATATTCACTCATGCTCAATAGATCGATAACCGTATCCACGTAGGCTAACTTTTCGGCGCGACTGAACTGAGACGGCTGCCTTAGCAGGGCGCTGAATTCAAGAGCTTCCCGTACGGTTGTTGTGTGAAGGTGCAGATCCTGTTGTTGGACATAGCCGGTTTTGCGTTGGAAGGAATCATCCCGGGGTCGACCATCGACAAGCATATCGCCTCCGACAACCCCAATAAACGTACGACTGGCTAATACGTCTAGTAAGGTGGTTTTACCCGCACCTGAAACACCCTATAGATGTCGGATTAGTTTAAATTGCGGCATTCGCATGTGGGACAGGTTAGCTTACCATGAGTGCTGTCAATGTCCCCGGCCGGATCCATCCATCAACATGGTCCAGAATGCGCCTCGCCTCGCCCTTGATTTTGATATCATACGTGACATCTTCCCAGTGAAAAATTGAAGTTTGCTTCTCAACCCCGGCAATGGTTTCAGGTGCCTCATTGGGTGATTTCTCGTTTTGCACCACGCGGCATGGCAATTGCTCCTCATCGCCCTTGTTGCGCTTTGCTCGAGCTTGCTGGGCCTTACCACGGCGGAAAACGAGAACCTCGCCTTTAGAGCGTTGAGATGATACCAGCTCGGACGTGATCAAGTGACAGGCTGCAAGGAAAATAGTGAGGGCGATTATGATCCCAAGATTCCGCCACCGATGGCTGTTCTCATATCCAAAGGAAGAGCGGACAAATGATGTGCCTTGGACGATATCAGTCCCCGGAACCGCTCCTATGGTTGAGCAGACCTTTTCTTCCGCCGACACATTCTCGTACCCTGGTCCAGAAGGAACGAACGACGTGCAAGGGTATCCTTGTCCGTGGAATTCATTGACCATCACGGCTTCAAATCCATACGAGACTGGATTCAGCCACCGGATCCAGGAAGCCCAGCCACGCATATAGCTGACGGGAATGGCGAATCCCGTGTAGAGCACCAGCGCAAGCAAAATAATGGCCGAGGGGGCAAGAGCCTGCTCAATCGATTTCGTTAGGGAGGCGAAGAAGCGAAAGAACATTGACATGCCCATCATCATAGAAAATGACACCAATAAGAGAAAGAAGAACGGGCCCGGTTCCCTTCGTAAATTTGGCAAGAAGTACAACACGAGATTGGTGAGAAGTGAGTTTGTGATCTTATACGGCATGTCGATGATCATTGACGAGATGGCCTCAGCACTAGGGTGATAGAGTGCATATCGCACGTGCTTTTCAACGATTGTTCTTTTCTCGTACAAGGTGAGAATCTCCAACACGCTTGAGAAAGCATTCAGGAGAACCATCATGAATAGGAGGGCACCCCGGGAGAAGAACGAGGAGGTGTCCTTGGGAAGGTTGTAGAATACACTGGCAACAATCAAAGCTTCAAAGAAGTTCCCAATCAACATCGCGAGGGTGACACTGGGGTCATTTTTGAGTCGTTGGAAGTCTCTCCATAAGCAAAGGCGAATCTGGCCAAAATATGAGAGAGTGAATGGAGAATTTAACCGTTGTTTGCTCGATTTCTCGGCTTCTCGAGAAGATGCAAAGCGGTCAAAGTCAGTCGCATTGAACGGGTGCTCAGTTGAGTACTGATGGATTTCTTGTAGCAGTGCTTGGCGGTCAGGGCTCTCTTTCCATCGCTTTGCGAAGTCATCCGAGGTTCTGGGCACTAGATTCTCAAACCCTGGCCGAATGATTCGCTCATCAGGGCTCGACATTGAAGTCAGAAAGTCGGGCGTAGTTTGAGCCTCTGGACATACGAATCCGAGTCGGGTGAAATATCCTTTAGCTTCTTGAGCGGGACCAAAGTAAATTTGCTTCCCTTCGTAAAGCGCGGTCACTTTGTCAAAAAGCTGACGGATAGGTCAGCATACGTTGATGACTCCTGAACTTCCGTGCCACTGATCACACTTACCTCATAGGCTGCTTGGGGAGCTTGATAGATGGCGACACACGAAGTCACGCCAAAAACATCCCCTTGTGTTCGTAAAGTTCGGCAGAACTCTATGGCATTTGCGCTATCCAGGCCCCGTGTACTGTTGTCCCAGCACTGCAGAGGAGCATAGCTCAATGCTGCCTCCGCAATGCTGACTCGCTTCCTCTCGCCTCCGCTGACGCCACGAACGAAGTCGTTCCCAACTTTGGTATTGACGGTGTGACTAATACCAAAGGTAGACATGATTACATCCCGTAGGTGAGTGGCATACTCCTCGCGTTTCATTCCACCGGGGATTTCGCGAGGGGCACGAGCAAGAGCGGCGAAGTAGAGAGTGTCACCCACTACGAGTTGAGGGTAGTGCGCATCTACTTCAGCAGTATAGATAGCCTCGCCGCGGAAGTATTTCGACATCTGTTTGGGGGTAATGCCGTGGTAATTGATGTATGACGCGGGGTCTACCTCAAACCCACGGGTTTCCCCTGCAATGGTCTTCAAGAGAGTTGAGCAGCCCGAGCCAGGGGGACCCAAAACACAAAGCTGCTCACCGGGAAGCAGTAAACCATCGACGTTTTCGAGGATGTTCAGTTTCTGTTTCTTTCCGTCAAACCACTGGTGCACAAGGGTGGGCAGCTTCAACGCCGCGTTTCCGACGCTCATTTGGTAATCCAAGGGACTCCCGTAACCGCTAACTGACAAATTATTGAAAGCAACACCGGCGACACGCGGAGGAGAGCCATCATTTGCGTTGTAGCGGACACGATAGAAAGCCTTGGCCCAGGCTCTGGCGTTGAAATGAGGACTTTGCGGGTCAAGAGCACTCCCTTTCCTTAGTTCGAAGGAGGGTTGATAATTAGACATGTTTGACCGCTCGCTCAATTTGCGGGCCAAGGTCGTCAGTCTCTCATCGCTGTTGATTTCGGCTTTCGTAGACGGCTCTTTGCCCACAAAATCGGATTCGAGGCTATTTGCCCGTGTTTGGCTTTGGGAGCTCATCTCGTTTTGGCTCTGTACGAGGCAGCTCGTAGTCGTAGATCCAGTCTTAGGTCTTGAAGCTCAAAGATTGATGAGGAATTAAAAGGTTGTATCTAAAGTGTTCGGGGCAAGAGATGATTGAAAAGCGACTGAAGAATATTTATACGAAATTCGCCATCTAAAGAAGTCTACAGCCAAGCCCATGTGGGTACGGAGTCTGGGCCACACAGGTTCGGCATCTTGGCTATTGTGTGATCATCATGAAAACATGAAAAGCGCTGAGAGGTGTGTTGGGAACCTGGTTGCTGGATGTATGCGTCCAACTTGGCAAGTCCAATGGAGCTGACTCAGCGGTCCCCGCGGGCTCCGAACTATGGATCTGGGTAGTCTTGAAGCTCCTAAATAAAGGGGATAGCCAACCAAGGTCGAAGCCAAGGTCCTAATTTCCCCCCGAGCTTCTTGCGTAGTACGGGCCCGCGGACACCGCTCAAGTTCGGACAAATCCACTATCCGACTGTTTATATTGGGAACACCGAGAACATTGTTCTAGCGCGTTTTGAAACAAAGAAAAACTTGGCTGCCTATAAAATGAAACTGGTCGCAGTAGACGGTTCTCGTCTGCTCCGAGCGACTGATCATCTGTCATTTGAGGGATACAATGTAATGATCAGTCTTAGCGGCCTTGCTGGCAGGTAACTGTGTCCCTACCGTGAAGCGATTTGCTACGAGAAGAGTCAAACAGGGGAGAAAAGGCGGCTCACAGGGAACAGGCCGAACTTTTGTGTGATCTTGGCTTGGCTCAGGCCATGTTAAACGCCCGTCTAACATCTTCAAAAACCCGTATATATTTGCCATAAAGGGAAAGCCATTTCCCTTTGACTCAACCTTAATCCTTTTTTTAACCCAGAAAAGCATTAAAGTCAACTAGGTTACTTCATCGTTACCACCTACAAACTATATATCCTTCGTCCTTCAGTTCAGACAAGCGATCCATATTGATTGGTTGGAGCTGGTGCCTGCTGAGTAACGAGCGGGAGATTGCTCGATGCGGAAAATCCAGGGAGTCCCAGCAGGCCGCCCTGGTCGGGCCAACTTCCGTGGATCACCCCAGAGCCTTAGTTACTAATCATTAGGATTGTCATTATCAAGCATTTGGCGCCTAGATCCAAACCAAATACCACCCGCCCACTAACCCTAAATAAGTATGTAGCAGTATGTACACTCATACGGAGCTCATTCAGCTCATTCACCCCGTGTCGACTCCAACGACTCCATCGACTCCAACGACACCAAAGTGGGAATCTTCTGATGCATTTATCTCCGCGGAAACTAGACTGCGAGATTGCCCGTCCACAGTGGGCAGTGGGCAATTAGGATTTTCGGATGCCCGTCCACAACGCCCATTGCCCATAGCATGCCCATTATGCCCACCGTTGCATAAAGTCACCTAAAATGGACGTATGACTCGCTGACCGAGCAGAATAAATAACTGTTATTTACACCTGTTTTGCCAACTCTACGTAAATAGTATATATATTGAACTTGACGAACTGCCCAAGGAGGACCTTCCCTTGGATGCCCTGCAAGAAGCAGACGAACAGAGAGAGGCCGAGCTTGCCGCAGAGGTGCCTGAAGCAATCAGCGAGGGTGAGGATTCTGATGATGATGATGATAATGATAACGATCCTGTCGTAGTGATCGAGGTGGAGTTTGTAATGGCGAGTCACCTTCCCCGTCCTTCTCTAGTGGTGAATGCGCGAAGCGAGGGCGGAGTGAGTCTCTTAATAGTGAAGCCGAGACTAGTCCTCCTCTCCCTCTTCATGGAGATGAGGGTAGCACTCAAAGGCGCCCTGGTTTAAGAGAAGTAAGGAAGCGAGGTAAAGCTGGTGAACATCAATTTGTATCATATTAATGTGAATATAAATATGAATTAATAACTATTATGAGATGCCTATACGGAGTATAAAAAATTCTAGTAATGCTGTCTACAGGTATTATTAAGAATACAGAGCCAAATAGCATAAATAATGCAAGGCAAGAGGTAGAGAGATTATGCTTACTAAAATTGCCCGTGGGCCCACGTCATGGGCAATGTCGCAGTCTAGCGGAAACTATTCTGGAAATCGTAAAGTTCCCGTACCAAGCTGTGCGGAATATTCTCCGATTTGTATTACATAATCCATATCATGATCGATAACTTATAGTGCTATAGAAACCAGTGGGCTAGGCTGTAGTAGATAGGCAGTTCTTAGATCAGCAGCCAGAATATGACAGTTATCATTTAGTATAGTTTAGTAATACGTATCATGTATGTATGGAAGATCGGAAAGGAAGATCCGAAACCCTGATTCTACTATATCTCGACCAAGACAAGGGCAGGAAATTCTAAGAGACGATCTCCTAACTAGACCTAATTAGTTCGAGCTTCTAGGATTCCAAAGCGCCATTCGGTAACTTAGGGAAGTAACCGCACCGTATATCTAGTGGTGGTAGTGGAAATACTAAGTAGAAATAGGAAGGCGTTCTAAGTGTCAGCGAAGGGGCTGAGCCCATTAACTTAGATAGGATGTTGTGCTGTGATGTAGATCTTGTGATCGCTCTATAGAGTAGCTCTAGCTAATTAGGTATGAGCTTACGTACCCCTGAATCCCTAACCCATGGGCCATGTAACCCTTTCTGGCTAGGGTACGTGGCTGTCACTTATCAGCATTATTATTGTTAAGCATTTAGCGACTAGACCCTTGCCAGATGCCGCCCACGCCACTAACCCTAAATAGGTATATAGCAGTTTGTACACTCATGCGGAGTACATTCACTCGGAATAACTCCGTATCGACTCCAACGATTCCAAAGCGGGGATTGTCTGATGCTCTAGTGTTTATTCCTATTTTGGATCAGGAAGCAATTTGGTTCCGCACAAAACTCGATGAGACATTTTTGGAGTATACAACGAAGGTTACGACGTTCCATCATCTCGCAGCCATGGAAGGCCTGCTGACAATAACCAAGTCTGTGATTGCTTTTAAGAGAGCCCTCATCCAACCCCTTCCAGCTAGGTTGTTGATTCTCACTCAAGATCATCTTTCAGTTTTACCATATTGAGTCATCAAAATGAAAAGCTTCTTGCTTTTGCTAGGCTTTGCCGGGTATGCTGCTTCGCAGTGTCCCTTTGCAGGGCTTTCAAGCAGCAGCATTCCAGCGAGTCTGGCCTTGTATAGCAACGACACGGACGCTTACATGACCACCGACTGGGGTACTCCGATCCAAGACCAGCTGAGTCTGAAGGTCGGGCCACGGGGTCCAACTGCCTTGGAGGACTTCATGTTCCGTCAAAAGCTTCAGCACTTCGATCATGAGCGCGTAAGTTGATTTATGTTCATAACTCGACGACAGCAAGACTAACTATGATCAGGTTCCCGAACGTGTCGTACATGCCAGAGGAGTAGGAGCGTATGGAACCTTCACTTCCTACGGCGATTGGTCCAACATCACCGCGGCCAATTTCCTCAGCGCTGAGGGGAAACAGACAGATACTTTTGTACGGTTCTCCACGGTTCAAGGATTTAGGGGAAGTCCAGACACTGTCCGTGATATGCACGGATTTGCCACCAGGTTCTACACTGATGAAGGCAACTACGGTAAGGCAGCCCCTTCGTAGAGTTTCGACCCTCCCGATATTAACAGGCTGAATGAAACAGATATTGTCGGAGTGACTGTGCCCACCTTCTTCATCCAGGATGCCAGTCAGTTCCCTGATCTGGTCCATGCGATCAAGCCCGAGCCTCAGACCGAGATGCCCCAGGGTGGAACCGCCCACACTACTGCCTATGACTTCTTCTCCTCGCAGCCTAGTACTTTCCACACCGTACTCTGGTTCATGGCTGGCCATGGTATCCCGCGTTCTTTCCGCCATGTAAATGGATATGCCGTGCACGCTTACCGCTTCGTGACCAACGCTGGCGAGTCTGTCTACGTCCGAATCCAGTGGAGAAGTCTGCAGGGCGTTGCTAGTATGGTTTGGGAAGAAGCCCAGGCGGCTGCTGGTAAGAACTTCGACTATCATCGCCAGGACCTGTACAATGCTATCGATCAGGGCCACTACCCCGGATACGAGCTTGGTGTCCAGATTGTCCCGGAATCTGACGCTTTGGCCTACGGCTTTGATATCTTGGACCCTACCAAGTTCCTCCCGGAGGATGTCGTCCCTGTGACCTGGCTTGGAAAGATGGAGCTCAACCGCAATGTCGTCAACTACTTCTCCGAGACAGAGCAGATTGGCTTCCAGCCTGGCCATGTCGTTCGTGGCATCGACTTTTCCGAGGATCCTCTTCTCCAGGGTCGTATATACTCCTACCTTGACACCCAGCTCCAGCGCCATGGATCAGCCAACTTTGAGCAACTTCCCATCAACCGCCCTCGTCCAAATGTTCATAACAACAATCGCGATGGTTTCATGCAATCCACCATTCCCACAAACCAGTATGCGTATACCCCAAATACTCTGAATGGTGGCTCTCCAATGCAAGCCAACCAGACCATTGGGAATGGGTTTTTCACTTCCCCCCACCGTTTCTATAGCGGCAATCTTGTTCGCGAGCAAAGCCCAACATTCAACGACCACTACACTCAGCCCCGTCTGTTCTGGAACTCGCTTGTCCCCGAGGAGCAGCAAATGATTGTCAATGCACTCCGTTTCGAAGTTTCGCATGTCACCGAAGAGTCTGTGATCCAGAATGTTGTGAACCAGCTGAACATGATTGACAATGATCTCGCCTGCCGCGTTGGTGCAGCCCTGCATATTCCATGCCCTGCTCCCAACCCTACTTTCTACCACAACAACAAGACTGTCGGAGTCAGCGCCTTCAGCCCGCTGTACAATATTTCTGGCTTGCAGGTTGCTTTCCTTGCTTCCCAGGCCTACCCTGCTTCTCTTATCCAGGGTATGCAGCTCGCTGAGAGCCTGGCTCCCGCCCAGGTCGATGTCACCATCATCTCAGAGACCTTGCAGAATGCTAATGTGACCTACTCCGCTGCGGATGGATCTCTCTACGACGCAGTCATTGTCGCCGATGGCATTCAGAATCTGTTCTCCCCAAGCAGCTTTACCAAGCAGCCCAACAGCACCACCGACATGCCCAAAACTGTGTCTCCCTACTCGAGCCTGTTCCCTGCTGGCCGTCCCCTCCAGATCCTGGTGGATGCATTCAAGTACGGGAAGACTGTGGGAGCTCTTGGCTCAGGTCATTCGGCCTTGGCAATGGCCGGAATCACATCCAACGTCCCCGGTGTTTATCTTGCGCAAGGCATTAGCTCGTCTTTCATCTCGGACCTCCGAAGTGCATTGACTACCTTCAAATGGCTGAACCGTTTCACCCTGGACTCCAACTGAAAGTGCCAAATGGATGAACAAGTGCTTATATGATGTTATTTCCGATAGCAACCAATTCGGAGCGCATCTAATACTACTTGAAGGAGGGGGTGTTCAGCATCCAGTTAATATTGAATTTGTAACTACTCGTTAGAACTACGTGAGCTGTGAATTTAGTGATAGATTGTCA
Source organism: Penicillium canescens (assembly GCF_028828765.1). Classification (NCBI taxonomy): domain Eukaryota; kingdom Fungi; phylum Ascomycota; class Eurotiomycetes; order Eurotiales; family Aspergillaceae; genus Penicillium; species Penicillium canescens. The sequence goes on along the minus strand of NW_026703963.1, from coordinate 994,435 downwards.
ATTTGAGAAGGCTTTTTACATCTTGGACCTGCTATAGCAGATGACTGATGGTATAATTCTGTAATAGTAAATGACATGCCTCAGTAGCCTGGTCCACGAAGCACTAAAAAGTGCCAAGCCCATTCTAATTTGGACGTAAAGACTCGCCGAACTCTCTTGTCTATACCCTAAGGTGTCTATAATCAGTCTAATGTTCTTCTACCCGCGCGCCTCCCCCTTCCCTACTGGAAGTCCCTAGTTCTATAAGGTTAACCCCACCCTTATAGGATCGATATCAGATGACTTGTCTAGGACTTGTTCATTTTCACCTTTTTCAGCATCCTTGATGATGGATGCGATGGCATGTGTATTACAAATGACTTGCGTTCAGATAATGCCAGCGGTACTTGTACATTGGATTCGGTAAGTGGCTAGGGACGGTGCAGTAGCGTGCTTTGTCGAGGAATTGAATGAACAAATTTGTCTACACGCGTACGTTTCTTGTTGCCTGCTGTACAAGATTTCCCTAGATGTACCTGATATACTTCGATGTTCACCTCACAGCACAAATGGCTACTGGATCGATATCCAATCCCTTTATAGAAGAAGCCTTTGCAGGCGTGAACCGATATGCATCTTTAACGGGCCATATTTCTCCCACAAAAATTTGACCCATGTTTTTAATTTCCTCCAATGGTTTTCATGGCCTGTGCTGTTAAAGGACTTGTCAGAATGGGCTCCGTCGTCTGGCCTTTCAGGTAGTAGAAGGCTTGGCGGCAAAGTGGGCAACTGGCATCGCCGTGGCAAAGCCATATGTCAATACATGGCAAATGAAAGACATGCTGGCATGGTAGTAGCCGGAAGGGAGATGTCGAATCCAAATGCTCAAAGCAGAGGGGGCATTCCGTAGGCTGTTCGTCTAGTGTGGGAGAAAGGTGGTTAGACAAGAACAAGATCAATGTTATAGTCCCATTTAGATGGCTTACAAGTACCCCAGTCTCTCCAACCAACATAACATGGCATACGCGCTGACAAAAGCTCATTCAGTGTCAGAACGCCTGGGGTCTTTGCGGGAAGTTCTTGCAAATGATGAGAAGCCATCATTAGAAGTGGTAGAATTTATATGGATATCGCAGGGTCCGGGTTGCCCTAACTCACTTATTCGTTGCCAGCTACTACCGAACATATCTGCCATGTGGGTGACTGGTGACTTATCATAAGAATCGTCAGGCTATCTTAGATGGCTTGCTAAGCGGAGGCAGGTCTTGCTTTCTCAAGTATTCAGGTCCGTTTACGAAGCCACCAGTTCCTCCAGTGTCCGTTGTTTCCAATATTTAGATAAACCTCAACCAGAATAATTCAGCTTGTCTAGAGGGCCTATATTACAAAACCTAGATAAGAATTAATCCGTTCAACCTACTCCGCAGAGCGAAGTAGTTAGAAACGAACATATCGTATTCGCCTGCTTTTTGCCACCGAACACTGTAAAGCTACTTAATGCATTTTAAAGTTATTTAGAATCCATGTGGAGATTTTCTAGAACGAACGGGTCCAATCTTATCACTACAACCGACCAGCATTATACAAATCGGTCAAATTTGTACCACGGGAACCATACGAGTACCAAATATCTAGTTGCCAGACTATTTCCTTCTCCCTGCCCCCTTCACTGCCAATTATAAATGGAATCAAACCACCACTGCCTCGCATCAATCATAGTGATGGAATCTTGCAACATCATAAAACGTTCAGGCTTCCTAGGCTTGAAGATTCTACAGAGTAGTTGAAGATAGCCTGCTCAACCGATAGACCGCAAAATGCGGGTATGAAGTACCATAGAGCAACTTGGGATTTCGGAAGCGGTTACGCGGCCTCGGGGCGATAGCCAAGCCAGTGGCTGATCAACCGCGGAAGACGGCTATGACATGAGACGGCCCAGCTGTTGTCGGTACCAAAACTTAGGATAAACGGTTAGGGGCGATCAAAGGAGAGTGAAATAAGATAATGACGGACATGCAATAGGGCTAAGTTAGGGTGAGGGGAAAGAATTGGAGAAAATTGGGTGAGGGGAAGAATTGGAGAAAACGGGTCGTGCCACGTACGGCGAGGGAATTCGGCCGACAAAACTTGAGCGATATAGTCGTGACACAAGGGGCCGAGATTCGGGAAGCCTGCGCTAGACTTGATTTAGACTTGATCTGCTGTCGAGAAATGCTTGGTAACCGTGCCAAGCCCCTCCTTTACGACCAATACAAATTCTCAACGCACTGTACTTAAATACCTACTTCAGAATTGCAGTCGTATCTATATAAAATGTTATTTCAATACAAATAGAGGCCTCGGTGTTATGTACACTTGGAGAACGTGGAGAAGGGAGGTGAAAGCATGAGGGTGTGGTAAATTAAGCTTTTTCAGGGAGACTGTCCTTATAGTTTGGGGTCACGATTCGGTTAAATTGTTAACTTGACCTAAATGTGAAGGAAATGTGAGGGAGAGGATAAATTGAAAGTGAGATCATTTAGCCGAAGAATTCTTATAACTCAGATCTTGAGCTGCGTTGTTGGACTTGTTTTGAGCTCGTCTGCAAACGCTTCTATTTGGTTGAATACTACTAGCTTTTTATCGAGACACCAAACATGGGGAAACGTATCGTGTTCACCGGTGGCTCGGGCAAGGCTGGCCGACATTGCATCGCTTATCTCCTCTCACAGGGCCACCAGATCCTGAATCTGGATCTCAATCCACTGCCAAACCCAGATGGTGTCGGAGTCAACCCGGATGTGTTCACATTGAAATGTGACCTGACCGACAGTGGCCAGGTTTTTAACGCGCTGTCTTCACACTTCCACATGGGTGAATATGAGACTGAGCGGGATTTAGCCACGGAACCACCGACAATTTTGCCAGATGCAGTTATCCATTTTGCGGCGCATGCACGGAACATGCTCGTACCAGATAATGAGACCTTCCGGGCTAATGTCGTGAGCACGTACAATGTTATTGAGGCGGCATGCAAGCTAGGCATCAAGAAGATCATTATCGGCAGCTCTGAGACAACATATGGTGTTTGTTTCACGCAGGGTGACTCAAATTATCAATCGTTCCCCCTGGAGGAAGATTACGATGTCGATCCTATGGACTCGTATGCTTTGAGCAAGATCTGCGGCGAAAAGACCGCGCGGACATTTGCCCGCCGTTTCAATGTCGACATTTACGCTCTACGCATTGGCAACGTCATCGACCCGAAGCAATATATTGATGAGTTCGCAAGTTACGTCAAGAACCCGAAGGACCGCAAAAGAAACGCCTGGAGCTATATCGATGCTCGAGACCTTGGTCAGATCTGTCACTTGTGCGTTGACAAAGATGGGCTGGGCTTTCAGGTCTTCAACGCTACGAACGATACTATCACGACGAAGATCCCAACTGAAGAGTTCCTAAAGAAAGTCTGTCCTGATGTGCCGATCACAAGGAAGTTGGGAGAGTGGGAGGCGCCACTGAGCAACCGGAAGATAAGAGAAATGCTCGGGTTTAAAGATGTTCACAATTGGAGGAAGTACGTTACTATATAGGTCCCTGTACTAAAAGAGCCTTCCAAGAACCTTTGCAGATGACTTTGTATCTTGATCGTTGACTCTGTGATATCTCAAGCAGAGGTGGGAAGGACCCGTCACGTGTTAGTTTCGTTTGTTCTAAGTTATGTCAGAGAAATATTACTACCACCTGGTCCACTTTTGGATGGGATATATTCGGAGAGGCTTACTAGGAAGCGCGCCCCTGGACGTATGACGGGCAGAGAGAAGATAGACTTGAATCCAGATAGCTACTTGATAATTAGCCATTTGCTTCGTACGAGAACTTGCTGATTCGACCACCACCGATAAGTTAAAGTTTTACTTTTGCGTGTCTCAAAGAAGCTATGCTTTTACCATCGTTCAAGCTGACACCGTGCGTCATATTAAAGAGTGATCTCCTTGTAAATCTTAGTGTTATTTTTGTCTATATTAGATGAAAGACAGAATTGAAACACACAACGGTGTGGTGCCAAGATCGGGAATCATTGCCGGCAGGATTCATGCTGTTATTACCCGGAAGATCTCTATTCACCCAAGATGGTCTTTTATTATGTACACAATTATAGAATAATAAAGTCAAAGTCGGTTTTGAGGTGGAACGTGATACTATAAAGACTTTGTCAGGTAGAGTTAGGATTCCAGTATACCAAATATCCTTCAGGATATGCCAATATCTCAACTATTCTCAAATTTACACAGGTTGCACTTGCATTGGTCGTAGTGAATTAAGATATTCTATATATCCTACTCACAGTAGTTATTAACTCATTGTGACTTCAGGTTATTCACGGGGTTGTTGACTTATGAACAGTTCGCAGCGAAAGCTGATATGGACTTGGAAAATACTCTCGCTTCGATGCACGATGTACGACGTATATAACAGCGTTAATCCGGTATTGGACGAGATGTAAAAGCAACCATCGCTAGGTTATTCAATCTGCTTACAGTTTCTCTGTACGGTATGCGAGAAAGTGCTCCATAATGCATGTTGCTTACTGGATAGTTTCGCCCTACGCTTCACTATTGTGGTGATTCCGTACGCCACAGTAGTAATTCGCGGGTCCCCAGACCCGCGATTGACTTAAACCAATGCAAGCTGCTTCCATCCACCGAGGTTGGCGTACCTAAAATATCATGTAAATATCTATTCATGCTCTAGACAATTACCTCCGTTCGAAGGTCTTCTGGCCACCGTGCAGCATCGTGTCCGTTCGTCCTTGTGCCGATATTGAAGCAAGGAGTGACCTGTTTATCAGGGAATGAAAGAACCGGGCGAAGGGCTTTGAAATGGCGGTCGACGGCACCCGAATAGCGAACTTCAAAGAAACGCGGCTGGAACAATTGGGCCGCATTATTTTTGAATAAGGTCTTCATAACCACAGGGATCATGACCGACATGTTATCGTAATGGTGGAAGGATAGACGGTCATGTCTTTCCCAAACATCTTCCCACACCGCATCAGGGTAAACACCAACCGAGTTGACCAGCCACTGGGAATAGTAATTGAGAGAGGTCTACCTAGTTAGTTATACAATCGAAGAGTGCTAACTGATGGGGATGTTCTTACGTCCATGTAGAATGATCCGCCCTTCTCTGCTCTTTCGATCAGAGCGTTCATAATGCCACAAACTCCTGCAACCCCAGTACTATGGAAGAATTACAAATTAGTAACTATGCTTGTATAGAAAGCACAAACTGACTTACCAATAGTCTGAGTTTGGGAAGATAGGAGTGACCGGCGCTTCATGTCCGGTTGCTCGGCCATATTCGTATGAGACTCCACAGACCTGCGAAGATAGAATCAGTTAGCTGCAATCACATTATCTCTACAAATTGAGGTTAACATACTGCATCACTGATTTGCTGCCAGCCACTTCGATCTTTCCAAGGCCCTTGCCAGCCGTAACAGTTCTCGCGAGCATAGATTAGACCAACTGGTCGATTCCTGACAAGTTCAAGCACGGCCTCTCTACCGAAGCCCAGCTTTTCCATCACACCTGGTCGGTAACCATCCAGGACAACATCTGCCTCTCGAATCAGGCTACGTAGCTGTTCCTTTCCAATCTCGGTCTTGAGGTCAATGGAGCAGTTCCACTTACCCCAGTTAAGGTCCGCATGGAGAGCATAAAATTCCAAGACACCCGGGCCAGTGACTCTCATCACACTCGCTCCCCATTCAGCGAGCCCCTTTGATATCGAAGGTCCGGCAATAACGCGAGTAAGATCCACGACTTTCAAACCCGCCAGCGGGCGCTTAACACCAGTATCTGAAGCTTCCTGCCACCACGTGGGCTTTTGGGTCTTGTTGGCGATATGCGTCAATTCATAGAGCCCAGCATTGGCATTCGCTTTTCCGTGGTCACTGGCCACGTATTCCTCAGTGGTCAGGCAGATGGTTCCAGCTTGGCGATAAGTCTCATTCATCAGACTGTCGAGCTCATGAGAATTATGTTGCAAAACATGATTCTGGATCAACTGGGTTGCCTCTGCCGTTGACGAAACTTGAAGATCCAGTGGAATGTCCAAGGCAGTCAAAGATGGATTAGCATTCATGCTTCCTGTGTTGTATTTGTTATTTTTATTTTCATTTTGGCTAGGATGTAGAGGTAGCATACCATGGACGTGGTAAAAGCGGGAATCTTTCGTCTTGTAGATACTGGTAAGGGCCGCGCGGTGGAGAGATCCCTGGCCAAGGTCTACTCCTGGGTTTGGAAAGATTGACATTAATCGCTCGATTACAGACAAATTCGCCTCTAAAGGCTTGCCTTTTTCATCGACAACATCAACGAGCAATGTTGACATGATAAAGAGGGAGGCATGATCGCTGCTCTCGGTGGAATATATCAGCCGGCAGGCTCCAAAAAAGTGTGAATGTCCCACTTACGTGTCAATTTCAATGTTCACTGGACTTTGCTTATACTTAGCCCCCAAAAGGGCATTAAGCCAAATAGCTTCAAGACCTTTTAGACACGAGATACTTTCAGCAAAACGCCAGTTGATTGGTAAGTTGGGCTTTGCATTTCCGGAAAATTTCACAAAGCTTGCTAGAAGGTCGGCATTGGCAGGAAGATTTGAGGAAAGCACAGAGTTCTCCAAAATGCCCTTCCGAAGAAGGATTTCAGATTCAGATGGTACGGAGTAAGCTCTGATAGTCATTTTCGGCGGTGGTTGAAAATGAGGGGAAGCGTGGGGTGCAGGAGACAGCCAGATATTCAACTTATGCTTGTCTCTGTCGGAATCCGCGGAATAATGGCTCGTATTTGTTGCTTCATAAGCAGCATCCGTGAAGTGGGCACTGATTCAGGGCTGACTTCGATTGGAAACTTAGTTTGATCGACGCGCGTTGACGATTTGAATGCTGCCTTCGGCTCTCTTCCACAACCCCCCACCCCCACCAACCTTTTTTATTTTTATTTTGTGTTTATATTGATTCCCACTAGGATGTAGTATCTTATAAAGAAATATGCGAAACTCTTACACTACCATTACATATTGAGTACGTCTGGCGTACTTCCCCAACGGGGAAACTATTCTTCAAAGCAGTTCCATGCCTTGGATCAGATAATAGTCCCTCCGCAATTGCTTGATCCTCTGGACGCCATCGTAGCCCTCCTAAAATGAAGCTCAAAGCAACTGCTTCTTGTCCCCTTCAATGACAATTATCGTTTGTATTGTTTACTCCAAAGCTATCCGAGATTGTAGAAGGCAACCCCTGGAGGTGATATGGAGCCAAATTTGTGACAGCTGCACCAGCCCCTCACAAACAAAATCAAGATAAACATGGACTTGAGAGCCACGTCGTTCGGCAGTCAAGAAATAATTGATGGAAATTTCAGACAATGACATCTGCTAAAGAGTCTGACCGTCATTATCTGTTACCCTAACAGCAAAACAAGCGAGCAACAGGCGCCAGAGACTGAAAAAATCTTTATTCGCCAATTAGATGAAAAGCCTCAATCAATCATACACGAGGCTGCGACTTAGTCTTGCTCAACTCCTACCCAGGATTTGCTAAGTCTCCACAATTCCTTTTCCTTTGCCTCATCAAATGCCCAGCTGCCAAATCCATACTCGAGAGCGTCCCCCTCACAAGGTGTCGGATGAACTCCGACAGATGCCCCTTCCAAGTATAAACCACCTTTTCCTTCCAACTCGCTCGATACCGCGCCATAGATAGTAGTTGCACAGGCTTGTTCAAGACTGGACAGATAGGCCTGAGCGCGCTTCTCTTCCATGGCTGCCTTCATCTCCTCCTGTGAGTGCTTCTGGAGGTTGGGGCTCACAAAGGCACCGGGATGCACACTAAATCCATGAAGGCCATGTACTCCATACAAGCGCTCAATCTGTGTGGTCATGTAGATATTGGCTGTTTTGCTGGATCCGTACGCAAGCCAGCCGTTATAATTCCCTTCGAAATTAATGTTGTCGAGATTGACAAGGCTATATCGTCATCGTCGTCATCGTGGGTCCGGAGGTTCTTTGACAATGTTCCGTGCCGATGTGATTGTACAGCAAAGCAAACCGGTACCTTATTGCTATTAAAGGCACATAGTTCGGTAAATATTCCATGTAGGTACGTAGATAGTCTCATATAACGTGAAATGGTGATGTGCCTGCAGATGTTCCTGAAACGCCTCCGATCCTTGGTTGACAGCCGTTGTGGATGTCGATGTCCACTCCGCCGTCAGTCGAATCCCATCTTAACCTCTTCCGATGCTGGATCGTCTTCCTCTTTGCATTCTTCTCAGGTAGTGCGCGGGTTCCGCTCTTCTGCAGACCTGCAGAAACACTACAAAATGGACACCACTTTTATCACGATCCACGGCATGTCTTTACCGCTCCTGATCGACAGATCCCAGCAGTCTCAGTCCGTGCTTGCACACTAACACTTTTCCAGACCTGTCCCGGGATGCTTCGATCCGTTATGCATCAGGCAGCATAGAGGCGGTGCTGGGCTACCAACCTCATGAAGTTCTCGATCGCTCTTGCTGGGAATACTTCCACCCCCAGGAACTGCCTTTTGCCCGGTCGATCCATAGTCGCGGCGTGCGGTTGGATAAGGCTGCAGTCTTGAATTATTGTTCGATCCGGCATAAGGATGGTTCCTGGGTTGGGTGCGAGTGTGTCTTTACTGTAGTGTACGATGTGTTGATCGCAAGTACCACTGTCTACGGCCGAGGACATGGAAGTCAGAGTAAGTCTTTCTTTTGTGCTTCGACAGAGAGCTTCTTTAGGAGACTTGCCTTTTGCTATTTGTTTCAATTGGCCTATTTCCCTCTTGCAAGGCGCGCCTAGCCCACTGTCTCCGTGATTGTCCCACTAAAATACATTACAACTATACAGGGCGCGCTGTTGATGCGCCCATCGTCCGCCAGCTCTTCAATTCCTCTCCAAATGATCCCCGCTACCACATGCTTACCTGGATCTCTAATAAATTCTCTCAGCGTCTGACCGAGCCTCTCCACGAGCCCCGCGCAGCCATGTTCGTGAACCGCTTCACGCGAACTGCAACGATCATGTACGCTACAAGGGGAGTATCGGAGATCCTAGGTATCAGTCCAAATGCGCTTATCTCCCAGAGTTTCTACTACTGCATACAAGAAGAATGCCTGGGTGGTGCAGTCAGATGTCTCGAAGGTGCGAAGAGGAACGATTCCATCGCTTACCTGCGTTTCTGGTTCCGGAATCCTCTACAAGACGTTCATGGGTCCGGTCTTGGATTGGATGCGGCCGCAAGTCTACCACCGATCGAGCTGGAAGCCGTCGTTTCCTGTACCTCAGACGGTCTCGTCGTCATCTTGCGCCGAGCCCGTGCCCCCATCCCTACTACCCCCGCTGTCCCTGCAATCCCCGAGCCAGCTCCGGTCTATACCAATGGTATCTTTGCGGCGCCGTGGGCCCCCGAGCCAGTGTTTTCCTACGGGACACCATGCGACACCCCCTCGCATCCAGCCATCCTGCGGCCTTCTCGTCCAGAGACCGGCACCTTGTGCCTAGATGGACCTGCGCCTGGTTCAGCAGCTCATGGAACTCCTCTTCCGGAACAGAAGAATACTCTATGCCGCGACGGCTTGGAACCCAGCTCTGGTAGCGCATCGGATTTCGTGTATGGCTCGGAGAAAGTCTCTGAACAGGAAGCGTCTGGAGGCCCAGGAGAAACTGGTCCTCACTCATACCGTCTTATGGACACCATCCGCGACGTGGCTGTCTTCGCGTGGGGAATTGTTGGCATCAACCGCGGATTGGAGCAATACAAATGCGGAACCCCAACTGGTGATGCTCAGCCAGACGATGAGATTGATTTTCATGATTCACGTTAGTATACGATTTTCGTGGGAGTTAATCAGATGATTCGGTGTTGTATGAAATACACTATTCTCCCTTGTACATCCCCAGCATTATGCATTGTATGTTTTCAGGCAATGAAAAGAGCCAGCTTCTCTATCCCACACAACCTTCACATATCTATTCATGGGACCACTCGGGTTTCTTCTTCTCAGCAAAGGCAGTCATCCCTAAAATGAAAGCACGATTAGCAAACCTAGCTCAAATTCACTCAAAGGCCAACTCACCAATCTTCTGATCCTTGCTCCCAAACAACGCATGGAAAAGCCTCCTCTCATACTCAACCCCCTCTGTAAGAGGCAACTCCTGACTCTTGTTAACAACCTCCTTCCCAGCAACAACGGCAACACGACTATAACCAGCAATAGTCTCAGCAGTCTTAACAGCCTCCTCAAGCAACTCCTCCTTCCCACCCTCGACAACCTTGGCAGCAACACCCCACTCACCAGCCTCCTTACCACTAAAGTTCTTTCCAGTCAGGATAAGCTCCATAGCCTTACTCTTGCCAACGGCACGGGTCAGGCGCTGCGAGCCGCCTGCGCCGGGGATCGTGCCGAGCTTGATCTCGGGCTGGCCGAATGTTGCTTTTTCGGTGCAGTAGAGGATATCGCACATCAGTGCGAGCTCGCATCCGCCGCCTAGGGCGTAGCCGGAGACGGCGGCGATGACGGGTTTGCGGATTGTGTTTGCGAGGTGAGACCAGGGGGCGATGAAGTTGTCATTATAGGCGGCTGCGAAGCTTAGGGGGGCCATTTCTTTGATGTCCGCGCCGGCTGTGTGGTGTTAGTCTTTAGCTGAGGATTGTGAATTGAACGGGGATTGGATGGGATTGAGGCATGGTTGGTTGGATATAGACGCACCAGCAAAGGCTTTTTCGCTTCCTGTGATGATAATTGCGCCGATGCTCTTATCGTTGTCATAGTTGCTCAGAGCTTCGTTGAGCTCCTTGAAGAGTGGTGTGCAGAGGGCGTTGAGGGCCTTAGGGCGGTTCAGGGTGACTGCAGTAGGTGGTCAGCATTAATGTTGTGGGTGGTTTGTTTCCATTGGTTACATACTCAGACCAACACCGGGCTTGGGGGTCGAGGTGAGGATGTGCTCATAGCTACCGGCGGCTGAAGAATAACCCCGGACTCGAGCTAGATACGAGGTCAAAGGGACAGCTGTCTTGGAGGTAGCCAAGCGGGTGCATTGACGTGCAAACATTATGACTGATTATGATCTGCAAGTGCTTGAAAAGTTGAAAATATTTGGATTGACGATGAAGGGGTGAAGGAGTACCGAGCATAACATCATAGATGCTCCGTTTCCCCGCGGCTAAACGCCGAAGTTAACCGTCCCGAGGTTCACGTGTAGTGTGACTAAGCTACGGCAGTCCATTGCCTCCACTATGTCAGAACAGATTCTGCCGGCAGCATATTAGTAAATACATAGGTTAACCATACAGAGGTGATTATATGGAGGCGGTATAAACATGACGGTGAAAATGTTATAAGGGAAGCTTTGTGACTAAGCTGACCCAAAGCAGCTAGCGTGATAAACCACTGCATAGCCACATATCACGTGCTCCTAAGTGGCTGGAGAGTCATCTCAAGCCTGATTGGCCAGTGAGCAGTGGACACTTTTCTCCTCCTGAGCCTGTGCCTTTCTCGTCCGGAATGTCTGGTTTCAGCTTATCTTAATATCATTTCCTTTGCTTTTTCCCTTCTCTCTTTCTCTTTGGTGGCCTTGACTTGTGTACTACCCGCCCTCTCCCCTTCACCATGGATGTTCCTGAGCCCGACCAGTCGCCTTTCACGGCCATGACCGCGCACACCTCTAGATTGACCCGGGTGAGTGTCTCATGAGGGCAGGGACATTGCGCAATGCCCTCGAGTCCTTCATTCCTCGAATCTGCTGGAACAGTCGGATGGAGCAGCATGCTAATCTATGCTTTTCGCATTAGCAATACCAAGCCTACCTCGATGCCTCGACCCCGTACACAACCTACCGCTGGGTAGGCTCCGGAGTGCTCCTGTTCTTCTTCTTCCTGCGCATTGTCATCGCGCAGGGCTGGTACATTGGTATGGACGCCCCAATCCTTTGGGCGATTGCGAAGCGCAATAATGCCCCCGGAAAGACAATGCGAGATAGCGTCCAATGGAATCGCCGGGAACCTTGGCATAAACAAACCGCTAACATGATCATTTTGCGCCGCAGTCGCCTACACACTCGGCATCTACCTTCTGAACCTCTTCCTCGCCTTCCTGACTCCCAAATTTGATCCTTCCCTCACCCAGGATGAAGGCCTCGAGGACGGTGACGCGGGGTCCCCCAGCCTCCCCACCAAGAAGGACGAGGAGTTCCGACCTTTCATCCGCCGCCTACCAGAGTTCAAGTTCTGGCACTCGGCCACCCAGGCCATCACCATCGGCTTCGTCTGCTCCTGGTTCTCCGTCTTCGATATCCCCGTCTTCTGGCCCGTGCTGGTTGTTTACTGGATCATCCTGTTTGTACTGACGAGTATGTTCCTCGGTCTAGCGTGGCCTTCCCTCATTACCTTTCTTGGATATCGTTCTAATTATTCTGCACAGTGCGGCGACAAATCCAGCACATGATCAAGTACCGCTACGTGCCCTTCTCCTTCGGCAAGACGCGGTACGGCCGTTCATAAGATCTTTGACTTTCTTAATTCCCCTGCTGTCTCTGTCTCTGTATCCACGATTGTCCTATGAATATTGTGTATTGTATGCGAGTTTTGACTTGGTGGGACTGACAGACACGATATGAAATGAGGTGAAGCATTGGACGGGCTCATGGCGATCCATTTTATGAATTTCTCCAGTCTTTGTTTTTATAATCACTGCTTTGCTTAGACGGTTGCCATTTGGACCGGATTCTTCACTTGTGAAATATGATTAGATTTGAAGTCATGACTCAACTTCCATTTATCCTTTTGGCAGCCTTTCTGACTTATAGTGCATACAACAGGTGTCATAAATGTGTATACAGTGCCATGAATTATTGAACAGTCTCTACACGAAAGCCTCGAAGCGAGTATGCCGTTTTATTCATTGTTTTCGTCCTACTTTGGCCTCCTTTTACACCTCGTTTCCTCATTTTCAAGTGCCCCGGGTTAATCATGTCGGTTGTATAAAGCTGGGGTTGAAAGGACTTATAGCCTATGGCTGTACTATGTTCTTGGAGATGATCCTGCAGGGTACTTGTGTACTTGACTTTCATATGGAGGTAGCCTGAGACAAGTACCTAATCGGCTGAGCGGATTTGCGGTCATTTGCTACTACGATCCAATTTGAGAACATTAAACGTTTGTCTGAAGCCCGAGTCCAAATCCAAGTTCCCAATATTCTCAATCTGATTACCGTGACGACTTCTCCACTGCAAATTTCCTATCACCATCCCCTCCCTCTAGATCTCAGGGAACGCTATCAAACCATGGAAACCCATTCACAGTCGCACTCCCACACGGAGGACAGCTCAAGCATGGATCAAAACATGAACGTGAACATGGCATCAACCTTCTCAGCCTCAACAGAAGTCACAATCCTCTTCACAGGCTGGACGACCTCCACACCAACCCGATACATCCTCACACTAATCCTCCTCTTCCTTCTCGCAGTCCTAAACCGTTTCCTCGGCGCACTCAAGTTCCAACTCGAGCAGTCGTGGAACCACCGCAATCCCATCCCGCCAGCTTTGAAGCTTACAGCCATACATTCACGACGAGACATCCACAAAGCAAAGCTCAGTCCTCTTCCCAATTACATGCGCGTCCACGGGTGCGAGGACGAGGCTATTGAAGAGACTCGTCCAGTTGCTTATGACGATGATGAAAGGGGACGCTCCGCCACTCATCCACTTGAACGAGGTGCTCCGCTGAGGAAGTGGTCTTACCGGGTTCGTCTTCCATCTTGGGAGGCTAGTGGAAGATGGTCTCTTCGGAAGGACGGGGTGCGCGGATTGCTGGAGTTGGCTAGAGCTTTGATTGGATATCTCCTGTAAGTTTTGTTCACTTTCGTGGCTACTTGCATATGTTGTGGTTGTTGAAAAGCTCTACTAATTGTCGGTTCTTTGGACAGCATGCTAGCCGTTATGAGCTTCAACACTGGAGTCTTCATTGCTGTCTTGCTTGGGGTTCTATGCGGGGAGCTAATGCTTGGGAGATTCTCTCGTGGTATGGCTGGTTGGCAGGAGGGAGCTTGTCATGCAGTTTGAGCTTGTCATGGGTTGTGTGCAATCCTATCGCGTATTCTCGTATCACATTGTTCGCAGGCACCCACCCAGGAACTTTCATGGTTAAATAAGCTTTTTTTAAGGCATATTTCCATCTTTGTATTGTGGTGATGTGCTTACAAGAAGATGGACGAAGTTATGACAAGGGAATAAATACGAATACGACTAATAGAGCTTAACATGTCAAGAACTTTATTATTTTCACTTTTTTGCCTTTTAGTTGCGCATGGTATCATGTCTGTTTCTTGCGTGAGAGAATGGCTATATACACCGAGCAAAAAAGGACTCAAAATGGTTCGAGTGCCCTCTGAGCTACACTCCACATGGCCAGATTAGATGTGGTTACATTTTACGAAAAGAATATGCACTAGTAGTAGGTGGAAAGAGTCAAATACCAAGGATCTCATTTCGATTGAAGAGACCTTGCAAATACAGTAGAGCCTACTAGGCAGTGAAATAGCTGGCCATGTGTCTAGGAAATATCCTCTTTTGGAAATTCATCAACGCCGAGGATGGTGGGCCAGGGTATACGTGGTCCTCAATCGCATTGACAGAAGACTTCAAACAGAGGAAGATGCCTTTGCCTCTGTTGGTTGCTGATGGGCGAAACCCGGGGGAAACACTCGTCGGATGCAACTCCACCGTTTATGAGATCAGTCCCTGGGAATTTGGCACATTTGATCCCTCGATCTTTGGCTTTGTGCCCTTGAAATTTCTCGGGTCTCGGTTTGATAATGGCAAAGTATCTGCCCATGTCTGTGTTGAAGGCTTTAACAATGCGGGATTTATCATGGGGACATCCTCTACGCTCTTTAATCAATTCATCTTACGGCTCAACACCGCCGATCTTCCTGAGAAACTGAAGTCAATTCTTGGTGGTCTTCTCCAAGGCCTCGGTAAGCAAAGCGATGACATTGCAGTCTACTCCCCAAATCCATTCTACAACTACGAGCATGCCACGATTGCTTACACAAATACCCCCAATCTCAACGTCGTCGACGGTGGAGAAGATAAACAAAACCTCCCACTCCACCCGTTGATTCAACCAATACGCCACGTCGATGTGATCTTTGCTGTCGACTCATCGGCAAGCACCAAGAACAATTGGCCTAGTGGCAGTCCTCTGGTGGCAGCCTATGAACGCAGTCTCAACTCTTCAGGAATCGGAAATGGAACTGTCTTCTCAAGCATCCCAGACACAAACACATTCATCAATCTCGGCTTGAACACACGTCCAACCTTCTTCGGTTGTAATAGTTCAAACCTCACTGGTCCAGCACCACTTGTTGTGTACATTCCAAACCACCCATACACCATGCTCTCGAACAAGTCCACTTTCCAGATGGAATACTCGATTGCCGAAAGAGACGACGTGATTGAAAATGGATACAACGTTATGACAATGGGAAATGGAACCAGAAAAGGATATTCTGACTGGTCGACATGTGCAGGCTGTGCGGTCCTCAGTCGATCTTTTGATCGAACTGGTACCAATGTGCCAGAGTTTTGCAGAGAATGCTTTGCAAAGTATTGCTGGGATGGAACCCGCAACAGCACGGAGCCGGGATCTTATGAGCCTGCGCTGATCGTTGCGAATAATTCTGCGGCCAAGAACTCAGCCTCTTATCTGCTGGCTTTCCTGGCGTCGGTTCTAGTGCTGGGTCCCGTGCTGGGTTAATAGGCATCTTCGATATCTGCTATTCAATCAACTTAACAGTTTGTTGTTCTCATCCGTGTCATGAGTCTACCTATGTATTAAGTCGTTATTTCTTATAAGCATAGATTATCTTTTTCTAGCAGTAATGCAATATTGCAGGCCCACAAACATGAAATTAAGGAGACATTCAAAGATTGTCACAATTATGTATGGTGTCACTCAAGAAGTATACGAAACCCATGGGTCTCAAAGCTATGCTTTCGCGGCACTGTTCTCGCTTGTTCTGCTTCAATATTTTCTTATCTAGTTCTTAGGGCTCAAAATCAGGTGAGGATGACTATCCCGTACCTGGGTACATCCATGGATAATATCCAAAGGGGATTTCGCTAAATTTATAGTTCGGGAACTACGACGAAAAACAAAGTCACTCGTTCATTTCCGATTCACAATTTACCTGAAAACATTTCAATAACCAAAATGGACATCGGAGTATTCAAAACCACAAGCTTTAGCAGCTCCGTTGTACGTGTGTAAGCGCCGTCACAGGATTGACGATCGCCCGAAACCAGCGAGCGACCGCCTTCCAACACCAAGTCAACATCCACTACAATGGAGCCACCAAATAAGAAGATAAGAACCGACTCAGCCTCTCCGGAACCCGAGTCAAGACTGGAATCTTCATTATCTACATTACCCGAACTAGTCACCTTACACAGAGTCGTCACCCCACCAGAACGGCCGTCAAGCTCCGGACAGGCCGCATACACCGACCCCGAAGCAAAGAAGGAGAGCAATG
This sequence comes from Penicillium canescens, assembly GCF_028828765.1. Lineage (NCBI taxonomy): Eukaryota > Fungi > Ascomycota > Eurotiomycetes > Eurotiales > Aspergillaceae > Penicillium > Penicillium canescens. Next base: position 977,852 of record NW_026703963.1, on the reverse strand, counting down.
GGCCAAAGGCCAGCCAAACAAGCTCTAAAGCTGGCTCCATTCCTCCAAAGATCATCGACTCTCCAATTCAACTCACACACATCCGTGATCTTCCCACAAGCAAAGGCTACAATGTGGACACGGTGCGACTGCGCGATATCCTCGGGGATCCGATGATCCGCGAATGCTGGCAGTTCAATTACCTTATCGACGTGGATTTTCTCATGTCGCAATTTGATGAAGATACTAGAGGTCTTGTTAAAGTCCGTGTCGTGCATGGGTCGTGGCAAAGAGAAAGTGCGAACAAGATTCGTATCGAAGTGAATCAACCCTTCTTTACTATCTAGAGAGATTGTCTAACATACACCTAGGAAGCATGTGCGCGATATCCCAATGTCGAACCTATCGTGGCATACATGCCCGAGGCGTTCGGGACGCATCATTCTAAGATGATGGTGCTTCTTCGGCATGATGATCTAGCCCAGTAAGATGCTCAACCTTGATTGCATGACTAAATCCAACTAACAGTATCAGGGTTGTCATCCATACGGCAAACATGATCCCTATGGACTGGACAAATATGACACAGGCTGTCTGGCGCTCTCCTCTTCTTCCGCAGAACCCATCCTCGGTACCGGAGACAGACTCACCAATTGGCTCTGGCTCCCGATTCAAAAGAGATCTTCTCGCCTATTTGAAGGCATACGGTCCCTCCAAGACAGGCCCCTTGGTTCAACAGTTGGAAACCTATGACTTCGAAGCTGTGCGCGCTGCCCTTGTTGCCAGTGTACCATCAAAGCAGCATGCCAGCGACTCCAATTCAGAAGAGGGAACACTATGGGGGTGGCTCGCACTCAAGGACCTGATGAGCCGAATCCCAATTAAAAACACCAATCAGGACAAAAAGAGAGCCCCAAAAAGCCTCACATCGTCATCCAGGTAAGACCCCCAACCCAGCTACTAAACAAAAACCACCCATCTAATCAACAATCCTATGCAGATCTCATCAGTAGCAACACTGGGCCAAACAGAAAAATGGCTAAAAGAAGTCTTCTTTAAAGCCCTCTCCTCATCACCGCACTCACACCAAACACCAACACCAACCTACTCAATAATCTTCCCAACACCCGATGAAATCCGCCGCTCCTTAGACGGCTACAATTCCGGCGGCTCAATCCATATGAAAACACAAAGCGCAGCACAACAAAAACAACTCGCATACATGCGTCCCTATCTGTGCCAATGGGCCGGCGATGGTCCCACAAGCGGCACATATATCGACCTATCAGGCGACGAGCCACCGAAATGGGAAGCTGGTCGTGCGCGCGCGGCGCCGCATATTAAGACTTATATTCGCTTTCGTGATGGGATGGAGAGCATGGATTGGGCGATGGTTTCGTCAGCGAATCTTTCTACACAGGCTTGGGGTGCGGGGGTTAATTCTGCGGGGGAGGTTAGAATTTGTAGTTGGGAGATTGGGGTTGTTGTTTGGCCGGGGTTGTTTGGTGATTGTGCTGATGAGGGCGGGGAGGCGGTTATGGTCCCTACTTTTAAGAAGGATCGTCCTTCTATGCCGTCAGAGACAGAAGAGAAGGAGAAGGGGGAGGGGACTGCTTCTGTTGTTGTCGGATTCCGTATGCCTTACGACCTACCCTTAACGCGGTATGGAGCCACAGATGAGCCGTGGTGTGCTACTGCCTCGCATGAACTGCCCGACTGGCGCGGACAGAGCTGGATTGTTTGATTCCGTTATGATCTGTTGACGAAGTGGAACAGCTCTTATTGCTATATCGATTATCCACAACACAGCTCCGGCAGCATTTCATCATTATCCAATGGAATTTCAGTATGTGAAGGACAGGAGCGTCTAGTAAACGCAAAATTCTTTCATGGATAGTAGCATGCAATTGTATTCGTCGTATTCGTTCAGATCCAGAGCTCCAACAGAAGTAATATCCCGCTCTGGGAATCACCAGATCTCCGCAATTGATTCCATAACTCCCAGCCAACTTCATATCCATCCAATGATGTTCTTCATTTCCTTATATCGATTCCTCGGCGTGTGGTTTAATTTACTCGCGGGTACCGTACTTGGCAATGAGGTTGTTGACGTGGGCGATGTAGAGCTGGTTAGCCTTGGAGGGGTTGTAGTCCTTGACCTTCTCCCAGGCACCGTACAGCTGCTTCTTCTATAAAGGTGGAGAAAGGGAATAGTCAGCCACGATCCGTGTCTCGGGGATTTCTCTACGTCGGATGGGTGTGCATGATAGATTGTGCTCCACCACCAACTCGATCTAACCCTCCACCCTCGAGGATATCACATACCTGGAAATCCATCATGCCAGGCTTCTCCATGACCTCGCCCTTTGAAACCTTGAAGTAGATGTACAGATCCTTCTTCTCCAACAGACCGGGGGAAGTCTTGAGGAGCATAACAGCCTTGGCGGCGAACTCGAAGGCCTTGTTGAGGACGTCCTTCTCGGCGGCGTCGACGCTCTCGAACTCGCCCTGCTCGGCGACCTTCTCGTATGCGGCCTTCAGGGCGTCGATGTCGATGCCCTCGGCGGCTTGTTGCACATCCTCGGTGATCTTGCTCTCTTTCTTCTGGGCGGATTCCAGGACGGCGATGAAGGGGGCGATGTCGGACATTTTGGGTCGTTGAAGGTTGTGTGGGAGTGTAGTGTTGGAGCTAAGGTTGGGGTTGGAGATGTTGAGGAGGGGTTTGTTTGGTGGGGGTGCTGACACACTCGCCAGTTGTTCCGAGGTAAATATTACGATGCAGAAGTACCAGTAGATATTGAGTATGTGGTATTTAGTATATAACGTTAGTATATCAAATAGGACAGTAATAATGATAAATTGTATGTACTCTTATCTTTACATCTATCGCCAGACGCCTGCAGATGCAGGATGATGCGCTATGAATATCAAATGCCAAATGTACATCACCAATCCACTGCCCATCCATTGTTCGTCAAGAACTCCTCACAAGCAGCCTTGAGTGCATAGTTATTGCGCAAGTCACTGACAGTCATGGGCGTGCGAGTCAAAGGATCAACCCCAGACTTCTCAACATACTTGGTGATCCCAATGCGATCAAAGCTAGTCCCAGAGGGCGTAATAACCGGATCATGCATGATCTCAAAGGTAATACCATCGATCAGATAGTCCGGCACAACCTATAAAGCGCACAAAGTCAGTCCACAAACGCTCAGTCATCCCACCATGGACACCAAACAAAACAAAAAGAACCAAACTCACCCTCTCCTTAACCTCCCCCTTAGAAGAAACAGCAAAAGCCTCCCTCACATTCCTAATATTATTCTCCGCATCAGCCCTCAAAGCATCCCGATCCTCCCCAAACCCAATCTCCCCAATCTCCCCACGTTCCAACCGACCCTCCAACTCCTCCAAAGCCCGTTTGACATCAGCCTCAATAAGCCCCTCCACAGCGCCTAGGGTAGCATTCATCTCCCTTAACCGCCCAGTCTCCCTAGCCGCCCAAATCGCCTGCTTCGCGCGCAATACAGTCCGCGATAGATTCTCCGTCTGGGCATTCTTCGCCGCGAGACTCTGCGTGTACGCGTCGGACGCGACGTCATAGGCTTCTTGTGGGCGCTGGAGGCCGAGCAGTGCTTGCGCGAGGTAGTAGCTGCTTTTTAGGGCGAGGGGGTTTTTAGGACCGTAGAGGGTTATTGCGCTGCGCGCATCGTGTTCGACATCCGCCCATTTCGTTAGTTTTATTCGGGTTATTGCGCGGTTTGTGAAGAAGCTTGGGTCTTTGGGGTTTTTGGCGATTCTGTGTTTGGGAGATGTTAGTTTGTGTTTGGATTGGGAGTTGGGGTTTGGGTGTGATTGAGGGGTGGGAGTTCGGATGGACCGGATGGTGCTCACGCTTGGGAGTAGAAGTCTTCGGCGCCGGTGTAATCGCCCTCTTTGAAGAGCTCGTTGCCCTTTGCTTTGAGCTCTTGCGCCATGATGTGTGACGGTTGGAGATTCCTTTGTGCTCTGTGCGGTTCTGGAGTGTACCTAGGTAGGTGGGGCGCTCCACAGTCACGCAGTGCTGATCGTGAAGGGTTTGGGACTTTGGGGGAACTTTTGTTCACGAACTACTACGAGTCTGGAAAATACACCCTGCAGGTCTGAGCTACGTGCTAAATTCAATGTTGCGAGAAACGTGAAATTGACTATGTACAGATCTATGATCGTCCAATTTGAAATGGAAGTAACATTGGTATCATGCGCTGAGAAAGACAAATCGGAGACAACATCTAAGCCGCGGTACGGAACTGAGTTTCATAATCGGTGATAGCCTGGACCTTAGCAGCAGAGGCGCTCTTAGGATCGAAGCGGTAGTTGAGCCAGTCCGAGGCCAGCTTCTTGGCCAGCTCCACGCCAATGACCCGTTGGCCCATGCACAGGACCTGGGCGTCGTTGCTCAGGATGGACCGCTCAACGGAGAAAGGGTCGTGGGCAGTCACGGCGCGGATGCCAGGTACCTTGTTGGCGGCGATGGCTACACCAAGACCAGTGCCGCAGATGAAGAGGCCACGGTCTGCCTTGCCATCCTTGATGAGCTTGGCACCTTCGACGGCTGGGTGGGGGTAGGCGGTCTTGTCGTCAGAGGTGTTGACGCCGACGTCGATGATCTCGGCGACGAGGGGATTCTTCTGGAGGGTGGCTTTGATAGCATCCTTGTAAGGGACACCGGCCTCGTCGCAGGCCATGACAATGCGGAGGGGGGCAGACATTTTATGTAGATGTGTGTATTAACTAGAGAAGATAGGGAAGATAGAGTGTAAAGTAAAGTAGAATAGAAGAGTGTGATTGGAAGTAGAAGACTCTGAACTGAAAGAAAAACCAGTTTGGGGAGACTTCGAGGGGTTCTTATATGTTTGACTTCACGTACTTCACCTTCCCCAGCATACGGATTGTCTCCGCTCCTTAGACCTGGCCTCGATATTGTTACGCGGCATATTTCAGGTCCAGTGGCCACCCAGGCGTCATAGCACCATTACAGCGAGCTATGAGTGGTCAGTGGCAATATGAGGTTAAACCGAGGTCGGATACATTAGGAGTCTGTTTGAAACGTTACATGCACTTTACCTCGTATTACACGGGATGTCGACCACATACCCTGTACCGTATATACTCTTGTGGCTTCCACTCACTAACTTTACTTATCTTCAGCCATTCTACAGCCATGGATGTCAGTGGACAAGGGACATCCAAGCCAAACGGTTGTGGCTTGTGCAAGGGCTGTTAACCCTCCTCTTCTCTAGCGGCCAAGGACAGCTCAGAATCTGATTCGCTTCCCTGACGCCAAAACTTGGTTCTGTGACATAAGATCCTGGGCACTTATGCCTAGTTACGTCCGAGCCCAGACGGGAAGTGGTTGACCTCATAGGCAGGACTAAACTTTCAATGTAAGTGCCGAAAACCTGGCAGCCTGCAGATATGCCTGAAGATTGTGAATGTGAATGCGAATTGCCTCATATGCTGAAAAAACAAGTCACCCAATATTCGCATGCACCGTTTATCTCCCCCATAATTGATGCACAGGCCCAGGTCTCGCTAGATTATGATGTTCCCCACTGCACTCCACCAAGTGGGATGTTGTTGGTTGCTAGTAGTGACAAGCAGGCTGTCGCATAACCAGTTCTTGTGAACCTCCTCCCGATTTTGGATCCACAGTACGATCTATACAATTACCACCTGGGATAGAATGTACACAGCCTCTTTAGGTAAATAGTATAGACTTCTCAACCGGTTTCCCGCTTCCCCTCCCCCTCTTGCCCCTCCTGATACTACATTGGCCCTCATTATCCCGACATTGGCCATATCAACGCTGATTCGTTTTTGTCCGGCAAATTGTACTCCGAAAGTTTGCTATACCCCTGAACTAAGTCTAGCGTGACATTATGGTGGACGTATCCAATTCCCTCAAGTAGAGGACATGGATTCGGAGCATACGGAGGACCCGGGAAAATGCGCTAACGCGCGGGGCATTGACAAAGGAAATTACATACCTTCCTTAGTATACCGGAAACATCGCTTCAATTCCCTTGAATTTCACTCATAGCAACTCACCCGAGCACAGCCAAGAGTTGGTCAAACGCCAACCCCAGACCCGATCCGTGTTTCCGGGGATCCCCTCAACTTATACTTTACACTCACCACAACACAAACAACCACATCACACCACACCACACCACACCACTAACAATAACCACCACCGCCAATTATGGAGTCCACCTACCCAGTCCTCCCCGAAAAGCTCCTCCTCATTTCTCTAAAGATGTACTTTACCCCAGACCGCACCCTATCCTACCTAAACGCCCTCCTAAACCCAACCAACGAAATCGTGCACCCACAACACCGCCAAAAACTCCTCCTAGCACTAATCCCGGACTTCCTAACAATCCACCCCTGCGCCGAGATAATTAAATCCTACGAGCAAACCCTCCAAACCCAAAACATACCCACCAACCCACCCCCCTTCCTCCTCGGCGCGCAAGACTGTTTCTGGGAATCTGCAGGGGCCTACACAGGCGAAGTCTCACCGTCCTCACTAGCGGCCCTAGGCTGCAAAATCGTCGAACTAGGCCACGCCGAACGCAGATCAATCTTCAACGAGACAGACGCGCAGACAGCTGCGAAAGCGGCGGCAACATGTGCACAGGGAATGGTTCCGCTTGTTTGTATTGGCGAAATTACTGCGCCTGGCGCTGTTGCGTCTGAGGCGGTCGGGAAGGCTGTTGATGAGTGCGCTGTTCTTGTGCGCGCTGTGTTAGATGCGGTTCCGGTGGATGCGCCGGTTATTTTTGCTTATGAGCCTGTTTGGGCGATTGGGCAGCCTAAGCCTGCTGGTGTGGATCATGTTGCTGCTGTTGTTAGTGGGATTCGGGGGGTTGTTGGGGAGAGGGTTGGGACTGTCAGGGTGCTTTATGGGGGTAGTGCTGGGCCTGGGCTTTGGAGTAGGGGTAGGTTGGGGGAGGCTGTTGATGGGATGTTTCTGGGGAGGTTTGCGCATGAGATTGGGGGTGTTAGGGAGGTTGTTAGGGAGGTTGAGGAAAGTTTGGGGCTCTGAGTTTGGTGGGTGTGTGTGTGAATACTATTCCAGTTGCATTGCATTTTGGCTTGTTTTGCACTTGCTGATTGAGGGAGGTTGATGCAGGTATAGATGCTGCCTTGATACCCTGACACCTCATATGCTAGGTGCGTATACCTTCATGTACGGAGTACGGTATCATGTTTCACGCCATACAGTCCCTTGTCACTGTTATACGAAAAGTACCATATAAAACATCTAGACAAATCCACAACATCTCACGAGACCTGAAAGGAAAAGAGGCAAAGAGAGCTCTGGTCGGGAAGCCTATCTGGGGATCCCGAGAAAACGGGCAAACCCACAAATTTATGGAGAAACTGGAGAACCTCGACAGGGTTGATCCGATTTCCCCAGTTTTTGTTCTTTATTCTCCACAATCACGCGGTAGGATTTGCTCAGATGATCTTAAAACTTTTTATAGCCATAACTTACAGGATATGCACTTTGGCTCTCGGTCCCCTACTTGCTGCTTCTGATAGGGTGTTCCTGTCGCTTGTTAACTCCTACTTTTCCCACTCCAGGTACCAATTGCTATGGGGAAGTTTTTTGCAGCTTTATTTGATCCACTGTGGACTCTGAAGCTCCAGTCTTTGCACTGATCGAGTAATCCGAGCTTGGATATGAAAGAGATGTCTATACATCAATTCTACCTCTTTTTGTTCTTTTTCTTTTCTTCGGCACTTCCTGACTCGGATGGGCTACTGTACTACACGGCCTCTCTACTTTACCCCTAAGTCATTTCATCCCGATGCCGGTCGAGTCTTTCGGACGAGAAATGCACCTTCGAATGCGAGCATGGGATAAGTGAATGCAACAGTAAATCCTATTTTTCTTTCCAATATCCAATCCAATCCATGCTACAGTATTTACAGTAATCTATCAAACCAAACCGCTCTCATCTCCCACACCGCTTATTTCTTCTGCATCTCCTCACGCAACTCCTTCTTCACCCGTGTGACAGTCCCAATGCCCCCATAGACAACACCAGTATACATCATAGCAACGGAAGCACCGGCATCAAGAACCTGGCGCGCCTGCTTACCAGTAGTAATACCACCAGAAGCGAAAATAACCTTACGCGGCAACGTCGCCAAATCAGCCGCCTTCTCCACAGTACCCTCCAGCTCAGTCGCAGGGGTATCGGACTTGGCATCAGCCGCAGAGGGAGGACCCTGGTCCAGCAAAGCGCGGTAACGGGCGACCAACGCGACAGAGCGGTCAAACAGCTGCGGGCCGGAATAGCCGCCCGTCTCGCTTAGGGTCTTCTGCTCTGCTTCTGGGAGGACAAAGCCCTTGGGCACGGGGTCGGGCCGGCGATTGGTCGTGTTGCCGACGATGACGCCGTCGACACCCGAGTTCCAGACTGCTTCGCAGATTCCGGAGATTTGTTCGTTTGAGTCTTCGTCTGGGCTAACCTTTACCATTACGAAGGGCTTGGTCTTGCGTTCGATGTTTTTGGCGGAGCCTACGACTGCAGTGAGGATTGCTGTTAGGGGTGCTGTTGCTTGGAGATCGCGCAGGCCGGGTGTGTTCGGGCTGGAGACGTTTACGACGAGGATGTCGGCGTAGCGGGCCAGGCGGTCGACGCAGTAGACGTAGTCGCGCTTGATGGCTTCGATGTCGTTGTCTGGGGTGAGCTTGTTCTTGGCTACTTGCACGGCGAGGAGCTTGCCGGGGATGAGACTGCCTGGGGGAACGTTGGCTTCGCCGTCTAGGACGCGCTGCTCCGATTCATCGTGGAGACCGAAGCCAGCGGCGTAGGCGAAGTCTGTGACGCGCTGCTTCAGGACGGCGGCCATGTGATCTGCGCCCTTAGAATTGAGGCCGTAGCGGTTGATCATGGCGTGTTGAGAGGGGAGGCGGAAGACTCGTGGCTTGGGGTTTCCGTCCTGGGGCAGGGGAGTGGTGCCGCCGACTTCGACGATGGCGGGTCCGATGTCAAAGAGCGCATCGGGGACGTCGGCGTGCTTGTCCAGACCGGCGGAGATACCGATGGGGTTGGAGAGAGTGTAGCCGAAGACCTGATGGGTTGTTAACGTTGGTCTATCTATGTATTCGCAGGTTCATTACCTCTGTTGCGAGGGCACCGTCGCTGTCTGGGTTTCCACGCTCGCGCGGGTGAAGACCGTACGGGTAGAGCATCTTAAGCACGTCCACGCCCATGTGGTGCGCATCCTCCGCATCGGGATACAGTTGCCGTATCAAAGGCACCATTCCATATCTGTGGATGCTGGCTCTGGTATCGGTTCCATAGATATAGCCCACCAGTAGGGTCAATGCCAATGAAGTACCGTACAACGCCTTCTTGGAGCCACGGCCTGCTTTGCGCGGGATCTCCTTGGGAGCCTCCTTCGCGGTCTCCTTGGCGGCATCCTTTGTGGCATCTTTCACGGTCTCCTTTGCAGCCTCAGCCGAGTCCGAAGCATATCTCGTCGCACCGGGGACCCGCTTCGGGATCAATGCCGACGGGCGTTGGGTCAAGCGGGAGGTAGGCAGGGCACGAGCCCGAATGCTGGCTCTCCAGGCCATTTTGGCAGCGGTGCAGGACATCTTGACTGCGGGGTGTGGGGATTCAATTGTTCTTCGTCGGCGGAGCCACGCCGAACCTATGCAGCCGTTAGTTTTCCGATCGTAGTAGCTTGGCTGGGATAATGAGCTTGCCAAGATCCAAGCGGTTCCGGCTGGAGACCAATTGGAACAGGACAGACAGGTCAATATGCACCCCGGGAAATACTTACAATTGCAATTGAGCACGATCCGAGGTTCTCGCACTTCCCTTACAGTTGTCAAGGGCGGATTCGGGTTCTGCTCTCTCCGGGCGGTGTCGATAGTGCCAGCACAATGTGGCGGTGAATTCTAACTTATACAATTCTCTCATGCTTAATCTTCTTTGGTCATTTTGGTATTGGTTAATGATACTATGGAGAGAGTGTATCGCTCATGCTAGCTCTTGACTTTACATTAAATGTCTAGACGAATGAAATCCATCCACCGTGATGATCTTCTATTGGACCACGTCCTCGTACCGGGCAACGCTGCTAAGATCCCATGACTAACTCCCGTTTCTCGTCTTGCGAGATATAACTTTAACTGTTTCTTTTTCAAAATATCGAACCCGGTTAATCTCCTGGCTTGTTTCTTGAATAAATTCCCCACTATATCGACAGCTTTGGATCAATAGCCAGCGAAATTTCAACCGACCCCCTTTCGAGCATCTGATCGTCTTCCGGACTAATCCCTGCAACAAAAAAGATGTCTAATCAACCTCTATCCACTGCCGTGGGATTTGATCATGTATGTTTCGATGGAGATAACACTTCAACAAACAATCATGTATCTTCTCAACAATTCGTCAATGAGATCCCACAAGAGGAACATCAAACAACTCACGGGAAGGAACCCTACCGCTCATTCAACGTCTTCAAAGATGTACGTTAGTGTTCTATATCCAATCAAAACATTTCTTTCCCCCACATAAGCCCTCACATCTACTATTATCAAAACTAACCATATCACACAGGTAGCACTGGGCACAAACGCATTCAGCTTCTGTCTCCAAGTCCACCCATCTGGAGGCCTCGCCCAATCCCCAAGCCCAGTATATCACTCCCTCCGCATCCCATGGTATAAGCAACGCCTGTATCTACCAGCCCCATTTGATCTCTATGCAGGTGGCACGGTAGTCCGCAGTCGAAAAGATCCATCTCCAGAACAGCAAAACCACCGCGCACATATCCGCTATCATGGTATTGAAGGTCTGGTGGGTCTTCATGCTACTGTGGATCTATTTCACCAAATCGAATCTACGACTTTTCGGAATGATTTACCCGGATCTGTGCCTGTTTCTTCTGATCTGGTGAAGTATTGTTCGGTTGACATTGTTCGGAAGGGGATAGGGAGGACGTATCGTGTTGAGATTGTTAATGGTGAGGTTGTTAAGACTTTTTATTGGAAGGGGTCTAAGGCTGCTTTGTCCTTGTTTGATGCGCGGGATAATGAGGCGAAAGCTAGTGATGGGAATGGGAATTTGAAGTTCTTTGCTGCTGATCGGCCGGACGATATTCTTGCTGTCTGGCAGAATCGGACGGATAGACGGATTTTGGGTTCTTTGGGCGTGATTGCGGAGTTGGATGTCGATTCGGATGGGTTGCTTGAGGGGTTGATTGTGAGTTGTCTGGCTGTGGTTGTTGCAGAAAGAATTTCTGGGCGTGGATGGTTTGGTGGACTGGGGAAATCGAGGGGTACTTGATTTATATCGGAAGCTCGTTTGGTACCATGTGCAGTGGGAACTGCCCCTATAAGAGAGCGGACTTATGCGGAGAGGTATTTTCAGTTCAAGGGTTGTGCCAGCCTTGATTGTTTTATCATAGAGAGCGCATGAGGCAAGAGACAGCATGTCAATGTATACTGGTAAGAAGTTGCGTCTATGATTATAGTTAGTATGTTCCAATCAAATGCTACTTATGCTACTTTGTATCAATGGAATGTCCTTCGTAAGGTCAATAAGGTCCAATCAACCTTAGTGTGGGCTGAATGGAGATGAGGTACTTTGATGGCAGCAAAAAAGGAAAGTTAGGCAAACCTAGCTAGTTGCTCATGGTTCCAGAGGGGGTCGAACCCTCGACTTTGGCGTTATTAGCACCACACTCTAACCAACTGAGTTATGGAACCTGGTTATTGTGTCTCGTCGGCGAGAATGTGGATCAGTTGGCTACACTCCACTGTCGGTAAACAAATTAGTTAGGGTTGGATTTTGTGCGGTTTGTTTGCTTCAATGGAATGTATCTACTATCAAAATAGCCAGAATCGTTGCTATGTAACCTTAGCTTGATGTTTTCTACTTCGTGGGTTTCAAGCATGTAATATCATGTGAGAGAGGGTTCCTGTATATTGGATTATGAGTGTATAGGTCAAATATAAAGGGCACGCTAGCTCGCGCTAACCTTATGTAGCCTAGTGGTAATGTGGGGCGCGTAATGACGTACATGCAAATTGTCAGACCTCGCTTAAGTCCTATCAATCATGGCCCGCTGAACCACACAATAACTTGGTTCCATAACTCAGTTGGTTAGAGTGTGGTGCTAATAACGCCAAAGTCGAGGGTTCGACCCCCTCTGGAACCATGATTTCTTTTTTTGTTCAGACTACCTTTGTCCCTTGAACTAAGGGTGTGGTTGGGTTTCTTTTTTTGAACCTTTCGAATAAAAAATGGTATTGAACACTTGATATTTGACGATTTGAGCACCTAGCGTGTAATATACTGTGGATGGGAGGAATATAGTCAATTTTTGAACTCAACTATATTGTGAGAGGCATGGCCGTTATTTTCATAACTACATCTGTAAGTCCCGATAGGGCTGAATCATTAGTCCGGCTATCGTTTCTTTAGGGTTGGGCGGGAGATCATAATCCGTGTAAGGATTGAGGCCATTGCAGAACCAATATTTGCTTGGTAAAAGTATAACTGAACAGAAATATATAAGTACCAACTTAGTGTTGATCGCATGCCGTGGGCGCAAAGAAGATGGCCAGAAGGAGCCAGAGATAGGGAATAAACAAAACAACAGTATACCCAGAACGGTTAAAGGATGGCATATAATATAGGCTGGATGAGGACCGGTAGAAATATAGGGATAGGAGGAATCTGATCATTAGACAAAACGACCGCGACGTTATATACACAGGCAACGAAAATATTTCTCCAAACACCTAGCAGTATGTCAAATACCAACATCAAATGCACTTGCGACCGATTAATACAATTTATTACCCTGTTACCCCCGAACGAACCCCTCGTTAGACGGAGAGACGGCAACAAGCTCATGATATATGCAAGAGAGACAGAGAAAATCGACAGGATCCCTATAAGTAGATCGATAGGCAATAAAGAGAATCAAGACAAAGAAATTGGGCGAGAAGAGATTAATGGTCTAGAGTCCACACACAGAGTAGTGTGTTTCTTACCCACCTATGTAGCTATATAGCTCGACCTTTCACATACAAGCCTAGTCAGCCATACAATTGATAGATTGTAAATGCAACGAAGTAATGAGAAAGGGTATCATGTGAAAATCCTCATATAGTGAGATTATTATGTGGATTTATACTATAAACAAATTAAAAAAAGGAGAAAGCCCAAATGAAGACAGAGCAACTACAACGTGAGACCACTACTTTTCTGCTGCCGCCAATCAAATCGAAGTCCAATAGTACAGGGAAGATGATCGAATAAACTTTAGACCTATAGCAATGCAAATTCCAGAGACGAACTACCTAAGGCAGGTGGATATAAACTCTCTGTTTTCTATTGACGCTGTGAAGTTATGGAATGAAACTATGAACCTCTACATAGCCAGCCAACCTATTTCAACCAACTGGCGATCGCATCAAGTCTGCATATCAAGATCTTGAAGTCGATGGATTTGATAGATACTTGGATATAACAGAACGCCACTCGCGTATTTCATGCACAGCAAGGCAGATCTAGTTATTTGATTTCGGGGTGATTTGATTCATAAATGTAAAAAGGCGCCAGCCTTACAATAACCGGGTTCCATAACTCAGTTGGTTAGAGTGTGGTGCTAATAACGCCAAAGTCGAGGGTTCGACCCCCTCTGGAACCACGTTTCTTTTTTGCCCTTCAGGTTTTTTTGCATCGTTATTTCTTTCCACTGAGTCGTTTCTCTATTTCCTTTATTACCCTCTTTTGTGATTTCAGGCTGGGTCTCATTTTGTTTTGATTTTAGGAGGACCGAAACCTTTCCAGAATTGATCTATACCGAGGAGCTGAACAATACAAGGCTGGGTATAAGCCCTCGATGTTATAAATTCCTCCCTAAATCATTGAAGGTAGGTATCCTGTTTTTTCAAGGAAGACCAGATCCACATTATGCATTATGTATGCAGCGACGAAACTTTAAAATTCCATCTCTTTAACACGACATGGAGTCAAGAAGGCTCTTTTGTTTGTATTGTCAAACTCAATAGTGTTATCAATCCCTTCGCTTCTTGGCCTTTGGCACGACATAGTCTATTTATCGTATTCCGAGTCTTTCAATCACCCCCGAAACAATGCCGTTCTAGCCTGCTGTGTACCGAGATCTCGATATAGCTACTAGGCTCGGCGTAAGATGTAATAGACTGTGTCGTACCAGAGGTGAAGAATTGAGGCAATTAAGTGGTTTCGCGTACTTTACAGCAACCAAATTTGATTTCTCTACTCCGAGCTGACCATTGCCTATTTTTGGCATCCAAGATCGCAAGATCATGACCTCGAGGTCATGAGAATAGGTGAGAAATCGTGATCCTGACTGGACATTATGATTCCAACTGCTTTTACGTGACTTGACAGTGATTGACATGCAAAGCTGCAACATTTTGTATAGAATTTGGCCAGGGACAGATATTCACCATCTTTACCTTGCGTATCACATGAAATATGATCCAATTGATCTTTTTTTCATACACAGCACTTTTCCCCGCGTGATTATTATAAATGCCTGCTCAACTATTTAACATTAGGAAGCTGCACTTGCATGCAGCTTTTCCATATATAACTGAGACTTAGCAGAGTATTTGCAACGAGCACGGATCGCCGGTCCGTACTTGTAAAACAGAAAAGGAGCCGGCATGCACAAGACGGCAAGAAAAGCCGGAATACAAGACGCCCAATGAATACCAAGATTTTGGTACATGTAATTGGTGAAAAGGGGAAAGACGGCACCGAAAATAGAACGTAGGATGGCATTAGCGGCCAACACCGATGCAGCGTAGATGGTGTAGGAGTCAATGAGATAGTTCATGACCCCCAAATAGATCAAGACCACACCAAATCCAAATGGCGCAACGGCAATGATACTCACACTCCAGTGGATCGACGGCGAGTTAGTCCACGCAAACCAAAACAGCCCGGCAGGCGTGACGATTGCGGCGAGCATCATGCCTGGTAGACGGGCTTCTGGAGGCGCATATCCTCCGTTGGAATCTTGTACGCGCTGGTACATTTTATTACCCGGAATTGTCGTTAAAATGCCTAACATGATCCCGATCATAACACCGAGGAAGGCTAGTCCGCCCACACCTTGGTTCCACCCTCTTCCTTCTTCGTAGACAATTGGAAAGGCGGAAAACAGCATATAGAGGGTGCCATAGACGATGGCACTGTAGATCGAGAAGAGTTGTACAACCGGCTCGCGAAAGAGGAATAATAACGGCCGCGACATTGCGTTTGACAGAAGTTTGGGTAACGACAGTCTTCCTTTGCTCAGATCGGCCTTGCTGCGGTATACTTTGCCCGTAACGCGCGATAAGGTTTCAGCACGTCGACGTAGAAGGACGGGCGCATAGGTTTCCGGCACTGCTACGGTGATGATCAGCCATACCAGGCCAGCCGTCGCTGCAAGGAAGCCTTCTACCCATCGCCACCCGGCGTTCATGCTTAGGAAGCCTCCAATGATAGGACCTAGGCAAGGTCCTAGAAAGGGGGCGGCGGCATAGAGACTGATAGCCAATGCGCGCTGTCGGGCCGTGAACATATCAGAGATGGTACCGCCGCCATTGGTAAATGGGGAGGAACCAAAGGCGCCTGCTAGGAAACGGAGGATAAGAAGGGTTTCGATGTTCCTGGCCCCGGCGCAGCCTGCTGTAAAGATGGCCATGCTGCCGGTACTGATGAAGAAGGGTATTTGTCGCCCAAGTGTCTCGCCCACTGGAGCCCAGAACAAGGGCCCGATAGCGAATCCCAACACAAACAAAGAGAGGCCGATGGTGGCTACTTCAGTGCTAACCTGGAAATGGTTCTCGATTTGGCGCATGCTGCCACTATAGGCTGAGGACGTCAAGGACACAATCAACGTGGAGAACGCGACAGCTAAAGTGATAGTCACCTTCTTTGCTGTGCCGAAAAGCAGTGGGTTTCGAGGGTCGTTTGGGATCCATGACACTGCATAAGGGTCTAGGTCGGTGCCAGTGCCAATATATTCGTATTCGAGAATCTCTTGAGTGATTACCCCTTGGTCGGTCAACAACCGCCAGTATGGTATACGCCCATAAGGTGCTCCAAACTTAGGGGGATGGCTCTCAGCCATGATGCGCAACGAGGCTGTCTTCAACGGGAGCCAAATCGGGTCATAGATTTATGACGCAAGGTTGGTCCGTACGTGCAAGACTTGGGCAGGGTGACTGTAGCTAATCACACAGTAAACATTTTCTCAAATGCGAAATCTGTCTCAGATGGTCGTGACCCACAAGGTGGACTAAGTACAGATTTGTTGTTGGGTCCACAGAAGGATCTTTGGGCCACTACGGAGTATAAAGCTTGGTGCTCACCTTTATCGAAAGACAGTTTGCTTTCTCAGGAAGGCATTTAGGAATTGTCGGGCAGAGACACATTATTCGTGGCTCTCAGGAGGGTAATCTGCAAGGGGGTGTTGGGCTGATAAGCAGAATGATCGGCTATACATTTACGCATCGATCGGATGGGCTATCGACACTGGCCCGAGATCTGAGTCGGCCCGATTTGGATGATTTGGTTTGGATGCCGTGTAAATACTTGCACTGTCCTCTTATGTTCAGAGAACGACTCCAGTTGCACAATTCTTATACAGTGTCGTGTTCTATATTTGTTGCGAAAGGAGGGGATGATGTTGCAGCCACCTTGACCATTCATAGGTCTAGCTCTATAAAAGCAAAAGCTACTGCAGGAGAAGAGGCTTGGCTGCATTGAATAATCACTACTATCAGACCTTGGCATATGTTAGTGTCACTGGTCAAGTTTCTTACAAATTACCCTGATTCAGATTTGCATAGTATTCACACCCAGTCAATCACGTCAAGTAAAAACGGGATCACGACTTCCCGTCCAGATCATAATTCTGAGGTCTTTGGGGATTGTAATAAATAAGCTGTAATATAGGTAGCCAGGCAGGTAAAGCATATGCCATGCCAAAAACCGCCAATTTCGTTGCTTTGCTATACGCTCAATTACTCGATTCCTTCAGTCTTTCAGTCTCGCCGATTGAATCGAAGGGAAAGATCCGTCGAGAAATAGTACACCACAAACCTAGGTGACAGTAAGTGGCGCCATTTTAAGCATCCTATTCACCAGGATCTTAGTCACTAAAACAGCACGTGATTTGTTTCGGCCCACTTTTACTATGTGTCCACGGAGTGCTCAGGGATCAGGTCATCCTTCACTCAGGGCGATGTCCCGTGACACGGCTATATATATACAGCTCCTTCGTCCAATCATCTCGGACCCCCTACTCTCACCGCTTCCCTTTTAAGCCATCTAGCAATCTCCCCAGGTGGTTCGACTGTCATGCGTCACACTAAGACCTAGATTTTATGCAGAAATGGGTTCATATGGGTTATGGCACAGATTACTTCTTGAGGCACCACTCCTTTTCCTCTAATTGCCTTATTTCTACTCTATTTAAGACTATATCTATTCTTGATCCCTCTGTGTGTGGAAAGAAGTAGGCTTATGGTCCTAAGTATTATGAGTGACATGAATAGTAGCTTAAGAAAGGCATAATTCAAAAATAATATACTAATGTGATAATGGGAGCTTTCATAGGGGAACTATTACTTATGTTACTCTATGAAAATTTCCTTTTGGCCCGAAGCTACCAGATCTGGCGTCGAATTACGCCGAAATCGTATCGCTGGGCCCCGGGCTCCATGCCACGCCCAAATTCCGCTCCTATTGCACCGTCATCTTGCTGCTCTCAATCACCCATCCCATTACCTGAACGGGCATCGTTATATCACAGCAGAGACTGTACATAGGCCCTTTCAGATCGAGATCATCACCTTTTACTCAGATACCCAAAACAGGTGGAACTAAGGCCACATGGTGTCTAATAGTATTAGAGATGTTACGAAGAGGGTGTACTCTGTATACCTTAAGGTGACCACAAGCCTCCTTTGGTATGAGAAATATATAGTTTCCATATTTAGGGACGGGGAAACCAAGCAAGAAGAGTGGCCAAAAAGAGAGTTCCCAACATCCGCCCGGGAATGTCTGACAGTCTGAGGGGCTTCTAAACGAGCCTCTCGATATTTCATTTATGGTCTCATTATACAGCACGATAGGACTCACTGTGTCCTTGCCGGAAAAGAGAGCGGCAATCTTATGGCAACTGTTTAAATGGCAGCAGAGAAGTTCTCCAAAATTAAAGAGGAACAATGTCCTTGATATCAACACTACACCTTTCCACCGCTATCAGATAATCAGAATTTTTACTGAACCGACGATAAAAATATAGGTGGAAGACACGTCGGTTACTTCGAGTATCCCGAAAGCTCCAAGGCATTAAATTACAATGTTTTCACACGACAGAACCCACGTTGACTATTACCGGTTTCCACCTGCCTAACCTGAATGCCACGACCCAGGTATATTTGGCTCGACTTCACTCTCATCATCCTCATATCTCCAGTCACAGCCATGGGGAGGAAAGCGAAAGGCTTTGTCCAAGTAGAACCCAGCCACTGCTTTGAGAAAAGGATAGTATTTGTAGTGATTGGATTTCCACTCCGGCTGATCAGGATCAGCGTCTGCAGATGCAATAGCGGCTACCATTTCGAGATATCGGCGCAGCTTTTTGTAAAATGGAATATTTTTTGAGGACTCGTAGTAATGGGTATTGCCAAAAAAGTTGTCATGGTAAGCTCCGTCAAAAATTTCAGCGTCTGTGAGAATCCGAGGACCAAAGTGTTGATCCTCGTCGACCACATGGATTGCGCTGATGAGGGAAGATTGGAGTATATGGAGTACCTCTTTGTACGACTCCATCTTCAGAAGCAATGGATTTGCCGGTAGAGCTCTAGATTCCCTGGGCTTGATCCCACGTACTTTCTCTGAGAATTGAAAGTCGTCAAGAAACCCGAAGATGTCATTAAAGTGGTTGTGGAGTTTCCGCTTCTCAAGTTTCTGTTCCCGCGCCAGAAGATCTGTCACCCAAAACTTTTTGCTGCGCTCAATCTTCCTATCTGTCACCAGGACATTTTTAGGATTGATACCACATTTTTTCAGAGAATCGATCCAAATATCGAAGTTCCCAGTGAATCGGGCAAGGTCTGTCGGTGTGCCATAGAATTCTGAAACCGCAAACAAGTCAGCACCATGCTGAATAAGTAATTCAATTCGCTTCATCTGATTGAGGCGATCATATTCATTATAAATTGGTCCTTGATCTTCCCAAGCTCGGGGCACATGGTCTAGAATTTCGGCCAAGTCGACGTCGAACACATTGAATTTAGATTTTGGATATCGAGGTTGAAGAGAGGCAATCGCGGCATGAAGACAAGTAAGTCCGTTCCATTTCTGGAAATTCCCGTTCGCAGAAACTGATAGACTTGCCCCTTTTTCCAGGTGCCATTGAAAGACATCAACGCTGGCTTTGACGTTTGAGGACATGAGGAAGAGAGCGGTGCGACCAAAAGAATCTTGATCATCCAGGATTGGTAAAAAATCGATTGCAATCAACTTCCACGGGAAATCAGTGCTTGATTGGCGAGTTTGGCAAAAGGTGTGCCAAAGATTTTGACCAGAGAAGTCAGGTGTCCAAGGGTCAATCTGGGATTTCTCAACCAACAAGCGCAAAATCTCCCAATCTTTTTTATCAAGTGGACCTTCTCGAAGGTAAAACACATATTGCAAAGGATTTCTGTTTGGTGGATGTCTATTAATATTATAAATAAGCTATTGTAGACTTAGGAAAGTTACCTTCCATTATCATCGACAACCTGAGCATTCACTCCAAGGTCAAGCAAGTAACGGACTAGTCCAAGATGGCCATTCCCAGCGGCCTGCAAGAATCACATCAGCCTACTTTTCGACAATCTTCAGAGTTAGATATTCCCACCATAGCAATTAAAGAATGCCCATATTTGTCTGCGCTGTTCGGCAAAGCCTGTCTCTCCTCAAATCTTTTCTTCACGTTCGTGACTTCGCCAGAGCAAACATCAAGAAATATCCCCTCGTACCTTGGGACTACTTGGACGATTGTTAGGCTCTGCGACAGGTTCAGTCCTCCAGTTGTGCTTGCATAAAGCTTTGTCATAAAGCCTTTGCAGAAGAACCACGAAGGAGCAAATCGGAGTTTTATCTCTGTGTATGAGTTTTGCTCTCTTTTCCGGGACTCACTTGTCGTAGCCTTCCTCAGGATTGATATGGACAGCATTCCCAAGAAAAGATTTAGTTGCTGGTTCCTGATATGATAGACTTCATGGTGTGTGCGCTTTCTTGAGAAACAATCAGATATATCGTGGTCACTTTTGTTGATCTCAAGTTGACTGCATCGCAGACCCGAAGATTCTGTCTCGAATTGAAAGTAGCAAGAACAACCACGACGATCTTTTTGGGGGATAATACTGCAAGAGTTCACTGGCGAAGCTAAATCCAATAGCTCAATCAGTATTTAGACAGTAACGGGTAAGGAGAGCACGGATTCACAGTTTCGTTATAAGTATAACTTACATAAACCTTTAGAGGAGTCCGTATCATCTTTAGATTTGGGTTCAGCACCAATCTCAATCTCAGCATCTTCCCCCTTAATCCAGCCATGCTTCTTTCTATGTTAGAAAGAACCAAAGAGTGCTGACAAGTAGTTTGACTATGACTAAACTCAGCCAAGCGTAGTAAGCAGAAGCCTATGTACTTACAATTGTGAAACAAGCAGAGCAAGAGACAAATCGTTTACTGTCTCCCTAAGAGACGCTCTTGCCACTGAAAGTTGTTCCTCTAAAGCAACGCTTTTGAACGGATTTTTTAGGTTTCGCAACCTCTTGTTGGCTCTGCGTGCCTCGATGTCCTGTAAAATGTCTTTAACTCTTTCTAATGAAGGTCTGCAGCGCTCCAAACATGCGATTACATCGTTATCTCTAGGCTCTTGAATAGCCAATATCCTGATAGCCGTTAGAAGTCGTTCAATATTCCTGAGGCTGTTCGAAATTTCTATTGAAATGGAAGGGAGATCATGGATACGCCTCCAATAACGCTGTGCGGATTTCGTGACTTCCAATAATTCAAGCGCCAGTGAACAAGCGCCAAAAGCTCCCGCAACGATCCCAAATACTTCTGCCATTGTAGTTTCTTAGAAAATCAGGAAGGTCGGAACTCAGAGATAAATGAGAAATTTCGGGTAAGCGTGAGTATGTTGTCAGGAGCCAATTTTCAGGTAGGGGATGATTTTCGTGGGCGGCTGCGCTCTTATAGCTATTAAGACACTCGTGCACAGCCCTTCACTTTGATCTATCCAATATGTTGCCCAATAATGCCCATGTAACATCCTCAGGGCTATGTTCAGATCAAGAACCCACTTAAATGCACAGCCATCAGCCCAAAGGGAGGTAGTATCCAATAAACGCCTCGCCTTAAGCGCCTTGTTTGAAAGCACTAGGCAGCTCCACATCATCCCTCCTAGGGAAAGGCCAAGCTTATGTGTGCCTTCCAGCAAGAAAAATATTTGCATGCCATACTGAAACAGTTCCCTGGGGGAGAAGAAGATGGCCTTTGTCGTCTTGATGACAGAGACCGCAGGCGGCGGGGTGGCTAACTCACCCTGTGCTCCCGGAGCCAATCACTTCCCGAGGCGGCAGTTTTACCGTCCACCTAGATTACAGCATAATAAATTTACTAGCCCACCTAGTTTTTCAACGAATACACTTCATGAACCTTGAAGGGCAGTTCATATAAAATGATTTATGGGTTTTGAAGGTCAATACAAGCTATCCAGTCTAGCAATATAAACTATTCAGGAATCCTCAGAACAACCCTACCATCAATCTCCGAGCGCTCTAGACGATCCAACACATCATTGATCTCATCCAAACCAAAGACATCGATATGCGCCTTAACATCACCAGCAACTGCCATTGCCAAAAGCTCATCCATTTCCTCTGCCGTACCCGCAGAGTTGCCCACAATGGTGAGCCCTATACAACCAGTCAGACAATTATATCCCCCAATTTCACACACGAGGCCCAGGCATTGAATACATACCCTTGACAATCATATCAAGCGGAGTAGCAGGCAATTTGAATGGTTGATTAGGGATACCAACACAGACTAGCGTTCCCAGGGGGCGTAGCATTTGCATGCTCTGCTCATATGCTCGCTCGCCATTAGCTGTGCAGATAACGGCGTGAACACCGAAGCCAGTGATTGTCTTGACTGCCTGCACGATGTCGACTTCTCGGAAGTCTAGAAATTCTGTGGCACCCAGTGATACGCAAAGACGCTTCTTCTTTTCTCCGCTGGGTTATTGAAACAGTATGGTTAGTATGCTTGTACCAGATCACTGCTAAGCTCGGATATTGTATACCTATCAATCGCAATGACTTTAAGGCCTTTTCTAGCGGCGATTTGGATTCCCCTATGCAAGAGTAACGTTAATAATCAAGGTACTCTGTATCTGAAAACGGTTTGGAATCATACATATGTCCTAGACCACCCCCGGCACCGAGGATGGCTAGATAGTTCCCCGGGCGAGTTTTGGTCTTCATGATGGAAGAGTACATAGCGATTCCAGCTAAGATATTTCAGTAGTCATATCATAGAGCAACAAGCGGAGAAGACATACCACATAGAAGGGGGGCTGCAGTATCTGGGGATACCTGCTCCGGAATCTTTGTCACATGGCACGCTGGACTGACGATGTATTCTAAATATCTGGTTAGAAGCCTGATATGTAACAACTCCATGAAAGAGAGGAAGTACGCTGGAAAGTGCCAGGTACATTCTGTATTAATTGACGAAGTCAGCAAAACACCATATTGAGGACATATAGGTTGAAACTGAAGATATCTGCACTTACAGCACCAGCATTCCTTTGATAGGGACAAGCGGTATGATTAATCTCGCAAATCTCGCACTGCCGGCAAGAGCTATAGAGCCACCTGATCGAATAACGAAGGGTTAGTGAAGGGTTCGTATAATCAAGTCTAAGCCCTGACTTAAAATGTGACATACCTAATTCCCACCCGCGTTCCAATCCATTGTTTCTCGTCAACCTCTGGACCGACTAAAAACCGCAAGAATAGTAATTAGTATCTGCTTCCAACTACTGAAAGACCCTTCAACCCTAATCTTACCGCCAATGACCTTCCCAACACCTTCATGGCCGGCCACATCAGTCAACATGGGTGTGTCGCCACGAATGCTGTGCAAATCCGAATGGCATACACCAGAGAACTCGAGTTTCACGAGGATCTCACCATTTACTGGAATTGGAACGGGGTAATTGCTTCGGATCTCCACCTTTGCGGAGACAGGAGCTGTGGATGCGATGACTGCTGCTGTTTGGGTTTGAGGGGTCGCCATGTTGTCTAACTGGATGTATTGATATGTATCAAAATTGCAAGGATTGAGTCAAGTAGGAAAGACTCTGGAGTTTTATATGTTGTATCGCAGGTGCGGGGTGAGGGCAGCTGGGCAAGATAAGCCAGTTGGGGTAAAGTACATTTGCCTCTTTATAGCTAGGAAGAACCTCTGATACCTAACTTAAGAGTTATACACTAAAATTGTCCACATACAGTTTCTTGAGAGAATCTTACCCTCTCCGACTGACTTCAGGGCGTGAACGGGATAGTGAACTATAAAGCTATTATTGTTTCTATAAGCCCAGGACGAAGAGCCCTGCTGCGCACAGCTCCGGATGTCTTGTACAATATAATAGACTGAATGCTTTTCTTTACCTGGTTCAGCCTCAACATTCAATTAAACAATTATCTGTAAGCCGCGAGACTCTGACACCGGGGAAATCATGAAGCAATATAAGACAAGGACTCTGCCGAGGCATAGCCGAAGAAAGAAGAGGCATAGCACCCCGAATGCAGCGGAAGGCTCCGAACCCATATGAGAAACTTGGACACATAAGGTATATCAACGATGAAAATCTAAAACCGGACGCAAACACCAACCCTTAAGCGTTCTCCGATTGGATTGTTTGCTGTAATATCGTTAGCTTGTGGCAGATAGGATTGGAAAAAGAAACATACCACCAGCCAATCCATTCCCTCATTAATACCCTTGCCGTCAATAGCAGAGCACGCGACAATGCTCCAGTTCCGGTCCCGCAATTCTCCCAGCTTCAAAGCCTCTGAAATCTCGCCTGCACCCTTCGCACCAGGCTGATCCTGTTTGTTGGCAAAGACCAGTAGCGCTGCATCGTGAAGTTCCTCTTCATTCAGCATGGCTGCTAGTTCGTCTGCCGCGGTCCCTAGCCGCTCAATATCTGTGGAGTCGATGACAAACACTACGGCCGCTGTGTTGGCGTAGTAGCATCGCCAATATGGGCGAATGGAAGTTTGGCCACCGAGATCCTATGACGCAGGAGTATCAGTAATGAACTGGGTGATCGTGTAGCTATACACCACCTACCCAGACATTGAGATTCAGGTTCTTATATGTGACCGACTCGACGTTGAAACCGATCGTAGGTATCGTAGTGACAACTTCGCCAATCTGCGAGCGCGCATTGTTAGTCCATTGTATCGATCGCGCCAACTCCCCAGTTCCCCAACTGGGCGGGGTTTTTGTAGCTCACCTTGAGTCTGTAGAGTAGAGTGGTCTTTCCGGCGTTATCCTAGATGATAAGAGAGTCGATCAGCTTCCATTTTCTCATCATTAACCTGCTTAGGAAATACGACACCACATACAAGTCCTAGAATCAGAATGCGGATCTCCTTCTTGGACCAGAGCAGGGACCACATGCGCGATAGTGAGCCACCCATGATGTATGCGCGCGTGTTCGGTCGAGTGAGGCGGGCTGATGCAACGAAGGATGAGGTATGAGCAAGCGAATAGAGAAAATGAGCAAACTGTGGTTAAGTTGTAGAGAAGTTCAGATGAAAGAGACGAGACGGGTTGCCGGCCTGTGCGGTGGGCGGTCAATCGGGGAGATCACGATGCGGGATTGAGCTCGTTCGAAAACCTGACGATTGTCCCTTCTCCTCTCAGGTCTGTCGGGTTAATTGATCACTTTTACATCCACTCCAGCTGCATCTCTTTTAGTCACTCGCAATTCGGCGCGATCACAGTCCCGGCGCACTCCCTAGATTCGCCGCACGTCCCAGTTGACCCCGGAGTTACGCCATGGTCGGAAAGAAATCGGGTAAGGCCCTTCGGGATGAGGGTAGGTTCATCAAACAAGTGATGATACACCTTGGTCTGATAGAAAGACTAATACCTGGACTATACAGGCCTGGAGCGCACCGATAACAACATGGAACTATCCAGCTGGCCCCAGATTCCAGCAATCAACCAGAAGAACTACTACACGTACGTGTACAGTCGAGACTAATAATCTGAGACCACCCCTATCGCTCGAGTTACGGACTTCAATGCTGACCGCACAATTTGTAGTGACTACCTGAAGCGCGACGACCAGAACCTTGCGTTCCGCCTGCAAAATGAGGAGGCAAGAACGAGAATGACGAAGAAGGCGAAGGACCACGACCGTGCCATGGCAATGGCCAAGCCCGAGACTGCGGAAGGCGAGGGCGAGGCAGATGGCGATGCCAACATGGAGGATGCGGAAGAGACACCAGCTGAGATGGCTGGCTCCAAGGTCATTGTCATTCACATCGGCAGCCAGAATCTCCGTATTGGTCTTGCGAGTGATGCGCTACCAAAAACCGTACCCATGGTTATTGCGCGAAAAGCAGCGACCAGCGAGTCTGAAGACTATGCAGAACCCAAGCCGAAGAGGTTCAAGGCCGAGGATGATTCTGAGCTAGAGCCTGAGAAGGCTTTTGGTTCTGAGGTATGTTCAGTACAATTTTCTTGAGTTAAAGCTAACAATATTTTCTTTAGTGGTCCTCTCAGTTCAACCGGATGTCTGCAGAGTTGAAGGTGCATATGCGACAGAACAAGCGACGGATGCTTCCTAACTCCAAGGAGATGGTGGTGAACTACAACCGCAGGACAGTACCGGAGATCATCTCTGAACACAACGACCCGATGCGTGTCGAATGGACCGAGCTCTCGAATCCCCCACCAGAGTATGTCGTTGGGCAGCCGGCGCTGAGAATACCCGACGCATCAAAACCTCGATACAAGCTCTATTGGCCAATTCAAAACGGCTGGTGTAATGAGAAAGACTACGAAAGTAAGAGGATGCTGTTCCTGGATATCTCACTGATCCTGGAAGACGCTATCCAGAACCAATTGGGCCTGACCAGTAAAAAGGACTGGACACAATACTCTTGTGTATTCGTCATCCCAGACCTTTACGACAAGGCCTACGTCACCCAAGTTCTGGAGATGTTGATGCGCGAATTTGCATTCTCTCGGGTGTGTTTCATTCAAGAAAGTCTGGCGGCCACCTTTGGTGCCGGCTTCACCTCAGCCTGTGTGGTTGATATCGGAGCGCAAAAAACGTCTATCTGCTGCGTGGAAGAAGGCATGTGCGTTGAGAACTCGCGTGTAAACTTGAAGTTTGGTGGCCAAGACATGACCGAAGCCTTTATCAAGATGATGCTGCACGATCACTTCCCCTATGCCGACATCAATCTACGGCGCAGACATGACTTCCTCCTGGCGGAAGAACTGAAGAAGAACATCTGCACCATGAACGAAGCAAGCGTCTCTCCCCAGGTCTTTGACTTCCATCTTCGTGTGGCGGGCCAGGATACGCGGAAGTACTCATTTAAGGCCTTTGACGAAGTTCACCTTGCGCCAATGGGTGTCTTTGAGCCTAGCATCTTCGATAACGAGAATAAAATTGACGGTCGACGGACTTTGATTGGCCGATCCGCTGATATCTACGACGGACAGCCCAACGATCCTACTTCTGCCGCGCAGTCAGAAATTTTGACAGCCATTGCTCCCCCTTTGGCTAAGATTAATGGTGAATCTCCCTCAGCAGCCGATGTTCAAGCCACGCCCAGCCGCCCACAGCACCCCACTGCTATCAGCAAACTCCAGGAGCTTGAGGGGACTCCCCGGTCTTCTGTTGCCGGGTCCCCTGTTCCAGAGAACACGGGAACCCCCAGGCAGGCGGTACAAGCACACCCGCAGTAGCAGCTTCATCCCAGACATCTCGTCCCCCAGCCGTGGAAGAACGTGATGATATCATACCAATCTACGCCTTGGACAACGCCATTCTGACTTCCATCGCACACGCCGCTCGTTCCGACGAGAAGAAAATGCGCGATTTCATTGGTGGTATCATGGTAGTCGGCGGCGGCAGTCTGACGGCTGGATTCCATTTGTTCCTGGAAGAGCGCCTGCAGGCTCTTCGTCCTGGTTTTGCCAAGGAGATCATGATTGGAACACCGCCTCGAGACTTGGACCCCCAGGTTGTAGTTTGGAAGGGTGCCAGTATTTTTGGCAAATTGGACGCCACGAATGACAGCTGGATTGGACGATTGGAGTATGATCGACTTGGGCCGCGGTTGATGGCCTACAAGTGTATGTGGGCTTATTGATTGTGTACTTTGGCTTTGTGATGCTATTATGAGAAGCTGGCGGTGGCGATGGGAGTTTTACATTTTGGTTATTATCAAAAGGGATATCAATATTTTCTAATGCAACGGAGTATTTGGAATAAAGAATGAGCACCGACAGGCAAACATAATCTAATTAGAACAGCACAGCACGAAGTTCGCTCTTCTCGACTGAGGTGGCCACGCGCATATAAGCGGTGAAATACGGCAGAATGTTGATCTCTGGCTGGAGTTCGCTCTGCATTGTCCAGCTTCGATTAATTCAACCCGCCTCCAGCTGTCGCAGTCTGATGAAAGCTCTTCTCGCGTAGAGTTGGACATAAAGGACTTTTAGCTGTTAAAGCTCGACTTCTGACTCCTATCAACCCTTGTTACAGTCCCCGTCACGACACGGTAGGTTTGCGACGACTGCCCTTGAGATCAATCCAAATCGGACTTATATTGGATTGATAGTTCAGCTTTGCGCTACAACTTACAACGCTTACGGCTGAACCGGTAATTGTTCCACCGTCCAGTTTGATACAGAGTTGCTGATCTGCAATGCAACCGACAGTGCACGACAAGATGTCCAAGTCTAAAGATGGACAGTCCTCTGGGAGCTTTCACCAGGATTACATTGCGTCGCTGCGCTACCGCAATGACCTACCTCCTCCGGACATGCCCCCCAAGTTTCTCGACATCCCGCACGAGGGCTTGAGCCGCTTCCTCACTCCCGGCTTTGCATCAAACCTGGCGCGCCGCGAGGAGCCAAATATCGATGTCGATGCTGAAGGTGGAATGCCCATTGACCTGGTCGGTATTCCGGGGTTACACTTAGGCGATGAGAGTGGTACGTGAAGACCGAATGTTCATTACATCTCATAACTGGGACTAACATGTCTGCCATAGCTATCATGGCCCCCGAAAACCCTCAGCCTATTGATCCTGCTGATCTCCCACTCCTTATGAGCATTGATCAACTCCGAAACCCCGTCCAGAAGAATACCAACGTCAGCTTCCTTCGTCGCACACAGCATATCTCGGTCGACCGCACCGCTGGAGCTGGAGCCGCTGTACCTGCCAAAACGCAATCACGGCCAAATAAGAAAGGAAAGCCTTCAATTGATGATCCTAAGCACGTCAAGAAGTTCATCACAAAGGGATTCGATATTGCCTACCCGCAGAGCAAGCACACTGGAGAGGATACCGAGAGTCGCGTCCGAGGCCTTCCCCCACAAAGGCGGAAGTGGATGCCTGGGCGAACCCAGTCCACCCTGAAAACTCCAAGCTGAAGCCAGTCGGCTTCTTCCCCGTCTTGCCTGACTTGGAAGGTTTCCCCGAACCTGGCGGTTTCCTTCAATTCAAGTTCGACAAGGCACCTGTGGCAGCCGTCGCAGGCAAGCGGGACAAGCGCATGGAAGTTGGTCTTCTGAGCCCGGCCGCACCCGAACAACGTATTGTTCACGAGCATGAGTCCAAGGTGGCTCTTCACGATGCGAACCCTAATCTCTACCCTCACCCGGGCCCAGTGCCCTTCGACTACCGCCTATTCCTACCTGAGAAGACCGAAGCCTTGAAGAAAATTCACACGAGCATGAGCCTGACACATCCAGACAGAAACGACCCAGAACTTTACACCCACGAGTCCGACGGCAACAGATACCACCGTTACGATCGTGCCCGCACCTACGCAACAAGCGCCCAGACCTTCAGCAACGAACAGAAAGACATCGCAATGACCCTTTTCGAGCCGAAAGACGGCGATACCAGACAACTGGCCGCCTACTACTACCCCATCATTGGCAAGGCCCGTCTCAAGCCCGAGCGTGCCCGTACCATCGCGCAGGCCGGTCTGGCACCTACATCCACCCAGCAGGACGAGCCAGAAGAGCAGGTCGACCAGATGCACGTCACGGTCCGCGATCCCGATGAGCAAGAAGTCTACAAGCGTGCCACGCACCGCCTGCAGGTCGATCCCAAGTTCGCGAGCAACATGCCGCCTGAACCTACCGTCGTGGAAGAGGAGCAGCCAGTCGAGAACGAGGATGCCGACAAGCCCGCTGAGGATACTCGCATGAGTGATGACGAGTAGCGCTGGGCGGGGCTTTTGATTATGTATAATGGGATCTTTTTTTGAACATTGATTCTCGAAGTATCTAGATTTCTTGGGTCTGGCGTCTGAGCAATGAGGAAAAAGGCGTTCAATTGAACAAGTTCCAAGCTTTTCATCGTACATTGGCATTGGCCAAAGCTTCATTACAGCTTGGACTGATCGGCTATACATATGTAGGAAGTAGTTCCCGGCAGACTTAACGACTCAGGTGCCTTCTTCCACCTGCTTTTGTTGCTTTCTTCCCATATTCATTTGCCTTCCGTGTAACCAATCCATACCTCGACCCCGAAGTCCCATACACATGGACGAAACGGTCCTTATAGAGATAAGCAATGCCACAGCCGACTTCAGACATAACTTCCTTTCGGGCTTTC
Organism: Penicillium canescens; assembly: GCF_028828765.1. Classification (NCBI taxonomy): domain Eukaryota; kingdom Fungi; phylum Ascomycota; class Eurotiomycetes; order Eurotiales; family Aspergillaceae; genus Penicillium; species Penicillium canescens. The sequence goes on along the minus strand of NW_026703963.1, from coordinate 947,842 downwards.
CCGGAATGCCCTGGGTAAATCGACTACTCAAGTTTGGAGTCAAGCTAGGTCTTGAGATAACGACTGCTGAGCAATATTGTCCTGAGCTGCATGCGCGTACATACAACACTGAGTGGGTGCCGTGCACGTTGATCATTGATCAGCGATATATAAGGTGGACCCTATTCAAACCGAGAGTCTCCGATACTGTTGATCTTATATGGCATGGCGGGGCTCATTGAGGGGGTAGATAGCTGTAGCTGTACAGTATAACGGCTTTGGCTAGGGGTTGAACATCTACATTTGGGAAATGGGGGCCTCTTCCCTAGAGGGGTCTTTATAGATGAATCCAACCCTTCTTTCCTAGTAAGCAAACAATCTTCTAAGATTAACTACAAACCCCCAAAAGATAAGGCATCCCGAAAAAACCCCATAAGGAACATACCAAAAATGGGATAGACCAAAGATCCTCAATTAGCCCGGTCTTATAGTTACAAGATCCCATCAAATCTGGGGAACCTCCAATGTGCCGGCAATCGGGGACATGATTGGCGCCTGTAGACCCTGGGAGTTGACCCCCAGCACAGCCTATCGGGGCCTCCCATCGCCCCCACGAGCCCGACGGGGCAGTGCCAAGCAGCACATGGTAACGGGCGGGTCTGTGAGTGGCTGATCTGGGGCTACTGCAGGAACCCAAATGCGCTTAAAGTTGACTATACTACATACTACATACTAGCTAACACTACATACTATGAGCCCGGAGTAGTCTACATGGAACTACTCTGAATGCGTCGATCATGTACAGGTACCCTCTACTTACACAATGCTCGCCACTGCACCTCCAATCCAAGTCCTTTGTACCTGCCCCTTGCCCCTCCCCCTCAGCATACTCTCTCTCACTCCCACCCCACCCATGTGTCGCCGTGATAGGAGGACACGGTTCTCGCTCCCCCCATGATGCGGCACACGCGCTCCGATCTCGTGCTCCTGGTTCTTGTATATGAATCCTGTCTTCTCTCTTTCTCTTGACTTCGTAACGCTCCTTGCAGATTGCAGATTGCAGATTGCGCATTGCTTGCAACATGGATTGGATGCATGTTTACATTGCCACAGCGGCCTTTTCGGTCTTTGCCCTCGTGGCCCTCGTTCTCTTTGTTTCTTCGCAGCAGGTCAAGATCGCTAATACCTGGGCTGGGCCGTACCTCAAGTTTATCTGGGCCAATTTCATTAAACCCCATGACAAAAAGGCTGGGGATCAGCAGGATGCTTTGGAGAGTTTTTACAAGACACAGGTGCGTTTGGTCTTGGCGAGTGACTGTGACTGTGACTGGTAACTGGCGATTGGTGATTGGTGACTGACTGGATGCAGGCTGCCGTGTACGATGCTACCCGTCGTCGTCTTCTCTGTGGTCGTGAGGATATGCTCGGTCTTGTTGCTGCGCAGTTGAACTACAAGGTTGGCAGTAAGGATGTCAAGGCTGGGAAGGCTGTCTGGGTGGATGTGAGTGTTGAATTGAATTGACTCGAGTGGTATTCATGGCTGATGCATTCTAGGTTGGTGGTGGCACTGGGTAGGCAGATCGACCACGATTGTTGAGACCGGAAGCTGACTCGCAGCAGATACAACATTGAAGCCATGGCAGCTTTCCTTCCCGTGGACAAGTTCTTCGAGCAAGTTTACCTGGTCGATCTCTCCCCATCCCTCTGTCAAGTTGCCCGCCAGCGGTTCGAGCGGCTTGGGTGGAAGAATGTCACTGTTCTATGCCAGGATGCTCGGTCGTTCCGTCTTCCGGAGAGGGTCGTCGATCCGCGGTCTACAAATGCAAATGATGGTGTCGACCTGGTCACTATGAGCTACAGTCTATCCATGATTCCTGGTAAGTGCCAGTGGGAATGCGGGCAAAGTCACGACATTGACTCTTTCAGATTACTACAGCGTTGTCGACTCATTAACTTCCCGTTTGAAGTCGACTGGTATTCTGGGTGTTTGTGACTTTTATGGTAAGCAATTGTTCACAAGATATCATAAAGCCTGTTGCTGACCCCAATACAGTTCAAAGCATCGTGGATGTTTCCTGCCGCAACTACACCGGTGGTGCCTTCAACCGTCATGTCAACTGGCTCGGGCGTGTTTTCTGGAGAGCCTGGTTCGACTTCGACCGCGTCAGCCTCGAGGCCGCCCGCCGTGACTACCTGGAATACAAGTTCGGAACCGTCATCTCCGCTAGCGAACGGAACTACCTCCTCGGTGGCATCCCATACTACATCTTCGTTGGCTGCCCGAAGGAAATTCAGGCGACCCCATCGAGCCAATCAATCGAGAAGCTGGATGCCTCTTTCACCGAGTCTCCCTATCTGCTTCCCGCCAACCACAAGCAAGAAATGGACCAGGCAGTTGTGAGCAGCTCGCAGGAGATCCGGTCAAAGGCGTATGAGTCTGCAGTCATTAACTTGAGTGCAAACCTGCCGCTTCCATCTTCATTCTACCAGAACCAGCATTACCGTATCCACTACAACGACATGCTTCCCAAACACACTCAGTTCCAAAATGAGTACATCTACGCATTCACATGGGAGGATCCACGAGTTGACCACCGCCTTTTGAACATTGGCAAAGACGATGTCATTCTGGCTATCACAAGTGCTGGTGACAACATCCTCGATTACCTACAGAAGGGTCCCCGTCGGGTGCACGCAGTGGACTTGAACCCCAACCAGAACCATCTCCTTGAACTGAAGGTTGCCAGCTACACAGCACTCGGTCACCGAGACATGTGGAAGATCTTTGGCGAGGGCAAGCACCCGAAATTCCGCGAGCTCCTCATTTCCAAGCTCAGTCCCCATCTCTCCAGCCAGGCTTTCCAGTACTGGCTCGAGCATACCCACACCTTTACTTCCACTTCCGGTCATGGTCTGTATGAGACTGGAGGTTCCCGCCACGCTATTCGCATGGTACGCTGGCTCTTCAACATTTTCGGACTACAGGGTGAAGTTCGCAAGATGTGCGAAGCTCAAACCCTGGCAGAGCAACGCGAAATCTGGCCTCGCATTCGCCGTGTTCTAATGAGCCGACCGCTACACTGGGCTATTGTCAGCACTGAATGGTTCGCCTGGAAGGCAGCTGGAGTGCCTCGCAATCAGCGGAACATGATCGTTGACGATTTCTTCCGTCGCAATGGCTTGACTGAGGATATGAAGGTCGGCAAGGATGTCAGTGGCCAATCGATCTGGGAGTATGTTGTCAACACGCTTGACCCTGTCGTCAATGATACTCTCATCAGCAACGACAACTACTTCTACTTCCTCTGTGTTCAAGGCAAATTCTCTCGGAGGTATGTTGATTCAACTGTATTTTGTGGCTTCTTACTAATTATTATAGATGCCACCCTACCTACCTGTCTCCTCAGGCACATGTCAAGCTTTCTACGCCAGGTGCATTCGACGGTCTTCGTATCCACACTGATGAGATCAACGAAGTGATCAACCGCATTACTCCAGGAACTCTGACCATCGCCGTAGTAAGTCCAACCAGAACATCTAACAAAGCTCCATCTAACACTCGAATAGGTCATGGACTCAATGGACTGGTTCGACCCCAGCGGAGACGCAGCCCCAGCCCAAGCCCGTACATTCAACGACGCATTGAAGAAGGGCGGCCGCATCCTTCTCCGCTCAGCAAGTATCGACCCCTGGTACATCAAGCACTTCGAAGAGAATGGCTTCTCTGCCCGTCGCGTGGGAGCCCGCTTCCCAGGTACATGCATTGACCGGTAAGTCCCAACTCACCCTGTCACTCTATCACAGAAGCTTATCAATCTCAGCGTGAACATGTACGCATCGACCTGGATCTGCACCAAGACCGAAGACATCTCCCGCCCCAAGAACCAACGGACAATCTCAGTCCTCTCCTTGCCTGACAGCGCCATCCCCACAGCCAAGCGATCGGGCAGCGTGGAGGATCTGCAACTTTGAGATCAGTTTACTTGCTTTCCTTTTGCTTTTCGATAAGACTGCTCTGCTCTGCTCTATGCATGCTGATGCCTGTACTCGGCCATGATACCTATGATTTGGAGTTAAAATAAAGATGGCGGCGTGTTGTTTCTGACTTAAAAGCGACGGAGTTCGGGGTTCGACTTCGATATGTTTTCAAGGGTGGGAAATGGGAGAGTTACTTTTTCACCGATTTCCTAATTGACGCCATCATTAAGCACATTGATATTCTGACGAATTTTAGCTGGATATAGCTATTAGCTATAACCAGTACATCAATAAGCCGGCAAACTGGAAAGTGGCTATGTAGAATCTGTCCTTGCAGATCACGTCGATCCCTAGAATACAATCCCAGGCGGATTTGAGCACATTTGCGCAAGTATATTCACATCATTATCTCCAGCCCTTTCCGCGTGTTTCTCAAGTGGCGGTGATGGTTCCGCTTGCTCCTGATATGTTTCTTTTTTTATACCAGATCCAGATCCCTCTATATATAATATAAAATGGAATAGAGATACGTATTGGTATTGACCTTTTGATTCTTGGGTCGATGGTTTGTACGCCTCTGCCTGAGTATCTTTGTCAGTCATTACATGTGCGACAAGATCAGGGTCTTGCTGGGATGGGGACTAGTGGGATGGGGGTGGGTGGTCGATAAGTTTTATGTTTTGATTGAGCTGGGGGAGAGTTTGGATTTGGTTATGGATTGGGATTTGGCTGGAGGTACTAGCAACTTAAATAGAAGCATATCGATGGAATTACAGTATTGCGGAAAGCATCAGAACTTCCCACTGTCGGAGTCTACATGACAAATTAAATATCTTCCACGAACCCAAAGCCCTTCTTATCTGCCGCTTATAATCCGCAATGCCACCGGTGTATCTAATTGCTCTTTCACTTTCCCCCGGATTATTTCCTCCTATATAGGTGCTCATAGTAGGCCAGAAGAGAGTCCAATTACTCAGCTCAACCCCAAGAGTCCGATGCTTGTAGACTGTCGTTCGTCCCAAAGAGCGCTTGCTATTGTGTTCTAGGTGGCCGGAAGTGCTATTTTAGCCATGCCTTCTCGGGTGTGTCCAGCGGCACAAATAAGCTGCAAGATTTAGCTCATACTTGAAACTGATGGGCATCCCTGTATGCTACGGGATGAATTGGAATCAGTCTCACCACACATATTCTTTCTTAGCCGCTCTTTCAAAACACGTTATACCTAATTTATTACGGTTATCCTACCCCTGTTCCAGGCCTTGGCAGGATTCAAGTGCAGTCGTAAATAACACCAGAGCAATGGCTTCCGAATTAGTCATGTATGGTCTTTAGGTTATCTAGAACAGCTCTCTGCAGACAAGCCTAACAAAAGGGGCAACTATCTGGTTAATCTGCTATCTGGCCAGCACTCAAATCCGTTCTGCGTGTTTGACGTTAAGTCATATTATGTTTTACTTAGCGCCCAACTTGTAAGCCATGCGCATAGCTGCCTGACCGTGGCGGTGCAATGTAATATTCCATAGAGCCTCACTTGATGCATTAATTAAGAACCCAATCGTATAGACGTGCTTTTGACTTTTCCGGGCTCATTCTCTACATCCTCATCTGTTTTCCTTACTTGTGTCATGCATTCTCCAAACCAAGCTCCCTCGCCTAGTCCCCAATGGTCAGAAGGACCGCAAAATGCCGTTCTAAATGCACCGGCGTCTGCCCAGGGAGGCTCGCGAAATATTGGGAACGGACGACCAAGCACCATTCATGACTATTGTCTGAAAGCAAACCGGGAAGGTCGCACGAAATGTATCTGGATTTGCATGAAGAAGGGAAGAAGATGGATTGCAAAAGACATAAGTGTTGAAAAGACGGGCTACGTGCTCGGAATTCCGGAACTACGCAAGCAATGCAGTTGGTGGAAACGGCATTCCCTTTTTTCTGTAGTGGGAGTCAAGGAAATCATGGTGAGATGTATTTTGATGCGCATCAATTCAAGGTACTAACAGTTTCCACAGTTCCGGTGCGCCAAGTACGAAAAAGCAACAGAAGAAATTTTTGTGTACGTAAAGAACTTTGACTACGACACCAGAATCGCAGACATACAGAGTGCCATCGAGCGCTCGGCCTCAGTCAAAGACGTGTGGGAATGCGGAGTGGATATCATGGGGAAAAGCCACCCCCCGGTATTGAATGCTCTAATTCAGCTTGGGATGAAATAGAGGGTACCTATTACTGTTCTGTCCAGCATTTCCGAGAGCTGAACCTGCAAGAGGAAGTATATAAGTGGTTGCCAGCAATGATAGAATGCTATTGGCAAAATGGAATTCAGTCAGACGACCTTGAATTTCTCGAAGCTGGAAAATTTGTGACTCTTTATAGGTATGAGACATACCATATCTGTTCAAATCTAATTTGTAAAATCTAACTTTGCTCTATAGAGTTCTTGCATGGGATACTCAAAGTGATGCTGCGAGTCCCTATGGACGAGTGATATATGGTTTCAAGTTGGTTGAAGGCTGGCGCACACGCTATCTGTTGTATCTTGTCATGGCTAGTCTTTTTCTAAGTGCTTGCGTCGTGGCAATCGCAACTGCGGTTCTGCAAGACTTTGAAGCGGGTTTGACAGCAGGCTCATACGCACTTGCAATCACAGCGGTAGCTCTTGCAGTCTTAACTTTCCTTAGTGCTGTCATTTGACTGGAGCATTGCTGCCTTTTCATGATCAATAATCAATATCTTCGGGTTCCACCTGCAGCCCGAGTACTCTGATCTTGTTAGAACACCCAATACCTCTTTAATAACTGCCTACTGTATGCATTTTCCAAGCTCTCTGAACCTCAAATTTAGTATCAATGTATTTAATACCTCGTTAACGAATCTGTTTGATGATATCCCGTACCCATCGGTCCTGGACCTCACAGAGAAGTAGGTTTATTGCAAAGTAATGTAGGGCCCTGGGGTCCATATACCTCTATGTAATATTAGTAAAGGAGGGGAATGGCAGAATTAACGACGAAGGTGAAGGGACACACGGGATATATTAGGATAGCCACTGATCATGAGCCTAATTCACCCTATATCTCGAAGATGGTAGTCCGGTATGCGTAGCCTTAGGTAGAAAATGCGTGTATAAAAAGCGCTTCAATTTTGAGTGGTATCAAGACATCAAAGCCGGAAAGGAAAAACCATAAGCCGCGAATATTTCGTGGGAATTGAAATGAAATTGAAATTGATAGTATGAGTACAAATTTTACATTCCTATTGTACAAGCGATCCAAAGTATCAAAGCAAATATTGAATCACCAAAGCGAAGATAAATCACCACATGAAGCGCTGGATCTTGCCTGGCTCCTGGGGCCACTCAAAGCCCTTGTACAAGAAGACATATCCAGTCACCAAGTTGATGAGCAAGAACCAAACTGTCTCCAAGAACTTGGGGGAGTTGACAACGAAATCCGCGCGGCGCTTGTCTTCTTCTTTGCGGGGACGAGTCACTCGGTACTTGAGCAGACCTGGCGATGGTGGGAGGTGGAGACGCCACATCACCCAGGGGATGATGAAGTAGCGCGGCTCGACCAAAGGTGCTGTCACGAGAGAGAGGGTGGTAGCGGCAAGCCAGATGAGGACGAAGCTGACCCGCGGGGCCTCGAGCTGAGTCTTCTGGCGTGCGAGGATGGATTGCTGAACCTTCGCGATTACCGCGGGATCATTTGGGTCGATGGTCTTGGTCTTTGGTTGTTCCTCTGGTTGCTTGGGTTTCGGGGTATTCTTGCGGTTAGGTCGGGTAATCCTCTTTGTTCCTTTGGGAGGCTGCGAAGGCTGGGTGGGTTTGGCTGCTGGCGCAGGAGTAGGCGCCGGGGCAGGGGCAGGAACGGGAGCAGGAGGAGCAGGAGCAGTGGGTGTAGGTTTCTCCGGGATTCGCATCAATTTGGGCGCCACGAGCAAAGTGGAGAATCCAAAGGCAGAAATCACAGCCCAACCAGAGAGGAAGTACACCAAGACTGCGGCATACTTGACTGCCGGATGAATTCCCAGAAGAAGGCGGAACACGTAGAACACATAGTGGCGGTTATCGGCGAGGGTGAAGGGGTGCACAATTGTGTTGAAATGGACCACAGCAAGCATGAGAGGAACCACAGCCAGAACTGACTTGAGTGATGGAAGCTTTCTCTGCTTCGCCGGCCAGCCCAGATCCAGGGACTCGGGAATAGACTTCTTTGGGGTAAGTATATTAATCAGAGGGATGACGAAAAGTGGCCATGAGAAGAAGGCAAAGTACGGCCAGATGTAGAGCATCTGAGCCAAGTGGATGCCTGCAGTGTGGAACTCCTTGTGGCCTAACCATTGGCAGCTATTAGCCTATGCTTCCATACGTTGTCCATATCAATGGAAGCTTACCTAGGACAACACCGTTGTTCCAAATCACAAATCCACCAAAGGCTGCGAGGACAATGAGATGAGGAAGAATAGAGATCAGCACAGCAGAAGGCTTCTTAAGAGCGACAGCTGCAAATGAGATAACGGCCTTGAAATAATCTAATTGCCTACGTCAGTGTCCGCACGCCATATATGTTCCGTCACATTAACTCACCAGCCAAAGTAGCTTCTGAGACCAGAGGATCATAGAGCTCATTTTGCTGTAGACCCTGTTTCACAATCTTGGACACCTTAGACGAGGAACAAGTGGAAGACGACGTTCGAACCTTGCGGACAGCCTGAAGTCCACCAAGGAAGACAGAGACCCAAAAGATATTCGTCTGTCGGCAGACAAGTGCAGCCAGACCAAAGGCTAAGAAGCCCAGAGTTTGCAAGACACCACTGCCACCGGCGGAAGCCCTCTTCAAATCCCAGTTGTATGCCTCCACCACGACCAGGAGGGCAAGAATATCCGTATAGTACAGGCCCGAGAAAAAGAACAACGGCGGGAACAAGCAAATATTCAGCGCAGTATGACCCAGATACGAGCTCAATTTCCGGTCATTCGTCACTTTCTGAATTGTATCCAGCAGCGTCTGCAATCTCCAAGGAAGAAAGATGGCAGTAGTAGCAACGTTCGTCATGCGTAGAACTTCAGTCGTGAGCTTAGTCGGAGTGCCGCGAAGGAGGAGCAAAGCCGCGCAAAGAGCATAAGACCACAGGTACAGGCCCGGCGGGGTGGTGAGTTTCGGATCCCATTGCAACCACTTGTGCGCCCAGTATGCCTGTGCTTGGGGAACGTGGAAGACCTCGTCGAGGTATGGCTCCGGGACAACCGCGTTGACACGAATCATCCAGACGGGAATGAGGAGCAGACCGAAAGGAATGGCATAGCGCGCAGCTCGGCTAAGCTGGGATTCATCGGGCGAAGCCATGCTCTGCTCTTCAGTTGGCAATGGCCATGTGTTTTGTAAAGTGAGCTACGAGCGCACTCGGGGAGCTTGAAGATCGCCGGCGGGGAGTGCAAACGGTCCAAACGCCATTCCGCTATCGACGCGAGTTGGCGTTCGGACACAACCAGATCGAAGTGAGTCGTGTGTGGCTGATCCAACCTGTTTTTTGGCTCGCGTCTTGTCTTGAGAGCACAATGGCTTTCCCTTTGCCGCGGGGCGTCACGGCGTCGGAGATCGCTTTTCTGGCGGAGATGGAGACGGTGACAATTGTGCCTCGCCAGCGACTCGAAGGCCTCGAATTACTAGGAGTAACTATACTCACGTCCTTTTTTTGGATTGTCTGCATGAAATTGACCATCTTAGGGCCCCGTCGAACCTCTCGTTCCTCCACGACGCGCCTCCCTTCCGCTCTGGCTCGCGCTTCTACTCAAACGCCAACGCCGTGCCAATATCATGCCACCTGCCTGGTTACACCCTGAGCCATTAAGTCTCATCCTTGAGGTGGAATCTGGACACCAGGACTACCAGAACGCCTTCTCCCCCCCGCCTCCACTGCCTGGCCAACCCAGCTTACTAGATCGTGGCCAAGAACCGACTGCCCGGCCTCAGTATACCCCAGATGGAAATCGGTACTATGCGGCGCCGCCTTTCCTACCACAGAATACAGCACAGCCTGTGAATTCTTCGCGGGATCCCCCTTCACTACCGTTCCACTGGGTCGAGGTCGGGAATATGCTCCTCGATGCTGCGAGCGATGACCTGGTGGACCCGGACCAGATCCGCAGACTACTGAAAGACTTGCGAGAAGTCCGCATGGCGAAGCTGAGGTCCGGTGTTGAAGTGCTGGATGCTGCGGCCACTGGTGGCGGTGGTGTTGCCCTGACCGGTGTTGGTTCAATGGAGTTGGGCGAAGAACGTGGGTTCGTCACTGGCGTGGTGGATGGCCTCCGGTATGTTTGATCCTATTCTTGGCTATCCAAAGACATTTGAATGGATTGATGCTAAATATCACAGAAAAATCGGCTCCTCCAAAGAACAAGCTCGACGCGAACAGATGGCCGAGCAAAGAGCGAATGGCGGGTATGATGGCACACAAGACGATGACGAGGAAGAAGATTACATGGAGTTCTAAGCGCATTGGGACATTTCCCACTCTTTGTTTTGTGGGCATATTTTCATTTGGAGTTCAACGGTGCATATGTGACGCAGACCAATGTTTCCCAAAAAAACGACTTTCATGTATATAGTCCGATATACCCTATTTCCTGAACTGACGATGACCAGCGGTTATAATCAAGGCTGTTCCAATTTACCTAACACCATACAGCAATGCAAACGCTCTAATACAAACGGGGCGAGGTAGTGAAAGAATGGAGAGGGTATATCGGCCTCGGAAACTCAAGTACAGGGTTTGGCCGGGGTTATCAACAACATACAAGCCGTATACAAAGGCCCCTTTTAAACAGTAAGAACATGGTGTGTGTCGTCTCATTGGGCGACACCCTCGTTCTTCTGCATCATCTTCCTCCGCGCGGCAAGAATCATATCATCTCGGCGCTTTTGAAGCAGGCGTTGGCGCTCTTCCTTATTCTGAGACCAGGCAGACTTGGATGGCGTCGCCGGTTGTGGTTCTGTTTCGGCATTGCTGGCTGCCTTTGCACTCAGGTTGTACCGGGAGATCAAATCCTGTCCGTCGGCTTTCGGTGCCGCGGCCGACGTGGTCTGCGCAGCGGGGATGTTGGCAGAGGGGATTGCGACCTGGGGTTGGAACGAAGGCGGTGGCTGTAGGAATTCATTAGTCGATACTCTTTGTCTTGTCTAATTTGAGATCAAGTCTGAAGCCAAGTTGCCACCTCCAACAACAGCCAGGGAAGCAAATGACAACATCAGCGTAACACGTACAGTTTCCAGCCCAAGTCCAGTCAAGATCCGCTCTGTTGTCGCGGCGACGCTTCCTCCATTACGCTGCAAATCCCACATAATATCCCGCGTGCTCAGCTGAGGGAACATCTGAGAGATTTGTTCTACCTGCGCCGGATCGACGACATTCCCACGGCCCCGACCTCGGCCGCCTCCTGCGGGGGCGTCGTCCCGGTTAAAGAACCATCGGAGGACGAAGAAAGATACGACTGCTAGGGTGAGGAGCGATGGAATATTCAGCGAGGGTTCTTCGTCTGTCATTCTGTCGGGTCCGCGGCGCGCGGGTTGAGTCAGGCTTCAGGTTCCCGGGTAGTTGGCGGAACGATTCCGAGAATGGTAGGGTGTCGTGTGGGATGACGTGACGTGACCAATATAATATCGAGGACAATTGCCAGGTGGGAATAGACAGTTAAGAATGTCAGAGCGCAATGCGCGGGGATAATTCAGCAAGAGCGGCTTGGAAAGTGGCGCTGACGGGGTCGGGAAGATCGGTGAACAACACGTGCCTGACGGCATGCGGAGTCGGATGCCGAAGTATAGCTTCAACCTCAACAATAGCATCACGGGGGTTTATATGGGTTATATCATAGTTAAGTCTACAGAAGTACTACAAGATCGACTTTGCACTCTACACAAAATATTCAATATAGAAGCGAAAGCACCTTTCGCAATGCATAAATCGTGAACAGAAATCCATTCCCATCCATAACCAAAACATACATCAGACCGAAAACACCGTCTGCCAAACGTCATAACAAACCCCAACAGACCAAGGGGGAAAAATATAAACAAGTGCACTCAAGTTCATACTCATTTCAAATCCGCCGGGGTCAGTGCCTGAACGATACTGGTACCCTCGCTGAACCTCGTGCGGAAAATGCGGTTGGCATTTTGGAACATGCCATCCTTCAGTGAGACGACAATGAACTGAGATCCCTTGAAACGGGTCTTGATCAGTCGACCAATGTTCTGGGTGTGCGACAAATCCAGGGCAGCGTCGACCTCGTCCAGGATGTACATGGGCGCGGGCTTGAACTGCAAGAGCGCCATGATCAACGACAGGGCAATGAGGGAACGCTGACCACCACTCAGTTCTGTCAAGCTTTGCTTCCAGACCTTGCCCAGGGACACCTTGACCTCCAGACCATCAGTGATATCTTTGCCCTCTGGGGGATCGAGCTTGGCAAAACTGCCTGGTAGGAGCTCGTTGAAGATCTGTCCAAAGTCGCCATTGACCTTGACCCAGGTCTTGTGGAGAGCCTCCTTCTTGTATTCATTAAGGTTGATGATGGTCTCTTCGATCTTTCGCTTATCGCGAATGACCGTCTTCATCATGTTTTTGAGGGCTGCCTCCTTCTTCTCAACGCTGTCGATCATGTTCATGACCTTGGGGTTGATCTTCTTCTTCATGCCCTGGGATCGCTCTGTCAAGTTCCGTAGCGTTGACTTGCACTCAGCAATGTTCTGGTTCTGGAAGTGGTAGGGCGTATTGGCGCGTCCGAACTGCTCCTTCTCGTCCGCAATCCACTCGTGCTCTTGCTCCATGTGAGCTACAGCCTGGCTTGCAGTGTACTGGTCCTTTTGTAGCTTTTCGAGCTGGTGGCCGAGTTTTTGCGCTTCTAGGCCTTCTTCGGTGATCTGAGAGGATTTGGACTGCATGGCCTCCTCCAATTCTCGTAGTTCTTCATCGAAACCAGTCAATTTAGCTCTCTCATCATCGAGCTGGGCTTGCGCAACATCGTGAGCATCCTGTGGTTGTCAGTCATATGGCTCTTAGTATTGTGATGAATGGCAGTTACCTTTAATCGGATCTGCTCTCGTGTCTGTGACTCTATCTCTTCCAATTGAGCCTTCAGGGTATTGTCGGATTCAACCAACTGCTCCTCAGCGGCAGACAAATCGCTGCCGACTTGTTCAGAATCCAATCTGGTGGTCTGCAATTCTTTCTGCAGCTCCTTGACTGAGATAGAATTCTTGGCAAGACTCTTCTTGAGCTTGGCGAGTGAAGCCTCGAGCTCTGCAAGCTTGCTGTCTTTGTTGTCGCTGAATTCGCTCATGTCCTTCTCAATTCGCTTAATATCCTTGGATGCTTCGGCCTGGCGAACCTTAGCGTCGGCGATGTCTTTCTTGAGTTGCTCGATGTTCGCTCTCATCTCTTCGACAGCTTGGATAATCTAGAACAAATTAGCACAAATTACGAAACCGGACGAGAAGAAACACATACCGAAGAAGAAGAGTTGCTGTTAATCTGCTCCTCAGTAAGTCTGATCTCGTGGGTTTTAAGATCCAGATCCTGCTTGATGGAGCGAACTGCATCGAGCTTCTTCTTTTCCTTGTTCATGTGGTCCTCCAAAGTTGCAAGTTGACGCTCCTTGCTTCGCAGCTCTTTGGTAATTTCATTCAACTTCTGCAGAGTAACGAGAACTCCACTGGAATTGGGGAGCTTCCACCAGAAAGGGTTCCAGATGGATCGTAGACGTCGCCCTCCAGCGTGACACTCTTCATCCGGACTGATGGATCAAAGGTCACCTTCTTAGCCGTGTTGGCATCTTGACAGATCAGTGTGTTACCGAACACGTAGTTCATAGCTGCGAGAACATCTTCGTCGTATCCTACCAAAGACAAGGCAAGGTCGACCTTTCCAGGGGCAAGATTCTGGGCAGCTCCGATCTTTTCGGCGGACGCCTTGAACGCGGAGATCTTATTAAGGGGAATTATAGTCACACGCTTGCGTAGTTTTCCTTTCTGAAGCAGCTGTGTTCCGGTTTCCGCACTGTCGACAACCACGTTGTAAAGACGACCTCCAGCGCAAATCTCCAGTGCAGTCGCAGCAGGGACCTGATCTTTGTTGAGAGTGAAGAGCTGAGCAACCAAGCCCTTAACCTTTGACCGGTCGAAGTTGGGATGAGGGTCTGCGTAGTTGAAATCGATATTCGCCGCCTGTCGCTTGAGAGCATCAGCCCTTTGGCGGAGCTCACGTATATCCCGCTGCAGCCCTGTCTGCTCCTGATAGATCTGTTCCTCCTTTCCGGGCTCAAACCCAAGCCGAGTAAGCTCCGACTCGAGCTTGTTAGCCTGTGACTTCAGTCCTTCGAGGTCACGAAGAAGGCCAGAGTTTTGCTCCTTGGCCTTCTTTGCGCGAGGCTCTTCCTCTTTGATTCTCTTCTCGAGGTGGGTAATCTTGAGCTTGCCCTGCTCTTGTTCTGTTGCGGCATTGCTTGCTCGGTTGCGGGCATCTTGCAGCTGACCCTGATAACCACTCTCTTGGCCTTCTTTCGAGGCGACACCGGTTTGAAGCGTCTGGAGGAGTTCCTCCTTCTGTTCCACTTCCAAATTTTGTGCGTCGAGTTCGGATTTTGCGGCATCGTATTGGGTCTGTACCTTTTCGTAGATTTTCCGTTTCTCCTTCAGGACCTTTTCAAGCTCTGTGACCGTACTTTGGATGGTCTTTCGCTTTTCCTTTTCCTCGTCCATGCTTGCATTCTTCAGATCAAAAACAGTGGTCAATCGGACCAGCTCATGTGAGTAGTTTTTAACTTCATCCTCGAGCCCTTGGAACTTTCCGCCTTTCCGGAGTTCCTTGTCGCGAGCTGTGCGCACTCGCTTCACGTCCTCCTCCAAATGGGCGATCTCATTCTTGAGCTTGGATGCGTTGTCCTCCAGAGCTTGAACTTTGCTGCGTTTGTTTTCGCACTCATCACCCGCAACTCGCAGTCGCTCACCGCCACGAACGTAATCGTGAGCAACAACAAGTCGTGTCAATCGCTCGAGATCGTTTTGCGTTTGTTGAAAGTCAAGGAAAGCTCGCTTCTCCGACCTGAGCTTTTCGAGCTTAGGCTCGATTTCTTCTTTCAGCAATTCCTCGATCTCGCGCAGCTTCAGCTCCTTCTTTCCCATTGTCCGGTTGGCCTTCTCCCTGCGATCCTCGAACATTCGTGTACCGGCTGCCTCCTCAATCATCGACAGAATCTCGACTGCCTTCATGTTCAAGACCTTCGTAATCCGACCTTGCATAATCAAGAAGTTGGGGTTGTTGATGTTCAGCTGAACACTCTGAAACAGGTTCTGGACGGTTTGTTGCTGCGCGCGGTGGCCGTTGATCAAATATTTGCTTGTGCCGCCCAGCACAATCTGGCGGGTGACCGAGATATTCGCATATTCCTCGAATCCGATCGGCGATTTCGCTGTATCCCGGTTGTCGAACACGATCGTCACGCTGGCTTTGGTGACACCGGCTTGACCGCGCTTGTAGATGAGATCTTGGAGGTTCTGTGCGCGGACCGTCGTCATGTTGGTGATACCGAGCACGAAACAAATGGCATCAAGGATGTTGGATTTACCACTGCCGTTCAGGCCAGTGATGGAGTTGAACGATTCGTCCCTGCATTGCGCGATTAGTCAAGTCCTTCATTTCCATCTCACCATCGCTCCTTTCGAAACTATGAGCCCAATTTTTGCTTGAATGAGGATTGCATACCATCCCGAGATCACCGTACGCACGGCGTACGATTTGAAGCCCTGCCAGGAATTAGCGCGCGAGCGGTAAGCGATGCAATGCGACTCACGTCTATGACAATTTCAGTAATCCTCATGGTTCCGGAACGGCGTTCTGCTGCGCAGAGTGCATGGGACCGAGGAAAGTGGAGGGGGAGCGCGATTGTTTTGCCGCAGTAGCTGTTTATGCTTTCCCCATTCGGGTCTGGCGCTGTTGCTGAGGTCAGCGCGGGGCCATCACGTGCTACCATCGAAGTATGAAAGACTCGGCGACTTCAAGATGAAGTCGCCGGCATTGAGAAAATTGAAATGGGATTACTAAACTTAGGTCTGAGTTAAAATGCGCAATTTGATGACTACATCACTCCTGTGACTCAAACCTTACGACCAACCAGGACACAATCCACCGGGGTACTTACGCCACGCAGCCAACCACATATTAACTTGCCCGTTATGCAACTTGGGCTTTGACACCACGATATTGAACTAGAACATCTGGAAGGCCTGGACTGATAACAGCTGCCTTTTTGATACATATTAAAAGAATTGATGGTACTTAGTCTCCACCCACGGAGACATTGTCGGACACTTTTCTATCCTGACAGCAAATTGTATTTCAAAGACGATACCACAACTTATTTAAGATGGCACGGTTTCCAGATTGACCAGAGTATTTCCCATGCTCCCAACTCGTCACATTACTCGACGTCTTTCAAACATCAGTTTAAAATTCAGTCATCAATACTGCCGACTCATCATGCCTCCCAAGGTTGACACGGAAACCCTCTTCAAAAGTGAAGCTTTTGCCGCCCAGTACAAATTCGCTGAGACCTTCACCGGCCCATTCGGTCAGTCACTGATTGGGCAGACCAAGCTGGTCGAAGTCGCGAAGGCTAGACCAGACCAGCCTCTCTTTGTTCTTGACAATGCCTGTGGCACGGGCATCATCTCCAGCCTTCTGAACGGAAAGCTGGATAGTTCTATAAAAAAGAACTGGAAGTTGACTTGTGGAGACATCTCAACACGGCTACTTGAATACACTGGACGTCGTATGAAAGAAGAAGACTGGCAGAATGCAGAGACTAAATTCGTGAATGCGCAAGAGACTGGACTTCCAAGTGATTACTTCACTCATGTCTTTTCTGCTTTTGGTGAGTTCTTATTGTGAGTCCTCTATACTCAACAGTAGCTGACCATGGTCCTGTCGGTAGTCCTGATGGCAATTCCCAACCCCTTTAAGGCCCTCGATGGTAAGTGCTTTCTCAACCCGATTTTGAAGGCTTAATAGTAACGGCGTATTACTAGAAACCGTTCGAATCTTGCGACCCGGAGGAACGATTGCCTTTTCAACTTGGATAGAGCGTGAGTCTTGAACAATACAACCCCTTCTCCCTTATCCCTCCAAATAGGATCTAACTAACAACAAAAATCAGCCGGCTGGTTTCCTATTGCACGTAAAGCAATTGCAACTATACCTGGAAATCTGCCTTTCCCCACGACACAGGAATTCCTGTCAACTACAGGTGATGGAGAATGGAGCTCAGTCCCTTGGATCGAATCCCAACTCAAAGAACGTGGACTTGAGGACATCAATGTTCACTCAGAATCGAGGAACATCTCCGTGCCGTCATCTCGCTTTACGGACATCACCATGATGATGTTGGTTGTGATTATCAAATCCTTCTGGACGGACAAGCAACGCAAGGAAAATGAAGATAAAGTTCGTCCGGCAATGGAGAAGTATGTGGTAGACACCTACGGGGAGAATGGAGATATTGAGACGAAGTGGGTGGCTATTATCTCCACTGCACGCAAGCCTCAGTAAACAGACGATTTGCGGTTCAATGTATACTTTACAGATGGAAGGTCTACAACATGGATTATAGATTGGCAAGGTCATCAAGGCCATTGATTTTCACATGATCGTATTCTGGTTTCCCACATAGCCCATTTAGTCCCCGACAAATCAACGCGCCCTGTTCCCGAACGACAATGTACCATCGGCCGCCCCACTGAGCAATATTACAGAGAACCAGTAAACCAAACGCCAGTGCTGATTGATTGAATTCTGTGCGCCGCACCTTGCTCCTATCAACTTCAATTCATGAGGCGTGATGCGTTGCGCCAACTGGGCGAGTGACACCTCGGTTGGGGTCCAACCGGTTGTCCAAGTCTTCATATCGCAGAATGAACTCACGCTGTAATTTCGGAAATGATTAGCTTGACAGTTCTCAAGTCTCAGGAAAGAGATACGGTATACTTACTCGGATCTTCTTCCAACTGGCAGGATCCCAGAGAAGATAAACTCCACGCTCGCTCACTCCACGCTCCACATCGACGGGACCAGGATATGTCTCGTCGCGGGTCAGCCAGCACCTTTCGAGCTTGTGGTACCGCCATTTGCGGCCCATCAGCTCCTCGGCTACCAGCTCCTGCATGATATCCCGAGGCATGCTGTAGAAGATGTAGAAAAGGGTCTCATCGCTGAAGCCAGGGATGCGAGATTGAAGCGGTTGAATATTGGCGACGTTGTAGCAAGCCGGCAGAGAGAAATCTTGTTCCAGAGGGACTGCTGACATCGATGACACGAACGGGGTAGCGAACGAAGTGTGCAAAGGCCTAAGACTGTCAAAAAAATATGCATAGTGAAGGGGAAAAAGGCAATGCATACTCAGCTTGGTTTAAATCCAACCCTAATGTCATCAGATCTTGACCAACAGCGAGACTAGCGACATCAGGACTCTCGCTGTGGATCATGCGCAGCAAGCCAGCCAATCCAAACCTATCAAGTTCACTCATCTGTGCAAGTGGTGGCTGTTCGGTGCTCTGTGGTGCATTTGAAACTTCTTGACCATCTGCATCCTCTGTCTGCCTTGATTGTAATGCTTGTGGGTCACTGAAGTTCCGTTGCCCCGACATCACGTTGTTGTTCATGTCCTGCTAGAAAATTAGTATTTCTGCGAAGCAAAAATTGACCGGGAAAGTCGTACTTCTTTCTCTTGCCCTAGAATACCATTAGGTACTTGGCTAGGTGACCGGGAAGCCCCTAGACCTAGAAACAGTATCAGTAAGTCCATCCATTGCTGCAAGTGAGATACTCGAGGAAGCGCCTGCCAGCCTGAAACAGTACAAAAACCCCACGGAATTGCAACTATGCATGACTGGGACCATTGGGTTTTGAGAGTAACATACCAGCGCCATAGTTCCCGAAACCCGCACCCTGCATCAAAGACCCAGTCCGGCCGAGAGGAAGCTCAGCAGCAGCGTTCCGACCCAAGGGAGGAAATTCTTCAATATTGCCCGTCTGAGGCTGGCCACCGGCACCTAGTTGGCTACTGATGCCCTGCCCACCGTTTCTGAAGTCATCCAGCCGATTGGCGAATTGTGAACCTGAAGGGAACATATCGTCGTGAGGGGGTTGTGACTGCTGAGGTGTAGGAAGTCCCTGAGTCTGGGAGGTACGAGAAGGAGGTTGCGATGTCGGAGGATGCTGTTGTCTTTGGACAGGTGTTTGTTGAGCAGCGCGTTGACTTGCGTTGGCCCACATCAGCTGGCCGGGGTCTGCGACTGCGACTGAGATTGCTGTGGTGTTCCTGATAGTGAAGGAAACTCCCTAAAGCCAACGACCTTGTTAGTTTCCCATTCAGAGACCGGATGACACCACCACAGGCCTCGCCTAACATCACTTACGAAAGATCTAGCGGTGCCGCTGACTGGGACCCCCTAGACTTTGTGCGAAGCTCCCCATGGTTCCCATTGTACGCTGCTGGTTGCCCTGTAGGCTCGATGTTCCGCTAACGGGTAGATTGAAGCTCCAGTTCGCTGCGCCGCCTAATCACTCACACATTAGCATTTCCTCGGGCAAGAATATGAGTGTCCAGAAAATATAGTCAGAGGCAGGCGCACCAAGTTTTCCGTTTGGCAACTGCGCAGAAGCTAATGATGCATTTCGAGCCTGTGTTTGCTGTTGCGAGGGGAATCCGGGCATGCCTCTTAGCGGCTGCGGGCTTGGTCCTGACACAAGCGTGGCAAGTCAGCACGATCTTCAATCGCTTCGCGTCAAGGCACGCTTGCTTGGGTCAACACCGTAGGAATGTGTCGGCGTGTCCCTGCAGCAATGTCTCGGTCGCAAATGAAGGCACCGTCCGCGAGGCTTGCCATTGGAGTACGAAACTCCTTGTTGTTCAGGTCGCCTGCACGCTTTGACTAGCAAGCACATCCAAGCCCATCGTAGAGGTATATTCCACGAATAAATGCATTCCGCGGAGGTACAAGATAAGGCATGACAAGGGTTTCAAGGGCATTGAAGGAAAATGACGAACCTGGCCTATTCATAGTTGATGCTCCAACGAGAAGCTAGTTGACGAGACCTTAAAGATCTCTTGGAAATAATCACAGAGGACGATTGGTCGAGTAAAACGCCGGGGTAGAATCTGTGGAGGGGGAACAATCCACAAAGGGCCTCTTGGTCACGCTTGATGCGGCGCTGCTCCGCTGGAGGTCGAGTCGATTGGGCAGTTAAACGCGCGGATACTGGGGAATGTCCAGGTCAAATCTCAAACAACCGCGCACGGTATATTTCGAGATAGACGGTCTCTTAGCTCGTCTAAAAAACGTTGTATGAACTGAAGAAAAGAAATTCAAAGAGATTCGATGGCTTTCAAGTGAGTTAGTCACATCCGTGGGGGGAAGAGTGTGATATTGCCGCGGTGCACGTGACTGGCTTTGCCGCCCCGAAAAAGGCCATCAGCAACAGTCTCCGATCTCGACTGTCCGGACAGCCATCACAATCATGCATTCGCAGGTCCCACGAATCGCCCGCCGCCTAGGAGGGATGGCTCGGGCTGAATTACCTCCTCCATACCTTGCCCCGTCGCTCCATCTCCCCGTCACCCTGTCGCCTGTTCAGTCCTCAAGCTTTTCTTCAACAGCCTCCGTTGCCGCCAATCGTCGACGCGACAAGAGCAAGCACCGCGGTGTATCAGCTATCCACCGAACCGGTCCCCGAACTCCATTCGCCGTCTCAAGATGGGAGTTACCAAAGCCTGTGTCGCCGGAGGATATGGTTGCACGGGAGCAAACACCCAACCACGGACTCTGGGGCTTCTTTCCTCCCAACCGCGAGGCATTGAGCACTCCGGAATATGATCATTCTTTTGGTTAGTAGCTCAATTTGAATTGGAATCTATCGACGGTGCTGATTATTGGAAATACAGGTCGTCCTTGGTCTATTCAAGAGCTTCGCGAAAGAAGCTGGGAAGACCTCCATGGCCTGTGGCATGTATGTGTCCGGGAGCGCAACCGTATTATGACCTCAGACATGGAGCGAATCCGATTGAAGCCTGGTTATGGTGAATACGAATCCGGTCAACGAGACGCAGCGGTGAGTTTTGCGCTTGCTTTTACGATTACACATTCCCTGTTCGCTTGGAGAGCTGGAAACCATTGCCATACATCCTCATGTTTACACCTTCGATTGGCTATTTTCGACCAACATACATGGCTGTATGACCCTGACTGACAATTTGGTGTCCCTAGATTCTAAGCACCATGAAGAACATGAAACATGTCCTGCGTGAGCGTTGGTATGCGTACGAGGATGCCAAGCGCATGTTCGAGAGTGGATATCGTCCTGACAACTTCATCGAGAATACTCCCAAGGTTGAGCAGGTTGAGCAGGTTGAGCAAGTCGAACACCCTATGTCTGGAGAACAACCCAAGGTCCAGGCAAACAAAGAGTAGGAGTGTATATAGACTCCAGGACTTTAAATTTAGTGTAACATTAGCTGGAAATTAAATGCGTATGTCAATTATTGGAAATATCTTTATATAAATGAGATCATCTCCCCCTGAACCTCAGGGGCTGTCTAAATTGTCAATGATCCGTCTATTACCCTGGTGTGTCGGATGTCACTAGTGGCGGATCCGCCAAATAGTTCCCCTTTACCGCTTCGCTGCGCGGGGAGCTTAACTTTCTTCTCTTCTTCCTTCTCCTATATCCCTCTACCTGCTATTTCCTGTATTTCACCATGGATGAGATCGCCCCAGAGTACGATGTGGTGGTGCTCGGCACTGGTATGTTGCTACAAGTTGCTACTCTTGCTACCCCGCCATTCACCCGAACTGACAGTTTCCTTCAGGCCTCACCGAGTGTGTTTTGTCTGGGTAAGTAATCCAAGCTTGCTGGTTCGTTGAGCTTCACTCATTGTCCTGGATTACAGTGTTCTCAGTGTGAAGGGCAGCAAGGTTCTTCACATCGATCGCAATGACCACTATGGAGGGTAAGTGACCTCGGGAGGCATGGCTCACGGATCAAAACAGCTCACAATGGCCACAGCGAGGCAGCTTCCGTCAACATTGAGACGGTATGTGCACCGATTCATCCCCGGTAGATTCTGCTGACCTCTTCTGTAGCTGTTCAAGAAGTACGGCAACGTTCGCCCCGGCGAGGAGCCCTGGAAGAAATATGGAAGGGTCAACGACTGGAACATCGACTTGGTCCCGAAGCTGCTCATGTCAAACGGAGAGCTGACCAACATTTTGGTGTCCACCGACGTCACCCGGTACCTCGAGTTCAAGCAGATCGCTGGCAGCTATGTCCAGCAAGGCAAGGGCCCCAAGGCGACCGTGGCCAAGGTGCCCTCGGATGCCGGTGAAGCTTTGCGCTCGTCTCTGATGGGCATGTTCGAGAAGAGACGCGCCAAGAAGTTCCTTGAGTGGGTTGGTGACTTCAAGGAGGATGACTCTGCCAGTCACCAGGGTACGTACTGGGATCGATGTGGCGAGCTACGAGTAGGTGGCTAATTCGAAGTAGGACTGAACATCCACGCGTGCACCATGAAGGAGGTCTACGATAAGTTCAGTCTCGAGGATAACACCCGCGATTTCATCGGTCACTCCATGGCTTTGTACCCATCGGATGAATATATCAACCAGCCTGGCGCTGCTGTCGAGACCATTAACCGTATCCGCCTGTACGTCAATTCCATGGCGCGTTACGGTAAATCACCATACATCTACCCTCTTTACGGCCTAGGCGAGCTGCCCCAGGGCTTCGCCCGCCTGTCTGCCATTTACGGTGGTACCTACATGCTGAACACCGACATCGATGAGGTGCTTTACGAGAACGGCAAGGTCTCCGGTATCAAGGCGACCATGAAGGACCGTGATGACCAGTCTGAGGCCATGAAGTTCGAAACCAAGACCAAGAAGATTATCGCCGATCCTTCCTACTTCCCCAACAAGTCCAAGGTTACCGGATACCTCCTCAAGGCTATTTGCATCCTGAACCACCCCATTGATAAGACCGACGGCAGCGACTCGTTGCAGCTGATCATTCCTCAGTCTCAGGTTGGACGCAAGCACGGTGAGTGAAATGATATGTTCCCGTATGAGCTCAGCTAATGACTCTAGATATCTACATTGCCATGGTCTCGTCCGCACACAACGTCTGCCCCAAGGGCTACTACATTGCCATCGTCTCTACCATCGCCGAGAACGATGCCAACCACCACATCGAGCTCGAGCCCGGCTTTGACCGCCTCGGCAAGATTGAAGAGACATTCATGGGTCCCCCCATTCCTCTCTACGAGCCTATCGAAAGCGGCGAGGAGTCCAACATTTTCATTTCCAAGTCTTATGATTCCACGTCACACTTCGAGACTACAACTGGTAAGCATATCACTTGAGATCCCATTGATCATTTGCTAACACCCCCCAAGATGATGTTCGCGATATGTACCGCCGTGCCACTGGCGAGGAGCTTAAGGTCGAAGGTCTCCGAGAGGATCAGCAACTGGCTGCCGAGTAAGGGGACATACTCGCCTTCAGATAAATCTAGGATTTAGATTGACTATATTTCTCTTGGACATGTGCGATGGTCTCCTTTGTTATCCGCTCTTTCAGCACCTATCAAATCAAATTAAGAATTACAAGCGCATCACTACCTCCTAGCTTCCCATGCTTTGACAAAGCTTCTATGCAGGATCTATACAAATTGATATCCAACACATCTAATACAACTACCCCATATGTATGACCCAACCAACTCAAATCCTCTGCGTCACCTCAGGGTCAGTATTCGCCTTCTCATGCTCCCCAACAACACAAATATCCCCGTTCTCAGCCCTCTGAATCTCAGCCCTAAGCAGCGCCAACCTCTTCCCAACATGGATAACCTCACAAACAAGCCGAACCTCCGACCCCGTCGGCACGGGCCGCAAATAAGTGACCTTCAGATTCCGACTCACGCCCCCATAAGCAAACTTCCCAGGCTCAGACACGCCTAGCAGGATAGTCGTCGACAAGACATCGATCAGAGTCGCCGCGCACCCGCCGTGCAGGTTCCCCATCATATTGCTGAGCGCGGGCGTGATGGTGAATAGGAATGAGACTCTGGCTGGGGGGCCGCGGCTTGCTGATTCGAAGCGGAGGTCGCAGTTGCGGGCGTCGACGTCCCAGTGCTGTGAGTTGTTGTTAGCAGTTATATAGATTGGTTCGGATTGATATGTGATGGGATAGTGTGTGGTTCATATGTAACTGTATGTTATGTGCTGGTGTAGCTGTAGACTGTAGGTGGAGCTGCTGCGCATACCTCTTCATTGCCGTGGCCCATTCGGCCTGTATACTGGAAGACGAGCTCCTCGAACTCGTCCAGTTTCCGCGATGGGGCGGCTATTGCGTGGTCTGACATGATGTGTATAGTGATTAAGAAAGAGCAAATGGGTTATCTGGGTATCAAGTAAGAAGGGAGAAATGTTGGAGTACCCCACAGGCGCAGCTCGGATGGGTTGGACCTCGGTTGCGGTGATGCCGACCACAAACTCCGTGCTGTAGAGTATAAACATGCTTATCTTTTGAGTCGAGCTCAGTAATTCGATATTAGTTTCATCTTTTGTTCGTTTCTTCGTTTGGTAGTCACTGCCCACATTGGCATGCTGCCTAGCTTGTAGCAATAAAACGACAGCAGTATGTAGACATGCAATTCTCATTACCCTCAGGATAGTTTTTGCATTGGATTTTAGAGACACGACTGCAGATATTAGCCCTATACACGACATCGTAACTTATAAAGACACAGGGAGAGCTCCTTGCGGCACCTGACTGCGCGTCACGCGTCTCGGCCTGAGGCGAGAAATTCGGCCGCAATTATTGTCCAACCTTCATCTAACCCAATATTTCCACTGAACTAGGGAAGACTGCGCTTGCTGGCACTCACTTATCAATGTGCCACTGGTTCCCCGCCAATTGCAAATTGTAAGTCAATGCGCTCGGGGTGAGCTCCTTATTCACTGGTCGCAGGTAGACGGCAGACAGTGTTGATTCAATTTCTGACGTCAATTGATACAGCAATCGCAAACAGAACACCGGCGTGATTACCTCGCAATAAAGTCCTTCGGTCCTCCTGCCCTTCTATTGCTCGTCGAATAGCCAGGCGACGTCCCAAGTCTGCAGCCATGAAGGACCCCCGTGCGTCGAAGCGGAGAAGAGTCTCCCAGGATGAGGATGGAGATATTGAGATGGGAACAGAAGACGAAGATATCTTCGCCGTCCCATCATCTCCAGATAATGACAGAGCATCTCCCACGCCTAAAAAAGCATCCCGGCGTCGATCTACCAATGGCGAGAACCAGGAGATGGAGACACCCCCACGAGCTGGAACACGGACAAGCGGACGACAGCGCAAAACACCAAAGAGATTTGAAGAAGAAGCCACTACACCCTCTTCGAGGCGCAAGCCAGCAGCTACACCGAGGAGTGGGCGTCCGGCCCGAAGCGCGCAAAAGCCGAAACAATCTCCTGTGGTAGACGACGACGAGGAGGACGAGGTTGAAGACGAAGACGATGATTTCAAGGATGAAGATGAGGATGAAGATGACGCTGAGATGGAAGTCGACGAGCCATCTCCGGAATTCGCTCCACGCTCTGTTACAAGAACCAGATCGAGGAGAAGCACTGCGAGACCCAGATACAACAAAAAGTTATCCGATGAGCCGAAAGAAAAATCACCATCGCCGGAGTACCAGGACGGTCTGGATGATCTTGTGGCGATGCAACTTCAACAAGACCTTCACGAGAACCAACCGGGATCGCAGGATGCTGTTGAGGTTTCTGAGCCTCTGCCGGAATATGCGGAGAAATTCCAAGCTCTCTGTCAGGCCGGTCTCAGGGACGAAGTGCGCCTTCTTTCGACCATTCTGCTTGAGAAGCTGTCTGGGAAGCGGCAGGTTCCTCTACGAGGACTAGAGCCTGAATACCAGAAGGTTCATCAACTAGTTGAGTCGACTGTCTCAGTGGGCGAGGGTAACTCGATGCTTCTTCTTGGATCTAGAGGATGCGGCAAGACAGCGATTGTGGAATCGATCATCTCATCTCTCGCTAAGGAGCACAGAAACGATTTCCACGTTGTCCGTCTCAATGGCTTCTTGCACACAGATGACCGTCTGGCTCTACGAGAGATGTGGCGCCAGCTCGGTCGTGAGACTCACACCGAGGACGATGCGGCCAAGGTCAGCTCTTATGCGGATACGATGGCGACACTGTTGGCTATGCTATCGCACCCAGAAGAACTGTTCGGGGCTTCAGGGGGCGGAGGGGCAACTGCTGCGAAGTCGATCGTGATCCTGTTAGATGAGTTCGACCTATTCGTCACCCACCCGCGACAGACTCTGCTCTACAACCTGTTCGATATTGCCCAGGCGCGTAAAGCACCAATTGCAGTAATTGGGCTTACGACAAAGGTCGACGTAACTGAGATGCTCGAGAAACGTGTCAAGAGTCGTTTCAGTCATCGATATGTCTATGTCCCGCTCCCTCGATCCTTCGAGATCTTCTCAGATGCTTGTCTGGGAAGTCTGGATCTTAATGATTGTGAAATAGCGGATATCGCAGATGAACTTGGAACTGAACGTTCTCTGGTAGAGTCAGACAAATGGAAGACGTTACTCGAGGGGTGGAAAGAATATCTGAAGGTAAGATCTACATACTCCGACAACAAGCAACTCACTTACATATACTCTCGAAATAAAGCACTTGTGGAACGAAAAAGATCTCCAATTCCACCTCAAGCGAATCTACAACCAAACCAAATCCACCAAGGAGTTCTTCACCAGTGCCTTCCTCCCTATCAGCGACCTCCTCCAGAGCGTCTCAGCCGCAGACGCACACACTACCCCCAAGTCCCAACTCCCAAAGCCTTCGCTTCCCAAACCCTCTCATGCCCCGACCCAGCGCCTCTCCCCTTCTCCACATCCATCACATCATCCAGTCCCTCCTCACTGCCCCTGGCTCTATTGGTAGCCGCCACCCGCCTGGCAGCCCTATTCGACCCCGGAAACGACGGGTCCCAGAGCATGTCACCACTTGCCCTGTCCTTCCCAGCCGCGTACGCAGAATACGTCCGGCTGTTGACATCCGCGAAGACGAATGCGTCTGTGGGTGGAGCTGCCGCTACGCCTGGCCGTGTCTGGGGCAGAGATGTGGCGAGGGAATCTTGGGAGAAGTTGCTTAGTTGGGGTCTTGTTACTCCCGTTGGTAGTGGGAATGGCACTGCTGATGGGCAGATGTTCCGTGTGGAAATTAGCTTCGAGGAGGTTATTGAGATGGCAGGGTCTGGGGGTGCTTTGGGACAGTGGTGGCGCGAATAGACTTGTCAGCTTTGTGTACTTCTTTGGTTTTGGTTTGGGTATTCATATATTGCGAGTGGGATGCATTTCTTGCGGGTGTATATCATTTGAATTCCCGGTTACATGGCTTGCAATGGAAGGAATCTCTTTCTCTATACGAGGTGCTTTCCAATTGAGTGCCAGTCATCATCTACGAAATCTCAGCCAGAACGATCCTGATATCTTCTGGCCGGTTTTATCTCCTTACACAAAACAGAGCATAAACCAATCCAAGTATCCAAACAGTCTACCTAACTCGAAATCCAAAGGTCCCAACCTACCAACCCTCCAAATCCTAAAAGTAAACAATGATTTATACAAAATTGCATTCCCAGTCCCGATCCATTCTCACCCAAATATCCCCCGAATCAACCACTGACATCCGGCATCAGATATATCACAAACCCCCGGCCGACAACAACCAACCTAACCCGATCCCATCCCTCAATCGCCAATCCTCAATTCCACAAAGAAGACGCACCTGCACCGCACTATAAAACAATATATGTATATACCGAAATGAAAATAAACACAGTCATGTAACGCTAGCATACAGTACCCTAACATCCTCCCAAAACTGCCGATCGCCCCTCCAGCCCCATGTCTGCTTGACGGCATCACATCATAGATGGGATCTGTCACTTCCTTCTCCCTTGCCATGCATGCTCCCGTGCGTGAAGGTGGGGGGTTAGAGGTGTGGATGGTGCGGAGGGCTGCAGCCTAGGGATTGTGAGGGATTTGTCATTTTGCAGGAGTGGCTTGGGGGCTACTGGCTTTGTGCATTATTTTATACAGTATCATTATACTATTGACCAGGATTGTTGTGGTTTAGGTTTGTGGAGTTATTAGTGCTGCAGTATACATTCCCCAGTGTATGTATCTCATCTACGGAGGACTGTAGGATGGATTTCCAATTTGGCTAGGAGGTATAACATATATAGTATACTCGGAGAGGCGAGACGTAACAAGACCAAGCTGCTGTACTCTGTGGAATATTGCTTAATCCGAATCGTACAACAAGTGGCAAAGCTAGTGGAGTTTCGAATCTCGCTGCCTTGGCTTGGGGTGTTTGGTGTGATCTACATTCAGCATGCAGCACTGTAACCGAAGAAAGTATATCGATGTAATCTAGCAACTCGCAGGTAGCGAGGTGCAAATTTCATGTAGCAAGGAGTGATAAGTTAGCAGTGGCAAGCCAACGTACCATACTTTATTAATAATATACGCAGTGATGATGTCTATACTTTGATTAAAGAGTCGTTAGGTCTGTCGATCAGTTGCTAGGGAGGCAAGGTTGATTGGTCCACCAAACATGCGGCATATGTCGACCTGAAGTACATGTGGGCGCATGTGGCTCGCCATGTGTCAAAAGTGACATGTCTAATTCTCCTACTTTTGCCCGGAAATAGAATAGTTTACCTTGGGGGCGGGGATTGTGTGGCAACTTTGTGCATTTGAGCATTTTACCCTGTATGCAGAGCGAAGATGCTGGGGTATCATGCGGAAGCTGCAGGATCTTAATTTCATGTGGCTATGCTTTATTCTTGATTGTTTGTTTTTTACTTTTGTCCTCCTTCCTCGTTTTTCTTTTTTTTTTTTTTTTTTAAACCTTTTCTTTTTGTGTTTTTGTTTTGATGAGGTCCTTGCATCAATGCAAGGTAGGGGGTTGTATATATGTATGACGCCGACAGGATATTTCTCTGCTCTACTGCCCACGAAGATCAAGAAGACTGCCGAAGTCAAGCCAGACCTATGACCACAAGTACATAGCTGCGTAATAGCAGACTCCGCAATCCTGCAACACTCCCACGGCCTCAACATGCAATCCAAATGCAGCATGCACGCACCCACTCCCCCGACCTTCCCTATCTAGTCCTAGTCCAAAGCCCACAGGAGCCATTATGAATCTATCCAGCCCAAGCATTTAATTCTGCAGGCCGCAGATCGATACCCTCGCTTCCGCCCACATGTACATCTATGAGAGTATAAAGCATGGAAGCACGGAGTACAGTACTAGCGAGGCCAAGGGGTCCCACTAACTTAAACTACCTAGACCGGACGCATTACATAGACATGTGCGTGTGCCTATGTGCAATATTCCGATCGAGTGCATCTTACCCTGTAACCATGTAACAGGCCGGCCTATTGCAACTTCTCACTTCGACTTCTCGGTCCAGGCCTTGCAACAGGGACCGGATGACTTTTCGACCGTGAGCACAGAGGGTCGAGACTTGCAGGCTTTGTTTCAGGGGCTAAATTCAGACCCGCCTGGCATGGCGTAAGAGAATAAATAGAATAGAAGCGAGACAGAATGGACTGGATAAGGGGAGAGAGAGGGCTTTGTGCAACGTGCTCAGTGTACGATTGCAGCGCTGTTGATCTTTCGAGTTTGGGATTTGGTGCGGGCCGTTGCGTTATGGGGCTCTAATCTATACGAAGTACAGTAGCTTCCCCTCTGTACAGTAGAGACATTGACGAGGGATGAAGATCATAGAGACTAAGGCTACAATGTGACATCATATTTACTGTGCAGGGGTTCATTTCGTAGGTTGCACGGAGTATGGGGCCACGAATGGAAAGGATAAGACGGCTTTGAGCTTTGCCGAAACGTGCGCAAAGTCGACCCCGCTCTAGGATGCAGGCCATGCACATGGATGCATTCAATCGGCCGTCAAGATCGCTTCTTTGGGCTTGGTTCATCCGTCTCTGCCCCGCCAAGCCAGGCTAACGGACATGAGTGCATGGGTGCCTTGAATTGCTCTTAGCCTTTCGATGTTTTTCTTCAGGTCCAGCCAGTGACGGTTGAAATCAAAGCCCAGAGTTGTGAGATACACATATAAATGGCTGACTGTAGGCCGTGTTGGTGTTGCGACGACTAGTACCGTATCAATCGGACAACTTCCGTCCTCCCCGCTGTCATGCAGTAGTATAGACGATGAAACATGACCGGTGTGTAAGTACAGAAATAGCCGATCTGCTTGTTGGCTTGTGAGTAGATATAGTCGTTTGATGTTTTTCAATCCCAAATAATAGCAGTGGAACCCATTGGTAATGACTTGAGTGTAGCCTTGTATAACCAACCCCTCCCCGACATCGGTGGAGCCTCGGTAGAAAGAGCGAGTTTCCCGGTCTAGTTGCGAGGTACATCTGGTTTCTGCAGTTTATACAACTGCTATCTCCGGGGATGGTCCCGTCTTCCCCGGGCGAAAAGGGTGTTGTGATGACCGTTGGATTTAAGATATAGATGATTAGTCGTAGAGACATCCAAGATCGCTGACTAGCATTCCACATCCCACATGCCCCCTAGGCACCTAGTTAAGGTCTTAATAATAACCGAGACACCTACTGGTCAACACACTATAAACAGAGAGCTACAGAAGGTTGACCGCTCTTTCTGGAAGCCAAAGATCCACCGTCTAAATTGCAATGTAAGTCAGAGCGGAGTTGATGGAGTTGATGGAGTTGACCACAATATTCGGGTAGCAGCCGAAGATCATTCTTTTTTTTTTCCGAAATTTGCTGATCTTCCACGTGGACTTGGATCCTTTGTCCTGGCTCTGCCGTGTCTAAACGATGTGGAGATGATATTCCGGTGTTTTGTGTTTCGCACGCGACCTCTTACACTATATTACCCGTTACCACTGGAAGACTGAAATAGTGGCAGGGCTGATATCGTCAAGATTTCTACATTGCGCAATGCAAATCACCCAAAAATGAACTAATGAACCTGATAACCACGGTCTGCTCATCCCATAGTGCGGATATAGTTCCGCGCCAAGCCCTATATCCGGCCGGATGGATGGGTCCCTCAAATTCGGATCAGGAACATAAAAATCTTCCGTCTCTCCATAGTGATGATGTGCTCCATTAGGGAGTATTTCTCCCGAATTTCCCCCTTAATTAGGAGGATTCACCTCTTTCATCTGGCGAATCAGTCTGATCCATGGGTTATCCGAGACCGAGCTTCTTAGCGTCTTCTAGAAGGGTTCTGGAAGGCTTCTAGCGCGGAATACTTTGCCACGCCGGACTTCGCCGTCCCACGCCCAGCCATGGCCAGTTCGGTCGGGACTCACAAACTAATCAGCCACAAAGGGTAGCTTCGTTTCATTCTATAAAGAATGTCCATTCAAAGTCTATGACGTGACTCAACCGCTTTTAGCAAGTGGAGTATGTATATTGTCATCCATGGATGTAAGATACGGTATATAATACGGTATAGGGGGCATGCTGACATAACCCCAACATTTACAAAAGGAAGCATCCGTAGATCAAACACTAGATCAAATAATGTGTACACCTACATGCAAGCCCCAGCCTCGTAAGCGGGATGTCCGAAACCAACAATCTGACAGCTCTCTATCTCACACAAATATAAGGGATGTGCAATGACACCAGTTTCATAAATTCTGCGGCTGCGGCGACAAGCAATCAATTCAATCTATATTTTAATCCAAATTTAGTCCAATCCAATCCATTGAATACACTAATACAAAGATGTATATTACACTATGAGGCTCTGCCCTGTGCACATCCTGCTACGTGCACCCCCAGGTCCCACTAGTCCAATCACTAGTCCCTCGCTGGGAAAGTTACTTTCCATCAGGCACCCCCTAGGAGCGGAATCCCTGCAAGGCAGCTCAAGCTCGGGGCTCCAAGCTAGAGCTAGAGCTGGAGCTGGGGCTGGAGCTGGAAGCTCTAGACTCGCGGTGCGGCTGAGGTTGGTAGCTGCGTAAGCCACATAGGCTATATGTGGAAGATGAAAGGGGTATCGAGAGGACTGCACCCTGCCTTGCTATTGTTCAGCCTACTGTGTACGCTATAAACTATGTTTCTCGGTCTATTTGTCGATAGGAGGTGGGCTTAGTGCGTGTTGATCCGGAAACTAGGCTTGGGAGTCTCGATGGTTGATTTGCGGCATTCCACGTGGCTGGCTTTTTTTTTCACTTAGCCTACAGTATGGAACGAGTCGCATGTACATGTACTCGTTACTGTAGACATACCCTCCCCACATTCATTCATAGCTATCCCCGGCGGCCAATCCCGGCAGCTTGGGTCTGTCTCTGCAACGGGTGTTTAGTATACGCTCTAAATATATCTAGCTTATCTCTACACAGCACAATGATAATGTTAATTGCCAATCCAACAGTAAGAACAAGAATACAGAAATAGGAACAACAATTGTTCAACCAAGGTCCAGGTTGCCTAGTGACCATCTTATCAAGGGGTTAACTCCGATCCCCAACCCATCTAGACCACCCTCTCTTCCCAGCCACCTAGCCGAAATTCAAATTCAAACCCTTCAATCCGAAATAAGCCCAGGCTACATGTACATGTGCAGTATCCACGAGATAGCCATGAGACATGCCATTTAGAGTTTTGGCGATCAGTCCGAGCCCACGCAGCATCAGGGCATAGTTTGAAACCCAATCCTTCAAGCCACATTCCTCTAGACAGGCGGAGGCGGAGGCAAGGGCAAGGGCAAGGACGAGGGTTGCTTTTCGGATGTTGGTTCCATGGATTCCGTATCCACTACTACATGCATCAGCATGTGTGTATGTACATGTATATATACATGTGGGTAGCAACCTGCGCCAAATCAAGTTTATATAAATAAGCGATAGGCAAGGAGGGCATGACTGTGGGAGCCTGGAACATGTAGTAGGACCAGTACCAGGGTGTACATATACATCACTTTTGCATGTACGCTGATCGACACTCCTCCCCAGGATCTCGAGTCTACAAACATAACCGAGTATCCACCACAATGTTTTGGCTATTGATGACTACACATGTAGGGATCGCATGTCCAATTTGACTTTAATGACTCGCAAGGTTTAAGTTCGGTGTGCAAGGGAAACCCGGAATAACCCCCAAATATGCACATGGAGTAACAGTGACATTTCACATGGTTCCTGACCCCTGGATTTACAACTTGCAGAAATGGCAGAAATAACTGTGTCCTCAGGAATCCTTTGTCGCGTGGCGATCAGGGATGTTGGAATGTACAGGTGTACACTCACTACTGTGTCGACGTATATTAAATTAGGTATAAGAGATACAATACAATACAAATGATTTATTACAATACCATACATATCTATCTCCGGTATACCGTGTTATTCTCCGTACTTTGTACGAGATGGAGGATCAACACGCAAATCAAATGAGGGTTTCCCATACCGTTGAGCGTCTGACCGCAAGTTTAGACTCTAACAGGAAAACCTCCGTGAGCCAATCTTTTAGCGGGCCTCAAAATTGGAGCGGAAATCCACAATCGACACGACTTGGGCGGAATCAAGCGACAGGGATTGAATCCACTATCGGCGCTAGTGTCTCGATGATTCATTGATAACTACATGTACACGGGTAATATTTCTTGTATTGTATTATGTATTGTTAGACCGGACTATGCCAAAGAAAGTATGGCCTACTTCCTCTTAACTTTCTTTCCTTTCCTCTTCGGCCAAGTAGAGTCTGGATATACTGTACAGGTATATAAGAGAAGGTTTGGTCTAGCGGTTCGGCTTTACTCGGCCTTAGGGCTGAACCAAGAATCGCCTTTTGCCCGGAGTTTGGCGCCCCTTTTTTCTAATTTTTTTTTGGCCCCGATTTTTGCCACATGGGAAAAGCTTTGGATCTCCCCTGGACAAGGTTAAGCACAATCTCGTTTCGCTTGGATCCCCAAATCCACGTGGCGTGGCTTCGATCGCGAATCGTGAACCGTATTTATTCCATGTGTCATTACACCTAGTTACGTAGAATGATGTGATCAATCACGATCGATCTCTGGGCATTTTATGACAGGTCTATTTGGAATGTTCTCTATCTGCCGGTTATGGGGGTTGCGCGTCTCCAGGAATCATCGATCTGCGCTACGTACTATCAACTATCAACTATCACCGATCCCCTATCAAGCCCATTTTGATTTTGGCTTTGACTTTGGTGACAAATCCCGGACCGCTAATCCCTAATCGATAATCTCTAATCTCTAGTCACTGGCCCCCAGGCCGTGGATCCGAGGCAATGGTACTCTCAGACAGGGAACATACAGTAATCCGTATAAAATGCCGAGCGTTGCTCGATTCATATACTTCACCGTGGGGAGTGCCTAAGCGATTAGATAGCTGTAGAGAGTAGACCACTCTAGGAATAGCATCTCGGCACTTGGGGAGAGTTTCGCATTGACGTCTTTTGCTTCGCGTGACCTCTCCCAGGGACTGTGGTTGGTCGGGATTGGACTTGTTGAGCACTGCCTTCCGGAAGGAAGACGTGCTGACGTGTCTGACAGCTCCGGATAGTGTTCTGGGAGCTCAAATTGATGGCATAGTTCATGCAAGTGAGATCCTTGGGGCCGTCGTGCCGTGTGGACGGATACTTTTCCTAGGATGAGGCTCTCGCGATGACCGTTGAGACGGCTGCCGTTGGATCCGACCGGGTGATTGAGCCCCTGCATTTCTATCTATACATGTACGTGTAGGTTTGGCCCCCTCGTATTCTCAAGGCCGGGGTGACCAGGGTGACGGGTGACGGGTGATCAGACTGGGTGAAATGGACGATCATGATGTCGCTTCAATATAAGGCGTGTATATGTAAAGTGACAGGGCGCCAATTGTAACAGCAACCCCGTATTTCCCAGAGGTGAAACCAGGAACACGAAGCGCCGTTGCAAATCGCAGATTAGGGGGAAAGATATGCGAGGCTGCGCCTCCCTCTAGTCGCAAAGTAGTAAGAGGGGAACGCTCAGACGCTAAGCATCTCCACGTGTGCCCACGTGGGACATGGATGTAAAAAGAAGAATGGAATCACGATGGAAGCCGTGGGAGATTACTGTTATTTTACGTTCTTTCTTTTGTTACGCAATGTCCTAAATGGGAGTTCTGCTTATGCCAAGTTGTCTCATTCGATCTGAGGCGCCATAGTGTAGTTTCAGGATCAAAGGCGACCTAAACGGGTTTAGCGTGGGTGTCGAAACACCGATGCAGTTCGACACACAGTAGGCCTGGGGGATCAGAGGAAAGCGTTGCCCTCGCCCCACTGCCGATCGAGTGGGTACAGTGTACAGTGTAGAGTGTACTGACGATATCAGACATATAGATGTAAGCCCGATCTGTTTTTTTTTTGGATCGATAGGGTTAAGGAGATCCAAGGATTCTGACGTGGAGCCAGGTGAAGAATCTGGTATAACTTATAGAGTGTAGTATAGAGTAAATTACTCAGAACCGAGACAGGGATGTCCGATGGTACTTGTATGGTAAGTGGGGCGAAACATAATGATTTGGAATTTACACCATATATTACCAATACAGTTCTAATACGCCACCAATACCACCCTAATCCACCGATCTTCCCACGTTGTATGCAAACTCACGCGTGGGTTGTGGGTCAATGGATGACAGCCTGTTCTTCATCTTTTTCTTTTTCTTTTTTTTTCCCTTCTTTTTTCCCTCTTTTTCCCGTTTCCCCCTGCCCATTTTCCTCCCCTCTTTTTTAGTTTTCCTTTTAGGAATAAATACAATTTTTAGTCCTTTTTATTCATCTTTCCCCCTCCCCCAATTTCCCTAAAATTTCATGTTTTCATGTTTTTTTTCAGGTTGACCTAACCCACTTTTTCAAAGTCTGGTTCGCCCGACTCAATGCCAACCCAACCCGGGAGCCACTATCGAGAAGATTCTCTCCCTACTTCACGTACCTCTCCTGACCCTCTACACTTCACTGGGTCTGTTGTCGGCTCTATCTCTCGCAACCGTCGCTCTTTTGCTGCCTTGGCTCAGAAGACTACTGTCGCCCTTGGCTTGCAGACTACATTACGCTCTTCGACTTCTTACAGTAGTTTGTCGAAACATTCCGCAACCCCTTTGACCCCACCACTAGACGATACCTACGAGCAATTGACCGGTTCCTCGCGCCCTTGCTCTCCGGCCCTGGCCGACTCTACGACCTCGCTGAAGCGTCGTTTCACTCTCCAGCGCCTTCCGACTCCTCCCCAAGAATCCCGCTCTGATCCGCCAGGCGGTTCCCCCAAGATGCATCAGACATCATCGCGCTTGCTGCGCATGACCGAAGATGAGCGTCCATTCACCAAGGTAGGCCGTTGACTGTGGAACTGCGAGCAGGAACCGAATTTGGGAACAATTGAGCTGATGTGCGCAGGATTTCATGGACTTGTTCTCCACGTTGATGGTTAGCTTGAAGTTGGATTCACACCGCGTTCGGTTCACACGATATGACCACACATTTACCTCGGAAGAGGCAATCAACAACTTGGGCTCGCTCAAGTTCTCCCAGTCAAACCGCATGCCCGACCCAAAGGACCCCTCCCGCATCGTTACCACCACCACAACCACCACCTTCTCCATGGCCAAGGAAATGGCCCGATCTGTCTGTCAGCGATTCGTCGATGCGCGCTTTATCGAATCGGTCGACGGAAAAGCACTCCCGATTTTCCCGCTCAAGGGTGCCCTTTTCCAGCTCACTCCAAAGGGCATCAACATCCTGCAGCGTTTCTGCCAGCGGAACGGCATCACCGCTCGTCACGTGATGGACGTCTTGGAGTCCCCTCGCAACACCATGCAGTTGGTGAACCTGGAGCGCGACACCGAAACCGACAAGTTATCTCATGACCGTGCGACAATCGAGGTCATTTTCCGCCGCTTTGCTGGTCAGGATGGCCCTAACGTGAAGAGTAGCATTTCGACCTCCGACTCCGATTCTCTCAGTGACTACACCAACGGCCTGGTCGGTGTCAAGGTAGCTCGGGAACGGAAGCTTCAGGATGGCAAGATCTACTCTAACACCTTCACTGGAAAGGGAGCTGTGGACTGGTTGATGGATTGCTCGACTACAATTGAGCGCCGCGAGACCTGCTTGATTGCCGAGCTGTTCCTTAAGTACGGCCTGATCACGATGATCCAGGACGATAAATCATTCCCCGACGGTGGAAACAACGCTCACTTCCAACAATCCAAATATGCTATCTATGGCATAACCGAGCGCGGACAGCGTGTGTGTGGATGGATTGCGCGTGAGAAAGCTCGGGAAAACGCGACCACCTATGACAGCCGTGGTATGCCCAGGGATTCCAACAACGCCCGCTTAACCCACATCCTCCAGGATCCTGCACTGCGTCTCCTTTTCCGCGAGTTCCTCCGCTACTCACTCTGCGAAGAGAACCTTTCCTTCTACCTCGATGTTTCCGAATTTACTTCCAACTACCACAAAGCGGAGAAGGTGGGCACATTTAATAAGGTTGACTCGGTCCGGGAAACCTTGGCTGCTGCTTACGGATTGTACAACGCTTTCTTGGCCCCTGGCTCTCCATGTGAGCTGAACATCGACCACGCCCTGCGCAACAGCCTGGCCAGCCGCATGACCAAGGCCGTAGGCGACGACGAATCCATGTTCAAGAGTCTGCAGGAGGTGGTGCACCTATTTGAGCTTGCCCAAACCTCCGTGTTCAAGTTGATGTCCAGTGACTCGGTCCCCAAGTTCCTGCGCGACCCCAAGTACTCAGTTGTTCTACAAGAGCACGATGTGGACATCATGGGTGGTTCGCGTTCATACTCGCCCACACCGGGCGCGCCCACTCTCCCAGAGCGGAGTATGAGCCGGTCAGCCCGCGCCTGACAACCACCGACCACAAGCATTGACCTAGCGCGCAACCCATTCGAAGACGATTCGTACCATTGCGATTCCGACTCCTCATGAGCCTCGGTGCACACAGCAGCCGAAACATTCAACACATGCGGTTTTACAGCATTCGAGCCCATCGAGGCACTTCATTCGGATCTATACCTGCACACACATCCAACTCATGCTTGTGGACAAACCCCCTCCTCAAACACGGATTTCCCCTCCAAGGGGCATATAAATTATCCGGTTGCCCTTGGGACCCGATTTCAGCAATCTCGTCACGATCGCTTCCACGAAGTTCCTTACTCTCCTCCGCATGCAGTCCAGTACACACCCAGCTCTTCTCTTGAGGACTAGAATCCTGGCGTCGCATTCTGGCTGCCATTATTTCCATTTCCCTTTTTTTGTCCTTTCCTTTAATCCACTCGTCACGAGATTCCCCCACTCCGAACGAAAGACGTTATGATCGATGGCTCATGTTATAGAGAAGGTCGGAACTGGAAAATCATTTGTAATATTCGCATGGCATTGCTTTTTCTTTTCCCTTTTCCATTTTCCTCACCTTTTCTCTCTCGTCTCACCCTTCACCAGCTGGTCCGAACTGGTCTGGAATGAGGTGAGGTTTGTGTTGGGAAGAGAACCAGAAGAAACATCAAGAAAACATCAAAAACGAACATGAAAGAATTGGAGGCTGCTTCTTTTTCAACCCTATTGGAGCATCAGACCCGGCGTTTTCTTGCATGTCTTTTTTTTCCCTTTTCTTTTCTTCTCATTTTTTTTTATTTCTTCTATCATCATCATCTTCTTCCCCTGTTCCTGCATCCCTTTTTTTTCCGTTTTCCATTTTCCTTTTAAGTACCCTGCATTCTTCTCTGGGCACAGCGAGTGAGTTCTGGTCTGTTTGTGTATTGTCATAATATTATTTTCATTTCCAATGGAAATGGCACTGGACACGACGCTTTTGCTTTTACTCTGAACACGTAGTGTAGAGTAATTCTATGTCCGAGAAGCGATTATGAATACGAGATGAGGTACTGTAGTCGATGTTCTGTGTCTATGTCATCAGCTTGAGATGACTATCAAACGGTCTCAAGATATCGTACTCGTTCCATGTTCATGTTCATGTTTTACTTATCCAATGACCCCGAGATTGTAAACTTCATATAGACATGCGAAAACATACGATAAAGTCCATTTTCACAGTAAAAAGAACTCAGGCTCAAGGATTAAATCTACCTACCTACTGTAGATACAATACAAATACTTCCTTCGAAGTAAACAAAACCATTGACTAGCTCCCAAGTATACAACCCAATAAGAGCAGACGGATACCTCAACCTAAATCTTGCACATGTACATACGGTTATCTCCCTAGCTTAGCTTCATTTCAAAATCAAGCTACAGTAAATCTCAATTGGATTTTGTTTCTAGGTCCCTCAGCAAAGCGAAGAGACCGTCATAGATACATACGGCTCAAGGAAAAAAGATTAATCACCAGATACAACGCCCAGAACCACGCCTTGGATGTCGTTGGTCATCAATGTTCAATTTTGAGAAGAGGTTGTAGTGGCGGATGGAAGTGGTAGCGGGGAGAGGGAGGAAAAATGCCATATTGGTCGGTTGGATAGGCTGTTGATCCATGGTTTGGTGGAAGAGGGTATATGAGGAGAGAACATGATGCCAGGGGAGGGGGACAAAAGAAGCAAAGGGGAGGAGAAACGGAAAAGCAGAGAGAAGATATTAAGTACTGTAGCAGGTCTATTTGGACCAACCACGAAGTCTCATGCCCTCCTCAATAGCAGTCCAGATACCCTCGACGATCTCACGATCACGCCAGCGACCACCACCCTGCGTACCATTCTTCTCGTCCCAGCGTTCGACAGCGAAGTTCTGCACACCACGGCCCCAGCCCTTGACTTGGCTAGGGACATCCTCGCCTCGCCATCCGACGTAAACACCGGTGGCGTGCTTGAACAGCTCGGGTGGGGAAGACCACTTGTAAGACTTGAACTGCCAGGTCTGGCCGGTAGTGAAGACGGCCACAAGGCGGTCCCAGTACTCGGGCTTGAAGTTGGTGGTGCCGTCGACGATGATGAACTTTGTCGGTCTGGTAGGCTTGGCGCCGCCCCGGGAGCCGATTGCGCCGGCATTTGGGTTAGAGGGGTCTCCACGGAGAGGGCGCTCCAGCTTTACGAGGTTTGCGTTGGTTGCGCTGGAGAGGGTTGGGTGGTCGGGTGGCACGAAGATACCGTCTTCCAGGAAGGACTTGACGTTCGACATGCGGATGAGGGAGGAGGCGGAGGGCGAGATCAGGATGATAGGGTCTGGGCGCGAGTGTGATGAGCTGGACTTGCGCGATGATGAAACCGGCAGTCCGGCTGAAGGCGCGGGAACTTGGGGCTTGCTGCCGGGTTTGGCTGGGTGGCCAGGGCGGTTGCGGCTGAGGAACACTTCGGCGCTCTTACGAACATGCGAGAAGTCCTGGATTTGGAGAGTTAGCTCTGGGCAAGTCGGGTCACATCACGCAACTCACTGTTGGCTTGATTCCGCGTAGCACTGTGTTCCGATCACCTGTCTTGCGCTCTCCATTGTAGATTTCCTGCAGCCGAGGCTCAATCTGCTTCTGTGGGCGACCGGCTTGAGCTGGCTGCGCTGCTCCTGCGGCACCACTAGGCGCGGTCGAGACACCGCCAGCCGTGCCTGCGGCGATGCCGGCCGCGGCCTCGGCCTGCGCAACACCTGCAGCCGTGGCAGCAGCCTCCGCAGCGGCTGCGGCACCCTCGAGGGGTTTGATGTGCTCACTTTCATCGGAAGCGCCTTCCAGCCAAGTGATGAGATCAAGGCGTTCGACGAAGACAAGAATCTGTACGCTTTCTTCCTTGCCATCTTCCTGCGGGCCCTTCTGCTTCAGAGTCTCATTGAACTGATTCGCCGAAGCGAAGTATTCGGGAATAGCGACATCTTTGTTCTGCCATGCGAAAAGGATGCTGCGCAGGTCAACTGGGGAGCCAGAATTTGCGGAAATGAATCGTGTTGGGGTCGCCAATGGAATTGTCTGAGGAGTCGGTTGTGTGAAATAGAGATAGGAGGCTTTGGCCAGGTCATCCGTGGCCGATTCATCAGAAAGCTCGGGCGAGGTCGTCGGTGTTGGGAGGCTGCCGGCCGCAATTGCGCGGCGGAGCGAGAGGAGAGGGTCTTGGGTTGCCGCGTCGGACGTAGCCATTGTGATAGATAGGGCAGTGGCCCTGGTGCGCAGCGACGAGATCGAAGTGTTCCAAGTAT
Organism: Penicillium canescens; assembly: GCF_028828765.1. NCBI lineage: Eukaryota > Fungi > Ascomycota > Eurotiomycetes > Eurotiales > Aspergillaceae > Penicillium > Penicillium canescens. The sequence continues at coordinate 906,534 of NW_026703963.1, read as the reverse complement.
GTCAGAGTTGGAGAGGTGGAAGAATGCTTGGAGTAGAAGCTCCGCAGATCTGCCTGCACGTGACCATGACTTGGCATCAATATCCTGGCGCTCTTGTTGTCTCTATTCATCCTCAATACTGCATTTACTCATTCAATTTCAATTCGGCCCACTGTGATCCATATCCTACCCTCTTATCTCATTTCAAGCAAGACACCGCAGTGCAGGACTAATATACCGCCACATCCAGCTCCATGCTCCCAAAATGGCCGTTATCCCCGTAAATAGGATCAAAGTTCCATACTGGGAATCATAACCAGTTGAGCCACTGGAGTCGCCCAAAGATCCGGAGCGAATCAATACTGTACTCAGTGGCCCACTGATCACATTCCCAATGCCTCGCCCACCAGCCAAAAAACCAAACACAAGACCGGTCTCAAGTGATGGCGACGTATCACGTTTAATTTGGGTGATGACACCCGACCAGGTAGAGCTAAATCCACCAGCGAAGAACCCGTAAGTGATGGAGAATACGGTAAGAAGGGCAATAGCTGTCTGTGGCGATTCTGAGCCCGACGACGCCATGCCCCAGAAGAGAAGTACAGATAATGCCGAGCCAACTGAGGACAAAAACATGACGTTGGTCACAGAGAAGCGATCACACAGAATCCCGAGGGCTATCCCACCGAAGATGGATGTTGCATTGACCAGCGAGAGCAACAGCGTACCAGTTGTCTGGGACAGCCCGATCGTTCCCGTCGAGTAAGAAGGAAGGTATGTTGTTGGCAGGAAGTAACCAAAGCTCTGAATAATATTTCCAGCTTGCAACATCCAGAAGGTGGCTTGTTTGAGGAAGCTCAAATCCAAGCGACGGGCTGAAGCAGATGCCGAGACAGGGATTCGAGACCTCATAAAAGGTAAAGCCATGAGGGTGGTAATCAACTAGGAATTCAAGAGTCAGCGTTATCGAAGTCTTCAAATCATGTAGATTAACTCCCCAAAGGACAGGATCCATACCGTGACAACCGTCCAGGCTTTCAGCGTGACATTCGAACCAAACCTGCTCAGACAAGCGCTGGCAATAAAAGGCAGAGCAACGCCAGTGACACTCTTGGCAGCCCACATAGTCCCAAGTGCAAGGCCCTTTCGGCGCAAGAACCACTGGTCAAGGTACAAGGACGACGGACTAAACAACAGTGCATTCCCAATAGCACACATGACGCCCTGAGTGGCAATAAGATGCCATACTTTCCCAGAGAACGAGGAGAGCAAAGATCCTATCACTGTAATGACCAGACCTGCAGGCGCACTGTAGTATTGTAGACGGGGGTACCGCGTCAGAAGCGTAAAGGTGACAGGCGAAAGAAGATAAAGAATGCCCTGGGAGAAAGTATTAGAAAATGTCATGTATGTCAGTTCTTTTCGCATACAGTAGAAGAAGTCCCAACGGTCGCCAGGTCACCCTTGCTTCCTTGTAGCACATCATGCGTTGTATAGTACTCTTGGAAGATACCAAACACAGTGGAAAATCCTAAAGTGGAGGTTAATAGAGTGAAATGTCTCTCGTGCCTCATTACAAACCCCAGACTGGCAACTGAATCAAGCAACACGAAGCCAGCATGAGCCATGCAGCCCTGCCACCATCTGCCGGGGCAAGGGCGGGCTGCTCTATCTCGGTGACCTCATCTATAGATCTGCGAATATGGAACTCGTCCAGGATAAGGCCTTCGTCGGAATTCATGTTGAACTACTAGTATGTTGGAACAGATTTCATGAAAGGAAAAAGAATGTAAAGGCGGTTGGATCCCTCAGAGTCGCGGGATTGCCCCTCTCGACCCTGACTCACTGTATACTTCACTCCATGTCAGATATCGGACTTCGTGCCGTCGATCTGTAGAAACTTGGAAGGCTTGATTTTTCTTGCTCGATCTCCATAATCACTCCAAAGCTCATGTCTCCCCTGTCGATTATCTCTAGAAATATGTAGTCCATAGTTCGTTGGCTAGAACCCCACACGGCAAAGACAATGATATAAGTTAGATTCATATACTTGTACACATAACTTTTACACTTCTATGCTAGTAGTCTGATAGCCATAGATTTGCTCCCAGGTTCCATTGCCAATCTATGAAAACAAATCTCGCACTCCTAACCACAATACCATCCGAACTGAAGATAATTCAATTTCAACATTCTCAAGAATCCACACTCCTATACAGTATCCTAAACATCATTCTCAACATTCTCAACCTCAACCCCGCCTCCTCACGAAAAACACCATAAACATTCGCCAACTAACCGGAGTCATATACCCAGAAGCCAACTCTACACCTCGCATTGTAGCTCCAGACCTGGCAGCCAAATCAAACGCATGCCTGGCATCCTTCAACGACAGGTCATTTGAGTAGGTGGACGTATGTGAAAACTTGATAACAAAGCTGACCACTCTATTTTGAAACAGCAATTATAGAACATGTGGACCTGTATTGTATGTATAGCATGAATGAATAAAAAAAAAAAAAAATATGGTAAGAAGGATAAAAATGAAAAAGATAAGGTGCGGGGAGACTCGAACTCCCGACCTTTCGATTTGCAATCGAACGTTCTAAACCACTGAACTACCGCTCCGGGTATGGAATTAGAGGCGTTTTCTTGGTTTATGTCCCCACTCTCAATCCCCCAAAGCGTATCAACAAAAGGTTCTATAACCCCAGAATCTCTAAGAAGATATATACATCTACATGGTCAATTTTCGCTTAGAATTCTTTGACATAATTCTACCCTCAGTATGAGTCGGCAAGTCTTCATCAAAAAGAGTCCATTCATCGAACACACTAAGCTAGAGAGAAGAAGAGAGAGAACAGGAGAGACGCCAGGAAGCTACTCTATCCTCCTCCGTCCAATCCTGTCGGGCACCTCGTCTCGCCGCCTTCCCCATCCAGCCATCTAGCAAACTTCCCCAAGTGGTCCGAATGTCATGCGTCACACTCAGGTGTGATCAAGATGGAATAATGGAGGTCTCCAATTCCTCGATACCCGGTTCAGCGAATCCAAGAGACAATTCTGATGGGCGGAGGACTCCTATCGAGGAGAGAGGGAGAAGAGGATGATGATTCTTTAAGGAGGCTGGGACTGAAAGCTCGGCGTAATACCATCTCTAAGAAGTTCTCCAAGACAAGTTCGATCGAATCTTCAGTTCGCGGAGGAAGAGGAATAGTCTAAAGTCGAATGAAATTAGCACTTCTAAACCACTTGTCATTTTTGATAATGTAGTTAGTAATGAAGACTTACCATGGGCCACTTCATCATTAGTGTGTGCTGCGGTATCCAATACTTTGGTTGATTGGACTGACCAATGTAAGGGCGTAAGTATACAGGTTTATATACACCGCCAGCTTCCTCGTCATTGAGGGCTTCGTAAGAGAAGTCCGCTTGGAGGATAAGCAAGAACTCGACAGCCCAAGCGGGTTGTTTAGCACGGAGCGAGCACTTCGCGGCAAAGCCGGAGAAGAGACAGCACATGCAGCTTCCTTTAGCTAGAATGTAGCGCTTGTCGCCGTCCACGAAACCTGACACGCGGCAGGAGCCGAAGGCGCGTAGGTCGTTGTTAAGACATCGCAGGCAGAGGACGTATCCATTATGCGTGAGAACAGTTATTGGTTTCTTTATATATTGCGGGTAGGTGGAGGAAGAGGAGAGATAGGACGTGGGATTTGGATCTTTATATACCCAGTGTAGGAGGGGAACAACACGACAAATATCTAGCGTGACAAAGGGAACTAAAGCAAACAAGATGGTGAATACATTGAGATTGATTGTAGAAAGGGTAAGCAAAACGTACAGCTGGACCTGTAGTAGTCACTGCATGGGAGCAAGACAACATCACATCAACAAACAACGAAGCAATCAAGCTTGCAGGTCAAGTCAAAGTAAACACCAAAATAACAATCTACACATTACGAAAGAAGCAAGAGAGAAAAGAAATTGTACATATGATCAAGCAGTGTTCATACAAGCTATCAAGCCACATCAAAAGATGTAACTGAATCGAAAGAGAGAAGATGTAATCTCACAAAATGTAGTCTCACAAAATATTCGCGAAAGATCTATGTCCTGCGCCACAGACAGACATACATGACCATAAAAAAAGAAAAAAGAGAACACCATTGGTACACGTACACCATCACAAAGATCCTAACCCAACCCGATGGTATTTCCCATAACCAGAAAAAGGAGGACCAAACCCAGCCCCCCACCCTAAACCACGCCATACGCCATCCGGAACGAGATAAAGCTTGGGCTGACAGCCATAGCCATAGCCAAGACCGTAAACACAGACACAGACATAGATATCAAGATATCCGTTAAAAGAGTAAAACAAGCAAAGAAGAAGAAGAACATGAAAGAGAAAGCCGGCACGGAAAGGAAAAAAGAAAGAAAGCACGCGGGCCCGATGAAACGCCTGTGTGCTCCCTTGCCTTGTTGCTGTAGTGTCGAAATAATGAAGTCACACGAGAAAAGAAATTTTGGGTCGTAAGAAACGTTAAAAAATCCTTAGGGATTTTTTCCTTTTATCACAGGCCCACCATTACTGCCACGCGGATCAGATCACGAAGAGATGGACGGGATGTGGGTGGGTGTTGATTCCGGGGCGTCTTTCATTGGCATGTTTGGTGAAGAAGCGGGCTCGGGCTTGTCGTGCAGTTCCGGTTGGGTGGGGGTGTGAGGACGGTCTGCACTGCCATCTCCGGCGGAGGGGGACTTCTTTGCAGGGGCAGGCTTGTCCGATGTTGTCATGGTTCCCCGTCGGATAAGGTAGTCACCGAGACTGAGCTTTTTCTTTGCAGGAGTGGGAGTGGGTGCATGGCCCGAAGGCATGAAAGCGTGAGGAGATGAGATTTCATGAGGAAGAGGGAATGCAAGACTAGTAGAAGAGCCGGGACTAATTGCGGAAGGTGCGTTGACAGCGTGCGGTGGGGGCATGGAAACACGTAGGTCGCTGCGGCGACGAGCACCCGGAATCAAAACGTTGTGAGCAACGGTGGACGGCCAAGGAGGGGGAATTGGCGGCTTGCGTGGATCGTTGCTAGGCCCGAGAGAGTCAGTCCGAGCACTTGAGCCATCCCGCATCTCAAGATCCCCTTGCGCAGGAGTGGAAGGACTACTCAGACTAGCCAGCGCAGCATCCGATCTTTCATGCACGGTGGCAGGCGAACGGAGAAGCGAGGGGCCAGGAGACTCGAAAGTCCCGAAAGTCGCGACGCTGTCAGAGCCAGCCGAAGACAAATGTTGTCTAGCGAGTTCTGCTCGTCTGATATTCTCCGCATCATATCGCAACAGAAGCCGCCGAGTCATAGAGATGAATGGGCGAATGGGACGCGCCGGGCGAGGAGGCGGGGAATCGTTATCGCGGTTGACCTGAACCGCCGCGTCGACATAGACAGGACGACGGCGACGATGAGACTGCCCAGAAGGATTGGAATTGCGGGGAGCCATTATGCCAGGTGAAACAGCAGTAGGAGAACGCGACTGCGTATCGAGGTGAGATTTGCCAGAGGTGCGCTGAGTCCCAAAATGGCCAGTTTGAGTAGAATGAGAAGGTCCACTGGAACGCTTTTTCTTCTTCGGATGCACGTGCCGATCCTCTAGTTGTTGGAACTGCTTTTCGGCATCTGCAATTTTCCGTCTTTCGCGAGTAGAGAGTTCTGGCAAAGGTTGAGCAGGACTGAGATCGCGGCTACGGGGATGACCACGTGTTGAGCCTGAAGTTGATCGACTATCGGCTGCGGGGTCATCTTCGTCTTGTTTAGTTGTCTCGCTACCTGCGCGACTCGTAGAAGCACGACCTGTCTCCATTGGAGATGCTACTGCCTTGCTCTTCACCTTCCTTCGCTTGCCATTGGGCTTCACCGAGTCCAGCTTTGGACGTCGCCGGCGATCAAGTTTGGCCATTGTGCACTCATCGAGAGGAAGATCACACGCACATGTACCAAAGTTGGCAAGCGTATTGCTGATGCAAACCGAAGCAGCCTCCGGATCCCCAGCCTCCTGCTTCACTACACCATTGGTAGCTTCATGGAATTCAGGGTCCAGGTACCACATAGCAGTAATTTCTGAGTTGGCAGGAATATCATCCTTGGCAACAAAACAGAAATGATACTCTACATCATTGGTGATGTAGATTTTCAAGCTAACATTGGGACGACAGGAACGCCGGATGTAACGGAGCTTGTTACCTTCACGACGGCCGTCAATGTAGAGAGGTAGATGTGAACTGAAGAAGACAAAAGGTTCAGGATGCCGTAATTTGGACCACCGGTTGCTTGGGTCGAGACAATAATCTCTGAAATAGCCAACCTTGCCAGTGATCTCTCCGACAACTTGATCCCGTCGTACAGAATCTTGAGTCTTAATGATCTTGTATGTTGGATGCTTGCCACTGATCTCAGTGCTCGGGTCTGTGATTGTATCAACTGCCAACGAGGGCCAGCGAGACCGATCCAAGGCTGCGTCGGACCACTGAAAAGTGTCTTCAGCAGGCCTTCCGTTGGTTACTCGCGCCAAAGCTTCGGGGTCCTTCAACCATGAGACAGTGTCCCGCATTAGGCTCACGTTGACAAAGAGGTTGCTGTCAATTTCATCGTAATCTTCATCTCGGTCGTAAAGATTGAGGAATTCGTTCGAGTAGAGAGGGATCGGAAGTTCGGAGGATTTCGTTGGGCTCATTGCGACGGAGGTGGAGGAACGACGCTTGCGCGACTCAGCCGGAAGAGCCGGGATCCCTGAAAGACCACCAATTGATGTTGATGGACGGTGGGACGTCTTCGCTTTCTTCGCCGGTGGCTGTTCACGTGCACTCGACTCGGATCGTTGATGTCCAAACCCATTCACTTCAGTATCCTTTGGTCTCCTCCGATGAGTTTTAGGCCCAGGCCGCCTGGGCTTCCGGTCCCCATCCTCACTTTTTTCCCGTTGCCGCCGCAGCCGTTGTCGTTCGGTGGCACGACGATTGTCCAATGGCCGTGGCTCGCAGTCGACACAGTTGTGCACATCTGGTACCTTCTTATCGGGATAGTAACAGATAATGTGCTGCCATGTCTCGCACCCTTCGCAGAATACCGTGCTACCATCATCTTCCTCGAACGAGCAAATGCATTTGATGGTGTAAGGTTCTTCTTCATCGGGTGCGGCAGAGTCAGAGACTGCACCATCGGCGGCAGGGGAGCCTGGAGGAGCGGGGACCGGATAGGAATCCGTTGTGGCGTGCGTGATGGCGAGGGAGGAGGTATCTGTCATAGTCCGACAGATGACCCCCTCTCAGGTGAAGACAATATCACGTATTAGTTAACAGGGGCGTAAACGACCTGTCATTATCTAGCGTATCTGACACGTCTTCCCCTGGACATGTATCTTCCCAAGCCCTTGTTGGACAGCGAACGCGTAGATGATGGCTGGATGACACGACCACGAGAGGAAGTCCACGAAGCAACGTGCGCAGGCGACAATATTTCCCTTCCAGCTAACCGAATGATACCACAGAGTCCAGATGTGTGATTATGAACGCCCTGGGTTGATGTTGGCTGCTGGTGGAAGCGTGAAAGACCCTGCTTGAATGCGCCTGGATGGTGACCTCAAGGGTAGGAGGAAACGGGAGAGAAAAATAGATTGGCGAAAGGTAGGCTTCTTCGAAGGAGATCGAGGCGATTCGGGAAGGACACGTCGAGCCCCTGCGACTGTGTAAGGATCTGGCGGGATCTTGGAAGTGGAGGCGTCGAATAGAGTGAAAAGGGTGAGCGAGATCGCGTGGAGGGGGAGAAGATGAGAGTACGAGAGTAGTAGACGAGGGAGGAGAGGATAGCGAAAAGAATGAAAGGAATTAATGTAGGAAAGGAGGCAAAGCGCGACGGCAAGGAATAGGGAAAAGGAGAGGAAAAAGAAGGATGGGCGATTTCCGTGAACTGGAGAGAGACGAAGGAGGAGGCTACGGGGCCTTAGGCAGACAAACTGTTCGGTCGGCAGCAGGGACCAAGTGCGCCATGAGCGAAAGGGGCTTAGCGTGTATCCACGGCGAGGCCTGGGAGTGAGTCTGGGCGGTAGATATGGCCAGGGAGTGCAGCTGGTAAGCCAGCTGGCCCTTGAAGGACAGACTTGGGGCCTGGAAGCCATAGGGAAGGCTCGACCTGAAAACATCCCTCGTTCTTCGCCCTTGAAGTATCGCAGCCGGAGATTCCAAGTTCCGTGTATTACCGTTTCCAGCCACGCTAGTATGTTTTGGGATTAGCGTCCACCTGGGAATGTCACGGGGACAGTTAGCATCTAGATTGATTAGCAGGTATATATCATTATATCTTTTTGTTAGGAGATGGGCAGTTTTGGCCCTCTCCATGTGTAGGCCAGAGGTAGATTCATGAGAAAACAATATCCCAGATCAGGGACTGCATCAAGCATGAAAAAGTATGGGAATGTGAGAAAATAGAAAAAAAGGGGAAATGAGTAGAGTTGTTTCTCAAACGTGAAAGGGATTGTGGGAGGACAAGAGAATGAACCAGAAGGCTAGCCACGGATCACGGATCCCACAGCGGAATCCCGGAACGCAAGGGAGAGGGCGGAAACGGGACGGGAGAGCCAATATTGGTACAGGGCTTTGCAAGGTATCTGAAGTAGAGAGGTGACATGATGAGAATTGCATCCAGAGGGTCCGAAGGGAGATAGTCGTGGGATGAGAACGTGGCGTGTGAGGGGCAGGTCATCTGGTCTGGGAAGTCTATAGAGACAGGAAAGGGGGAAAAAGCTGAGCTATTTGTGATTTGGCGTGTTTTGCCACTATGAAGGGTTGTGCACTAAAATCAGCCAGGGTATATTATCGAAAGATACTGTATGGGTCCTTTTTGGGTCCTCATGCACTTTCTATAATGTTTCAACAGCCGTCTTTCAGTCTGATACCCGATCCTGTGCGAAATATAGTATTGGTGACTAGGGACCCTATGCATTCGCTCTTTTTTCTGTCTTGAAATTAATGCCAAGGCAAACTTGAATAACGAATTATAACTCTAACAATAACATCTAATGCCTACTCGCAGACATGCCAAGTCCTCCTCAATACCCCACAGTTCACTCTCTAAGTACTCAGGGCTCCGTGGACATGTGACTGAGTCGCAACTCAAAGGCACCCGAACCCTCGGGGATTGCATCAAGGTTGCCACGGTTCGAAGGCGTCTTGTGTGGTTGTACCTCCGGGCCTTCGCGATCGCCATGTCTCCGTCCCTCCATATCGATCGGTCGTTCGACTTCAACAATAGGCATGAAGCCTCGGAAGCGATGAAGCAAGAACAGCAGACCAAACACTCCGATGTTGGTGTAAGAGGTGATCACTCTAGCTGCTCGGGTCCCAGTGACGTTGGCTTTGGGACCTCCCCACAGACCGCCTGCCAGCAGCAGTGCCGCAGAGACGACTATTCCAAAGTAGGTGCCGAATGATTGCACGGGAAAGCGGCGTGGAGTAGTGATTCTGTTGGCACGCAGACGTCGATGGAAGTGACGGTGGATTGTGCATCCGACTAAGGAGGAAATGAAGCCGCCGCTCGTGACGATACGAAGGAGGTAGCTATTCATGATTGAACTTGGGACCTTTACGGAAATGAAGGCAAGAGTGGAGAATAAAGCAGATCCTGCAACAGCAACATAGGGAACATCCCAACGATTGCGAATCGAAAACACCGACGGAGCATGGCCTTGCTCTGACATGGCACACAGGGTGCGGGATGAGAGGTACAGAAACGATCGGCCCGAAGCCACCGAAGAGAGGAGAATTGCGATCGTAGCAAGGGTGGATACAATCTGAATGCCAGCGTCTTTGAATCCGATCGTGTATGGCGACAACCCGGAGCCCGTTCCATTGTTGGTTAAGCGGGTTTCGTTGAATGGTGCCATGATCCCCATAGCCAAAGAACTCATGATATACGGAAACGCAGTTTGGACAACGTCGGATGACACACTGCCTGGAATAGCGGTACCCAGAAGTATTGACCCGCCAACTGATGCAGGCACTTCGGTGTGATGCACAATCAGCTCGGGGGCAAAGGTGAAGGCAATGGAGCTATCAAGTAGGCATTGAAAGAATCCAAGCACTCTTCCCCAGAAACCGTGAACGATGTATTCATTCATGGCGCCCGGATGTTTCCAGTACTTAAATCCCCAGCGAGTGTGCCCATCGACGCCCCCAAGACCTATGGACAGGGCCAGGACGAAGAGAGTCACCATTGTACCGATTTTGATCATAGTGAACAATCGCTCGGAGCTTCTGAACAGCCTGTCCGGCAAGAAATTGAAGCCAACGATGATGGTTGTGATAATGATCAAGCGGATAGCGATCGTGGCGCCTGGTTTGGACAGGCCAAGATTGACCATTGCTGTTGTGATCTCGTATGGGACGAACATGGCGAGGGTGTACCAGCGGAGGTATGATGAGGCGAATGCCACACCGCTTGACATATACAGGTAACTGTTGGTCACAAGGGTCCCATATCGTGAGGGCATGTGAGTGGACACTTCTGCCATACTCGTGGTCATGGCGAATGTGAGGAAGGACAGTATGATATAGGACAGGAACAACGACGCAGGTCCGCCGACGGCGAGAGCCTGGCCCGCACCGATGAACAGACCGGTGCCGATAGTTGGACCGACAGCCATCGTGGGCTAACAATGCATATAGATAATGAAGGGTTATAGGTGGTGAGGGGAGAAGGTGGAGGTTCTCGAGAACTACACCTGGGCAAGTGGTCGAGGGGCCAACTACGCCATCGCGATTTCCTCATGTCGGAACATGGATCCAGAGTAGAAATAATTAGCACTAGCAATTACCAATTGAACACTGAATTATGCAGAAATCAAATGTAAAGGGTATCATTGATAGAGAAGGTGAAGGGATGTCGGGGAGAGGGTCAAAAGGAGGCAAGAAACAGCGCATAGATGAAGAATCCCAAATCATGTCTCCACGAGCCATTTGATGAAGAAGATCACTGGGACACCATGTCTGTTTCAGCGAACTCGAGCCATTCGCCCGACAGCGCTCTTTTCCAAAACCGGACCGTCCCATCATCACCAGAAGAAATCAGCGAGTCACCTAAGGGATGTAAGTCAAATGAACTGGCTCAGAAATGAAGTTCGAGCACTCACCAGAGAATGAGAACTGGACCTGCCATACATCGAGATGTTTAGTATCGATGCAAGCGACCTGTTTAAACGAATGTCGGAACTGGGAGTCCCCACTAGCTCGACGATCAGTCACCGACGCAGGCACACGGTTCGCCAAAGCAGAACCGATCCCGGACTGCGACGTGGCCCGAGCCGACGGCGATTGAACGCGACGTTCGGCTTTGCGGTTGTGGTTGTTCTGTGATATCTGACTCGCCGGCGTTGTGTAAACTTCGAAAATGCGAACCAAGCCATCCTTTCCGCCGCTCGCAATGAGATCATAGCCACGTACAGAGCCATTGGCCCAAGAGATATCTCTCACAAGCCCGCTGTGTCCATTCAACTCAATGGCATGGTAGAACTGGCGGTTTGAATCAGTGCGGTAAATCTTGACCGTATCCATCGCCGCCACAACCAATGACATACTTTTCCGATCGGAGTCCGGCGAGACAATATGAGTGATGTCGGTTGGATCATGATGAAACTGGACTTTGAAACTTGTTTCCTCCCCACGTTCGGGGGCAGTACATACTCGGAATTGGTCAATTGTCTGCCAGTCGGCCAGGGTATCAGGGCTGGTGGGTTCCAAAACCATCAGGTAACCATCGCGTGTAATTGCAGCCATCCATGACTCCAGGTCAATGTTGCGGAAATCAAGTGACACAAAGGGATGTCTTTCGGGCGCGGTCAGACGGAAGATACACCTGAAACGTCGTCCCGAGTTCGGTGGCTGGGTTACGTCTTCTTGCCAGAGTTTTAACTTCATATCTTCGCCGACACTGCCGATGTGCTGGCCCGTAAATGGTCCATTCCAATTTGCCTGTATCGTACTTTAGCCACTGGTTCCAGCACACGTCCAGTAGGACGTGTTTGTTTGGAGACGTACATCGCGAATCTCGGCATCGTGGGCGCGCCAGGTATCTATCAGTTGCCATTGGCCATCTTTAAGATCCCACACTTTCATGCGGTGATCAGACGAAGCTGTGACAATACGGTTGCCATAGAAGTTAAACCTGGTGACAGTAACCAGATCCCGATGGCCCGCATCGAAGTCGGCAAATCCGGTTATCTCGGGGCGCTCCACTGCCCCCATCGAGTCAGATCAGTTGAGTATGGGAATTAGAAAGAACCAATGATGATTATGAGTCTATGCATCTGCAAGTAAGAGATATGAAACAGATGGTCGCCTTTCCTTTTTTGGCCGCAAGCATCGCCGGTGTCCGCCACCGCCCACGGGCGGTAGGATATTATCGGCAGAACACGATAAGCTTGGTATTGAACAGATTGCCCGTCGCCGATGTGAACTTTCTTGAGATTCAATTGTTGGGCTTTTTAACAATTGAGAGGGACATTGTTCCTTTCACCTTCCTTTACCCATGTCTACCTCAAGTGCGCTGTCACGCACAGAGACATGGAGTCTACTAGCTCTTGTAGGGGCCGGTGTATCGATCCTGTACGCGACCTTCCAGGATGATGGAGCGCCTCTAATGGCTTCGATTGCTATGGTTGGCATTGTGTTTGCAGCAGCCTTCAGTTTGATTACATGGCTTGGACCGGTATTTTTAAAAGCCGGACTGAAGGGAAAAGACATGGCAAAGCCAAGACGGCCCGAGATGTATGTGATCTATCAGGAAAGTTCATTACAAGTGCTAATATACCAACACAGCCCTGAGACAATGGGAGCAGTCTGCGCCGTGGTGTACCTGATGGCACTGATCATGTTTATTCCATTTGCCTTCTACAAGGATATCGTGGCAGCCACATCTGGCGGCGGGAACCGCGACGTTGTGATTGAAACACAGCACGTCGAGAACGGTCGATACTTACACCGATTCCCGCATGGAAAGGTAAATTTACCTCCGATGTCATCTTTGGGGATACTAATATGGTTGTGTAGCTCGCGTCATATCTCTCTGGTCTTTTGTCTTTGCAATCTGTCGTGATCCTCGGCATTGGTGATGACCTATTCGATATTCGCTGGAGACACAAAGTCCTGATCCCTGCTTTCTCCTCCATCCCCATGCTCATTGTGTACTTTGTTGACTTTGGCGTCACGCAAGTGGTCGTTCCGGTGCCGCTGCAACCCTACCTGGGTGACGTTGTTGACCTGGGATGGCTGTACTACGTGTACATGGCAGCGGTGGCAATCTTCTGTCCAAATGCCATCAACATGCTGGCAGGCATCAACGGTATTGAGGTTGCCCAGTCACTGATTATTGCTGTTCAACTCTTGTTTAATGATGCCATGTACCTGGCACCCGTTACGCCATACCCGCACCCTGCCACCGACTCCCATTTGTTGTCGATATACTTCTTGCTCCCGTTCATCGGAGTCTCGGCAGCTCTGCTGTACCACAATTGGTATCCGTCAAAGGTTTTTGTTGGGGACACCTACTGCTATTTCGCCGGAATGGTGTTTGCCGTGGTTGGCATTTTAGGGCATTTCAGCAAGACCTTGTTGCTTCTATTTATCCCACAGATCTTCAACTTTTTGTACTCAACACCCCAGCTGTTCAAAGTGATTCCTTGTCCTCGCCACCGACTCCCAAAGTTCAGCGCTTCCACTGGGCTACTGGATGCTTCTGTCACGGAGTGGACCAAACCTCCCTCGCGTTTGGTCGATGTTGGGCTACGCCTGTTGCACGCTCTCAAACTAGTGCGTGTCACTAAAGATGAGTCTGGCCGAATTACGGAATCATCTAATCTCACTATTTTGAACCTGTGGTTGGTATGGATGGGTCCCATGAGAGAAGACCAACTGGCGTGGCATATGGTTGCAGTGCAAATTCTCAGCGGGATGCTCGGTCTGTTTGTCCGACATCGGCTTGCGTTACTCGTGTTTCACCACGACAACCGTGAATTCGGTTTCATCGGATAACTTTGAACCTGTCATGTGTTACGAGAACATTGGAGCCAGACCTACCAAAAGATTATCCTTTCAACGTGTATATTTTAAACAATGATAGTAGGGTTGATCCTGAATTCTATCAATTAAACATGCTTGTGTTTCCTTCTGGCCAAAAGCATGCCAACACCATAGCTCATTCATTGTCTGAGGCCTCGCGCAAGGCACGGGTCTCCCTATCAATCTTTTTATCACCGAATGCAACTCCGACCTGCTTCACAATGAGCCAGGCTGGGAGGATTGCAATTGCCCACAACCCAAAGTTGAGGTACACACTTCCCACAGCAGCCATAATGTTCACACTGCTCAGACCGTACTATAAATAGTTAGTACACAGAATGTGACCGCAATGAAGAATATACATACGCTGACACACTGAGCAGCTGACTCAGTCCCACGCAACAAGCCCGCAATCCGGACAACCTCTTCCTGATCATCCGCGAGGTTTCCAACCAAGAAGAATCTGTTGATAGTCAATCAGCATTATCCCACAGTAGACATCGGGATCACGACTCACAGATACATATAGTTGAGTTGGAAACCAGCAACCCAGAATAAGAAAAGCACAAAGGCCCTTCCGAAACCAGGATCAGTCCAGTCGTATATCGGGTTCGTTTTGTTGAACTCTGTCGTCACCACCGATGCCCAGATCCAGCACATACCCTGCCAGGCGACAACGAAGAAAAACGCATACCGAGTTCTGGCCTTCAAAGAGATCCTCTTCGTGTCAAGGAATGCACCTAGCAGATTTCCAATGATCAATGCGATAACACCAGACAGGAATGAGCCCAGAGCTCTAGCTCGCACGGAGAACCACAAGCCCTCATACGAGAACATGACAGCCTCACTATAGACGGCCTGACAGATAAGAGGAATAATGAACGAGAACTTCTGGTTGATAAAAAGCTTCACCATGCTCTTCAGCTCGAATCCAATGCTGTTGGTCACCTGAAGCTGGACTTGGATACCATCCTTGCGCTGGACTTTCGTCGGCGTGCTCAAAAGCAGACCCGCAAAAGGACCAAGAGCCTGCAACGCAATGAAGATAAGATAGACAGTATACGAGACAGATCCTGACGTAGACCGATTCGCATTGATACCCAGGTTGATAATACCACCAAGAATCTGTCCTCCAACGCGGAAACTGAGCCAGAATCCTAAGAATCGGCCTTGGTTGTATGGCTCTGGATAAGAAAGCGCAATAGCCGCCTCGGCCATCCAAAAGATTCCAGCGGATATGCCACACAGTGCTGCGCCCAGGATAACCAGCCACTCGTCTCCGAATCGATTGTTCGTGTATAGTCCTGCGGCGTAAGGTGCGTACCCCATTGTTCCGACGATGAGTGTCCATTTGATTCCGATAAAGCGCACAATGACACTGCCGAAAAAGCAGGATACTACCATTAGACCGAATGTGAGGGCGTTCGCTGCGTTCACGAGGTAGGGTTTTTCTTCGCCTCCTCCGCCTAGGGAGTTCATAGCGCCCCAGATGCCTGGCGCGAGAAAGTTGCATAGTCCGAGGACTAGGGCGTTGAAGAATGTTGATCGGTACCATTTGACTGTTCGGTTAGCATCTTTGAGTCTGAGAAGTAGATTACTTTTGGGGCTTACCTTTTCGTGGTTGTCCAAGAACTGGCGAGTTGAGAGAGCCAGCACTGGCACTGTTTACCTCTTCATCATTCGGCGACACGCCTTTTTCGGAATTTGCCATACTGAGAAAATAAATTGCCGAGTATCGAAATATTGCGACAAAGCTAATTGGCAGCGTCTGTAACAGCGTTCAGTACTGGCGCCCGTGCGAGATCTATATACCCTGGCTAAAAGCCGTTGGCATTGCTGCCACAAACCTTCTATCCCGCAGAATGACAGCATTGGTAATATTTTATCGTCTCCCCATGCCTTTTTTAACCCTTGTCTAGTGCCAAATAGATCTAGTCTTAATCTTGACGGATGTTGTCGTTCGTCGCCAGAATTACGTGCTCGCACGGAGCGCCCAAAAGACGGCTAAAAGCCTGCAGCCCAGCATCTAGAGTTGGGAGATGTTTCAAGTCAAGAAGAAGAGCTTGGAATGGAAATAGCTTATCAGTTAGAGGAATCGATACTGTGGTTCCGTGGCTTAGATACTTCAAGAAGGCAGGGGAAAATGACAACGGCGAGGAAACTAGATCACGAGTTCGAATAATGCATTAACCAGTATCATCTAGAGTACATCTTGAAAATTGATTATAAAGCGATATCTACTTAGGTATGTGTACTTATTGTACAAGAGAAGAATTAGACCAAGCCAATCAGCAAAGACTCAAGTAGCAAACCCAATAAGTGATACACTGTCCATAGCTGTACTTCCTTCCAATATACTCGGCTAACGATAGACACATAAGATAAAATAAACCAGAATAATGTATGTCTATCTTACTTCCCGAACACATGGCAAATTCGCGATTTGGATTGAAAGTGTTGAAACCAAGTTTCGTCATCGGTCCCCCAGATCACATCAGTTCACATTAAACTTCGCGATCAAGATTGCCATATAAGCCAACACTGAATATACAGACATAAATATACGAATTATCTTAACAATAATGAGCCTATATTTTTACCTGTGCTCAATTATATCATTGTCAATCCCCCATACAGCTCCTTCCCCAGGAACTGTCTCGGGATCTCCATGCGAATTGGGGTATAATTATGGGGATTAGTAGAATTGGCCTACCTTTCCCTACCCTGGTCTTTCAAGCAGGTCTCCTCATCACGCCATTTATGCCCCGCCATGAGCAAGTCTCGGGAGTACGGGAGCGTCGATTACGCAAAGGTGAGACCATATCACCTGGGCATTTCATTGATCTATAAGCAGAGAATAAGTGGAGGTACCCCAATCTATGTACGTGCTCATGGCGATTGATATCAATGCCCCGTGCCCTAAAATGAGTGCTTTACTTATTTTCTCGCCCGAGAGAACCTGCAAAGTACTACATAGAATATAGATAGAGCCTAGTATTGGGATTGACATCTTCCTGTGATATTGCTTTCTGAAATGGCTCTTTTAGCACCCAGCATCATGTCGACTACTTCTACATACCTCCAACTCGATGAGTTGCAAAAGACGCCTACCACTTTCCATCACGGCCTTTATACCGAGTCGATCTCAGATTTTACCAATGATACAACCTCTAAAAGCGAGGCCCCCTCGCCACGGTCGGAAGTGTCGAGGCAAAGTGTGCTCCTCTTGAAGGGAGCCCGCGAACAATACTCCCTTGTGAATGACCATGCCATCCCTTCTGTCCTACATCAAGGAGAGATTCTTGTCAAGGTATGATAGATCCGAACTTACAGTACCTTGCATAGCCATACATGATGCTGAACGGTAATTTGCAGGTTCTTGCGATCGGCCTCAACCCTATCGACTGGAAGGGACCGTAAGTACTACTCTTTCACTGTCTCCACCAACCCTGATTCTCACAAGTGACTAACTCAATCAACCAGGGCATTCAACTTTGGTATCCCCAGTTTACCATGGATCAACGGACGTGATCTCGCTGGCCTTGTCCTCCAAGTTCCAAAGAGGTCATCACGTCTCAAAGTAGGCGATGTCGTCCTTGTCCCGTCAACAGACTACCGCGATATCAGGAAAGCAGCATTCCAAGAATATGCCGTTGCGACAGACTTCAACGCTGCACGAATTCCAGCTTCAACATCTATCCACGCCTCAGCTTCAGTAGGAGTAGCCTACGTGGCTGCCGCACTAGCCCTAGGTGTATCATTCGGCCTCGACTTCTCTCTCATTAGAAAAGTCCCTGGCCCCAACTTGCCCAACATCATCGAACAGCTTAACACAAATGATATACCCGACGACATCAGAGAAGAGTGCTTTGCTTCATTCCAAGACTCAGAAAAACTACAACCGGGGGAGTGGGTTGCCATCTGGGGAGGTAAGACAAGCAAACAACTATTCTCCATGACCATCTAACTAACATAGAATAAACAGCTTCAACAACAACGGGCCTAATCGCCCTCCAACTAGCCAAACTCGCCGGGCTACGTGTAATCTGCGTAGCAGATGCGGCCCGACACGGCACGAAACTCGTACAGTCCGGCGCAGACCTCCTAGTCGACCGCCAGGATCCCGACCGCGCAGTAGAAATAATCCGGGGCGTCACCGGCGGCAAGCTACGGTATGCCATTGACATAGTCGGCAAAGACACAGCAACACAGCTTGAAAAGACTCTCAACCCTGATGGTCATTCTCATCTTCTTGGACTTACTGGTCTGCCCAAGGAGCGGAATCCCGGGATACAGTATCACACTGTGCCTATTAAGCTCTTCCATACTGCTCCTGCGGTTGGTGAGGCTATGGTTTGCTGGTTGGAAGATCTGCTGCATACGACGAATCTGACGTTGCCGGAGATTGTTCGTGCTGAGGGTGGATTGGAGGGGATCAATTCGGCGCTTGAGACTTTGAGGAGTGGTTCTGTTTCTGGGAAACGGATTGTTGTTGATCTTGCTTCTTCTTCGTTTTAGGTTGGTAAAATCGGGTCTCTCTCGCACTTGACTTTGGTGCTATGGTATATTGGTATATGACTATAGATTTGTCTTTTTTAGAATATGACGACAATACATGCACATTTTACTATTTCATTAACAATTCATTTTGGGTTTTCTAGTGACTAGTTACATCAATCCTCTAGCCCTCTTGCTCAGCCAGGAAATCAAACATGTTTTAAAAGCTCTGCTAACGGAGATCTTGGGTGAGATGATCAGATTCAGTGGCTCTACGATAAGTGCCTTACGGTACAGGCCTCATTTGGTAACTTAGTTAGTTTGACCTACTTTCTCGGACTATTTATTCTTCGATCTCTCCACAGAGAAAATACGTATCATCTTCCTCTCTTTCCCGGTCTTCACCTATCACTTGTAGATCATGGCGGGAGAAAATCTTTGTAAATTCACACGTCTGAATTTTAGACTTAGGACAACCACGATATTAATTAGCAACACGTGCACAGTGTTCCGAACTGGATCCTCAATTTTCCTCGAGCTTCTACCTTCTCGTTTGACCTGACGTTCTTGTCTACCGTCCCTATTCAAGATGTCTTTCCAAATCCTCCGAATGAGCTCCCGCTCATATCATTCGGTCCTCAGCTGCCAACTGGATACCCTAGCAGTGGAAATACCAGCTAACACTTCCGCTTCCTCTCCATTAAAGAGCTGAACAAATTTGTCCCTGGTTCATGCCACAACTTAAAATGGGGCCTACGCATGCCACAGCTCACTTCTCTGCTGTGCACTAGAAATAGGCCGTATAAAATACATTGAGACCTGACTAGAAGCAACCAGAATGTCACAGGATGATGGATTGGCTCAATATATCAGTAAAAGATCTATGCTTTCCGGTTTCACTATATACGTGGTATCTAAGCTCCTTCAACGCAGACACTGTAAGTGTAGTCCATGTACACTTGGCCCTGAGGAGCGCTTCTGTTGCGCATGACTTGATGTGATCAACACTCATTAGGCCTTCGCAAATATAGAGAGTAACCAGGTTGCTTCAAGCCTGTCAGGGTCTTGAGCGGGTATGTATATATATTCCACATAGTGTCGTTAGACCTAGTATACCAGATAAATCAATTGACCAAATACCTAGCTGAAGTCGAAGGACGAATTAACACTCAATTCAGTTAGGCAAAATGGAGCCCAAGATGAAGTACATAAGGGCCACCGAGGCTTAGCATTGACTCACAGTGGGCCGATCGGAGTCGCTAGCCAATCAAAGATTCTTCATTATTGGTCCCCCGGAGTCGGTCAAAGTATAGGGGATACGTCATGCATATGCGTATTATGCTTCCCCTTATACATGGACAATGTATTGCACAAATTACTGTCACTAGAACCATACAATCAATTAATTTAACAGATCTAACTCTCCAGGCTTCCATTCCACGTACAGTATTTCGTGTGCTGTTCCTTTTTCCTCCGAGCCGCCATCAAGCGCAACTAGCCGCATTGCCCTTTTGGGAATATGCAACGCCGACCGACATCGGTGCTACCCTTGGTTCCCACATCAGCCAATCACATTGTAACCATTCGCCGCTGACCGGCCGAGATCGGCATTGCCCCTCGAGAAGCTCCCCAGCGACATCGCGGATTCTTCAGACCAGAAAAATATATCAAGACTCGTTTCTCTCCATATCCCCAGTTCTCCATATTCCTCTCGCTCTTTACAAAGCGAGCTCTGCGCACCTGTCAACTTATCCCCCTTATACTCAATTTCCACCTTATATCCTCCCTTCATCTCTACTCCCCACCATGCCCTCCGCAGAGTCAAAACCCAAGACCTTGTACGACAAGGTCTTCTCCGACCACATTGTCAATGAGCAAGAAGATGGCACTTGCCTGATCTACATTGACCGTCACCTCGTTCACGAGGTCACATCCCCTCAGGCCTTCGAGGGTCTCACAAACGCCAGCCGCAAGGTCCGCCGGCCGGACTGCACTCTTGTTACCGTCGACCACGTATGTTTTATCCAATTCTTTTGCAAGTCGCAACTAACAAATTTTCGTTCATAGAACATCCCTACCACCTCACGGAAAAACTTCAAGAATGCCGAGGAATTTATCAAGGAGAACGACTCGCGTCTCCAATGCACGACCCTGGAGCAGAATGTGAAAGACTTCGGCCTGACCTACTTCGGTATGGGTGACAAGCGCCAGGGTATTGTCCACATCATTGGACCCGAGCAGGGTTTCACCCTACCCGGCACAACTGTCGTCTGCGGTGACAGTCACACCTCCACCCACGGTGCCTTCGGTGCTCTCGCCTTCGGTATCGGAACTAGTGAAGTCGAGCACGTCCTCGCTACCCAGACCCTTATTACCCGCCGCAGCAAGAACATGCGAGTTCAGGTCGACGGCGAGCTCCCAGCCGGTGTCACCAGCAAGGACGTTGTCCTTCACATTATCGGTGTTATTGGAACTGCCGGTGGTAACGGTGCTGTCATCGAATTCTGCGGATCCGTCATCCGCGGACTGAGCATGGAGGCCCGTATGTCCATGTGCAACATGTCCATTGAGGGTGGTGCTCGTGCCGGCATGATCGCCCCAGACGAGACCACTTTCGAATACCTCAAGGGTCGTCCCCTTGCCCCCAAGTACGGCAGCGCCGAATGGAACAAGGCCGTCGCCTACTGGTCCAGCCTGAAGTCTGACCCCGAGGCCAAGTACGACATTGATGTTTGCATTGACGGCAAGGATATCGTCCCTACTATCTCCTGGGGTACATCTCCCCAGGATGTTGTTCCTATCACCGGTGTTGTCCCCGGCCCCGATGACTTTGAGGATGAGAACCGCAAGCTGTCCTGCAAGCGCGCTCTGGAATACATGGGTCTCGTCGCTGGCACTCCCATGAAGGATGTCGTCGTCGACAAGGTTTTCATCGGATCTTGCACAAACGCCCGTATTGAGGATCTGCGTGCCGCCGCCAAGGTGGT
Organism: Penicillium canescens; assembly: GCF_028828765.1. Lineage (NCBI taxonomy): Eukaryota > Fungi > Ascomycota > Eurotiomycetes > Eurotiales > Aspergillaceae > Penicillium > Penicillium canescens. Next base: position 884,973 of record NW_026703963.1, on the reverse strand, counting down.
CAAGGGCCGCAAGATCGCCTCCAACATCAAGCGCGCTATGATCGTTCCCGGATCCGGTCTGGTCAAGGAGCAGGCTGAGTCCGAGGGTCTCGACAAGATCTTCACCGACGCTGGTTTCGAATGGCGTGAGGCTGGTTGCTCTATGTGCCTGGGTATGAACCCGGATATCCTCTCACCCAAGGAGCGCTGCGCCAGTACTTCCAACCGTAACTTCGAGGGTCGTCAGGGTGCCCAGGGGCGTACCCACCTGATGTCCCCTGCCATGGCCGCCACCGCCGCCCTTGTCGGTAAGCTCGCCGACGTCCGCGAGCACACCGTCCCCAGCCCCGTCCTCGCCAAGGTCTCCCCCAAGATCGATGTCCAGCCCGAGGCCGACTCCCCCCAAACCGAGGATGATCTCGACCGTGTCCTCGACCAACCCGCCGACAACGAACCCCACACCAACTCCTCTGCCGGCGGTGGCAGCAGCACCGGTCTTCCCAAGTTCACCACCCTGAAGGGAATCACCGCCCCCCTGGACCGCGCCAACGTCGACACCGACGCCATCATCCCCAAGCAGTTCCTCAAGACCATCAAGCGTACCGGTCTTGGCTCCGCTCTCTTCTACGAGCTCCGTTACACCGACGACAAGGAGAACCCCGACTTCATCCTGAACCAGGGTATCTACCGTAACGCCAAGATTCTCGTCGTCACCGGCCCCAACTTCGGCTGTGGTAGCTCCCGCGAGCACGCCCCCTGGGCTCTCCTCGACTTCGGCATCAAGTGCATCATCGCCCCTCCTTCGCCGACATTTTCTTCAACAACACCTTCAAGAACGGCATGCTGCCCGTCGTCGTCTCTGACGAGGTCGCCCTGCAGAAGATCGCCGACGAGGCCCGCGCCGGCCGCGAGGTCGAAGTCGATCTCGTTAACCAGGAAGTCAAGGATGCCCAGGGTAACAAGATCGTCTCCTTCGAAGTCGACGGCTTCCGCAAGCACTGCCTCGTGAACGGCCTTGATGACATCGGTCTGACCCTCCAGATGGAGAGCAAGATCCGCAACTTCGAGGCTAAGCGTACCCTCGACACCCCCTGGTTGGATGGCAGTGGCTACCTCCGCCGTGACCGCCGTGGTGCGACCATGGTCGAGGCTGCCCCTGTTCCCAAAACCAACCGTGGGGATGTCAAGAACGAGCCCCTTGAGTGGTAAAGGTTGTTCTTGTGTTTGTCACCTGGGCGCTTCTACAATTGTGTCTAGGTTTGATTTTTGGTGCTGGTGCTGGCATTTATACTGGCTTCATATTGTTTGGATATCAAAAACTTATTCCCCTATTATTTGCGACGACACCTGTTTCGTGTTGCATTCGGCTGGTCATGGGCTGCTGGTTTAATTTGAGTCTACGAATTTCAACGAGAATGAATTATGATCGTGGAGCTACTTTTTCTTGTAGAAACAATCAAGTATATGCGACAGTTCACAACACCAAGAGCTTTGCTCTCAGTCGTAGTGTATATCTTGGCTGTAGTGTATATGATGCCCTATTGACCCTCCGTACTCTCCTTGGAGCCAGTATGCTTAGACTCCAATGGCGACGGGCTTTCCACACTGTCCAAAATTATGTTCCTGACGTCCGATGGCCCAGTGAAGCGTTTCCTTGCGGTAGTGAACCAAGTTATGAAGCTCAGTATTGTCACCAGTCCGATAGCAGCACTGGTATAGTTCATGGAATCGGAGGTGACCGGGGCCCCAGAAGGGAAGTTGAATGTAATAGAAGCAAACAGCAAAAAGACCAAGCCGATAACATTGAAGCTGAGTGACAACGGAAGAGGCAATGAATATGATCCCTCGAAAGAGGAAGTTTGGTGACCAAAGAAATAGCCCAATAGCCGCGCAAACAAGGCAAGGCCGTATGAGACATCTATTCAAGAACGTTAGCCTTTGATCACAGAAAGGGAAAAGGGGGACATTATCACTCACAGAATCCTGTAGTAGCAAGTGAAACAACCGTCGCAAAGCCAGTCTCCGTCCCAAAGTAAATCGCATTCAAAGCGAGTTGCACCATCAAAGTAAGAATAATAGAATATACAGGAATCTTCTTCCTCGGCTCGACCTTAGACCACAAACTCGAGAATGGAAGGCCATGATCTCGAGCAAAAGCATAAACAGACCGTGATCCCTCAGCAACAAGACTAACAGAAGCCACGATGATAATAACAGTAATCATGCTCGCAAGTATACAAGTGCCAACCTTACTATGCGTGGAGTCATAGAAGATCTGAATAACAGGAACACCCGTACTCGAAATCGCCGTAGCCCCAATATCACCCATACAAAAACAAAGCGTAAGAAGAAACACAAAGCCCGTCACCGCACCCATAATAACAGAAAGAATAATTGCCCTGGGCGCATCTCGACTGGCATGCGTCATCTCTTCTGTCATATGACTCGGTGCATCGTAGCAGCACATCCCGAAAAAGCTCTGCAGGATACCAACGATCGTTGCCATTGCAGCGCCGAAGCCTGTCATGTTTCGGAAGTCGTGGAAGACGAAGCTTGCGTCTTGCTTTTGTTTATTCGTTACAAGCAGAGTGATAATAACAACTATGAATGAGGCGATGTTCCATAGTAGGATTATGCGTGATAGACGATGTAACGCATGAGGCGCGAATATATTGACTGCCAGCGCGAATAGTCCCACAGCCCAGGCGACTAGGACTGTATGCCATCGTTCGATGACGAAATCTGGGAAGACTAGGTTCGCTTGACCTAGGATGTAATTAGATCCAAATGAATTGTTGACCGCACCCATGGCCAGGATGCCTATATAGAATTAGCTAGATATTCACCTGCAAGAAGCGGGGCAGGTACGTACCAGTCAACATAAACCACCCGGTGATATAAGACAACTGCCTCGATACTCGTGGCGGCGCCAGCATAGCAACCCACGAGTATTGACCACCCGCCACTGGCCAGCGGGAACACATCTCAGCCATGGCCAGCGCAATGAACATGGTGAACACGCAGACTCCGATCCAGCCGAAGATCATGACTGGTGGGCCGCCTGCTTCGACGCCAATGATGAATACTCCACTTAGGGCTGTCCAGCAGGTTACGATGCTGAAGCTGAATCCTACCATGTCGAATAGGCTGAATGAGCGCTTGAATTCTTGTTGGTAGCCCATGTGTTCGAGGGCTACATCCTCGGTTGTTGAGGCATTGAATGCCTCTTTCCTGGTCATTATGTCGGGCGGAGTGACTGTAGACCATGTTGAGTGGCTATAGGGAGAATATAAGCTGCGATGTCGAGGTGTTATCTTGTCGTTGCTGATCGAGATAACAAACATCACATCGGAAACACCGACTTTGTTCCGTCTACGAAGTAAGGTATTGAGTCACGTTACATTGTTGTTACACGATGTTTGCTACTTTCTTTATTTCACTTTTTACTTCTCACTTTTGACCTCCTTTTTATCTCTTTTTGCCCATTTTCCAATACCAAAAACAACAGAATTCCCACCCTTAACTATAGACCCCGCGGTTCACATCTTTTCGGCCCATCCGAAACGCGATAGGTAAGATGCTTCCGATTTGCCAACAAGAAATGGCTTAAATACCGAAACGCCAGACAGATACTCTGCACGGCAACATGGCCCTAATATCCATCCCGACCATTGCACCGTGGCTACTAGCACTCGTAGCAGCCAGCCTGATGTGCAAGTGGGTTTACCGCCTCTATTACCACCCCTTGTCCCGCACTCCAGGCCCAAAGATCGCAGCCTGCACTTCCCTCTGGCTAGCATACCACACCTACATCGGCGATGAGTGCACGGTAGTCTTCAATCTACACCGTAAATTCGGTCCAGTGCTACGCGTCGCGCCAAATGATGTCGATATCGCCAGTGCAGACGCTATCGAGCCGATATACATCGCCCGCGGTGGATTCCCTAAGGCGCGGGCTTACTCGAAATTCGATATCGATGGCCACACTACTATTTTCTCTACGTTGACGCTCCCTGAGCGTGCCAGTAGAGCCAAGGCTGTTGCGTCGCTTTTTTCGACTGCTTCACTGAGACAGTCGGAGAAGGACTTGTCGAAGGTCTTTGATGATTTTGTAGAACGGCTAAGACGGGAGGCTGAGAAGGGAGACCCTGTTAATGTGCTTAATATTTCGCGCTGTATGGCTATTGATGCCGTGAGTACTTATCTGTTTCAGCATCGCTATGGGGCTCTTAATGAGGAGTCTGGAGTGATGTCAGCGTCACCTTTTGTGGATGCATTTGTTGGCGTTGGGGCGTTCTTCAATCTGACTCCAGGGAGGATGACGGATTTTGTCATGGCATTTGCTGAGAAGTTCATGTCAACTGAGACCACCGAGAGAGCATTCAGTCTTATGGACAAGTTTACTGGGCAGCTTGTCAAAGGCGCGGCGCTTGCGAAAGGTACAATACCTAAAAGTGGAAGCTATCAGAGCCGCCTATTGGAAAAACAGTCATTTTCGCAGTGTCAGATTGAGGTGAAAGATATTTGCTTTGCTGGGACGGACTCGACCAGCATGAATACCGCTACCATATTGTGGTTACTTGCAAAGAACCCTGAAATGTAAGACCAACGCAGTGAATAACGATCTAACACATCATAGCTCACATAGTTATTTAGATATAACCGGCTCCGCTCGGAAGTCCAGAACACAACCGCAAAGGGGGAGGATCCTGCATCCAGCAGCTATCTTCGGGGAACTATTCGGGAAGGACTACGTCTATCCTGGGCCAATCCTATTAGACTGCCACGAGAAGTCCCCCACGGGGGATGGAAATATCACCGATACTACTTCCCAGCCGGGACGAATGTCGGTGTATCTTCTTTCCAGCTGCATCAAGATGAAGCTGTTTTCCCAGAGCCGTTGCGATTTACGCCTGAACGCTGGCTGGAACCGACCAATGAGATGTTAAATCACTTTTTTGCATTTGGAAAAGGTAGTAGGGGGTGTATTGCGCAGAATTTGGGGACTTTGGAGTTGACCCTGGCAATCCTCAAGATTGTGGAAGCGGACTTGCTTCGTGGGTCGAGCATTGTTGGCAACGAGGCTATTCGACTCAAGGAGTGGTTTAATTCTCGGGTTGAAGGAGAGCAGATTCTGATCCAGTTTAGCAATCAAATCTAGATTCCCCGTAGCTGATTGTCTACAACTGGGATCATAAATGTGTAACTTATACAGTGCCACAACGTATTGGACAGTCTCTACACGAAAAGCCTCGAAGCAAGTATACCGGTTAAAGTTAGTGCATTGTTTTCGCCTTACTTTGGCCTATTTTGAGGTGTCTCGGGTTATAGTTGTTTAGAACTAACTTAGTAGGTTAAAAATGTAAAAGTAGAAAAGCCATAAAGCCCAGTATTGTCGAATTCAAATGTGCCTTAGTATATATATATAGAAGGAAAGAGAAGGCAACGCTTCATATATATATACATATATATATATAAAAAAAATGGGACGAGCCGGGATCGAACCAGCGACCTTGCGAAGACAAGACTGAAGCAACTTCAGTCGCACGCTCTCCCAACTGAGCTATCGTCCCATTAGGTAAGGATCGCCTCGAAATCTTGCTACAGGAACATGATTTTCTCAAAAATAAATAAACTAGCTAGTTCTAGCTATCTATAGTAATATCTAGAAAAGGATATTAGTAGTAATACCTTCATAAGTACATAAGAAGGACCGTTTACTCTTAAATTAAAATATTGAATAAATGAATACTTAGTCTGTATAGAGACTAAAATTTTTTTAACTTGATCAGAGAGAGGGGTTCGGAAAAATTTATATAGCATTATTCGAAATTTAAAAAACTTCTTTAAGAAAAACTGGGACGAGCCGGGATCGAACCAGCGACCTTGCGAAGACAAGACTGAAGCAACTTCAGTCGCACGCTCTCCCAACTGAGCTATCGTCCCATTACGTAAGTACGCTTCGGAATCTTGCTACAGGAACATGATTCTTTCAAAAATAAATAAACTAGCTAATTCTAGCTATCTATAGTAACATCTAGAAAAGGATATTAACGTAATTCACTACCGAGCCGCCACCTACTACCTGTTACGCACGACTATCGGGTCGTCGCTATGTTAGAAGATTCCTGGGTTATACTTGCCTGAATGCTTCCTTGCTTCCAACCCGAGTCAACGATCTGTCTCTCAACCGTACCGTCGCCAAATAGGCCTTATACGGGCTAAGTCCTTTCGAGGGTATCGAGGAGCGATGCTAGGTAGAGCGCCGAACTAACAAATACCGGGGTATAGGTCTATCCGTAGTGTTGTTAAGTTATAATCAAGTTATACGAGTCACCAAAGGTTCTAAACAGTAGACATAAGTAACAATGTATAGATTGAACCTAGAGGACTAAACTAGATATATGAATAAATTTCCTTATATATCCTAAGTCCTTCTATAGTAGAACAGTAGAAAGTAGAACAGTAGAACCGTTCTACTTGTCGACTATCGACCTTTCTACTACCTACATGATCACGTGCTCCTATGCCAGGAACTCAGTGTGGTTATAGCGGACAAAACGTGTTAGTGCTGAGCGGGCCGAAACTGGCCTTTTGGTGCGCAGAGGTTTTCTATCATATATAGCCACATAAGAAGGACCGTTTACTTTTAAATTAAAATATTAAATAAAGGAATACTTAGTCTATATAGAGACTAAAAAAATATATATAGAACTATTCGAAATTTAATAAAAAATTAAAAACAAATGAAAAAAATGGGACGAGCCGGGATCGAACCAGCGACCTTGCGAAGACAAGACCGAAGCAACTTCAGTCGCACGCTCTCCCAACTGAGCTATCGTCCCATCGGATAAATATCGCTTCGAATTCTTGCTACAGGAACATGAATTTTCCAAAATACATACTAAGATTTACTGGTGGAACCCGTGACTGACGCGTGTCCATTGGCCTGAGGTGTCGCAAATGCCACAAGAAGCTTGCATGTAGTCTTCTCCTTCTAGGGATAGCATCCTACTATCGTCAATATGACTACATTTTTTCCACTAGATTCTTCATTCATGATATAGCTTCAAGCTCAGCACTTCAGTCACTTCCTGAGACACCTCTCTATGCCTACGGTGGGCATGGGAGTGGTTGGTTGTCTTCTCTCCATTGATATCGACCCGTCTGCTATGTCAGACTGCCATCGTGCCATCCCCGTTTCACTAGCTAATTCTAGCTATCTATAGTAATATCTAGAAAAGGATATTAGTAGTAATACCTTCATAAGTACATAAGAAGGACCGTTTACTCTTAAATTAAAATATTGAATAAATGAATACTTAGTTTAGTCTGTATAGAGACTAAAATTTTTTTAACTTGATCAGAGAGAGGGGTTCGGAAAAATTTATATAGCACTATTTGAAATTTAATAAAAACAATGAAAAAAATGGGACGAGCCGGGATCGAACCAGCGACCTTGCGAAGACAAGACCGAAGCAAACTTCAGTCGCACGCTCTCCCAACTGAGCTATCGTCCCATTGGGTGATAGTTTCGCGAAACTTTCACATCACAACTCCAGCATGTATTACACGCCAATGCCAAGGCCGGAAACGGTCTCTATATATATTGCTACCTTCGAAGGCCGCAAGGTCTATCGGTACTCCTCTCGAAACACCATGATAACTTCCTTGCCTTTTCCATCGCTGTCCTCCTCAATGTAGGCCCGCCACATACCACCAGAATTAAAATCAAAGACTACCCTCCTGCAACGCAGCTGCCCGCTCAAAATGCCAGTAGTCGACGCAGAGTCGGCTCCAATCCCGACGATACCTCCTTTGCCCTCGCCGGTGATGTTCCAGCGCTATCCAGCCGAGCGCTGCAGTTCACCGCCAGGACCAGCTACGGCAGTTATAGCATCGGCGAGAGTAGAATATCGGCCTGGTGCAGAAAACCGTAGCATCGCGGCAGCTGCACGGGCAGCAGCAACACGGAGGAATGAATCTCCATTTCTAGTTCCCGACACAGCGATGGCACGTCTTGCGTGTTAGGGCTCGCTGGGTGGCACCCGGTACGGAGACTGCTTTTTAGAAGTAAGACCCGATGTACCAGTCTATGCAATGGTTGGAAGGGATGTATAAGCTGGATGGCGAGACTCTCTGAGGAACGAAGGCAAACAGTCGGCCAACCAGTCTTTAGCCTCTCGAAAAACGCCCCCGACCGTGGGGTACTGAGAAGACCCGTTGGAAGCACTATCCGATACCATCTCATCCCAAGCCTCAGCCCAAAACCCATCCCCTAGAGTCGGCGTATCCCCAATGCGACCAGTAAGTTTATTCGTCATACCACCCGTACTCGTCGCAACGGCCAGATTCCCCCACTGATCCAAACAAACACAGCCCACAGTCCCCTGGCTCATAGAAATAGGTTCAGCTTCATCCTTCAACCCACGTATATACTCATCCCGTGCCCTCGCGCTGGTTTAATACTGCTTGTTGGCTGTCCTCGGGCTCTCAGTTCTGCTCGTATAACACCTATTTTTTGTATCGATATACTGGTTCGCCGCTGCTTAGATGGCGACCCCTTCCGGGATCGGTTGGTTGATTTCGAGGACCTCCGGCTGTAGCGCTAGGCACCGAGAAGCTCGAGGAGTGCGTCAATATTATACCTGCAGAACATGGCCGATGGTATCCCTGCATGTGCTCCTGGGAAACTTTATTTGTCGCTCCGTCGGTCAGAGCCCCTAACAGAAGCTCGCATTTCTGCGGGTTTAAAAGCAGTCTCCTTTTGCTGGCACGGAGTATGAAGACGCCGAGGACCGACAGGCTCAAGTCGTTGGATCCTATGATTTTTGAGAGCTTATCGCTCTCAAGGCTATTAACGAGCGGTGCTGTGGTGTTGTACCTAAGCTACTGGGATATTAGCTTACGAGGCAAAGCATGACCCCCAACGTTTCCTATCGATCCAAACCAACTCATGTCAGGTTCGGTCTCGTCCGAACAACCACGGCCAGTGATCAGTACTTTCCCATCATGATCACAGATTCGTATTTAGATGACAAAGATTGGAGATGGTGAACTGAAGCTTTACGATAGTAGTACAAACTACGCTGAATAAGTATTTGCTAGTCGCTATTTCCAGCTGATTAGCCAGAATTAAAGCACTTTGCTTCACATTAAAGAACGTGATATCATTAGATTTAGATACTAAGCAGCTGAACCTGTTCGACATAGTTCTCCAACCCAAGGAAAAGCAGCAGGAGTCAATGTAGGCACGGATAGTCAAACCCTCCAGGTGATGGGCCTTATTAAATTACTCGTTTCCACCCAATAGCCAACAAGAAAGTTCAAACCCCATCAAGGCTTCGAAAGTTGCTCCCGCCGGAAGAAAAGAAGGAAGCCGCAACTGCAGGTAACAAGATGTCAGCAAGAGAAGCCACTTTATCTCTCAAGTAGGAAGTCGTACCATATCAAAAGCTGTAACAAAAGCGCAATCCAAAACCAAGCGTTCGCCAACGCCCCCACCCCAGCAGTAATATCGGGAGATATAGGCCCAGGACCAATGTTATTCGGTGCAAACGACCGAGCACACATAGTCGCAATGGAACCAATAACCTGCGACACAAGAAGCGTGAAGCATATATGCATGCGCGTCAGTGTTTGCAGGAGAATCATGCCAAATCCGAGACCTTGCAGTGCATCCAGCACACCAAGCCAGAGCCATAAACTGCGCGAGACCAATGCACCTGAAGTATAGCTACCGGCCCAGGGGAGGAATAGGCCTGATGAAGATGTTCCCCACCATATCTGTGCCCAACGTGGTGCTCCTAGACCGCAGGCTACCACCGGGAGGATCCAGCTGTGGGATTTGGACAGCCTGGCTAGGAGAAACAGAATTGCTATCCAGACAAAACCAAAGAACAATACGCAGAGGAGGAGGATTTGCCAGGAATTGGCGTGTTTGGATATCCAGAGGACTAAGCCGAGGTTAGTGGACTGTATGGCTAATTCTCGGAAAAAGGGATGTGGTGTTTCTACTTTCATGGGAACTCACAATTCCAGTTTCGACCGTATGGAGCACTGAGGAAGAAGTTCTGGAGAATCACGACAATCCAGTTCCAGAGTACGATCTTGCGTCGGAAGACGGATTTGTAGAATGATGGAACTTTGCCTGGTGTTTGGCGGTAGTAATTTGGCAGACCGAAGTAGATGAGCAGGCCAATACCCCACAGGAATATCATGATGGGCGTGCAGATAGCTCTAGGATATGTGTTAGCAATTATTCAACATTGATAGTGAAGTGAATATGGTACGCACGTCATTACCCAGGTGTTTGTGATACTGCTTTGAGAATTAGTGTTACCAGCACTGCTCGCTTTCGTCAAAGTCGAGCCCCAGTACCAAAGAGCAATAACATATGCCTGTTGCGTGCCTTGAATCACACAAGCCCGGAACACCCACTGCTTGACGGGGGCACCGCTCTCATCGCCGAAATTGAGAGCGAAGAATATAGAGCCACTGGAAGAAGCGGCGGCATAGATCCCACTTCCGACATTCTGGATCCACCCGCGGATGTGTGCATCAGGCTCGAAGTGTGCCATGCCGATGATCATGAATGCAGTTCCGTATAAGAACCATGGCACTGTGAGGACAAGCACTGATTTGCAGAAGCGGAAGAAGAACCACCACAGAATCGAGGTAATCAAGTATACGGACGCGATTCCATATAATTTTGCGGCGGTTTGGCCCACCTCTCCTGTCAGAAGTGTGATCTGGTAGGAATTGGCTGCGATGATCTGGCCCAGTCCCAGGAAGAGAGAATACACAGGCCATTCCCCGAGACGCATTTGCATCCACTTCTTCAGGCCTGTCGGGGGAACATAGTTATCACCAAGCATGAATTCATCTAGTGGGCTGTCTTTCCTCTCGGGCACAACACTATCGTGAGACGTTGCATCGTCATTCGTAATAGATCCAGTCGGGGAACCTCCTTTGCCAAGGTGCATTGAACCAGATGGAGATCCTTGATTGCGGCCCAGGCGTGCATCGCGGAATTTGTTGAACCACTTCTTCTCACTCTTTTCAAGATATTGCTCAATGCAGAGTTGATTGTCGGAGTTGGCTCCATTCAGTTCCTCGAGCCTCTTTTCAAACTCTTTGTAGTATTCGCCGTTGCTATCCGTGAAGAATGGATCGACTTTTTGAAGTTTGAAATCTTTCTTCTCTCCAACAACTGAATCAACAGACAGGGCCGATGAGCTGCTCAACCGACTTCCCGACCCTGCCCATGGACGCGATGGTGGGATAAGAGTATCATCGGTTCCTGCTGTACTGGGAGCTGTCGAGCTCGACGGTGTGTTGCTAGATCGAGCCAACTGGCGTGCCAAGAGAGCCTCCTTGGTGAAGGCAATACCAGGGGATTGAGGGCTCTGCCCACGTGCTGCATCCACTCCGTCAGGCGATATGGGATAATCATCATCTCCATAGCAAGTTGCCATTAGCTCTTCATCGCTATCCTCTTCAGCGTCAGGGGACGCCCTGCCAGTGCTGTCATCACCCTCAACAATACTTCCCTTCCCGAGATCGCGTCTGCCTCGAGGCTCCGTGCTACTTGAAATTGGTCGAATACCAAAAGGCACCTGGCGACTGAGTCCTGATCTAGGTCTGGAATCGGCGCCAGGACTTGGGTCCCGACTGTAGATAATGGAGCTTCGCTGCAGTGATCCCATTGTTGCTGGGCGACTCGATGGTTGCATTGGAGGAGTTGATGCACCCGATCTTGTCGACGCAGCCTGTGGAGTCATCATTCCGTAGATGGCGTTGTATGCACCCGCCGCCGTAGACAGATTCTGAGCTTTGGCGCGTTCCTTATCATGAACTCGAATGGATGTTGACTGAAGAATCTCTAAATCCTCGACCCACTGGGCAACCGGGAAACGCTGTTTGGCGGACCTTGCGCGCATCATTGCTCTCACTTCGGATCTGGAATTCAAGGCGCTGTCAATGGCGAGCTTGAACTGTTTTAGCAAATGTGAGGTGGTTGTAGATTCGACTGTATACCACCACCCTGGCATCTGTCCAAGCCCGCCTACCCTGGCGCCAATACCGAGGGCACCTTTCCTTCCAAATTCAACTGCGACTAGGCCAAAGGGTTCGTCTCGCGAAGGAATCAGTGCGAACTCGGCACCCGAGAAGATGAATGGTGGCAGGACCGTGAACTGAGGTTTGGAGCATACCCTGCTAGGATATAGCTTCATCATTCGGGCCAGCTTCAATGCAGCGAACTTGCCATACAAGTCAATCAGAGGCCCGACGCAAATTAGTTGAACGTTTGGTCGCCCTTCCAAGACACTGGGTAGCACGTCGGCGATAAGGTCGATTCCTTTTTGCATGGACCATCTTCCAACGAAGACCAATAAATCGGCATTGGGGTTCTGTTCAAGACCAGCCCACTCTTGAGCCTGGCGCTTGAGCTCTGCTCTACGAGTCTCATAATCATTGTCGACATTGATGTCACTTTCTTTTGGAAATTCTCGATTCCATCCACCGGTGTCGGAAGGGTCAGGATTCGGAAGGTTTCCAACTTTTCTCAAGCCCCAGAAAATTGGGTAGCGAGCATAAGAGCGTTTGCCGTACTTTTTGAGACTCCCACTGCCCCAAAGCCTTGCTGATGAAGACGAAGATAGCTTGCACCGGCATGCAAAAGGTTGAAGATCTCACCGAACTGAACATAGCGCGTGGCAACGTCCAGATCTAGATTGAATACCGAGCACACTTCGGTCTTCTCCTTCTGTGTCCGCATAGGCCATAAGCCCTGGAATTCGGCATTGTGGAGTGACAAGCAAATCGGGATAGTTTCGGGTAGCAGATACAAAGGAGCGACTGAACCGTGATAATCATTGATATGATACAGTTCAACGGGAAACCGCTCCATCGTTTGCGCTATGCACTGATTCCAGGCCGAGTAATATATGGCGCTATCGAGGTCATCCATGCGGGCCGGGTAGGGCTCTGTAACAGACTGTTGCCGGAAGACAGGGGCATCCAGGAGAACGTAGGTGATGTTCCTCAATTGATGATATTGAATCTTGATCTCGTAGGAGTTTCCCAAAATCATGACAAACATTGATTCGGCCGGTTTATCTATAGGGTAGTCCACTCCGCCGACACATGGAATGACCCAGAGAAGGTCTTGGTGGCGAAGTTGCTTGCCCATTAGTTGTGCCATAACCCCCAAGCCACCGATCTTGATCTTGATGGCCCAGTCGTCGATGTCGTATTCCATTGTGGCAATGAGAACCTTCCGTCGATGGGATGTTCGATTGCCAAAAGCCGAACTACTCTGAAGAAACTTTGACTTATTGGCAAGGCGTACAAAAGGGTTACTGGACTGGCCACCTTCCATAGGTGGAATCCTGAATCTGCTGACGAAATCCATGGAGATGAGTGTCTTCTTCTCAGTCACGCCGATCTGGTTGAACTTAATCCGGTAGAATGTCTTCATGAAAACGTAGGCGCAGGTGGATGCTGTGACCACAGGAACAATCCATAGTAAGAAGAAAAGAGCCATTTGGGCGTACTTGGAGCCTGCGGGAACTAGCTTGAATTGCAAGTTCGAGTCATCCAGGTGGATTCTCCAAGCGAGGTGCGGACTAGGGGGATGATCACTGATATTTATGCTGGTCACACTCAGCGAAGAAGGCGGGAGACGATCGAGGATTGAGTCACCATCGGAATCACCATATATGTAGCTTTGGTCTGGCTGGCCATCGGGGTTGATGCCCCAAACGTTCAACTGACCCTGAGCAGGCCACTCAGCCATGAAGAGGAACTTCCAGATGCCATCTTCATCTTGCCTCACAACGTTGTCCAGACCGGCATCGTACCCATATTTATTGAACGGACCATTGAAGAATAGATGGGGAAATCGACGTCGGATAGCAGGATTCCAGCCTGGGCCGTCACCCTCTTGAACGTAATCGCTGCTACCGGTGAAACGACTCCAATACTCGACGCGAACATGTTTGCCTTCCCATATCTGCTTCTTTGTTCCAGACCACGGCAGTTCCTCGATTGTGTGATTTCCTCCCTCATATGGCAGCCATTCGGAAAAGGTGCTTCCCCAGTTGGTTGAGTACCGGTATTTGTCGGCCCCGGCTGCGTGTTGTCTGATGAAGATGGTGCCATTTTTACGTTCATGGAGGAGACTGCGAGAGTAGTTTGCGGAAGCAAATATCATGGGATTGTCTTGTTGTCCGATTCGAACTAAGAAATGGTCGATAGCATTGGTTGTTCTTCCATCGGTAGTTGTGGCATTGTTGACGGTTAGACGATGTATACCGTTGTAGACACCAGTCAGGGTAGCTCTCCAAGCCCAGGTAGATGGGACTTGGCCGGTCCAAGTAATACTCTCGGCCTCCAATGCTTCACAAGTGACACTGTCAAGGTCCAAGGAAGGGACATACCCAGTTTCAGTCTTCGACTCGAACGATATTGAGTCGGTCACCATAGTACAATTCATCTCGGCGTTGAAAAAGAGGCTGACTTCCATCGACTCACTTTCTCCGGGAGATACTACGGATAGCAAGGGGACATCATGGCCTGGCAAGAACTTGGTGATCATAGGACGTGGAGATAGGAATTTCTCTTTCGGGACGTAGGCCCTAAACTCATAAGGCTTCATGGTCATCATATCGATACAACCATTATATTCGCTAGTACCATCCAGACCGAGCTTAATCGGGCTCTCTTGGAGAGTGATCTCATCATGTGGGTAAAAGAGATTCTTGACTGTGGTGTTAACATCAAAGGGAGCGACGAGGGCAGCATTTTGATCGGAGCAATCGAACTCATAGTCCACTGTGCGATTGCTGTTCTGGTAGACAAGCCACACAGTCTGGTTTCCCATCTCTCCTAGGTCTTGCATCTGATAATATGGACTGCGTAAAACAGACCACATTCCAGTCTCAGTGGGCACCCCGTTTGATCCGGGAAGATATATGTTGTGGGTTTGGTTGGAAAGCAATTGAACCCACCACCCATCATTCAATGCGGCAAAGTCCTGTCGCATCTGATACATGTGTTTGATGATATTCCGTACAGGGTGAGCCGGGTCGCGATGATCATATGTGACTGTCTCATCGGTACAGCCTAACCGCCCGGATTTGATGGGCCATTGGAAATATTGAGTGGAATTCAACTGGAAACATCCATGGGTTCTCCAGGCAGTGGCAGGGGACATAGCTTGACGACCGTAGATATAGTTGGTGGCTGAAGCATCTAAAACGTAAAATGCTTGTTCTTCTCCCCATAGAAGCAAGGGTATACCCGGCATGTGCAATGTGGTAATGAACAGGGCCAAAAGTTGTCTTTCAACGCCATATTCCACTGCTGGCCACCGGAACACGTCTTGATTCGTGGCTCCGTACATATGGCGAGGATCAAACTTGCCGGTGTTGGCATTGATCATATCATTGGTGAGGATCATCTGATACCAGGCCTCAGTCCAGTTGACTGGAACATCGTAGCCGGCAGCCAAATTGCCGTCCATACCAAGGAAACGGGTGAGAGATCGATAGACTGAATAGTGAAATGCTGCTGCGTCGATGGCCTGCTGATTCTGATTGCGAATGAAATAGGCCGGATCGGAGGAATTTGTCATTTTGAATGCCTCTTCAAGGGTCTCCGGTTGCATATCAGGTTGTCGGCCTCGACCGTGGAAAATAGAGCCGAGTGTGTTGCCACTCGTCACTTCACCGGGGAGGAAGAAATTGTTCTTTCCTACGCGACGAGCGCAATCTCGATACGCGCCAGATATATCCCCCAAAGCGTCTATAGTAGCCTGTGTGGCTTTGTCGTACCGGAATCCATCAATGTCAAAGGAGGCGATGATCATACATGAATGGCGAACGAGTCTCTCTCTGACACTAGGAACCCACTCGCGCAATCGGTCTTGAACAGATGCAAATTTGGCCAATTCTCGCTGCCAGTCAGGGTATACACCGAAAGCCTCGATGTCACCGTACTGATCGAAATCACTATCGTAGCAACCGCTGAGCTCATCACGAACGTACTGGTCCACGGGGTATCCAGTTTCGTTCCAAAAGCGAGGATAGTCACAGGTCTCGTTATACGAGTTGCCATAGCTGAAATCCACATAGTGACGGTCTGACTTCCAATATGCTTTGTGTTCCTGCATGGAGAAAGGTGTGGTTGTGTTCATGTACCCTTCAAAACCAATGAGATCGCCCATCCTGCGAACTGTGAGCTAATTTTCCATGATGTGAAGATTAATCTTGGGCCTAGTACTTACGTGGCAACAGTATTGTCAAAAATGACATACATCCCACGGTTGTGGATTTCCGTAATGGCAGTCCTCCATTTTTCAACCGTTCCAAAGTGTTGGTCCAAGAGCGTGGTGTCAAGTGCTGAATAGCCATCTGAGCCCCATGGCTGATTCATCAAAACCAGACCTGCAAGGTAGATGCCCTATAGGTGATGAATTAGCTGAATGAGAAGGCGTAGTCAAGGACGGATGAAACCAACTTTGATGCCCATTCCTTGTAAATAGTCCAGAGTATCCAGTAGACCGGCAACATCACCGCCATGTCGCATTTGATTCGAGCTAATATCATGTTCAAAGAGGGTCCCATTAATATTATCATTTGTTGGATCACCATTCACAAATCGATCGAGGAAAAGCGTATATACAGGAAAACGCCAATTGTCTGGCGAGGGGAAGTAGGTGTGGTCGGGCCATTCTCCCCAGTAGTCTAGAGGATCACTTGCTGTTTGATTTTCATTAATATTATAATCCGTGAGAGATCCGTCGTATGGCCAGCTGATTCCCGGGACTGCAAACAGAGCAGTCGCGATGATTGTACGTTTCCAATACATGATGAACACTCAAGGGAATGAGCCTCTTAAGAGACTCGGTTTCGCAGCATATGTCAAGGCAGAAAGAAAGAAGCGCAATAAGGGCTATTGACCCAAGCGGTTATTCAAAAAGGAATACCTATGTGTGACCATTTCACGTTAGTTCTTTAGTATCTCAAAGAGATGGTGCCATGTATCAAGACCCAGGCAGGGAAAAACAGGAGTTTAGAAAGCAGCAGGGAACAGATAGGTCTACTAACGGAGAGTGAATGCCAACAGTTTGCGTATCGGAAGTCTGCAGAGTTCCTTCGCAGGGTATATGGGTAGTGAGGAAAGAGACTTAGTGACGAGGGACCTCGGGCACACTAAGCAAAGTAGAATCGGATCACAGGCCCTCCAGTCTATGGAAGCTCTTTTAGGGAAAAAGGAGAAGAGAAACGGAAAGCATAGGAACTGCGGTTTGGCTAATAAAAACAAAAGGAATCAAACAAGATCCAAGGTAAGAAGAACTTTCTTGATTATGGATGAAACTTTCAGCATATTTCAGAAAGGGCCTGATGCCCCGAAATTTGCCCTCGCACAAAGTATTCTGAGGTTGTTCTTGTTCATCGCCGCAAATTGAGGCAAATAGACACTTTTCCTTGAATCCGGAACCAACGGTGAGAAGCGAGAAGACAGCTGATAGGAGACGTGAATAATGGAGTACACATTGACCTTTCAGCGCTTTGATTGACATCTTTGCTACTCGTGCGTACTATTTTGAGAGACAGTGAGGCTCAGACGGCGAAGTTCTCTGTCTTACGAAGAGACGCCATCGTCGTGAGATTCCAGTAAAACCCATAGCTCTCTGCGAGACAACGGCCATTCTGGAATGGCCGTGCTCAACATTGCTAATCGAGCAATCCATGCATTGCAGGTATCACAATATCCTGTGAGACTAGATCATGGGTGGCGTCAGAGCAATGGTAGGTGAGATGTCTGAGGCGGAATATGCATCGTTAATCTTATATCGGTTCGATTGGAACATAGACTATAAACAAAGGCGAATACCTCTGCATGCCGACAACCTTCGGCGGTTATATCGCCGAAAACTACTGTCCATCTTCGACCTTCCTCGACTCGGTCTCGACCATCGCCTCAGAATCCTAGAGCATGCCAGAAGACATAGTTGCAGCAGAATGTCGTCAAACACGAAATAACTTTACACCCTTGTTCTTCGTACAAAGGAGCAGGTTATCTGGATGATCAATGCATGTCAAGATAACAGATTTATTTTCCTGTTCGGGATATGTACCGTTGACTCAAGTTGTCATCTAGGCTGCGCCCGCGTCAGAATCCGTGAAGCTATGGAGTACATATTCATGGTCCGAATTTTATGTACCGTACAATATCCGTATCTACAGGCACTTCGTACTCACATTTGCTGCACGCAAGATTTCAACCTGGACGAGACAGCTGAGTCACTGTGATGTCTATCAAAGTAACTTGCAATGTCCTATGACTTCGTAGACTACCGGCACATTGTTGTTAGTAAAGCGAGCGATCTAAACAGGAAATAGTGACTACATTAGCTGCATTCATCAAATGTAACCTGAGATCCATCTTAGACACCGGGGTGATCAATGACAGCGTGGAGATAGTGGCAATTTATAGGGCCAAGCAAGATCACATTTGGAGTATATAGGTGATCTTTATCATGTTTCAGAAACTGCTATTGATACTGAGATATAGTTGTATTCTATGTATTCGAGTGTAAAGAACTTTGAGACAACATGGCCGAAATATAGTAGGAAGCAGCCTGATTGGACGCTAAAATGTGAGGTTAACTTAAGTATCATAGGCAGAAATATTGAGCCTGTATTTTTATAGCAAATATGTCAAGATTTCGTTGGGGGTGACGAGCCTTGCTTAGATTTGAGAATGGACTCAATTCAATCCAGCTGGTAGCTTGTTCCACTCTGTACCCCAGATATTTCAAGCCACGAGACTCCATTATGAGACTTCTAAATATATATGAAGACACGACCTGTTGTGATCGGCCTGTAGTGTAGATATGAATGACGGCATCCAAAGTCTAAGCTCGAGCTCAATAATATGTGCCAGCTGGAAGTGAGTTTTGGGTAATTATTAGAAAGTTGACCTTTTCCTGTCAGTACTAGATACTACATATGGATCCGTCAATCGTAAGCGCGGGTGGGTGCCTTTAAGGGACCCAGAATATGTGGTTGGCGGACTTAATACTCATGTCACGCAGTTCGGATACATAACAATTGGCTTGACAAGTATCCGTGCTCTGCAGGATCATGCCAAAATAGCGCTTTAAATATTTACATCTATGTACTATTCAAAGACTGAGTGCTATGGATTGAAATAACGGTATTGCGAAATTGAATCTTATTGATACCATTTTTATACTTCCGCCGATTGAGTGCCAAAAAAGTATTCCATACAACCATAATATATCATGTTAACAAGTGTAAATACGCTAATTTACCAATCAAGTCTTCAGCCCCGTTCTTAAGTACTTCGTGGAACAGAGGCACCCACTGGGAGCTCACCGGAGCATGCCTTGCATTGGAAAACGATGCCTAGACAATGCAAATATCAAATCTCCAGCGTTGATCCTAGAAGCACCTAGATAAGAACGACAACTTTTGAAGAGACTTCAGATTCACTTACCACATTGTGCTTAAAGATTTACAAATAACTAAATAACTTTCTATCACAGTCTTTCGATAGATCTCAACCCTCCAGCACAAAGTCATGACCATATGTGCGTGCCACCATGGGTATTACACCCATGTACCACCTTTTACTTGATCAAGTGATTGACTTCAAATTCAAAGGTACAAATTGCCTGAGCGCAGCTACTGATCTCTACAATGCCCCCAAAGGTCCCCATTTCCACTGCAAGCGGTGCCTGTCCTGCCTTGCAGTGCTCTCTGTCAGACACAGTCTATGGCACGGATAACACCTGCTGTGTGGCAGTCGCTTGCCGCGCAACAACTCAATGTCTACAACGGGACGTTTTCAGCCATTGGCTCATCGTAATGCCCAAGCTGGCACGATCGATCTCTTCGAGTTCATGTGAAACATTGTCTGGTGCACAGGGATTCCGGCTTCCGAGTGCGACAACTCAGCCAGGGGTGTGAAATCTGAACATCTTAGATGACTTGGAGAATATAGTGTGGGTGAAGACACCGGATTGTCAATGAGTTCAGCTGCGTAGTTACGAAACAAAAGGGTCCTATTAAAAGATCCATGTTCCCCGATTGGAACTTGAAGAATAGTTCTTCGGATTGAATGTTGGTATCACCAGTTCGTCAAGGACTGACTATCGTTGGTAGATTCAAAGATGGCACGAGATGTCTCGCTTGCATATTGCGTTTTGATGTTGCCATCGCCACAGAAGGAGGAGTTCAAGTCTGTTAGGCAGAAGTTCTCTGGAATCTTGAAGAGACTGAATGATTCTGTGTGCGAAGGCACGATGTTAAGACATGTTAAAGAAGTGAGCTATTGCTTGGAATGTGGCCATCACCCCAGTCGCTGGGCGACGTTCAATCAATTATGTTCATAGCAACTCCAAACTACCCTGGTATCCAAATAATTTTGTTTTATCTTTGCTCATACATCATGCCGCCGTGGGCGGATTTCAGAAGCTTATATATCTATTGAGCACCGTAGCGCTCGCGGTAGTCCTTCAAGCGCTGGATCTCACCAGCACCAATCTTGTCACCGAGCTTCTCGATCAAGTCGTGCAGACCAAGGACTGAGCGGATGGGGATCTTGCCTCCGAGATCGCGCTGAGCAACACCGATGGCGCTCTTGGTCTCGGTGTCGCTGACACGCTCCTCACGGTCCAGCAAAACAACCACACCGGCGACGATACCGCCCTCCTTCTCGATAATACCGACGGCCTCACGCAGGGCAGTGCCGGCAGTGATGACATCGTCGACGATCACGACCCGCTTGCCCTTCAGCGGGGCACCGACGATATTTCCACCCTCGCCGTGGGCCTTGGCCTCCTTGCGGTTGAAGGAGTAGCTAACATTGTCCCAGGCGTTCTTGCCAGAGAGAGAGTCCCGCACGGCGAGCTCATTGGTGACAGCGGCACAGATGGGGATGCCCTTGTATGCGGGTCCGAAGATAATGTCGAAGTCGGCCTTCGTGTTGCCATCAGCGTCGGTGGTGACAAAAGGCTCGGCAGAGAGAACGCTAGCGTAGGCAGCGGAAGAGGCGCGCAGGAGAGGCGCGGTGTGCAGGAGGGAGGAGGTGAAGAAGTAGGGCGACTCGCGGCCGGACTTCAAGGTGTAGGAGCCGAATGAGAGGACATTGTTGGAGATGAGCAGAGGGAGGAGAGTGGACTTGTAGTCCTGATCGGCAGTAGGAGGAGGAACAGACGACATATTTGCTGTGTGGTTGTCGAGAAATCCGGGGAGAAATGAAGCAATTGTCAAGATTCAAATTGCGAATCGGAGTTCAACTGATAACAGAAAATTTTCCCGAGGGAGGGGCAGGAGGGGCGGTGGCCATGGAGTGTTCCTTCGCCATGCTCTGTAGTCTGGTCAATTGGGGATTCATAGCTGGTAGTAGAGAGCTGTAGAGAGAAAGAGAAAGACTCAAAATGGCCTTTTCACCCTTCTTTTTGCTTATGTTGAGCGTCGTCTCTCCAAGGGGCCAAGACACGTGCTCCGATGGCCGGCCTTCCCCGCCAAATCGTCGATAATCCGCTCACCGAATTTCTCCCTTCTGCACTCCTCGAGCTTCACTCTTCTTATTTCTTTCATTTGTGCTCTCACTTTCACTTTGTTACTTCGTTCTTTCTCTACCCTTGACTTGCGTGTTACCTCCACGCTAATCTGGTCCAGCTCTCGGACGTCTCATCTGCACAGCCGTGTGCTGGTTTCACAAACAATTTCTTTCTCGCCCCAATCCTCGGTATGTCGGTTCAACTCCAGCTAAAGAGCATGGAAACGCTTCCCTTGATGTTTCCCCGGGGGTGTGCTGATAGAAATAGGTTAATTCGACACCATGCATATCCGGGAGAAGCTGGCCAAGAATGAGGCAGAGGGAAAGACGGGCATATCCTTCGAATTCTTCCCTCCTAAGACCGCCCAGGGTGTGCAGAACCTTTACGACCGGATGGACCGCATGCATGGTTTAGGTCCCTCCTTCATCGACATCACCTGGGGTGCCGGCGGTCGCTTATCGGATCTGACTTGCGAGATGGTCAATGTGGCACAATCGGTTTATGGTCTGGAGACATGCATGCACTTGACTTGCACGGATATGCCGATAGAAAAGGTCGACCAAGCACTCCAGGCTGCTTACAAGGCAGGCTGCACCAATATTTTGGCTCTTCGAGGAGACCCACCCCGTGACAAGGAAGTCTGGGAGGCCGCCGATAACGGCTTCCGCTACGCTAAGGATTTGGTCAGATACATCCGGGAGAAATATGGCAACCACTTCGACATTGGCGTCGGCGGCTACCCCGAGGGAGCTGATGACAACGCTGACGTCGAGCAATTGATCGATCACTTGAAGGAAAAAGTGGATGCTGGCAGTACCTTCGTGGTTACCCAGATGTTCTACGATGTGAAGAACTTCATCGATTGGGTTAAGAGGTGCCGAGCCAAGGGCATCAATGTGCCCATCATCCCCGGTATCATGCCTATTCAGACCTATGCCGCTTTCATCCGTCGATCAAATTGGACCAAGATCCGCGTTCCCCCAGAGTGGATGGAAGCCCTTGAGCCCGTCAAGAACGATGACTCTGCTGTTCGAGAGATTGGAAAGAGCCTCATCGCTGAGATGTGCAGGCAGCTGATGGCCACTGGTATCAACCACTTACACTTCTATACCATGAACTTGGCCCAAGCCACCAAAGCGGTTCTGGATGAGCTCGGTCTTTGCCCGTCGGACGAATCTCCTATCCAACGTGCGCTGCCATGGCGGCCTTCCCTTGCCCTTAACCGTCGGGGCGAAGATGTGCGTCCGGTATTCTGGCGCAACCGAAACTCCTCATACGTTGCTCGCACACAAACATGGGACGAGTTCCCCAACGGTCGCTGGACGGATTCTCGTTCGCCCGCGTTCGGTGAGCTCGACGCGTACGGTGTCGGACTCAAGGGCACTAACGAGCAAAACATCAAATTATGGGGCGAGCCTAAGTCAATCAAGGACTTGTCGGATATCTTCGTCAGTTTCTTGAAGGGCAAGCTTGACAGACTGCCATGGAGTGACTCACCAATCACCACGGAAGCCAAGGACATTCAGGACAACTTGCTTGACCTGAACCAGCGCGGATTCCTGACAATCAACTCTCAGCCCGCTGTCGACGGAATCAAGTCCTCCCACTCTGTCTACGGTTGGGGTCCTAAGAACGGTTTCGTATACCAGAAAGCCTACCTGGAGCTCCTGGTCCCCTCATACTTGATCGGCGAGCTCATCGCTCGCATCGAAAAGAACGATGACTTGACCTACCATGCCACCAACAAGAAGGGCGAGCTCAAGACGAACACACGCGACAGTCCCAATGCTTTGACGTGGGGTATCTTCGCGGGACGAGAGATCATCCAACCCACCATTGTCGAGACTGTCAGCTTCTTGGCCTGGAAGGACGAGGCGTACCTTCTGGGAGAACACTGGTCCAAGTGCTACAACGCAGCTAGCCCCAGTCGCAAGCTGATCCAGAATGTGATGGAAGATTGGTACCTTGTCAACATCGTTGACAACGACTTCCACCGCTCCAATGCCGTTTTCGAACTATTCAATGACTTGGAAGTGAAGGATCTCAACGTCGAGGTTGAGGTTCCCGCAAAGCCTGAAACCAATGGCACCGCCGAACCCAATGGAGTTGCCGCCAACTGATACCATTCCCTTCAATTCGGAACTGGTGGTCTTCCATAAAAAAGCCGACTCTTTCAACGGGTCATCTACAATTCTCACCCCAAAATCTCTCAACATTTACCTAATTCAACATCATCTCAACGATTACACAACCCGATACAAACATTCACTCCAACACATCTCGGGCCTCCCCTGCAATGTCTTATGGCGTCACGACTGAAGACCTCTCAACGATTTCTTCCACAGCGTTTTCATTTCAACATAATGTACCGATACCCCGTCTCTTTTAACAATGGCGCTTCGTCGATCGGTTTCTCTATTTCTTTTCAGGTCAACTTCCCTCCGGGCCCGGTGCTCTTCTGGACTTTCTTGTTTTTCTGTTTGGTCTACCAGTCCAGAAGAACGGAGGGAATAAAAGAATGGTGGAAACCCAAAAATTCAACATAATTTTTTTGCCCTTAGGGCTCCCTTCCTTTCTCCTGCTGTTTGTTTTTCTACTCCTGATTCTGATACATAGAGCTCGCAGTGGCTATAATGACGATGGTCGACTCTTGTCTTCTTTAGCGTCGGCTCTGCAATTTTATTCCGGTCCTCTTTTCTTCCTCCATTTCTGTTAACGATTTGAGCCTTTTTTTTTTGAACCGAAACTCATGTCGCAACTTGTCTTTGTTTATTGAAATGAGCAGATATCTCGCTAACTTGAGATTGAAGGAGACTATCCAATCCAACATAGTTGTCCCCTCATTCCGCCATTGAACCTCCCCAATTCTTTTTTATTCTTTTTATTTGAAAATAAACTCATTTTGTTTTCGCATCGTATGTTTCGTGTTTCGCATTTTTTTTCCCATCCAAGTTCTAAGGTTGTCGCAGGGGCTAGCATACAGGAACCATTCAACACCAGCATGGCGCAGTTGGGTAATATTCTTGGAGCATCATACACAAGATCGAACTCTGGCTTATGGAATTGCAAGAGAACAGTTGATTTTGTTTCATCTCCTTCTTCAACATGGGAGGTGGACGCTGGACTGGCAATTGGGAGCGACGGCTGTCTTTGCGCTGGTTGTTTGAGTCTGGGTCCACGACCATTCGGTTGTATGGGACTGCTATTCGGCTCTTCATTCTTGATTTTAGGTTAAGTTTGGAATATAATTCACAAGTCTACTTCTCGTTTACGCTGGTTGTAGCTACATGGTCACATAGTCTGGCCATATGGTAGTCGGCCTGATGCCTTAACACGGTGGAGATCCACCCCAGAATACGGGAGATAGCGTAGAGGTAGATTTTTTTTTTTCAGTAAGAAAAAGAAATATCGATGTATTGAAGAATATGCTAGTGATACAATAGACATAACCGAAGGAGTGGAAGTCCTTTCGCCCTGAACAAACACCAAACACAAATTATAGACTCGCTTTCCGACGCCAGACTTCCCAAAAGGGGGCAGTATTACACAATACACTGGACAAGTATGAAAAAGCAGGAAAGAGAGAACACGCTAGTGTTACATTATCAGGGCACGACCAACACACTGGAAGGCCCACGCAAACGGTCTTGCAAACCAGACAATCCAAGTACTCACGAGAACCACGTAGCTAGCAGCACGGCCGACGAGCATAGCCGCGAATCCCAGAATGAAGAGATAGACAACAGCCTGAAGCAACTCGAGCATAAATCTGCTGATAGCCTGATCATTGCGAGCTTTGGGCCAAGAACCTGTAGCCTGGTAGCGAGACAAAGCTGCATAGATGCATTTGAAGACGCGGTAGCAATGGGAGGTCATGTTGAGAATATTGGCGAGGACAAATTTGGAGCAAGGGCTGTCGGTACCCATTCGGAAAGACCGACTCACTTGGGTGACAGCAACGACGATAATGTCAAATACCAACGAGAGAGCCAGGGGGTTTGTTCCTTGGCTTGAGGGCTCATCCTCATCTCGAGTGTGCATCTCACCCAGATCGGCATAGACGTCTGTGATGTTGGATTGTAGAGACTCCTTTGGACTCGCAACCTGAAGCCCATCCAATTCGGCGATCTCCACGACACTGTTTGAGGTGCGGATTCGAGGTTGAGGCTTCACTCGTTCGTCCCTTTTAGGTGTATCGGCCTTTTTCGCGGCCAGGAGCGAAGACTTCTTTTCTGATATTGTTGGCTTGGCGGACTGGGATGGTTTATCCTGCTTAGACGGCTTCGCCAACGCCGATATCTTCTTGATTGAAGGAGCGGGCTTGTCTGTCTTTTCTGTCTTTTCAGACGGCGGTTCCTCGGACAGATTCACTTTTTCTGCTGCGGGCTTGCTCGGTGTAGTAGCTGCTAATTTCGTGGGTGGTGATTTTTTCTCAGGCGGAGCCTGCGCCGCCAACTTTTGTGGCGGCGGGGTCACTTTTCCCGAAGTAGCAGGAGTCTCTTTGGCGGACTGAAAAGACCTCGCTGAGCGAGATGATTCTGAATTGTCCCTGGACGGAAGTGTTGGTTCAGGAGTCACTGGTTGCTTCCGATTCGAACGCTGCAAAGAACCCGAGCCGTTTCGTAGGGACTCGGCACGATTTCGCAGAGACTCGGTGCTACTACGAAGTATCGAAGCTAGGCTATCTGTAGGTGATCGTACTATTCCGGTAGACCTTGCCAGCCCTCCGGTACGGATGAAGCCACGGATAGAATTGGACGCTGTGCCGGTAGCTCGTTCTTGGACGCGGTCTGTATCTTCTTTGTCTTTCGCTGAAGTAATGCTGCTCGCTGGTAGAGTTTGGGAAGTCGTCAAAGTAGGTGCTGTCCATTCGTGTTGAGGAATCGGCACACCGGGCCGCAGACCTGATGGCGTAGAGATCATCTGGGCCTTTGCACGGACGGCTTTGATAGCTTCCGCCGTGCCTGTGTGACTTGTGCCACCAGGACGTCGCAAACCTTGTGGCTTTGGCACAGATGGTTTCTTGTCGGGCATTGGAATCATGGTGCGTGTGATAGTGGGCATGATAATGAACACATCGTCTTCCCCCCGACCGTCCTCGAGCCTTGCGGGCTGTTCGGTTGAGTTTTTGGGAGGGAGGGTGTTCTCTTTTCCCGAGTGCTGTGATCCGGTCCTGTGGATAGAGTGCTGGGGGCAATTGAGGCTCTGACACGTTGTTGACGACTTCGAGCATTGGACATGTCTCGAATTCTGAGAAGTTTGTGGCCGCTCTTCTTTGAGGACTCCTGTCTCCTCCACTTTTTTCATCATATGCTGGGCAGTCACTCCCTTCGCATCCTTCTGTTTGTTCTTCGAAGGTAGTGCGAGTGGACGTGGATGTAGGCTGGCGTCGTCCGGCGAAGTGAACATGAGGATTTCGTCTGGATTCTTTTCTCCCGAGATTTCCCTGCATCCTAAAAAAGAGCCATCGGCATTTTGAGGGTGTCGCTTTTCCTTGGTCTTCGTTGGCGACTCTTCCCAAATTGTGCTAATACGATTCCCTCCAATCTCATCCGGGCTGTAATAATGAGTTGCCGTTTGCCGTTGCGACGCTGACATGGGCTGTGGTTGCGGCTGCCTCTGTTGCTCGTTCTGCGGCGCTTGCTGATGCTCATTTCGCTGCGTTTCTGGCTTTGGTCGATCATCATATGCCCCGTCATATCCTCCTTTGTATGGCTTGAATTCTCTGGGGCTCTTGGCGCGGGGGCTGATCTTGCTTTCTGGGGAGGCATTACGACTAGGTAATGCATCTGGATCCACCATCTGTCCTCCATCTTGATGTACCCTTTCGATGCTCTTCTGATACTCAGAAATCTGCTGAGAAGTCATCATTGGCGGGTTGGGTTCTTTTGCAGTCGGCATATTCACAACGAATCGGTCTTCCCAGTCAGTAATCGAACTATCTTCAGCTGACACTGGAGAAATAGATGGATAAGATCGTGGACTGGAGTCGGTGGTCGTGTCCGTTCGCTCAGACTTATGCGGTGTGTTCTCGGTAGCCTCCATATTAATGCACTGGTCGCCCTGCTTCCGCCATTTGTTGTTGCTGTCCGATGGGCGGCGAACATCGTTCCGATGACCCTGTGCAGGGCTACTTTTAGCTGTGCTGGGACTGGGGATCCCTGTTCGTGCAGTGGCCCCGCAAGGGCTGTTCTGATCCTGTCGACTGGCAGCGGGAGGTCGAGTACGGTAATAGGATATGCGTGGGTTTGGAGAATCGTCGATGCCATTGTCCCTGTTCCTAGCGCTTCTTCCCAATAAAGGAGAGTCCTTCTCAAACTTCTCTTTTATCTTGCCCCAGTATAGATCACGGTCCTTGCCCGATGATCGAGGCTGGTCCCCAGGTGGCCCAGGTTGACTTGGTGTAGTCGGTTTTGGTATGCCAGTAGGACTGGGGGTCTCTCTCAGTTCATTTTTGCGGTTTTCGGCAACGGTCCTGGGGACAGGAAGCCTGGTACTCCTCGGCACCTGAGACATGCTTCCTGATGCGCTTCGCGAATCGCCATATTCCGGCGTCCTTGTTTGACGGGTGTACCGAGGGGGAGGAGTCGCAGAAAGCTCTGTGGCGGAGCCTCTGTATTCTGCTCGATACGCTCTGTAGGGACTTTCGCGTGTCGGTCGTGGGGACAGGTTCACAAGGTGTCCATCTGGCAATTCTACTCGGGCTTCGGTCATATTGAGTGAAGAACAAATGTACTTTGGAGACCCGACTCTTTGGTCCAACTGTAATGTTTTCTCTATCCCATGCCGTGAGAAAGGAGCGCTGGAGCCTTGACTGGTGGTCGTGCTGTGTTCAGAATCAATGTCGAGGTCGAGGTTGGTCGAGCGTCGGTTGGCGGCTTAGGGCGAGGATATGGTAGATTCGAAGAAGACAGAGGGCGGGGTCATTGGAACCGACTGGCTGCTGAGCGATCTTCAGAGGTATTCGAGTTCTCAACGAGTAAGAATAATGGGCTCTGGTTGGCCGGAATGCCAGGGTCGTCGATGAAGAATGCCAGCCCCCGGGCCGGAATGCCCTATAAAATGTCCTGCCGCCTCCTGGAATGGCAGTTCCCTGTTGAGCTCACTAATTGCATCATTTGGAAGTTACGAGGTCTGGATGTTGAGAAAGTGCGACCCGGATATCAGTGATCATTAGCCCTAAGTCCACTCTCCGCCGCAGTGAGGCATTATGGTCTACGCAATGACCAATACTCCAAAGTATAAATCAATATTGATGTATTCAAGAGAAGATGTGTCCTGGTTCCCACGGGTAGCCGTTGATCGCCGGTTTGCATTCCCGGGCGTGGCGGACGTGAAAAAGTTCCTGGGGTACACATCAGACGTAAAGCTGCATTAAGTAAAACGTCAATTGAAGATATGTATGAGGAATGCTTCCTTTCATCGATGCGCATGACAGGCAGTAAGTCGCGCATATAACACATGGAAATTGTCCGAAAAAGGGCGTGGCAGGGTGCGCAAACAGGAAATGGTCATTCATTCGTTCTAAAACCGTCCGGTTTCTCGGCGTGTGTAGGGACTATCTGATCTATAAAAGCCGCCTGAGCCTGAGCCGAGTGTGCTCGCGGGCCCCGGCACGACACTTCTTTTCAAGGGGCTGGAAGTCCGCTGCATTGGGGTTGTGCCTCGTTCCTTGTAGATGAAGTCTCCGTTCTGTTGTACACGCCGGTCAAAGGAGGTTGTCGCGGACTTGCGCAATGGGGAGTTTGCATGAGTAAAGACCCCGAGACTGCCACCATCACCCGTAGAAGTTGTTGCTGTTGATCGGAATTGTGGCTGTCGCATCGTTGTGCGGTTGTTGTTTCGCACCAGCGGCGAACCGTCCCGGGATACATTCGGGGTCTGAATTGACTGGCCTTGGAATATAGACGAGACTCCTGGTGTGGATGCAGTTGGCTGGCGCACGGGAGTGTGCCCTTCTGGGTCAACGTGCTTCAAATAATTCGGGTTGGGGCTAGTCTTGAAGCCACGATTGATAAGTACGGCAGGGCTATAGGTGTCCACCCTGTTGATATCGTCCTCTGACTTTGGATGTCGACCATGCGGATCGGAGAATTGAGTGCCCACGTCTCGCATCAAAGGATGTGTTCGAGGCTGTACGTATTTGGTATCGTATTCCTTGAACACTTCTTTATGAACAACCTTCTGGTCCTTGGCCTGCTGTGTGTAGGCAGAAGAAATGAACGACATCTGAACTGACAGCAGTGCAGTCAGGACCATTGCGGTAACAATCGTCACACTGGGACGGGGATCGGAGAGCTGTGTTGGCAGGAAGAGCCAGTAAACCACGACATGCCCAGGGCTGAACAAAGAGAAAAGCCGGAGACAAAGTGGCGAAGGGTCCCAAATTGCAAGCTCCCAAACATCACGTTGGGCATCAGGGTGCGCTCTCGAGTTGGCCGATTCGGTTGACAAGGCCTTGGCAATGTAGCGCAGGGGAGAGGGCATCATGGGGCTCGAATCAACGCGCACGCGCTGGGCTGAGGGTGTTGCCGGAGTGGTATCGATAGAATTCTCGAACAGGCGATAGTGCCGCTTCTTGTAGAACGTATAGAAGGCATTCGCCACGGAGGCAAGGGCCAGGAAATGGACGATGAATGAGGCCTATTTGAAGCAACAATTAACTTTCTGTTCAAAATGAAAAATGAACAAGCAGTAGAAAGCGGATTCACTCACTAGCCACCCTCGCACGGATGTACTGTCATCGTCGCCAAAGACATCGTCGAAGGCCTTGCTGCCACTGGACCGACTGTTCGCCCGCGCAATCAGGAAAACCAGGTTCAACGCAATACCAATAGGCAGCGCCCAGTTCTTCTCCAGCTGCTCCCAGTCGCCACCTTCGAACTCTTCAGAGAGCCAAAGTAAAAAGTCGTATGGATTCAGGTAGGAGATGATGCGCTCAGAGAGCGGGCGACGGCGTACGAGGCGCGGCATGATGTCGGAGGACGAGAGTCGTATAAGAGAGAAACTGCTCCTCCGCAGCTTCGCCCTATGTCAAGAAATACCACGAGTGCATCAACGGCAAGGAGCAGTTGAAGTTCATTGTTTTGCGGAAGTAAACAAAATTGCATTAGCTTATGTAATGACAGCTCCCGATAACGTATTTCACATACGAGCTGGACACCCAAGCGAGCTGGACACCCCAAAACACCATAGTAAATGCGATATATTCTACACCGATATCTCAACAATCACGTTTTAATTTTATTTCATTATTTGCCGATAGCTGCTGATAAGGCTTTTCAACACTCTATATTAAATTTGAAGCAATTTAAAATCTAGATAGTTACCGTATCGAAAATTACATTGCTAGCGACCAGAAATATATATATCTCAACTACCAAGTTATAGAAATTCTTTAAACTCTTCTTTGGTACTAGATACCACTTAAAAAGCATTATCCTCTGTTGAAATTACACGATAAATGACGCTACGGAAGCATGTATGTCAAGGCCAACGAGGTGGTTTAGGTCTGATCTCTCCTCCATGAGAGAGAGATCCTATTTAATGAGAAGCATTTCTCCTGAACTATACTCTACATGGTAGGTCAATGCTGATCATGAGCTTCATGCTTAGCGAAGCAGGCATTTCATGCCTGGAGAAGCCATGAATCTCAACATCCTCTGAGGGAAAGTCCTTTATAACCTGCCGTTGTTGTGATACTATGTTGTAATTTATCGCATTTACTATGGTGTTTTGGGGTGTCCAGCTCGCTTGGGTGTCCAGCTCGTATGTGAAATACGTTAACCATAACCACGGCGATCAACGGACACACCTTAGCACAGTCATAATGAGGTGATTTACTGAGCCACTTCTAATGTGAACATCCGGAAAAGGACTTACAGTACTCTACACCACACTATCTTTAAGCTTGTATTTGACAAGTTCGCACTGTGTAGGTTCTCTCTGGCCTGTCTTTCTTCTTCTGTAGTTGATCCCCTCCGTTCTTCGCAAAGATGGCCCAGCCTTATGACAGCGCCACCCGACATGGCCCTCAGGATATTGAAGGACTACCTTCTTCGGTCAATGTATATCACTACAACAGTATGGACGACTTTTGTCGGGTCATCTCACTTGAGCGTAGTCGTCTCTATAGCTCTTTCCGCGCTGCACAGGGGAATTACGAAGGACGCCAGGACAATCTGCCACAGACGGAAGGCACCCAGAGCGATCACATTATCTTCATCATTCAACCTTCGACTTTTGCACATGACTTCCTTGATCCATTAGCAGATCTTCCCTTTCGTGGTAGGATATCCTTCAATCCAAAAACGAACCTCCTTGTCGTGAAGATGCTCCTCCCAGCGCACGAGCAAGCCGCAGGGGCTTTTGATGATACGCTCAAATCGATCCTCCAGGAAAGGGGCCTACAAAACACGATTTTCTCATGGAGATCGTCGACATTGACTGCTGAAGATGGCACAAGGAAGGAACCAGACGATGGATGGGGTCCACGAAGAACTCCCCGCGGAGCTCCTAAGAGACCCTCGGTGGTTCTAGAAATCGGATCGTCAGAGACTCCTGGAAAACTTCGCGGCGGTTGCCACTACTGGGTAGATCCAGCAAGAGGGCAGGCCAACATGGCTTTCGGAGTAAAGATCCATGTAAACATTCCTAAAATCACTATCGAGCAGTGGGAGTGGAACTCGGAGGTCTCCCGACCCATCAGAAAACAATACCTCACGATCACGAAATCGAGATCCGATGGGAAAGTCCGCTTTGATCCCGAGCAGCCTGCACCACAGCTCCTCATCCCCTTCCACCTTCTATTCCGACGATCAGCGGAGAATAACAGAGAACGTGACATAGTGTTTAGGACACAAGACCTCGTCGAGTTCGGAACTTTGGTGTGGGACATGCAATTCGAGAATGAGTCAGAATAAAGGGCTTTTTTTCTGTATCACGAGCAGCTTTTCTTTCTTCTGTTGTCTCTTCTTGCTTCTATTGCCTCTTTTAACCTTGTATCCTTCTTCATCAGTATCAAGAAGATTTTAATCAGACTCCTGCTTTACAGGGGTGAATATATCTAGGTCATTATAGAATTGCAGATCTATAGATTATTGTAGTATACTACCAAGCTTAGGGTGATAATATCTTACTTCAGTACAGTAGCAGGGAAAATTAGGAGAATAGCCAAGTAGATGAGTAAGGTCACAGGGAGTTGCGGAGCTCAGTGATACGAATATATCACAACATTGCGTCATTGGAGGACTCGGAATACAGATGCGTGGAAAGAAATAGCACAAGATTGAAGCTATGAAGTTGAAGCTGCGATAGAGGTGGGGAGTGGGTTTATTCGTCAAATTGAAGTGATACCTTATAACATCAAAAGTTTTCATATTTTCAGCAGGCATCCGATATGCATGAGTCCCGTTCGAGGTATATGTCAAGATAGTGATAGAAATCTCTTCTTCGTAGGTCCATTGAAGTCGTGAAATGCTCCCGCTGTCAATGGTTTAGCCAGCTAGCGCGGACGCTTAAGGATGCCGGCAATGCGCAGGTTAAACTAAGAAACAAGCTTTGCCCTTAGGGGTGAGGACATGATGACATGATGCCTTGACTCAAGGGAAAAATAGCTCACCGGTGATCGTGAACATTCGAGCCCTGTAGATACTATGCTTATAGTTCGCAGCTGTAAGGAAGCAAGATGAGCTCTTAGTTCATTCTAGAGCCTCGTATTCAGTATCCGATCTTTCCTGGGAAATAGAATCCCGACAGCAACGACGGTGAAGGCAGATATGTATCCGAACTAGAGACAGGGTTCGGTCCGAAACAGCACGGTGCTAGAGCTGACCGGGACCCGGTATTAGTCATCATTTTCGCAGGTCCCCGCTCAACTTTTAGCTGGTCCCGCTCAGCTGGAACCCGAACGACAGCTGGACAAGATCTCCTGTTTGCTGTTTCCACCTCAAATAACGAGTCCGGTCTGAGAGTAATTCCCCTCGAATATCCTCCGATCGTTCGATTCTCCGGCTTCATCATGGCGGCATCAGCCGCAACATACAAGGTACTGACCTTCGCTCGATGGAACAGCCCCTCCGATAACGTCGCTAACTGGTCTCTACTCTAGGACCGGCAATTCCTCGCCGTTATTGGCGATGAGGAGTAAATGACCCCTGCTACGATATTTCTACTTTGGAGAGACCAGATCCGGCTAACCTTGCCTCACCCATTGTGCAGCTCTGTCACCGGTCTTTTGCTTGCAGGCATTGGGGTATGACCCTCCTCCGCACCAACCCATCTACCCACGGCTTTGCGATAGCGGAGAGCAGCTCGGTATTAACGACTTCTTCCATGCACAGCACGTCACCGAACCCCCAGGCTCCCAACGAAACTTCTTAGTCGTCGACTCCAAGACCGAGACCTCGGAGATTGAACGGGCCTTCCAGAACTTCACTCAAGAGCGGAAAGATATCGCCGTCCTACTGATCAACCAACACGTGAGTAAACTCCCTATATGTACTGTACAAGACAAGTGCAGCGCGCCGGCTTGGTCACCGACACATCGTCTAACATCTATCTTGAAAACAGGTCGCAGAGCGCATCCGCCACAGCGTCGACGCATTCACCGAACCCTTTCCAGCTGTCCTCGAAATCCCCAGCAAAGATCACCCCTACGACCCCGAGAAGGACAGCGTTCTCAAGCGTGTGCGCCGTCTGTTTGGAGAGTAAACTTATTTACGTCCGTTATCGTCTTGGTCATTTAGCTGCGAAAAGAGTTTCTTTCTTGCGACATTCTATCTTGGGGATATGCAAAACATTTTTGATCCCATTGCCTCTGATTTCTTGCTGGTGGAGCCGGCTGCGTCTGGTTGGAGATGGGTGTGGAGAAAACATGGAGATATTAGATAGGGAAGATACCCAGCATAACTGAAATGAGAATGCACATACACCCTTCTTATACATCCTAGTATGTTTACTGGTCTTACTTTTAATTCATGCCTGTGTAACCCTTGTCAAAAAAAGAATGGTGGGCTTGACAAGTTTGGTGCAGATGTATATCAGTCACATGGCCCAGTTGATTTTATATTTTTCAAGAAAAATACCCTCGAAGCGATACTACGGCTAGACAAAGCCCCAATGAAGTTATAGCGTCAAAGCAAACAATCTACGTCGGCCTTTTGTGTTCGATAATGGGAAGACGGATTTATATTATGGTCTTAGGTACGTGTAGCTACCGAGTTTACAAAACGACTTGGTATATGTTCGAATGACAATCACAAAAATATCAGCGTAGACGCAAGGAGCGTAGCAATGGAAGAGGAATCCAGATAGTGCAGCGTAACAAAGGTAAAACTGAAATGCGAAACTCAAGAAGGTCGTAAGAAAGGGCGTAGATCAAAGCGTTGTGGGTGTTTGAACACTCAAAACAACGCAGAGCTCATGATATTGAGAGTTAAACAAGCCGATGCCACCCGGAGCGTGGATGCAAAGCGATGTCGAAGTTCGATAAGATCATAAGTGGAATTGAATGTCGTCGGCTTTGAGGCAGGTGACCTGCTTCAAGTCCTTGTTGTAGACATCAGCCAGAACCGAGTATTTGCCCTGAAAAGAAAACGTCAGCCATCGATTCTTCGCAGAGTCATTATGAAGCACGTACGGGAGGAATCTGCTTGGGCAGTTCCACCTCCTTTGTCAGAACCATCTTGCCCTTCTCCAGAGGACACGACATATCCACGTTCTTGAGTTCATCGCAGAGGTCGACAGTCTGCTTGATCAAGGTAATAAGACCCCACTTCACTTCGAGGTTCACTGTGGCGCCCTTCTCAACTCGGTCGAGCAAGGTACCTGTGGCGGAGATGATCAACTTCTCACCTCTACCAAGGGTAAAATATCAGTCAGTAAGATCCGCCATAAAACGAGGGTATTTGTGGGATTCAACGTACGCAAGAGGGGGGTTGGGCGTGAGATCCACCGACTCAATTTCAAGGCGGTAACTGGTCGGGTCGGCACAGTAGTTCAGTGGGTTATCGCCCTCGACGGGAAACTTGGAGTCATCGGTCTTCAGTGAGACTTGCGAGGGATCGAAGAGTGAGAACGCGGCCGCACTGGCAAGAGGAGCCGTGAGGGCCAAGAGGCCGGCCGATAAGAACTTCATGGCGACTGTGACCCGTTCAGGGGAAAGCGGGTGCAGTGGGTAGGTAAATGGGATATGTGCGATAGTAAAATATCACACAGAGCGTGGTTCCAGGTCAAAGGCGAAACTTGGAGTAAAGGAAGTTGGGGTGAGGAGAAGAGATGTCACTTGATGACGCCTCCACACGTGACAGGGGCAGATCTATTCCTGTTTCAGTCGGACTTTGGTTCAACGCCTCGTACCTGCATGGCGGCTGGCCATCATCCTTAATTCTCATGCTATCTCTTGTTTTTCGTATTGAAATCTACAACCTTGCAGGTGAACCTGAAGCATTGTACTCCTTCCATTCGAGTGGGGAGCCTGTTTGACCCACTACTTCAGTCTCTTATCGGTGATCGCCAGCGAATCAAAAAATCCAACTGAGCCCTCATCTTATCGCACATTTGAACCATCTCTAGCATACTTTGTTTCCAGTCGCCAGCGTCACCTGAGGGAACTTAAGCTATAACGGTTTGTCGAGTAAAGGGTATTGGAAAGGGGATCTAATTCCAGGTCAATCGGTTCCGGGAGGTGATTGCGTACATCATGAACATCTGCCTTTGAGAAGTTCCCTGGCCTGTTAGTCGACTTGATTCAGGCCCATGCACATAATCTGACCGGGATATTAGAAGACTGAGGCATGGGTAGGTTTTGGTTTGGATTGGGGAGATAGTCGTGGGTGTCGACTGGAGAAGTTGAGGAGAGTAGACTGGTAGTGTCGGTGGCTAGCATCCTGCTTTGAGACTAGCGGGGGGCTGTTCGGTAGGGAAGTTGCTATTGATGCGAGCATTCCACGGTCTAGTATTAGTGTTGAGGGTTACGGTGGTTGGGTGATGGGGCGTGTCGGGGTGCTCGAAGACACCTTTAAGTCCTGGCGGATAACCTGCCATATACTGTCGATTTTGTGTAGTTACTGCACTTCCCGATAGAGGCTCGTTGGGAAGTGTAGAGAGCTGGTAGAGATGGTGGAGTAGGAGTCCAACTAGTACTGCAGAGCAATATACCTCCCGAAAGGTTTCCTATGATAGTAGCACATTTGTTGTGCGGGGCTGGAAAACCAAAAGAAACTCCAATTCACACCGTAGAAGATAAGACTTCAATATGGGACAATATATATAGTCCCGGAATAGGATCTTTATCATTTGAAGCGAGGGGTCTTTGTGTGTAGGCACTACGTATAACTTTAGGGTAGTTTTACGGAGCGTAAAATGACCCCTTATTGGTCCAAATATACCTACGTGCCCTTAGTAAATATGTATATATCACTAGAAGACTCTAAATATTGTTCCCATAACAATTGGTGACTGTAAATAGACTAATAGAGAAGCGATTGTATAGCTCGATATTTTATCTTTAAGGGGAGATAAAGCTGCGCAACGCAGGTTTCCTGTTTATCTGCTCGGCAGATTCATGTAAAGGCTTCCGCGATGACAGTCTTTCTACTAGAACATTAGTGTCTTTTGCTCTTGATCATTTGTTTGTCTATAAATGCGGTCAGAAAGAGAATGAGCTGAACGCGTGCTAAGGGTCCCTGCATACCCGTTGGACGCTCGGTTCATGTCTTGACCGCTCTTAACCAATCTCTCAGAGTAGATCACGAATCTTCAATTCCCTAGGGATTGGCAGGCTTTATAGACAACAAGTCGTATGGTCATATGATCGCCACAGCCTTTAGCCCAACAATTTCCGTCTCTAGCTGGCTAAAAATATGTGGGCCCGGTGGGCGTCTATCTTGTCAAAGTTTGGACCAACCGACTCTCATCGCCTTGATTTGGACGGGGCGTTCAGAAGAATTACTCATCGACATCGCGTGGCTCATGCTTCTTCCAATACTCCTCGTATTCCTCCTGTGTCTGACCCGAGACAATCTCATAGCGAGAAAGAGGAGCCAAGGGGATACCCAGCTGCTCATACTTATCCAAGCGTTTCCTCGTATTTTCCCGACTCTTGTTGATGCTATAAACCTTGATTCGATGAGCCGAAGACGTGACATGCAGGCCCCAGTTCCACGCCGCGCGGACATTGAGTGGCTGCGTGTTGAGGGAGTTATCCCAGCATCGACAGACAATCTCAATCCATCCTTCAACGTCACAAGGCAGATCAAATTCCCAGGTACGCCAGGTCCATTTTCCCTTCTTGGATAGATTCTCCGGTGGCACGTCGTACCAGGTGAAACCGCCATCTGCTGATAATTCGACTCTCTCGGGCCATCGACCACCGCCGGAGTAAGCCCAGCCCTTGCATCGAATCTTTCCTATGTGCACGACCGCTTGATTTGTCCATGGGGTCATGATAGCCGAGCTGACTGGCATTTCTTGGATTTGGATGCCGTCTGTGGGACGTTGGTTGTACTTGCCAACCTGTTGATTGAAGTAGAGGTATTCCCTGCTCTGAACTGGGGCGCGGGATGGATTCTCAATGGCCTTGATGCGGTAAAGCCATTTGACGCTTCGGGCTCCAATGTATCCTAATACCACCACTCGTAACGGATACCCATGGATTTTGGGCAGAGGTTCACCGTTCATCTCCCATGCCAGGATGACCTCGTTGGCCTTCACCTTGGACCAAGGGACGCTGACAACATAGTTTCCCACCTCGAGATCCTTGATGTAGGTCTCAGCACCGTAAAGCTCGAGATGTTTAGCTGGCTTGACGAGACCCCCGCAGTCCTTAATCAGCTTCTTCAAGCTGATACCGACGTAACGAGCTGTCCCAATGGCACCCTCAGCCCACGGTGCTTGGGGAACCTCGTCTCCCTGACCACCGTACAGGGAAATTTGCTCAATACGACGAGTTCCCGAGCACTGGATAGTGACCGTCTTCTCCATGCGTGGGAACCTAGTCTCATCCATGATATCATGGAATTTATAAGACTTTGGGTGATTCACCAGCCCATCTAGCGACAGTTCCCACTTTTCTTTATCGATGATTGGAATGCCGCCGTGGTTCCGGACGAAGTGAAGAGGATTTGGTGTTATCGCCTTCGAGGTGACCAGCCGCTTGGGAGGCTCCCCATTGTAAGGGAATTGGAGGAGATGCAGCATATCTGCATGTTTCTCACGGAGAACGCATCTCCAGGAATCGTCTGCAACAGTGGTGAGTTCACCTCCGAGGGCAGTATGCCAGTCCTTGAAATCATTGCCCGGAAGCACGGGGTTGGTCCCTGGAATTGGACCGAAATTGAAGTCGGGGCTTGGGTTAAATGTCTGCGAAGTGAGGATCTTGTGCGCCTTGGCTTTTTTCTCGGGATAGTTTTCCCACTCGATGTATCTATATTGCAACAATAGTCATTAGCTTGTTGGTCAGTAGTACCATGTCATAGATGCATGGGGCAGCAATACCCTTTCCAACCATTACGTTCGCGGGTGAACAGCTTGGCGCGATCACCCACTGATGCGATCGCCTCTTCATCCTTCATCAATTTCGTCTCCGGCGGAGGGTAAAGGTGGACGGTGTCACTTCCAGATTGGTCAAGGATAGGTAGCTTGTGGCCGGCCATGCCTTGTTCAATCTTCCACTCATCAGGACGATTGGTAGTATCCAATTCAGCTGGCAGCTCCATTGTGCACAGATATCAAAGGAAACTTCAGAATAAACTGTATAGTATATTTAGTGTAATTGCGTTGTTATGACGGATATGTTATACCCATGTGAGGTCAGGTAGCTTTTTTTATATTTCAATCATGCTAGGGTTTCGGGGGCTGGGAAATTCCGGCAGGCGCCCATAGCGACACCTAAGAATTCGCTCCCGATACATAATTTAGACTGCATACAGTAGAAGTCATACGGTGGCCCGGAAATGACGGCTAGGCACTGTAATGACCTCACGACTTGAACGAACTCGTCTACCGTATATACCAAACCAAGGATGCACTTCCAAAAAGAAGTCACATTAAAGCTCGAGATTATAAGCAGAAATTGGCGTTAACGTAGTGAATCTGGTTTATTTGGTTGGCGCGAGGTGGATAACGACGTAGTCCCAGCTCCTATCCACACTCTCGTGAACTCAATTTCTTGGGTTCATTTTATTCATTATCGATATGGAAACCGCTTGATCTCTCAGGATAAGATAAAGAACCATTGGCATAACCCGTGGAGTCCCCCTGTCGAAGAGGAATTCGCAGCCGAGTACTTAGATCAAGCTGCAGCTTTGTACACCGGGACAGATCGCTTGGGTCAACCGCGATTGGTCAATGCCTTGGGAGCGACACCTTCCTAGCTACGATTGGTGGCTAATTATACTTGATTTTTCTCGAAAGGAGTAAACGTTGCCCATCATTGGACATTGACTAATGTGTTTTCCAGTGCAGGAATGTAGCATAGCGTTGATGTCCGATTGGGGTAAGGAATGCATGATGCGTTGGATTTGCGCCCAGACCTCGCTGGGTCGAGGCATTCGAGGGCTGAAATTATTTCCGCTTCTATCACTGAACCGTCTTCCTCGAGCAAAAGCAATATATCTTTAAATCATGGCCCAGCAACAACTCATGAGACGGACAGCATCCCTACTCCAGCTATCTCAGAACTTTCGCACCCAACGCGCTTCCAGGAATCCTGGGGTAGGGAGACGGTGTTTAGGGACACCAAGTGAGATACCCCTTGTGCGTCCCTATCATGTAGGACCCATGGCATTCACAAAATCTGACCAGGTGCTCTCCATAGACACCTCGGCGTCAGCGATCTTTTAACGAACGGACCGTCAAGCCTTTCTCTGACTTCCTCACGGACAATTTTCATCGTCAACATGATTACCTACGGATCAGCGTCACGGAGCGGTGTAATCTACGTTGTTTGTACTGCATGCCCGAGGAAGGGATAGACCTGTCTCCACAGGCTCGGCTGTTAACCTCGCCGGAGATTGTTTACTTATCATCACTCTTCGTCTCTCAGGGCGTGACAAAGATCCGTCTAACGGGCGGGGAACCAACCGTACGGAAGGACATTGTCCCCTTGATGCAAGATATTAGTAAGCTACGGCAATTCGGGCTACGCGAGCTATGTCTGACCACAAACGGGGTCTCACTATACCGAAAGCTGGACCGGATGGTTGAAGCGGGCCTAACGGGCGTGAATCTAAGCCTAGACACTCTGGATCCATTCCAGTTTCAGATCATGACCCGACGGAGTGGTTTCGAGGCCGTGATGAAGAGCATAGATCGCATTCTAGAAATGAACCAGGTCGGCGCCGGCATCAAACTAAAGATCAACTGTGTTGTGATGCGCGGCTTGAACGATCGCGAGATCATCCCATTTGTCGAGATGTGTCGTGAGAAGCCTATCGAGGTGCGCTTTATCGAGTACATGCCCTTCGATGGGAACAAGTGGAACCAGGGCAAGATGATCTCATACCAGGAGATGCTAGCGGTGATTCGAAAGAAATATCCGACGCTGGAGAAGCTCGCCGGTCATAAAAATGATACCAGCAAAACATATCAAGTACCTGGATCTAAGGGCCATGTCGGATTTATTACCAGCATGACGCACAATTTCTGCGGCACCTGCAATCGACTCCGAATTACGAGTGACGGCAATTTGAAAGTGTGTCTTTTTGGCAATTCGGAGGTTTCGCTGCGGGATATCATCCGCAACGAGAATCACGGGCAGCCTATCGACGAGGAAGCCTTACCGGCTCTTCTGGAGACTATGCAGACCGCTGCCCGTCTCGGTGACAATGGAGGTCTGGCTAATGGACGAGAGCGCGAGATCCTGGATACCATCGGCATGGCTGTGAAGCGTAAGAAGGCGAAACACGCCGGCATGGACGAGCTGAAGAACATGAAGAACCGTCCCATGATTCTCATTGGTGGGTAGGCATGCTTTTTCTTGAAACATACCAATACACGTTTGGGATTTTTGGTGTTATGTACTATAAAATCCTGTTTCGGGCGTAGTCTTCTGGGATATTCATGCTGATAGCCCCAAAAAATATGAACCAGTCCAATCAGGGCCATTACCGGCTCTCGGGCCGACCCGCCCTATATTTGATGATCTGCTCTTACTTCTTCTCCTCTTTTGTATGGTACTGTATGTACTAGTTATCACTTGCGAGGGTGTATCTTTGGCCCAGAGAACCTCAACAAGTGATCTTAGCCGCCAACGACCATCCTGACCAGTTAGCGGTTGTTTGTAGGCGAACAACATCCTCAACGGCTCCTGATGGCGTAAGCCTCAACTAATAACCACTCAGCCTTAGCCTGCCATTACAGTGAGTCTAAGAAAATAACCTCCAGTTCTTCCGTTAGTCATAATCATTATGGCGCTCAACAAAGCATGGCGCTTGACCCGTGGGTCGATGCATCGCAATATGCACTAACACCTGGCAACTTCCGTTGTTCACCCACCTCTCCGTCCGATATAAGCTGCGCCAACGTGGATCACATCTCCTCTGTCGATTATGCCTTTCCACAATAAACTGCTTCGCAAAAAAATAATATTCTGTTACTCTCGTTCAGTGATTGGTAGAAGGTCGAACGTATACCGACGGTCCACCGACTTGTATCCACAATTTGATCGAGTGGAAGATCACTCTCAGTAACAGCACGGTCCAGTTCATCGACAATGGGGCAGAAAATTCACGCAGAAGCTTATCCCCACTTCATTGCTCAACATTTATTTACTGATCCGGCCTAGATTTTCCTTTCCACTTCCCTGATGGCAGCCCAATACTGCCCGTTCTATGAGTAGCAGTTACCTCACCTTCATCGCCATATTCAGATATTTTGCTTCTGTTCCGCCTTCTTCGAGCTGGATGTGAGACACCGCGATGCATTGTCCGTTGCTGGTCAAATGCGTCGCTGGATGAATCGAGACGATCAGGGAGGGTCGTCTAACGGACGTGCGAGAAACCAGTTTAGGTGGTCCAAAAGGCGGCATCTGCATATATGCGCCTCCCTGATCTTGACCAGCGTTTTGATTGTGCATTTCTGGCTCAGCGCCTCGGCCATCATGGTTGTCAGATTCTCCGTCACTTGAAAACAGCGAAGAGGGCAACGATCTCGAAGGGATTCGCTACTCACACCATTAGTATGCGCCTCGGAAGTTTATCTGGACTGTTTTACTCACTGAAGGGGCTGACTGAGTTCTTCTTTTCCGCAAAATCTGCCTCCTGGGTGATGAGAC
This sequence comes from Penicillium canescens, assembly GCF_028828765.1. NCBI lineage: Eukaryota > Fungi > Ascomycota > Eurotiomycetes > Eurotiales > Aspergillaceae > Penicillium > Penicillium canescens. The sequence goes on along the minus strand of NW_026703963.1, from coordinate 842,116 downwards.
ATCCTCATCCTGCTGCAGGTTGATGACAGATGTCTGGCTCCCAGAGTTGCTAGGGGGAGGGTGAGGGGGTAGTAATGGGCGAAGGCTCGTTTGATATCAGTGAGGTTGGTGGCGACCGCGATTCAGACGTGGACTGGCTCTCAGCGGGCTGCTGATTTTTCAGTCGAGGAATCTCCTTTTCCAAAATCTGCATTATTTTTTGGGCAAATTCTTTGGCCTCGAGATGTTGATTCGGCGATATTTGTTGCTGCATCAAGAGATTCTTTTGAACCCGTTGAGCTTGCTGAAGCTTGTTGAGTTCTATATCCAGCATTTTTTTGAAAGATTCACTGCCGGCAAATAATCAGTATAGAAGTCCACGTCATCTATCAATTTGGGGAATATTTGATATTTACCATTGTGCCAAGACTACATCCGATCCATTCATTCGGTGGGTTTGGGAAAGCAACTGAATGTGCAACAGGGTTCCGATTGTTCTCATAGACCTCTCTAGTACCTCCATATCTTGGAAAAGAGAGGGGACAGTTTTCTTGCTCTCTCTAGACCATTCAAACTGTGCGATCCATCTTTCGACCGTACTGACAGGTTTATTATCTATGAGAGAGCGAAACTGGCCGGTAATATACTTCAGCCTTCCAATGGTTCGTTTTGATTCCTCATCAATACTCCCCATGAGCTGTTGATGTCGGTTGAACATGGGCGCTAGCTCTTGAACTGTCCTCGCAACTTTCAAGGTGTCCCTGAAAAAGTCGTACGTCTGGGCCACTGATATCGTTCTTTTGATCACACTGGATAGATCGTTTTTCGCATTGCTGATTTGTTCATAGAGCCTTTTTAACCTTTTCACAAGCTTGAAGAGGTCTTTAGCAATAGGATATGCAAAACCCGCCACTGCGAGAACGTCCGCCATTTTTGCCAGCTCGTGCTTGCGCGGTCTTTAGAACGGTCAGAGAGGCATAGAAGTCACTGGAATTATGAATAAAGTGAAAAAGTTCAATTTCGCCCACATGTGCCAGTCAACCAGGCTATAAGATAGACAAATGGTAGAGTCAAAGAGAAAGCTACTAGTTTCGAACATTAAAACATTTGGGCTGAACCGCCGCTGCTAAGCCCCAACCCTCTGTAGGGCATTGCCTCATTCCACATTGTTCGTCCATCCCAGTTCCCCCCGATTGTCTAGTGAGGCTGATTGACAGCTCTAGGGGTCAATCTGTGAACCAAAGCAAAAAATCCACCACTCTTGAGAATACACGACTGCTTACCTGGAAAGGTTGAAAAAGCAAAGAATACCCCGCTTTGTCTCTATTGCCGCATCTGGCCAAAAAGGATTAGAACTTGCATCAACAGCCAATCTCTACATGCCACGATAGACATATTGAAGGGGCGATCAAGAGCACGCCGGAAGCTAGTGTGCTGGAGGTAAGCTGTGGTTTCTTGGCAACTGATCCACCTAATGCGGCTCAACACAGCATGGGAGACACCTTTAGGCAAGCTTGCACCAGTCCCTGGTAAAGAGGGTGACCTTCGCGAGGTGTGGACATGGGAATCCATGCTGAACCTGGATGTAACTTGGCCATGTGACAGCCAAGTGTGACAGCCAAGTACGAGGCGGATATGCGCGAGTCTAAGACGTCCTGCATCGATGACTCAGTTCATTCGGTGGTTCGCAATCGCCGCTGCCGTCGCCCCCACTGAACAAGCTCAAGTGAAGGTTCATTTCCTTGCTCTTCTTTGCCCTATCCTGTCTCTAAGATCATACCAGCGAAAAGCATAATATCGAGATCTGGCCTGTATCTATTTGGCCTTCTCCATACAAGTTTTCAAAGCTGAGTGGATGGCGTTACCTTGGAGCTAAGGGAGCTTGTAGCAACTCAGTGATGTGACTAGCATCCGCCTCACGATGCGCCCATGACTTGCAAACTGAGCCATCTGCGCATAAGCAGCGTATGTCATCTCCGCACTTACATACACAAAATAGCATGCTTGTAGAGCGATATTTTATTAAAAAGCTAAACCAAAACAGGGGGACTTAGAGGGTATTTCATAACATATACAAGTTCAATAATCTAACAAGCCAACTTACTACCCTCTAGGGAGTGTCTCTATTAGACCTTGACATTCCCCACGGGACTCCCACCATGGGACTCCTATAGGACTAAATTTTGGTCCCATAGGAGTGGGCCTAGCGGGAGTAGACCCCGTGGGAATTCCTATAGGACCGTAAACAATGCAAACATTTGCTAACATAGGACCGATATTGATTATGTAGTTTAGAGTGGTTTTTTTAGTATTTCACTTACGATAGCTATTTCTAAAGAAATAAGGAATATAAGATTTAAACTAGGTAGAAGTAATATTTACATTATTTTGATATAACTAATACGAAATAAAGTTATTATCCTCTCGCCTTAGCCGCTTTTAACCTCGATTTCTTATTACTATACGTAGCTATATATTATTTCCTTCCTATGTCGACGGTAATAGGATCTTATTATTATTATTAATATCTAATAGAGATATAGTACTCTTCCGTCTCTTTCTAAGGGCGTGTTAACTTAGGATCTAAACACGTAGTTAGGTCTCGCTACTTAGCTCTTCCTTATTATTACTAATCGTATTGGGAGTTTCTAGTAGAAGCTCTACCTCCCTATTCTCCTTAAGAGCCTATCGCTCTTTCTAAGTGTGATAGAGTCTTAGTTAATCTCGAATTTCAGGATACAAAAGAACTAGATATTCGTACGAAGATTCCAGGTGAACAAAACAATCAATCTATATTGTATCTTAGCCCCCACAAAAAGTGAGAGATTTTCTACATTGTACGATGTCGGCATGTACGAGGAGGCTAAATTGCGAGGATCCAGGGTCACATGGGGCCAATTCATCATAAACTCGTAGCAGATATTTCTATAGTTCAACGACTAAGGATTTTTCTTCGCCAGTTCCTGAACCTCTCGTAGGACCTGAGCATCCGACTTCCACATGAGTGACAGCCATACAGGATATCTGAAAATCCATCCAAATAGATATGGCTGAACTATGACATGGAGATGCAAATGATGCACAGAGATAATATCTGGGTAAAATATGTCTCCCAGTAGCGGGCGTCGCCCCCTGTGGTAACCCGAGTGTATATCTGAGGAGGGCAAATCGGGACATCGAGACTCGAGCAGGCGATGCTTCACCCCATCCATGGCCTGTACTACGTTTTGGGACATCCATAAGTTATAGCTCTTTAAAATACGGATTTCGTCTTTGTCTTACAGAGTGAGAGATGGTCACCGTTTAAACCCTCAATATCACGAGCAACATGTTTCTTTGGTATAATAAGCCAATGAAACTGGCCCGAAGACCGAATATTGTCAACTGCAATTAAATTCTCATCCTATATATCATCGTGAGTCAGAGGTGTCGAGGTCATTTAGAGCATAATATGGAACAACTCACTTCGTAGACGATACTGGCGAAGTTCGTCCGATCGCAGAACTTGCAAACATGCTGAACTTGTTCTGTCCACTCAAGACTTATCAAGTAGCTGACAAATTTCTTGATTGGTTCCATCTGAGCGATTGATGAGCCGGGTCCAATATCATCCTCGCCGGAAATTTTATACGACGGTCAGACCATCTGTGGCTGAGGGCGGGGCGCAGGAGCCCGAGAGCGCTAACTGTGGCGGTGTCCGAGGCAGCAGACCAACAGGAATGTTTAAAGGCCTTTTGGTTAGCACCAAGATTTAGAGAACACGAAGCTCTGAGGTGACTGGGTTCTACAGGAGGCGCAGGAATTGCTGATGTGGAGAGGTTGTCCGCAACAGTGGCCTGGAGAATAAGGCCACGAAGCCATCTACTTTTCGTAGGTAATGGTTAGAAGTAAGCTAAAGCTTTAGACTCGAGATATAGACCTTGGAAACAACGTGGAATTCTTTGGGCTTCCTCAAAGACTCAGACGCCACAATGCCACCTGGTTAGCGCGTCTGTAACTCGAATGCCATGCGGCATTGATTGTCGAGTTTGGAAATGATACAGCTGTCCGAGATATCACTTAATGGTTCATTTCCGGTTCCTCCGAGTCCTACTATTCTGCATGGCTTAGCTGAAGTAGATGATCTACACGGGCGCAACTGGAAAATGAGCATTGAGATACTGTACAATAGATATTCGGATCCGGCATGATATTTTAAGAATTGGACAAATAGGAAAAAAGTGGACAACTTAATCTCCAGAGGTAAATAAAGTGAATAACTGAATCCACATCTTTCCAGAATTGACGGAGGAGTGTCTCAAAACTATTTTCCAAGGTCCACTTTTCCCCTGTTCAACAATTAAGCCGTTAGGGCAAGCCGACGATCCAGTGGAGAACAAGGCCGACACTAAGCTTCGCAAGGAATAGATTATCGCCAACAATTCAAGAGTAAACCAAGGTTCAGCTCCGTGAATGGCCCTAGTTTCATTTGTTCGCTCGGTTGGGAAATAGCCTCGTCCATCAAGTTACTGGTCCCAATTTTCTCCTGAATGTTCTCAATGTTCCTCAAAAGTCGAATGAATCCCTAGAATGTCTGTTGACAGCCGAGATGTCGCAGTTTAAGAATGAGTATCCGCTCACTTATGTGCGACTAGACGACCCGCCAGCGACTCAGACGGGTAAGACACGACCATTGTCTACGGCAGAGCAAAAGGCGGTTCTCCAGTCTCAGTCATTTTTCTGGGGTTCTAGCTGGACCCTGGAAATTCTGAGTTGTCTCACGTCGGTCGTGTTTCTGGTTGCGATTATTGTGGTGCTGTACGAGTACGATGGAAAGCCTATGCCTGAGTGGCCGTATGGCATCACGCTTAACGCGTTGGTCTCGGTGCTATCCACTGTGATGAAAGCTTCTATGGTTTTCATTGTTTGTGAGGGTCTGTCGCAGCTCAAATGGTCGTGGTTCAGCAATGGAAATAAGCTCAGTGACTTGGCGCTACTAGATGCTGCTAGTCGCGGACCGGCGGGGGCCTTTATTGCGCTGTTGAGATTTGTTCCTCGGTGAGCTATCTATTTAGGTAATTGTACAACTGTTCGTTTGGACTAACACTGATCAACTACAGCCACCTCGTGACATTCGGATGTTTAGTTCTTGTGCTGGCAGCAGCCACCGATCCCTTTGTTCAGCAGGTTATGGGAATCCAAGAGCGGTCGATTCATGCTTCTGGAAAATCATCCATCCAAGTCTGCAATTCCAGTCTATACACCGATTATGGCGAGGGTGCTGGACCGGGAATGAACAAAGTCCCACTTTCAACTATGGGCGCCATCTACTCCGGTCTCTTCCAAGAACAGAGCCCAAACAGTAAAAATGTCATGATGGAGTGCGCAACCGGAAACTGCACATTCTCTCCATATCAGTCTCTCGGTTTCTGCAGCCGCTGTTCAAACATTACGGACTCTCTAAAACTGAGCAAAGAATCCTTCGGTTCTTATTCCTCATACAACTACAAATTACCCAATGGGTTCTCCTTCGACACGGCCATCAACACGAACACCATGATTAACACTACAACCTACAAACCTCTCATTAAGTTGGACACAACGGATCTCGCACTAATCCTCAATTTCACGGTCATCAGCGCATCCGGCTACGGTACACCCCCCGACGTCACCGCAACAGAATGCGCCCTCTACTATTGTGTCGACACATATCACGCAGCAGTAAACGGCGGAGTATTCACAGAAACTGTCACCTCAAACGACGGCAAGTCAAACTTCAGCTCCGAGTACACCTTCGGTAAAAATGTCGCAATCACCCCAGACACCTGCTACGTGAATGGAACGAGACGCGAGAACAAAGACACTCCGGAGTGCACCTACGAAGTAAACTACTTCAGTACGCTTGCCATGTCAAACTCAGTCTCCCCACTCCTAAAAGGCAAAGGTTCTCGTCCCATTAGCAATCGACCGAGCTGGTCATCCGATACAATCGAAGCCCTCTACGGCACGTATGGCAATTACACCGAAATCAACTCCGTCTTCGAATCACTCGCCTCGTCATTGACGACACATGCTCGATCTAAGGTCTGCAATTCCATCAAGAACGGTACTGCGTGGACCACTCAATCGTATGTCCATGTGCGCTGGCCGTGGATGATCCTTCCTATCGTGCTGGTTGTGTTGAGTTTCGTGTTCTTGGTGATTACTGTGTTCCACACGAGAAGGCAATATATTTGGAAGTCTTCGCCTTTGGCTTTGCTTTTCTCTGATTTGAGGATTGATGGGGATGCTCCGCTTAGACCGGATCCTACGCTCAAGGGCATGGAGATGACTTCCAGGAACATGGATGTTTATTTGGAGAGTTCGGCTGAGGGTCCCAGGCTTAAGGCTGTTCGTACTTCTTGATGTTTCCTTGGGACATTTCGTGTATATATGGTTGGCTGCTTTTGCTCCTGTACATTATGTTAAAGTATAATAATTGTTTACGAATTGTTAAAGATGATGTTTTGTAGTTCCTTCCCTATATACACGCGGTAACCAAAGCAGATTAGAGCATGTATATTATTGATCGAGCGTATATCGCGCGATCAATCACGTTCATGCACTTTGACTCTGGCGATGCTCGAATAATTTTCATGAACCAGGGTCAACCTCGGCATCCGTGGCTGAGGTTGTTTGCCACAGATCGCGGCCGATCGCCTATGGATAACGTCAGCCACCGCGGACAACCCTCGCAAATTTTTGAATTCCTGCCTCTGCGAAAATATAAATACCTGGATCTGTTAAGATCTGAGCAACTGTGTTTCTGACATTCCTACCGGCCTGGATATCCCAGTCTCAAGTGAGAACGGCGGTCCCTTGTACCCCTTGTTGGCAACCTCTACTACGCCCAATCACTCTCAAAGCTACAAACCGTTATAATCTTATGTTCAAGCTTCTCAGAGACGTCCATCGTTATAATATCGCTTAGAACGCACTGCCTTTGAGATAGCCATCTCCCACAATGACAACAACACCAGCAACAGCAGCAGTATTCGGCTGCACAGGAGCAGTCGGCTCCCAAATCCTAGCAACCCTCCTATCCACAGAAACATTCGAATCCGTGAAAACAATCTCAAGAAGACTCCCAAACAACCGGTCCCCCAAACTCCAATCCCTACAAGAACCCGACATCCTCAAATGGGCCGATATGATCTCCACCCTATCACCCAAACCCACAGCAGTCTTCAACGCAGTCGGCACGATGGGAAATGCACCGGGTGGACTAGCAAATCAATGGAAGATTGACCATGACTCAGTCATTGAGAATGCCAAAGCGGCCAAGGCGGCTGGCGTGAAAACATATGTTTTCATTTCTAGCGCTGGGACAAGAAGTCTTCTTTGGGGGTGGGTGCCGTATTCGAGGATGAAGGTTGGAGTGGAAGATGCTATCAAGGCGATGGATTTCGAGACTGCTATTATCCTTCGTCCTGGTATGATTATTGGTAGGGAGAAGGCCAAGGTCGCGCTTTTGGAGGGGTTTATGGAAAGTTTGAATAAGCTAGGACAGGGTGTTCAGGATAAAATTGGTATAGCTCCTTATTGCTGAGAGATTATGTATGAATGAATGCTAACGCGAACTGCAGCTGCGGATCAGGCTGTTATTGGTCGGGCTGCTGTGGCAGCTGCTCGTATGGCTGAAGGTGGGGATGCACCGTCAAAATATTGGGTTGTGCAACAGTGTGATATTATCAGGCTTGGGAGAGATGAGTGGAAGTAGTGATGTCCTATGGTGCTTGAAACTATGAGGTATGAGGTTTAGAGTGGTGTCGGCTAACCCCACCTTCCATGTTGTCTTAAGACAACAGTGATGTATCAATATTGATTCTAACTGCTGTCGATATTGCTTCTTGCCTCTTCACCATACATAACTCTTCAGCATCGCCTAAATTTAGGCCTTGCAGTATTTCTCCGAGACTTCCCCCTCAAAGCTGTATCTTGTCCATGATACAGATTCACTTATACGGCGTACACACGAATTTATTATTTCCCCAACCCTATCTTGAAAGTGATCGCCCTTGTTCTCGTGTACGTACGTATTTATTAATCTTTATTTCTCTGGAACAGTATTCTCTGAAATTGGAAGGCGCGGTGCAAGCACCGTAGCCCTGACAAGGTCCACACTGCAGATCCTTGCTATCGTGCACAACGACTCAGCCACCCCCGCCCGGTGAACTGTCGTCGGCCTTAGTCCGCTTCCTCATTCCTCGTTCTGCGACTTTTCCCTCCTCAAGGCGGACGTGAGCTAGATCTCAATATTCGAACATTCAAGATGAGTTTCGGCTTTAGCGTGGGGGATTTCCTCGCGACTTTGAAACTCGCCGATGATTTGAAAAAGCGGTTTGCACAAGCTCCCAGTGAGTTCAAGGCTATTTCTGGAGAGTAGGAAAACCCCCGATTCTTGGAATATCCAAGTGGCGCTAATTATCGACAATAGGGTTAAAAGCTTGTGGGCTGTCCTCCATGATCTCAATGACATTCCGAAAGAGGGCCTCAGCGTGCACCAGAAAAGCGAAATGGAATCAATTGTTCAAAAAGGCCGTGAGGTGCTGCTAGAAATTGAAAACAAGTTGAGCAAGTACAATGTTCTTGCATTTGCGACTTCAAACTGGAAGAACAAGGCTCTTCGAGCATGGAGTCGAGTCAATTGGGATCCCGCGGAAGTCAACAGCTTGCGGAGTCGCATCACGTCTTGCATTTCGCTTTTCAATTTGGTCATGGGGAAAATCAATCAGTATGGGAGTCTTCTCGTTATCTATCCCCTTTCATCTATGCATAATCTCCTTGATATGCCCCGGAAATTGCATCGCTGATGATGTATTCAGGGATCTGACCCTGGAAATTGGAGCGGAGGTCCATTCGATGAAGGAGAATTGCGACACTCAGCTACGCAATGGAATGCTCCCATGGATTTGTGCGATAGATCCCTCGGAGCGACAGAGTAAAGTCTTCAACATGCGGCGTGAAGGTGCAGGCAAATGGTTCCTGGAAAGTGAGCAATTCCTCCTCTGGATCGCCAGTGAAAAGAAAAAGACCCTGCTCTGTACTGGAGTTCCCGGGGCCGGCAAGACAGTACTTACTTCTATCGTCATTGACCATCTTGAGAAAAAGTTTTCCAATGATGACAGTGTTGCGATCACTTATATTTATTTCGACTTTCGGCAACGACTTGAATTTTTCGACCTCATTTCGAGTCTTCTTAGACAGTTGCTCCAGGGGAACCCAGGCCTGTGTGGAACAATCTCTGATTTGCATTCTCGACGCCAACAAAAACCTAGTCATTTATCTGAAGCGGAAGTTCAAAAGCAACTCGAGCTGGTGATATCTCAGTGCCGCGAGGTGTTCTTTCTCATTGACGGACTAGATGAGTGCTTGGATGTTCGTGTGCGACGTCAGTTCCTCATATGGATCGGAACCCTTCTCAATTTCAATGGTCATACGAATATCAAGGTCCTTGCAACCACGCGGCACGACGATAAATTTGGAAAGGCCTTTCTCAGCGAGGGTCTCACCATGGAAATCAAAGCAAGTAGAGAAGATGTGGAAATCTTTCTTGATGCAAGCCTGGATTATCTTCCGGGGTTCATTCAGAGGAAACCCGAGCTTTGGAACTACATTCGGAATCAGATCATTGAATCCACTGGGGGAATGTGAGTGCCACAATGCCGTACCATCCAAAATATACTAATTTATCCCAGGTTTCTGCTCGCCCGTCTCTATTTGAATCTACTATTGGATGAGAAGAATGAGAAAAGAGTTCGAACCCTAGGCACTCAATTTCAAACTGGCTCAGGCGCATATGATCATGCATATGATGACACCATGAAGAGAATTGAGCAGCAAAGCTCCTTTTCCCAGGACCTTGCCAAGAGGATTCTAGGATGGGTTACGTTCTCGGCACGACCACTTACCGCTATTGAGCTGCAAGACGCTATTGCAGTCGAAATTGGAGAGCCTGAATTCGACCAAACGAACATAATAGACATCGAGGAGATGATCTCTGTCTGCTCCGGTTTGGTCGTTGTAGAGGAAACCAGCAACATCGCTAAGCTTGTACATTTTACAACTCAAGATTATCTGAAACGCACGTGCAAGTCTTGGTATCCCGATGTTCATGAATTTCTCACAAACACCTGTCTTACATATCTGTCGTTCGACAACTTTGATGGTCCTTGTTTGACCCAAGATGACCCTAAAGTACAGCGAGGAGAGTACCCGTTTTATCAATACTCGGCTCATGAGCTAAATACCCATCTCCGCCAGAGTCTTGGAAGTGACTCCCTTCTCCCTGCATTCATCGGAAACGATGCCAAAGTTTCTCGGTGCATGCGAGAAATCTTCGGTCTGTCAGGAACCGAATGCGGTTTCACAGGACTCCATCTTGCCTCACTATTTGGCCTTGAACACATTGTAGAGGGATTCTCCCATACTGGCAGCAATTTCGATATCTGGGACTATCTTGGCCGCACGCCTCTTATATGGGCTGCAGGGTCTGGCAACGAGACAGTAGTCAGTCTATTACTTGACCGTGGAGCTGACCCCAACTCTGCGACAAAGGAGAGCTTCACACCACTCTTCTACGCTGCAGCCTACGGCCATGCCGCAGTGGTTAGACTTTTGATTGATGGAGGTGCCAATGTCAATTTTGAAAACAAAAGCAACGAGACCCCAGTCTTCTTCGCTGCGAAAGGTGGTGGTGGAGTCCGACTCGGTCCTAGATCACTATTCACCATGGGTGATCATGCATTGGTTATAAAATTGCTACTCGACGCAGGAGCTAATCTTGACCACGAAAACGATCGTCATGAAACACCCTTGCATGCAGCAGCAAATAATGGCCATGAGGCGGCGGTTAGACTGCTTCTTGAGAGGAATGCCAACATCAACTCAAATCACAGTAACTACTGCGGTCACGAGCGCATCCCAGCAGCTCCTCTGACCGCCGCAGCAAGAAAGGGCTACGTCAAAATCACCAAACTGCTCCTTGAAAGTGGTGCAGACACTCCATTCCGGTTAATGGACACAAACCTGCCGCCTTACTTTTATGCGCTGTCTTGTCTATCAAAGTCACTTATAGATAAAGACGAAAGTTCTTTCACAGCAATACTTCAAGAGTCTGGTGACCCAAGCTTCCGAGATGAGTTCGAGCGCCTGCCATTACACTGGGCAGCTTCGCGAGGCGACAGCGCTTTGGTGCAGCACATTTTGAAGGCCGGATGTAACCCGAATCCCAAGGACATATTTGGCAGAACACCATTGTTTGCAGCCGTTTGCAAGGACAGAGTCAACGTGGTGAAAGTGTTGCTCGACCACCCCGACATCGACGCCCAAAGTGAAGACAAGCTGGGAGTTACTCCCCTTCAAGAGTCCTGTAGAAGACAAAGGTCCTCTTACAAAGTCCCTTCTTTCGCAAGAGGAAACAGTGCAGGACCTTGGGATGAGGTCACCAATCTTCTCAAAGTCAAGACTGGACTGCGTGAGGAATGTCTGCTCAACGCCAACGTCCCCTGTTTCCCCCGAGATTGTCCCCCGCAACAGGCCTTTTACGAACATTGTGATGTCTGTCTTGACATAATCCTGTTAGGCGGTTCAAGGGTATGCGCGAGCTGCAACATGATCACTAAGAAGGACGGCACCTCTGGGGCCACCGTAATATATTGTAGGAACTGCATTCCGGGTGTAAAAGATTGTCCACTTTGTGGGCAATCGTTTTGAGAAGTGAGCATATGCCGGAGATCTCTATATTGCAACGCAACTTGATTCAACCCAGTCATATTGAGTTAGTACACAAGTTGCTGTTGGAGAAAGCAAACCTGCCTAATCCGGAACTTTACTTCTTGCCTGAATTAATGCAAAAAGTCGAGCTATGTGCCTCGGTGCGAGAAAAGCCCCTGTCGGTTGATTCAGGCAGTTCACTGGACCCGTGAGCCGAAGTCGCTAGCGCCTTGAGCATGACTTTAGTCCCTTATGTTCAAAGGAAGCTTGCGAATATTTATAACCTTGAAAAATTGTAAATCTGGAACATCATGTGTAAACAAATTATGTTTAGGAAATAGAAAAAGTCTAGAAGCTCAATGTGTGTGCCAGCCTATAGAAAGAAAAATAAATTGTGAAGCTTCCCGCCTATGATTAGGTTGTGTGAGAAATGCCTCCAATTGGTAAACGAGACAGGTGTAATTTTTGATGTGAAGGTAGAAGTACGGTTTATGTCAGCCACGCCCGGGGATCGTACCTTTTCAAGCGCTAATCCTGCGCATCGGTCACGAACTAATGCAGCAGAAAATACAGTAGTAGGGGCTAGATTGATTCGTGCTCGTTGTGATTCAGAGGAAGATGGGGTTGATCTTGTTTTGGAGAGAATGCATCAGGCTCTGGATATACCGAGGAAGCACTTATTGTTGGAAATCTGCTTGACTCTGCCTATGTGAAGAATTATGGGGGACCTTGGTGACAAGAGAGGAGAAACGGCTCCCGGGGCCGTAATTTCCAACCATGAAGAGGGACAAGGGCCCCGGCGGGTAATTTGTGCTAGCCCCAAAACCACACCAATTAGCGACGGTTAACTTGCAGGAAGGGGCCATGTTCTCTCTGATCTTGGGCGCTTATAGGAGGTTGATCGATTACCTGGAGAGAAAGCTAGACAGAAAAAGAGGGGAAACTGGGGCTACTCGATTATATGAATGTATTTGTGATCCATTTCTCAAACAAGCCCTACTGGTAAAATTTTTGCATAAATGTCGAGTTTCTGGGCCTCTCAAACTCGCCTGGCGATACGAGGAGCTCTCTTTCTGGCAGTTCTCGTCCCTTCGACGACGGCAGAATGTTACTGGCCTAACGGTGGCGCAGCCGGAAATTATGTTTCTTGTCCTGATAGCAAGGCTTGCTGCCTCAAAGGCGAGGCTTGTCTCTCGAATGGTCTCTGTTATGCAGCGAGATACAACATTGCATACCGCGGTGCCTGCACGGATTCATCATGGCCGATAGCCGATTGCCCCCGGGCATGTTATACCAGTACGTATGATATGTCACGGGAACTTGCGGCCAATTCTATCCAAAGGCTAACGACGTACTTCTCTGTTCTTTATAGCAATCACAGACCAATGGGCTAATCTCCTGACATGCTCTGGCACCCTGAGAGGCAATTTTACTTGCAGTATTGCAGTCGATGGCAAGACTGCCTGTGAGCAGAGTGTAGAAACGTGGATGTGGGAGGGAGACTCAGGTGTCAATGTGACTGCCGCTCAGAATGGCGTCTCGTCTACTTCATCAACCGACACATCATCTGGCTCTACGACCAACTCGACCAGCTCTTCGACCAATTTCCCGTCCACTACACCCTCATCACCTTCCTCAACACATACTTCTGTGTCAACCACGGACAAAAGCGGATCGTATAAGTCAGTACTTGGCCTTGGAGTGGGATTAGGTGTAGGCCTTGGTGTGCCTTTGATACTGGCTGTGTCGGTCTTGACGTTCTACTGCCTTCGAGTGCGACGCCAATCCAAGGCTACAGGCAATACGCAGAATGCAACCTGGAACTTAATTGGGTATCATTCGAGCCAAGTAATAAGGACCAAGGAAGCATCTTGTGGGCCATGCGAGTTAGGAGCAGAAAGGCATCCCTCGGAACTACATGGATAAGTTATGGATAGGTATGTGGGACAGCCTAGAAACGTTCCTGTTGGGTTCTAATTTCATCTCACGGTTGTGGGTATTGTCGATAATATGCAGATTAGATGGCCGGATACCAGATCTCAGGAATTGCAACCGAATATTGAACTTTGCCTGTCCGTGACCATCTGCGCACAACGTCCACCGATGTGGTTGGAGAATGAGTTTGACTCATCCAGACACAGGCCAGAAATCCCCAATTTCATCTCATCGGACTCCCCACGAGCTTCAATAAATTTCGTAGATTCTGGGCGACATATTTCGAAAGGCTAAATTGTAATCAATTTGATTAGAGGCCGGATATATGTAAACTAGGTTGTTGAGCGAGATCTCCATAGAGGGCATCTAGCATCACAGGTGTTATATTTGATGATCGGCCAGCAGGTACTAGGAAATCTGGCACAGCCGAACAGCTGCTAATTTTTGCGCACGTTAGTAACAGAACGCTCACTACATATAGCACAATAGGCACCACGTCCAGAATAGATGAAAGGCTGGTTGTTCCCAGCCTTTGAAAATAGTTGAATATTGATCATTCTGCGATGAAAGGAATTGGGAAATAAGTACTCATAACAAGCTGAAATCGCGACAGTTAAATAAATCAATCATGTGTGCGTAGTGCTCTCTAATCACTAACTGCTTAATGCCTAGACAAATTACAAGGACTCTTTATGGCCGTTCATCTCTATGTCGCTTCACCCAATCGCTAATATCGCTAACAAAGCGTCGCGCTGCTCCCGCTTTCACGCCGTGCTTGACAAAAAAATTCAGGATCTTGGTCTTCGTGGATCTGCTGAAGTCCAGACAATTTTTAAGGGCCACATCGCGGGCTATCTGTATATTTTCCCTAAAGGTCTCGCTGCTCACCCGTGACTGATGCCAGGTAGCATATTCCTCGACTGCTTTATTGAGAAGCCCAGGAATATCAAGTGAATCAATTTTCTGAGAAGCTGGTTTCGTAAGTTGAGAACCAGTGGGAATTGTAACTTGGGATGACTGAGCTAGGAGGACGTGAAGGTGGATCGGAGGCTATGTGGATACGCTTGCAGAGTTATCCGAGCTCTTCTTCAATCTTTCAAAACGCTGGTTTTCCTCTGCATAAAGCTGTTCGCGAAGGCTATCAGGAATGTCATCATGGGTCTGGATCACCCCTCCTTGTTGCACGTATTTGATGAGACTTTTCAGGTGGTCTGATCGTAGTTTATAGTGTTTTTTTCCCATCCGGGTCCTGCCAGCAGTATTGTCCTTCGTGGCGGCATGGAGGTCCAGGACATCGCATGATTCTGTAGACATCCCGCCAAACTGATTGCTGACCAGAAGCCTGTTCGGCGTCAATCTCAGCATCTCGTACACCGAGCATCCTTTTCGTGACCGATAATTTTCCTCGCTTATCCAATCTGGACGAATTATCCTCTATATAGTTAATGGATATCTTCAGTAGAAGCTGCTTGCCAAGGTGGCAGAGATGGGCCCAGGCTAGCAGCTGCTTCTCCACTGGTGTCCAATCAACACTAGTGCCCTCAAAATTCTTCGTAAGATCTCGTTGGGAACTGTCATTTACAGATACGACAACAGAAGTATCATCTAATCTTACCCGTCTGTGAGAGGCTATTTTCCGACGCAAACGATCCGCAGCTTCCTCTTTTATCTTCTGCCAGTAAGAACTAGGTGGCAGAACCAAGTCTTGTTCCGTGTCCTTTTTCACAGCTCGATTATTCAGGGTAACCTTCCACTCGATCTGATAGTGAACACAGTTCGAAGATTGTCCATCCCATGTTGCTCCATTTTTTTCAGCACCTGGCAGTAGTTCGTTAGGTTGTAATGGTTGATCCTACTTCCGAGGTAGAGAGAGCTACAACGAAGGCGTATGATGAGGCTCTCGGATTTATAGATCGGGTTTTGGGCGCGATGTGGAAGCTGAGGGCGCGGTTAAACTATGAGAGAAATGTAATAGCCTAGAAGGCCACCTGTAAGAGACGTTATTTACGGTGTGTTTCAAGAATTTATCCAGCTCTACACAAGGCTATCATAGCGAACACTTAGTTTTTGAAGAATGCGATTCACTAAAATAATGTACAGGAAATCTAAAACACATCTCGAATTGTAAGGTATTTCAACGAAAGTAAGAAAATAGCACATGAAAACAAGTCACCAACTATCATAAGACAGGTTAAGGTGAGTGAGGTATCATCCGAC
This sequence comes from Penicillium canescens, assembly GCF_028828765.1. Taxonomy (NCBI): domain Eukaryota; kingdom Fungi; phylum Ascomycota; class Eurotiomycetes; order Eurotiales; family Aspergillaceae; genus Penicillium; species Penicillium canescens. Next base: position 826,252 of record NW_026703963.1, on the reverse strand, counting down.
CAATCACTCCGAATCGCCCAATAAAATGAATGCGCTTAGAAGGTGAAGGCAAGAGCCAGAGCAGCGATCAGGGCACCGGCAGCAGAGCCAGTGACACGGGCAGCGGAGCCAGTGTAGGCGCTGGAGGAGGGAGAGGCGGAAGAAGAGGAGGAAGATCCAGAGCCGGAAGCAGCATCGGAGCCGGAGGAAGAAGATCCGGAGCCGGAGGAGCTGGAACCAGATCCAGAGGCGGACGAACCGGAGCTAGTGGAGGCAGCACCGGTGGCGGAGGCGGAGGCGGAGGCAGAGGCAGAGGCAGAGGCGCTCTTGGAAGCCTTAGGCTTGGTGGAGGGGCGGCCAGTCACGGAGGCGGAGGCAGAGCTGGCAGGGGAAGCAGAGCCGGAGCCGGAAGCAGAGCCAAAGCTGGAGCTGGAGCCGGAGGCATCAGAGCCAGACCCGGAGGCGGAAGAGGAGCCAGAGCCAGTGGCAGAGGCAGGGGCAGCGGAAGAAACGAAGCCGGACTTCTCGGCGGCCAGGCCAGTGTTGGAAGAGGCGGCGGCGGAGCTGGAGGAAGAGGAGGCCTTGCAGGTGAGGTCGTATAGAGGGGTGGTGTTGTCACCGGAGCTGGAGACACCGAAGCTGGGGCTGGCACCCTCCTCGTTGAGGATGTACCACCAGATGTTGGTGTTGCCGAAGAGAGGGCAGGCAACCTCATCCCAGTACTGCTTAGCGTTGGCAGCGCTGGCAACAGCCAGGTTCTGGCTGTCACCGGTCACGGGCCAACCGGTCTCGGTGATCCAGACCTCCTTGTCGCCGGCGACGGCCTTGGTTTTGGCAACACCGGTATCGAAGAGGGACTTGGCGTCGTCGATGGAGTTGGCCTTGGTGTTCTCGTAGAAGGGGTATCCGTCGAAGCCGAGCCAGTCAACGGCCTCGATGACAGCAGAGTTGGAGCTGTTGGACCAGGAGTTCCAGGTGTCGACGTGACCGATAGAGGCACCGCTCAGGGTGGTGCCGGAGATGGCGGAGCGGACCTGGTTGATGTAGTCAACGAGCTCGGAGGGCTCAATACCGACACCAGCGTTGGCCTCGACACCGGTCTGCGAGTTACGGTAAAGATCCTCGCTGCCGACGGAGATACCGACGACGAGCTTGGTGAAGTCCTCACCGTAGGTGTCAATGGCGGACTTGAGAGCGGCGATCTCGTTGGCCATGCCACCACCGGAGGCCCAGAGACCCAGGAGAAGGGTAACCTTTTCCTTGATGGCGGCGGGGATAGCCTCAATGGGGCCGTTGGTGGTGCCACCCTGGATCATGGTGTAAAGACGGGCACTGGTGAAGGCATTATCAGTGCCAACGAGGTTCTTGGCAGTGTTGAACTCGGTCTCGAAGTCGGACTGAGTCTTGACAGTGCCGTCAGCCTTGAGGGCACCGTAGTTGAAACCCTGAGAGACAGCCTCGGAGGTAGCGACGGCCATCGCGAGGGCAAGGAACTGAACGGAACGCATTTTGAAAGTGAAACGAGTGTTTGATAGACAAATGAAAGAATTGGAGATGTGTGAAAGAAGAAAGAAAAAGCCTGGAGTAAAAGAATGTAGCCAGGGAAAGAAGATGAAGAAGATGAAGAGGCACAAATGGGAAAGAACAGGATAGAAGAAGGAACGAGAGTCGAGTCTGGACAATGAAAACTCGGTCTAGATTCCGCCACTGCGCAGAGTTGCGGATCGGGTGGGGCGAGACACGTTTGCCGGCCCACTTTAACTGTGGTTCTCTCAAGCCGATTGGCTAAACCAGGACCTGACTGGTTCTAATTTTATGCAAAATTCGTGGGTCTCGAAGGCTTCAGTCGATGATTTGCCCGATTCCCCGGATATTCCCATCCGTTTCGCTGCCTTTTTTCTCCGTCCTTGGATCGGTCAATTGAAAATGTTTGACCCTGCCCTTGGCCCTATGTCATGGTGGGTCGGAGGCGAGGACGGATATGCAGGAATTCTCGGAGGCACCCTGACGGGCGGAGACTCCGCTAGCATCCATTCTGATCAGGGGTTTATTAATCTCCTTATATTGCCTATTATTAGATCCCCCCTGTTGAGATCTTATAGATTCGGGATTGGCAGGGGGATCTACGTGCTGCTTGTGCTTTTCTTAGACTGCATCTGGACCGATGTCTTGGAACTATTGAGTTTTGTTAATCTATATCCCTTATTGTCTATTTTACTGTAGACGTCCAGGTTCGTCATTTGATCTGATCTTTCTTTTTGTAATGAATAGTAAGTAACATTGGAATACATCCATGGAGGTACCCGAAGTACCCGAAGACAATGCGATTAACACTCCGGATGTGTGGGGCCACCCTCGGATACCACCGTCACTCTTGGCAGCCACTTCGACGTGGGATACTCCCAACCCGACCCATCATGTTGGAGATTAACTCAAAGGCAGATCAAACTTACTGTAACAGCCAGTGATGCGACGTTTCTCTGAATGAGATTGAGCCGAGGCAATGGCTTTTCCAGCAGGTCCGTGCTATAACAGGGGCCATACATTTGTATATAGTGCCATGAAGTACTTGGATAGTTTATACGAAAACCTCGAAGCGAGTGTAACATTTTATGCATTGGTTTTGCCCTTTATATTTCTGTTTTCTAGTAGCACAGCGTGGCACTACACCTGGCCGCGCTTTATGGGGCGTATGCTGTGATTTGTTACACGATATACTCTGGAATCGGTCAACCGGAGCAGAAGAAGGGCATGAGGCTGTCAGGACCCATAACAATAATACAGCAGAAGTCCGAGTGGAAGTAAACGCCAGCTGTGCTGTAATCAGCTGTTATCAACCCCCCGATAACTGAAAGTGGGGTAAACACGAAGATCGCAACCCCTTCCTTCCTACATCAACTCAAATCATGGAGATCACCAAGCAACATGTCGAAGATATCTTGAATGACATTGCGCGGCGTTGCCGAGGCCCAGGGGGTGCGGTTGCCGTCGTCAAAGATGGCGAGGTCATCGGCCAGCGGATCTGGGGCTTTGCCAACCTGGACACATTGTCTACCCTCACAGCCGATACACTGTTTCCCATTTGTTCAATAACCAAGCAATTTGTCTGTGCTCTCTTGATTGATTTAGAGCGAAATCCTCCTCCAGCCTTGGCTGCTCAAGGCGACGTTCGACAGCAGCTTTCAGCTCATCTGAGAGACATACTAAGCCCAGAACTGAAGGACAGTGGCTTGACGATTGACCAACTATGCAGCATGCAATCTGGTATGCGCGACTACTGGGCTATGACCACTCTAATGGGCGCGAAGCCCGATGACGAGTTTTTGATTGCTAGGGATTGTCCTCCAATGCTTGAGCTCACGAAATCATTCCAATTCGAGCCGGGAACGGAGTTTTCTTATTGCAATCTCAACTTCCACATTGTTGCTCAAGCAATTGAACGTGCGACGGGTGAATCTCTCGGGAAGCTGCTCGAAGAGCGAGTTCTGCGACCGGCTGGCATGGCCACGGCTTTCCTCTGCCCGAATACCGCAAAACATCCGCCTCCCTGTGTGGGCTACGAAGGAGATGAAGGGCATGGATACGTGCCAGCGGTCAACCGAATGGAATGGGCTGGTGATGCTGGACTCGTCGCTTCGCTGACTGATATGATTGCCTACGAGAAGTATCTCGATCGGTGTTCTTCTGATCCAGTCAGCTGGTACAATGAAGCCATTGCAACACCCAAGTACAAGGATGGTACTCCCGCGCGATACCGGTTTGGGTTGGGTCATGTTGACATTAATGGTGTGCATACAATTGGCCACGGTGGTGCGCTGCGAGGATATCGACTGCACCGGCGTCATGCACCCGCAGAGCGCCTCTCTGTCGTTGTTCTGTTCAACAACGACGCAGACGCGAGTGGACCCAATATTGATATCTTCCGAGCTCTGTTAAATCTTCCTAAGCCTGAGGTGACGTCCATCCAACCAGCCAACGAATGGTTCGGCGCCTTCCTTGACGAGGACACCCAGTTGTCAATTGTCGTTACCAAGGCTGAGAAGCAAGGTGAGGTAGCCATCAGCTACGCTGGCTCTCCAGAACCAATCCGGCTCAGCTCCCGAATCTCCGGTAAATCAGACTCGATGATCGCAACAATCGATGGAGACTTATTGATTATTCATCGCCTGGGCGACAATCGCAAGCTCGCTGCTCGGCGCATTACTCCTAAGGAATCTGTACTTAAAGAAGATTTTTTCCAGGGTCCATATCACTGCGCCGAGATTGATTCTACCTTCCACTGCTTCGGTGAAGCAGGGATGTTTTACGGTATATTCGCTGGGTACCTGGGCCGGGGGCATGCGACGCCCATGCGATATCTCGGAGACGATGTCTGGGTTTTAACTTGTCCTCGTGGTTTGGATGCACCGGCTCCAGGGGACTGGACTGTAGTGTTTCAACGAGATGAGCAGGGTTCCGTTGCCGGATTTACAATTGGTTGTTGGTTGGCCAGGGGGCTCAAGTATGAAAAATGGCCGAAGCATACATGAGAATGAAAAGCGTGCGGTCCGATCTGATTGGTTCTGAATGATCCTGATGAAGCCAGTCGGCAATATGCTTTCCCCCCATCATATGTCCATTTATCCTATTATCCAATTGTATCCCCCGTTTCTAAGTCTCGTACTCATAATCCTCATCTGGACAGAAGAACCACCCCGCCCTAGTCAACTCCTCAAACAACGAACCCGATAAAGGAAATCCCCCCTGATGAGTGTCTCAGGACAAGTGTACCGCCATTGTTCTTGGAACAGGTAGGTCGAGACTCGTAGGAAGCCAGAGAACCTTTTCACCATTCAATTTTATCCATTGTCCCTGCTCAACGGAGATGCTTGGATTCGCATGAGATAGACGAGATGTAAGAATGTCACACCTGGGTTGGATATCAAGGACGCAGGAATTAGTGTGGATACATAAAGCGTCGTAAGAAAATTCAAGTGTAGTGGGGATTTGTTCAACATTCCAAGTTTGTGTAAGCGCGCCTGTTGCCGGATTCCAGAGCCGCACTGTTTTATCATCAGAGCCGGACGCTAGTAGCCGGCTGTTAGGCGAGAAGGCCACGGACCGAACCCAATCCGAGTGGCGTTTAAGGGTTAGGGTAAGCGCGCCTGTCTCCGGGTCCCAGAGTCGTACTGTCTGATCACTAGAGCCGGACGCTAGCATCCGGCCATTAGGCGAGAAGGCAACCGACAGAACCCAACCTAAATGGCCAAGGGTCTGGGTAACCGCGCCTATCGATGGGTCCCAGAGCCGCACTGTCTCATCATTAGAGCTGGACGCTAGTAGCCGACCGTTAGGCGAGGTAACTAAGCAAGTTAAACTTGCTTAGTTACTCTCCACGTGCGAGTGTAATTAGACTAATATAGTCACTATCTCCCCAATAAGCTTTATAAATAGCGAATCAAACGAAAAGGAAGCCCCACTAAGAAATTCTAGCTCTTTTATATCACACGGCGACGGAAGTTCTTTTATAGAGTTTGAGGGTCGAAACTATCTACCTACTTACTTACTAAGGTAAAATGCTGCCTCTTGATAGCAATTATATTATTAGCCTTCGCGGACCTCTCACTAGGTCCTGGGCAAAGTAACAATCGGCTTCGCACTGTCTACGAGTTGCTTGCGCTGCGCGTGCATTGGCCAAGGTTAAACCACCGCAAAATCATCAACTCAACTAGGAAAAAATGACAACTGCACCATCAAAATATTAACGAATGGGACATTGAAATGGTCCTTTTTATATCCGGAATTTCCAGGTTTGAGGTGCTGGATCTGGTCTGGGTTTGAATGATATACGGTATTACATGTCCAATTTAAATCTCCCCGAATGCGATTGCTATCCAAAATAACCAATATTTAGCCCTTCGCAACGATATCTCACAGCGAGAGACGAAAAGGCAGGAAAAAGGGTTCGGAGAAAAACAGGAAAAGAGAAAGTACTGCAAGCACAAATGCGGATCGTATACTGTTTGTCTGGCCAAAAACCTCAAGGCGGGCCGGGCCAACCAGCAGAAGTAGCAGCAGATTACCTATCGCCGTCCATACCTTCCAATCAGTTCGCTGTTCTCACTATGTGCCATACTAGTCACGCACTCGCTTACACAAAACCAGACTGTGGGACTACTCCAGAATGCGCCCTCGCAATAACCTCAACATCGGTGACATGTCCCTTGAACTTACGGAAGTTCACCTTCTTTTCAAACCTGTAAAAAGAAGATATTATTAGCAAATAATTCGGCTACAATTGTCGCGTTAAAAAGGGCGCTTCTAAACTTACAATTCATCGATTTCGGCTGGCGTTCGGAGCGTTACTTCGGGCAAAATGAACCAGCCAATAACCACGGCGATAGAACCGGTAGCTGCGAAGCTGTATTCGGAGAGTTAGTGCAAGAGAAAACAGAAGGTAAATCTATCAACTTTAATGGAGACAGCGAGATAGTGCACATACAAGAAGCCGGTCTTGACGCCCCAATGTGCATTCCCATTAATCATCAAGGGTGTGCAGAAGCTGAACATGATTGAGAGAAAGTTAGAAGAAGCCAGAGACCACCCAGCTGTTTGCGCTCTCAGGGCCTGTCTTGGAACTTCAGCTGCGTAGGCATATCCAATAGCGGAGGCACCCGTCGTTGTAAAGGTTGCCAAACATGCAAAGAAGATCTAGGTACATCGTTAGACACGGGCATTGATAATAAATGGACATAAAAGACCAACCAAAAGGGAGCTGGTAGCTTTCTGGGTGTAATCAAAGCACCCGATTATGCCGAGGCATAGAACAGATAAAACTGTGACAGCGTACGGCCACACGGTAAGGGGGCGACGGCCAAAGCGGTCCGTGAGCGTCGAGGTGAAGATCATTGAGATAATTTGTACGCAAGAGAGGATCAGGGTCACGAGGAATGGATTCTTGTTGCCAGCATATTGGACTAAACGTTCGTGTCAATTGACCCGGCAGGAAGGGCTTTTGTCACTTACAGAAGTAGGTAGCATAAGTATTGAACACAGATAGTCCAACGAACTGTTGCGTGATCTTTGGCCATGCTGCAATAATGAATCGGACACCGTTCCTACCGCGGAAAATAGACAACCATCCTTCTTGTGCGTTTTCTTTCGCAGCACGGCGCTCCGCAGCGACAGTGGCCACCATGGCGTTCTATTAGCATGTTACTATAAGGCAGCCAACATAAGATAGCTTGGGGGAAAAGCGCACTATTTTCTCCTGAACATCATATCCTTCTACACGGCCATAGAACTGCTGAAGGATCTTGGTCGCCTGATTTTGTTTATCCTTGCTGACTAGCCACCACGGAGATTCTGGAATAATGAAGACGATAATGACGATGGAAATCCCGATCATCGCCCACTAGTAGAGCTAGGTTAGCATGGTTGGATTTATTAAAGCCGTCCTCAGAATCTGTTGCGTACCTGAGTATATATAGCGGTTCGGAAGTCATATGGATCATGAGCATTGAGTCTGTTGAGTGCTACTGAAGCAAACAGCTGTCCTAAAACAAACCAGCTACGTTGGTATTAGCAGGTGTCTCAACAAGGAGTGCCACAAAAGACCTGTCTCACAAAGTATACGCATTAATAAGGAAGCCCTTCAATTGGGTGGGTGCGATCTCTGAGATATAGAAAGGCAGAGTGGCCTGTAACATGCCAACTCCTAAGCCGGAGAGGAGTTTTGCCCCAAGCCAGGTACCCCAACCAGTAGCGAATGACTCTGCGAAGATACTCTATGAAAAAGCAAATTTGGTCAGCACCCTACATCCTCTTCTCAGTGAAAGGGGGCCTTGCTAAACGGTGCAGAGATTGCAGGGTGCGTTGGTCTTACCGCCGTAAGGAAGACGGTTAGGATGTAAAAGGCCACTTTTCGACCAAACTTTTCGGTGGCGTATTGAAGAAGCTGAGGAAATCTATGTTAGCGTATGCCTGTGTATCTCCCGGGATCTATATTTTGATGAATTACACACAATTTGACCGATTGTTTGACCAGCAGCCTGGATTCCCCCCACGCGGAGACATATTTGCTGTTGATGATCTTTGTCTCAGAAGAGGTCATTTGACGGATGAAGCCCTTGTTGGCGACGATGCCACCATTAAGATTGATTTCTATTGGTTGTTATTTCAAAAGTCCAAATGGGCAGCCTAGTTGACACTTACGGTAGCCATCCAGCGAGGCGCTGAACGCTGCAATCATTGCCAAGGCGGACACCCGTTTGTATCTCTTTACACTCTGCCATACACCAAGGTCATCTTCCTTGGTACGCATGATAGGGATGTTAACTTTCTCAATGTGAGCTTCCATCCCCTTTGTGGCGATGGAATGCTCAATGTTCTCAGTCATAGGCTTGATTGAAGCCATTTTGACCGTCGTGTGTTTCGTGATGGGAGAAATAACTTTGAGAATGCCTTCCGGTTATTGAGAAGAGGATCAGACACGCTTCAAGTACATGCCAACCTGGTGTCGCAAAGGTGTGCGAGAGAGAAGAAGAAAACGCAGCAGGAAAGCAAGGTACTTTATAAGATAATGCGGAACTAAAGCTTGTTTTCATGAATGTTATACTGGGTTTAAGTCCGCTTGGTCAGGTACAGACAAGGTACCCCGGATTTTCCAGAATCTGACACTTTACGCGGAGGTTGGGGCTGACCACCGTTATCGCCGGGACTACACCAGAAACATGATTTGACAATTCCAATCCTATTGCCACTCGACTTGCGAGAATATGGAGGCAGCTGACCGACCGTAAACTTATGGCGGCTATTGATCCAAAACTCCAAGTGCCCTAGACAGCATGATTAAGCCTTTTGAGCACAATAAGCACGGAGTTTATACAAGTAGTGTAGTCATTGTCCAATTATATTGCGACCACTTGCGACCATAGCCATGGGTTGGCTTATCCTCTCTTATCCCTCGGGGACTCAAATGCTAACTACGTGAAGGCAAATCATCGGCTATTATCTTATGGGGGTTATTCGTCCAGAACGCGAAACTCTAGATCAGTGGTATTACGTTTTTCTAGAACTAAAAGCATGGCGTACATATGCGAGTTCATCTTCCAATCATATTGCTCTTCGCATTAGGGTAGCGCAATTCTTCCCCGCGTTTCATCCGACAATTTTGGCTCCCGCCTCGGCACCGTAATCCAAATGAGGTTAAGCCTTTTGAGCATAGTAAGCCCGAACTTTATACATTTGCCATTGTCCAATTATATTGCGACCACTTGCGACCATAGCCATGGGTTGGCTTATCCTCTCTTATCCCTCGGGGACTCAAATGCTAACTACGTGAAGGCAAATCATCGGCTATTATTCTATGGCGGTTATTCGTCCAGAACGTGAAAAACTCTAGATCAGTGCTATACGTTTCCCTAAAACTAAAAACAATGGCGTACATATACGAGTTCGTTTTCCAATCATATTGCTCTTCGCATTAGGGTAGCGCAATTCTTCCCCGCGTTTCATCCGACAATTCGGCTCCCAACTCCTCATAGTTGCCCGAATAAGGACTGGGTAGCAGAATAAACTCCACAAAGTCCCTATCGATCACATGAAGGCGCAGTGTGTCCCCATTTTGAGTTTCTACCTGCTTGGGTTCATATGCCGACTGGCCAACAGGATGAGTGGGCATTATTTGCCAACCATAAGCAAGGACACGATAGCCATTCGTAGTAATTGTTGATACGGTTCTGCCGAGTTTGGGAATTGGCCAACAATCAGCTCCACCTATTGGATCTTTTAAATCAAGCATTATCCAAAATTAATTTACATCCAAGTGTGCTTCTTGAATTCCGGCATCGAAGTGGTCCACAGTGATATCCCAAGCAAAAGTCCACCATCGCTCTTAGTACTACGGACGGAACGTGGGATTTTCAACTCATCCGCTTCTTCCTACAAAAAGAGGCAAGGAGGCTTGAAGATGGCTCAAGGCAGCAATTATCCGAGGTTCTCAGAACGACCAGTTGGCAAACACATCGATAGCATCTACCGAGATCGTTTAGAAACGTTTGTTCAGCCTGGTCAATATGAGACGCAAAATATTCTCTCGTAAGGCTCGTCACTTCCCCTTTATCTTCAAAGACTGATTTGCTTCTTCAATTTCGGCCAGATCGTTGTATAACGCAAGATACTCAGGCGAACCATCATTGAAACTATCTGTGTGGTCTGCCCCGGACCTTTCCCGGCCGACTTTTAAGGAAGCCATAACGCAGCAGTTCCAGCCCACTGAGGCAGGCCAATCCTTCGGACCTGGATGGTCTACGCACTGGTTCAAGGTGCAAATGCGAGTACCCCCAGAGCTGAAGAATGAAGAGACCATAGAGTTACATTGGGATGCTAGTAACGAAGGTATGATCTGGGGCGAAGACGGGCACCCACTGCAAGGCCTCAGTGGAGAAGGAGAGCGGGTAGAATGGATCATTCCATCTAAATTTAGGGACAGCAAGGAACACACATTTTATTTGGAAATGGCGTGCAACGGCATGTTTGGTCTCGGAAAGGGCGCAAGAAATCAGCCTCCAGATCCCGACCGATATTTTACCCTGGAGAAAGCTGAGATTGTGGCCGTCAACAAAGAAGCACGGGCATTGTATTTTGACTTTTCCGTCATTAGCGGTATGCGATGGATTCCACTGCGCGCCTTGACAGGCATAACTGACCACCTACAACATTAGACGCGGCGCGGCAATTCCCTGAACACTCATGGGAGCGCCATAAGGCACTCAAGGTTGCCAATACTATCATTGATGTATTTACGGCCGGCGACGGAAGCGATACTGCTATTCAGGAGGCCAGGAAATTAAGCCGCGAGTACCTTGGAGACAAAGTCGACCAGGAAGGGGTTTATGACAGCGATACCGAGCCAATCGTCTATGCTATTGGGCACTGCCATATTGATACTTGCTGGCTATGGCCATGGGAAGAGACAAAACGGAAAGTGGCACGGTCCTGGTCTAATCAGTGCGATCTCATGGATCGCTATCCAGAACATCGTTTTACTGCATCTTCTGCCCAGCAATTCAAGTGGCTTAAGCAATATTACCCGTCGGTATATGCGAGGGTCATGGATAAAGTCAAGCAAGGGGCATTCCAGCCTATCGGTGGCAGCTGGGTAGAGCATGATACGAACATGCCCAGCGGCGAATCTTTGATTCGTCAATTTCTCTATGGGCAGCGTCTCTTTCAAAGAGAGTTCGGCAAGCGATCTCAAACATTTTGGCTTCCAGATACCTTTGGATATACCAGCCAGCTTCCGCAGCTATGCCGCCTAGCTGGAATGCATCGTTTTGTGACCCAGAAACTCAGTTGGAATAACATCAACAATTTTCCGCACACAACTTTCAACTGGGTTGCTCTTGACGGAAGTCAAGTATTATGTCATATGCCCCCTTCGGAAACCTACAACGCCGATGCTCAGTTCAGTGAACTTGTCAACTGCATCGATCAGCATAAATCGTTGGACCAAGATGCTTCGTCGTTGCTGATATTTGGGAAAGGCGACGGGGGAGGTGGTCCGACTTTCCAGCAAATTGAAACTCTGCGTCGGTTTCGGGGCTTGAGCGATAAAGTCGGACTTCTCCCTCGAGTTCACCACGGCAAGTCCGTGGATGAGTTCTTCGAGACGTTGGAACGCAAGGCAGCGAATGGCACTGAATTCGTTACCTGGTATGGAGAACTATATTTTGAGTTGCACAGGGGAACCTACACCACGCAGGCGAAAACCAAATGGAATAACCGAAAGGCAGAGATCATGATCCATGACATTGAATATGTCGCCACTCTAGCGAGCGTCAAGAACAGCGGCTACAAATACCCGAAAATGGAAATTGACGACATCTGGGAACGCATCCTATTATGCCAGTTCCATGACTGTCTGCCAGGGAGCTGCATTAGGATGTGCTACGATGACTCCGACAAGCTTTACACTGAGGTATTCGCAAGTGGACAAAGATTGCTCAAACATGCACTCTCAGCACTGGGATTTTCGGATGACGTTTCCTCTAGCCAGGGCAGAATTGCACTCAACACTCTACCATGGCCACGCAGAGAACTGGTTCAACTTTCGTCCTCTCGATATGCTGTGATCGAGGGAGGCCTTGGTGTGGCTTCTGTCAAAGAGCTTCCGAGAACGCCAGCTGGGTCTGCTGCCAGCGTCGCCGAAATTCGAAAAGGCGTCTTTCAACTATCGAATGGGCAATACAAGCTAGAGATCGAGAAGGGATCAATTATCTCGCTCATTGATCTCTCGGACGATCGCCAAGTGCTCGCCCACGGTGGCAAGGCCAATCAATTTGTTATTTTCGATGACAAGCCTTTGTACCGTCAGGCTTGGGATGTCGAGGTATACCATCTCAGCTCCCGAAAGGAGTTGCAGGGCGAAACTTCCGCCGTTGCTGAGCAGGGCCCGTACAAAGCAAGTGTCGTCACAAAAACTATCATAAGCGAAAAGAGCTGGCTGAAATCGACCATTAGCCTCCATTCTCCTATAGGTGGCGAACCCTCTGGCATCGAAATCAACACCGAGGTCGAATGGCACGAGGATATGAAGTTTCTGAAAGTCGAATTCGACGTCAACGTAACAAACACTGAGGCTTCATACGAAACTCAATATGGAATTGCCAAAAGACCGACGCATTACAATACACAGTGGGACATGGCCAAATTCGAGGTTTGTTGTCACAAGTGGGCAGACCTCTCAGAGAATGGCTACGGTGTTTCCATTTTGAACGACTGCAAATATGGCTTCGCCACCTGTGGTCATTTGATGCGCTTGTCTCTCCTGCGCTCTCCCAAGGCCCCCGACGCTTGTGCTGACATGGGTTAGTAGCTAGCAACATAATTGTCAGCATACAATTTCATTTCGCTAATGTTCTAGCAGGTCTCCATCATATCCGCTATGCGATTTTCCCCCACCAGGGTCCTTTGGACTTTAGAACCGTGCGCGCTGGATATAACTTCAACAACCCGATGACTATGATTGTGGGACTAGGCTCATCAGGCTCAACATCGTTGGATGACATCGACCTAATCGGCAACAAATCACTAATCCTTGATGCTGTCAAACGTGGGGAAGATGATGAGGATGTCTCGTTGGGTGACTTCGAAAGCCGGAAAGGCCAAAGTATCATGATCCGTATTTTTGAGAGTCTGGGAGGGTCTGCAAGTGGTATAATCAAGACTACCTTGCCAGTCACGAATGCATGGAAGTGCAATATCTTGGAGGACGACGAGGAGCTGCTTGAAATCAGAGATGGCAAAGTCAATATCGCCCTGCGCGCGTTTGAAGTCGCCACATTCAGGTTGCAACTGTGATATCTCTCCAGGCGTCGCGGACGCAGCCATAAACTGACCTAAACGCATACCTTGATCAAATTAGAAATGGTTTGTCAGAGCATGGAGCGGTTACTTACCGCTAGCAATGCGTGGGTCACATGAGGACCAACATTACTTTGTTATTGTTTGTAATTCTGGGATAATTTGCAACTCTGGTGTTGTAACCACCGAGTATCAGCGTATTAAACATATTGACTCGAGGGTATTTCAACCTGCCCTCGATTGAATGTTTTTCTCTTCAATCAATCACTACTCTTATCCTGTATAAGCTCCGCTTCATCTTATTTGCCCTGAATGCATACTAGTGAATATACATTTAGCTTGTTCCGATATCTTGGTCAATGTGACCGACCGATTGTGGCTCTACAGGATGGATCGAAATCATGTTCACCACTTTGCTCTCATAGAATCTTCAACGGTACGGATTTTAAGTGGATGTTGTAAGGGTAACTGCTTTTCGTCAATCTTCACGTGAACAGAGCGGGGCTTAAAGTAGCATGGCAGCCTTGTCATTCCGGCACACGGTCCTGGTCAGATCTGCGACTGAAGCGCAACTTTTCCCATGGTTTGTGCTCAGACTGAAAACTAGCCAAAACCAGTCTGGCGGTCCTGGACTCGTGAGCAGATTTGAGCCACATTTTATCAGGAGATTCCCCGCGACTATCGACCATTATCTGGTCTAATTATCTTCCTAAATTCGGCTTCGTCCTTGAGCACATGAAGATATCTAATGATGCGGAACCCAAGTGAAGGTAGGGTCTCGGCAACCTTAAAACAGCATCTTAGATGGGACATATGTTCTAATAAGTTAGCGATCCTAAACCTACTGTTGGCTAACGCGGATATAAGCGTACTAAAGGATCAAAGTTATTAACTGATTTACATAATTTGCCAAAGATTCCTGGCCGTTTCAGGGGGCATAAAGCAGACGACTCATATCATGCTATACGTAAGCCAGATACACATACAAAATTTCAAGATCAATTCTCTCCCTCAATGGAAGCGGGCCAAATGGTTTAGGCTTTATGCGCCGAGAATTGTGGGCAGCCACATGCATCTGGTGATAGACTACCCATGCCCATCGTTAACGAGAATTTGTCCAACAGATCTCCAATAGCGTATGTACTCAGATCTGGATCTTCTAGTTCCTTTAAACGAGGCGATTGGCTCGTATTGGGTTCGAGAGATTGATTTTCTGCGGCAAGACGCCACGGATCCTGCTCTGGTTTATCAACAGGGCTTGCAATCATAACACTTCTGGTTGTCCTCTCTAGATAAGACTGAAGCACCGTCATCAGCTGGTTGAGCAGTGCAATAGCAGAGCTGATTCCATTGCGAGACCCCTGCACCAGGGTTGTTGCATACATCGATGGGATCACTCCAACAAAAGATGCTGGCGGGTTAATTTCTCCCAGCATGCCGTGACAATGCTCGAGATTTCCTTTTGATTGGAAAATGCAGTCTATTAGACGCCTTAGCATAGCCAAGTCAACATTTGTGCGGGATGACACAATATTCTTGGTCGTCGCCAAGTACCCAGGGCATTTGGCGACTTCATTAAATGCATAATCCATTGTCTGGCCCAAAGGGCTTCCTTTTTCTTGCTCATCCTCTGCCTTAGCAACCTCTTTGCTCATTGATATCTGTGTCCACTCAGAATCCCCTAGGAAACAGGGCATTGCATTTATAAAGGCATCTGCGACGATGTAAGGTCGCCAGCAAAGCATGAGAGTTCGACCCATGCCGCTTGCATGTGCTGAAGGGCCACGAGCGCAGAAAAGGTGACGGATGCCTTGAGAATGAATAATCCACGAACGGTCAGTGCTACCATCGAGGACCTCATAACCACCGAGCAAAATCGCGGCCGCAAGAGTTTCGTCCGATAGCACGGCTGGTGTTCGTAAAAGACAGGCCAAATGTTTTATGCCTCGACTGTACATATGACGAGCGCACATTACAGCTTCCCTGTTGCCCTCTGCCGCTCCCATGCGTAAACAAATTAAGGCGCGGACGCCCCAGATCAGCGCTTGGGGAAATGATGACCACTTGCCACGTACAAAGTCCATCCAACTAACATCCACGCGGGAATTGAAGGAGGCGACGTAGCTTGGGAAATGATAATCCAGCCATCTTTCAAAGGATTCTTTTGTTTGGATATTGATCGCCTCTACCGCCAAATTAGGAGCGAGACCTTCGTCCATTGAGTATTGGCCGTACTTTCGAGTAACGGATTCGGTTTGGTTCCGTATTGTAAGGCGCCGATCATAGCCTGGGCATCTTGTGCCCCGATTGATACATTTCAGGCATTCTGGTCGAGTTTCATCGCACTTCAATCTTCTTTAGTCCTAATTCTCTCTTCCTTGAGGTACACGCATGACGGAGGCCGCGAAGATGGTTTACAATGTGATGTATCAGCGCTTACCTTGACCCTGCGATTTATGCATTGTAAACATCCTGTACTGCGGGGAACGCCAACCATTTCTGTCGTCTTTTGGGCTGGTTGATTCTGCTCCTACATGAATGCTTTGATCATTCAATACTCGGAGAGCTGGCACTGTGGTGCAGATGATAACGGAAGAAGTTGGTTCTCCCACTGGCTGAATGGCAGCCGTATTTCTCCCGAGGTTGATATTCGAATAGGAGAGTATCCAGAGAGGTTCGTTGGTCACATTACACCGCTCGGCAGAAAAGTAAGGGTTTATTCCGCCAAGACGCTATTTAGCATCACTGTCTGAATCGTTAACGCTCAACAATTTTGCGGCTCCTAGCAACATGTAACCATTTTGAATAAGACTTGATTGGGCTAACAGAGCCACAGTGGACACTAAGGATGCACACGAACAAGATGCATTTCAATTTTGAATGTTTCGTGAAAATCACACGTAATTAGATTTCTTTCAAGATATAGGTAATTCGTAACAATTTAATCACCGCGTAGATTCCCCGTTCAAACCTTTTTTTCCTTGTTCAGAATTGTCACTCTGCCTTATTACCAAAGTAAAGAGGACAGTTGGCAGCTAAGAACATTTCTGTGCTACTGTAGTTCTGTTTCCCACAGTCGTTCTATAGTGGGAGCACTCCTTGAACATAGACCCACTTTTACAGATTGAATATACATTTACAACACACATCTCACCACATCTCACCACATCAACACTCACGAGACAGCGAGATAGAGCCATGTTGGGACACAATGATACTGAGTCGATTAAGGAACCTTGGGCGACGATCAAATCTCACTTGTTTATTTGAGACACAGAAGGCTATTTATTCTTCGACAATTCCTATTTGACTATATGATCTATTAACAACCCAACGCGAACTTCCAAGAACTGCCTACGCTTCCATCACAGGGAACCGTGGACGTTGTTTCCCAGCCTCGCTTTAATGTGGGTTGTGTTGGACTGCTTGTCTGTCCGTCGTATCGTGGAAAGACATAATACAAATGACTAAATCGCGAGAAGCTGTATTGCTGTTACGCATCCAAAATAAGCACCACACATTAGACATCAGCTTTACAGTACCACTAAGAATGCCTGCGAAGCATGACCATGGCAGGGTGCTCATAAACATTACAGGGGAAATCCTCTCAACCCGGTCAAGGAGAATAGGGTATTCGCTCCGTCACTTGCACCCACATATTTGAAATCGCAAAAAGCCCTAGGTAGTTCCGCGCATCCCAGGGACGCGTGCCACCGCTCTGGTCGAAAAGCCTCTGCATCCTTGCCATAGATCTTCTCGCTTTGGTGCATAGCGCATGCGAAATATCCGATGCAGGCGCCGCGATCTGTAAAACCATGCCAGATCGCGTTGGGTTCTGGGACTGTTGGAAAGGTCAACACCTGGCCAATCACTAGTAGGCCCCGCCTTCCCCGCCTGGTACTTTTTTTCTTTTTCTTTGTTAGTACCTAGTACAGGCGTGAGTTGGTCACACTCCGCCCCAAAATCCCACTTTCCCCGCCTCCAATTTTTGCCCAGCCATTTTCTCAAATTGCTCTGACGTCGATAGATTTCACCTAAGTCTTTGGGAAATCATCACGACCACGACTGAGGATATGGAGCCAATCGCAGTGGTAAGTAGTGTTTCATGTTCTGATGCGGTCATTCATTCTCGTGTCTCAACTAGGACCCGGACTTCTACTCTATAGCTACTGGCTTTAGCACAGACCCACAGGATTCTCAGTCGTGAGTGCAACCAACTACAGCATACCTACTGTCGTATTCTTATCTAGTACGTGTTCAGAGAGACCACCTCTATTGCGTCCTCGATCGCGAGGGGACGGTTAGAAAACGGCCGAAGTTCAGTCTAATCTAGCACAAGGTCGTTTCCTGATTCTAACCTAAGAAGTAGATACCAGGCCACAAAAGAAGATGATTACTGGTTAGTTACGAAGCATTACGAAGCATTGGTTTGTGTATACATGGAGTAACGATGCTTAGGGGACCTTTTAATGAGCAGCAATTTGAGGCGTTTGAGATTGGGTAAATCGCATCTCACCCTCATATCTTTCATGTCTCACTAATAGAAGGTCTGTGATTATAATAAACTCAGCCATATGGTGTTTTTTGTTCTAGATTTCAACCAGCCGAATCCTCTTTTCCGCCTCCCTATCGGCGATTCACCTAAGGTGAACTTCCTAAGGCGACACTCACTTAAACGTAATATCACGATGTAGCATATTCTGGACATCGGAACTGGTCAAGGGAGTTGGGCAATGTAATCCGATAAGCAATATATTCAAGAAAACCATTAACGAGTCCTTAGTGACGTTGCCGATCGCTATCCGTTAGGTATTATATTTCGCGAGATAACTCCTTCTATTCTGGGCTGACACCGGCTAGCTACCGTCCGCGGCGTGGATATTTTCCCCCCGCCAGTGTCATAGATGCCTCCAAACTACGTGTTCGAAGTGGATGACGTGCTCCGCGAGTGGACATAGAGAGACTCGTTTGACTTTATCTATATACGCCTAATGTATAGCGCCTTTGCACCTAAGGGATGGGACTAGTTATACAAATAGGCTTACGAGTAAGTTTTAGTCCTTATTACTCAATATTTTGTGTCACGAAACGCTTATATATGTTTACTCTCGCTATAGCGCCCTCGAACCCGGTGATTAGATCGAGTAGATAGAATTTGACGTGCGAGTCTCTAGCGATGACGGTACCCTAGCTATGGGAGTGGGGTCCTATGTTTATTAGATGCGCCGAGCGAGCTGGACGGTCGCTTAACATCCATGAAACGATCCGTAGCACAATTAAGAAGACCGGATTCGTGGAACTGCACGAGGAAAAGTACAAGATCCTCTTAGAACCTTGGCCTAAGGATAAGTTACTAAAGGAGGTCGGACACCTCTAGGATGCCCACTAGAACGCTGCTCTAGAAGGTTAGGCGATGTGGCTTCTCATCCACTTCGGGGAGCCGGAACCGTAGACCGAGGAGGAGGTGCAGGTGTTCCTAGCTAAAGTGCGCATAGAGCTGAAGGACCCATACATTCATGCGTATAATCCTGCGTTAGTTTTCTTTCAAATCGTGCTGCTGAATTGTTTGATGCTAATAACGTTCAGGCACCGCGTGTAGGCAAGAAAGCCTACCTTAGATGAATTGGAAGCGAAGGAGGCAACTTTCAAAGCTGAGACATCACCGTAAGCTCCTTTGAATCTTCTTAGCAGATGGAGATGGACATTTCATAGTTCTCGAATTCTACAAACCAATATTTACATTGTAACCCAAATCTTTTGGTGCTGTTCACTATCATCTCCTGATCTTGATCAAGCTCAATTATCTAACCAGATACCTATATAAATAAAACCTCATGTTTGTTGAAATCCAGGCCATTTCTGGCATTGACATCGTGTTCAGTACTGCAAATTATGTGTTTTCTTACTCAACCCCAGACGTTTGGTTCTCTCGCCCGTTACGGCATGGTCAATGAAGTAGATCAGGCCAATTTGCATGTGTAAATACAAACCTCAGCTTCTATCAGAGCTTATAAGAGGTACGGTACTCCTGAAATGGACTTCGGATCCGGCTTTCTTGATCATCTGATTTCTTCTCTAATGTTATCGGATTCTGTTCAGTGTTACTGTAGATAAAGTAGGTCTTTGAATCACCCATGATTTACCCATGATTTACCCATGATTTACCCATGATTTACACGTCCAAGTAAGCTTGTTTAAGAAAATTGTATGCCAAGATCACACAAATTACTGGTAGACCGAGGCACCGGTATATCAAGTTGAGGGTGGGAAATGATAGTGAATATAGCGCCCATTCAACCCAATCTCCCACGTCAATTTACGTGCCAACCAACGAAACAAGTATCAAACAGCCACGTCACAACTTGTTCACTCATTAGCAATGTCAATATGTGTGTGGAGAGGAATAACCATGTCGATATGACGCAGCCTCCGGTCGAAGATATAGAATAAAAACTACACTGACCAAGATTCTGTAGTATCAGCCAGGATTGGTTACACTATTGAGGTCACTGCGGCACAAAGGGCAGGTACTTGACCTATCCAAGAGCCACGGATCAACACAACCCGGATGAAACTAATGACTACATGGCAGTTGCCTCAAATCCTGAGCATGCCTAAAGCGTTCTGTGCATATAGGACAAACAGTATTCGGGGGACCGTAGGAGAAACCGAAAGAGAAAACCCTACTCGAGGGTTCCTAATTCACATGAAGATGGTTTGCGCCATGTTCCTATTCACTTTTATCACTTTAGGTTATCGACCGCGCCTTTTGATGAGCAAGCGCCCTTACATCTTTCCTCTCACGAAAATCTTGAGTAAGAGTGCCCGTCTCTAGATCCTCCTCTAGCCTACATCCCTTGCAATTGTGGGGATCGCGAAATTTGACGATCGGTATTGTGTTAAGTAGTGACTTGGTAATATCTGTCACACGACGTTTTTGCACGTTAGGGGCCGTATTTATAGGTATCCCACGACGCGAGGAGCGATAACGGCGAAGCCTATTTAAAATAACAAATGCTGCCAAACAAATAGAGAACACATAGACAGGAATGATATATAATGGCAGCGACGGGTTGTCGATCGTAGACGAGCGATTGATAAACGACGGTGTTATTAACATAATAACGACATGCGGGGCAACTAATAGGTTTAGAGATATTTCGTCGAGGTTGCGATTGGATTCGTAGAAAGAAACTGCTCCAGCGGGAGATTAAGCATCTATGTATACCGATGCTCAGTATGATAGAATTTGTCCGATGTTTGATCGATCTCAATATGAAATTCGTGAAATAGGCTGGTACCGTTCACGAAAGGGATTCGCTCAGGATATCAGTGGTACATCAGAACTTGCAGCTTCTATGACGTCAATACGACATTTACAACTTGTTCGTACTAAGCGAAATGTCATCACTAAGCGGGTAGTGATATTGGAAGAAGAATCCAGCCAGAACACTTCTGGCGAAGCTAGAACTTCTGTAGAAAGCCACCGACTTTGATCAGGGCAAAATCCTCGAAGAAGACGGTTTCCAATTTTAGTATCTGTGTGGGAGATATAACTTATTAAACAGTTATACAAAGGAGCGGTCAGCCAATTCAGAATTCGGACAGTATTATTTACCTGTGTTCGTACGCGTTCTAAGTGTTCTGAACTGCCGAACTGAATGTACTCACTGTCCATTCACTGCTTCGACCACTGCGCCTACGCTACGCTGTCGATCAAGTTGGTTGCCACAGGCCTCTGGAGAAGGAGAAATAACAATAAGCTGAACGCGCCATGGGCCATGCTGAAGTACTGAAAATGTATTACTGTCCCTACATGTATACTACCCAATCATGACTCGAAGTGTAAATGTATATGCGTTGCCCCTCTTACCAGTTCACAATAAAGGTCTCAAAGGAGTGCTAGCTCCGGTAGCTTTGGTTGCCAAAAATCCTACCTCTCTTGGTTGCTGGTCACCGGAGGGTCTTTTGAATCGAGCCTGCCAAAAATCAACAAGATGAAGTATGTCCTATGTGCGGTCCGGTTTCCAGTCCATGCGGGTCATGGGACGCATCTGCAGTGACTAATGTGATGTGAGGCTGAAGCAGATCAGGAATAAAGCCTCGCCATCAGGAATAAAACCTCGCCATCGGGAATAGAACCCGAACTAGACAGTCCATACGAAGAAGTAAGTTGATCAGAAATCAACTTGGAGTTCGCGTTGTACATATAACCTCCTGGGTTTCCTCAAGAAATAACATGTTCCCTCTGAATTCCAACAGAGTTGAACTTGCCAGCCCATGAAGAGGTAGGGCCAACTCTGGCAAATTTCGATATCCCGCAAAAGCCTGCCCTTGTAATTCTGATTTACGTTCCCTGTCCAGCAGTACCCGTTACAGCGCAGCTCATTCAGGATTCATCGGATCGATCGTTACTGCCGCAGCATAGGCGACTCGGAAAAAGAAGCCATGGAAGTGTACGTCTGAATAACGGATGCAACGGCGGGAGACAAGAGCAGATGATTCCCATGTTCATCTCCACGTAAGACCAAGTTGCAATCGGAGCTAGGGATCCTGATAAAGACGATTAGTCTCTATAGTGGGTCGTATCGAGATGACCGACTTGTCAAATCAGTGGAATTGGTTGCTATGGCCACTGCCTTGAGGCGGATTATGCTTGTAATGCAGGCGCTATCTTCCTGGTTAGTACACGATAAGGTTGAAGATACATATTAAACATACAAACCGCCTGCAGCGAAGATTAAAATGAGGCCAAACTTTCGTTTCCAAGAAAGTTGCAGGTGAGACAAAACGGGAATAGGCATCACCAGGATGCCTAGGTCGGTAACGATATTTATACCTGCATTAAAAAACCATAAAAATTCCCTTTTTATGCAGCGACCTTGAATTGAGGTGTCCCAGAATGCATTTACCGGGATACAGTTCAGGATGGAGCTGAGAACACACCAAAGTCCATATGTGCTTATGACGCCTAGCGCGATACGCGACATAAGAATAAATCGAGGCAGCGGAAAGATCCGAATGTACAGAAGAAGAATTGAGGCTTTGGTGAATGTCAATGACAAGTTGTATAATGGAATACTCAACCACAAAAACTATATCGCAACTTAGCATGTCTATCTCTCACTTGCGCAGGCTATGTTGTGTCCAAACATACCAAGAATTGTTTTTCTGTCTCATTTGGATGAAGGATCTCTTGCGGCTTTCCAAGACCGTAATGTACCTCTGATTTATGGTTATCAATCGTTGTACTTGGTTGTACTTGTGTGGGAAGGAAATCCAACTCGCACTTACCAAATACGAGCACTAATAACGCAGTTATAGCGAAAAACTTCGTAAGGTTTACTTAATTAGCATTCTGCAAGCTTAGTGGCCGAGGGAAGACAAACCAGAGATAAGCAAACCATATAGTCATCATTGCCAACACTGCGGATTAACATGTACCGAGTGCAAAGCCGCAATACGACAAAGAAAACAGCGAGCCCACTAAAGGTCGCAGCAACCGGGAGGGTATTCATCCTCGTCCCAAGGACAACAATATTCCTTCGCGTTATAGATTCATATCCCTTGGAGGTAGTGACAAGAGGAAGACCGTGGCATCAACTCCAACCGAGTGTGTGAAGACGGAGACAACCGGGTATAATAACATACTGTGGTAGCTTTGATCTTGAATCAGCACCTTTGGAAAATTAATCTCGTAATAAACGTAGGAGTTTGCCACTAAATCTCTCCTGGGCTGGAATGCTGACTAGGTTTGATGGATGATGCGATAACCCGCATGGGTGGGCACCTGCCACGATGCTAGCCAATCAAACCACTAAGCGTGTTATCCAATCGAAGGTTGAGCCATTAATTTCTGGGCAAATCAACTTTCATCGTTCTTGTAGCACGTGCACATTGGTTTGATTGTTGTGGGGTTGTGTGGGGTCCCAATCCCGTGATATCGATACAGGTCTAACCCTAATGCATGGGTAGTGCACATCAGGATGACAGAACAAAACCATCAAAACAGGTGCTCCGGTCGCATCAGATCGCTTCGCTTTCCAAGCCACGCAGCGTGATCATGCTTGAAAAATAAGCTTGCTTGGGTACAAAAGCTGGAGATTACGGAGCCGACGAAACGATATATTCTGCCTGCTGGTGTGGCTTTGGGAATTGCAAACAAAACGATGTCGATTAATCATTTAATATTGGCAGTTGTGTTGCTTAGTGAATTTTATTAATATCATCCATCTGGGGTCGTTCGTGTTCTAAAAATGAGGTTTGAATACCCCGATCAACCTGAATCTTTAGTCATAAAGCCCCTCACGTACCATCTGAAGGCATAACTGAGTTTTCTTCATACCTCTGCGGTACTTATAGAATGGACAACACCCACGCTTCTGTCTCTCGGCCGAATCCGATGGAGCAACTCATCTCCTATTTATAGATACCATTCGGAAAGAGACGAAAGATGGGTGCGCCATTATTTAATCCGAGCAGATTTGTAATGAATTTGAGGGTTTCCAGAAGTGAAGGCGCTGAGAACAGAAAACAAAGGTGAAGAAAGCTAAGATGGGGATCTCCGCCTGAAACTTGGATGCTAATCACGGAGCCTGAATTCCATTCCATCTCTAATGGAAAAACAGCTTACATCGTCCCCAGGCTTTTCTTCTACGCCAATGCCCCTACTAAACAACCTCTTTACACGTACTCCGCTATTGGCACACAATCATAGGGTAAAAAATGATTGCGAAGGTCACAGCGCTTACTGGCCTTTCTGAACGCTCGAAAAATTGCAAGTATGCGCGCCACTGAGCAGCAGGGCAAGGTAGGTAGGTCCTTTCATATCAACTGCGACAGAGCAGAGGTTACGTGACCATTTTGTGTATTGGGGCGCTAAACCGGGAAGGGCAAGAAAGAGAACCGAGTAGGCAATTCATGGCTCCGCCAATTACTACAAAGAGAAAAGCCGGATATAAACTTCTTGCTCCCCGCTGCATCTGTTCCTTGATTATCGTAAACGTGACTACCGAAGGAAATCACCTTCACGATGAGAAAGAGTTTGGGAAACAAAGGAAGTAGCATTTAACCCTCATCCGGCTTCCAACAATTGTCGAAATAATGAGCCTCACTCTCCGCGACGTACCCCCGTAGGGCAGTCCCACATTTCGGACAGCACTAACTACCCCTGCAGGGGCAGTCCCACATTTTGGACAGCACTTGTTGCGACGCTCTCCAAGGAATCCCGATGACGAATCGATGGCTGGTACTCCGACCATCGTACACTTGAGGCAGCGACTAAGCCTAGCCAAAGTACCCAGAAGACCTGCAAAATCCCAAATGCCTGGGTCACTATGATCGTAAACCTTTGTATATCTTAAAGCAAAATTCGAAAACAGTTTTACCCCTCAGACACTCACACTTTGTTTCTTAGCTCGTACCCGAAACGGCTCTAAGCCCAATTTGGCGACATCGTAAATAAATCTTATCTACGAGTAGATAATAACCCAATAAGGGTTGAGCCCGTTTCGGGTACGAGCCGAAAAACAAAGTGTGAATGTGAGGGGTAAACTGTTTTCGAATTCTACTGTACATCCGTACCCAGAACACTATGCCTACAAGCGATATATAGATCAAAATTCCTAAGGCATCAGCATCAGGACGGAATCCCGATGGAAATACAAAGTTGTTTAAGAGATGCGATATACCTACCCCCTCCGAGGGAATACGCGATCAATATGTTTGGTGGGTTAGTTCCGTGCTCTCCTTTCCAATTGCACAACCTCTATTGGTCACAAGGAGTGTCTGGCGAGAGATGCCATTCCCCACATTCCTCATCCTGGAGGTAATGAAATAATACCCCAGACTCCCCACCCGAACATCCGACATTAGCGTCGCCCTCGTCCCCAGAGAATATCCCACATAGGACTTCTTTCACACCTTTGATAAATAAGAGGATTGTACGGAGTATAAAGTGTCTTGTAAACATCCTTCAACTTGTCCATCATGAACTGGCTCTGGTCATTTTGAATACTATCGCGCCCAGTACCTAGGTCTCGTAACACTTTATTATCAGTTTCGCTCGTTACCCTTTCCCTCTTCGCAATGATGACAGAAAAAGGTCCAATCTTTGAAGATGATGGCCGTGTGGGCGCATTATACCACAAGAATACCCAGGATGAGCTCGACGCTCGCATCAATGCTTTCACACCAGCTGAGCAAAAGAAAATCATCCGTCGAGTCGATCGGCGCCTTGTACCTATTGTTGGATTTCTGTACTGCATCTCACTGCTAGACCGGAACAACCTGGGTGTCACCAACATTGCGGGTATGGGTACCGACCTCGCCTTGAGTGGCACCCGATACTCACTGATCGCTCTGCTTTTTTACGTCGGATACACCATATTTCAACCCATCGGTGTAGTGCTCATCCGAATTGTCGGCCCACGGATTTTCTTATCTTCCATCTGCTTGCTGTGGGGTATAGTCATGATATGCTTTGGCTTCGTCAAAACTTGGTCAGACCTGATTCCTCTCCGCATCATCCTCGGAGCCTTTGAGGCCGGGCTTTTCCCAGGTTAGTACCTCGGTCTCTTCCCCCTATGGACTAGATTAATTTCCGAAATTAGGCTGCGTTTATTTTCTCAGCTGCTGGTATCTACGGTACGAGACCCAGGAGCGCTTCGCCGGCTTCTATGTCATAGGGTCATTTGTGTCTGGATTCAGTGGTATTATAGGCTACGGCTTTTCACAGTTGGAAACCCACGGATCCGGACCTGCCTGGTGGGGTCAACATTATGGACCTACCGAGGCAAACCCGAATATCAAGCCTGGTGTCCTGCCAGGCATTGCTGGTTGGCGATGGATTTTCATTCTCTACGGTACCATCACCTGTTTGGTCGCTGGCGTCACCTCCATTTTCCTTGTCGACTTTCCCGAGAAAACAAAAGCTTGCTTCCCAAAGTTCTTGAGTGAGCACGAAGTCGATTTCCTGGTCGCTAGAATTGAGAAGGAGAGAGGGGATGTGGTCCCAGAACCGTAAGACCACCGACACACGGCTGCAGTTGCAGAGCTAACACTATTGGATGATCTAGGTTTCATCTGGGCACGTACCTGAGAGCTGGCCTCGATCTCAAAGTCTGGGCATATGCTAGCCTTTTCGGTTTAGCCACTATCACTGTAATCGCGAGTGTAACGTTTCTCCCTATCATCCTGAACCAGGGCATGGGCTTCGGGATCGTGGCGTCTCAATGTCTCACTGCTCCCCCTTACGTTTTCGCATGCATGGTTATACTATTGCAAGGCCGGCTCGGTGATAGATATCAACTGCGCTCCCCACTCCTTGCGCTCAACTGTTGCGGTCTCTTCGTTGGTAGGTTATTGCTTCTCTGCTTTACCTCAATGAGCGATCAACTAAGGCTAATGTGATGGATTTGTTCTCTAGGTCTCGCACTTCTCGGCTATGCCCATGCTCCCGGCGTCCGTTACTTTGGCGCTTTTCTTGCCACAGCCATGAGCCAGGCTAACATCCCCTGCATTCTCGCATGGCAAGCGAATAATGTCCGTGGCCAATGGAAGCGGGCGTTCACGTCAGCAGCAGTCGTTGGTGCTGGTGGGTTAGGTGGCATTATTGGCAGCCTTGTATTTCGCCTTCGGGATGCACCACTCTATCGACCTGGTATCTGGGCGTGCATGACCGCCAATGGGTTGATACTCCTGATTATCCCCATGTTGCTCGTGAAGTTCTACAGGGCTAACAGGAGGTCTTCACGAGGAGGCAAGCTGATTCAGCAAATGGAAGGCTTTATGTACACTTACTAACGTACCAAACCACGCCTCTGGACTGCATCCCCACAATACATTCCCGAAGAACGGTTGTGGGTGATGAATAGTTCAACACGGGTGTTGGGAATCAAAGGACATGCCAGAGACAGACAGAGAAGCGTCTTGCCAGTGGATGCCTACTTCGGCGGGTGTCCGAAATATCGACGATCAAAAGTAAATGTACCTAGTCAAGACAAGTATCGGAATCTCCACAACATTCTACACCAGGCTTCTTCGTCCATTTGACGTTCGCCATTCTGCCATGATTATCTATTGCACGCAAGAATATCTTTCTGACTCCGTTGTCATACTGTCTTGATGTCGCTCGTACTCGGCACCAGGTCGGGACAACTTTATCTGCCTAGCTTCACAATGCCTACAGTAATCCAGCAGACTTACAGCAATCCCAAAATCAGTAGCTCCGTTTTCTGGTCAATATCTCT
This sequence comes from Penicillium canescens, assembly GCF_028828765.1. Lineage (NCBI taxonomy): Eukaryota > Fungi > Ascomycota > Eurotiomycetes > Eurotiales > Aspergillaceae > Penicillium > Penicillium canescens. The sequence continues at coordinate 798,680 of NW_026703963.1, read as the reverse complement.
GCTCTTGCTTGGGATTATCGACATGTTGTGATGGTGACGAAATGCCCTGCCCTCAGACGGAATGCCAAGGCCACAGTGCCGTTGATTCTTTTAGACCTAGTTTGCAAAGGGATTTTTGTAGGGACAGCGTATCTTGAAAGTTCGTTTCCATTTCCTTTAAAAATCTAGATATATTTGGTTCGTGAACCTGTTCGAAATGCGCGAATTTTGACGAATTGCATCGGCAGATTTGATCCCAAAAAGAGCGCCGTGTTCCAGTGCAAGGCTGAGGAGTACCTCGCCAGATGCGAACTGCGGTTTGCTGCTATCTCGGATACCAATTCCGAAACTTGAAACATGTTAGTGCAATCAAGTGATAAGCAAGAAGTTTTCAGTCCTACACTGTATATTCTGAATCTCGATTGTTCTTCAGCCAAACCTGATTGACCCTCCATCCCACTTCCCAAGGATCGGTGCGCTGAGGAAAGAGAACCAAGTCGATGTGCTAATATCGGGCCTTAGAACAGAATAATCGTTAGGAATGATAGTTCACGTATTTCGTATCGAAGACCTCTCTGGTGTTTATTCTCATCCAAGGGCATAAAACTCCCCACCCTTGTCCCCTACGGTATTTAAAACCAAGGGTTCCTGCTGATAATTTCAAACTCATAAAAGATGTGCTAGCCAAGCACTCGTCCGCCAGTGAACATTCTGAATGTAAAATTTGGGCCTTAGACGCCTAGCGCGAAAAATCCAAGGGTCAAGATTCTGACTGACAGTGGAACCTAAATTCACATATTTTTATACGACCCGGCAATGGTTGTGATTATCTAAGAGAGACTTTGCAGAAATTTCAGATGGTAGAAATGGCATGTACAGGTATTCCTAAGCTCCTGTGGGTTCGAATTTGGTCCATTTTCCCGACCATGGTCGGCGGGATTTGCTTCATCTTTTGAACCGGGACAGGAAAGCAAGGTTCAGTATTTCTGATGTCAGCTGGTAAAATCTAAAATCATGCAACCAGATTCTATCCGCAAGAAAAAGGAGCGAAACCGTAGGTGAATACTGGTACGGCATAATTCTTCCTTCTCTGTTTCCGCAGAGCAGCAGTAACCAAGTAAGCATGTCGCGTGCCTGCGTATAGAGGCATCAAAGTCTTATTCGGAGTCAAATGCCGGGGAAAGTTACCGAAAAGGTCTTTCGGAAAACCTATAAAATTGCATCCTGCGCATCACCTGGAGCAAGTTTCAATATCGTTTGCTAGGCATCCGATTCAGTACCTCTGCGGTGCACGGTCCTCCCGCTTGTCTCTGTCTCCTTATCGCCTGTAGCAAGCAATTTCAAACTGGAGATCCAACGGGATCGCAGTCTCGGCAGATTCACACATTGGTTCTTCAATGCCATTGACGACGGCTTCGATATTGCAGCAGGGTTTAGCAAAGGCCAAGCCCACGTGAAAAATCCATGAAATGCTTCGCATTCCTTTTATCGTCCCGCTTCAACCGCATGGGCAGTAGCAGGGCATGTTTGCCCCTGAAACACGCTAGGCACAAACCTAGTGTGCATGCAAGAAAACTTTAAATCAACGCTTTGACACAGATTGACAGCGTGAGACCTTGTTTTGTCATCTTGGCGGGAGCTGCCAAGTCACGCACTGACATGACCAAAACTGACAAGCCCATAGAGCTGCGAGCGCAATGCCTAAAAAGCTTAAGTTTTCAGCCACCCGCCGTCACATACCCGTGCACAATTTGAACTCGTGATTGGCCACGACTCGATGTCCCGTCCCGGATCGGAGATTCGTGCTTGGCGCCAAGTGCAAAGATGCCAATCCTTGGTGGAGGCTCCTCGTCACTCCACTCATCACAGCCTAAGACACTGAGCCATGAACCAATGTGAATCGAATAGCTGAGCACGATGGCCCCGGGGAGCGCTGCCGTTCGAGAGAGGATTTCGGCTTCCCGTCACTACATGGAACGTTCTATACATGATCTTGGGGCCGGCCAGGCCATGGCAACACGTCAATATATGAGTCTCTTGTCATGAGCCTGCTCGTACTTTCTCACTCTTTTCTCCTTTGCACTTGCGCGTTCACTTTAACCTATCTCTTTTTTCGCACAGCCTCTCCAGGCTCGTCATCGCCAGTATGATTCCTGCAGTCACAGCCAAGTACGACTGGATCCTCGCCCTTATCTCCATTGCCTTTGTGGCGAGTGCCCTTGGTAATGGAGCCAACGATGTCGCCAACTCCTATGCTACCTCGGTGGCTGCTCGCACCCTGGAGATGTGGCAAGCCGGTATTCTTGCCGCTTGTACTGAATTTGTCGGTGCGGTGGCTCTTGGTCAACGTGTGACGGATACGATCAAGGATGGCATCATCGACATCTCCCGCTTCAAGGGTAATCCTGGGACTCTCATGCTCGCTATGGGCTGTGCCGAGTTTGGCAGTGCCGCCTGGTTGACGCTTGCGAACTACATAGGCTTCCCAGTGTCAACCACGCAGACTATTGTCGGTGCCCTCGTCGGCGTTGGATTCGCTGCGCAGACTGACATCCACTGGGAATGGACCAAAGGTAGTGTGTCGCAGGTTGCTGCGTCCTGGGGTATTGCTCCTGCTATCGCTGCCGGCTTCGCTGCTATCATCTTTGCCTCTGTCAAATACACCGTCCTTGAACGCCAGGACCCCTTCAAGTGGGCCATGCGCCTGATCCCTATCTACCTCGCTGTCACTGGAGCCATCCTAGCTCTCTTCATTGTGATAGAAGCCCCGAGCGAGCCCTTCGAGACCTTCAGCGTCGGCAGCGGTGTTGGAATCATGCTGGGCGTGTTTTTTGGCTGCCTGCTCATCGGTGTTGTCTTCTTCTTGCCCTACTTTCAACGTCGCCTATGCAGGGGTGACACTCGCGTCAAGTTCTACCATCTGCCTCTTGGACCTATGCTGTTGATGGACAACTGCCCGTTGTACTTCCCGTCCAAGAGCGATGCCGTCGTCGTCGACTACTACCAGGACTCCTATGGCGAGGTGGTGGCTGGAAAGAAGGGTGCCAAGTCTGAAGAGACTCAGGACACCTTTGAGCCTAAGATGATGGGAGAGACCACTGACATCCAGCGCAACCTTGACTCTGTCGAATCGAGCCCAGAGATCAAGCCCAAGGAAAAGCACATCGAGCCTGAGGAACGCTTCCTTGACCCTGTCCGGGACCTCCCCTGGTACTCTCCTACCAAAATCTGGGGCTATACCAAGTTCTGTCTCCTTCAAGGTGTCACACGCGATGTGGTCTCTCACGACTCCGAGCGCCTCCGCGCTATTCACGCCCGAGCCAGCAAATACGACAATCGTGTGGAGCACCTGTGGACCTACTGCCAGGTTGTCTCCGCGATGATGATGTCCATTGCTCATGGTTCGAACGATGTTGCCAACGCTGTTGGTCCCTGGGCGGCTACATACAGCACCTACCTTGCTGGCGAGGTTAGCACCGAGGCTCCCACGCCTGTTTGGTTCTTAGTCATTGCCGGTCTTCTCCTAGGTACTGGCTTCTGGTGCTACGGATTCAATATTGTGCGTGCACTAGGCAACAAGATCACCCAGATGTCTCCCACTCGTGGTTTCTCCACTGAGCTGGGTGCCGCCATTACCGTGCTGCTCGCCTCGCACTTTGGTCTGCCTGTCTCGACCACACAGTGTCTGACTGGTGCTTCGATGGGTGTTGCCCTGATGAACTATGACCTGGGCGCTGTCAACTGGAGACAGCTGGCTTTTATCTTTGGTGGCTGGGTGCTCACCTTGCCTTGCGCTGGTCTCATCAGTGGACTGTTGTGCCTGATGGCATTGAACACTCCTCACTTCTGATCGTCTCTGACATCAACCTTTTTGGCCTCCGACAGATTGAAGTCTTTCCTGGGAGGATTTCCTTTCCTTTTTTCAACTGTTGAGAAAAATGTACATAATTATTCGGCTCGCTGCCTGCAAGCCTCTTTTCAGTTTGCCTTTTTGGCACCTTGAAAAGGCTCGCGGCAGTCGACATCACTGAGTGTGCAAATCTTCAAACCTACATCCTGACTAGTCTGCGTGTAATTTGAGGCACTTTTCATCTCTAATCCTTTTTAATCAAGCACACCTTCGATGAAAAGGCGTATGTGACACGTACAGTAACCTAATGAACAGCCATTCTCCGGAACATTCAGGAATTATGGCCACATATTGTGGCCTAGTGTCATCTGGAGGCTTGTGTGAGTCGGACACGACAAACTATGACTTGCGGCCCTCGTTTCACGACAGGTTACCGGGCCATGAAATGCTTATTTTCATCACTACCAATTTCAGCCGCATCATGGTTAGGAACAGAGTTCTTTACATGCTCTCTGCCCTGATTACATTGAATATTTTATCCACTGGTGAGATCGAGCATAAACAGTTGAGATAACTGTTTCCTGAACTATTCAACCCTGTTGAAAAACAGACCGAGGGGTTATGAGTGTAGTCAGCAGCCTTGGTGTGACTTGCTGGTCTATAAAAGGTTCTCGAGCAGCATTTCTCCTCTATTTCATTTCTACAGCCACGACGGACCATCCCACCTCGCCTTCTCTAATTGATCGGCTAGCTAAGAGACGGCGTGGTGACAATCACACTATCGCAACCACCTAGTAAAACTGCCAATCCAAGACCAACGCTGCAAAGCGCGATTTTAAAATAATGTCGCACTTCTCCAATAAAAGACGTCTTCCGCGAAGCTCCTGCCGAAGTGTCAAAAGCCTCAGGTCTTTTGCTAAACCGCCCTGAGTAAAACCGGCTCCCTGAGTGGCCATAATCAGAATTGGAAGACTCATTAGCCTTTATCTGATTCGTCTTGCCAAGGACTCGGATGTTGAGATTCAGAGTTGTGTTCGTCCACGGAAAGCATGGTGAACAATTGTGGCTGATGGCAGAGCGAGGGAAGAAACACTCCCAAAACGGAGAAAGAACGTTAATTAACCTATCACTGCTTACTTTTCAGCTGTAATTTGTGATTATCGTTAGCCTTGGGGAAATGGGGGCCGGATCACATAAAGAGGACTTGATCGGCATGAAGAAAAGTGTTGTGTCTGGAGGAGAACTTCTATTAATGCTTGGATCACGATACGTTATTTTAGAAGCGGTGAGTTTGCATCCACTTAGGGGTTCACATACATAGCCTCCTTTACCCTGGCATATCCTGGCCGTAGGGAGATCATGACTGCGTAACCAAGAAGAACCGGCGCAAGTCGCGTTGGGGGGCCGAAAGCCTTGCGATGCAATCTTATCACATCGTCGTGCGAAGGAGTCAACATGTTATTTTGCTGCCTTGTACTGCGTATTTTGAATAGATGAAGCAGTAGGCCTGACGAGTCGATTGCTACCGAGCAAATCGTTGTCCTATTTCTGTCTTCGAATTGGATTAAAGTTGTTGACTGAGGCCTGCGCTCCGCCATCGCGCAGAGGGAGAAAAGTGGGCCGTTGCGGCGTTCTTTGGGGCGCGGTAGGACTGATTTGAAATTAACATTGAGGTGGATTTCTGCGGGTCCAACGATAACTTCTAACAATATATTTGGAAAACTGTCATGATCTCAGTAAGTGCCTGCAGTTCGCTTGGGTCATCCATAATTTGCCCTCAGCGATCGGAGCCCTAGTCCTTGACAAGTTACCCTTTCGTGTGGCAGTCTCATGTGTGCATTGACGAGGACTGCGATTTGCAGATGGGAAATCGGGGTCGGCAAAAGCTATTGTCGAATCTAATTGCAAAATATAGCGCGAAGAAGCAAAGTAAATGTGACTGGAATTCATTGCTGGTGTTACGGACCTACCAGGCACCAATCGATTACGGGGCAGCAACTTACTGATGGGCCACCGAGAGCCAACCGATCAATCTGTCATCAGATCACGTGCAGAACCTTACAGGAAAAGAGAAAACGTGATCATGCTCAGTAAGCAAGAGCATGATCTACCCTGAGCGATCCCACCCGGCAGACTTTATCCAGTCCATATGTAGCTATACATGATGGACAGACTCTGCGCGCCAAGAGGCCAATTGGCCTTCCTCTCGCCATCTCATTGTATCAATAACCAATGAGACTGCAACCACGTGATTATGCAAGTGGTAGAAATGTCGACAGTCGATGAATAGATTTCGCCAAGCCAAATCTACTATTCTACTTTCTACTATTCTACTCAAGAAGGGCTCAGGATATATAAGGACATTCATTCACGTATCTAGTTTAGTTGTTCGTGTTCAATCATCCATTGTTACTTGTGTCTACTGTACGGAACGCTTGGTGACACGTACAACTTGATTAAACCTGACAACACTACGAATAGACCTGTACTTCGAAATTGGTTAGCTTGGCGCTCTACCTGGCATCACTCCTCGATACGCTCAAAAGGAGTTAGCCCGTATAAGGCCTGTTAGGCAATGGTACGGTTGAGTGACAGATGGTTGACGTTAGAAGCAAGGAAGCATTCAGGCAAGTATAACCCAGGAATCTTCTAACATAGCGACGACCGGGCAGTCGTGCGTAACACGTGACAAAGGCCGGTAAACAGGAAAACAAAAGTGAGGTTCTAAGGAGGAGTAAGCACACCACCCTTCATGTTACTCTATCTTGGCGAAGCTATGCCCTTTTCGGTGGAATTTGAATTTACCACTTCGTTTTTGCTTTCCAATTTCTAGATTAGACTTCGTGAAAAAAAAAAAAAAATGAAGCTGAGCCGTGTGCCCAGCTTAGATTTGGATTGATGCGTTCCGTGATCCTTTAGACAATGTCATAGAGCTGAAGTATTCATGTCCGGTACTAAAGAGCACGGAGAGCTAAGCTTATGAAAAAAACAAGCAAACTAAACTAGGTACAAAAATAGGCAGAATAGGTGATATTACGTACGTGAAACCTGTAATGCGGCTTCTTTCAAGGGATTGAGAAAAGATTAAGAACTAATGATACCACTCGCGGCATATTATACGAAACAACTTTAAGATATCCCTTAGAATGTGAGCCCGGGTATCAAGTCGTGGTGCCAATAGCTTAATTAACTTTGCGCTTACCCAGTACCGGTACTAACGTCGGTAAAGGGATTGTGTTGTTCATAGGGCTCCAATAAACTTTGCAATGAACTAATTGTGCTTGTTCAGCCTATGTCGATCTAGTTAGCTCGATTCATCAACCATTTTGGTAGGAAGATATAAGTGTCTAGTGCCCCCTTAATAAATTGTATTAAAAGAATTGGGAACAGGGAATACAAATTGAGCGGACCTTTTTTTAGCCCCTCCTAAACACAAATTTGACCTACTAGAAAGTACGAGAAACAAGTAACCAGGCTTTTCTTGGCTCCGCGGGCCAAGGAAGGATAAAAAGGGTCCCTGGTCACTCCACAGCACCGTTGCGCACATGCGTCGTGAAAAAGGTCTTCCCATTCGTGGGTCTGTGGCTGGATGGCATAGATACTCCTGAGGATGCCTTGGCACCCAAGAAAATTAAATACCTAATGGGGAGTTTTATGTAGTTAATTAAGTAGGTAGATAGGAATTCGGCCTTGAAGAAATTGCATTAGTCCGGAGCAGGTAGAAGACGTGACAATAAGCCAGATTTTCAGATAAAGTCAACTTCGGCGGAGGGTCGGGCTAAAATGAAAACATCCGTCCCGTACCCGGCACACAACTTAATAGTTTGGACACGTTCCTTACCACCTCAATTGACCCCTGTAGGGTGCCACTTGGTCAAATTTCGGTTCCTGAATTTTTTCCGTCTTGGCGTGAGATTGCATTTTTGTTTGATGGCCAATAAGGTACTTACGGTTGTTTTTGTCGTGCCCGTTTCCCCCTTTTGACGGTCTTTGCGCGTATATTGTGTTCAAAAGTATGCACTCGAGGAACAGCCCCCAGTAGGAAAGATATCCTGCATTATATCTACGGAGTATGTACCTGAGCGGCTAGGAGGCTTTTGTTTATTTTGTGCAGTTAGCTAGTACTTACATATTCAAGATTATCCGTCCTTTTCCCAGCTACTAGTCTCAGCAAGAGTTATACTCGTACCCAGTTATTCCAGATATGCAAACACCCAAGCGCTAGCGGAATGGTGCTCGACTAAGGCTACAGGGGCAATATTCTATAAATTACAGTCGAGTATAAACGCCTTAGATCTCTCCTGCGCAAACCATGGTGGCTTGCAGTAGCGTGTGACTCAAAATAGGGCGTGTTCCCGATACTACATTCATTTTGGCAGGCCTTCCTAGCTTGTTTATAGTGGACTTCGTGGTGTAAGCCGCCATTGCAGAGGATGTAAGGAAAAAGGCCGAGGACTCCTAGAGGACTGCATCTCTTATTACGACATGCTTTACGGCCCCTAACCATGTCAGCTCAGCAACTTAGTCACTCTCCATTCAAGAAAGGCCAAGCGGAAACCACAACCGAACCTAGAACCAGACCAGTAGGGCGGAACAAGGACTCTAAGATATCTAGTCCGATCCTCTCCGCCTATGATACATGCCGACAAATGAAAAGCCGATGTACCAGAGAGAATCCGTGCTTGATATATGAAAAGTCTCAGAAAGTCTGTAACTACGGCCCCTATAATAGGCATGGTCGGCCCAAAAGCAGCAAGAATAGGCGGAAGCGGATATAGCAACCCCTAGACACGAACAAGAAGCAAAGGAGCAAGCCACAGGGAGAAGACAACGGGGGTATCATACAGTGGATCTAACACGAACGGTAACAGTCACAACTTCAACCACAGCTGCTCTAGCCGGAGCTCAACATAATCGAGTTTGAAGCCGACATAAAGTACACAGTTGATCCCACAATAGCCTTAGGTGATAGCAACAAATTCACTAGGGATATTAGCGGTGGCCATATGCTTAGTATAACTTCGGGTCTCCTCGACTCGTTGATTGCAAACGATAGCACGGGCTAGAATCATGATATTTGCTTTTCTTAGGTATCATCAACCGATTCACCGTATTCACACATATTTTGTTGAGCTAACACTTTTATTTCGCTTCTTGAATACAGACATCCCGTTGGCTTTCTAAACACCCGCTTTCCCTAAATAACCCGGGACGTGTCTTCCCACCGAATCGAGCGGTCGGCCTTGATGGCATTACATTCCTATATAACAACTTAGCTCTATCGTGTCACTCCTATCAATCATCATTTCTGCCTTACAAGCGAGCGATACTTAAGCCTACCATGTCGAGAGGCCTGACTGAATCTCAACAGAGTGGGAAAATTGTACCAGCGAAATGATGTACACTAAAATTGAAATGGCGAAAAATTGATCTTGTACGAGCACGGCTGTACAGCAGGGGTCGAAATCAGATTCACCACTTGAACACAGAGGTTCTTTTCGGAACGTCAACCTAAAACTCACTATGCCTATTATAGTTTACTCTGCCCCTCTCCCTTGATCTTGGCAGTATCCTGATACAGTCGTATATAACAGCCCATAAATAGCCTTTGTATTAAGCTTGTACAAGCTACGGTGTTTCTAGAATGTCCGTTCTGCAAACAAAGCAAACAGAAGGGGGGCCTGCTCTGCCGAGCAACCTAGCCACAATTACCATTCTAGTGAGCTATTTTGGACGGCATACAGTACTAGTGGGTTTGTATTTTTACTTTCCGATAGGTAACATGCCGCGCATCCCTCCTGGGAGGGTTACAGTGCATATGGAGAGCTCGTCGTTATGCAGCTTTAGTCCGCGTACGCTTAGGCCCTACCGGTGACCCGTTAAACCAATGAGTAGCTGTTTATCAGTTCAGCTAGGTACGGTATCTCCAATGGCCCTAGCACACGCTAGCCTTTGGAGAGGAATTTATTAACTGCATATTAAAGCATAACAACTTTATCGTCAGCACGCCACTTTAATATCTTCAGCTCAAGAATTCCCAGCCACTACCAGAGTTTAAGCGCCGTGCTGCAGGATTCCCTTCTGGGGCACGGCAAGGGCTCGTACTATCGGACCCGGCCATTCCCTCTTGGGTTTATATGATAATGCTGACATCAAGTTCCGTCGCTCTTCTGGAGCTGAATCTGATAGTAGCATCTTTAGAGAGGGCATGTCCTGTCGCTTCGTACTATCGGGTATACACTAACCATTTACGCCACCCTCGCGGCCTAGGGGTTCTCCTATTCCCGTATATGCGTCGAAGCCATTATTTCATTTCAGCTCCGAGTGATCTATTTCCTGCAGGTGAGATTGGCACATGGCTCGGTCATATCCGAACCCACTTCTCCATGGTTTATTGTGAGATTAACGTAGGTGTAAGCACTAGAGCACAGCGCCTAAACCGCTGAAGCACTAACATCGATTGGATTGTCGGTGGCGATCTGAGTAGCAAACAGAATTATACGTCAATAATAGCCGAGAGAAGGTATCTCTATTAGCCTTCGTATCACGGTCCCGTTTGTTATATAAAGCGTCTATATCCTACGAGTATTGGAGCTTGTCTCCTCCGCCTAACTCGACAAGACACTATTTCTCTATTAGAGCATATACTCTGTAGCCTGCAGCACTCCTACACTATCCTAGGTCCTGACATACTAGTCAACCAGCATCCTGTATGTATGCCACCACAAGCTCTTTAGGAGTATGCTGACCCTTGCAGCGCTACAATGTCCTACACTATCCGTCTCCGTATCGAGAACAGCACCTCGGACGCCCTCACAGTTGTCGAAAAAACCTGCTGGTACTATGCCAATGGATGCACCTGGACCGAGAACGACGGCCAGCATGTGCTGTTCATGGGAGGCAGCGGTACCTCTGGAATGCTTCGCTTTAAATCCTCCTCCGGCGAAATATTCACCACCGTCGTGGGCATCCACAATTACAAACCGTGGTGTGGTTTGCTGTGGGGCCTGGGGGAGCAGGATACGGCACTGAAGCTGCATCCGGAATTCTACAGCGGGGGCAAGTATTCGCACGCGGCGCCTGAAGGGTGTTACAGCCCCGCGACGCATGCTACAAGGGCTTCGATTACTTTCGAGAGGGAGGATCAAAACGAGGTTTTTGCTGCTTTGAAATACTATCCATCCTAGGTAGTCTAGGACAGGCGTGTTTGCTAATTTGCCGTCGGGTAGGGCGGCAGATATGTTAGGTACTGGTTGATCTGCTCTGGGTCTAGATAGGAAGCCTTACTTCCGCACTCTATTCTCATCTGTAACAAGAATGCATCAAGAGTGAATAAGAAAAAGAAGATATTTTTAACGGCCCGTTAAGTCTGAAAGGACTACTAGCACAATACACTAGACTCCTGTCATTTCTAGATCTATCATCACCCCTGATACGGCCGAACGGACACTACAGAGATGAGTATTATTTGCGACTTGTCATGAACTGAAGAAGCACTCTCTCCTGGTGTTCTCGAAATTACTACTCCTGCGACTGAGGTGGCAAAAAAGTCATGAACCGGAGTGGGCATGCGAATTTCTAGAAGACCAGTGTTTGGATTATAATTCCACCTATGCCTGTTAGCTACACGCAGCCATTGTCATTAACACCAACAGCATACCGTACTTTATCGAGGGTGTGGTCCCAAACAGGTTGGTCGTTTTCCAATTTCTTGAGGAGCTCTGAATATTGATCCCGTACTAACGTCACCGTTTTGTTGTGGGAGATGGGAAACGTCGACCGCGAAGATCGCCGAATATTGTCATAGCATGATGTACAGCAAACGCGTCTGATATCTGCGGGCGCTCACTGGTCGGTGGCGGTGTTAAAGGGAAAGTGAGTCGCCCCACTATAGAGAAAACGTAGAGCAGAGAGCAGTCATTACTCACAGGAGGGCGGTAGAGCACCTATCTACTCGCCGTTGCTTACCCTTGTTCACGCTTAGTGAGCAGGTGAAGAGGTTCTGGGTGTGAAAGATCCGGGGCCTGCTGGGTATTAGGAAATGCATGTGATTTCGTATTCCCGGGAGCGTCTCCTTGGCATCTGGAATTTTGTTTATCTATATAGAGATCAGGTCCGTTGGAAACATGATCTTTATGATTCAAATTCTACGGCATTTGTGTATTTAAAGGAAGGTCCAGATTTGGTCTAGCTAGAATAATAGAACAGCCTTAAATACGATGCAGATACTAGGCAATGACGTTACCGACCCTAGGATTAGTTTTAAATGAACTGTCTACCTATAGCTGACCTATCTTGCCTGCGATGTTAACTCTAGTGCTTGAGATCTGATTTTATGGCAAGACAGTCCTAAATGGCGGGTAAGACAGCTTACTGATTTGTCCGATTCGGGCATCGCATATTGATCCTTACTAGTAGCCTCTATATAAGGTTCTTCTAGTGCGCATTTATATAGCGATTAAACGCACTAGTTCTGTACCGTAGTCTTTATCTATAGGAACATCGAAATATACTTGATCACGTGTAATCGCTTGAGTTCCTACTAGCGGCGTTGTCAGTCACGTGCGTGGTCTAGCTTTCTTACGTTAGGCGAATTGTCTACTAGCAGAATGTCCGGTTGTAATTGCTTCGAGGTTTGAGTACAATTACACGACCAAACCCTTGGTTAATAGGGCTAGGCTCTAGTAGTAGTGCTGTAGTACCTATATAGAAGCATAAGTCGTGTTCCGCGTATAAGTGCGGTTGGCATATAACAGTTATAACAAAATTAACTTACCTTCTGAGCCTTGAGGCATCAAACCGATGCCTGAGGCCAAGTCAACATCCTCAGTCAGGTAGAGGTCCTGACAGTGAGAGGGAACCGGAGAGACCGATAATAACGATAACTAGGTCGTATTCGTGGCTAGGCAACCGAGAGCTATTCTATGACGCCGGGGCTATTGTCAGGGCCCCGACCTGCCAGGTGCCTTATGGATGCCTGAAGATATATAGCGTGTTGAAATTACACGATGAATGACGCTACGGAAGCATGTATGTCAAGGCCAACGAGGTGGTTTAGGTCTGATCTCTCTCTCATGAGAGAGAGATCCTATTTAATGAGAAGCATTTCTCCTGAACTATACTCTACATGGTAGGTCAATGCTGATCATGAGCTTCATGCTTGGCGAAGCAGGCATTCCATGCCTGGAGATGCCTGGATAAGCCATGAATCTCAACATAGCGAGCTTTGGCCCTCGCATGGAGGACCAGCAATTAGTCTCTTAATACACCTGTACGTACATTCGCCGATAGACTCTACTTCCCGAACTTATACTGCTACCCTAGGACCTCGCAGGGCCCTAACAGCTATGTAGTGTAACCTCGGATAGAGCGGACAGAGCGGGGAATACGGCATCGAGGGTATACCGGCGCTTTATAGGTGTGAAGGAGGCCGGCGGTACTAGAGACGAATAAGGCTTACTAGCAGAGAAAAACCTAGATAGCTTCGTAGCATAGTACACAGAAACTCCCTTAGGGAAGGAGTAGGAGTATCGAACTAAAGCCACACGATACCGCTGCTAGCTAGATCATTCCAGTGGTTCTGCTTCTGTACAATTACTATTCTAGCCCGAGGAGCAAGAACAAGCTAGGGTTCGGATCGAGCGGCATCTCTAATACAATAAAAGGGGTAGTGCGTCGGGCTGCAAGCTAAGGCGTAATAGTCGGTGGGGGCGAGAGGGAAAGGAAGGGGGCGGCGATAAGTGCAAGATAGAGGACTTCTAGGGAGGGGAAGAAGGAGAAGAGAGGTCGAAAGGGCGAGGTCGGGTCTTTTATGTCGAGGCGACGTCGGGAGAGGTTACAAAACAGTGTATTGGGGCGATAAACCTAGAAAGGCAAAACTAACCGGATACAGTAATTCACAGGTCCCCATTTTACTCCTAAAAAAAGCATAGAGCGTATTTGGAAGAAAGATATATTTTGCTCTAGCACACCTTCACGACACCAAGATTTGGCCTTCTTTTCGCCTACAAGCAGTCACGTTTCAATTCGACCCTAATTCTATTGGAACATTTTTTTAGTGGCTAAGTTAATCTATTAATGTCTATTATTTCTCCTCGTATGTCATGCAAAGAAAGTGTGTCGTTGGATATTGAAGATGAAGGCAGCTGTAAAAAAACACGTCTTATTGCTCTCGTCAAATATTTTACATGCCCTGAAACGAAGGAAGTGAGAGGAAGATGTACCTTTGTGGGCAGAATACTCCTGTTGTAAGAAAACTTAATCTATGATGTTGCTGTTAGTCGACTTTCCGCGTGATCCGTGCGAAATTTGGCTTCTCCATACTTGTAGTATGTTTTTAAACCACTGGTAATGCGATTTTCCAAAATTTGAGACATTTTATGAAGGAATAGGTTTGTGGTGAAGAAGGCGGGTTTGGGAAACTGGCAATAGTCTAGGGTGGCAGTTAGTCTAACCCAACACCTGAAGGCGGTGGGGTTCGACGGCCCAAGTAAGTTAATTCCAACATCAAAACCCCTGAGAGCTTGGCATAAACACATTGCACAGGTCCCCAGGATAAGTAGAATCACACAATCACAACTCTCTCATTGGATCCTCCACTCACTGGGTATACGGTAGAGCCTTGGTTTGGCAATTGCTTTTGACAGTTGAAATCATTAGTGGCGAAACCGTTCCCAAAAGCAATTTCTGGAGCACTGCCTGGTCAGACAGCCGCAAAAACCAATTATCTGAATCAACGGTTCCTCTCGTACTAAATTGAATTATTTAAAACTTTCAACAACGGATCTCTTGGTTCCGGCATCGATGAAGAACGCAGCGAAAGTAAGATTGCTCTATACAAATTCTTGCTTTGCGCATTATTCCAAATCCAAATCAACCATGGGACATCGGAGCCCTAATGAAGTCTCTCTACCCATCGATATTCTGTTGCTCATTGCCGACTATTTGCGTCCAGGGCACTTGGTCCAGTTCTTACGAGCGATCCCTGGGATTGGGCAATATTTTGTACCACGACACGTTAGTGACCGAGACACGGAAGGGAATACTCTCGTTCATCTACTTGCTGTTGGTGGCGATGTCGCATTACTCGATTTCATCAGCACGGTTCCCGGCGTAGAACTTGATCTTCCCAATTTTTCCGGCGAAACGCCATTGTGCTTGGCAGCGAAGTTTGGAAATGAGCAGGTCGCCAAATTACTTCTGGCGAAAGCTGTTGCAGATGTGAATTCAAAAAATCATGAAGGCATGTCACCTCTCGCATGGGCTGCGTGGAACGGGCACAGTCGAGTAGCCACTGCTCTGATTCAATGCAATGTGGATGTGATGGCAAAAAATATTTATGGATTCTCTCCACTCGCTCTAGCGGCAGAAGAAGGGCGTGAAGTGATTGTCGGTCTTCTTCTTAAGCACGAGAAGATTGAGCCAAACGTGCGGACCAATCAAGCAGCAACACAAACATCTTTGAGCGCAGGAGAAGGCCGGTCATTAGCCGCGACTGCTTTGATGCACCCGCAAGCTGTTGGAGTGAAATTAGCAGACCTCAGTGGCTTCACACCACTGATGTTGGCTGCATTAAGGGGTCACGACTGTATCGTGGAGTGTCTGCTTCGAAGACATGATATTGATATCAACTTGAAGGATGATAAAGGTCTCACCGCCATTGCCCACGCAGCCTCCGAAGGGCATGAATCTGTCGTGATGCAATTTTTTCGAAGAGCAGATCTGGATATCAACTCGACGGATGGCAAGCACTATACCCCTCTAGCGTGGGCCGCGTACAAGGGCCATCAAAGAGTCGTGGGGAGGCTTCTTCAGCATCCTGATATTCAGGCAGATTTGGCAGACCATACGAATGCCACTGCACTGTCTCTAGCCGCCAGCAAAGGACATGATGGAGTTATAGAATTGCTAGTCGCACTAGAGTGTGTTAATCCAAACTCAAAGGATGATAGTGGCTATTCTCCTTTGGCGATAGCAGTTTACAATCGTCACACAGCAGCAGTGAAAGTACTGTTCCAAAGAAACGATTTGGATGTCAATATCCAAGACAACGATGGCTTCACTCCTCTTATGTGGGCGGCACAAGAAGGATACCAAGATATGGTCAACCTCCTTCTTCAGCGTCATGATATTCAGCTATCCCCAAAGTCAAATGAAGGTTTCACGGCTTTGGCTTTGGCGACATCTGCAGGCCATGAAAGTGCAGTGAGGTTGTTGCTACAGCATGACAGCTCGCAACTGTACACTGTGGACAAAAGCGGCGTTTCGCCGCTCGCTAGGGCGGCATACAATGGAGAACTGGGTATGACAAAATTGCTCCTTGGGCAATTTTGTGTAAAGGCGGACTCACGCGACCATCAGGGTTTTACTCCGCTAACCAGAGCTGCACAGAGAGGTCATGAACAGATTGTGCAGCTCCTTCTTGAACGACACGACGTGAATCCAAATTCCAAAACGGATTTAGGCTTCACACCTCTGGCTGTGGCTGCACTGAAAGGGAGCCACAATGTTACAAGAATACTGCTTGATCAACCTGGAGTCGATGTCAATTCGAAAGATGAAATGAATTGTACTCCTCTGTCTGGAGCTGCCCAAAGTGGACACACAGCCGTTGTGGAGCAACTCCTTCAAAAAAAAGATATAGAGTTGGCATCAACCGATGTAAACGGGATGACAGCCCTTGCATTTGCCGCCCTCTATGGTCATCAAGCGACGGCACGTTGTTTGGTCCGGAAAGGCGCGATGCAAGTTCAACCCAAAGGGGAGAACATAATGGCACCCCTATCTTGTGCGGTTTCTGGAAGACACAAAGCGATTGTGAAACTTCTTCTTGAGCAGCCCAATATAGATATCAATGCCCCCGACCGCCTGCAGTTAACGCCCCTTGGCCTGGCAGCGCGAGCAGGATCTCGCAAGATCGTCAAGCTTTTGCTCGAACGGGAGGATATCCAGGTGAACTCGACGGACAACAATGGTATGACGCCACTGATGTGGGCAGCGTCTGGAGGACACGAAGCTGTAATCAGACAATTGTTATGGCGGGCAGAAGTGGATGCAGACCGCGAAGCGAATGACGGAAGTACAGCCCTGCTACTAGCCGCTTCAAACGGGCATACGGAAGTCGTTAGACGACTCCTCACTCGAAAAGATGTCAATCCAAACCACCGATCCGCTTGGGGCGCAACACCGTTAGCACAGGCATCGCTGAAGGGGCATGTCCCGGTCATGAACATTCTTCTTGGACATAAGTCTGTTGCGGCAGACCTAGAAGACGAAGAAGGCGCCACACCATTGTTACTGGCGGCTTGTAAAGGTCACACAGCAGCCATACAATTACTACTATCCCAGGGCGATGTGAACGTGAACCATCGAGATGCTGATGGATTGACCGCACTTGCGTTGGCGACAGAAGAAGGCCATGAGGAGATAATAAGGATACTCCTTAGTCATCCAGATATTGAAATAGAAGCAAAAGACGATATAGGCAATAGTCCACTGTCTCTCGTGGAGAACTTTGGACGGGTTTGGCAAGCCTGACTGATGATACTGTATGTAGATAATCCTGGATCCATTTTTAAATTGAAACATGCTAGAGGGACACAGTGTGCAATGCGCGCGTCTTCCAGTAGCTTGTTACCATTTCATGTCTGAGCATAACTTCAAATACGGAAAAACCATTTCACGGTTACGGTTTGAAAACCACTCAGTTTATACAGGCCAGAGACCGCATAATTCAGATGAACATACCAAAAGCCTTTTCTCGATCCCGTAATTGCTGCCAAGGAATTAACAAGAGCAACAAGGCTATGAAGCTGCTCAAACCTGTGTGAAGATCCTCTGGGCCGAGTGCCGAGTCTACCGTCGTATTCATACTCCAATTGCCGTCCTCGATGGCTCATTCTAGGACATCAAGGTCTCCGAGAGCTATCTAAACTTCTAAACTGGCACGCAAGCAACTTATCTACGCTAGCTTGTACGATCTAGAACCTTACATTGTTCCGTTACCCTATGCTGCGATATGGAGTGGTGCGCTGGGAGCTGCGCTCGAGACGCGGGATATCTAGGTGATTGACTCTATATTGTTAGACGTAACACTTGCTCCTTTCTGCGGGTAACACTGGCGTTTGAAGGTAAGGTCCTGATCTACGTGCTTGTGACCCCATGAGCCTGGCAGAGCGTATTAAGGTGTCCTCAGTACTCACCCCTTCCGCTGTGGAGGTAACATCACTGGAAGACATAACAAAAGTAGCCAATGTCATCTATCTTCATGGATGCTACATGACCAAATGCTTCGCCAACGGGGTCTAGCTCTCCATCTTCACCGGTCCGTAATTCATCCAATGCTGGTCCGTTCTTGCGTGCGTCAATGATAAAACAGCACTACCCGACTTCCATGAACATGCTCTAATGTCTATTTCTATATTCATGATTCCGAAGCACAAGTATACTGGATGCAGCAAGCATGTGTGATGTGGTTCCTCGTCTGCTACCATTCCCTCAGCCAACTAACGCTGTTGTATGGGCGGTGAACCCCACAAGAATGAAAAGTTTCGCTCCTTAACTCGAGGGTCGGCTCTCTCGACAGAAAGTGTCTTTTTTGCCTTGATAATGTGGGTTACTTCATGTAAAGTACCCAAGCTGACCGAATCAGGCCTTTTAGCATATCGAGGGTTGAATTATTCAGCGCAATAGTAGCTACGCGCCTAATATGATATGGATAAGCTGCGAGCTGTTGGGCCAACTAAAATACTGTGAACATTATCAAGAGCATCAGCAATTTGATGTTTTCACATTGAAGCAAGGTTTGAGCCAAAATTTGCCTGCTTGAACAATTCTTATTATTTTAAATTTGACAGTGGCTTCATTGATCTTCTCAAGAAACTATTCCTTCTTCTTGTTCAGAGCCTCACTATTGAGAATGCCAAAAGCTGGTACTTCCGAATACCTCAGAGTACGATAGATAACCGGGATAACTTTGTAGCTTCAGCATATTAATTATTATATCTGCTTCCCATCGGGTTGTTTTGGGTACTGCTGCCTCATTTTTGCAAGTTGGTACTCCACTTCCTTATTCTTGAGTTCTAAGTTGCAAGCCTTCTGGTGAGCGATCTTGACGTGTTCAATCAGAGAACCGCCTTCTCACACCCTGGCGGTGAATGGAAGTACAACAGGCGAGAATCAAATAGAAGGGGTCCTTCACTTCCCAAGTGACATTTCCCTACAGCATCACCGCAACCGCCAGGATGGCAGCAGCACCCATGAGGCCAGTGGCGATCACACCAGACGGAGCAGCAGCACCGGGTACACCGCTGCCAGAGTTCGAGTTAGAGCTGGAACCGCCGCTGGACGTCACTCCAGTCGGCATGGGTCCAGTAGCAGTAGCATAGTGGCTGGAGACCCAATCCTTGACGCTGTTGGGCAGGTCCTGGTACCACGAGGGGTAGTGGCCGTTATGGATCTCGCTGAAGATGGACGAGCGGGCCGATGGGTTGCCAATCTGCGAGAGGAAGGACATGGGGACAGCGGTAACGAGAACCGACTGGATAGAGGGAGGAGGCATGTCGGCAGATAGGCCAGACGGCATGTTGATGCTGGGAGCCGCGGTCATCGAAGGGAAGTTGTTGGAGTCCAAGTTCAATCCAGTGCTGGGCGAGTCCGAGGGATCAGGAAGATAGGCGCTGTAGTCTGTTGGGAGGTTGCTGTAGGCCGTAAGGTAGTCCATATAGTTGGTGTCGGTCTCCCTGGTATATTTTTAGAATGGATGCTTGAGGCATATATATAGAGGGAATCAGGGAAAACCTACAGGCTGTTGAGCTGGCTCATCAGGCTGTTGTAGTAGTCGTCGTAGTCGCCCTGTCTCTTTTCGACCTCAGCAGCAGCCAGGGCCGAGAGGAACAGAATAGCCAGAGTCTTGGGATGCATTTTGATGGATAAACAAGGGAGAAAGGAAGAAAAGACACAAGAAAAGACAGATGACCAGTGGATATAAATGAAAGTGCGAAAACTAACAGCAAAACTTCTTCGAAAACAGGGGCTGCAGCGCCTTTAGAACAATCCGCCAAGAGAGTCAGAATTGAGCTCCAGTGAACCCTGATTCCTATCCAATCCGCCACTTTGTCAGCCTCTGGGATCATGTCTCTGCTCGTATCACTCCACCAAACCCAAATCCAAGCTAGGCAATCACGACGGGCCATTAGTTAAGGCAAAAGGAACCTGTCGGTCCTGCAGGGTCAAAGTCTAATCCAACTAAGAAGTGTCCCAATCTACTGGAGAGGGCCGTGTTTCCAGAAAGAATAGACGAACGGATATGTTTTTGGTAACTTGGCACCTGAAAAGGACTAGCGTGGCGGGTGTGGCTTCTGGGAGGCTCGTATTCCAGGTGTACATAGGGGTGGGCGGGCTCTGGTAGGGTTCGGTCGCCTGTATAGCCCAGCGTGATATGTTGTGGGTCCACTGCAAGTGGAATCGACTAAGCTCAGATAAAGTTTTAGGGGATCCCATTAGTGCTAATCAAGGCAACGTGGTATTGGGTCGGTTTACAGGCACAAAATAAGGAATTCCAGAAGTTGTTTAGAAGTGGTAATCGTGTGCTACTTTGGCCAGTACGTTTTCCGGCTTGAATTAGGGCTGCGTTGTCTGCGGGCGTGGACCCTGGATCGACAGTTCTAACAAGTGTGGGTCTTAGCGGGAAGATATACGAGGTTGCAGTTGGTTTGAAAGGTTTCAAGACTGAATACGAGCACCGCAGATTTTTCAGACGTTCCGACAGGCCCAGATTCGATTTAGCGTCGAGGTTCCTGTAATTTCGTCCAGGACAGAAGCCATGTCCCAATACGTGTTCCTAAATTAAACAATTGGCAAACAGGGGCTATTCTCGACGTCGGGGTCCTCGGGACCATCAGTGGCATTCCAATCTCTGTCGTAGGACCCTTGGCTCGAGTTGTTCATCAAATTAGAAAAATCTACCAGCCGGAGTGCAATCCAATATCATTATAGACTAAATACATTTTTTCAAGTGGGCTCAAAAAGAAGAACATATAAAAGCGCCGGGGGAGGACCAATAGAAGACTCTGTATGATTCATCCCGGGGTGGCTCGAAAGAGTTGCCTACATAGGCTTAATAAAATATAAGCTGGCACGACATCCATCATCTGCAATTCTGAGCAACGATATGCTTCATAGTTTTCGTGCTTCAATGGCAAGTACTGCTGGAAGCGTCGAAGTGTGTTATCAAGGCTGATCCAATGGAAGTTCAGCTCTGTGCTCCACACTGAGGGCAGAATCGGCTGAAGACAGCAGTCCCGCACTGGCCACAATACTTGGAAGCAGTTGCTGTGGCATTGGCTTCCTTAGGAGGAGGTGTGCCAGCGAGGAATGGGCCCGGAATCTCAGGGGAAACAGGCTGCGGCGGGGCATTTGTGGGCTGAGGCGCAGCGTAGGGCTGCTGGAAGGGCTGGGTTTGCTGAACAGGAGGAGAGTTGACGTATGTAACGGTATGGTGACTGTAGCGCTTGCGCTTGACGCAGAAGATGATGAGTAGGATCCAGGCAGTGAGCTTGAGGACACCGCCAATCACGAACATGGCAACAGCGCCATAAAACTCGCCCATGTTTGTAGTGACACAGGAGTAGTCGTTATAGTAGGAGCTGTAGTAGGAGCTGTCGTAGGAGCTATAGGAGCAGTCATTGTATGAACTTGAGACCCATGCGCCCATGAGAGCACCACCGATGATGAAGCAAACGACAGCGCCAATGAAAACGCCGATGGGCCACCATTTGTTGAGCCGTGAGGGCCGCGAAGCTCCTGTGTCTTGTTGCATGGTTGATAGATATGGTTCTCAAAACGAATGATTAAGTTGATAGACGGAAAGAAGAGAAATAAAGGAAGGACTAGAGCAATGTAACTAAACGGGGCCCAGGAGCTTTTAAGGCATTTGCATCTGCGTAAGGGCCCATTCAGCCCCATCGCCGCTAAAATTCAGGCGTGGAATAACGTTCTGAGAGTCTACCACCGTTAACGCCAAGTAGAGCATGGGGCTAGCCTGGTGTAGATCCCCCTATTTTGGTGGTCCATCTCGTATCCAGGAAGACAACATGGCATGGTGTCGATCTCTTAAACAATCATTTTGCTCAGAAACCCTTCCCAGAACTCGTTAGAAAATTCCCAACATATTTTCTATCAACCTACATGATCTGCAACGTCACTTTGTAAGAATTCCTAAATTTATGAAAGGACATATCCCATAGGAATCTATGCTCCCCACAGAGTTAGGACATAATCGCCAAGGATCGGCTCAATGCAGAGCCTCCATGGATTTATTGCTCAATCAGAAGAAGCTGTCGATCCATCATCGTATTTTGAAAAGTGGAGCAGTCCGCACATTCGCCTCACAAAGACACCGCCAAGTGGAGTGGATTCTCTTTCCGAGTAGCACTCATGACAAACGGCCTTTGGTTCCCTGCGTTTTCCCGGGCCTAAACCACCCCTTCTTAACCTTGAATCATGAAGCCCGCAATCACGCGTTATCTAAATAGTGAACTGTGGATGGCACGATGGCAGTCTGACATAGCAGACGGGTCGATATCAATGGAGAGAAGACTACCAATCACTCCCATGCCCACCGTAGGCGTAGTGAGTAGTCTCAGGAAGCGACTGCTGTACTAATCTTGAGGCTATATTCTGAATGAAGAATCTGGTGGAAAAACTGTAGTCATATTGAGGATGGTAGGACGCTGTCCCTAGAAGGAGAAGACTGCATGCAAGTTTCCTGGGGCATTTGCGATACCTCAGGCCAACAATACGCTAATATTACGGGTTCCACGACTACAATGGGGAGGTGCGCGCCTACCAGGTGCCCGGCAGCGTGGACAAGCCATTGGAACTGGAAAGCGACCTATCAGATCGAGCGTGACGGCCAGGTCCTGAACCATACGACCGCTCTAGACCTCAGGCGGTAGCCTACACGACCCATAACAGCGTGATATGCATCGGCAAGGAAGGGGAGATAGATGGCAGTATGTGGCCGGCGCGATATACACGAAAGATAGCAAATACATGACCTTGGTAATGCTGTATCTAAGCCCTCCTTCTATTCTCATGATTTAGGACGCAGCGATAGCATTCTTAGAAGGTTTACTTGCTTATTTCACTTCTAATGGAACGTGAGTCACGTATTTCTTGGCCCTCGTATTTCGCAACGATCGATAGCTTAGTCTGCCCCTTTCTTACCGGTATATCTACTGTACCCTGGTCAGGTTTTCTACAAACTAGCTAAATTACACTAGCTTACGCCACCGGTCCAATTTATAATTACTGTAATTATTACTGTCAGTAACAAGTGACCTTCTTCACACCATTATAGCAGCCATTTTATACGGAAAAATCAGCAAAAATTTAGTAAAACATGTCTCATTATTAGACGCAAACAGCGGGAAACCCCTCAAAAAACCTGGCGACGTCGAGGTCTTATTGTAAGCACATCTTTCACACTTCGTGGGATGATATAATAAAGGAATTGATTCGATCGAAGTGAGGTAATAGACAGTACGATAGGGAAGCTGAAGAATAGCTGGAGTAGCAGCCATTAAGTGATCAATCGTCTAGAGTAGTTCAACGTGAGCTTTTTGCTTGATATTTATCATTTACTTGCTATATCCTACATCCTGCCGACTTATAGTCCTGGGTATCTTATAGCATCAAGAATCGTGTCTTAATCTCGAAACCAACATGAGATGCATTAGAATACGCGAAGATAGGCAAGTATCGTGATCTTGCTGGTTATTGTGACCTAGACCTGATATCATGATCTGGACTGGTACATATGTGACGGGATGCAATGGACGTGATAAAATTGCTTGACGGCATTAATTTGTAAAAGCCTGGCCAGTTACATCATAGGGAAATACGATATATTTATTGCTCGGCTAGATATTAAGTACTGAAAGGGGAATGGCACGATGGCAGTCTGGCATAGCAGACGTGTCGATATTAACACAGAGCATACAACGAACCACTCCCCTGATCGGTCTGAGTCGTAGGGTGTGGCTTCTGATGGAATAGACCGCTTAGAGCCTGATACTGTATCATGAAATCAAGAATTCGAGGGAGACGCAGTCATGCAGTGGTGCATGCCTGGATGAGATGGCTTCCTGTGGAGTAAACTGAGCTGAATATGGTCCTAGGCATTCTGCCACCTGAGACCCCTAATGTGCTACTGTCACGTCCTAGCTATAGCCAGGATTAGGCAAAAGGCACAAGCAATGTATTTTCACATGTTTTCATCTCTTAGAGGCTACATAAGCGAATAACTTTCCTAAGGCAGGGGCAACTAGCAAAAAGGATGGTAATGCTAGATAGATTTTAGTTGCTAGCACTAGCATCACAGAATAGATGGCTAATAAATGATTTACGTATCACGCGGCTTAAACTGTTCTGCCTCCGCGCCCTTATCAAGCGGCGGCACCCCGATCAGGAAAATCGCGACCGCGGCCTAATCTGGTACATACAGTTACATATATACACAGCCAATATAGATCGTCAGAGTCAAAATAGACAAGAAAAGGCACTTGTTTACTTAGTGCTCGGAAACGAAGATACCGGCCATACCCATTCCCTATTTGAGTGATTAGTATATCCCAATGGCAGATTCACAAGAAGGAAGAGCAACTCACAGTTCCAACACACATGGAGGTCACGGCGACGCGCTTGTCCTGGCGGCGCAGCTCAGAGAGAGCAGTAACGACCTGGCGGGCACCGGTAGCACCGAGGGGGTGGCCGAAGGCAATGGCACCACCACGGGGGTTAACCTTGGACTCATCCAAGCCGAGCTTGCTGACACAGTAGACACCCTATGATAACCAGAATTAGCCACGCACAGCGATAACCAATCACAAAAAACAAGGCCAACATACCATGGAAGCAAAAGCCTCGTTAATCTCAAAGATATCAACATCATCCTTGCCCAAGTTGAACTTGCCCAAAATCTTAGGAATAGCAAGCGAAGGCCCAATACCCATGATCCGCGGCTCAAGACCAGAAACAGTCGCACCACAGAACTTAGCAACAATAGGCTGTCCAAGCTCCAGGGCACGCGACCGCTTCATAAGCACCAACGCAGCAGCACCGTCAGTAATCTGACTAGCATTACCACCAGTAGTAGCACTAGGCGTCCACTGCGGGAACGCAGCGCGAACCTTACCCAGCGACTCAGGAGTGGTACCATAACGAATGCCATCATCACGATCAACAACAATATCCTTAACCTCGCCAGTCTTAGGATCCTTAATCTGAGTCTTGACAGGCACGATCTCGTCATCGAGCCAGCCGGCCTTCTGCGCCCGCTCGGCCTTCTGGAAACTCTTCGCGGCGAAGGCGTCGTGCTGCGCGCGGCTGATGTTGAATTGAGATGCTACGTTCTCGGATGTTTGACCCATGGGCTGGGAGTTCTGACTGGCAATTGGGTGCGCCGTGATACGGGCGGACATCTCTGGTGCGCCGCCGTCTTGGTTCTTGCTCATGCTTTCGGCGCCGACGGCTACGCCAACGTCGATTGATCCTGCGGTAATTTGGTTCGCGATGTTTTGGATGGCCAACAGGCCGGATGAGCAGAATCGGTTGGCGATTGAGGCCGCTGCTGTTACCGGGAAGCCGGCTGCTAGGACTGCTGATCGGGCGACGTAGGCTGAGCCTGGGCAGAGGACGTTGCCAACACAGACATCTTCCACGAGACTGGGGTCCAGCTTGGAGTTTTCGCGGACGCTCTGGGGGTTTTGTTAGATTTCGGGTATTTATATGTGGTTCATTAGGGTTAATGTACCGTGAGGAGGGAGACTAGGAGGTCATCCACGGTGGTATCTTTCAATCCACCCTTGCGGGCCTTGGTGAGAGGTGTACGGGCGAGGTAGGTGATGACCTGTGGTTCAATTGATTAATTGGTGTATTTGTATTTGCTTTGTGGTTGATAGCATACAATATCATCGGGGTTCTTGGCCAGGAGCTTCTGGCGGGCAGAACCAGGAGCAGCCAGCTGGTTTGCGACAGAGCTCAGACGCTGTTGTGGTGAAGACATTTTGTATAGTTGTCAATAGGGGAAGTGAAAAGAAAATAAAAGACCGAATGCGCGACGATCATCATTTTAACCCGAGCTCAGATGAACCGCGGCTAGATCGTGACCGAGCCGAAAGGTGGGACAGGAACAACATTCGCTCCGAGGCCGGGATGGAGCCGATGGAACTGCCGGATTAATTCGGTCCGTGGTGTGTACCATACCGTATTGCAGTGTTCCTCGGTTGACTTTCTGGGGTTGTGATTGGTGCGTAGACTGTATCTGACATGTTTCAAGAACCCACTATCCCCTGCTGATCGCGTAATATAGAATGGGTAGTGTGAGAGAGAGGTGGGACAGAGTGTTCTTTTGAATTACATCTATCGTACATGTCAGTTCGACTAAAAGCGCAATAACTAGAATACCGGGGAGCTTACCCCAGAAACCAAGAAACAGCAAAACCGGGGAAGCCGCTGGGGAAAGCCGAGATTCGAATACGGGGGATTTCCGTATCTAACGGGTCTGACTGCCGTCTTGCCCGCTGTCAGGTAAAAATCTGTAAGGCGCAGGCCTAGCGTCGTCACAAACGGCAGATCGAGTCAGTCGAGCTTCCGTAGAGAAATCCCGAGGACTCTCCCAGCTGGTTATATCTGTCGCTCTAGCTTCCCAGCAATTTCGCCAACCCCAATCTTTCTATATGTCGGTTTGCGACACTCATTCTTTCCTGCGGACCTTGAACCATCGTTAATTGAGCACCGCAAGACAACGTGAAGAACAACTTGCGCCTGCCTCACTATCGCCATGGACGTGCTCTCTGAAATCGGCATCCCCACTGTGGCCTTGGCATCTGCCTTGTCCGTAGCTGCTGGTGCGTACCTCAATGCGAAACTCGCCATATCGACCGATCTGTCCCAAATTTCTGGCGATAAGGCGTTTGGGAAGCGCCTTGCGGAGCGCATTGCCAAGCTCGATGGTGCAACGACCATATACAAGATTATGGAGCGGGTGGTGGATGTTGAAGGCAGGGGTGCTTTGGATGCGCTCTGGTTTGAACATCAGACTTGGTCATACAGTCAATTAAAGGATTGTGAGTACTTCATTTCTGCCCACGAGTCGGGGTTTCATGGCTGCTAACATGGAGATTGCAGTGGTTGATAGAATGGCCGCTCTGTTGAAGACCCGTGGTATCAACACCGGTGATACAGTTGGGGTCTTCACGACCAATTCACCGGAGATGGTCATCACCCTGTATGCGTTGTCAAAATTGGGTGCAGTAGCAGCAATGATCAACACCAACCTCCGAGGTAACATACACCTCTCTACATCTACATCTGAAAAGATCACCACACTAACCCACCAACCCCAATCCAGACGACACATTCACCCACTGCCTCAACGTCTCAGGCGCCAAATCAATCATCTCAACTGCTGACCTATCGCAACACGTCCTCGTCGACATCCCCCACCTAACGATAAACTTAAACTCCTTCCCAGACACCAAAACAAGTCCAGTAGAACTGATAACCCCCTCAACCCTCCAATCCCACTCCCCGACAGGCCTAAGCGCAGCAAAGCGTACACCCAAGGACCTAGCCGTCCTAATCTACACCTCAGGGACAACAGGAAAACCTAAAGCCTGCGCAATCCACAACATGCTCACGCTGGTAACCTCAACGCCCCTCTCACGGGATGCAAACAACCCAACAAAATACTACCCTTTACGCATCTACTCCTCCCTCCCCCTCTTCCACGGCACAGCCTTCTTCACGGGGATCTGCGGCGCAGTCGGGAACGCAGGAACACTTTGTCTCCGACGGAAATTCTCTGCATCCCAGTTCTGGAAGGATGTGCATGATTCGCGCGCTACGCGTATCCTGTACATCGGCGAATTGTGTCGCTATCTACTCGCTACCCCTGCCTCACCGTATGACCAGGACCACAACTGCATCGTTGCAGCGGGTAACGGGCTTCGCGGTGAGATCTGGGAGAAATTCCGGGAGCGGTTTAACGTCCCTGAAATCCGGGAGTTTTATCGGAGTACCGAGGGTGTGGCGAAATTCGATAACCATGGTGTTGGCGCGTGGGGAGCGGGCAAGGTTGGCTTTTCGGGGCCTATTCGGAGGTTTTTGGAGGATGATACTTTTATTGTGAAATATGATACGGATAAGGAAGCTCCGTATCGGGATCCGAGTACTGGGTTCTGTGTCAGGGCTGGGCTGGGCCAAGAGGGTGAGGCTATTGGGCGGGTTAGAGATCGGGGATTGTTGATTGAGTATCTTGGGAATGAGGCTGCTACTGAGGAGAAGCTTCTCCGGGATGTCTTTCAGAAAGGGGATCTGTTTCAGCGGACTGGGGATTTGGTTGTTCAGGACCTGGATGGTTGGGTGAGGTTCCAGGACCGGGTTGGGGATACTTTCCGGTGGAAGGGGGAAAATGTTAGCGCTGGCGAGATTCGGGATCATATTTGTCGTATTGAGGGGGTTCATGATGCTGTTGTCTACGGTGTTAAGCTGGCTGGGTATGTTTTCTTCACGGGTGTTTTGTTGATGGGTTCCGTGCTGATCTGATTTCTGTTTAGGTATGATGGCCAGGCTGGTGCTGCCGGTATCACGCTTGAATCGCCTGCTGCTGAGGTTGAGTTGATGTCCAACTTGTATGTCGAGCTGAAGAAGAAGGGTGTTCCTTCTTACGCTCTTCCTCGACTTGTTCGCCTTACTGAGAAGTAAGTATTGTCGTCAGTGCTGATTGAGTCGCATGTTAATCATTCGTCTGTAGGGTTGCCACAGGCGTTACTTTCAAGCAGGCCAAAGGCGATCTGGTGAAGAAGGGCTGGGACCCTCGCAAAGACTGGGGAGGCGACATCCTCTATTGGCTGGACGGAGAAAAGTACAAGAAACTGGAGACACAGAATTGGTCGGAGATCGAAAATGGCAAGGCCAAGCTGTGAGATCGTTAACAGCATCGAAGCCTGCATTGTACATAACTATTGGCACATCGTGGCCTGATATCCCAGGACCCATAACTTTAGCGCAAGCCGGAAGAGGTAAGCGTCGCACGCCACCAAATTAGAAGTCGAATCAAATCCATAGATTGACAAGCATTCAAGCTCCAACTAGGCCCGAGCAGACCTAGCGGGATGTGGAAAACCCAGTTTACCTTTGCGATCGGCGCTTTCATTCCAACGCGACTGGCTCCCCCTCGATGAGGGTTTTGGCACGCGGGGCCTCAACGCGGCCTGGCTTATTTAGATCGCGCCGTCCCGCTTGGTTTTCTTTTTCTTTTTCGTTCTCCTTTCTGTATTCTCCGACCTCTATAGTCATGGATCAGGAACAGCACAAAGACCCTGGCCTCTCCACAGCGGAGGTGGACCGAGAAGGTCATCCCGACACGAGCGACCATCCAACAGCCCCAGACCAATTCGACGAGCGATACCGCACAACCCGCCTGGAAATCTGGGCTTATTACGCGTGCGTGGATCGTTGAATTGACCCTGTGCGCAAACTAAACCACAACTGTAGCTATTACATTGGGAACAACGGGTTATCCCTATTCAGTGGGTCTATCTTAATCTTCGATTTGCATTTAACGTTAACCGAAATGTAAACCGGAGAACTAACTTAAGCTACATCTTAGACTTCGCACCAACTGCGTTCCAAAACCTCCTATACCAAGCCGCGCCATATGACGGCTTCCTCCAATTCGCCGGCCGGCAACGCTCAATAAACAGCATCGTCCTCCTCTCGAACGGGATCTCCTTCGCCATCCAAGTCGTGGTATTCCTAGTAATAGGCAGTTTCGCCGATTTCGGCTATTGGCGCCCAAACATCCTAATCGGATTATCGATCGTCGCTTACGCCATCGGGTTTGGCTGGTTGGGCGTACACACGTCGGATAAATGGCATGTCGCGGTCGGACTGTATATGGTCGGGCTGATCGCGTACCAGACCACACTTACCTTCTGGACCGCTGCGTTCCCTAGTCTGGCGCGGAATACGTCTGAGCTCAAGGAGAAGGCGGATGCGTATTCTGCGGGCAGGATTTCCCGTGAGGAATATGATTATGCGGATACGATGATGCGCAGTAAACTTGCCAATGTGGCGTTTTATGTGCAGTCTGTTGCGGAGGTTTTTATTTTGGCGGTTATTGTGGGCATTATGTTTGGGTTGAGGGTTAATGATAGTGAAGCTAATAATAACTGGGGGTTGAGTGTGTTGATTGCTTTTGTGTCGGGTGTTTGGTTGCTTGTTTCGATTCCGTGGTTTGTGCTGGAGAAACGGCGACCTGGTCAGGATTCCGGGAATCGGTCGATTCTTGTTGCAGGCTTGTGGCAATTGTGGCATGCTATGAAGCAGATTTGGCATCTGAAGCAGAGTTTGCTATATCTCGTTGGTAGGTTTGCTCAGGTGGATGTGAACCTCTCGTTAATGGCGGCTGACTCTCGTTCTAATGCAGGTTATTTCCTTCTTGGAGATTCACTGAACACAACTGTGACTGTTATTGCGACTCTGCAGAATAGCATTGTGGCTTATAATACCTTGCAACTGACATATCTTCTTATTGTCGGTATTGCTGCACAGGTAAACCTCAATCCCTCACCAACGACATCAAAATCTAACAAACATACCTAGGCCGTTGGCATCTACGTATTCTGGTGGATCCAGCAACGCTTCAAACTTGGAACAAAAACAATGTTTAACACCATCGCCGTCGGAATCATCCTACTAGACGGCTGGGGCATGATCGGCATCTGGACAGACAAGTTTGGCTTCCACAACACATGGGAAGTCTGGGTACGTCCACCTCCACCTCAAATGCACAATCCATTAAACAAACCCTAATTCTCGGCTTATTTGCAGGTCTATCAAACATTCTACGGTCTCTTCATCTGCCCCTGGTACAGCTACTCGCAAATCATGATTTCAGAAGTAACGCCCCGCGGCCACGAATTCCTATTCTTCAGTCTGTTCAGCATAATCGGCAAGACATCCTCCTTCATCGGACCCATCGTCTCAAGTGCGATCATTGACGCCAGTCCGACTGGCAATGCCTCGACGCCATTTTACTTTCTGTTTGCGTTGAGCCTTGTTAGCTTTTTGATTCTGTTTTGGGGCGTTGATTTGAAGAAGAGTCAGATTGAGCAGGAGCAGTTCTTGTTGGATAAGTTGAGGAGGTTGAATGGGAGTCAATCTTCTGATGATAGCGTGGCTTAGAATTCTGTTTGATTGTTTGATTGTTTGATTGTATATCTGGCATGAGATTTGGCTTTGCTTCGGACTTGAGGCTCCGATTCGTGTATACTTCATTTACATTTTGTATAGTAAATCGGCTGCTATATATATATATTTGTCTAATATTTAAAGATCTACAAACATTTTATTTATCTCTATTTAGATCCTTAGAATACGTAGACTAGACTCTTTTTATGTACCAGTATATTATAGCGAGCAAGTATATTGCCGGATACCTGAGCCACTCTGCCAGACTACGAGCTGTCTCAGGATATGATAGATTTACTATTAAAGCACCGTGTATATTCCTAACTTACGCTGGCCCTACCCTGCCGCAGTTTTTTCATTTTGGTCTTATAAATTCGGTCCCCGAGGCGAAGTATCTCGGCCCCGAAAAAAGCAAAACTCCGACATGTTCGGTCCCGACCATTGCATATTTAAACCGAAGCGCGATGAACATTTTCCTATCAATTGATCATTAAATTGTTTTTCAAACATCAATTCTTATCTCCTATTATGGTGTCTTCCTTCAATACACCTCCAGTCATCGTTGTGGGCGCTAGCCTCGTCGGCCTGTCTGCAGCCCTATGCCTGGCCTCACACCAAGTACCAACCATCGTCCTCGAAAAGCATGCCGGAATCTCCGCCCACCCACGCGCAGTTGGATTCACTGCTCGTACAATGGAAATTTACCGCTCTCTTGGTATCGAAAATAAAGAACCTGCGCCAGACAACTTCGAGCTCAAACGCCTCCGTATCGAAAGCTTGACGGGGAAGTGGTTTGAACAGACCTCGTGGTCAGATACGGAGAAGAAGCGCGATGCCAAAGAAGTACCAGCACCAAAGCACCAGCAGAATCTCTCCCCTCCAAAGAAAGAATATTCGGCGTCTAGAGGAACAGCTCTCCCTCAAGACAAGCTCGAACCAATCCTCGAAGCACTAGCTCTGGAACTCGGCACAGATATCCGGCGAGAACATACCGTTCTCAAAGTCGAACAAGACCAACACGGGGTCATGGCCACAGTCCAAGACTCACAGGGCAAAACGCACCAAATCCAAGGCTCCTACCTCATCGCAGCAGATGGAAACCGCAGCACAATCCGCGAGCACCTCAAAATTCCCCGCCAAGGCCGCGGCTTCATGCAAAACCTCCATAGCGTCCTCTTCCATGCTCCACTTGAACAATACTCCAAAGGAATCGTCCAATTTGATATCGACCAACCAACCCTGAAAGCCTTCCTAGTCTCCTACAGCGATGGACGCTGGGCATTAATGTTCCGCGACGACATCGAGCGCGATGATACAGACCTCCTTTCTGCAATCCATCAAGCCGTCGGCGATTCCTCCATTCCGGTTGATATTATCACAACTGGTAGATGGGAACTTACAGCTCTAGTCGCTGATACCTTCCAATCTGGTCGTGTCTTCCTTGCTGGAGATGCGGCGCACACGCTTCCTCCTAATCGCGGCGGATACGGTGCAAACACTGGTATTCATGACGTGCATAACCTTGCTTGGAAACTTGCTGCTGTGCTTGGGGGACGGTCTTCGTCGGGGCTTTTGGATACTTATGATCTTGAGCGGAGGCCTGTTGCTTTGTTGCGTCATGATCAGATCTTTGTTCGTGCTGATTATAAGGTTCATCTTGATGCTAAGGCTGCTGTTGGAGAAAAGATTGATGATGATGCTATGGAGTTCGGGCAGATATATTTGTCTAACGGGTTTGTTGGTGTGAACGGGGATCTTCCTCGTGCGAGGAAGCCGGATGAGTGGGCTGGTCAGCCTGGGACGCATTTGCCGCATTTTTGGGTTGAGAGGGGAGGGAAGAGAGTTTCTATCTTGGATGTTATTGGGCAGAAGTCTTGGACGCTGATTTCGGCTTCTGAGGAGTGGGAGACTGTCTTGTTGGGTGTTAACGAGAGGTCTCGGAATACGATTCGGTCTGTTCGTGTGGATGACCAGTTGAAGGGGTTTCAGCAAGCTTTCTCCGTATGTGAAAATGGTGCTGCTCTTATTCGGCCTGATGGATATATTGCGTGGAGGTCGAATGGGATGCCGTCTAATGCGGTTGATGTTTTGAGGGAGGTTTTGGGTCAAGTTGCTTTTGAGGTGGGATTCACAGAGTAGAATATGTGGCGGTATAGGATATGTCGTGCTATTTCATGTATAAAACGGTTTGATTTGTGTACATACTATTGCCAGAAGGCATTATACCAAGAACTTTACTAGCCCTTCCGTAGGTCGGAAATTGGTATCAGAGATTAACTTTAGTATTGAAGTAAGAAATCGGTG
Organism: Penicillium canescens; assembly: GCF_028828765.1. Lineage (NCBI taxonomy): Eukaryota > Fungi > Ascomycota > Eurotiomycetes > Eurotiales > Aspergillaceae > Penicillium > Penicillium canescens. The sequence goes on along the minus strand of NW_026703963.1, from coordinate 765,289 downwards.
CATTTTATTAGCTTTGTTCGACCTGCGACAAAATTTACAGCCCCCTTCAATAGAAGCCTTCCCTATGAATTTGGGTCAGTGAAAACCCAGCAGCTCGTAGTCCATCAGTAGCCGAATCTCCGAAGCGAATGGGCCCACAAATAAAGACCTCTTTATCCCGAGGGAATTGTTTCCAGATCTGTGGAACAACACGGCCTTCGTGCATGGTAATCTCCCGACACGGCGTATTGATATATCCGACGTCAACCTTGAAGGTATGGGAGAATATGTCAATCCTGATCCTGACTGTCGCTGGCATCTTCTCAAGAGCTGACTTCATCAGCCCGACCATAATCTCAGGCTCTCTAGTGGCTAGAACAAGCGCAATATCGCCATCAATCCTGGACCCACGCTCAGCCAGTGCGCTCAGCATAGCTAGGAATGGCGTTATGCCAATTCCACCAGCTATCAGGAGCAGGTTGGGCTTGCCCTGGCCCATGCAGAAATCCCCTGTGACGCCAACGATGTCCGCAGAAATAGGCGTATCGAACAAGATAGCTTGACCCTGCTTGGTTGAATTGCGTTTTCTCAATTGGTCAAACAATGCACCTGTTATCGCGCCTCCCTTCACCTCACGCATGGTTAACTCAAAGCAGGTGGCGTTTCTCTGCTCGTGGGCACTTGAAACTGTCCAGGTACGAACTCGATCGTCGTTGATTGACCCAGGGGCTGAATTCGCCATGTGCTGATACTGAGGCGGGCCTATCCAATCCATAAAGTCAAGTACGATCGCTTGTCCTGGCCGAATTTTTAGGTCATCGGCGCCGACCTTTGGGACAACTTTGAATTTAAAAACAGCAAGATCGTCAGAGATCCGTATTGCCTCTTGAAGTTTTGCTTTGTGCTGCTGAGCGCCACCGATTTGTAATCCTGCCTCTTCTACCAGGTATTTGACCTTGGGACTGTATGGACTGCGCTCCACGACGGTACCACTCTGCTGCCGAACAGGGAGAGCGTCCCTCGCAAACACAAAACCCGTAATATTGACCGAGGTGAGACTGGCATGTCTAGTCAATATTTTCAGAGCAGGGGGACCGACAATGTTCTCGGCTGTACCCGTCAAGTAAAGAATATCACCCGTGGTGAAAGACACTATCGTCAGCCCCGCCAGTCCGCTGGCTTCAATATTCCCCAGGCTGGAGACAAATCGGTTTCCTGAATAGTCGGGGATGATCACAGTGCGGCCATTGGATGGGCTGACACGGATAAAACCTGGTAAGCCACTTCGGGCATTCATGCCTGCATGCGATGGATACATCTTTGACGTCGAGGCCTTTGAGTTAAAGACAGTTCCCATGAAAACTGTGTCTGCATCGAGAATGAATTGGATCACTTCTTCTGGTAGACGTTCCTGTGGCGACAGGTTTTGACGTTGATACACAACCTCAGGTTGTGTGTACGGATATGGAATGAGCTTGCGGATATTGATGTATTTTGGACAGTTTCTAGGATCGTATTAGCAGGTACCCCACGCAGTAGTGATGAATTTAGCGTTTTCTGCTCACCCTATAGCCTCGATGATTTCAAAGTCAATCTGGTACTCCAAATTTGTCCGACGCTTCACATTTCGTATACCTCCGGCGAACTTGTTACGCCTTCGCGTTGAAAATTCAATCCCCAAACCGGCAGTCAAGAATCTCCCGGGGGCTTCCTTTTGTTCCTCGTCGAGCCAGGCTTTGATTGTATCCAAAAGTGGATCACCATCCCACATTCGAACGTTCATAGAAAGAGTTCGTGGATTTGGACTTTTCACGAAACCAATATTGCCCGATGATCCAGCTACAATCGATGCCCAGGGCCGGCCAAATTCATCAAGAGTGGCGATAGGGATGAAAGGGAGCTTAGAAGTGTGAAAGAGGCGGTGCTGCTCAGGCAAGTAGTTAGTGATAAGCGACCAGCTATCGGCGATGGCACTGGCAAATCCTAGCTTGCGCTGAATCGAGAGCTCGCCTGGGTGCCACCCGTTCACGGCGTTCAGTGCTGTTGTAGCCATGGCGGGTGTGATGTGAAGAACTATCGAGGGAGTGTCGTTGAGACGTGTAATGGTCAGTCTATGGTTAGTTATATTATTACATCTTTTGCATTTTGTTTGACAAAGTGCCGAAATATTTCTGAAGTCATCTCGTATTCATGAGGTATAATCCACGTTGGTGCAGACGCCGAAAGATGACAAATGCCGCCTCGGCGTCTGAAGCTCCCTTTACAATAGAGAAGTGACCAGGGTAACCCTAACATTGGATGATTATGATGATTATAGCAGAGTAGCTTCTGAGTCACATAGGAAAAATGCAGGATAGAACTACCTACCCTTTCTAATAAATCTCTGCCAGGATGCCGCTTGTTATGAACCGTGCAGATGCGACCTGGGAATGATGACATAGATGTCATCATGCGGGATGCAGGCTACGTGTCGATTCGTAAGCAACTGGGCATTCATTCCCCGCAGGTTCGTATAAGAATGATGCGTGTAATCTTAAACTGAACGTCCTCGTATTGTAATTTGTTTGGTATTTGTGCTCGGCTGACTCCAAATATCTCGAACCCTCAAATCCTCGAGCTTGTAAAAAGACCATCTCACCCCTCGGGACTAATTACCATGACTACAAAGAATATGGCAGTCTACCACTACCTTGATATCGGCAGACTAGGCCGGGGAGAAGTTGTCAAGTGAGTACCATACCCCTCCTGAAGGATCCTTACAAGCTTCACCACCATGCATTTGCACCGCTTAAGCTGATTTCACAAAGACTATTCATGAAGGATGGTGGTATCAATTTCAAAGAGGTCCGTTATGCATACGACAAGACCTGGCCTAAGATTAGCAAGATTCTCCAGGAGCAAGGTATCACGAGAACAGGAAAAGTGCCCGCGCTTGAGTACCAGGGCTTGATCCTCACGCAGGTCTGCTACAATTTCTTCTTTTTTACTGCATTTGGTTGGATTCTAATTTGGATTCTAGCATATCCCGATCTTACGTTACCTTGCTAGAGACCTTGGCTCTTACGACGGAGAGACCAACCAAGAGAAATATGCGGTCGATGCTGTCTCTGACATCTACATTGACTGGAGAGTAAGTAAATTTCAGTCAAAGCTCTCCGATCTCACATATTGACCAGCCTAAAGTCCAAATGGGTAGCCAATCTGTCGAACAAAACAGACCAGTACAAGGATGAGGTTGTACCGACGTACTACAGTATCCTCGGACAGTATTACAGTGATAACGAAGGCCCCTACCTCCTAGGTGATAAGGTCACCTACGCTGATTTTGCGGTTTATCAATCCATTGATAATGATGAAAGAACTGGAACTCTTCCGGTAAGTTCTCCCAACCAATGCTTTCATAGGGTCCGACTGATCGATTTTAGTCCTCTCTCCCGCAGCCACTTCTCAAGTTGCGAGAGGCTATGGAGCAGCGACCCAATATTGCAGAATATATTAAGGAGACTCGCAAGGATTAGGACTTCAGATGGGTACAATTATCACCTAAAAGTAGCTACCTTAGTTTGCAACGCATTTGATTTCTTCATTATCTACACCTTTCTTCCAGTAGTCCATATATTTCCGCGGTGTACGCTTTCCCCAGCCTCAAACCGAGGCTCGATTTAGGGCTAGCTAATACACCCCAAGTCTTTTCCGAAAGCTCAGCGTTTGATCCCCTGCGTTCCATTATTTCGTGGCTAAAGCTTGTGCAGTAGTGGAGCTTAGCTTATGGCGCGATTAATGAAGGGTAAAATAGGATACATAGTCGAGCCTGTGTGAGGTTTTGCTATGATGTACATTTCGTATAGTCTTCTAGATAGACAACTTGGTGACAACCGTCTCATGGGGAGGCATGTTAGTATGTGCACTTCATAATCACGGCTTGGTAGCACATTAGGAAATCCGAGCTCACGATGGTATTATTGGGTTGTTCAACCTAAAATAACTTAATGGAAACTAGATCGGCTGTTTCTCGTTGTCTATAAAGAAAACGTATATGCCTCACTAGCTGATAGCATCTTCCCTGAGAATAGCGCTCAGCTCATCCCGCTGTTTGCAATTTTCCATCGCAAAGCTTGATGCTAACACCTCCAGTTCTTCCTCCGTCTTGCCCCGAAACAGTTCAGCCATTTCCCACCCAACATACTCACTCATCAAGCACTCTCTCACAACACGCTCCACATGTCGGTCAAATGACCAGACCTTGGGGTACTTGACCGAGTGATACACCTCCGGTACCATTTTCTTAAGGCCAGAAATAAATGGCCCGTACACACCCTCCACACCACTCTTGTCAACAACACCCCAGAAGTCCAGTCCTAGCTCCTGTTTCCGAGTAACAAATGGCTGGATGAGCTTCATATAAGGCGTCTCTGGATCCACGTACACCATACCCTGGTATCCAATATCCTTGTAAAGCCAAATCGACCAGCTGACTCCAGTTTCCGCATAGATGGAAAGCTGCTCCTTCAACAGGGCAAATCTCTTTTCATTTGTTTCTGCTGCTGTAGCCGATCCCACTCTTCTCTCGTCGTCGTAAACAGGGCCGAATTCACCGTTCCAGATGGGAACGTTGTTCTCGCGCATAAACTTGACTTTGCGCTCAAAGCTACTCCTTAGATACTCTCTTTGGGATTTCGTGCCTTCGTATTGCTGCCCAGTAGGAAACCCCATCTTGTTGTAGTCATGACAAGCATACACTGTGTTAGGTAGCAGAGGGCTCTCCGTGAACGCTCGGAAATCCATGGCGTAAGTGTTGCCGTCTATGAAGAGCATATGGTCCGGGTCAATAGCTCTGATAGCTTTTTCAATCCTGGCGCAAAACTGCACAAGCCGAGCGCCGTAAAAGCCATTGTCGGTCATGGTCGGGTCTGCAGGCTCGTTGAGGGGGTTGTAGCCTGCAATAACTGGGTTTCCGCCATAGCGTCTGGCGAGCGCCTCCCAGAGCTGAACGACGCGATCCTGGTGGTCTTTGAAGTCCCAGAACTGGGCTCGTGCAGCTCCAGAGTCACAGTGCCAGTCCTGGTTCTGTCCTCCGGGAACAGCGTGGAGGTCAAGTACGACGTAGATGTTGTGTCGGGCACATATATCGACACACCGGTCCAACAAGGCAAAACCTCCGGGTTTGAGGACATTAGGACTCATGTCATCAATGAAGTGCCGGTAATTGAATGGAAGACGGATGCAATTGAGACCAAGGGAGGCAAAGTATGCTGCATCCGCATCGGAGAAGAAGTGATGAATCAGTCTGTCGAAAAAATATTCGGCCCTCTTTTGTCCCAACACAGAGGCTAACTGTGCCCGGTGCTCGTGCTCATGTCCTGCGAATCCAGTAATGAAGTTTTCCATGTTGAGGAAACCACCAATGCCCGCACCTTTAAGGATAACCGTTTCACCAGCAGGGTTGACGATACGTGTGCCATCCACATGAAGCATCGTGCAAGGTGGTAAGTCCCCATCGGTGGTTCTTGGTGTGCCATTGACAACTCTGTCTGCTGAAGGAACCATTTTGTCTGGGAAGATTGAATAGCTAAATGAATATCCGCCAAAGACCGCTACTTCGTCCATATTTATACATATGAACAATACAATCTGAACAACATTATTTGGATAATCCACGTTTGGCGTATTACATTGAGACCTAAGAGACTCCACTGAAGGGTAATCGCCAAGGCTGGAGTTTTAAGGCGATACTCCCCGACGATCCGCTGGATGGTGTTGGGGCGACTCTCCCCGAAGGCCAATCTCTAAGCCATAGATTATACCCTAAAGCTAAATCATTGCCGCGTGACCGTCCAGTACCTCTTGTGGGCCTGAATGAGTTCAAATAAATAGGCACTGAGACTAATTGTGACCTTTCCGGTTGCGAGCTACCAACCAGAACTGGCAACTCTAAAGTGGCGTACGGGCAGTTTGGTTTATACGCGATATCTTCTGTGGCACTTGGAACGCTACAGTAGTGAAATCCAGTGTTTAGCTAAATTCAGGCTAAATTTAAGCCTTGATAAGACCCGGACAATCGTCCGTATTCTCTTTGCAACAGCTGCACCCAATGTCCTGCCTCGGCCATCTCATTTTGCCAGATCGTAAGGAGCCCCATTGTTTTGGATATTGCCTCCTGCCAGCCAGATGGCAACTCGCACCCTGCCAGGCCCCCCGCCACCAGGACAAATGCACTTCGCGTACAGGTTCGAATTAATGGCACGGTTCCGTGATGACGATGTAGGAAGCCCGGCTCATTTACGTATATTCGCTGTATATGAAGTTGCAGCCCTTTTTGTCCCTTTTCTTCAATCTCCGGGTCTGGCGTCCCCTGCGAAAACGTGGTTCCAATATATGCCATCACCCACGGCCAGTAAATAAGCTCATACATATCGATAAGATGGCCCCGCAGAACAAAACGACACACTTCATCCTCCTGGGGTGGTGCAGTAGCGGACAATTCAGCGGGGAGACTTTCAGACCAGGCTTGTATTTGCGTCTCGTATTCGGCAACCATGGGCCCAAGGGCCTTTATAAAAGTGGCTGGTGACGCATGAATCTGATGAAGGGCCGTAATTTCCTCTGCTATACTACTACTCAGTCGCCGCAGGTATATTTCAGCAAGATAAAATAGCCAAGACGCGCGTTGCCGCTGCGCACCTTGGTTCTTTGGAGAGCCGAGCGGTTGTGGGGGGTTCGGAAAAAAGTGTGGGTATAGAGCGCTTCCAGTATGCGCAATGTTGAAGTCCGGGAGAGAAAGCTCCATGCTCAGCTCTCGCTCTGACTTCCAAGCGGACCAGTAGACAGCTTGCTCGTAGGTATCTGGAGAGCCTGGACTACTGGAAATATCCAACTCAGATGCTAGTTCCTGGGCATGAGCGAGAAAGGGCAAGCGCTGGCACGCTGCCAGAGCCTGCGAAAAGAATCTCCAGGCGTAGAATTGCTGGAAGACGCATACCATGTATACCCCGGAGAGGAAGAGGCACTGTGCTCCGATTATATCCGACCGGACGAGAAGTGACCCGATCCGCTTTTGTGCGGCCTGGAAGAAAACCTGTGAGTTGTGGTAGGCTTCGCTTCCGGGCTTAGTGTCCTGGCTGGAACCAAAAGGAGTAGCGATGGACCCTAGAGCACAGATGACCATGGCCAGACATGATGAAGGAGACCAGTCCAAGCCATCGAGGAAAGCATCGTTCACCAGTCGCCGCGTAGCAATTTCATCCAGGATGGGGTTCTTGCAGTGCACGTAAAAGAAGAAGTTGTCCAGAATCGCGTTGATGCCTTGGGGCTCCATCTCCAAGAGTGCGGCCAAGGAGCATCCACTGTGAGAGGGAGCCGCAATGGTGTCGGGGACGACATTTCGGAGGACTTGAGACGATGGCCCAGATGGTTCACGCATAAAGATGGGCCATCGCAGGACAGACTCGGTTCGATCCGGGAGGACATTTCCATAAAGAACCAACTTTCCCGTATTGGCGCCTGTAGCATTACTACGCGGCTGACACAATGTTGGAATATCTTCGGCTTTGTCGCTTAAGTCGAGTGCTGCAGTCGAAGAAACAAGTAGTTGTTCTATATCATCCAATCGCTGCAATATCTTCAGACTCGCGGGGTCAAAGCTCGACAGGTCCACTGGTGACTGTATACATGTGGTCCCAACCTTGACGCAGTATGAGCAGCTTGGTTTTGCGTTGTCGCATTTGGTCTTGCGGGCTCGGCACACCTGACACGCTGTGTTTGCCCGCTTCCTGGGGTAAAAGGCAGTTCCTCGGGGAGCTGGTCTTTTTCCCGGGTGATACTCGGCGATTTGGTGCTCCATTTGGTGTAGGCGTGGAACGCTGGAGGAACGGAAAGGCTCAGACGGGGAATGTCGCCCACTTAACTTTGCGGACACGCATTTAGCCGGAAAGCGATTCGCATCCTTTTCAATACTTGGTCCAGTCAACTCTTCCAGTGTGGAGACTGAGAGATTAGCCGGACAACCCAGCCAATCTCTAACTAGCGTCCCTCGGGGAGTATCGCTCTCTCCGCATCCCCGCAATCCCCAGACCCAGCATGCTGGTTCAGATGTGCATGTATTGGTGATCGCTAACGGGACTACTTTATATCAGCTCTGAAATCGTGCCATCCTGACCTGGCGCCACCAAAGGCAATATGCCTAGGCACTACCAGAGGGATCTAAGTAGGTAACATTTATATAGATGCGCCTGCTCTCTATTTGAGCACAAGTTCTCAAGAGTAGCAACTCTACGAAATTTCTTTGAGCTAACGGAGCTATTCATATGGATTCAACGGATAAGGTCGAAGCTGGAGCAGGCGGCCAGGCGGTCACCGTGGAGGATATCACGACAAAGCAGAGCCAGTTGAGTATTGAGCAAAAGGCTGAGCACGATCTTACTCTCCGACATATCTTCCGTCACCATCCTGCCCTGGTATGGTGGTGTTTCTACTGGGCTATGGCCGCTGTTGGTTGGTAAGTCGTAGCCTACCTAGGTGTCATAGCGACTGTGCAATGTGCTGATGTCTCAGGGGCTTTGATGCGCAGATCAATGGAGCCATGATTTCCGTCGCCGCCTTTCGGCGCGACTTTGGGTATGGCATACACCTTTCTTGTGCCTTTGTCTAGACTGACACTTACAGATATATCGTAAACGGAGAGTCCGTCCTTCCTGCCAGCTGGCAGACTGCCTTCAACACCGTCAGCAGTGTTGGTCAATTCTTCGGTGGCTTCCTCTGCTCATGGATCTCAGATCGCATCGGACGAAAAAGCTCCCTACTCCTCGGCCTTCTTTGCGTCACGGGTGGTATATTCGGAGAGGTCTTCTCCACCTCCAACTCTGCCTTTGTCGTCTCAAAACTTATCCTAGGCGTGGGCCTCGGGTTCTACCTCACCCTGGCGCCCCTAGCAACATCCGAGATCGCGCCAGTGGTCTTGCGAGGCATTGCATCTGCTGGATGTAACCTCGGGATTGCTATAGGCCAGTTGCTCTCCAACGCGGTCATCAAGGGTTTCGGTGAGCGGACTGATCACTGGGCATATCGGGGTCCATTTGCGGTCCAGCTTTTCTTTTGCCTTTTCCTTGCCGCTGGCCTTATCTTCGCACCAGAAACACCCTGGTACCTTGCACACAAGAAGAAAAGAGAGGAAGCCAAACGATCTATCCGAAGACTGTACGGCCCAGCCGTAGATGCCGAGTCGAAACTTGCCGTTCTGGAAGCAACCATTGCCGACGAAGCGGCCAGCGCCTCAGAGCGGCCCTCTCTGCTCTCCTGCTTCAGGGGCACTGACAGACTGCGCACCATGATCAGCATGGGCGTCTTTGTCTGTCAGCACTTTGCGGGCATCATTTTTGTTCTCGGCTATTCTACCTACTTCTTCCAGCTCGCGGGGCTTGACACATCCAATAGTTTCAATCTTGGCGTGGGTGTCACTGCCTGTGGTGTGGCAGGCAACGTATGTAGTTGGTTTGTTGTGAACTCATTCGGACGTCGAAGCGTCTTCCTAGGCGGAATGTGTATATTGACAGCTCTGCTTCTTCTAATCGGCATTATGGATGTCGTCCCTACGGGTGCCGCGAAATGGACCCAGGCGGCGGCAACCGTGATCTACGCTTTTTTCTACTTTGCTACAATTGGAGCTATGGCTTTCGCCATTCTGGGCGAGGCAAGCAGCACCTCACTGCGCGCGAGCACCATGTCGCTTGCCACGGCTACGCAGGCGGTGATGGGCATTGCGATGAACTTCGCCATCCCTTACATGGTGAACCCAGATGAGGCTGACCTGAAGGGAAAGGTGGGCTTTATTTTCGGCGGCCTGGCGCTAATTGCGACCCTTTGGAGCTTCTTTTTCGTTCCCGAGCTGAAAGGAAGAACGTTCGAGGAAATTGACAAGATGTTTGCTCTAAGGGTGCCTATTAGGAGAATGAAGTCCTACGGATTCTAAAGCTTGGCTAAGGAATCTTTTTGTCTCGTTTGAGCAGAACTTTATTTATGTTCTATGACGGATCGCCGCTTTCCCGCAACTATCAATACCTATATTATATGAAACTTACTAAATGGATCCCCCGTCACTTGGGTAACCGTATTAGTCCTGAAACTGAAGCTAGTCCGCATGTCGCTAAGGCTACTTTAATGCCGAGGCACTCTATATATACCTTCTGTAAAAGAGCTCCAAATACACTTAGAAAACGGCTTAAAAATTGGTGGAATTTGGATGTTACGCTTCTTTTAGGAAATGGATATCGACAAAATGTTCTCGCACAGTACTCTTCTCTAGAGATATTGCAAATACCACTTACCACGTAATGCTCAAGACGGCTAGGCAAAAAGGTGGTCTACTTAGTAAATCCCGATTATATGATATCTGCGAACTATATCCATGAATGTTATCTAGTTGCAACGACTTACAACGTTGTCTCTCAAACCTTCAAAAAAAGGATCAACATTAGATCTCTAGGTACGGCCTATGTCCACTTCATGCTATAGTCTCTCGACAGTTCGCTGTTATCGGACTTCCCTTCAAGGAATAAGTGGGTGACTATCCATAACTTCGATTTCTGTCGGCAAAAACTACCCGCCTGCAACAGGGGTTATAAATACATAAACAGTGGCATGAAGTATTGGATAGTCTTAATATACCTCGAAGTGAGTGTACCGTTTCATGCATTCTTTTCGCCCTACTTTAGATTCTCTTTTTTCACCTCTTTTTTGCCCATTTTCGAGTGCCTCGGGTTAATGATATAAATTATATAAGGTAGGGTGTGGAAGAACTTATGGCCTATGACTATACAGGTTTCGGTTTTTTGCTTGGAATTACGACCGAAAACACTGTCTGACTTTGGTGTTGCAGTGTTACATGTCACGTCCCATCTCGAGTCCAGCCTGATTCGCGTTTCTTTCTCCAATCGGGATATCTACCGTTAGACTCGATAGCCCGTACTTAATATTTAGGATGATTGGGAAGTCAAACGAGCACGCCAATGTAGCACTCGGTGGAACTGCGGGTTTTTACAGCGTTAATGTGGCTCATCAGGGGAATATAGCAATGTGGAGGAATTCTGTACGAGTCTGTCGGTTTATACCATATCCCCTCTAATAAACGTATCATGCTAGATGACTTAGTTGTGGGAGTCCGTCAGGGATTAATGTTCCAAGGGCCGTTTGTTTGTGTGACCATCTAAGAAATCGCATTGCTGACGGCAGCTTCCTGTTGTGGTCGTCCCAAGGTTGCGTCCATCGTGACTTCTCACTTCATCTTTTCCTTCCTCTTCCTCTTCTTCTTCTCTCTTCTCTTCCCCTCCACCTCTCAATTTCCGCTTCGAGGCTTTCGGTGGGTTGAATCCTCCATTTACACGTGCTCCTCCATTAACTGATCTACAGTTGACTTCAACTACTTCACCATGTCCAACCACGTGGATACTGTTGATCTCAGCCTCATTGAGGCTCCAGTCACCTGGCGCGCCTACATGATCTGTGGCTTTGCAAGCTTCGGAGGTAAAACCAACTACCCCTTACAAAATTATAACGGCTCACACCTCGATAGGCATCCTTTATGGCTATGACTCTGGCTACATCAGTGGTGTCCTTGGCATGGACTATGTCAAGGAGCACTTTGGGCACCACGTTCCCAAGAGTGATGATTCCCCTGCCGGTTTTGAGATTGCGACTTCGCGCAAGTCTCTCATCACCTCTATCCTGTCTGCTGGTACCTTCCTCGGTGCAATCCTTGGTGGTGCCGTGGCTGAGATGATTGGTCGTCGCCTGGCTATCATGCTATCCTGCTTGATCTTTTCCATTGGAGTTGCGGTTCAGGTTGCTACCACCTCCGTTGGTGTTCTTGTGGCAGGTCGTCTGGTTGCTGGTCTTGGAGTCGGTGGTGTCTCCTCTGTTGTCATTTTGTATGTCTCCGAAATCAGTCCCCGACGTGTCCGTGGTTTGCTTGTTTCCATGTATCAATGGGCGATTACTATCGGTTTGCTCGTGGCTTCTGGCGTTGATCAAGCCTGCAAGAACCGAACCGACTCGACCTCTTACCGCATCCCCATTGCTCTTCAGTTCATCTGGGCCATCATTCTTGCCGCTGGTCTTTTCTTTTGCCTGAGTCCCCTCGATACTATGTCCGTCGTGGCCGAACCGAGGACGCTCTCCGCTCTCTTTCTCGGGTCCGTGGCCAGTCTCTCACCCACCCAGCTATCCAGGCCGAGCTCGCGGAAATCCAGGCCAACTATGATTATGAGAAGAGAATTGCCAGCACTTCCTGGGCTGATTGCTTCAAGGGTGGTATGTCGCCTCGCGGCAACCTCCGTCGCGTTATTGCGGGCACTGCCTTGCAGATGTTCCAGCAGTGGACTGGGATCAACTTCATTTGTATGTGATCATTGTATGACTTCTTCACCGACTTATCGCTAACCCCCTTTCTAATCTAGTCTACTACGGAACCACCTTCTTCCAGCAGGTCGGCTTGCAGAACCCTTTCCAGATTTCGACTATTACAAACGTTGTCAACGTTGTCACCACCCCCGCCTCATTCTACATGGTTGAGAAGTACGGACGTCGTACTCTACTGATTTGGGGTGCCGTTGTTATGTGCATTTGCGAATACATCATCGCAATCGTTGGTGTTGCTTCTCCTGACGGACACGCAGCGTATGCACCACATGTTGAAATCCTATGCTATAATAATTTTTACTAATATCATTCTAGAAACACCTGTCTCATAGTGTTTGTCTGCTTCTACATTGCCGCGTTTGCCACCACCTGGGGCCCTGCAGCTTGGGTCGTCATTGGCGAAATCTACCCCCTTCCCATCCGAGCCAAGGGTGTTGCCCTCGCTACAGCTTCGAACTGGTTGTGGAACTGTGTCATCGCCGTCATCACTCCCTATTTGGTTGACAAGGAATACGGCAACTTGAAGTCAAAAGTCTTCTTTGTCTGGGGTAGCGCACTCTTCCTCTGTCTTTTGTTTGCCTTCTTTGTTATTCCTGAGACCAAGGGTCTCACTCTGGAGCAGGTTGACAAGATGCTGGAGGAGTCTAGCCCTCGCACCAGTGCCAAGTGGTGCCCTCATGATACTTTTGCTCACGAGATGGGCAGCGCGCAGTTCGGTCCCGGCATCGAAGAGCAGAAGTCCACTGCCCTTCACTCTGATAAGGCTGTTCACGAGGGATCTCTAGAGCGCCGCCGTCTTAACGAATGTTAAGCCGACTTACTTTACGCAGACTTAATGCAACACGATCATGTCTGAAGCGAATTGTCATATGGAGTCTTTACTGAAGCACATCAAAAATTTGCATGGGATTAAAGGGAAAACAACAAAATTTACAAAAACTGGTTGAGAATCCCTATGTAGTCTGAAATATGGATGATCGTGCATTCATCAGACACATTTGCTAGTTTATGTGCTCAGCCCCTTAGCTTAGGAAATCAGAGGCCTTTTAATCTATGAAAAGAGTGCAGGTAGACATAAAAACTTTGGTATTGAACAACAATTTTTGGAGACACATATACACGCCAGCTTGGAGCATACATGGGTTGCAACGTTGCAACGAAAGGACCAGGAGACAAGACATTCAAACGCCAGACCCATGCTCTGCCATAAGCGCCAAATCCGATACAAGATACCACAATCAAAGAGCAGCTCATTCCGCATCGGAAGATGCATCCTTGGACTTGCTCTTCTTCTTTTTCTTCTTCTCCTTGCGCTCAGCAGCATCGTCCACATCAACATCCGCATCAGTCTCTCGCTTCCGCTTGCTCTTCTCCTTCTTCTCCTTCTTTCTCTTCTTCTCCTCCAAATCCACCGGCGCAACCTCCTCGGGCGCAATGAAATCCTTCTCGCGCTCGCGCATCTTCTCTTCCCGCTTGACCCGCTGCCTCTCGACAACCTCCTCCTTCTGAGCCCGATCCTTCGCCTCCTTCGACAAGAAGTACTCTCCAGACTCGATCTGCAAGTCGACCTTGCTCTTCTCCGGCGCAGGCGGGAACGGCGTGTAAACCTTCTTGCTCTTGTCGGTAACCTGGAACGGAACACGACGCTTGGACAGCGTGCGCTTCTTGAAGTTAGGCAAGAACCGGTCCCAGGACTCTCCCGCCAGCGTCGGGTCCTTGGCCAATTCGCGTTTAATCATGAGCTCCTTGATATGGTAGATCGGATGGATATTCGCCATGCAGTCGTCGATGATCCGTCGCACTTCCTTCAACCCCTTGTACGGTCCCATCACCGCAACCGTGTTTCCCTGTACCAGGATGTATGTGCTGGTGAGCAGTTCCAGTGCCTTGAGAGTTGAACCGTTCGGGCCGAGGATGCGCTGGCGCCGCTTGACGAAGCGCTCTTTGTTGCGGACCTGGTTGCGGATCTTGATCACGTCGCAGGCTGTGCCGTCTTCGAGGATCTTCATCGCTTGTGTGACTGGCACGCTTCGCGCGAGCAGCTTGATCAGATCGCGGGCTTTCATGATTGCGGCTGGGTCGTAGGTCTTTCGTGTTGTCTTCACTGTCATGCTTCCCTCCACCAAATCCAGTGTGCATGCGATCCCCTGCTTCTCCAGAGCGCGGGTGATCACCGGCCATGCTTCCTTCAGGTATTGTTCGCGGTATTTGGGGAAGAGGGTCATGAAGGATGACTCCTCGACGAAGCTTCCGGCGGCATTGTGTTCGGGCTTGAATTCTTCGATCTGTTCGGGTTTGGTCAGTACTGAGGATAAATGGCAATGGAAATGCAAATAACGTACCTTCCACTTGTCAATGTCATCTGTGTCCCATGACTTCTCCTTGTTGTGTGTGGAAGGCATCTTGAGCGATGTTGCGCAAAAGAAAGAAAACGACAGTTCTGGAGCTCAAATGAAAATCCGCGCCAACTTTTTTTCTCCCCGCTTTCCCCGATCGGGCAGCCTTTATGCCTGAGAAAATAGGTGTCTATTGTCTTTATCGGGTACATATCATCCTGGTCACTCCATGTCGATATTCTATAGGATTGCATGTGGTCAGTAGTAAGACTTTAAAGACTGGTTTTAATGTAAAATGGATGTACTCTATTTGAGCCTTTTCTGCTAGTCAAGGAAGTGTGAAGAAATCGTACGCCTTATCACGCCCAACCTAGATTTTATAGATGCCCAGTGAATAAGACAGAGAACGCTTCCGACTAACGTTATATGTTGGCCGAGTACTTGGTACTTGATATTGCCAATCCTCTCTGGTCTCCCCTGTTGCCCCTTAACGGTTTCCAGCACCTCCCCTTTTAACGGAGACAGCACGGCAACCGGGGTGATGGATAGGCTCGGGGTACCCGTAGGTCTGTGCCCAACCGGTTGCTCGATGAGTAAAATAGAGTTGATATCAATTGAGGCTCTCCATGATCTTTCAATCTCCGTAGTCTTTTGTAAACAGAGAAGCACCAGCGCTATGTATCATCTCTCGGGAAAGTAGGCCGTTAACTCAGGGGCATTCCATAACAAACTTTAAGCGTTCTCCCTAGAAAACGGTATGGTCTCTTCCGAGTAAGGGACAGGAGAATATATGCCCGGTTCTGTCGGGTCCGAACCTGCAGGTTGTCTCGTATATAACCCATGTAGACGGTAATCGAGACGTCACGGCTGTGATTGGGTATCGGCGAGAACTAACGGTGTGATAACTGGTCAGATTGTTCTTGCTGCCCAAGGGAGGTCAGTGTGATAGGAAGCTCAAATATAGCTGGTTTGAGGGAAGAAATGTCACTTTGGCAAATGAGAGTGCGAATCAACAATGACTTTGAGAGGCTGTCGGGGATCGCAATGGCATATGTAATTTCCAAGGGTGGTAAAGCGTTGTGCAAAGTGAAGATCTTAGATGGCAGCGGGTGAGGCTAACAGCCCTGGTAGTTCCAGGTGCTTTCCCGTCAGTCTGGTAACTCTCCCCTTCCACTTCTCTCTTCTCATTTCCTCTCTGTTCATCCTTTCCTCGGCAGTGTTGCTTCTCATCGAGCTTTGAAGCACCCTTGAGGTTCCCAGTAATCCATGATAACTCGATAACGTCGTTCAGACTCCGGCCGTGGGTCCCGTCGAGGCTCTCAGGCACCAGGCACGACCTCGTGGGGTTTGCACACACAGCAATCTCGATAGTCTCAGGCTCTCTACTATGCACTCTTCACTCTTTCCATCGAGCTATCAGCGCCTTATACTAGGGCCATGCGAGTCATTGCTTGGCGCAATCCCCAGATCCCCGATCCCCCGATGCCCGATCTGCCCTGAGATGCTCCGATCCGCACCCGGGCCGCCATGTTCTGCGGCTTTCTGCAAACCATGATAGGAAGGTATGAGGCTCTTTACAGCCGAGACTGGGCGCGTTTGGGCATTGTCAGCTCCGCAGAAACCACAACAGCGGGAAGTGGGCTGGCTACGAGCGTTCTCTCACGCCAATCGTCGAGTCCCACATGCTTCTCTGTGCGACCACGCCCTCTTCCAAACCCCGGGATTCCCAGTCTTTCCAATGGACTTCAGCAGACACACGACCGTATTATGGATACAGAAATTCGACATGATACAGGGGGCACCGATGCGATCAAGAAAAATCATTGACTAACCATCTTTCGCTAAGTAGAGATATATGCAAGTGGGATGCAAACGGAAGGCGACTGAAGCTGTACAGCATGCGAGTTGTTGGATGGATCAAGAGTGTCGACAACGAGTCGATCTCATCGCGAAGTCATTCTCGGCTGGGGAATCATGTCGGGCTCTCACGAGATTTGTTTGATAAGGTGGACTTCTATGGCTTTCGGCCAATGCAGACGTACCTAGTCTGTCAGAGTCCATTTCTCAAGATGTCAACGAGGCGATACATACAGTGGAAAATATGGTTTCAACGTGTGGTCAGCAGCCTCCCGCTGTGCTTGCGTGACAAGGGCCTCGAAATTCTGTGGTGACATATGCAAACGTTGAATCAATGGGTAGAGGGCGAGTGATCGAAGAAGTTGCTTGATATTTTCGTGGTTCGACCGGCCGATGTTTCGCATTCTTGCATCTGCCCTGAATCAGTCTCGATCATTCACCCCAAGAGAAATGCCAAACCAACCATTCGACCACGCTGACAAAGGAAGAGGGATCATCTTTGTGTCCACCTCTACAAAGCCCGCCTCTGTCATGAGTGTTCTCAGTTTCGAACCAATTCGAAGATCTTTCCTATCCTCCAAAGCACGCAGATAGTGTGTGCTCCACCTTCTCAGGGCATGGTCGTCAGTGAGTGAGCCATTGTCAGATTGCACATTGAAGTATATCTCGACCATCTGTACCCATCCTCCTGGCTTCAGTACACTTGAAGGAGCCCGGTGTTAGTCTTGAGGGTTCGATTGAATCGTGTCATGTTTCTCAGATCAACAGCAAAGTCAACCTGCTCAAGGGGTTCGCGCACCTGACTATGTCACGGAGATAGGATGGCCATCGGGCTCGGTGGATACCGGTCGCAAGGAGTCTCGAGTGGACAAGATCGAAGTGGTTGGTGGGAAATGTGAAACGGCGATTCAGATCATCGACCTGTGGGATGACATGTTAGCAGCCCTTCTCAGAAGGTCAGGCATCGTTGATCACGACTGGCTAAGTAAATCCTCAAGACACAAAGCTTAGGTCTGCGGCAGTGACACTGCTGTTCTCTCGATGCGGAATACGCCTTTCGCCAAGGCGAACAACGACTTACCTGAAGCCACAAGTTGTCAGGCATATCGTCTGGATTCATGTGCGGGGCAATGTCCACGCCGATGACCTACAAGGCTCCGATTGTCAGATAATTGTCGAACACTCCCAAGGGAACATATCACCTCGCAGCTGGGATTTTGTTCAGCAACCTCGACAGCCCAGGAGGCGGATCCATGCCCGCAGTCTAACACTCTTCGAAGTCGACGTATTGGTGGAAATATGAGGCGGTTATCGAAAATTCTTTGAAACACTTGCTGCTCGTCCTCGAGCCGATCTGCTTCTTCCTGATTTGCTTGTCAGCAGTGCAACAATGGTGAGACTCCCATAGTTCTACCTCATCGACTGGTCCGAAATATGTGCGGTGATCGATCGAATATTTCTGATACTCGCGGCCCTGGAATGTGACAGTAGCGAGATATTCACGATCTAGTTCTATTGTCTGTGAATCCGGACTCCTAGTTGTCAATATGAACGTCAGTCTTCCTTGGGTTACACGCACGAACGGGGAGATCAAGCGTACGCCATTATCACCCTGAATCAAGTGGAGTGGTAGACGAAGAAGGAAATCTCAGCTGGTATATACGGATTAGTCTGGCTAGGGCGGGGTTGAATCTTCCGGGTCCAACAAAGTGCATCAGATCACGATGTTTGAAAAAGGAGCGAAAATCGATGTGATTTTAATGGAAGCGATCGGGTACCGCTTGGAGACGTCGGCGGCAACGGCACCTTTAGGATGGCGGCTCGCGCGAGGATCATTCACCTTTGAGCGTCTGTTGGTGATGGTGGTATGGAGGGGCTTTCGATCATACAGTGAACCCGAATGGACAAATGGAGAAAGCCAAATGGTCCGCCCAATTCAATTGCCTCGTGGAAGATCACAAAAACGATTTGTGAAGACACGGGGCGCTCAACGGCCAAATAATTAGCACCGATGGGGCCAGCGTAAGTGGTAACCAAATACGATTACTGCGGACTCCTAATTCCCTCCGGATCGCTGATGTGGTCCAGGGCAACTCCGAGACCTCATTCACACCACAAAGAAGGTACCGCGCGTGACAACCTTCCAAGTATTCTACTCCAGGGGAATGGGATATTCAACCAGGATGGAAGAAGCAAGAAGGCGGGTCGGTTGAGTAACCGAACAGTGGTTCACGAAATGTGCTGGCAGGATTGGCATACTGACATGGAAGTATCAGGATAGACTTGACTCGGTTCCGCCGCTTAAAGCCAAGCTAACGAACCTTGAGCCTAGGCGGCAGTGCCGTCAACTAATGCACAGTTCGCCGTCACGCACAGTACCTACTTTGCATGAAGGGTCCAAGGACGCCCGACAGTGTGGATTGAGTGCAAACCCGCTCACACTGCATCTGACTAGGACATCCATACCGAACCTGTAAGGGTCGTTTCTGTGGTAAAATCGAAGGATTCCTTTGACGGGTATTAACGGTTATAGCGCGACTATCCAGAAAATCGAACCTATTGTTGCTTACGGTGATTCTTCCTCAAATCCTACCAACAAGGTGTTCTGAACGACGAAAGGTGTCACAAGGATTTCGCTCAGACAATGCAAAAACCAACCTGAATCACCCAACACTTGGACATGAGGCTGAAACGATTGTCCAAAAGCAGTGCAACATGGCCATAAGGAGAAAAAGCCCATCATGAATCGAACATCATGATAAACCAAATTGAAACAAAAGCTTTGGTATTGGACTTCTGTCCAGCCCTTTCTGTACGCCCTGCATTACATGTACATTACAGATTCCAGAGGTCTGGAAATTGATCTTCGCTGGTTCCCGCTGTCAGTTCCAATCAAGACGAAAAAGAAAAGAAGCTGCCCACAATTGGACCGGAGCCTTGGTGACACAGGTTTTTAAATCATTTACTCACGCCCCGGACCAAAGCCGTATCCTCGGGACAATGTCCATGCAGTACTGTGGGTGCCAGGTGGCTTGCTCAGCCCGGTCTCACAATTAGCACCACAGTGGCCCCCCTTCACCCCAACTCCAGTGGAGATTGACCGGGTCAGGATCAGCATCGTCCTCGTTGGACATCCATCCCCTCGGGATTTCCTGTGGATATACAATAGTTTTGAAATTTTGTTTATGCCCCTCTTCGCTCGCGGCTCACACACACACCGCTTGTCTTGTCATTGTCTTGCGTTCCATTCCAATGCTGTTGGCTTGATGACGCTACGCGGATTTGCTACAGGGATTTTAGTCTCCGGATTGCCCCAATGTACATAACAGTAGTACCCCCGCGCGATAAGCCGGTATTTCTATTTCCTCCCCATCCTTTTTCTGACATGACAGTTCGTCTGGTTGCCTTGCTTACGGGGGTTCGTCTACATGTAAGTGCAGGGGCATAAACGTAATTCTGGCGGAGAATATATCCACCCCGAAGACATTCAATTCCGTGTGAATGTGGGTATCGTCTGGCTTTCGGAGTAAAGTATGTGACTACAACGCCGTGGCAGTCCCCACTCCAGGTTCCGAATCCACCGTGGAAACCCCCTTGGAAAATTCTAAGCCACCTGACTCCTGATTTTGCATTTTTGAATCCTGGCCAATTCTCCAAGGATCGTTTCCACTGCCTCGCACAATTTCATGTATTCGAAAACTGCAAGGACTCTCCCTCTAGTGTACTTGCAGGTACAGGTATGGATTCATACAATAAGTTAATACGAGTTGGATGTTTCCTTTTCAAATTGCCGCCACTATCATCTACCATGGGTGGTGATGTTTACGACCCAGCCAGTCGGGACCATTTCGGAGACGATGTGGAAACCAGTTTAAGTTCACAATCAAAGTCTTTTCTCGCGGGTCCGAGTACATGTACATGTACAGTGCAAGCGAGAAAACATCCAAGTCCATCCAAACTGTCGGGTCACCAGGGGGCTTACAGTACCCGTCCGGGGGCTGCCGTTGGTTCTGAAACCCAGCGCCATGGTTCGTTCTCGGGAAGCCTGGCCTTACTTTCCCGGCACTCTGGTCTACACGTACTAGTTTATAACTTATAACGTTATGGTTAAGGGGCGGTACACATCGCTCTCATTTCCGATCGGCTATTCTGTTAATACTGACTGTATCTTACACGTCCTTGATGGCCTCGTATCGGAGTCCCAGCGGATCGAGACTGAGCGGGGTGTTGTCCAGAGTGTCGGGACGCTATCACGTAGTGGGCTTGCGCTCCCTCCTTGTAGCTTCGGGGTCTCCGTATTTATTTATTTGTCATTTGCTATTCTTGTCTGGGATTATGGACTATCGTGGCTATCTTTGGCCGATCATTGGGAGCCTGTTGGGGAGATGTTGACTTCTTCTGCTTCTTCTTTTTCAGTTTCTACATGTACAATGCGTGTCAAAATATTACTCGCATATTACAGTATATTGTTAGGCCATTGAGTTCCTGATTGCGATTTTCTATTTTACTTTTATCCGGTGGGACTTTGGAGTAGGAGACCCGCATTCGATATTAAAGGGGGTACACGTCACATTCACTTGGATTGTACATGTAGATAGAAGGATTTACCCTTGCCTATTTTACTGGAATTGACTATGATCCAAGCCTGCCGGACATACTGCGGATCAGTCATAGCCCAGATGGATGAGAATATCGACTAGACGTGACAATCTATGGAGAATGCTGTTTCGAATCAGCGAGACATTTCCGCGTTGTCCAAGTTATGCCTCGGCTGATACGTTATAGGTCATCAATCGTTCAAAGAATTCCATATATGAACATGGCAATTTGGCTAGATCATAGCAAAGAGTGGGGTATAGCGAAAAGCACAAACGTAAGTACAGTACACGGCACAAAGTCGGAGCCAGAAAATATCAAAAACGTTCACTTATCACCTCTCACCTACCGAACATCCTCCCTCCCAGTCATAAACTTGACAGCCGCCGCAATAATCTGCATAACAGTCTCGATCTCCGCCTCTGTCCGGGGCGCATAGATGAGAAGATATTCGGCTGGGATGTCTGGCCTGGTACCAAGGGAAAGGTACGTCATGGCCGATGAGCCTGAGAAAGCGTGTCGCTGGCCCCAACCTGCTTCGATTACTTTGATGCCTGGATGTGAGTTAGTGCATGGCCATGCATAAGGAACAGCACAGATGACGACAAAAAAGATGCGATAAACATACAATCAGCTGGCGCGAGGATAACATGTGCCGAGTGATCATTCCCCGAATGAATATGAGCAATCTCGCCATTCAAAATCCCAGGCGAAGGAATATGATCAGCAAAGAAGAGAGCCGGGACATGATTCTCGAGATTCGAGCGAGATAGTTTGACAAGGTGATGGTTGCGCAGACCGAAGGCATTGAACACATCGCAGAATTTCTATTAACAAATAGCAAAACAAAAGCAATTAGCGACCAGCTCATCCAAGCATCCACCTATCCTACCGAAAAGTGGGCATATACATACCTCCATAACAACCTCATCCGGCACCTGCGTCAACTGCCTCTGCGGCACAACATGAGGCCCAACAACAGGCCTCCCCTCCTTCCTCCTCTCAGACAACATCAAGAACCCCTCATCGCCCTTCCCATGCCCCTCCGCCGCCGCAATACGCCGCACATACTCGTCCGTACTGAGCATCTCGCGCCCGAACGGCTGGAAGAATACGCGCACAAGGATCCATCCTAGGGCGTTGTTTGGGACGCCGCCTGGGCCGTAGGATTTGAAGATTTTGTAATCGCGATATGCGGCTGGGAGGAGGAGCGTAGAGGTGAGAAGGGCGAAGGCACTGAGAGCGACGTTTACGCGGGAGTGGGTGTTGAGGGTTGATGTAAGTGTTTGGAGGGTTGGGATGGGCATTGTGGTGGTCGTCTAGGATGTTAACTTGATCATAGAGAATTGGATAGAGGGTGAGGTTTGGTTCTGGAGTGCTGAAATATAATATGTCTCGGATGTCGGGGTCCCTTCGCGGTCTGACGCGATCCCGAGGAATTCGCGTGAGGCTCCGGTTCTTTTCTCATCTACATACACATACATGTACATGCTGTTCATCATACGATATACGATTTGGTGAGAATCCGAAATCCGATTCGTTATGCTACTCATATTATCGTTATGTCTAGTGTGACTTGGGTCTATGTACTTCGTACAGAGTGCATGGCCCCCAAATGAGGTGTTGATCGGGCGCAGATGCAGCCCCCTTTGGCCCCAGGTTTGACTCGGTGTTGCTGTTCGCCGAATTCCGTGCGATTTGCTGTCACTGGAAGTATGTAGTTCGGGTTTACCGGTAGGTCGCGCGATGTCCGAAGCTTCTGTCGGACATTTGACGGTACGTTGGGACGGAGTAGCATGAGGATAGTCATTGTCAAGGTGTAGAGAATACAACAATCCAAACTGCACACTTTCAATCCTCTTTGCTCTCTTCCCTGCTGATGGAGGTCAAGGAATGTGCAAGCTTCAGAAGCACCACGCTCTCGGTTGCGGCGTAGTAATTCAGACTATATCGCTGTTAGAAAACATCATCCCCTCATTAATATCCCAGAATTGTACTCACCTATCCATCAAGATCCGGAGATGACGCGTGAAGTGGTCCTCGTAGCGCTTCAGTGTATCTTCAAGCTTCGCAATTCGTGTCGGATCATAACCCCTAGCCTCAGCACCGGGGACTTTGCCTCCCGCTAAATCTGGGTCTGCAGAAGCCAAGGTTCTGGAGAGCGAGGCTGCTGTCCAGGATGCAAACATGGTGCAGCAGGTCACAAGTTTAGAATGGATCTGTATGATCAATTATTAGCATAGATTCCACCAAAATGAAGGAACACAGCATACCTTCAACAGCTTAGCCTGGGTAAGCATGCACTCCTTCAGGCATGTATCCAGAAAATCCACATGATCCTGCATCAGCTCATCAACCGTCCGGTTAACCTGCTTCATATCATTCTCCGTCACCTCCGATGCCTCCTTATGAACCTTTTCAACGCGCTCCATCAAACCGACCCAGTTGGGCTCGATGACCTCTGCCGTACAGAAATACAGAAGTTGTTGAACAAAGACCAACATTTTCGCGCGCAAGTTCCATGCCCGCCGTTTCCAGATCTCCAGTCGTCTGTCGGAGGATTTATGTCGCCAGCTAGTTACCTTGTTCTGGTCTGACCAGGACGTGACCAGCAACGTCTCAAGGTGGCGTAGTGACAAAAGATGGCGGAAGATAAGTTGGTACCGTAGAACAGTCTTGCGACTGATGACTAGTGACAGAGGAAACGGAACTGAGTAGTCCAACTCCAGAGCATCGAATCCCAGAATGTCTTTGTCCTCATCTGCTGAATGAGCGGCTTGTTGCTTCTCAAATGATGCTTCCGGATTTTCTTGGTTGATGCCTGAAACATTGACAACCTGCATCAACCACTTTGTCAGGCCGATCTTGTTCATCCGCACCTTGACGTCTTCCTTGAACTGGTCCTGTGCTGCGATACTGCCAGGCTGTCGGAGCACGATGTCTAATAGCGACTGGAGCTTGCCCTCGTTGACGACCCGCGCCGGCTTTCGCAGCTCCGAGGAGCCTAGCTCGAGGAAATAAGAGAAGAAATCTGAGCGGTCGAGGAAGAAGTAATGTTTCAGGGAGCGGAATCGAATGTTAAGGGAATTTTTGGTGACAAGCAGATTCAACAATGAGGCGTTGGCGTATGTGTAGGCGGCATTAACGTTGTCCAAAAACCGTGGATCGTCTAGCGTCTTCGGCACATCTTTGACCTCTTTGCTAATGTCGACACCACCACATTCTCGGACCACATTGAGATACTTTCCGGCCAGTAAGACCTTTTCTCGAACGCTCGTAAGCTGCGGGGGAACCTCATTGTCTCGAATCGTGTAACGCTTTTCCCAGTACTCATCCGTGTAGTCTTCCTCCAGCTTCTCCCGTTTGATCCATTTTTGTTCCTTGACCAGGAACTCGGCGTGAGGATCTTTGATACCTCCGTGGTGTAACCATTCATTCAGCATGGTCATGTAGGGCCGACTGGCGTCGCGTAGTAATGTCTGAAGCAAGGTCTTTGTTGTCGGGTCACCTGAGAACGTAGCCAGACGTTCTGTTAGGAGGCGCAAAATGTTTCCTCCTTTGCACATTTTCTTGCGTGCCATGGCCCCTGGCACCAGGTCTCCTCCTTCCTTGAGCTGTTCAAGGATATTGTCAACATCATCAAAGTCGTCAATGGACTCGTCGAGATCTTGATCTAATAGACCATTTCGACGCAACAATTCCTGGCCCATGGAATAAAGCTGTGTTAGACACTGAGCGGTAGGCATCGTGTGAAGGTGTAGTAGGTGCAAGGTGAATGTAGGGTTGTTCAACAGCTGGCTTTCCAGCTGGGCGATAAGGATGAGGTAGTCCTTGAGAAGCTTCCGAATAGATGCACACAATGAGTGACTAACAGCGCCACACTCAGCTCGGCTTTGAATTTCCACAAATGCCTCCATGGCGCTGTAATGTGTCGCCATCTTTAACATGGACTGGGTGAGATCTCGTAGGGTTGGATCGATGCCCGAGGCCATTTGGAAGACCGGGCCCGTCAGGCGGTCTTTTTCGACGGAAGGATCATATGAGCTGGCGTAGTGAATGTATTGGCCTTCGAATCCCATAAACACAAACAACAAGTCCTCCAGGATTGCTGCTTCTTGCGCATCGGGGGAGAGCTCTCGGAGCGGTCGAGGGTGAAGCGACTGCGGAGCTGTCGAGGCGAGAGGAGGAACTGATACGCGACATGCGAGCGGAGCTGTAGAGCAAGGAATCAAGGAAGCTTGGGGATCCCACGGCGCTGTATAAAAACGGGCAGATTAGTTTAACCATCACAGCCTCGCTGGCAAGATGCGGCACAAGGCCACTTACTAGCCGAGTCATTATGGAGATTCGAGCTTGCGCCATCGGCCTGGACAGGTCTCTTAGGCCGAGTCTTATCCCAATCGCCTCGGTTGGCCGCGCTGAGAGAATCCTTGACAGGGTTCCTTCGCACTGCCTTTTCCTTTGTCGTGATCACGGTGCGCTCTGTGCGCTTTTCGGACATACTCTTTTGATCACGCGATACTCTGTGCTTCTGGCTCGAAGTACTTGCGCGCGAAGGGTCTATGTTCTCGGTTTGAAGCGGCGAGGCTCCGCGATTTTCGGCATTGACGCGATTGGAGACAACGCGGGGTCGTGGAGCGCTCATATGGGCGCGGTCATTGGCAGACATAATCCCGCGAGGGCAACAAGTATATCATGTAGCATAAGAAAACAAATGCGAATAATTTAATGGCCTGGCGCAAAGGTAGGGAAGAGTGATATCCAAACAACCAAACAACCTTGGAACTCCACTCGGGTTTGGGCAGAAGCGTGCCTTGGTGCCTGAGGCGACGCTAGGCTCTCACCTCTTACGTCGCGAGCTTCCTTCCCGAGCTTCAGACACCCTCTGCTCCTTTCCATCCTCTCCATCGCCTGTCTTCTTTGCTTCTTTTCTCGACTAGTCCCTTCAGCCCTTTCAGATCCCCCATCATGTTTATTGCCCGATCAGAATATGGTAAGCTTCGTCAACGTCCCCTCGCCGCGGATTCAACTAACAGCTGTGGACAGACCGTGGAATCAAGTACGTCCTCCATTTAGAATGTGTGGCCCCTCTTCGATGAATCCCCAGTCTGACAATGATTGCTCCCCAGCACCTTCTCCCCCGAAGGTCGTTTGTTCCAGGTCGAATACTCTCTTGAAGCTATCAAGCTAGGCTCCACAGCGATCGGAGTATGTCATACTATGTTTTCTCTTTTCACTACGCCGGTCGATTGAGCATATGGAAGGCATCCAATGGAAGCCCTCACATTGTTATCGAAACGCCGAACGAGGATGATGCGACCCCGGAACAGTTCTTGCTGACATTCACCCAGGTAGCAACATCCGAGGGTGTGGTCCTCGGTGTCGAGAAGCGCGTCACATCTACCCTCCTCGAAGCGTCATCCGTTGAGAAGATTGTCGAAATTGACCAGCACATCGGCTGTGCCATGTCCGGTCTGCAGGCCGATGCCCGGAACTTGGTTGAACACGCCCGCGTTGAGTGCCAGAATCACGCTTTCCACTATGCTGAGCCTCTGCGGGTTGAAAGCACCACTCAGGCAATTTGCGATTTGGCTCTGCGATTCGGTGAGAGCGGTGACGACGAGGAGAGTGTTATGAGTAGACCTTTCGGTGTTGCGCTGTTAATTGCTGGTTACGATGAGGACGGGCCACAGCTGTAAGAGATACTATTCGCGTTCTTATTCTGGAAGCCTCGCTAACCTCTGATTTTTGTTAGATACCACGCTGAGCCATCTGGCACATTCTACCGGTATGACGCCAAGGCCATTGGCTCGGGAAGCGAGGGCGCGCAGGCCGAACTCCAGAATGAATACCACCGGTCTTTGACCCTAGCAGAAGCTGAGACGTTGGTTCTCAAGACATTGAAGCAGGTTATGGAGGAGAAGCTTGATTCGAAGAATGTCCAGCTAGCTAGCGTGACCAAGGAGAAGGGCTTCCGCATTTACGGCGACGAGGAGATGGGCAATGCTGTCGCACAACTCGGTGGGAATCAATAAACGAGCAGTTGTGGATGATGTGTCCTGAATTCATCAGGTTCGATATTGGGGCTAGTATCTCTTCAGAGCAATAGAAAAATAATGATGCCGCCCAAGTTTATATCTACGCATGCATCGATTGAGATACAGAACATGCATCCATGGTAATTTTGAGCTATATACAAGAAAGGATAGATAAGACTAGCGGATCTTATACACACAAGGCTTCAACACCTGAGCCTCCTGCTCAGCAGTCATACCAGACTCAGACTCAGGCTTGCGGTCGACAAAGCGCTTCTTACCAGGAGCCGCAGGCGCACTCAAAGCCGAAGCGTGTTTGCCCTTCGTAGGCGCACCACCCTGCTTGACAAACTCCATGCGCACAAACATCTTATTAGACTTGTCGACAGACTCCTGACGAAGCATGAAGCCACGAGAGCGGAACACCTCCACAAAGGCAGAGATATCAGTCTCATCACCGTTATCAGAGGGACGCGCATCCTCAGCAAAGATCTCCGCCTCATCCAAGTCAGAATCAGCATCGTCCTTGCCACCCTTCTTCTTGGGCTTCTTCTTGTCAGTCTTGCTACCGGGCCTCTGGGCGCCGATCTGCGACTTCTTGCGCGTCACCTTGCCAAATCGACTCTTCACCTCACTAACCCAGCACTCGCCCTTGCCGTCGCCGCGCAGAACACGCCATGCCTCTTCAACGAACGAGACCCAGTTGGTGCCCATCAGACTGAGACAGAAGATAGCCACGTCCACTGAACCATCCTCCAATGGGAGATTGGAGATATCAGCCTTGGTGATCAGCGCATCGGGAGCTTGCAGATCGTAGCTGTTAAGCTTGATGTTCAGTTTCTTCGCGGAAGGAGTCAGGGCACGCGACAGCGCCGCATCACCACAGCCCAGGTCGGCGAAGGTACATGATCCATTCGGGCGGCGCGGGAGTGGGTATCCCTTTGCTGGGTTGAGGGGCTTGCCTCGCTTCGGGAGGGGGATCGCACCGCGGTGGCGGATGGTCTTGATGTAGCCGTCGACCGGGTTGGAGGGCCAGGATTCCTTCACCTGTCTTGAGAATCCGGCGTGGTACTCATCGAAGAGCTCCGGGTTGGCATTGAACATGTCAAGCGCTTTCGCGGACGGTGTGGTGTAGAGTGTTTCGTTCAGGTGGCGGAACCGGGAGGAGATCAGCTTCTGTCGCATCGCCTGCTGGAGGGGTGTCAGGTTTGATGCTGGTGGTGGTGCTGGCGCAGCGGGAGCAGGAGCGGGAGCTGCTTCAGTTGAGGGAGCTGCATCGTCTGTTTGCTTCGAGGCGTCGGCGTCCTTGTCCTTCTTTTTCTTGTTTCTCTTCTGCTTCTTCTTGGGTGCCTTTTCGTCGCCTTGGTCTGCCTCGGCGCTTGGGGCGACAGCTTCGCTGGCAGGCTTCTCGGGTGTGGCCTCGGGTGCCTGCTTCTCTTTCTTTTCCTTCTTCTGCTTTTGCTTCTGCTCTGGCTTCACGGGAGTGTTCGCACCCTTTCCACCTTTTGCAGGGCCTCCGGTCTGGCCCTCGATATGCCGGCGGTACATCTCATCTACATTGCCTGAGTTGACAGCGCCATTGCCGCGCTTGCGCTTGTTGTTCTTCGCATTAAGCTTGGTATCCTTCTGTTCGGACTCATTCTGAGGCTTGGCGGCCTGAGTCTGGGGCTTCAGAGCATCGCTCGAAAGCGACCATCCTGGGACAGCGAACATGATGGGACAGGATTGGCGAGTAGTAGCCAATACCTTCAGATATGCGAGACTGGGGTGGGGACGGGGTGATGTTCGAGCTCTCAAGAAAGAAGAAAAAAAGTAGCTCAAAATTTCGTTATCAGTGGTAATCTTACTATCGTTACAATACTACGCCTGAGGCATCAAATGCCTCAGGTCTGAAGCCTCAGGCTTCAAAAGGCTCCGCGCTCAAACACCTATGGAGTTGATCGGATCAAAGGACCCACGGCGTTCCCTGTTTAGGTCTCTCCCTGACTATCATATATTCAGGTCGATTAGCACCAATAGGAGACCCCCATCCGATCGGCTGTTATAGATGTACAACTCAGTCCAGGCGCCACATAAGCCGGGAAACCCTGAGCCCTGCGTAGATGAATTAATTGAGCATGTATTAGTAGAGAACTTTCATGCTAGGCAAATCGATATAGATTAAATTAACATATAAGATGGAAAGTAATGGGCGGGGGAAGCTTGGATCTCGGCTGATCTGCGAAACCGGCAGCTTTAACCCTCCATCCAAACCTCGTTAGCTTCCTCACGTCTACTCCGTACTTCTTTAAGGTCCCTTTTGGCCCCACAATGTCTTCCATGCATAAATACTCTCTTTCTTCCTATACTGTCTAGTCACACTTTCTACCATGGCTGAAGATCTCCATGACAATCCGAGTCCCATCGAGTCTGCGGAGGCCTCGTCCTCACGGTCAGGTCCCCGCAGACTCCCGAAGAAACGGACCAAGACTGGTTGTTTAAGTATGTTGCATGATGGGTGAGAGATGGTTCCCCGTTGACCAAGCCTAGCTTGTCGAAAGCGCCGCATTAAGTGCGGCGAAGAGAAGCCGATCTGCACCAACTGCGTCAAGTCAAAGCGAATCTGTGAGGGCTATGCCCAGCGAGTTGTCTTCAAGAATCCCATCGGTATCTTCGGGTCTTTTGGTCCCCTACATAGTCAGGATCCCCAAATGCTACAGCAGCATATGGGGATGCCCTTGTACAACGACTATGGCTCGCAACTCCCGCCCCAGCAGGCCGCTGCCGCCGCTCAGCATCCAATGCTTGCCCCGCGACCTGTTGATCCAGCTACGATGGGTTACAGCTCTTTCCCGCCACAGATGCCTCAGCCAGATAGGACTCAGCCAGGAAATACTCCTCCGTTCTACTACCCACCTGGTCCAATGCCAGTGCAAGCGCCGACGCATATGTGGCCCATCGGGCAATTGGGTCATACAGAGGGCATGCCGGTCCCACAAGCCAGCGCTGACTACTCACAGGTGCAGCACCCAGTTCATTCGGGTCAATCGAACACTCCACAAATGCCACAAACAAGCATACAATATCCGCCTGCGATCACCAGTCCGATCGGGCAGACGGCTGAAGAATACGCCTCGAACCTGTCCCCAGTTCCGCCTCTCAATGAGGTATCGGAAAGAAATCAGGACATTTCAACTCAGGTCTGTATCGCCCGAGTCTCCCTAGTGTTTGTAATGAGCATGCTGAGTATTGTTAGATGACTCAACCTCTGCCGACGATATACCATTATCAGCCACCACCGGGACAATTGCCACAGCAATCAGGTCCTCTTGAACAGTACATTCCCCAGCAACCGCAGGTGATATATATGGAAGATGAAACCGAGGACTATTACGATGTGGACTCGGACGATGAGATGGACGACCAATCCCGGGCCGAAGGCTTCAACCAGCTGAGTCTCATTATGGCGTCTGCCAACCGCGACGAGCAACAACTACGCTCCTTTACAACTTATTTGAACGAGCCTAAT
Source organism: Penicillium canescens (assembly GCF_028828765.1). NCBI lineage: Eukaryota > Fungi > Ascomycota > Eurotiomycetes > Eurotiales > Aspergillaceae > Penicillium > Penicillium canescens. The sequence continues at coordinate 734,570 of NW_026703963.1, read as the reverse complement.
ATTCTCGCCTCGTACCGTCCCTCATATGGTTCTTCTCCTTTGAACAATCCCAAAACAGCCCGCATCTTCGCCCACTTCATTCATTCCACCGGCCCCTCTTTGTCAATATTTGAACGTCATCCTACCGACTCTTCGATTGTCCTAGGGGCTGCCGTGCCCTCCACACGGCAAGGTTTATGGACCTATACCCTTGCTCTCAAGGCTTTGGAGCACCCCGCGCTGCTTCAGTCCATTTTGGCAGTCAGTAGTTTGCATATTGCAAACTTGCAGCATACTCCTGCAACAGTGTCCCTGAAACACTACCACTACGCATTAAGAAGAATTGGTTATGCAGTCGGCCTTCCCCACCGGCGCAAGCAAATCGGTACACTGGCTGCTACTCTTCTGCTTGGCTACTACGAGGTGATATCGGCTGATCACTCCGGATGGAACAACCACATTGCCGGATCCGCCCAGCTAATTCGAGAGATCGACTTTGCTACCACGACCAGAGACCTTCGAGCTCATCGACGCAGGCTACACGAGCAGCGACGCCAGTCGGACTGGTCGAATTCATGGTGGGGGATGTCTGGCGATATCTCCGAGGATGATCCCTTCGAGGAAAAAGAAGGCAACATCGATGAAGACCTCATCGGAACCCTTATGGGTCGTTCAATCAACTATGATCAATTTGGTGGTATTGACGAGGGCAACACACAGCCACCCAAGAAGCACTTTACTCGCAAGGACATTGAGGTTTTCCGAATCCAGTGCGATCTCTACTGGTGGTTCTTCAAACACGATGCATTCCAGAGCTTTATTGGTGGGAACAAACTATTGTAAGTCTCCGCGTACTGAAAATTGGAATGCCACTTGCTGATAGTGGAAGGATGCCCTTCTCTCAACGGGGTCAGTGTCCGCCCCGAGCGGGTGTCGGTCGGTTAGATGCCATCTATGGCTCGGCAGATCATCTATGGATGTTGCTTGCTCGAGTGACGGACTTTGGCCTGCGTGACCGGAAGCGAAAACTTAGAACTTTGAAGGCAGGTGGGAAGGACTGGAGGCCTGGTCCTGAGATGTTCAAGTTCATGGGTCGCTTTGCTGGCGGTCCCCCTGGCCAAAGACCAGGGCCTCCTGGTGGTCCAGGTCCAGGCCCGGGAGGTCCAGGGGGTCCACCTGGCGGTCCCCCTGGTATGCAGCCTGGAGGCCCGGGCGGGCACCCGACAGGGGAGCCTCCTGGGCAATCACCTCAATCTGCTGACAGCCCTCCCATGTATGGGATGGTACCCCCTCAGCCCCCGACTCGACTGCCGTCTGGATTTCAAGAAATACCGCGTGAGCCGCGGGCGTCACCTGACGCGGATGACCAGATCGAGGTGAGTTACAAGGAAGCAGAGCAGGAATGGGAAGAGATCTTAGCTGCTATGGAAATATTTGCCCATGCGCTGGGCCGTGACTTTCAGCCTCTGCCAGCGGATGTCACGCTTCCGATCGCGACTCCCTTCGGTCCCGCCCTTCAATATCGTACGCACACCATCGCCGTCATCTGGGGATTCTACTATGCTGTGCGGCTTTTGCTGAACCGACTTCATCCTTCCATGCCGCCGGCCATCATGATGGCAGCAGGAGTGGCTGCTCCGACGACGGCCGAGTTAGCGCAAACCATTGGAAAGATCTTCTCGGGTATTTACTACCCGCAACGCCATAGCCTCGAAGCCGGCAGTCTCAATCCCAATCTGGGTTCGTCATTGACTGAAATGACGGTTCCACTTTTCTTTGCGGCCGTACAGTATACCGATGCTAATCAGCGGGCTTGGACGATTGCCAAACTCCGAGATATCTCTCGTCTGACAGGGTTTAAGTCTTCCGAAGCTGTTGCCGGTGGCTGTGAAAAGGCATGGACTGTGGCTGCCAAACAAGGTCGGGGGCCACCCTATCAACGGTCATTCGAGACTTCACGAGAGCGGGAACGTCAACAAGAGGTAAGCATGCTCCGAAATTCTGGCAACATCGACGCTAATGTTCATGCGCCACAGGAGGCTGTGCGGGAAATGAGTGACGATCGTCGTTTTGTGACGGTCAAGAAAGATCGATCTCATTGGGCTATGGGGATTTTAGAGGAGGACATAGCCAACTTGGAAGTGTAGGCAGCATACAGCAAGGCATATCATACAGTAGTGCCCGAATTAGTGTACGCGGAGATATACCCCCACATCGTCTTACCCAATGTCATCATTGATCGACTTCTGCCTGACGTGCCTATTTATTATTTTGTGGCTTTTCTTCTTGTAAGGCTGACCTTGCGTTTCCCTTCTAGACCCTTCAGCTCTCTCTCTCTCTCTCTCTCTCTCTCTTTCTTTTCACTTCCACTTGCGTATCTACTCTCACCTCACCCGTGGTTCGCACTCTCGGTCCGCAAGTCAGCCGCCCGCGTCATCCACGGTTCACGTCATCCCGGACTTTTGTCTTTGTCTGCAGGTGATAGCCATGTCTCGCTATGACGATTACCGTTCGTCAACAGGGACGTTGGACTCGCGAGACCGCCACGATCGCTACTCACGGGGCCCAGCCGTGGTCGAACGACCCCGCCATGCCGAAGAACGCTTCGAAGCCCGGCTCCGCGACGAAGACAGATACGGACCCCCTGCACGCGCACCAGGGCGCTTCTACGAGGATGAATACCTAGACCACCCGGCTCCTGCAGGCCCTCTCGTGGCGCATGATCGGCGCCGACGCCGTGACGAGAGCCCCTCCTTTGAACGTCCCCGTCTTATTAGGCGGCAGTCGTCTCTGGACACCTTTGATCGAATCCCACGGCGCAAGATGGAGGCTCTCGATGCCCATGCCCGCGACCGGGCCCCTCGCATGCCCCGCGTTCCTGCTCCGCCTCATCGCCACTTCTCCCCCGGTCGTTATCGGGAGCGCGAGGTCTATGAGGATATTAGGATCGCTGAGCCCGATTATTATGGTGATGAGGAGTTCAGAGATGTTCGTGAGAGAGACATGGTTGGCCATCGTCGCCGCTCGAGCAGCAATGCTCGTAGACATCATGAGGAGAAACCTTACCCGCGCAAAGGGAAGACCCGTATTCCTCGTCACCTTGCCCATGTCCATGCCATCTTGGATCTAGGCTATCCGTTCAAGGAGGAGGTTGGTATTTACGCTCTGATGTTATCTCCAGTTACTGACTTGTGTAGGATGATGTGATCGTGATCCAGAAGGCCCTGTCAAAGGCTCAGATCGATGAAGTGATCACCTTGAGTCGCGAGTTCAGGAGGCCTCCTAGCCCGGTAGAGAGTGAGTGGCATTCCCTATCTCTTTTTCGAAAGACCAATCCTAACTTGCGACGCCGAGCAGCTGAATACCTTTCTGTACGAGAGCGTCCGCGCGAGCGTGTCACGACTGAATACTTGCAAGTCGAGGCAGCTACTTCTCCACGCTCGAGTCGTGACACGTTCATTGTTGAGGCCGCACCTTCACGACACAGGTCACACTCGCGCCATCACCACGATGATTATTACGAAGAGATTGTGGATAGACCAATAGTGCGAGGGATCTCCCGGCCACGTTCGGTATCAGTCCACGCACACCGCCCTGTGCAGTACATTGAACAGCGAGAGTTCGATAATGCTCGGACCGGCCCAATGGTTCTTGTGCGTCCACGAGACAGTGATAATGATGTGAGCGACTACATTCGTGAACTTGAGGAGGAGACTAGACTTCTTCGCCTGGAGAGACAGGGTGGCATTGAGATTACGCGGCAACGCGATACGGAAATCATTGATAACAGAGGGAATGAGGAGGAAGTTACGGAGGTTCGGAGACAGGAGCGCAGAGGTATGATTCTGCAAACTATTCTCATCTTGATTTCATAGTTCTGACATTCTACAGAGCCCAACTCTCGCATTATGCGCGCTATGATGGCTACTCTTACTTGAGCATTGCACAATTTCGCAAGATTCGGCAGGGATTTGATGACGCTATGACATTAATTTGATTCTGGGAGATTTCCGGATGTTTCTATGTACTTTTCTTAGTTTCCGCTGAATATTATCTTTACAAAGCGCATTGTTGCCTGTTTGTTTCCTGTGGCGGTGCATATGAGGCGGTGCATTGCCCGAGCCTCGACCTTCATAGCTGCACATGTGGTAATATCCTATCATCTCTTCACCCACACCCCCATTTCTTCCTCTTTTTTAGTCAATTTCCTCAATAATTACGCAATCATGGATCGAGTGCAGGCATTCGGAAAGAACTTCAGGTGAATACAACCCCTCACCCCTCACCCCTATCCCGCGGACCGTCAACCTAATCCGACTGTGGCCGATCGCGTTACTGACATCTTCTTGCCTTGTGGTTTTCTGACGGACAGCGCAAACTTCACACCTTTTGCGCAGCGTACCCAGCAGCTGATCAAGGAGCAGCTTGGCCAAGCCGACGACAAGACCCAACTGCCCGATGAATACATCGAGCTCGAGAAGCGCGTCGATGCGCTCAAGCTCGTCCACCAGAAGCTTTTGCAGGTGACGTGAGTGATACCCACTCCCTCGTCATGCTACGGTGCATGCATATCGCCCGCAGCTACTTACCAGTGCCACCACCAACCAGCTCCCAATACTCCAACGAGGCCTACGACTACCCTCCCAACATCCGCGAATCCTTCAACGACCTGGGCCGCACCATCAACGAGAAGGTCCAGCTCCTCTCGCAAGCTGGCTCACCCGCCGAAGCTCAAGCCGCCCTGACCGCCCCACCAAGCGCAAAGCCCCAGCCCAAGACCTTCAACCACGCCATCGCCCGCGCCTCCCTGGCTGGCTCGCAGACTCTCGCTCAGAGCTCCGAGGTCGAAGACCCCCTCGCCAATGCGCTTGAGAAGTATGCCCTGGCTGAGGAGAAGGTTGGAGAGGCTCGTCTCGCTCAGGATGCGCAGATCCAGTCCCGCTTCCTGGCTGGCTGGAATACCACGCTCAATACCAACTTGATGTTTGCTACTAAGGCGCGCAAGAACGTTGAGAATGCCCGCTTGATGCTTGACTCTGTTAAGGCTAGCAAGAAGGCTGCTGCTCATGGTGATCTCGATAACCTCAGTGAAGATGCCCGTGCCGAGATCGAGCAGGCTGAGGATGAGTTCGTTGGTCAGACTGAGGAGGCCGTGAGCGTGATGAAGAACGTGAGTTTTTGCCTTCCCTTTGGTTGATCTTTTGAAATTGTGGAGTTTCTTGTGCTGACTCGTCCGCTAGGTCCTTGATACCCCCGAGCCCCTGCGCAACCTGGCCGATCTGATCGCCGCTCAACTTGAGTTCCACAAGAAGTCTTATGAGATCCTCAGCGAGCTTGCCCCAACTGTGGATGCGCTGCAGGTCGAGCAGGAGGTAAGTTTTCATTGATAATTATCCTTGAGTATCACAACTAACTAGATCTAATAAGGCTAGCTACCGCAAGAGCCGTGAAGGCGCGTAAACGAGTTATTAGGTGCCCTTTTCTTTTATTTGCCCTGCCTGGTTCTGGCTTTATCTGTTATTTCGAGCCATGGCTATTGTCTGTATCTAAGCCGCTTTGCTTCTGCTGTGCCATCCCAAGGGATCATCCAGTAATTTTTGGACTTGGAATTTATATCCACTTCGTAGACCAAATATTACCTGTATCAAAGACTTAGATTGTAGATTGTATATTGGTATAGAGTAAATGCCGCCTGCATTGATCCACCGCCCGCCCGTTGTGGCCTAAGGCAGTATCGCGCTAGCTCAAGGAGCTCCGACATCAGATACTCCAACTCGCCAGGTCGCACTTCCCAGCTGACAACCCCGACAGCTGGATACTTTTCGAAGAACATCTCGAAATCCGATCCTTTGAATCCACATCCAACCCACGGTCGACCTGACCCCAATCGTGCCACGCTACACGGAACATCGAATACTTGTCTGTATCCAATCCGCGCTGTCGAGTGAATCGGACTGTCGAGACGACAGACAATTCAATCTAGTGAATCAACACTAGAATCAACAGTCAACAGTCTGCTCCCTCTCGAATTCTCCACGTCCATCACACAGGATTCCCCGAGACGAATTCCGCAAAACACGCTTCGACACTTCCGCCCCGGGTTTGCGCTTCACCCTAAAATACATTACCAAATACCGACAAAATGGCAAACGGGTACGTCTTCTCTGCCCTGGGAGGTGTCTGGTGAATACATCATCTATACACAAATACAATTCCTATTACCCGGCTGGTTATTCGACCACCACAAGTCTCTGTCACGACGATCTTATCCCGCCACACCAAACCCTCCTCATGATCCACGCTATTTTCCCTCAGCACATTCCCTATCATGTACTGACATCTTCTAGCTGGAGCTTGGTCATCGGCTTGATCATCATCGTTGCTGCATCTGTTGCTGCATGGTTCCTCAGCCCGAAGGGTGAAAACCAGACGTGAGTTTAGACCCCAGTATCGGATATTGGATCTACCAGATATCTCAATATGAGATATGGAATGGGGTGATTTTGCAAGATATTGACTCTTTCTTTACTCTAGACTGTTCCGCAGCACGCTTATTCTGACGTTTGTTTCTTGTTACTTGATGTGGGGTACGTATTCCGATTATCTTCTTTTTGGGATATGGTACGGTGGGCTCTATATATTGCAACGTTACTAACATCTCGGCTTCTATAGCAATTGTCTTCCTCTCACAGTGGCATCCCCTCATCGCACCGAAGCGCGCAGACATCAGACCTGACCGCGTACCAAATTAAATGTATCTCCATTTTTGGTTTCTGGATCAGTTATGTTTCTTCTTCTGTCGTTGACAGGCTTTTCGGGGAGGTTCTTGTTTGAGGTATTGTCTTTGGAATATGGTCTATTCTATTACATGCATTCATGAGCTTTAGTTGGATTGGGATCCAGTTGTTCCTGGTCCGCTCTACATTGCGGACATTAGGTTGGATTTGCACCTTTGTTGGAGGTGCTTTTGTATAGTCTGGTTTATTTTATGCTTGGTAGCGTTCCATCAATTATTTTCATCAAGTCACTGTTTCTGTCTAGTAGAGATCTCTAGGGCCAGTTTAGTTCTGCTGTACTTCATAAGTTTGGGTTGCTTTAATGTCGCTAAGTTTCTTGGTAGAGAGAGATATGTATATATCTACGAGGGTAGAATTTATTCAGATTCGAAAATCGAACCTTGAAGCCGATGGATTCCGGCTAAATTATAATTATGTATCAATTATATATAAATGCATCACGGTCTAACAACAAACAAGGCATCTCTTATCCAACCCCAATAGCACTCAGAATAACTCTCTGCACCGCCCACCGCGCAACCTGACCAGCAACCGCAACCGCAACAGCGCGCAGATAACCACAACCGAGTAAGATGTACAATGCCTCAATATTACTTAATAGCACGAGATGCGTATCAACAACACCAAGTGAAAGCAACGACGCAAGCAAATCAAAAAGCCCAGTCAGATGACTAGTCGGCGTAGAACTCCACAAAGACGAAAAAAACCCCGCAAGCCGCGATTCCAGAAACGAAGCAGGAACCGGTGTTGCAGAGGGAGATGGCGAGATCGCTGCTTTCGCTGAGAGAACTGAAGACGCGCTTGTAGCTGCGGAATATAGACTCTGGTTCACTTTACTGTGCATGGTAGTCGGCTGTGTCGCAGATCGGATTGTCGCCGCTGTCTGGCCGTTCGCTGGAATAGTGGAGAGGCTGCCGCTGCCGTCGGCGCCCCAGATTACCAGTAGGATGGGGAAGAGCTTCGCGCAGCTGCTTACTAGTAATGCGGTGCTGATTGCTGCTGGGCTTGCTGCCGTTGGAGGGGGAGGGGCTGGATGTTCTGTAGCGGGGCTGTTGAGGCGCGACGTAATGGCGGGGCTGGTCGTGGTGGTGGGATTGGTGGTGCTTGCGCATCGGTTGGGGAAGTCACCTCGCTGTATGTGCTCGAGGCTTGAGTGGACTTTGGTGGGCTTGCTAGTGGGTTTGCTTGGTTTTGGGTTTGGGCGATTACTGAGACAGCAGATGGGGAGGGCCGGATTGTTGGTGTCGGGGGTCCTGAGGGGAATGGGGTGGCTTCGCCTGTGTTTGTTGTGGTGGCATTGTTGCTGCTGTCTGGGCCGTTGTACCGGCGGGATTTTGGGACCAGAATTGAAGCTAGCAGGCGGACGGTTAGGTGGTGGGCGAGGGTTGCGGCGGCGTTCAAGCTTAGGAAGAAGAGGTATTGGACGATGATGGGGGCGCGCGAGAGGAACGTCGCTGCGAGGGATGGGTCCTTTTCAATGCGTGCCCAGGTCAGGTAAACGTCGAAGAGGAGTAGGAGAACGCCGAGGCGGATGATGGATCGCTATAGGGCCATGTTATCAGTTAGGGAACTGCAATTGTGTTGGATCCTACACTCACATCGAACCGATTGTCGTCGCGTCCGAGCCGATTGAACAAAAGGTGCCGGTATACCTATTTTCAGCCATTGTCAGTGGCTTGCCATATTTTCTGGACTTCACATAGAGCTTACCTGGGGTTTGATAAGCACCAAGTCAATGAACAACACAACGAAGTCATATTCGACATATTTGTCGGCAAATCGCTGGCAACGCGGGCATTGCGTCAGTCGCACACCCTTGCCTTGAGACCGGTCATCGGCGCGACTGTAAGCACTGTACAGATGGGAGACCGGATAAGAGCATTCGATGCAGATGGGCATCGTGTCATGACCTGAAGCAGTGTTCAAGTTGTTGCTCCCCTATATATACAAAGGCGGTGAGTTAGTTGAATACGTTCTAGTTCTACAGAGCTCCATATATGAAAACGACCTAATATTTATTCCCGAGGCCATAAGAATATTATAGCCTAATACTATTTTAAGATAACTAGAGTCCACTTGATTCGTTAAAGAGAGAAAGAGCCAAAAAATTAAAAATTGTGTGCTGGGTAAAAAAGATAAAAAAACAAACTCCGATAGGGGGAATCGAACCCCCGGCTGTCGTGTGAGAGACGACGATGTTAGCCACTACACCATATCGGATGTTGGATGAAATCAACATCCACTTAGTGTAACATGACCCAAAAGAGCGGTGTGGAATTTTCAGACCCACTCCACTCCATTCTATGAGATATCACTCTACTTCCCATTCTTGCACCGCTTTTTCCACGCTTCTACCTCGTATACACGTATTCCCGTGAGACAATTTTGCTATTGACCCGGGTCACCGAGCTCCTAAGCTCCGCCATCCCTTTCTCTAATATGTAACTCGTCGGCTCTACGATCTGCGCTACCCTCCCTCGTCCGGCCCTATTATCCCCAGCTCAGACCATGGCGCTCGAGTTAAGGCAGCCCTTTCCCAAAGTCTGTGACATTGGCATACAGGCATACCGCTTCAGATCTCAATCGGGCCTGTCCATAGTTGACCTCTGTGTAAGCAGGCGTGTTCGCCCTATACCCTTTCAGGACATCCGTCCCTGTGCAGCAGGCCGCAAATCTGCCTTGGGGCCGACACACTGCGCGAGAGCTTTGTCAACCTTGACTGATAGCGCGCTCACCTCAATTTAGAATCGAAGGTGACCGTATTTCATCAGTTTAATAGACTGATCAGACTGTCCCAGCCATGGTTCACACCAGCCGGCTCTTACTCAGTCAGCGCAATTATATATCTAAATAGGGACATTTTCTTTTTACGATGACTATCATAGATTAAGTGGTCATGTCGAGGCACCAAGACGGCCTTTAGATCGACAAAGGGTTGCTGCCTTATAAGGAGCCATTTCCGTGTCCCATTTGCAGCCACACAGAGCTTCTCCTCGAATTCCACCCGCCATCAGTTGAATATCATACAATCTTCTGGCATCCAATTCCGAGTCATACTTTTAGTATATAGGAAGTTGACCAATATGACCAGCTTGGCTTAGGTATTAAGCCGTCATCACAAGGCTACTGGGATTGGTTCTATCCAGGCTTTGAACCTCAGAACCCCTATACTTGCATCCCGGATGATGATAGTACGCGTGGTAAAGGTCAATCTACTGACTATGAAGTCCAGAGCATGCAATATGCAGAAGGGCCTTGGGATCCACTTTCTGTGGCATTTGACAATAGTTTTACTCTATCAACATCATCTTACAATATTGGTCAAATTCCTCTGGATGCGAGAACAGAGGGAGTCAAAAATCTACTTGATCAGTACCTTCACGTTCCAATAGACTCTCCCGATGAATCTCCACTTTGTCTACTACACGAAAGTTTGGGCCACGAACTTAGAGACAGGATTAAGCTATTGAAAGCCCAACCGCATTTCAGTGCTGAAATTCAGACGATATCAATCCCTCACGCCAAATTGAGAGAAGAAAGCTTTCGTGGTCTTGCACCCGACTGCGGATTCATTCCACACTCATCTGTTGCATATCCGCCGAGTTGTCAAACCCACAAAGATGAATATGGTAACAACACATATCTTGCTTTGTGCACACATTCGCCAATTGAGTCATCCAAGGCATTACTTATCGGTGACTTACAATTCTTTGACCCTCTCGGAGAGACCTTTACAGCCCCCTTCTATGTGGACAAGGAAACTCGCTCTAATGCTGGGACATCAGGAGCTACAAATCTTACAGTAAAACGTCCAGAAGTCAAGAGAGGTCGTTCTTACCAGCTTATTCCAAAACCCTAGGGTTCTGGAATACGACATCCTGGCAATCCAAGAACCCTAGCGTAATTCATTCATCACCTTTGGATACTGTAGAAATGCCGGGCAGTTTAGAGATGGTGGCGCACTTATCCCTGCAGGAGCTAGAGCTTCAGCCTCCACCAACCAAACTTCATCCCATATACCTAGAGTCAAATAAACGACCAGGAAGCAACAATATTGAACACGTATATTCACACCAGTCATACTAATGCAGCGTTACCCATCTGACGGACTCCGATTCTGCAAGAGACAGCCAAGAAAGCCAAGCCGCCGTCTCCCAGATACTAAGGGTCCTAGCACTCTTAGCGAATCAAAAAAGGCTAGACCTTCGTATTTAGCAGAGCAGCCCGACATATTAGTAGGGGAGCGTGGCCCCCCGCGATGTTGGACTCGAGCTCTTCGATTCTCATTTCGCACCTGCGATAAGTGGCAAGCCCAAGTCCATCTAGTTTGCGACAGCCTGAGCGACAATCGTAATGCGCCGCGCCGCCACATTATTACAGCTACCGCTGTTCCTAGCAGCGCAGGCTCTAGGCAGCGAGGATGTTAATTACGACCCAGATGAGAATTACCGGCCGCGCAACGTGACGGGTTTAGATTATTACTATTATCCATGGATTGGCTCGTGCGCTCAACTCCATATTTACAGACCACGCAGACTGCATACTAAGAATCTGTCTATAGGTACTACAACGGCAGCGCTGTATTCACCATCTCCGACGTCAAGCCTCGAGACGACCGCAGCGATTCCGAGATCGAAGAGGAGGGGGAGTTAGAACTCTGCGGGCTATTACGGAACATCACGTACACGTGGTCGTACCCAGCAATCCTAGCGATCACAGAGACAGAACCGGAAGATGAGCGACCGAAGAACGTAAACCCAATTGATGTTTCACTGTTCACCTCGTACTCGAACTTTACGCAGTATTTTAGCGATTATATGGATTCCAGCAACATGCAGACTCGGGATATGCCCTTTGTATTTGAGTCAATTGAGATGTCGTAAGTATATACCCCTTTCTAATGCGCAGTCACTTTTCTGGCGGCTGGCTGACTTGCGACAGGCGTTACTCATTCCCCACGAGTAGAGACACGAAGCCAGATTTTAACCTGACTGTCGCCGAGGACACTGGGAATGGGCTCCCTTTTCGAGTGACAGGGAGTTCGGAGCTAGAGCAGAACCCGCTGGGTACTTTACAGATGAATATGTCGACCTGCTCCCGTACCGAAGGATGGTGGGGTGTCGTTCCCATTTCACTCGATGATGACCTTGACGACGTTAGCGGCGTGATAAACCCGACCTTGCAGCTGGCATTTGACGACTCTTCGGCAAGTTTCAGTATTCGATCGTGGATTGTCGCGAATACCTTGGCCGAAGAGGATGAGGAGACGCCAAGAATTTCCGCTAGGTTGACGATCGAGTTCTTAGGGAGGATTGATGCTGCGCGCTCGGATGTCTTAAACGAGGGAACTCCAGTGACATGGACACCGAGCATGGGGTTCGGGAATAATTCCCTGAGTTCGGATTATGAATCCGGTGCGCTTGCCGCAGCCAGAGTGAATATCCGTCAGATCTGGAGCATCCTGGGGGCTGTTTTAGCATACATCTTCATATAAATACGACATTATTTACCCTATCGGGGCCTGCTATGAACGTGCAAGGCCGAGAATCAATACCTACAGGCGTAGCATGGATGTTAAGCCGGTGTCAATCATAGCTATGGGTGGCGAGACAATGTATGAGTTGGGGCCATACTGTAGTAGCAGGGTCTGACCGATGAAGAGCCTGCTGCGCAATAGGCCGCAGGATGTGAAATGATCGCCTAAGAGCAGGAAGCATGACGAGGGAGGACTTTCAGCCGGGGATCAAGAAAATACATTTTCAAGAAAACTTCCTCAGCAGCACTAATCAAAAAGAACGGCGGGAAGCCCCTTAGATTCAGTAAATTAGGAGCAAAAACTGAGCTATAGCCTTCGATATTAGGGGACATAAAAAGTTATCGGAGGCAAGTTTGTATAGTAAACCGAGACCTGCTAGGTGTGGAAGGGATGCGTGAACACGTTGTCTATCTACGATCCCAGGAACCCATTAGAGCGGGCTACTGTAAAATCGGAGGGGTGCAGTACAAGAGTTCTTTATACATCAATTGATTATGAGTCAGCTGGCAGTGGTTCGCTCAAGAGCTGCTACGGAAGCGCTGCGCTTCGGGAGTGCTCTGGGATTGCTCATGGGGCCGCCGGGACTGACCATCTTTTTGGCGAGACATTGAAGAGTAATTAGTTAAAGTTGAGAGCATTCCACGAAGTATGAGGATCCCCTTTTATTTATACCCTATATGTGATAGGTTTCATGTTTTGCTAATGATAGAGCCACCGGGGCGCTAAATACTGCCTACTTCTAGGTAACTGTTTAGGTCACGTAGGCATAAATGAGCTAAACCATTTTTGATATAGTGCTAAAATCACCACACCTTGCCGCTGGCTATATGGAAACACCACGATTTTGTTTCATATAAGCACGCAGAGTCGTCACCTCGACTTACACCATATCGGATAGTGATTATGTGTATTGTCACGGAATTTGATTCTATAAACCAAAAGAGCAGTGTGACGTTTTTTGATATCTTTCCACGTTTCTATACATGCATCACCAATAAGGCATTTTCGCTATTCATCCGGATCTCGAAGCTCCGTGCTCCACCACGGCCCTTCGTACTCTCCATGAATGAACGATCTGTATATTCCGAGAAAAGGTTGATTGATCTATATTCGGCAATGAACCAACTTTCGGAATACTATTGCACTTGCTGTTGGCCTGTCCATAATAGCAGTTTTCTAAAGTTGTTGACCTTAGACCACTGCCGATGTTTGAAGTCAGCAACCATGGGAAGTTTTACTTCATACCATTCTATAGGATTGTTCTCTGTATTCCAGGTCCATCTCTTTTGTTAGATCATTTCACGAACAAGACTATACGCCAGTGCTCTGGCCAATGTCAGAGTCCAAAAGCAACTCCAACTGGGGCCTACGCGTATATGCCCGAAGCATTCAACCAAGAAATTACCAGTCCAAGATCTTCGATCCACTACATGTTTCACCCGGGCTCTCTGCGTAGTTACGAGGCATACTGTTGAGGAGCGAGAGAAAGCATGATCTGGAAACTCTTTACCTGAATGAGAGCGAATATATACATTGGTTTTGTCTTAACATCCTGGCCGTAGAATGATTGGTATTTTGAGCTTAAAACTAAATTAACTACTGCAGGATCATTATGTGCTATGGCGCAGAGATCCCGCCGTGGCTGAGCTGAGATATCAAGGGCTTATTCATGACTTATGTATTCCACCATCTAGATATGGTTAGAAATCCGAGGTCAATCTCATTTTGAACTAATGTAAAATGACCTTCATCTAGGCATATTTGAGATAGTATGGTCAGCCTCACCTATCGTGAAAGCTACACCAAGGGGCTAGCTGATGTTGCTATATCTTGCAGGACCCTACATGAAAGCTCTAGAGACGCTAGGTAGTAGGTCCGTGCCTGACGTAAAAGAACATATAGGTATGTAGTAGAGTGGCAGCTCCGGATAGATAAGCTGAGTTTTATAACTGCTAGAGGCTCGTGCTAATACTCTAGCTATCCGAGTCCTATCTAGGAGTAGTTCGGTTGACAGAAGGGGACGCGGACGTGTAAAATAAAAAATCATTCCGCTGAATCGAAATCATTTGGTATCATATAAGCAACTTCGCATGTACTCCCGCAAACCCAACCGCAGTGAATATTACCTCCTTTGTCATACCAGCCGAATACTTGGCTCAGTTAGCCAACTAAAGACCATCACGACATGTTTCAAAAAAGCAAACTTGAATAGGGGTTGTAATCAGGGCCGGACCCTGATTTCTCGGAAACAGAATCTCTCTCAACTAGGGTATCCTGTTTTCTATATTTTCCATCTTGTTTTCCATCTGATGAATCCGCCTCCGCAGTAGCCAAAGCTTGAGAGCTATTAGCTTGATTCTGAGTCTGAGTCAAAGAGCATGCCTCAACTCCGTGGTCCACAGAAGCGATCGCGACGAAAAATATACTAATATATAGGATTATGGTAGTCGTCAAGTCAGCGTCCATTTTGACGTTGAAGGAATGGCAGAGAGAAACGGAATATCGCAGTTGGGGCCTAGAGACGGAGGCAAAAATGTGTAGTTGAGCGAACAAAAGATAACGAGGAGGTTGAACAGAATTACAAGAGGTGCCCTGAATTTTTAATCATCAAGGTCATCAGTATGATTCAATAGTGACGGATAGTCTCAAGGATAGGATTTCAGGTCCCGATCAGGTGCCACAGCTGAACGGGACCCGTCATTAGCCCGTTGAACTTTTCACGGGTCCCCCTCTCTTCTTTAAGCTTCTCTTCTTCGTGTCGCCTATCCACTATCAACGCAAAAATGGCAGACTTTGCGCACTTCCCTGGCCAAGGCCCGACCCGGCAAGCCTTCGACTTCCCATCGCTGGCTACGCACATGCAAATCCAGATTAAAAGCCCCGAGCTTACACAAGAACTATTGCTCGTGATAAACGCGCCGGTTTGATATTTTCCACCATCGCAGGAGGTGCACGCCGCTTCGATATCCTAGCCAAGCATCTGAAAGGTGATCCTCCTCCCAACCGTCCAAAGCAGCTGAACAAGTAGAACACCGGAGTGTACGTAACATATATTACACGTACACATAGGGCTTACTGACGTGAGGGAAAACAGCTGCGGTGTTGTTGTCAAACCCCCTCAGGGCATGTGTGGCCTTGTCTTCGGCAACTACGGAATAAGCATACTGGAGCGGGTAAGTACATATTCATGAGACACGTTGAATAAATACTTTTGCCGCGTTCCAGTCGAGCCGTACCCGCTAAAAGTTGACCCGGACTCGCTCATCTTAGTCATTAAAGCGAGTCCGGGTCAGCTCCACCGGTCAATCTTTCGGCCATAATGACAGCATAGCAGCAACATCTGGTTGCGGGTATGGTCGAGGTAGGTAAATCTCTGGCTGTACTACAATCAGCTACCGTGGCTATGGGAGCCGCGGGTCTATATACCAAGATCGCGGCAATAGTTTCTTCTTAGGACTAGTATGTCACTCCCGGAAGGGTTCGTATAGAGCGTTCCCTAGCTGCTATAGGCTCTAGACCTATAGAAGGTTATCACTAAGAAGGCCGTGTTAACTTATCTACTATAGCCTATCGGGAACATAGCCAAGACGAGTCAAAGTACTTTGCCAACGAGACTATGGTCACAATGACTGATGTTTCGAATGTGATCAACTGAGCTTTTTACCTTAAGTCTTTTATAAAAATCTCAAGCCCAACGTGTACATGCCTTCCATTTGACGCCTCTGTGACTCCCTGTTGTGCTTACATCCTCTGGTATGAAATTATTTCCAGTAGCGTAGAAAATGAGCTCTTAGATCTGACTATTTGTCCTTACGGTGCTACCGGCTAACGGCAGACTAGGAGTAAAGCTTACGATAGAAATATCTACTATCTTCCCACAATCCTATTTGTTGCCATCAATTCCGGCCCTTCCTCTTACGACAGAAAGGGGGAAGGATTTACCTAACTCATCTTGTTCTAATCCACTTTGTCTATCTCTACCTTCTCACATAGCTGTATTATCCGTTTGTGTACTTCAGCGGTAGGGAGTCTAAGTCAGTAAGACCTTTGATGAAAGCTGCCCTATCCTTGCGTCTTTGCTTATCCTCAGCAGCTTTCGCCGCTGCTTTGAATTTCTTCGCGTGGCATGGCAAGTTACTATGAAGCCTGTCAGTCAGCTTATGAGATAGATTGATAAGAGCATCTTAAAACCTTGGAGCTTGCAGTTTTGAAAATTGAGCACAGAAACTTCCAGGGTTTGGTTTGGATCTTTCAGTGATGGAAATGAGGGACCAGAGGGAAGGATGTAGGAGGGGCCCCGACAGCGACATATATATGTACCGAAATACGAGATAACGTTAGCACGAAGGACGAATTTTGGCAAATGAGGGGTTTAACTTGTACATCCATGCAGCTTCTACCTAATCGGTGACTTGGAGTGATGTCATTTGCGACCCTTGTTACTCCTCAACCAAGCATTCAGCTATTATCTTAAAACCTACAGCAGAGGTCTCAATTAGCCTGATAGTAAGGATTATTTGAGCCTTTGAAAGTTTAACCTAGCATGCATTAATATTCGCGAAATAGCATTTGAAAGTGTGTAGAATGTCAGACTGATTTAACCGCTACTATACCTTCCGCTGTTATTGGAAGGTAAAGTTTGAAAGGCGGGCCGGGCCCGCGCCATATAATGATAGGGCTCCACAGATCTCTTAGAGCGAAAATAATGATACAATAACGACTACGACGGAATCAAGTCTATACAGATGAGGATAGCGCTGGAGCCCGGCTCCTTATTCAAGGAAGGCCCGACGCATATCTCGTTACTGTTTCTTTCATTACGAGCTATCACTGAAGGTAAGCCCATTTCAACGCAAGCCAGTTTCCCCAAATAACAAGTCCAACGAGTTCAACGACAGTATTCTTCCAACACCTTCACTTGGATGACATTCAGACCCCGATCAGTCTGTCCATTGAAGTTGTCACGAGTAATTTCAACATTCCTCTCAGTTGTTTCATGCAAAGCAAACTCAAAGCGACGGAATAGAGACCCTAAAACGAGGTGTATCCATGCCCAAGCCATGCTAGAAGACTGTCAGCAGCGAATCATCTTCTGCTCAACTAGATATTTTCTTACTTCTGACCCAAACATCCCATCGTTCCTTTAGACCCTGGAACAAGATATTTCTCCAGTCCTCGCAACCGCTCCCGGGGCAATAACCATCGTTCTGGTTCAAAGGCGTAGGGCTCTGGGAAAATTTCCGGATCCCTCAGGATGAAGTAAGTGGACATACTAACGATCGTCTGCAACTCGTTAACGTCATTTCCCTATTGCAGGACATACATCGGGCGTTCATACTCCAGCTGGAATCTGCCACTGCTGATATTGGAGAATTTCATCCGGGGCCGAGCGGGGCAGTCGTGTTGTGACGATGGCAGAAAGTCGTAGACATTCTCTGACGACTGCGCTCTAGATACAAAGTTGGGTTAGGGAGAGCAATTAAACCTAATGTCCTATAGCCAACTCACCAGATATGGTAATCGCTCCAACTCGTCCAGTGTGGGTGTAGTGTTAATATCTGGAATACCCGAGAAAAGCTCTTCCTTGAGCTTCTGGTACACTTTGGTATTGTTCAGTATATGAAACATGGTAATAGCAAGTGCTTGCGCGGGAAGATCAGTGCCAGCCACCATAAGGAATATTGCATCATCTTGTAATCGTAACAAGTCCTTTTCACTTTCGGGCACTTCCGGATCAGCCAGAATTGTGGGATAGATAGCTTTTTCCAAAGAGTCATTCTTGTATTCTCCCCCAGCTTCTCTCTGTCGCTGATGAGTCACTACGGCGCTGACTCGGCGCCTCACATCCTAGAAGCATTATAGGAACTGTAAGCTCCCGCTATTACCAGGAATATAACAAGAAAAAGATTGACTTACCTGCTCTAGTTCATAGACAAATCGGAAAGGGGGAACAACCCAAGATGTTGGCACGGGAAAGGCATGTGCCAGATACGACGACACGGGAAAGTGCCTTGTCAAGCGAGTGAGATCAAACATCGCTGTTACTCCGAGTTTCCAGGTATCTGACAATTGAGATTCCTCCAGATAATGGGATCCCATGCCTCGCCCAAACGCGTGTTGGGAGAGAAGATCACTCGTAAAACAGTGAAAGGCGGCATGGAGTTCTAGAGGCCGATTATTTGTGACGGCAGCAGAGAAGTGTTTGCACAAACTTCCAATCTTAGCACTGATTACTGGCTCGAGTTCCAGGACCGCGCTCCTTTTGAAAAACTGCCCTAAGACCTTTCTACGGGCCTTATGGAACTCGAATCCGCTGGTGGAAAAGATCGACCCAGGGAACGATATGAAACTGAACCAGGGGTCTTTCGTTCGATGCCTTGTGGGACCCGCATAGACAGTATTGTAGTAATCAGGATCTTTGATATGGATCTCCCATGGTGTAATTCTCACCACAGGCCCGTAGTGCTGATGCAAAGTCTCGATATGCCAGCTGAATGTTCCGCCTTTGAGAATCTGAAAATATGTCTCATAGAGTCGAGTTGCAGCCGCAAGACGAGGCCCTGGAAACCTTGCCAGGGGACTCAGGACAAGTCGGTAGAAAACAAGACAGCTGATATAAGAGAATATAAATAACAATACGCCATATGCGTAGGCCTTGCAAGGAGCATCTCTCATCGCCGAATTCAAAATTGGAAAGCGATATGAGTTATTGGACATCCACATTGCGGCCAAATTTCGCGTGAAGGAGCTTTCTCGGGTTATGGATGAATGGCTGAGATACTTTGTGGACAGAAGACCTGACCCTTCCCTTGAGTGGGTCTTACTCAGAAATACTATATCTCTAGTTGCACAGTTGGACAGCAAAGAGCTAGGGCCACGACGCCCTGGACCGCCTGGTAGTGATAGTTCGTGTGACATGTTAATAAATTTCTGGAAATGATCTGCCTTGGTACGTGCCGTCACTCAGCTGATATGTGACATCAGATGCGGAGAAGTAGAAATGTTTGTTTCCAGCTGAGCTCCTGTTTTAAAAAGGGCAAAAATTCACGAGAAAAAGCAACGGAGAATTGAAGTTAAATTCGGTATTGTGCTTCCTATTGGTTCGGATGTCTCTTCAGCTGCTGTATGTCGTTGATCTTATGCATAGTGTGAATTGTAAATTGGAATAACCTTTGGTATATCATATAGTTGATAGAAGAGAACAAATCACATCAATTTAATTACCCACCTCGATCAATCTGTGGGTCGATCGATGGAACTCAGCTGATTCATGTGGAACACAAGGTTGAATCAATCAAGGATTTTCTTGGTGTGACCGTGGCCGGCTGAGGCGTCCCCTCTTTTAGTCTGCAGCTCAACAGGACAGCAAAGCCTCTTCAACACTTCATGCAGCTATCTATTGAAACGCTTATGCACTATAGCAACTTCAAATCACTTTATACAAAAAGCAAACCTTATCTTTCTTGGCATTCACCCCCCGGGGTGCCCTTAGCGCATTGTATTGTTCTGTCATTCTCCTAATTCGTCGACTCGTCAGCTCTCACCGGCCTCTTAATCAATAGGAATCGTTTGATCTAAAATCATAAAAATGTGTAGAAAAGATTGGTGAAAACACGAAACTCTGTACCTAGCACGAGATATACCCTCCAATGATTGTTTTAAAATCATCTGAAGTTCATATAGGATTGAGATAATACACTTTTATGACCACTAGTAATTAAGGCACCACAGGTCTTTGCTTTTGCTCTGACCAGGCTGTGTAGATCACAACTTAGTCTAGCCACTATCACGGAAGATCGACACTATACTGCAGACTACACTAATTTACCCATGAATTATCTTTCCTCTTTTGTTAGTCAAGAGTCGATAATACATTTCTACGAAGGCTCCCGCTCTATAAAGTCTTATAATCCAGCATGGAGACCACCTACTCCGTCAAGGATCCTGCTCTCCAGCTACTCTACTATCATGGATCTTTTCACAGACCACTCTGCAATTAAGCTCGCCTTTCCACCACTGGACCTTTTAGGCTCCCTCCAAGCCAGCCTCATAAGCCGGCTACACGTCTTCCTCTTCCACCTACGGGTACTTCCGCGGCAAGGCTTTTTCAACCATTTATGATCAATCCTGGAATTTTTCATCTCTCTCTCGATCTCAAGCTCGTTCTCTCTTTCGCAGCGGTATATACTGCCACGGTTATATATCTGAATCACTTCAATGCTACCCGACAGCATAAACCATGGGCTTTTAGCAAAACCTTCATATTCAAGGCTCTAGTAGTAACGCATAACGCCTTCCTGGCGTTATACTCTGCATGGACCTTGTGTGGAATGTTCTACTTGATATATAGCTATTGGCCTTCGGCAGCAGCAGAGGAAGGACCCAATTACTATGCTCATATTGCGGAATTATGTTGTGAAATGGAGTCGAGTACATTTGTCGGTAAGCTTTGATCATCAACTAGGATCTCATGCGACAATTACTCGTCTAACCGCTTATACCATTCTTTTAGTTTTAAAGAGCTCAACAAGTGTCTGGGAAGGAGGTGCCGGTTATTTAGGCTGGCTATTCTATATGAGCAAGTTCTACGAGGTTGTGGACACACTGATAATTCTTGCCCGCGGGAAAAAGAGCTCAACTTTGCAAACATATCATCACGCCGGTGTGATTGTTTGTGGATGGGCAGTGATGAGATATGAGTCCCCACTGGGCTTTGTTGCGGTGCTATTGAATGCGGGAATCCATACTTTGATGGTAAATTGGCCCAACCGCTTGTCTGCATCAATATACAATGCTAACAATTTATTATCAATATTCCAGTATTCATACTTTACTATCCAAACCCTCGGAATTTCTGTCTCTATGGGTGTCAAGCGCACTCTAACTAGCCTTCAAATCGCCCAGTTCTTAGTGGGATTGGCCTGGGCCCACTGCTATCTCTTCGTGAGATACAAGGCCCCTATAGAGGTGGCAGAAAACACTTTCAACTACGACCCGGCGCCGACGTTGCATTTGCCTATAAGCCGTAATCACTCTTCAACTGGGGCCTCTTACGGAAAGGCCAGAAAAGTGGCCAGCGATGGTGCAATTACATGCTTGAGTGACAGTGGAGAGGTTTTCTGCCTTACTGTGGGAAGCATTTATCTCGTCCCGTTGATAATTCTCTTTGTGCAATTTTTCACGAAATCCTACAAGCCGAAGAAGACGGAAACGATGCCTCCGAAACAACAGAGCCCTGCCGCTAAGGAAATTCATTCTCTAGCTCCTACCAACGAAAACCCAGGTCGCGGTAGTCAAAACTCGCTGAACTGGAAAAATACAACCTATCTTGTTGGAGTTCCTTTGGTGGCTCTGATTAGTCTTCTCTGGGTTCCTCTTCGTATAGAGACCGTTTGTTTTGCCATCGGCTATGCCACCCTACGAGCTATTGTCATTACGGCTGGTGAGTTTCTCTAGCAATCACTTCTTTCCCACTCCCACTATATTCCAGGAAATTCTAAAGAAATATGTCAACAGGTTATCATCGCCTCTGGGCACACAGAGCTTATACTGCTAGCCCACTCTTGAAATTGATTTTTGCGGTTATCGGCGCTGGCGCAGGACAGGACCCTATCAAAAAATGGTGTCGCGACCACCGGGCCCATCATCGCTATGTTGATACCGATGAAGATCCATACAGTGTAAAAAGTGGATTCTTCCATGCGCACATGGGATGGCTGTTGTTTGAAAAACCATATTCCCCACATGACGTCTCGACTACACGCCACGTGGATATTAGTGACCTCAAATCCGACCCTATTGTGGAATGGCAGCGCCGATACTACTTTCCCCTGGCATTGCTCATGGGCTACGTCTTCCCCACGGTCGTCTGTGGCCTATGCTTTGATGACTACTCTGGTGGATTCGTTGTGGCAGGCTGCTTGGGCACAGCTGGAGAACTACAGGGCACATTTTGTGTGAATTCTGTCGCGCACTGGCTCGGAGACCAGCCTTACGGAATCGGGAAATCTCCCCGAGATCACCCTTTGACCGGTCTCCTCACCCTTGGGGAGGGATATCATAATTTTCATCATGAATTCCCGATAGATTATCGCAACGGGGTTCGATGGTATGACTTTGACCCGACCAAGTGGTTGATCTGGACGTGTTATAAGATTGGGCTTGCCTCTAATCTGAGACGTTTCCCGCAAAACGAGATTCAGAAAGGGAGGCTACAGCGAAGACAGGAGAAATTGGAGAAGGAGTGTGAGATGGTGGACTGGGGCGTGCCACTGGCGGATCTTCCAGTTATGGACTGGGAAGAGTTCCAACAACAGGCGAGGACAGGATGCAATATCATAGTTATCAGAGGGGTTGTCCATGATGTTTCGAGCTTTGTGACAGAGCACCCGGGAGGTACAGCTATGATCACAGGGGCAATAGGGAAAGATGCAACCAAGATGTTTGAGGGAGGGGTATATGGTCATTCTGGGGCGGCCTTCAACCTTTTGGATACGATGCGGATAGCTGTGATTAGATAGACCCAATTAGGGTAATTACTGATAGGGGTGGAGAAATTTAATCCAGTTGAATGTATGGCCTAACTACAGACTGGAGTGCGCTGAACTAGAGCCTTGAATATGAAGGTTTTGTTAAAAGCCCATAGTCTATGCTGTTATCAATAACAGAATCGTGGTAGTATATACCGCTGCGAAAGTGAGAATGAGCTTAAGATTGAGAGAGAGTTAGAAAATTTCAGGATTGATCATAAATAGTGTAGTGATGGAACCCCGTCCTGCAGTATGAATAGCGGTCTTACGCGGCAAGATGTTAGGGACTACCAGCTCATTTTCGTCTTACAAGATGAAAATCACCTGTGCACCAAAAAATGACTAGGTGGCCCGTCGATGCTGTATCCTTCGTAGAACCTTTTCCTTATTATCGATTCTTAGCCAACAGAAGAGGGGACGTCTCAGCTAACCATAGATACGCCAAGAAAAACTTTAACTGAGGTGATAATGAACCTTATGTTGCATATGGCTCAGCTGAGATTCGTCGATCGACACACAGATTGATCGAGAGCGGGTAATAAATTGAATTTTTGCATATCTGGAACTTGGCAGGTACACTCAACGAATCTTTTCGTCTTTCAGAGTTTATCCAAGCATCCAAGTATTCTCACACAATGTTTGGTGGCTGTAGTGGGCTGGTGACATTGTTCGTCTGATTTCTGCATTTTTCTAAAACCAACAACTTTGTGTTTCGTCCCTCTCTTTTGTCAAACCACTTATGACGCCACTATTAAGATGGATATACGTCAGATTTCAGGTCGGCCATCCTCTATGACTTCATCTTATGCGTCCTTCCAAAAGCCGGCGCTAGTCAATCGCCCCGAGAAAATATGGTATAAGTGTCGGGCGGAAAGTTTAGTCGCGGTGACAGTAAATACATCCATGTAGGCAAACCAATGCGCATGCGTAACCGTAGCTCTGTTTGTATGACTGCAGATCAGGGCCCGTGAGCGATGGGTTTATCGTCAAAAGCAAAATGTCCAAGTGGCGGTCTGTGGAGTGTCAAGGCTATGTTCGCATATGATATCATACTAGCTGAACATACGCTTATGTTTCCACTCTCTTTTCCCCCTGACGTAGCATGGCCACCCCGAGTGTTCTGCTAGCCCTCTTTGCCGAAACACTTGTATACTGGGAAAGCAAAGAATTCAGACCTAGATCCCAGACGACACTATGAAAGAATATCAAGCATATTTCTACGCTGTCTGTCTTTGCACTTTGTTTTATATCGGCACTGTACTCTTCTACCGATTGGTACTAAGCCCCTTGGCGAAATTCCCCGGCCCTCGCCTGGCAGCCGCCACGCACCTCTACGAAACCTACTTCCAGATCATCAAAGGGGGTACATTCACCTGGCATATTAATGACCTTCACAAACAATATGGTCCTGTGGTCCGAATATCTCCGTGGGAGATACACATCAAAGACCCCGACTACTATAACACCGTCTACGCTGGTCCGGGAAAGCTCCGCAACAAAGATCCTTTGTTTAGCTGCATTAGGTATCCCAAGTCAATCTTCTCTCACAAATCTTATCGACCTTGGAGAAGGCTTTTAGGCCATTTTTTGGAGAAGGGCGCTATCCTCGAACTTGAACCGGTGGTAAAGGCAAATACACTATCACTATGTAAGCACTTCGCGGCGGCGGTCAAAAGCAACGAGGCTTTGGAACTATATACGGCCTTTCACTGCTACACTAGTGATACCCTCTCTCAACATGCTTTCGGGCACGACCTTGGGTTCCACTACTTAGATGAACCGCAACTAGCCAATAATTGGAAGACCAAGGTGAATTCGATGTTTCAACTCAGTCGGCTATTCCGACATTTCAACTTTGAGGGTGACATAGCGCACTTGATTCCACGTCCGCTTGCGTTAGCGGTTCCCCAATATGCGCTTTTTTATTCAGTGGAACAGGTATGCCACCGCGGCCCTCGTCTGATTTTCATGGACATTTGGGGAATAACATCATAATAACGGGTCGACTAGGATGTGAAACTTCGAGTCCAGCAGTTGATAGATCAGTATGATCAATGGGAGGTTGAGGCGCAGTCGACTAGTCACGCAGCAGAACGGCCTTTCTTGAAGACTTCAAATGCAATCTATCCGGCAATCCTGGCTAACCCAGACGTGCCTCTGCTCGAAAAGAGTCATTCTCTGTTGGAGGATGATGCTATATTTCTCATGCATGCGGGTACAGATGCCCCGTCGCAAACCATTGCCATGACCATGTTCCAAATACTCAACAACCCTACAACATATCAGAGACTTAAGGAGGAGCTCTTCACTGCTATCCCAGATGTGACAGCCACTCCAAATATGGATCGATTGGAACAAATGCCTTATTTGGTATGTGGCAGCGTGGTACCTTATTTTTTAGGTCACATTGGACTAATATCAGTATAGACCGCAACAATCAGAGAGGGTCTCCGCCTTGCCTCTGTCGTGACAACTCGGCCGCCTTGCTCGGCACCAGATGAGGTCCTGCGATATCGACAGTGGGATATCCCTGCTGGGGTATGTAGACTGCTTGATCTCCTCAGTTCACACGCGCTAATCATTATAGACGTTTATCTCCATGTCTACGTACTTTATTTTAAGGGACCCAGAGATCTTCCCCGAGCCTGACAAATTCCTACCAGAGCGGTGGCTACTCGAGCCGGAGGAATTGCGGAAACTTGAGAAATATCTCGTTCCGGCATCAAAAGGAATATTGGGTTGTCTAGGACAACAGTACGTTTCCCCAATGGCTGAGGCATGAAGGATAACTGACACTCTGAAGCATGAATTGGTCATGGATGCACCATCTCATAAGTGCTCTTGTGCGTCGATTCGATATGGCATTGCATGAAATACCGGAGAGAAATGTAAAGATGGTTCGAGGAGACTTTATTGGACAAAAAGAACCACGGATAAATGTTGTCCAAGTTAAGGTACTGGAGGAATATTTTCATTAGCAATTGTTCGACACTAGAGCAAGTAGCTGTTCGGAACGAATTCAAGGGTCACATTTCTGTCAATAAATTTAGAGCCTTGGAATTCCTTTTTTTTCCGTATGATAAGAGCCTCTCCATCTTAAATAATGCATAAATGTACACTTAATCGGTTACAAATTTTGTCCACCAATATTCAAATTTGTTCATATAAAGAGACCTCACATTGCAAAGTAGTAAATAATTGTAAGAATCTAAAAGGAGGCCCCGGGCATTATTTCCGCGTTACTGTACTGAGCACGAACTTACCGTTTCGTTCTCGTATCAGCACTTTGCGAACAACGATCTCGCTCGCCAAATCTTGGTATTATCCTGAACGTCCAGCGCCAGCTCGAGTCTGAAGCCGCATTTGGTAATCCGTGGATACTTATGCCTCTGCCGCATTATCCTGACCCGTCCGAAACCGCTAGAGGAACAAGTTCGCTGGTTGGAGGGGCTCTTCATATTCGTCATGCGATAAATTGGCCACGATCCAGAGTGTGTCAGCCAAATTGTTGATCAAAATGCATCTGTGAATGGCTAGACTTTGCTTCCCCGGCATTTTGCCTTGTTTTTATTAGTCTCACGGCTCCTTTTGTAGTCCGAAATACGGACATTATCGTCGGCGAACTGAGCGTCCGCTTCGGCTGGCGTGAGGCTTTCCGCCAAAACTTGGTCCAATCCCTTAACGATCTTCGGAGAAATAGCACTAATATCGACCCAGTGATGCTTCGTTGTTTACTTGATCTTTGTAATGCTTCGCTGGAATTTCTCAACGATTTTGGGTGGTGCATTCAGCTCCGAACTAGTCGGAGGTGGGGGTGTATCACGAAACCAGGCGTTAAGTGAAAGCATTGAAAAGCAATGATTGTCAGCCCATCCATTAGGCGTAGGGGCTGCCAATAATCACCAAAACCATGGTCTCATTAGCCAACCATTAGCTGCCGAATCATCTCGCAGCTTGGCGGGGCATTAGCCTAGTTCAAGATATCGATCCAATGCATTAGTTTGCGCTGGTTCTATTGCTTTTTTGGGGACGATAACGGTCCTTATGAGATTTGCGATCGTGAACCCCCCACCCTTAAAGAGTTCGTAGAGTATATTGAAGTCCCGTGCAAATCGAGCAATTTTCGATTTATCACTTGCATGGTAAACTTCCAATGTAATGATAATGCGATGTTCTAATAGTCGAAAAGTCGAGGCATAATTAGGGTGGCGGGGAAAGGTCGATCATTTGACTAGTCTGATTATTAGACGACCCGTGCGGCCCAACACCTGAAGGGTGGTGGGTCTTGCGTTCGGTCGAGTAAATAGACGGCAAGAGAAACTAGAGGCTTGCTTGTATCGGCCCACCAATTTCACACCATTATCAGACTTTCATAATGAATCCGAAATCCGACCAGAGCTACAGTATCGGTGCAAACAGCGATTTGCTTACATTTGGTACCAAGTCGCTGAGCGAGAAACAGACCAAACTGGAAGCAGACCATGACGCTGTTGACCGCGTCAGGTCCGCCCAGGTAAGATTCCAAAAATATTGGAGGAGGTTTTGGAGTTGCTATCTCGTGGGGATTGTTATATTCCTTGCAATCTTTCTTCCAGTTTTGTAAGTCTGTAATAGCCTGCTGCAAGTTCTTCGTCTTACTAACCTCGCTTGTCGCTTAGTTCTCTTTCTACCTTTGGCATCAAGTCACAGAGCGAGAAACAGACCAAACCGAAAGCAGACCATGACGGTGTTGGCCGTGTCAGGTCCGCCCATGCAAAATTCAAAAAGCATTGCAGGAGATTTTGGTGTTGCTATCTCGCTGCGATTGTTATATTTCTTGCAATCTTTCTTCCAGTTTTGTAAGTCTGTGATAGTTCGCTGCAATTCCTTCGTCGTACTCACTTCGCTTGTCTCTCAGTTTCCTTGCTATCATTCCCGCGATAGCCCGGAGAATTGTCGACAATACCACTCTCCATGTGTACTCGGCCCAAATCTTGAGTCCTAATGCAGACCAATTCACCTTCATCCTTCACATTTCCCTAGATGTTCCTCGAGGGCTGCGAATACGAACAGATCCATTGAACCTGAGCTTGTTTAACCGCGACGTCACACCCATGGAGCCATACTTAACTGTCGCTCTGCCAGGTTACAGCCTCAGAGGAAAGACCGAATTGAGTATTACCAGAAATGTTACCGATATTCTGAATATGAAACAATTTGTCAATACGTTGGCAAGTGCTGTTTATAACAAAAGTTTCACTATATCTGCGAAAGGCTCTACTATTGGTCATCTCGGTGCCCTAAAGACCCCATTAATTGTCGACAAAGATATTGAGCTAAAGGGTAAGCTTATAATAAAGGTTGTGCTGTTTGGATTATTTACACCTGATTTTAACTAGGACTGAATAAGCTGAGTGGCTTCTCTATCGACTCCGCACGGCTGATTATCCCAAAAGAAGCGGATGGGACGAATTTGGTTGGCGTTGTGATCCTTCCTAACTATTCGGTCTTCACCTTTGCTCTGGTACGCTTTTTTACAAGGTTAAATTCTGGATGTTGTCGCTAATTTTCGAATCTAAAGGGCAAAGTGACACTTAATTTACAAAGTTCAGATATGGTTATTGGACAAGCCACCCTCGAAAATGTTGTTCTAAAACCAGGAAACAATTCAGTATCCCTTCGTGGTCAGCTAGATATGGATACTGTGATTGATAATCTTCCGGTCATTCTGTCCACGCCAAAGTCTGCTTTGATGGACGGTGAACTCGAGCTTAATGCTTCTGGGAACTCAACAATCTACGATGGGAAGCACATTGCATATTATGAGAAGCTATTGAATAATCTAACTATCACCACAAAAGTTCCAATTTTAATGATACTGCTGGACACGGTGCGTGGGCTGCTAGATACCACAGGGTTGGGGGACGGCAATGGGATAAACATTACAACTATTATGGGTGATATGTCAAAAGTCATGGATACAGCACTCGCCGCGAGGTCGCTTAAGTTTTTCATGGATGGTTGTGACCCAGTCATAAGTACAAATTTAAAAAATTAAGTTTCCGATTGCCATAATTAATAACAAGACGTCAAGTGGATGCGTTGTTGTCTTTGTTCACCAAATACGACCATCTCTTGCACGATATAATGACGCACTCGTGCAGCGAACTTACTCTGTATCACGGCGATTACACATGATACCGGAGGCTAGACAGGTGACGATATGTCCCCAGAATCCCGTGCCGCTTCCGAAGGTATCTCACTATTTGAAGTGTATCACTCGCATTCCATTCATTCTTCCATCCTTCCTCAGCGAAGCCTTCCATGGGCTTCTATCTGGCCCTAGATCAAGTTCTCGAAATTAGTACTTATACTCCTGAAGAAGGATCTAACCACGGTCATGCCGCTGATCTATGGATCATCATTGACCGGGGTGTATGACCTGTCACGATTTATACACGAGCACCCGGGTTGGGATAAAAGTCTGTTTAAGTCTGGAATCGCATTAATGTATGTTTCAGCATATCCCATGTTGGATGGATTAAGTTTTCACTTAGGCATTATGAGCCATAACAGGGATGGGATTTTAGACGTACTCCATTCGCAAATCTCACATCCCTTTTCCCACGTTTCTATCCCTGTATCCCCAATGAGGAATTTTTGCAATTGAACTGGGTAACCGAGCTCAGCTACACCCTGTTGTTCCCGTCGCTTCGGTGTGATGAGGGGATACGGGATACCATTGTGAGAGGAAGACGATTGCTATAAAAGCCGGGTAGTTGGTGAGTTTCCAAGATATAGAGTCCATCATACCATATCCCGAAGCTAGTATATAGAATTATTTAGCTCACGTATCTAACTATAGTGTCTATCGTTATTCCGCAATGCGGGAGAACGCCCTGGTGCATAGAGACAACGGCGTGACGACGCTCCCAGAGCAGCAATTCATGGTCATTACATGGTCATTACGGCATTGTTTAAGCTTCAATTCTCTCGTAATAGTCATTAGCTTGAGTTGTACAGGAAGCGGCATTCTTCCCCTAAGCGTATTTGGCGATGGACTTGATTATGCAGCACTCTCGTAGATACAAGAGGTCAACAACAGAGGTTTCCAAAAGCGGGATGATCTTGTCCATTGAGTTATTTGAAGGGCTCGGAGGCTCCCTTATCAGTATAACGGGAGAAATGAGGATAGAAAGTAGTCAATTTAGCCCCCCAAAATAGTGACTAAGAATGATGATAGAGTAGACTCGCTCCGAGAGACCCATTGGCGGTTACTGAAAGGTTTCTCTTCAAATACGACTAAGAATCACAATTACCAGGCCGGCATTGAACTCCTCAATTTTCTTTAGACTCAATTAGAGGGTGACTAAGTTGGGGCGAATATTTTCGTACTGTCGGTTTATACCGATAATGATTAAAATGAGGGCAGGCATGAATAAAGATGTCTCATCCAGAACTCGAGATGGTTATTCAGTTTTCAATATCATTGTGGATCGCAATTCGATACATGATGTCCTCAACTCTCTTGTCGGTGTTATTACCATGTCTCCATATCCTACGTCCCCAATCCCTATGGTTTCCCGATCCCTA
Source organism: Penicillium canescens (assembly GCF_028828765.1). NCBI lineage: Eukaryota > Fungi > Ascomycota > Eurotiomycetes > Eurotiales > Aspergillaceae > Penicillium > Penicillium canescens. The sequence continues at coordinate 704,157 of NW_026703963.1, read as the reverse complement.
TGTTTTCCCGATCCCTATGTTGGGATCCTTATATCCCCACAGCCCATATCCTCAGTCTCTCTACCCCTAGCTCCTCTGCCCCAATTCCCCTTTCCCCAACCCATACGCTCCTCCAGCCCGTTACCCAAACCCCAATGACCCCATTCATAGTTATTACGGTGCCTGTGGCCCTCATAATTACCATGAGAACGATTTCTACAAGATGCCCCCTCCCCCGGTATTTGGGTCATCACGACGCCCAGCTTCAAAACCTCGGCGGAAGACTAGTTTGAGCTATCAGCGCGAAGAATGTGAGGCACATATCCTTTCAATCACGTCTTCGTCGTTAAGGCCAGTCGGCAAGAAATATGCTCATACTCGAGTACTTTGTCCCCCAATGTAGTCAATAATGCGCGGTGCAGAGAAATAAAATGAGAACTAAGATTTGACATAAAACACCTGGAATTGTTAGACTCCTAAATGGCGAAGTCGGGCCCAGCCTTTGTGAATGTACTGTTGCTTCGCACTCCGTCAGAATACGTGGTGCTTGAGGGATCACATCCATGGACTCGTCTGAATAACAAAGGCAATTTGCACCGCCTAGTTATGAAACCATGGCCAATGGGAGGAAGCAGAAGGCATTTCATCTCCGTGCTGCCACTTTCTAACATTGGCAGATATGGGGATGCAACATGTTGCCAACATTTCTCAAGATTTCTCATCATTGAAAGCATTGGTACAAGAGACAAAATCAGGCTGCTGAAAAGATCCAAGCCCGATAGAACAACTCTCGTTGAGGATTTTTCCAGTTTTGAGGCATGCAGTAAAGATGGGAAAATATACACATCGGTTGGTCGACCTTTACCGACATGGCATGGCATGTACGAGTACGAGGTGCAGCAGATTCAGTTTAGACCACATTACACAGACCTCGCCGAATCCATGAAAAGATGAACAGCACGAGCAATTTAGGGAGTCAAAACGAATGTAAAATTGGAATAAACCTTGAATGGAGAGAGGAATTTATACTCTTCATCAGGACAACTAATTGTAACACATTGACAGCGTGGACCTTTTCTCCCTCCCAAGAGAAATTTCGGAATGATTACAGCCATGGTAATATTTTGCAGGAGTCCCTAACAGAAAGTATCAAACCTTTCTTTAGACAGTGCAAACTACATCCTTATTACCATTGCTCTTCGTGTCCTAATTTTGTATTAGTCTCTTGCCCTTCTGAAGTAGACACAAAATCCAGAGAAACTTACCACAATCTGGTTGCCGCCACAGCAAAGAGGCCGAGAACGTGTACCGGAACAGGTCACGCCTTGAAGATTCGCTAAACCCTATATTAGTAGATGTTTCGGGTAATCACTCAGAAGTGCCTTACATTGACAGTTCGACCCAACGCCCCTGATGAAAAATATGTTCAGGTTGGTTGCAGTAGCACAGCACCAGTTGTGGGTAGGGCCGCCCACGGGGCATGCTGCTCTCTTTTCAAGGTCCTCTTCAACTGGGGTAGCAATGGCTAGGCCAGCAAGAGTAAAAGCGGCAAGGATATTCTTCATAAGCATTTTGAAGTGTCGGATATAGTGAACTTATCGTGTAGATTGAAGATAGGAAGAGAGATAGGAAGTATGGGTTGATTTAGAGGGACATCAGAGGAATTTTCAACCTTTAAATAGATAACTGCGTACTCGTTACGAGCCACCCAAACCCGATCTACTTGTATGCAAATGAACAATTTAGTGTAACCGATGCGTCTAGATCATATAGATGAGATCGATGACACAGGGTGAAGTAAGACGAACCGTTACTATTGATTCTGTAGAACTTCGTACAACAGGTGGCGAAGTAACTAGGCAGGATTTTCCGGAGATATATGACTTGCTTGGCCGTACTAACCTTGGAAACCTCGACGCTCTATTCTTAAATTCAATTCGTTCCAAACTAGAACAACCAAAATGGGATGACAGTTGAGTGAACACCAAAATCTCGCGTATGTCTACACATTCGAAGCCAAATAAATAAAAATAAAAACGGAAAAATTTCTGAAGATCATCCGTGATATGCCACTGGTCCAGTAGCTCATCGCCTTAAGAAGTGGAGCTTTGAATGCGACCCAAAACTAAGACTTGATCATGTTGCAGGTTAAAACGGCAGCTTATCATAATAGGTAACTAGTTATAATTGAATTGTCCCAATTCAGCATTTTCCGATCCCATTTGGAAAGATTTGGCCAAAAATAGAAGAGAGGCGGGTTTCAAGGTAATATCCGTTTCCGGGGTTTGGCGGTCTAGACGAAGATAAGATCTATGGTAGACCGCCAAGCCAACCCCGCTTGTTCGTGAATGGACGGGTGAAACCGACGGAGTTTGGCATCAGTAGAACCAGAAAGACCACATGATCTGGTCGTGTTCCGGTACGAGCCGAACAACAGCTATTCACATCAGAAGAAATGACGGTACAATGCTGGCCGAAATTTGAGAAAGCTTGCATTTCCCATGGCAACGGGGTGTAAGGAAACCTTAACCTTTAAATTGAACACTCGTTTGTAGCAAAATTTGCACTCGAATTTATCGAAGATAATAATGACTGCCCCGTTGAATGAGCAGAGATGTATACGTAGATTGACCCTCTTGTTGAAGCTAGACAAGTCTGTACTTAAAGAACCAGTACCTCTGGGAATCATTTCTCGTGTTCTTCAATCTAAGAGTCAAGTTTGCATCATCAGTCTAAATGGAATTGACATCTACAAACCTACAGAAGCTGTATGTGTTCAAAGGTAAAAACCGGTTTTTTTTTTTTTTCAACAGTACATTGAATATCCAAGATATTTGATTGTCTATTGCTTAATATTACTAAAAATACTTCATTATGGACGGAACAAAGAACCTTTGCATTCGACGTCAAGGCTCTGATACATACCTATACGGCGACTGTAGGTAAAATGACGACCCGTGGGCCTACGGCCAAGCGAAATGCGCCTAGGCGACTACATTGGAAATGAGCACGGTAGGGTATCATCTGAGTAACTATTGAAACCCCCAGATTGACGTTAGACCAGGTTTTCTTTTAGAAAAATAAGGGGCAGGAATTAACCTAGAGAGCTCGCCGGATAATCTTTAGTCTTGAAGGCCCAAATCGCCGTGCTACGCGCCGAGCTCGAAGGAGATTTTCCCAGTAGCTACACGGGAAGGGATGTGAATCTAGACGAACACATCTACAACGATTTCGGTGAGCCAAAGTATCAGTCAGTATTCTGCTTTTTCCACAGGTTGCTTTTGTTATGGTGAATGCTAGCAGATGTAGCAACTGAGGCTCGAACACGTGGCAGGAAAATGATACTCCAAATGCCTCTCACTGTATTCAGTTCTTCATTATTAAGTTTGCTCATATTTTTCATAATGAAATGATTCCTTGCCGTGGAAAACTTCAGATATACGTAGGCTTAGCCTGTATGAAGCTAGAATACACAGAAAGTCCTCATTGATACATACTAAACAAGTAGCACCCATTAATCTACGACAGATAACGACGTATAAGCTCAAGAGTAGTTGAGGGCCATGGTGCATTGACACACACACACACCAGCTTAAGGCATCATGCAAACTGAAAAGCTCAAGTTGGCCTATACTCCTGGAAACGAGAAAAGTGACCATGGTTTCAGGACCCAAGGTACACAATGAGGTTCGGTTTTAGCATCTGATAACCACGAGGGATTGACGTCAACACATCACTAAGTAGTTCGTATAAGAGTAAGGCTATGACACCTATATTTTCTTGGAGATCATTACCAAATCCCGAATATTATACCATGCCTGACTCCCTTCAACTACAGCAAGATCACCATGACCTCCCGCAGGGCTATCTTACCTTCGAGGCTGCGACTTCGGAGTTGCGAAGGAAGCTGGGTCACAAAGTAAAACACCAGAAAGCCCAATATCATCTTGTCGGTTTTGCTTTCAATTTGCTTGCAGTTGCGCAAGTAATGATCGGAGCCGCCATCACTGCTTTAGGCCCAACTGGAGGTGAACACATGTTAGCCATCACAATTCTGGGGGCTTTCAACACCTCCATCGCCGGAATTCTTGCATTGCTCAAAGGAAGAGGGTTTCCGCATCGATTGAGGAGAAATATGGTTGAACTAGAAAATGTATTGGACTTCATTCAAGAAAGGGGGTCTTGTTGAGATATGGGGAGAGTGAAGTCCTGCATGACGGAGATGCGCTTATACGAGAGGTCTTCCAAAGATACATCACAGCGCAACAGATTATCGAAAGCAACCAGCCGGACACTTATGCCGGTGGAACTACACTTCGTTCCTCCGTGGATCCAGAGAGTGTTGGCTTTTCAAGCCAAACAGCAGCGACGACTGACTTGCACGGAAAGGGACGTCAATTAGACGAAGAAATGGGTAGTAATAGGGATAATCTATAAAAGCCATCAACACACATGTGTAGCATGCAAGGCTGAGCCACCCAACGATGAAAATAGTCATAGTTAAGGGAGACAAATAGTAGGATATTTTCTCGTCTGTATCTCTTCTCTTTCATTTTTTTTTTCGTGTTATGGCCATATAGCTAGGTTTAGTATATGGTCCAAAATATCCTGGAGAACCGCCAAATACTATGAGGAAAGACTGGAGATTTCCTTCCTTTGCTTCTAGCAAATTTTGAACTAGTCATTAATTCAACCTATGTAGAAAGTTATTGATGGCTGAAAGAACCCAAAATCAAGAGAGCCACGGAACTCTAAATTGCGGATCTACACGTCATTTCATACAAACAGCATAGCCAGCCGCGGGTGGATGTCACGGCTGTACCAACAATCTAAACCTTAAATTTCAATCTAGGTTGAAGGTGGGTGGTCGTATTCTGCAAACGGCGGAGCCTATAGGATTTAACAAACATCCGTGCAGATCTATATCCAAGGATACGATAACCTTAATTTTAAAGCCAACCCGATTTTCAACACCGTCGCTCCTTCTCTGACCGAAAAGAGGGGAATATCAGTCATAAATCGCGTCGGCGGTCTCATAGGAATACATACAGTACTTTGGATGAGGTCCCACCAGTAACGCGACTTGCATAAGAAGATAAACCCCGTTGTACAAAGCTTCATGCACAATCAATGAACCATTTGTTTCCATCGGCAAATCTAGGATAATCCCAAAAGGGGATATAGGACCGACTCTCCAATATGCTGGGTATGATGGTATAAATTGTGGATACGAGTTCAGACCCGCATACCCCGCGTCCCGAACAATTAGAGCCTTACGGCAATGAATACCGAAGCTGAAATCTAGACTGCTTCTAAAAGGAACAATCTTGGTTCATTCAGTATGCGCGCATTAATGTGATGCATTATTGCCACTGGCTAGGTCAGTATCTGACTTTCACTGGCAAAAAAGCCCATCAAAGAGGCAGATTCAAAAGTCTAGATGACCATAAGCAGCGATTGCAATACGAAATCTCATCATAGATGCGCCTACGTCGGGATCTCAAACTATCCAAGCTCGTATAACATCATATTCATGTGACCCGACCTGCACGCGGAGCTCCTGGTACATTTACTTGCAGTTGCCCCGGTACTTGCGGTTGCAGTCAGCTCAACCACATAATCCAAGGGACAACCCTTTAGTCTTGCAAAACAGCTTCTTTGAAACAAATTCTATTTCTATATCTTCCTCAGTATGCCGATTCGTGGTTACGGTGTGTGGAAGGCAAAGCCCGTATATTATACCGTTGAACATGAGAATGAGGACAATATCAGCCCTCATTTATCACTATACTTCGACGATAAAGGAGGTAATCTTTCTGGAAAAAAGTTTCGTCCAACCGGTCGGAACAAAGAAATTCGTGGACTTTTCAAAGCCGCAATCAACATCAAGTCTATAGGCAAAGAATCCCAGCTTGCCTACTGGGTAGATCATAACTTCAGCAACCATCCCATCATCAACAGTCTCACCGACCTACCTTCAGGCTTTCAGTCCCTAGAAGAGCCAAAGCAGGGATACGCTGATATGAGACTGGACTACATCCGGAGCAACTTGTTCAATGTCAATACTGGTCGAATTCTACCACATGATGAACCAGGTCTCAACAATGATATGATTGATGTTTTGGAACCTGAAGTCAAACAGGCAATTGATCAGAACGCCAATATTTACTTATTTGGTGCACAGTTTGGGGATCGAAAAGGCATTCATGACGTGCACATGAATCAAGGCAATATTGGGAAGTTTCAACATGATGACGGTGTTTTCCAAGATGGTGGCCTTCTGATCCATTACCCAGACTCTGGTCGATGGGCGGGCGTGTTCATCGGGTTCGCATCACAGTCTGCGCACACAGATGATGACTCCGGACATGCCATAGGATCGGAGACTTGGAATGACTATCTTGGCTCAAAAGGTCGCCGCACAGATCTAATCGAGAATTCTGCGACGATCGACAAGGCGTTGGTTGATTCAAATGATCCCAGAGTCAGACGCAGATCAGTTACTATCACAAATTCGACTGACCACACAATACCTCTGTCTGCATGGAAGATACAAAATTCAGCTGGCCAATTTCAAGCACTGCCGCGTGATGCAGTTTTGGATGCTATGAAAACGCAAACTTTCGACGTTCCAAATTGCCCTCTTTCGAGCATTGGCGATACCATCACACTGGTGAATGACGAAGGACTGAAAGTTGATGGGGTGAGCTATCACTCTCCACAGGGCGGATCGGTTGTTTTTGCTCATTAGGATTGGTATAGCGAAATTTGCTTTATTGTGTCTTTGGCTTTCCCAAAAGTGATATTATCCAAGGTTTAACCAATGCCAAATAAAAAAAAATATCTCTTTCGCTTGAATTGAGAAGTCTATTTCTAGCTTCATTCCAACCAAAAACTGATCCCCTTTCGGAGATAGTGTAACTGGAATTTGAGTAAGCGGACAGAAGACCTGTTCTCTGTAGTTAGAGATCTTGGACCAAGTATTTACGAAGGCCATGTTTTTGTATTGCAGGCGAAGCAAGGTGAATAGGCTAAAACTTTAAAATGTAGATTAGTTACATGGCTAGCACTCGTCGTGGGTTTACGCCGTGTGAGAAACAGACAAGCCGGTGATGTGTCTCTATGGCTTCGTAGTCGCTCCAAGGGTCAAACCTCTAGGCTATTAACTTATTTACTGAAATACAATAGTATGAAATAGCTCTTTTTAACTACTATGTAATCCTCAATCCGATAAGCGCGTGGTAATGCCTCATAATTCGATACTAAGATATTGAAACAATTTTCCTTGATGCCTAAGTGTATAACACAATTTGGAACCATTCTCTGCGGACATGACATTCACTAATTTAAATGTGGTTTCTATGCGATTGTATTATACTATCTATTTACTTTGTATAACGAAATTCCAAAATTCCACCGGTCGCCTCCTGGGGGGAACCATCTAGTGTCTAACCGGGCTGCAGATCGGAGGGGACCCAGCCTATGGCACCCTTCCTCTTGCCCGGTCTTAGGCTCACTCAGCTGATTGTGTACTATGTGAAATACGATGAAAGATCCTTACAGCTAGTAATTTATACAACCAATAAGAACATTGCAGTTCATGTGACCATCAACAGTAGTCTCCTGACAGTCCCGCTGAGTCCAAGTTTGCTACTGTATTCAAATGTATGTACACTCCACTTTGAATGGCTTGACAGCTCTTTGCCGTCATCTACCATCAACATGAACTTCTTCGCACGCGCTCGGACAGGTTTCATGTCCTGGATGCATGAAACACCGCTTCCTTCTACAGAAGCATATCCCAATTTCCAGTCGTGGCACCATTTTGACCCTGTTCAACAGTGGGTCTCTTGGGTCCCTACCCGCTTGAACAATACAAACCCCAGGTCAACCAACACAGAGAATATACAGAATATACCGAAACTAGTACTTCTGACATGGAACATTGATGCAACGTCTTCCCAAACCCAAGCACGCGTTACAGAGATTATCACATTCATCACCGACCTGGATCCTAAAGTCGATGTTGTTTTCCTCCAAGAGGTCTCAAAGACAGCTTTGCGGCAACTCTTAGGGGACGCTCGTGTCCGTGAGTCTTGGCTTTCAAGCGAACGTGATGATACAGCATGGGGCAAGCAGTCCTTTGCGACGGTCACGCTGGTATCCAAAGCACGCTTTGCGTCAAATGCCGAATTTGGTATGAACAATGCCATTCTAGGTCCTATTTGGCGCGTGAAATATCCTAGTCACTTCGATCGAGATGCCTTATGCTGTGATATCTTCGTTCCTTCTCCAACAAAGCCTGAGTCTGAGTCTAAGCCTTCTTCTGCCACACGCATACGGCTTATCAATGTTCATCTGGATTCTCTACCGATTCAGCCATCCTACAGACCCCGGCAAATATCCATTGTCTCCTCGTTCCTCCACGCCGCAGGCTACGGTATAGTAGCCGGTGATTTCAATCCAGTTCTCGAGGAGGACGCTACCCTTATTGAAAACAGTGGCCTGACGGATGTCTGGACATCTCTTCGGTCCAAAGAACTCGGTTATACATGGGGAGTGGATGGAGAGCAACCGTTCCCGCCAAATCGACTCGACAAAGTTGCTGTTTTAGGTCTTACCCCTTCCAGTATCCGAATTTTGCAGCCAGGAGATCTCAGCAACTTAGAGACCAAATCTCAACAGGCTGAGCCATCAGAAGACGTCCCTTGGAGCGATCATCATGCTTTTCTTTGCACTCTCAACTTGCCGGCAAAGTGAGCAATTTTATCTTGTGTCAATTTGGCAGCCGAACTTCTAGTTATAGAACGAAACCAATCTTTAAATCGGTTTAACGGCGGACGGAAGGGGCGAAATCGACATGAATTGAGATAATTTAACTTGAACTGCCATGATAACCAATTTTCTTCCACCTTCATAAGTTACACATGTCAACCTTAACCTCTGTATACCAAATCCAACTTCTGCCGTTCTTTCAAGTCCTATAATCCCTTCAACCATGCTTTGAGTCCTTGGCTCATGTCTCCTTGGAGGCCTCTCAAGTTGATTCTTTGGCCGCTTTGCGCCATCAATTCACGGATAGACATAATGTCAGACATGTCTCCTTTTCTCTTAAAACCGTTCCGACGATTTCGATTGTTCCAAGTGCTGAACTTCAAATTAAGAAGTTCCGGTGCCGAACGAAATGACATTTGCATTTAGGGTCCGAGTTCGATAAGCTGCGCCTGTTCTACCTTGGGCTTCGAAAATGAACAAAAAGAGGTAGAAAGAGCGAGGCCAAAGTAGAGAGAAAACAAATCATGAAACGGTTTACTCTCTTCGAGGATCTTGGTATGTGAAGGCGCTTGTTTAAATACATGTCTGTCCTGACTCCATCTGCTGCACCTGCAACATTATCAGAGCCTTGACTTCTGTTCGTACACCTTGCAAGCAGTCTCCAGTCCAGGCATCCATTCAGCAGAAACACTCAGTCTGTCCTTTATTGGCCGATCTGCCCAATCCTTCGCAATCCGCATCTCGTCCTCCCGCCATCTTTGCACCGCCGACCCAATCCATGTCCCAATAGCCGATGCTGTCTCGGCAACCTCTTCTAGTGGTACCTGATGCCCGGAAGATTCAATACGTTTATGTTTCACCTGTCCACTCAGCACCCCGCCACTCCCTCCGACGCCAGCACCGGTCCGATGCAAGATTTCAGCACAAATCTCAGGTTTTGATATTGGGCTGCTACCACCAAACACATAAAGAACCGACGGCCGAACGTGATCCAGTAACTTCCATGCAATCACAGGCTCGCTGCGGTAGAAAGGCGCAGTTTTCGAAGGAGGGCCAATCACATCAGCCTGGAACAGGGGTTCATGAGAAGGCCCGACGGCGGATCCTTCTTGCCCAAGAGGCCTGTGGCCTCCAAAGTTGGGCCGGACGTACTGCATCACTTCTTGATGCTTAGTGCTTGTTAAGGTGACCGGGCCATCATGGATGACATTTGTGTCGCTGTGTGAGTTCTGCGGGTAGAGGGCTGTCGGAAGACTGCGGTATCCATGTAAAGCCCATCGCTCAAGGACGCGTTCATCCCATCGCTTGTGTGTCTTTCGCGCCGCTTTAATAGCCGCGGACCTGGATGACCAGGTATCACGTCGCTTAAGCGACAGCTTTGATAATAACGGCCCATATCCACTGAACGTATCTGGCACAATTACTGGCTCGACTAAAGCCAAAGACGTGAACAGGCGAGGATGCATGAGAGAAAGGAGGACACTAGGTACAAGTCAGCAACGAAATCCGTAGCTTCGTCATGCGCTCTTACAGTTGACCTGCCCCCATACTATGACCTACGCCGACGATGGGCCGCGGCATTTCATCACGAAATTGGTTAATCATATATAAAAGATCCCGACTGTGATCAAGCCAAGATGCTTCAACGAGTTAGCGATACTGCAAAAGCCAATGAGAGAAGCAGGCATGCTTACGGTCATTGCCCAGTAGTTCCTCGTTCACCACACCGCTAGCGCCGAGATTTGCGGCATCTGCAATCCAGATAGATCCAATTCGGATTCCATCTTTGTTACATCTTGCAAGAAGGTCTTCCCATAATGGTTCATAAAGCTCCTTCGAATTAATTAGCCAGTGATACATATTGTTTGCTAAGATAGAGGAGTGGGATCTCTACTTTCGGAAAGCCACCACCAGGCGCCCCAATGATGGTCACGTCCCCAGTTTGAGGATTTGGGTTTTCAATGGGGACATACTTCTTCACCGCCAGCTTCAAGCAAGAAGCTTGTGAGACGGTTGCTCGAGGGTATTCGCGGATGTATTGTCCATCAACGATATGTTCCGTCACGGTAAAAGGGAAGTTTGATGTGCTGGCCATGTTTGCTGTAACAATGAAACGTCTCATGGGCGCGTGAGGTTGACTATGATCATATACAGAATAGAACGAGCTACATCAGCCCTGTCCGAAGAAACGAGTTTGCTCCGACTTCTTTTTCACCGCTAGAAAGTGGACCGAACTAAGGGGTGTGATTATCCAAACTTTACTGAAAGGGTCAATAGATACATGCAGCCTGGAAGGTTCCTATACAAATTGTCCAATGAGCATGTTACAAATACGAATGTTAAAAAAGCAAGGGGGAATCCGTACAATTTACGCTATGTAAATATTCCCGGAAGACTGGGATACGTCAAAGTGGAATCTGTAGACCAATCTACATTCAATAGTCTTGCTTGGCGCCTACATGGGATCTCCGCTGATGCAGATCATATCAATAGATCCGAAACATTCTCGATTCCGGGGACGATCATATCCCAATTTGGTAGTCGATCTCTGGTTCAATCTCTATTCTCCACAGCCAAGTGGATTCAGCTGAGACACTAGTTTAGTGTCGACTTTTCGCGAACGATCTGCGAAAAATTCGGATTCCATCTCCGGATGATCGGGAAAATATCAGAAAGACAAGTCTCGTATAGATACGTAATTCCTTTGTTCACACATTAGGATAGATATGGCAACCTATCTCCAGAAGTACCCAGTGGTTTAAATGGTAGATACCGATCCATCATTTATTCCAATGGATAAAAGGAAAAGCCGCATGGGGCCAAGCAAGCTCCATTCCATGTCTATAGGATAAGTAGCGAACCCTAAAATGCATTTTTTAGTCATCAGCTTTGCCGTTCAAATTATTTTTTTTCGATGTGACTGATACCCACGGTGATACTATATAAGCAAAAGCTAGTGTTTATCCAATTCAGGATACCATACGAACAAAATTCTATAAAAGAATGGGATAATCCTCCGTCAGGGTACAATACACGTGATTTGACCTCCTGGTGAAGATCATACCTTGATACCCACCCTCCTCTTTGCGTCTGCTTCCCTACAAATTCCAGAAAATGTCTTTTCTCGATTTGGATTGTGCGTATAACGAGGATTCACAATGGCAGAGGACTCAATGCATCGTCAGGCAAGATGTGCATACTTACTGTCAAGAGCGAAATTGGAAACCGTCCACTTTCTTTCAAACAGTCTGGGCAATTGTCCTCAATAAATACACCGCATCTCATGGAGTGACGTTTGCCATCCACAGTAATGAGATTAATGGTGGATCCCCAACGATATGCGACGTCTCAATTGAGCCAGAAACGTCTATTGTCGACCTCCTAGCGGGTCATTTGACGTCGACCACGTTCACTACGACCATGCCCAGGCAGTTCGCCTGTAATACTGGCGTTGTTATCGACAGGCAAGATGGCGAAAGCATTGAATCTCTTCCTCCACTGCAGGTTCTTCTACTTGCAAGCACGACATCCTCCGAATTGTGGCTGTCATGCTCATCGGACATTTCCTCGTCATATGCAGACAACCTCCTTTCGACCATCGAACAGATAATCGAGGAAATTTTACAACACCCGCATCGAGCAGTCAAAGACCTAAGTCTTTTCAGCATTCGCAACAGTCGTCAAGTCCTCGAATGGAACCGTCGCATCATGCCCAACAATATGGCCTCGACGGTTGACCTGATCCGACAACATGCATCGCAACGGTCAACCCACGAAGCCATTTGTGCCTGGGATGGGTCACTTACGTACGCGGAGCTTGATAGTATGACCACTCAGTTGGCGTACCACCTACGGACTATGGGCATTGGAGAGAATGATAAAGTGCTGCTCGGCTTTGAGAAGTCGATGTATGCAATTGTGGCTTTTCTTTCCATCCTTAAAGCAGGCGCCATTTTTGTTCCTGTCAGCCCCGCTTATCCTGTAGAGCGTATGCAAGCAATCATCGATGTAACTCATCCTCGTCTTGCTCTCACCTCGCCGGAATTCACATCGGTCTTCGAGCGTCACCAAGTGCCAGCCCTATGCCTCAATCAATCTTTCATCGCCAAATTATCAATCAAGGAAGATGAAGACCCTCTGCCTTCATCTGACCCACAACGCGTGGCATACATTCTTTTCACTTCTGGCAGCACTGGTCAGCCCAAAGGCTGTGTCATCGAACATCAAGCGATGGCGACTATGATCAGCCAAGGGCCACCATTTCGCATCTCCCCATCCAGTCGTGTACTACAAGTTGCTCCGATCATCTTTGCTGCATCCTCGGTTGACATGTTCTTGCCTCTGCTTACTGGAGGGACCGTCTGCATCGCCTCGAAACACGATCTGATGAACAACCTGGCAGCTACGATGAAGCAGCTTCGGGTAACCTGGGCCTGTATGACCCCATCCGCTATCACCTCTGTCGATCCATTGGAGCTGTCGGGACTGCAAACTCTGGGCTTGGTCGGCGAACCAGTGAGTGAGGATTTGCTCAATAAGTGGGCGCCTTCTGTGGATCTTCTGTCAGGCTACGGTCTCTCGGAGATTGTGGGTGCTGGATGCATCTCCTCTCTCAGGGTAGATATGCACCCTCGGAACATCGGTCACTCTCCTACAGCACATATCTGGCTGGCGGATCCGACAAACATAACAAGGCTTACCCCGATCGGCGCGATTGGTGAAATGCTGATCGAGGGACCAAATCTTGCCCGTGGGTATCTAGATGACCCGCAGAAAACGACCGATACATTCATTGAGGCACCGGAATGGATTCAAGATTTCTATCCTGGACGGGGTCGACGCGTCCTAAGGACGGGTGATCTGGCTCGATACCATTCCGATGGCTCCATCGTGTATGTCGGCCGCAAAGACACGCAAGTTAAAATTCGTGGGAAACGAGTCGAGCTTGGGGAGGTCGAAAGTATTATTCGCCTTCATCAAGCACCGGGCGACACGGTGATTGTGGAAGCGGCCGCTCCGCTGGACGGGGATGGCACTCCAATGTTAATCGGTTTCATCCACACTTCTGGGTTCTCCGAAGGGGAATTGGCGGATTCCTCATCGCTTATAGGACTACCGAATCAAATTTTTCGGGAGGAGACGTCGCGTCTCGATCTGCTGGTTCGCGCAGCATTACCGGAGTATATGATACCCAGCGTATACATGGTACTCAATCGCATTCCCAAAACTGCCTCTGGGAAAACCGACCGTCGCGCGTTGCGGCTCGAGGTCGCCAGCATGTCTAGGCAACAGATTGAAGCCTACCACGATGTGGGTAATAAACCACGGATTCGACCTCGTACTGATGCGGAAAAGTCTGTACACGGGCTGTTTTCTCAAATCTTGAAGCGTGATCAAGACTCCTTTGGAATTCACGACCAATTCATCCGATTGGGCGGCGATTCTATCAAGGCGATTCGCCTCGTTCAGCTGTGTCGAAAGTTTGGGTTAGCCGTCAATGTTGCTGACATTATGGAATTTGGCACAGTGGCTCAACTCGCCCAGATCGTCAATCGCTTGCCAGAGCCTATCCTTAAAAGTGATAGAAGACAAGTCGAAGTTCCTAGTGCTGCCGTAACGGAGCATTTGATTAACTTCGGTGTTGCTGTTGAAGAAGTGGAAGCAATGAATCCGTGCTCCTCGATGCAGGATGGGATTTTAATGAGCCAGCTGAAAAACCCCCAGCAGTATGCACTGCGGGTTCTGTATGAAGCCCGGCTGTCCAGCACCTCGTCAGAAATAGACCTCGGCCGACTTCAAAAGGCGTGGAAATTACTGGTTCGGAGCCACCCTATGCTGCGGACAATCTTCGTGACCAATTTGACACCTAGTGTATTTGCGGTGCAAGTCCAGTTGAAGAACGGTTCCATACCTCGGATCCATGAAATTAACGACAACTTGAAACCGAGCGATATTCTCGGTCAGCGCCGAGAATGTCAACCCCCGAGCGCGCTGCCTCAATTTGATCTACACCTCACTCCGAGTGGGCGGGTTATCATTGAGCTTGAACTGTCTCATGCAGTTGTTGATGGCATGTCCATGTCGATCATAGTTCGAGATTTGTGTAGGTTTTACGGCGACACAAGTCCCTCTCCCTCGATCTTTAACTTTGCCGATCACGTCGAATACCAACGGAAGATATCTACGGATGATTCTGTGTCCTACTGGAAGCAATACCTCGATTGCATGGGCCCAAGCCAGTTCCCCACAACCAGTGATGGTTCACCAGACATGTCGGAAGAATCCAATCAAACCTCTCAATTCAAGGCTGTGTCTGTGGACTTCGGCCCAGCTGCAGAGTATCGAAAGTTTGCCCAGGAAACCGGGACAACCGTGGCAAACGTCGTCAAGCTAGCATGGTCTCTTGTTTTGCATGTAATGTGCCGCACAGACGATGTATCTTTCGGCTATCTTACCACGAGTCGTGACGCGCCTATTGAAGGTGCGCTAGAAGGCGTTGGGCCTCTGATCAACTTACTGGTGTTTCGGCAGCGGCTTGGTCGTGAATCCACCGTGGCACAAGTCTTGCAATCCATTCAAGCCGATTTCATCTCTAGTCTGCCTCACAAAGCTGTGTCTTTGAGCGATATTCGCCGGGCTCTAGACTTTGCCAGTGATGAGGTCATGTTCAACACCTGCATCAGCCATTTCCCCGTCACCGCCCCCGATGAAGCCGATGACTTGCCGATACTACTTCACGAAGTGGAGCGCCAAGATCCCACCGAGTTTGATATTTCCCTCGAGATCATGGAGTCGGAGAATGAAATCCAATCAAGTATCAAGGCGTATACTGGTGTGGTTTCACTAGAGCACATGGAGCGAGTCGCGGCGCTGTTTGAACACTTGATGAAGACCATCCTTGGGAACTCAGGTCGCACAATAGGAGAGCTTGGGGTGGTTCCTGAGAAGGACTGTGCCACAATTGGACATCTGAACAGAAGTATCACACAGCCGCCTATTGAACAATGCGTTCACGATATCATCTTGCAGCAGTGCCAGAACCATCCTACAGCACCGGCTATTTGTGCCTGGGATGGAGACTGGACCTATGGCGATTTAGATCGCTTTTCTTCATCTCTAGCCCAACAGCTACAGTCACAGGGCGTTGTGCCCGAGACTTTCGTGCCAGTGTTGATGGACAAGAGTCGCTGGGTGCCCATTGCCCTACTGGGAATCCTCAAAGCCGGAGGAGCTTTTGTCCTTCTCGATCCCACGCAGCCAATCCAGCGACTCCAAGATATCTGTATTGATCTGAAGCCCAATACCATCTTGGTGTCGCCAGAATACCATTCCACTGCCGCTGCCCTTGTCAGCAGCGTTGTCGTGGTTGGAAACGAGCAGTCGCCTACTCTTGAGGTTTCCGAGTTTGACAAGGTTCCCAAGATAGCAGTACACCCACGAAATGCAGCGTATGCGGTCTTCACTTCCGGATCCACGGGAAAGCCAAAAGGAGTTGCGATTGAGCACCGTTCTCTGTGTACTAGTGCAGTTGCGATGATGGAGCACTTGCCCTTGAACGTCGACACGCGAATGTTTCAATACGCTTCACATGCGTTTGATGTGAGCGTTTTAGATCTCACCGTATGTCTTATGGCTGGAGGTTGCCTATGCATACCATCAGCTGAGGCCAGACAAAATCGCCTGACGGAAAGTCTCAACGAGTTTTCTGTCAGCCTCGTCGCTCTCACTCCAACAGTTACTCGAACTATACAGCCAGAGCGCTTGACGTCCCTCAAAACCTTGAAAGTTAGCGGTGAAGCGCTATCGTCCTTTGATATTCAACGGTGGAAGAGTGCAGCCCCTCATATTCAGATCGTCAACATGTATGGACCCGCAGAATGTACAATCAACGTCACGGTGCAAGGTCCTATTGGGCCGGCATCCTATCCTTCGAACATTGGGTATCCGATGTCTAGTGCCACCGCATGGGTGGTTGATTCCGAGGACCACAACAGACTGCTTCCCATGGGAGCTGTGGGAGAACTAGTGATACAAGGCCCTGTAGTGGGTCGTGGCTACCTCAACCGCCCTGAGCAGACAGCTGCATCATTTATCCCGCCGCCAATTTGGTTATCACAATTCAAACCGATGGCATCAGATGATGAGAGACTGTACAAGACTGGAGATCTTGTTCAGTACGCTGCAGACGGCTCGATGCATTACAAGGGACGCAAAGACTTCCAGGTCAAGCTCCGCGGGCAACGACTTGAACTAGGTGAAGTTGAAGCGCAACTTCGGTGTGTGTTCCCCGATGCCTCTGACGTAATCGCCGAGGTAGCATCTTTGAACCAAGGCAAAACGACAGCCCTGGTTGCTTTCATCCACCAAGCACGCTGGGGTATTAACTCGGACTCGAGTACGTCTTCGGGAACCGGGGTTGATGAATCCAGCCTCGGCTTACTGCACGCTCCTTGTGAGGCCTTCGATCAGGCAGTCGCGCAGGCGAGAGTTACGCTTGCTGCCGCTCTTCCAAGCTATATGGAGCCCAGCATCTATTTACCGCTCATTCAGATACCCAGATCTCGGAGTGGGAAGGCTGACCGCGGCCAGCTGCGACAGATAGTCAACTCTGGACTCCATGAGCGCTGGACTGGTGATGCCAGCACAGTGACGATTCCTCAGAGGAGGCCAAAAAACGAGATGGAAGTTATTTTGTGCTCTGCTGTTGCTGATGTTCTAGGTCTGTCGGAGGCAGATATCAGTGCAGAGGACAGTTTCTTCCGCCGCGGAGGCGACTCAGTCGCAGCGATGATGTTGGTTGGAAGTTTACGAGAGCAGCGTTGCCATCTCACCGTTGCGGACATATTCGAGCATCCTCGGTTGGACATTCTGGCTACCAAAATGCATCGGGCGATTCCCTCAAGTGTTGTCAAGGTTCCGCTACCTTTCTCTCTCCTTGGAGACGATACATGCTCCCATCAAGCGGTTATTGAACAAGCCATGAAGCAGTGTACCGCTGCACAAGACGAAATCGAGGATATTTACCCCTGCTCACCACTCCAACACGCGTTTTTCCTCTTCAGTAGTACCCGCGAGAAGGGCACTCTGATTGCACGGTTTGCGTACAGTCTACGACCTGAAATAAATCTTGATAGGCTGCAAAAGGCCTGGAGCGAGACCACGAAGGCACACCCGATGTTGCGAACGCGAATCATCCAAGTCGATGGTAAATCCAGCCTGCATCAGGTGGTTCTCCGTCGCACAACAGACATCGAGTACTACGACTCGGATGAGCCAAACTATGTCCCTGACCTGCCAATTGAAGTTGCGCCTGGTAATCCACTACTGAGAATTTCTGTGGTGCGCCGGTCGTCATTCGCACAACAGCAACACCGGCTTGTTATCAGCTTGCAGCACTCCCTATACGACGGATGGTCTCGAGCATTATTCATGCAAGAGCTTGAGCGAGCCTATTCTGGCCTTGACTTGCTTCCTTTACCTGTCTCCTCATTTATCGGACATCTAGACCAGACCAATGAACGAGCCAGGCAATTTTGGACATCAGAGCTAATGGATCTTCGGAGCACAATCTTCCCTCAAATTCCCTCAGCCTACACACCTCATCCAAGTGCCACATTGGTTAGAAATGTCCCTATTCCAAAACTCTCATCTCCCCAGATTACCCTATCAACCAAGATTCGGTGGGCATGGGCCCAGGCCATATCACTCCAGACTAGCAATTCCGAGGTAGCAATGGGCCTTGGAACAGCCGGACGTGGGACACCAGTTGCAGGAATCGAGATGATGGTCGCGCCAACAATGGCCATCTTCCCCTATCGACTTCACATCAACCCAAAACAGAGAGTTATCGACGCTCTCCACGATTCCCAACATCATTATAGCCGAATCTTACCACACGAGCACTACGGCACGCCAAATATCTGTCGCGTTGCGACAGGCCCGACGTCTCCCGCCGCCCTCCAAACGCTTTTGATTGTTCAACCACAAGCGGAACAGGGTCCATCTTCACTGTATCTTGAAGAAGAGATGCTTCCTCAGACGGGGGCCTTCCATGTGCGTGCGCTGACATTGCACTGTCACCTTCAAGAAGCGTCCATCGAGACGGTCGCCTGCTATGACGACAAGGTCATTTCGGAGAAGGAAATGCTTCGAGTACTTTCTATGTTTGATTTGATCTTTGAGCAGGTCTGTCAGGAGCCTAGCATGCTTGTTGAGGAGTTGAAGATAGTTCCAGCTCAGAAGTAATCCAAGCTGTTACTGGGTCTGATTATGTCTACCTGGAATTGGAATAACGATAGAGCGCGTTTATTATGGTAAAATTCGTTGGTGATTACCCGCCTATGGTTAGTAGAAAATGGGCAAAGAGCAGGTGAGAAAAACAGAAGCCGAAGTAGAGCAAAATCAATGCGTGAAACGGCTTTTTAAACGTGACAAAATTGTCAGCCATAATCTCTCAACAGATCAGCCAAAAACCTAGAATATTTCGATCATTGTGAGTAAGTCGCAGGGAGTCTGGTGATCGAACGTACCTGTTGGAGAATGAGATACACTATGTCCAGTGATTGCGGGGCCTCCTTTTATCGATCACTTCCTGTTTCATTTACTGTAGGAAGGAGAGAACTGCTCGTATTGAGATGCACAGAGATGTTGAGGGTTTTGTTTAAAGAAGCGACCGGAGCTCCGCGAGCCCCTGTTTGACACTATCTCGTTTGATACTTAGCTCTAGGGATTTTGTCGCTCACATTTAGCGATTCTTATCATGGAGCCCGACCACTATGAAGTGATGGATTAACTTATAGCAAAGAAAATATTCCTGCTAGTAATAGATTTTGTTTTTACGGGAGAGATCAACGGTCAAAAGCCTCGCTGTATGTAGTGACAACCCTTAGAAATGTTATAGCTGATGGCCCGCAAGATGTTCCACTCCACAAAGAACGGTTTTGTGAATTACTGAGAGGAATAGTTATAACCGCTAGATATAACAAGAGTCTTACTATTCATATAATTCGAAAGTATCTCGGAAGTATGGTTGAAGGTGAGGACAATCAAGGCGCATAAACCGCTAAACGAAACAAATTTGCTGACTTTAGTATAGGAAAACATGGTTCTGCCTTGGTGTCTTAAATATATAGACATAAAGACGCGGGGACATATCCTAAAGAATATCTATTATACTGCTCTTTAATTGATATAGTCTCGGCCGTTCTCGGAGAAGAAGAGCAGTCGAGTTATATCGAGTACTTCTAAGGCTTTAAGAGGTTTTATGAACGTGGGCTTCTAGGGGAACTACCGGCTGAAATTGAGGCGAGTATCCTATAGACGCTAGAAGTGGTCGATATTAGACGTCGAATCAAGCAGCTTAAAGTATCACACAGCGACAAAAGTGTTATAGTTGCCGAGAAGCTAAACTATAGAAAAACCTTGATTCGTCTCCGCCTTGTAGGACTAAAGGAATACTAGAACTGCTAGGTACGAGAGAAACGAGACTAAAGAATCCTTAATAGGGGCAAGGCAGAGCTAGTAATAAGTGACAACGACGTTTCCACACGGGCTCAATCCTTACTTATGCCCGAACTTACCCACATTTCAGCTCTTATGTCTTCTGATAGGGAGCTCTCGTTTAATAAAATGCTTCTTTTCGTGGACGACCTAAAAACTTATTGTGAACGCGATATCGGCGTGGCTTATCTACCACGGGAAAGCCCTATCTAAGATCGCTGCCCCGCTAGAGATTGTCTCGAAGAAATCAGATAGTGAGTGGCCCTAAAACATAATTCTGAAATATATGCTGATTTTCCTAGTATAAAAAAGTCTAATAGAAGTGCTTATATTTATAACTGTTTTCGACGTGAGATAGCTCTAGATCTTAAAATCTTAGAATATAAGCTAAAATTCTGTTACGAGTGTATAGAATAGTTTAAATTAAGCTAATAGCGAGCTTATTGCTCTTCTTATATTTAGTCATAGAGGATATAGCATTGTGAAGTGATTGTATACCGAAATATAGTGATCCGGCCTAGATACTGCCCCTTTTGCTTATAGAATATAGACCTCGAAGTAGAAGACCGACTATATTAATAGTCGAAAAGTGGCAATCTAAAGCAACACATTGAAGAAAAGTATATGCCTAGAAACTAGGGGCCTAGAGCGGAGCTAATTTGTGGATGTGGCTAAGCTTTTGCCGATAAGCGTGGCCTTCGACATTATTTATATAATATCTATAAGCTAAACAAAGCTATTTAGTTAAATCCAAAGCTCCCGAGAAAGAGAAAGCGACTCTATAAGGCAGAAGCGCAAGATTCTTCTATAGAGCGGGACGACTAGCTTCCGAAGAAACTTCGCTTTTACCGCTACCTACCTCCGCGTCTTAAACATAAGTATTAACTGCGAGAAAACATAGCTATGCCCGTTCCTATATTACACTCGTTTATCGAGGAACATCCGGAGCAATTCTTCTATTCAAGTTCTAGTGACGAGTCAAATAAAAGCAGCAGAAGCAGCCTAGTTGCTTCTTACTTTTCTCGTTTAAGTTCACTATGCAGTTCGGATCTAACAACTCCCGGATTTAAGGAATTTATTGATCCTCGAATCCTCGAGCCTTATACGATCGATAGGAACTAGGGAACTCAACCTTATGATTAAGCTTCTATGCAACTAAACCCTCTGTATATATATAACATCAAAAACAAGCTATCTAGGGATATAACACGCCTATAGCCCCTCGGCCAAAGTTATGCCGTTTAACCCAATCCTTATTCTAAGATCAGTGATCCTCGAATCCTCAATAGCTCTAATCTCCGCGCGGAGGATATGAGCTAGTGTGAGTAGGTTACTTCTCAGCTTAGTTGCTCTCTACGTACGATAGTAATCAAACCAATACAGTCACTTTACTCTCCCCTAAGCTATGTGACTAGCGAAGAAAACAAGAAGGAAGACTTACTAAAACATTCTAGCTCCTTTACATCACACGGTAACGGACGTTCTTCTATAGAGTCTAAGGTTTAAAACCATTCTCCTACCTATTAAGGTCAAACGCTACCTCGTAACACGAATTAGGTTATTAGCCTCCGTAGACCTCTCACTAGGTCCTAGGCAAAATAACAATCGACTTAGCACTATCTAGATTATATGGACGAAACGAAATCACGAAAGAAGCTTAACGCAAAAGATAAACGAAAACTATGTGACTTTAAGAGTCGGAAGATAACCCTAAGGCAAGTTAGACCTTATTTCCTAGATATTGCTACGGTCTCCCTACGGCAAGCTTAGACGGATATTAGGCTTCCTGACCGACGCACGAGATCAAGGGTAAAGTAAAGCAATAGGTTCATTGTTGGTAGTACGATACTATGTTTTAAATTATAGTGTATATTATTCGCTTTTTAGCGTCGTAAATATAACTAGGTGATACCGTTTTTTTTTTTTGTAAGGGTATAGCCCCTCTCGAACCTACAAGGGATTCTAGCTCTAGGTAAGACTAAGTTTTGTCGGAGTTCTATATCTCTATATACTTGATATTATTGATTCTCTTATTCCGTCGATATCTAGTATCGAGAAAATAATATTAAAAGAACACTTTGTGGAACATATGCGACCTCTTCCGTTCTATTTCTCTACTATTATCGTTAGAAAGGATGCGCCCCCTAAAGGTTTAATTTAGAAATCCAAAAAGTCGTTACGAGCGAGTAGGTAGTTAATAACTATATGTTCTAAGACATAGATTGGCGTAATAGGAAAGGAAGCCTATTATAAGGTCTGGTTAGAGAAATTTGAATACTATTACTAGGGCCTACACCGCTACATTTGTTTCTATGTAATATTCTATAAGTAATGTATTGTAACGTTTTGGTTTCGTCTTGTATGATAACGTTACTTATTCAGCATATAGGTAAGCTAAGGAAAAATGAAAGCAATCAAATAACCACTATGTACGTGTATTCCTCACTACGCGTATTGCGCACTATGCGGGTTGACTATGTGAATTGCTCACTACGCGAATTGCTCACTACGCGAATTGCTCACTTTGCGAATTGCTCACCATACGGATTGACTATGCCAAAGCTTAGGGTATGTTATTGATGATACGAAAGCAATGCACGGATGTACTGTATGCAGTGTACGAAAGAAAATTTCATTTCACGCCTTATTTCCCTAATTGTACGAATTCATGGCTCTTATATATGTTGGACCACGATATACGAATTTTTGGATCTAGAGGCACTTAGCTCTTTCCCAATAGCTCTGAGCACTTTTTACCCACGGACAGGTAGGCACAACTCAATTCCACGGCCAGCTCGGAATTATTTCGCATTAATCTTTGTCAAGACGGGCCAAAAAAAAAATCAAAAAAGAGAATAAAAAGTATCATGGTGACCGCAGTAAAGTGAGCTTCAGGGTATTGAACACTAGTAACGAGTGAATATTGCGTTGGTTAAAGACTATGGTGCTGTGGTATATCTGAATGGATGCCCGGTGTTTTTCATCCTAGCAGCGAAAGATATAAAGCCTGAACACCCCCCTCGGCTAACCAAAGTAAATATATGAAAAAGGGATGGTTTCTAATAGGCTATCGACTGTCTAAGCTAAAGCAAGCTTCTACACATTCACACACCTATTCCTCTATATAACTCCCCGGCTGTTGTTTCTAGCGTTAGCCGCCTTAGTCCGTGCCAACCTTTAGATATCGCGATCCACTAAAGATCTTTGTAGCTTGCTCAATAGTTAGAAAAGGTCTAAGGATGTGATGAGCTCAGTGCAGTCTTTTTGGGACGGTCATAAGAGATCGCTTCTGCTTTCCGAGAATTGCGCAGACAATCTAGAGACAGCTCTCATGGATTGTAGGTATAAGAACCTAGTAAAGAACCAATGACTAATAGTTGCGAAGGTATGAAGGGCTCAGAATTTCTTCGTAGCGAATTTTCAATATCGATTAAAAACACAAAACATCCTACGAAAGGGTCTAGGAGTGTGCCTTTGAACCGGAAATCCCACTCTTACCCGGAATCCTTACCCGGCTGCATTTGTCTAGCTCTAGAGTCCTCGTCTAAGTTATCGTTTTCTATAGCTAATACGCTTACGGTAATGAGTCTATCCCTAGTTACTACAATAGGTTTAAGTGCGAGCACCTCAGAAATATCTTCTTCGCTTACCCCCGTTAGGTCCGACACTTAGAATGTTATCTACTAGGGTTAGAACGGTGCCAGCGCTGTTAAGAATAATGACTTAGCCACCTACTATAAGTCAGAATCCGATATAGATATCATTGTACTCGCCTTCTTGAACTAGTATAGAAATAGTCAGACCATTCTATCTAGCTCAATTGGCTAGTTATGCTCTATATCAGCGTCTAGCGAGCCTCGGCAATATGACACCCTAGCCGCGGCTATCCAGCAATGTCAGTTAAATAGGATTAAGGTGATATTGTCCTTAGGTGGTGTAGTAGGCAACTACTCGCTCTTATCCTAACAAGAAGCCGAGATCATCGGACAGAATCTATGGGAAGCGTATAGCAATACGGACGGAAGCAATATCCCCCGACTGTAACGGAATCCTCAGACGCCATGCACAGATCTCTCGCACTCCCAGAGGATCGACACCATATAGGTGTCGACACGTCAGTGTTGGCTCACCGTAACGCTGATCCCCCATGTTAAATAATCTGCTCCGGAGAACCCAGCGGTTCTCCAAGAATCAGTCTCTGTATTCCTCCAATATATTGTTCGCTTCCAGGCATCTTCATCTTACCTAGTTGACAGGCTCTATCCTGTAAACACTAGAACCCCTACTTCTTCACACCGACCCTTCGGTAGCACCTTCGTCAACGGCTAGGACTTCGACCTTGAACGTAATAGTGGCAACTAGTACTATTAGTATCTAATTAGCAAATTACGCTCTAATTTCGCATCTAACTCCTCTAGTACTTATTATATAACTGCTACACCGCAGTGTTTTATCCTAGATCCTAATATACAAGAGGTCGTCACCGCGGCCCAATTTGACTACTTATAGGTTCAATTCTATAATAATCCTAGCTGCTCTGTCAACAAGGCAATCAATTACGATTAGTGGGTGTCCAATATCGCGAACACTCCCTCTGTTAATGCTAAGGTCTTTATTAGCGTACTAGCATCTCCGCTTAGAGCCACGGGCACCTAGAGTGGCTCGCAATACTACCTCGCACCGAGTGATCTCGCCTCCCTTGTCAATCAGCATAAGGGCGATACTGCCTTTGGCGGAATCATGATATAGTCTGCTAGCTTCTCTGATGCAAACATTAATAATAGATGCACCTACGCGTAGGAAGCTAAGCATATCCTTAGCACTAGCTTGTCTTGTTGAAAAAGCTAATTGTTATAATGCGAAACTAGTGCAGACTAGGAAACAAGCAACAACATCGGAGGTATTTTTTAGCAGTCTTGACAAAGAACTCAAATTGGCTATATGTTCTCTTTGAATCTATGGTTTGTTTATATCAAACATCTTTTGTCTGCCTTCGTTTGATCACTTTGTACCGAGGCCCACGTTAAGAAGCGCTTTTGCGCAGGGAGGAAGGAAGTGAAGGGCTGCTGCTCGTCTCCCGAGCCGGTCGAATAGAGCTAGGCTAGCCGCGAAGAAAGGAATCATAATGATAGGCACCCCCGGCTTTGTAGAATCTATAGTAGTATAGCCGCCGAACGAGCGATTGGTAGCTTTTTGTATTGAGCCTTAGGAGCAAATAGGCCGGGAACGTGCTTTCTAGGGCATTAAAAATAGATTGCCTATCTTCCGACTAGCGCAATGCTTCGCCATTCTTTAGATTATCAAGAACACTTTTATATGTTAATCGACAAGTTAATGTTTTAGTCGTTGCTTCACTTACTCGCTTAGGCTTTGGATGAAGTCGGATGTATATAATCTGTATCCCGGTCTTGTGTCGCTCCTAGGTTGTAAACTATCCCGTTAAGAATTGTTCCTCATAATAGCAATAACCGGTAGAGCTAGTTCATTTGGTTCTATACTAACTAGCTAAGCTAATCCCTTATTTCTAGCGTAGCGGATAGTAGTAGGGGCAGATAGTGAATCTCGGCCGCCTAAGTTTCTATCTATTGTCGAGGCATATACGTCAGAAACACCTTAAGTTGTAAGAGAGGAATAAGCATTATCAAATAGCAGGTCAATCGCCTTCGGCGTGATGTGATTCTGATTCTTAGAGAGCCGAGAGACTAAATCGTGATGGTTTCGGAGACACTGCTTAACAAGCGAGATTTGTTCCAAAACTATATTCCTTAATTTCAGATTCAAATATAAAACTAAGGGATCAATCCTTAAGGAGCTTACCTTTACTTATCGTTTTCCGAGAATCAGCAAGCTCGTGTAGTGCCATCTTGCTGGATTCAAGCTCCTTTATGCAATCGTCTTTATCGGGCCAAGGAGAGAGAAACCGCTAAGGTCTACCGGAGTGTAGGAGTTTGAAGTCATCCTTTGACAGCTCGACGCTAGAGTCACCAACCTTAAGCTGCGCTAGACCCTCATAATAAGGACCTACAAAGAGAACAAGCTTCGCCCAGGTCATAGGTGGGCCTTCCCTGACGAACGGTGTTGTAGTCGAGAAAAGGCTCTCCAAGTTCTTGCTTAGCCCGATGCTAGCTAGATATTCTCCACGGCCAAGGGCCGCCGTTATTGATCACCGACAAATAGTTCCTCAATTCGGTATAGAATTCAGAGATGGAGATATTGGCAAGTCTGAGAGGGTTTAGACCACTATCATGAATTTGAGAAATGAAGTTATTTACTTTATTCTCAACAGGTTGGCAGGTTTCACCGGCGGTCATTTCGTTAAAAAGGGTGGTCACCATCTCACAACCGAAGACTGACACCATAAGAATTTGGGGATATCGTAAGCGGCCTACGAAATCGGGATAAAGATCTTCCGCATTAATCCGTCACAAGTTTAGGCCACTGACGGCCTTTAATTAGTTGATTAGCTACTCAAGGTGGTGCAAGGTAAACTCATATTCTTCCTTTATTTCTTTTTGGCTGAGGCGGGGAATGGAGCCGAGAAGAAGCAAAATGCGGAAAATTAATTGAGAGAGTAGACGAGCAGACATTTTGGGAACAAGGGACATGGATTATTGCAGATCGAGGTCATAGGGGAATCCTCTTGTGAAATGAAACGAAATTCTTGCGTGCGCCTGGGATATGGTAAAGTAGTCAGGTCCCGCGGCAGCTGACCCAATGTCCCTTTAACAATTCCACTCAAGCGAATCTACTATTGAGGCTGGCCCTAGAGTAACAACAATCTCAGCACTCTAGCCTATTTCTTCGAATTCGGTTTCATCACCTTCCCCACTCCTTCCCTTCTCTTTGAAACCATGGCGACCGTATTGATCACCAACGACGCGACGAAATTGGCCACTTCGGGCTAGGGCGGTCGTAGTGGTTTTGGGGGCCAAGATTATTTGAGAAGCACAAAAAGTCGTTTTAGCTCTCACCGTAATTCGGTTCCCACAAGATGTGCCGGCTTCTCGACCTGCCCCCGGAGATGGTCGTCTAGGTATTTGAGTCTCTTGATAACATAGACGACGTCTTGCATCTTGCTTGATGCTGCAAATTTATCCATTCTGTTTTTGACGCGCCGAGCATTCGTTAAAGATTTTTAGATCTATAATTGTATGGTCGACGACTTTCATTGACGAACTGCCGAGTGTCTGACAATGTAATAGACACACGCCCCACAACATCACTACGATCTTGCCCCCAATCAGTCTATTCACATGTATGGCGATTTCTCATCTGAATTTTACAGCAAGCTATCTATTCCAGCAAATCCCGACCGCCGTAGATAGTATCTTAATATGTTAAAACCACTGGAATACGGGGAAGTCATATCCGATAGAGTTGTTAGGATGTAGTATGCCGATGGCAAGGGCTACGTCTGATTTTTGATCTTTACGTTGATACGGCAATAAGGAAATCTTATATGAACTCGGTCTTTTTATATTCAACCGGTTTAGGTATGCTAGACAGAACGGAAGAATCGGCTAGCGAAGGGGATTTGCCGAAGCCATCCTAGATTCCTAGCCTATGTACAAATGCAATGATTCCAGAGGACAGAAAAAGCGCCTATAAACGATTCTACAAGGCATTGACTACACACTAGGTTGCCATTGAAACCCTCTAGAAAGTCAGAACTTAGGTGTGGCCAAATGCCCAAAAGTTTGATAGCGCATTTGAGTCTGTCGTTGAAGTGTAGAGCAATAACCCGGGGAGGCCGCTTAAAGAGAAGATAGACATCATTGAGATAGTTGACTTCGTATAGGGCTTTCTCGGACGGAAGGCTTTCTATATCGCTAGCGTCCCCTCTTGGATTGAAGGTGAAGGTGACCTAGTCAGAGAGAAATATCTCGACTAGGACGAAACCGAAGTCGGGAATTGGGGCTTCTTTGTACGAGGCGTTATTCAATTCTTAAGACCACCGCAAATTATCGAACTGATTCTCTCATCTTGGTACTCGTCGGATTGGAGCCACGATCGACCGGGGTTTATCCGTTATCTAGGGCTTTTCGATACGTGGGAAGGTATACTTTTGGATGCTTAAGACGGTCTATCATGCGATAACTGGGTCCCGTTGAATACCGTGGATAACGACGTGGAAATTCACTTACCTACGCTGTTAAAACGGAGGATATTGAGGAGCAATAGGAAAGCTATAGGAATGTTCTGTGGCCATCGAAGATAAGAGGCCATTTGTTTCTTCGACCCACAGCCGAGCGAGAGATACTGAAAAAAATCACAAGGACAAGGGTTGGTCAATAGAGAAGGCGCCAAAAAATGTGCTTTTTTTTATTTCTGGCTCTCTCCCTCTCTTCTTCTCCTCTCTCTCTCTCTCTCTCTCTCTTTTTCTCTCACACGCCCCCCAATTTCGTGATTGATCCACTCTTAAAGTGGCTTGGCAAATATCTAATTTGGAATTTTTTAACAAATCAATTTTCGTAATGGAATGGTGGCAGACAGGCGAGGCAAAACCTGTGTCTGGAGGTTAGTACGGTTGTGCGAGGGCGATAACGATCAGGAACCCCACATCAACGATTCCTTGGGGCCACCACTGTTGGCACGGGAAATCTTCGGTTGAAGTGAGTCTCCGCATTTCCACCTTACAAGCGTGAGACTATCCGCCCCACGGTATATAATGTATGCTGGCTGCCTGTAAAACGTGTTCTTCCAACGTTGTCAATATTAGGCGAACTTGCAATATGGCCCATCTTTTTCACTATCATTTTCTACTCTACTTCCTCCTGCAAACATGCCATGCTCAGAAGGACAGCATCATCTCAATCCCGTATGAGCTCACATACCTACTCCCCTCACGCTTCAACGGAGACATTTCCTATAGCTTCGTAAATGGTACCACTACGTCGGACCCGTCCGTCAATACCCTGCTCAAGTCCGCGATGCACGCACCCTTCATCTCGTATGACGACGAATTCCTCGCGCTCCTCGGCCCAAACCCTTCCGTGGAATTGATAGATGAGCGCGAAGTCAACTTCGCTGCCGAGGCAGGCGTCTGGATTAGCGAGCGCAACGAGGTCTGGTATACGACTTGGATCAACGATGGGCCCACCAGGGTGGAAATTTTAGACCTGGTAGACAACAGCATCCGGAACTTAACTTCTTCAATGCCTTTGGAGAATCCCAACGGAGGATACTATCACCAGGGTCGGGTATATTTTACCTGCCTGCGCGACGAATCTCGAGGCTGGCCAGGCGGAGTTGTATCCGTTGATCCGGAAACGGGTGACGTCGAGAGAATCCTCAACTCATACTTCGGTCTCAAGTTTGACAATATCGATGATGTGGCCTGGGTCACACAACCCGGTACCAACAACTCCTTCATGTTCATCACCATTCTGCCATACCCCGAAACCTTCGGCACCGGGACAAATGATACTCTACCTCAGGGTCTATGGCGCTGGGATCCGCAAACAAAACTTCTGCTGCCGGCAATTAGCAGGACCGAGTTGCCCGTTGCAAATGGAGTCAGATTTTCAAAGGATCAGAAGACGCTTTGGGTGACGGATTTTGGTGGTGCGGAACGCAGTAGGACCTGGGGTCTGCCGGCTGAAGTTGGAGCACCAGCGATATACAAGTATAGGCTCGACGAGGACATGTGGCCTGTGAATAAGCGTATCTTCGGAATCTCGAGAATGCAAGCGCCCGATGGTATACGGATAGATGATCGGGGGAGAGTGTGGACTGGTGAGGGAGAAGGAATCGTGGTGCGAGCAGCTGATGGGAGGATCATCGGACTCTTCAATGCTCAATACTTTACTAGAGATCCTACAAGTACAGCAATTGTGCAATTTGCGCTTGCTGGGGATATACTAGTGATTCTGGGTCAGAATCAGCTATGGACAGTGAAACTTACAGAGACATTGTTAAGTCGCTAAAGGCATACTGCCAAAACATTGCCTAGACAAAAGGACTTTTACTGGCATTTTCCCCCAATAATTTAGTGAGGTTTGCAACGATGGATTTACGCTATTTATGAACTAGGGAATGGATATATGTCTTAAGTTACAGTGGCCAAAATACCAGACCATCGAGCATGATTTGAGGGCAGCATTGTGGAATTGAGCCATCAGTGCAGCATTGAGCTGACGCTGTCTAAATACTCAGACAGCACTCATTTTCCGTTAAGGAACCCAAGCACAACATCGTTGAGGGAAAATTCTCACGTGGACCTCAGCTCTCATAGAATTTGTAAGATAGTTAGATTGCTGGAGAGTTGAGTAAGTAGTAGAGTGTGTCATGATGGCCAAACAACACCACCAAAACCCGTGTTTAATATCGGCAAAAATCTCGACTTTGGTTGTGTAGCCCGCATTGTCAGCGACTTCTACACTTCAGAAAGCCCCACACACGCTCATAGACCAATGACATTCGAAATGTAAGCGTACCGCATAAACCCAGCAAACTATTGACCCACATGGTGTTTTTTTTTTTTTTTTCAATCGGACTTTGCAGGGGCTACTTCAAGATACTATTGGCGTGCATGCGGAATGAAGAGCACTAGGGTCCAGTTGGGGTAGTTACTGTTTACTGTTCTTGCAGGTGGAATTAGGAACGATGATCTGAGGATTTATTGATTAATCTAGTGTCCTGCCGAGATGTGAGGGTTTTGTTTTGTGTTCTTCCTTTTTTGGTTTCATGGTATGTGATATACAGCTATCAGACAAGCAAAAGGAGCGTGGTTAGACCGGAAAATGCTCGAAAAAGCTACCCTCACAGTATGGTTGAGATACTGATCATACTCCTCCACCTTTATTTTTCAGTCCTTTGTGTATCTCTCACTTATGAAATATCTTACTTCTCCTTTACAGGGACATATAGCCTCACTTACAAGTAGGTTTGGTCCTCGTCATTCTTCAATTGATACATCCAACCTAATCCCTTGCGTGGAAGAAGACCAACAATAAACCCTTGACTGGATATAGTCATTCTCGAAATTTTTTGACCGATACATGCTGTATAACTCTTCTCTGCTCCCACCGCCACGGTTTTAGCGCGGATAGGTTATTGAGCACCGCATCAAAGTGAAAGCCGGAGTATTATGTCATCAGTGTTGTGCCGCCTCATGGTACGGTGATCAAGGTTTACCGTCCAACGGTCAAAGCGTAGAATGTAATTACACGTGGCAGGATACGGGACTATACTAAAGCATTTTACTCTTCATCCTCATCTTAAGGTGGCTTGCTCGAAAATTGATCGTGAACGTTCCGTGGTCGAAAGTGTTTCGGATTAAATTTGATCTCACCCTTCATTCTGGGGACAGGTGGTGTAAGCAACTTGCATTAGCGTCAACAGCCGAGCTTAAACAGTGGGCATTCATCCTCATTGGTAATGTCGGTCAAAATAAGTATCCATCCGTTGCATTTCGCCGTCTAGCTTAAGAAAATGTAGAGTTCTCCGCGAATCGAAGCTAATCCGAGGAGGCCATTGAATCGAGCCGAAACCTGCCCCAAATTCTATCCATTAACAGCGTTTTCTTCCAACTGAAGAGAGATTACAACCGTAGTTAGCAGAAAACAGGGGTTTCAGAGGAGTAAAGTAAATGAGATCTTGTCCTTCAATCGCAATACGCCTACACGTGAGTTACCCAGTCCATGGGAAATACCTAAGCAAGCTACGAGACCAATCAAGTTCATTGTGGATCCAAATACCTCACGTTTGCCGGAGGAGTATGATATACCCCCGCAGCGTCTGGCATGCTCGTCTCCGCGATTTCTCCACAATCGGGCTTACGGTCCACAAAATATAGCAGTGTAAAAGGAATAGATCCCCAGATTAGCCGACGCTCAGACTTTTTGGACAAATCAATATCTATGGGGTAAAGGCGGACGACAAAACTCTTTGGAGAGTTTCGAAGCCCAGCCGTTCGTGAAGGGCCAAGGTATAAATAGTGATCATTCCCTCAATGGAGGTCAGTCTATTCTGTGCAAATATTTGTCGAACTGCATTGGCAAAATGGTTCGTCTCAGAGAAGCAGCGGCATATGTTGCCTTTCTGCTACCCAAAGCTGTTGCTGCTGCGTCACATGCTGTTGTCCATGATGATACATATTTCTATGGCCAGAGCCCTCCAATTTATCCCACACCGGAGATGACAGGAGTCGGAGACTGGGGGGACGCGTCATCTAAAGCGCAAATTTTAGTGTCACAGATGACTCTGGAAGAGAAGGTCAGTCTCACCGGAGGCATCCAGAACAGCACAAGCGGCTGCGGAGGCAATATTCCAGCTATCAGTCGCCTAGGGTTTCCTGGCATGTGTCTGCAGGATGGTCCCAATGGTATCAAAGGAACGGAGCTTGTGAATGGCTATCCATCTGGCATTCATCTTGGTGCGAGGTATGAATTTCACTGAAGAGGATGAAAGAACAAATTAATAACATGTCACCAGCTGGAACAAAAGTCTCGCTTATCACCAAGCGTATGCTATTGGAGGCGAATTCAGAAGGAAAGGTGCAACTTTGGCCTTGGGTCCCCCGGTGATTGGCCCGCTAGGGCGAATTGCTTTTGGGGGACGAAACTGGGAAGGTTACAGCAACGACCCATATCTCAGTGGTATTTTGGGAGCGGAGGCTGTCAGAGGCGTGCAGAACAACGGTGTCATTTCATGTGCAAAGGTTAGTCACAAATTCTAAATACTCGCCAGATAAAATCTAACACGTTTTAGCACTTCGTGGGCAACGAGCAAGAACTACATAGAAACCCACATTTGGACAAACACACGAACAAGACTGTTGAAGCCTCTTCCTCCAACATAGACGACAGAACAATGCACGAGCTCTACATGTGGCCGTTTGCAGATGTTGTTCACGCCGGGGCTGCAAGTGTCAGTAAGTTATACGCGATTTGTTTTCGGACACTGTATCGGGTAATGACCATATATAACCACAGTGTGCGCTTATCAGCGGCTCAACAACAGTTATTCCTGCCATAATAGCAAAGCTCTGAACGGTCTCCTAAAAACAGAACTCGGTTTCCAAGGCTTTGTAATGAGCGACTGGAGTGCCCAGCATACTGGCATTGCAAGCGCCTTGGCTGGTTTGGATATGGCTATGCCCTACGGGCGAGAATATTGGGGCGCTAGCCTGGCCGAAGCGGTGCGCAATGGCTCTGTACCAGCGTCTCATATTGACAACATGGTTACCAGAATAATGGCAGCCTGGTACTTTTCCCATCAGGATGACCCAAGTCTTCCTTCGGTCGGA
This sequence comes from Penicillium canescens, assembly GCF_028828765.1. Taxonomy (NCBI): domain Eukaryota; kingdom Fungi; phylum Ascomycota; class Eurotiomycetes; order Eurotiales; family Aspergillaceae; genus Penicillium; species Penicillium canescens. The sequence goes on along the minus strand of NW_026703963.1, from coordinate 670,655 downwards.
GTAGGCCTTGCCTCGGATTTTGAAAAGAGGCACCCAATCATTGATGCCCGGAATCCGGACGATGCGGGCCTCATTCTCGAAGGTGCCATCCAAGGGCATGTTCTGGTCAAGAACATCAATAATGCATTGCCGTTGACCACACCACGTATACTTTCACTCTATGGATATGATGCCAAAACACCCGATACCAACAATGCTAAGGCTGGGATGAATGGCTGGTCATTGGGCCTTCAGTCACACAATTACCGGTCTGTTATCTGTGGCTTTGCATCTATCGGCGGCCAGTGTCCTCCATTCCCACCTATTGCTGCCAATGGGACAATCATCAGTGGTGGTGGCTCTGGCGCAGTTACCCCTGTCTATATCAGCAGCCCTTTTCAGGCACTCCAGGCACGGGCACACCGCGACAAATCGCAATTGTTCTGGGACTTTGATGGCACGGAGCCTACCAACTCGGAAACAGACGCCTGCCTCGTTTTTATCAACGCGGCCTCCTCTGAAGGTGTAGATCGACCGGCCCTTCGAGATGATTATTCGGATGGATTAATTATCGACATCGCATCGCGGTGCAACAACACCATCGTCGTCATTCATAATGCAGGTGTCCGCCTGGTCGACCAATGGATCGAGCATCCAAACGTCACAGCTGTCATCTTCGCACATCTTCCTGGTCAGGATTCTGGAGAGGCCATCACTCAGATCCTCTATGGCGATGTAAGCCCAAGCGGGAAGCTTCCTTACACCCTGCCTCGCAATGAGTCAGACTACGGGTCGATCCTTGCCCCGGTGACATACACGGGTTGGGACCGATACTTTCCCCAGGACAATTTCACCGAGGGCGTTTTCATTGACTACCGTGCATTTGACGCGAAGAAGATCACACCCCGTTTTGAATTCGGGTTCGGCATGACGTATACGACGTTTGAGTATTCTAACCTCCGCGTTCGTCAAAATGTCAAGTCAAACAATCTATCAGAGTATCCTGTTGGTCCCATAATACCAGGTGGTAGCGCAGACCTCTGGGACACCGTCGCCGTTGTGACGGCAGATCTTACAAATTCCGGCAAAATGGAGGCTGCGGAAATTGCACAGCTCTACGTTCACATTCCTGCCATAGGCCAGCCCGTTAAACAACTGCGAGGTTTTAACAAGATCATAATCCCACCTGGCGAGACCAGAACCGTCGACTTCAGGCTAAGGCGGCGTGACCTCAGCATATGGGATGTCGTTTCCCAGAAATGGAAACTTATCATTGGAACCGAGTACCTCATTTATATTGGCGCAAGCTCTGATAAATCGTTGTTAAACGGGACGTTGGTATTGTCGATGGACTAGCTCAAACGAGTGATTCATATGGCGACTGCAAGTTGCGCAAGGCAAAAGCAAAGTTACGCTTGTCGCACAATTCACTTACCATCAAGAGGATATGGTTGACGTGAGGGTAGCCCACATATTTATTAGCTTAAAAATGGACGAGCAGCTTAAAGTGCCGCTTTATCAACAGCCAACTTGACATTACCCGTGGGTCTGTAATATTTGGGAGAAGATAGGATCGACTTATGCCAGTAATGCCGGTCAATCCGAGCCAAAGTTAATTTTAAGGAGTAAGATAGGGGAAAGAATGGTGCGGAATATTCCAGTATCTTTACGCTACTCACCTACGGCCGGCAAGATTTTGCCTGTCCTACCGAGAGACTAAGATTCTACCAATAACTAAGGAAGAGGAGCATCCGAGACAACCATTTCCCCTGCTTTGTTCGTCATTTATGACGTAAGACCGAATAATTTACGGGCTGCATTATATTACCGTTATAGAATAGACTTTGCGGTAGTTCTGAATCTTAGTCTAGTTATAAGAATTTCGTTTATAATGCCTAGGATTGATCCTTTAAGAGTAATATAAGTCATTTACTGTCGGTTAGTTGGTATGCTTTAAAACGAAGGAACGTAGTGGAAGGGGTTGTTAACCCTAGACCTATGTGACCCTAGCTTTCTTAACGCTAGCAGCTAACGCGGCGAGACATGCAGCCAATTTTTGCGCTAAGCCTCTCTCTTATTCGTGTTTAGTTGGATTCTTCATTATATGCTCTTTTTATCTGTTTCCGGTTCCTCTCTCGTGTGTATATGTTTCCCCTAGTTTTTTGTCCTACCTGGTTTATAGGAATTATCCTAGTGCATTATATTAAGTACCCCTCCGCTATTGTAATCACCCGCTAATTCCCGTGATGCCTTCTCGCTATGTTATTCTACTACTCTCTTTTGCTATTCGCCTATTCCTTGCCCTTGCTTATTTCGTTCTTCTCCCTCCTACTAGATAGGTTTATCGTTCTCTGGTTCTCACCTTAATATACTATTAGAGCCCACTTACTTACGCTAAAGATTTCCTTCGCTATTCAATTTTTCCTCCTATAGATTTCCTTTTATTTTTAATTTGCTCCTATCCTATAGCCACGTCCTATATATAGTTTGTAATGCTCGTCATTTAAGCGACCTTAGCAGCCGTCCCTATATAAAATATGCGATGCTTATCGCTAGAAAGACACCGCCACTAGCGCCGTTACTATCTACTTACGACCGTTAAAGTGTCCAGTTCCCCTTTTATACAATCCTAGCTACCGTATACAAATCCAGTCTTATCTTCTTAGCGTACATAATACTCTTAATGCCCTCGCCTTAGCAGTCTACACGGTATAAAACGCGCGATAGCTATCGCTAGAATGCGCTGCTATTTAAATACCGTACTGGCCCGCCCCTATCTACCGAGGCCGAAAGGGTCTCTATAGATCCTATTGATATAGCGAGGGATGGCTTTCTAGGACCTATTTTATCCGCCTCGCATGCGACACGCCGCCTTTTGTCGTATCTATGACACCATACTAAAAGGCAAAGGATCATAGACGCACAGTTCCCCGATGCCGATAACGCTTTACAAAATGTAATCGGCTTCTTGCATGATAATTATAAGCATTATATAACTGCAGATCCGTTGCTTTTACATCTAGGTGGTGCTCTAGATCGCTATAGCTAGCATAAACACACCTAGAATATATGCTCGTTGTGCTATAGAGCGCTTACTCGAGGGGCTACCTGCCAGGACCCTGACCTGCCAGATGCATAAGGCTGCCTGAGGGTATATAGCAAGCCTTGGCCCTCGCAGTGCCAGGATAGCTGAGCGCACGCATGGACCATGACGGTCGTGCATATCGCTTAGCTCATTACTTAAGCGCAACATGTATTTATTGCTCTCGCTGGCGTTCGCAGGAAGGACCAGCAATTAGTCTCTTGTTACTCTCTTATTACGCCTGCGCATACATTTGCCGATAGACTCTATCTCCCGAACTCATACTACTACTCTAGGACCACTGTATAAGTTGACTACTGGAAACATGTAGCCGGGAAACGGAAGAACTATTAATGTGCGCAAACTGCATGACATAAATAATATGAATGCGAATATGAATATGCACTATATTCGCATCATTTATCTTTTCGGAGCCCTACCAGTCATCCACGTGGGTAACGGTTGCTGTCTGCTGCGAAATTCGCTGCAGGTTGGGGATGGGTTTTAAGCAAAGCAGGAATAATGCGACCACCTGAGTATGTAAACTATGTCTGTGGAAGAAGATGAGGGAAATGGTTCTTAGGTAAATTTGTGCGCCGGATGCTTACACCGTGGCCGCGATTGGCCCATTGCGAGCCAATTGGAGGGAACAGGGGGTGGCGAATGGCAGAGGAATGGTCTTGGCGTTTCTTAACTCCGGCCCTGTCATCTTCTTGGCAAAAATGGACGTATAGATCTGGTAGGTATACCTAGGTATAGTACTTGCAGGGCCTGGAATCACTCTGTACGGTGACGCAGCAAAGGTTTTAACACCCATGTACGTACCGCCTTCTAACATGGGTATACCGCGCTGAAACCAAGCTTCTACTGGTCGAGGATCGTATTGCTGGCAGAACTTCGATAGGGTTGCCATTACTTTTGCGGTCTGACTGTACTTCTAATTCGTACACCAAAGCAACGTCAATCTCCATGTAACTGCGCGTAAGATGGCTTCTCAGGCCTAGTTTAAAAAACAAACCCCGACGTACAGCCCTTCCCACAGTGATCCGCTCTAGCTTCCTTACACATCAAGACGAAGTTCCATCACTTTCCCTCCCCTTGATTTAGTATTGTTGACAGGATGGTTTGTTTCCCCCCAGTCGTTATGTACACAGTTCCAGCACCGAGTTTCCGTCCGAACCCAGCCGAAGTGGCAGACATCAGTGTAGTCGAATTCCGGTGCCCTGCAACCACCTCCCGGGTCCCATTCATGAAGACGCGGGTCATAATGTTATCCCTCAGTCCCGCAAGGTACGCAACACCTTGTGGGCTAATCGCAAAGTCGTCCGCCAGCACACCTTGGGTGATGACTTCACGCGGACCAAGCGCATGGCCAGTCGTTGTGTTTATCGGTATGCGACAGAAGATGCGTTCCGGGGTATTGACGTAGTAGACATACCCACTATGCACTTTCAAGCCGTTGATCCCCAGCAGAGGACCCTCTTTTGTATTCGCCGCCATGGTCTCGTCCCTGAGGATAACCGAGAAATTTCGAGTCTGAGTATCCAGTCCCCATACGAGGCCAGCCTCGGAATCTGAGATCGCGACTCTTCCGGTCTCATGGTCCAATGTTGCCATACCGTTGAGATTTCCGGCGGGAAGTGTTGCTAATCGAACCGGACTTTCTTCGCAGCCCTCATTCAAATTCACCCTCCAAACGGAATTTGGAGTTATGACGGCAAATACATCTGGCGAGAGCTCAGCGATGCCCGTGGCCATTGCTTCACTGGTAAAATGATGAACGAGACGAGCCTCGCTGCCTCCAGGCTTGGCAGATGGCATAACCTCCCAAACTTCTGGCACGTTCACCAGAGTTACTAGGAGGTTACCATTAGCCCGAACAGCGATATTCTCGACCCAAGTGCCATTGGGGAATTGATAGACTTTACGAAGATTGGGAGAATTGAGATTGAAAGACGTTCCAACCGAGGCAAGTAGTAGTAGAGTGGCAATGAAGAACGCTATGTGACCAGCCATTCTGAAGACAGACGAAATCCAATTTTTATGCTGGTGAAATCGAACCCCTAGGAATCTCGCAGTCGCAACTTTATACTGATCCAATACTTGGCAAAGGAAAAAAACAGATTAAGATCTACATCTACAGGACGTTCTGCGCACAGGTATCTTGGGGCCCCACTGTGGATCGACAACACGTATACTAGCATATGAAGCCACTATAAGTAGCATGGGCATATAAGCTGACGTCAACAGCAGGCACAGAGCGAATGGGATCTTTCCAGTAAGCATGCTGCAGAAGCCTACATTAACAAATGTTGATCAGCAAACAAGGTAATGTCACCTGGGGAGTAAACCAATGGAACTCCCTACCAGGGAAGCTGTCGCCGGCGCAGATAAATATAAGTACCTCATCGAAGTATCAAAGACTTTTCAATAGATATTACTGCTTCAGGGACAAATATTGATAATGAAGCCAGCCTTTATCGCCACACTCTCTGCGATTGTTTCTGCCTCGGCGCTGCGACCAGTTGAGCCTAGGCAAGACGCCACAGATTCGTCGTCTTGTATAAAGGCGGTATGCTTGTTTCCTTTCCCCTGACACCAGCCCTGTCTGACTTCCTAATCCATTGCCAGTGTTATCGCCTCGCTCGCAATACTGACTACCGTACGCATTTCCCCGGAAATGGCAATCTTGAAGTCTGGGATGCCAAACAACAAGAGGTTCGGTCCGCTTGCCGGGTTCAGCCTACATCTACCGACGATGTGGCAGATATTCTGAGGGTGATACTAGACACGTCTTGTAATTTTGCTGTCAAGAGTGGCGGACATGCGCGGTACCCCGATGACTCTGTCTCCGTTGGAGGTGTCACGATTGACCTGCAAAGAATGAGGTCCACGGAGGTTTCGCCGGATCGGAAGTCTGTCAGACTAGGTGCCGGCCATGTTCTGTACAGCATGTTCTCGGATCTCGGGAGACATAACCTGACTACAGTTGGAGGCAGAGCCGGCGATGTTGGTATTGGTGGATTTGTTCTCGGAGGCGGGTTCTCACATCTCTCGCCCCTATACGGCCTGGCGAAGGATAATGTCTTTCAGTATGAGGTATGGACAGACTCCATTTCCACTATTGAGATACATGCAGTTGGACATCTAAGGTACTAACGTGTTCCTCAATCAAAGATTGTCCTCCCCAATGCCACAGTGGCAATTGTGAATGAACATGTCCACCCCAATCTCTACTTTGCTCTTCGCGGGGGGATGAACAATTTCGGCATAGTGACATACTTTACCATGAGAGCCGTCGAACAGGGGCAGCTGTACTCCGGGCAAAAGACTTACAAAGCAGACCAGAGGACCGCTATCACAGACCAGGCCTACGAGCTGACGACCCGCTGGAAAAACGACACCGCGATGTCCTTCTACTATAGCTTCGGTTATGATCAGGAGGCCGACGTGTACGATCTTTCTATTACACAGACATATGCCCAACCGATACTCGATCCGCCCGCCTTCCGGGAGCTCAACCAAATCCCGTCTGAATCGAGCACTCTCCGGTTCGACTGGCTGACCGAGTTTAGTAAGGAGGTGGCTTCGGCAACGCCTCCTGGTGGTCGGTAAGGACTCACTCCCCTATCCGGGCTTGGACCACGCTACAAAGGTGTTGCGGGCTAACCCCAGTGGTGCAGAAACCTGTTTGCAACCGTGACGTATAGTCCGTCGGCGGAGCTGGACCGGGAAATTCAGGATATTATGGTCGATGAAATCCAGTCCATCAAGGGAGCTCCAGGATTCTTCCCGAACCTTGTTATCCAGCCATTATATGAAGGCGCCATCCGCGCTGGAAAGCAGCGAGGTGGGAGTGCTGGTGGTACAGAAGCCGATGGCCCACTTACAGGTATGCCCAGAGGACCAGGGCGGCCTTCCAGAAACAAGACTCCGGATTCTAACAATCTGTAGCCGTCCTATTGACCACATTATGGAATGATATTGCCGATGACCACGCGATGACTACTTTTTTGAACAGATGGGTTCAGAGATCTGAGACTGCCACCAGAGATGCCGGCAAATACCACCCTTGGCGCTATATCAACTACGCAAGTAAGGAGCAAGATCCATTTGCGGGGTATGGGGAAGAAAGTCTGCAGCGGCTCAGGAGAATCCAGGCGAGCATTGACCCTAATGGTGTGTTCAGCTCAACCGGACTGTGCAGGGGGTACTTTAAACTGCGGTAGTTTAGTAGGGGCCTCCTTCACTGCGTTGTTCAGCAGGCGGCGACCATGTTTCTTCGGGTTATGGGGAAGATGATGCCGCCCATAAGTGATTTGGTGTGGTCGAAATAATTTTCCCTGGCAGACTGATGCATTGCGATGATTGTAACAGAGCTTATGGCTTTCAGAGAATCTCAGAGATGTATTCCCTGCAAAAAAATATACACAGCTACCGATTTGATGTCTGTATATATAGCATAGGGTCAGCTTTTGATAGTATTATTTGCTAGCTAGAAGATGACCCTTCTTGACTGTCTGTCAATACATGAATATCTATCATCTCCTTATTATTCGCCCCTTCCTGTCTCCTTCTGACGAAAATCCTTCTGACCTTACTACAGGCAGACTAGAACGTCGGAATTTGTCTTATCCGTTTCTATAAAGCGAGTCACATACAGAAGACAATAACGGCGAGAATTGCGCCTATCAGCGACATAGCTATCTACTTTCCTATAGCATTATTAGGCGGGGTGCTCGAAATCACACTTTTGTCGGCCTAAGAACGAGTAGGGTACTTATAGTCGCACTTACAAGTAACAGCGGTGGGGGCCTCGGTCATAGTCAGCGTCACTGTCACTGTCTTAGTGCCGTTTAAGTAACTAGTTGAATTTCTAGGACGAGGGGGAATCTAGATGCTAGTGGCTGTTAAGATTTAGGTTCTAATCCTAGTAGTAGTCAAGAATTTAGTCGTTACGGTGTCTTAGATGCTCGTAGAGGTAAGGCCCGAGCTTTTAGTCTCGGTAGGCTAATCGGTTATAGCAGGCTGGTTGGTTATGGTAGGCTTTCTAGTATTAGTCATGCGCAACATCGCAGGGTAGATTCCGGTGCTCGGATTGCCGATTCCGGTGATAGTAATCGAGGATATAGTCATAAGTGGAGTATTATGGTATAAGAGTGTTTAGACATAAGTCGCGAGGGAAGGTGTGAGATCGCCAGTGAACGAATAGTCGGATTTTATATCAAACGCAAAGCCGCTACTAATCATATTATATGCTAGACAAGAGTTTAGTACCTTATTCGGCTCACGAATTGGCGTAGTTACTTACTACTAGGTCTAGCAATAACGGTTAGATCGGGCGAAAACGGCTAGCAGGTAGTTTCTATAGCAAGGCAGTTAATCGCATAAGAAGTCGCGTCACTATACTGTCTTTATCGTAAGAAAATTATTCTAGAAAAGAGACAATATACTCACCGAGCTAAGGACTTTAGCGCTATAGCCTTAGAAGTAATCGGGCCCGTCTCCTACCTAGGGAATCGTCTATCTATGATTAGCAATTAAGGGCGTGGTCCGTAGGAGTAAATATACAATCGTAGGCTTAGAAACACCGAGAGTGATCTAGTAAATCTAGATCGCCACCGTAATAAGATATCTCTAGAGTATAATAAGTGTTAATAATAGACGCGATTTAGGGTAGTGATTAAGGTAAGAAGAAATATAGTCACTAGTGTAGAATTATTACCTAGACGAGTGCCTCTTAATAAAACACAAAACGAATAAAACGTGCAATAAGTAAACAATAGATAGTGGGAGGTGGTTTCAGACAATAAAAACAATTCCTATTGTCAACCTTAAAGAACAGTTCTCGCGGAGACCTCGTATTCCCAAGGCCTACCCAACAATCCTAACAGGAATTTGCTCGGCTTTTCTTTTTTCTTCTTTTTTTTGGTTTAGGAGACTAGCATATTGTACCAACTTAGATATAGCATATATGCTTCTGAGCTGATATTGATAAGTAGTAGCCAGTTGCTTATTCGTGCGTCCAAAGCGATACACCAGAATTAATCGAGACAAAGCCTCTACGGCTTCATGCTCCCCATTGTCTATTCAGAGGCGATAATAGGTTCAATTCCTACGGCTTAGTTAATAAAGACCAACGTGTACAGCTTGTAATGTTAGCCGGGTTGGATGTGTTTTTGACTAAATCGCAGGTTCCACTTCGATTTTTTAACTTAACATCTATCATGAAACTATGCATATGCTGGTAATTATTTACCTAGTGGTAATTAACAATAAAGAAGGAACAGACTGCCTTGCTCACAAGTGGGAGGCATCAAGTTCTTCTAGATATATATTAAGAGACAAATGACATAACGGCTGAGATTGAAAAGAGATTCAGTATGCTACATTTTAATCCCCTTCGGAAGATAATTGGGACCAAATGCGACGAAGATTTAACGGCCTATGTATACATCGAGAAGACAACGTCATATAGCAAACCTGTCGTACGTTTATATCAATCATAAGTCTCTATTCCCGTATAGACGCATTAAGGCCTCCGTCTATTCTTTAAGACATAACTAATCTTCCTCTATCAAAAATACCTCAAAGCTTTCAAGCTGTACCCGGTTGGTCTTGGGCGGCGTGTTTGCTTAGTCATATGGCAATGAGATTCTCCAAGCTTTTGACGCCCTGAGCCCATATCTCGTAAATGAAGAGAAAGAGCGATAAGGCAGACATCATGTTCTGGCGGTAATAACGACATGAATCTGCCTCACCGTATTGACGACAAACGAAAGTGAATAGAAAGAAAGATACGAAAACACAAAGTGTGAACCTCCACGGTGGGGTTTAGTAGCTAGCATGAGATAGTTAGAAAAGGGGGAATACAAGTCTGTAGAACCCAAGTGGGTCCAATATGCGACCCAGAGGGTCGTCCGAGGTATGCTTTTGTTGAGCCAATACGGCAGAGGAAGAGGATTTCGCTTCCATGGTGAATTCCAGAAGGTTGCGAGGAAAGAAAGGAAAAGATTCGAAAGAACCGGTGGAATTCCTCATAGGCCGCTCCCCCTCCCCGGGCCTCCCATCTTCATGATTCATCTCTTCACCAACTACAATTACAACACATCCCCCGCATGTCTGAGTATCTTTTAAGCGGAATGCTCGTCAATTCCCCACGGCCACAGAATATGGCCCCCACATTATTACCGGTACAGCTAGAAACACTAGCGGAGCCCCTAACTATTACACTTTTGATGCCCCCACCGACGGGGACCCATAGGCAGCGGCCCCGGCACGTAAGCCCCTAGTACGCCTCGTGGAGTTTTATTTAGTCGGCTGTTTTTGATCGACTACTATACTTAACAATATAGAACTAGCTCGGCCGCGGTTAAATACCGGCACTTAAAAACGGCCTACTTCGAGAGCTCTTTAGGCCTTTGCTCAAAATTAGGTATATAAGATCGACCTACGTGCTCTCGAGCTCGGAAGTAGCAGAGTTACGCTTGTTTACCACTATATCACTATGTATATCACTCTAGTATTAGCATCGTTGCTTCTTAGTGTCCTACCTAAGGTCGCCTCGGCTAATGTAATGGAGTGCACCCAGGTCAATACACGTCTCACCAACTAGGCCAAAAAGACCACTATGTCAGCCGTCAGGCTGACATGCCTGGGACCGATACATATACTACTCAGTACGCACAATTGAACCCGTGGATCAGCCACGCCGTTACAGCTTCCCACTAGCGGAAGCGTTGAAGACTATAAGCCTCGAAAGGCTAGACGAATTAGAAACCATCGATCCACGACCGTTACCACCGTGGCGTCTCGACCCCTTTGCTGAGATTGAGATCGGAACTGACCGAGAGACCGCGACACGAAAAGCCGAGGCTGTAGGCTCAACATCCGACATTATCGTCTATTTAGATGCATCTGGCCGACAGGACCACTTAGGTGCCGCTGTCGTGGCACTCGACGACAACCTAGAGGTCATAGAGGCCTAACAGATCCAAGTAGGACCGATGGACCGCTGGTCGGTCCACGTAGCGGAGCTTATAGGCATTTTCCACGCTATAAGCACAGTCTTTAAGATAGCCCACTAGCGATCAGGAACGGCAGACAAACAAACAACAGCGACGATTCTGTGTGATAGTAGGTTAGCCTTACAGGCGATCCAGACCGCGAGAAATAAATCAGGACAACGGATCGTCCACGCGATGGGCACCTAGCTGACCGGGACCAGCTAAAAGTTGAGCGGGACCAGCTAAATGATGACTAATACCGGGTCCCGATCAGGTGCCAGAGCTGATCGGGACCTGAAATCCTGCCTTATATAATCAATTTTTAGCGTGTAAAATTTTTATTCGCCCCTATTTCAATGCTTTTACAAAGCCTTTACAAGCATTCTTTACGCTACATACTTCATCTAGGTCCCACTTTATCATGGCGAATTCCTTCCTCTAATCGCCTTCCCTACTACCTTAACCCTGTCCTGATATTGAAAGGGATATAGGGGATATGGCTTATGCTATATTAGAACTTAATCGTATCCTTTACGATATTCTAACTATAGGCTATACCTTAGCGATATGTTACGTATATGCTAATTCTATCCTTTATTCTAGGCTCCGAGATTAGACTCTGATATCTCTCTATATAAGGACTGTCTCGATGACTATTAGTTATCCGAGGCTAGTTCTTATTATGATAATAAGGATTATGATAGTTCTTTAGCTTCTATATCTGTGTTAGGCCTAAGCCAAACAGACGTATCTTCTAATAGAACTATAATTAGTACTAATTATAGAGATACTATGACTGCTTATAAAGTTTAGGAGCATCTTCTACTCCCTAAATATCCTAACATAGATAACAATAGTGTCCTATATATTATTTATGCCTCTAACAATCCTCTTTAAGATATGCCTAGCAACTTTTCTGGCATTAATAAGATATTTACGTAACTTATGTCCGCTATAAGATTTTGATATGTTTAACTTATAAGATTATTATTAATGAATATAGGTTTAATTCTCTACTAAACATCTCAAATCTGCGAAGCAAATTAGCCTAAAACTTCTCTAAAAAGACCTAAATAACAAAGAATCAAAGTTATAGCATCGATCTTTCTAGTGTACCGGGATCTAGCACTATTATTAAGTTTATAGTAGCCTTATAAGATTATCACGAAGGTATAATCGGGTTAAACTAGAGCTATTTCTTGAACTATAGTCATAGGCTGCTAAGCCTATACATAGGACTATTAGCAAGATTATTAAGCAACGAACAAGAGAGTAGGTCAATTGTTTCTTAAGCTTAACACACGTTTAATTAATATCTTATATAGGCTCTACTTTGGATTTCTCCACACCTAGAATATTAATAGGCTATGTGTTACGCACGACTAATGGGTCGTCGCTATGTTAGAAGTTTCCTGGGTTATACTTGCCTGAATGCTTTTCTGCTTCTAACGTCAACGATCTGTCTCTTAACCGTACCGTTGCCTAATAGGCCTTATACGGGCTAAGTCCTTTTGAGGGTATCGAGGAGCGATGCTAGATAGAGCGCCGAACTAACCTATACCGAAGTACGGGTCTATTCGTAGTGTTGTTAAGTTATAATCAAGTTGTACGAGTCACTAAAGGTTCTGAATAGTAGACATAAGTAATAATATAGGATTGAACACGAAGAACTAAACTAGATATATGAATGAGTGTCCTTATATATCCTAAGTTCTTCCTAAGTAGAATAGTAGAAAGTAGAATAGTAGAACTGTTCTACCTATCGACTCTCGACCTCTCTACTACTTGTATGATCACGTGGTGCTATGCTCGGAACCTGGTGTGGTTATAGAGGACAAAACGAGTTTGTGCGGAGCGGGCCGAAACTGGCCTTGTTGGTGCGCAGACTTTGTCCGTCATATATAGGCACATATGTACAGGATAAAGTCTGCCGGGTGGGTCCGCTTAGGGTCAATTATGCCTTTGCTTACTGAGCGCTCACTGAGCATGATTGCGTTTCTCTTTCCCTTGAATACTCGGGGTGTCTGGAGTATAAGGTACTGCACGTGATCTGATGACAGATAGATCGGTTGGCTCTCGGTGGCCCATTAGTAAGTTGCGGCCCTATAATCGATTGGTGCCTGGTAGGTCCGTAACACTATGTCGCTATAGTCTAGATGTCCTAATATATAGAGGACAAAAGCTAAGAGTGTGGCAGCGGAACGGAGTAAGTCTATATAATATCTATACGTGAAACGTATACTAACTATAGTTAGATCACCTTTATTAGTTGTCCTAATGCCTTACCTAAATAGACTTAGCACTATGCCTAAGCTATATCTATAAGTTCTGTAAGGGTCGATGTTACATTTTTAAAACTTCTTTGTGAAAAGGATAGAATATAAGCTATAGGTTACTATACCGGGGATTGCCACTTTGTTAACTATCGTTCGGCTAAACGTCAACACTGTGGTACGTTTAAATTTATGATATGCTAAACTTATGTCTAAAAAATGCTAAATATATACTAGATTTAGTGCATACTAATAGTATTGGTAAAATGACTAAGACCGAGTGTTCTGTTAAGATAGATATTTATATTCCTTGCTTATAGAATCGATTTCTATTCTTTATGATAGTATGCCGAGGGTCTTATTCGTATTTCCCACTAGTACCAACAAAGCTACTATATAAAATTGGCCGCGAGATTGTATAGGCAATTAATGCATAAGATATGCTAGGATTGACTACACGTATGTTATTATTTTCTAATTAAGAATTCCTTTTTATTGACCTACCCTAGGTAAATTGATACTTTCACCTATATTTATAAGAATCCTAAGCTAACATAGAGATTCCGCGCTTCGCTATATCTATAAAAGCTTATATATTAAGGATAAAGTAACTACTTTAATACATAAACAAAGACTACTATATTACCTATAAGGTATAAGTCTTACTAGCGTATAGCGTGAATACTAGTTCGATCTAACCAAAAACAATAACGAGCAATAGATTCGTAAGGTCTTTTTCTTTGACGAACAAAGAGAGTATTATCTTATTATATATTGCACTTACGAGCAAGCTAAGCTTTTTCAAAACGTATAACATCTTAAAATAGATCTTGCTTTCAAAATAGTTTAAGGATAGACTAAAGTGTTTTCAATTTCTTCGTGGAACGAATAGGCAAGAAGTATGAATCTACCTTATTTTTTACATAAGTCAAACTTATGCTAATAATAGAAGGTCTTAACACATACGTCTATGCTTTTATAAACCTTAAAACCCGTGAGGCGTATCGGGTTCTTTTTCAAAAGATCTTTAAGATACTTAGCGATATTAGACGAAGACCTATTCGATAGGCGTACTAGTAAGGTGGTGACGATCATAGTGATAGTATCCGTACTATTATAGTGGATATATATAAAAAGCAGGCACCCGGTATGTTTTTGATATACTAAATATATGTAAAAATTATTCTAACTAGATCCTTTATTAATAGGGCTTAGAGACTATCTTGCTAAACTAGATCCTCGCTAGACATAGTTAGAGCATTTATAATATATTCTAATCCTTTGCTAGATATATATTAAACGGGTATTTCGTAAAAGATTTCCTAATCATAAAGCTACTACGGCAATTGATCTAATCTAGACTATAAATTCTAAGGCAGAAGTTATCTAAATCATAGATAATATCGCGGAAAAATAGCTAGAGACCTAGAAGTGGTTTATAAATAAGAAGGTTAACTAGATTCTTACTAGAATCACGTCTACGGCTTTAAAAATCCCTATTAGATAGTAGACAAATGCTCTATATCATACTAGGATTAGCGAAAGCAGTTATTTTTATGATAATAAGGTAGTTAGCCGGAAGCAAGCTCTATTAACTGCAATTCTTTAGTAAGTTTTTTATATTAATATGTTTCTATTACTAACATATATTATCTAGATATAAAAGATATACTCGGGAGATAGAGAAGAAAAACAAACTTGCAATTAAGGAGGGTATCTACCCTACTTAGCGTTCTTTAAATCCTATTTATCGTATTGTAAAGCAATATCGAAAAAAGGGTTAGTATTTCTTTATTATATATGTCTAACTTATGCTTATTTTATTCTAGACAAACGAAACCGTCACTCTATAAATCGTCGAACTCGGAGACTATATCTTCCTTAGAATCTAGCTAATCCCTATAATATATTTAATCTAGCAATATAGCTACCCGAGCCTATAGGTATCTCTAATTCTATTTTAGTCGCCACTTTAGATACTACCGATATAAGCTTAGTATATAGTCAAAGTATACCTTAAGCGTAGTCGATTATCTCTCAATATAGAGGTAGTTCAATTCTATCTAAATCACCTAGACTAGCGCTATAGGATAGTATATCTTAGTAGCTTACTAGGAATTAGGTTCTACTTAATAAAGAGGCAATTTTACGGTAGGAAATTGTAGATCTTAAGCGAAAACAAAGGATTTAGGCTCTTCAAAAGAGAAAAGAGGAATTACTACGCAATTTGTATAGTTAATAGAGTCAATTTTATTTATTTAGATATTTTTTAGATACGTTTAACTTATGTTTATTTAGGTCTAAGTGTGCAATTTATATATAGTCAATATATTGTTATGTAGAAATAAAAATCTGTAAGAAAAGTACCGGAAATCTGTAAGAAAAGTACTATAGCGATCTAGGCCACGGACTTAAAGGCACTAGAACTGCTAACGTCTCTATTATCACCCTCTACGTCGTCCCTATCGCTCTCACTATCATTATCCTCCGAGTCTTTATCGTCCTTAGTGTTATCACTAACGAAGTCTAGATCGTCGGATTCGTCGTCCTCTATGACACTACCTATGTTACCTCCGTTAGAAGTAGCCGTAGGAGGTCCGAAGCTAGGGAAAGGAATAGGATTGGTAGGGATATCTAGTCTACGCTATATAATATTAGTATAAGTTAGATATATATAAAAATCTAACTTACACGACGGCGACGATAGCCGGAGGATAGGGTTTCGGGGATTTAGAAGCGATAAAAACGGGAGCTATAAGTGGCTCTAAACTACGCGTTATTGGCCCTATATATGTAATTAATATATGTTTAGTATATCTATTCACTAAGTTGCACTTACGCAATCCGCTCTAGAGCATCGCACTAAAATCTAACAAGGCTATTATTAGGGCCACGACTAGGCTTATGCACGTAGCTAGTATTCTACTAGCTAAGCTAAAGGATCTAGCGCTTAATAGCGTTATAGGCAGTAATAATGTCCTCTCTCTGCTTAGCACGACGATTAGGCATAACGACTATTTAGTTAGTACATAGTAAGTATAAGTTAGGTATATCTAATTCAAAAGTACTCACGAGCTCTAGCATGCTCCTAGCGTATATAACGACGTATCGAAGGCCTATCTAGTAGGACTATACCGTATATCTAGCGTAGAGGGTTAACGAGAATGTCGTAGCTATTTTATATTATATTAGTATCCCCTATATATATATAGAATATATCTAATAATAACGTATACGCCGATGTTCTCCTTGTTAAGGACAAGGGCCTAGTTTAGAGGAGGGTTCGCGATAATATCAGCCGCCTTAATATCGTACTTACGGATACTAGCTGCTATAGCTATGTGGTATATAATCGGCTTCTACCCTAGGTTGTTGTCTAGGATTAGGCCTAGATATATTTAGTATATATAAACAATAAGTCCTATGTCCACATACCGTGAGCGTAACCCGCGAAAACATCGGGGTTTATAGCGGTCAAAACCGTGTTGTTGTCAAAATCGGCCTAGGTTAGACCTAGACCGGGGTGTAGTGCTAGGTTCGACATATTAGTCTCCTAGAGATAGTTGAGATATACCTAACTTATGTAAAAAGGGATCAGAGAGGGTGGTAAATAGATGCTCGTACCTAAGAAAGAAAAGGTAGGTGGGTGGTGAAGAAGAAGAGAAGTGCTGTTGTGTTATGATGATTTATATATTTCTCACTTTCTTTGTTGATTTCTACATAACCTTCCAGAACACTTAATATTGCTTTGTTTGTTTACAATTTATAACATACAAGACTGCTTTAGTCGAATCCTTTTACACCCTCTTAGAAATTAGACATAAAAGCAACAATATACAATATACGTATAGTGATATATTAGGATTAGTGCGTTTTAGTATTAAGTGGGTCAAAATCTTTAGGTAATATTGTATAAAAGTCAACCTAAATACATTAAACTTAGGCATAAAAGCTGACCGGGACCTGCAAAAAGCCAGGTCCCGATCAGGTGCCAGAGCTGATCGGGACCCGGTATTAGTCATCATTTTAGCTGGTCCTGGTCAACTTTTAGCTGGTCCCGCTCAGCTGGAACCCGCCACGCGATCCTTCAAGCGGCCACCGGGTTAGAACGCTTATGTAATGCTCAGTGAGCGGATCAGGGCGCTCAGGGGGCATGCTCAGATCTACTCAGTGAGCAAAAAGCGGCAAGGTCTGAGCACTAATACGGAAAGAGAACGCCAAGAAGTGGCAGCGGAAATCAAGTACATAGGTGCTATTACTTCACACTGTGCACTAACTATATATATTGTGTTGCGGTCTCTAGTAAATCTCTTTGAAGATCCCGTAGTCCGGTTAGACTGCCCATTGCTATTCTACTATACTTGCCGGGATTTACCAATTAAATTGCAAACTTCTTTAAGCTATGGTTAGGGCCGTAATACTCCGTAAAGCCTTACCAGAATTTGTCGATGTGGACCGAGACGAGGGGGCTCCACATGCAAAGTGAGGGCATCCCGTAAGAATCTGAACATGGCGGCACGAAGTTAACGTCCAAAGCATGGCCTCGTGGCGCAATGGTAGCGCGTCGCTCTCCTAGTCGCTGAAAAGCAACTCTTATTCTTAAAGCGGAAGTTGTGAGTTCGAGTCTCACCGGGGTCGCATTTTTTATTTTTTATTTTGACTCGCTCCGTATAGCAGCCCCACACCTAAGTTATATACTTTTAGCACCCCCTAATCAGTAGAAGCTAGCATATTTGGACTTGCATAGTGTTACTATGTAGATGTTTTTCCGTGCTAATACTAACCAGGCATTCATGAGAGCTCTATATTGCATGCATTAAGTAACTTAAAGTAGATATCTATGACACTACCTCGTCGCTTTCAAACCTAACAATTCGATCAACCTAATAAATTCAATTTCTCTTTAAAAAAAACCCCCAGAGATTGAAGCTCAGCCCACGTATCGATCCGTATAACAGATCTATAGGAACCGAGTCACCGAACAAAATCTCTAATATGAGCCTTTATAATCATAGGTTTTAAGTCGGTGGACTATAGAGGTGCTCGATATTTTATGTGACTCACGGGTATCGTTACAGTTGGTCTTTAGATTGCTAGCTCTATTTTCTCTCGCCCAAACCCAACCTGTGTTCGATAACCTTGACAATCTCAGTCCATTCCCACATAGCACCACTCCCCGCGTCCCCGCATGCTAACACCTTCGACGCCTGCGGTGCTAGCACCTCAAACCATCCAGTCTCTTCCCCCGTCTCCTCATCTCTTCTAACACCCCACTCCTCCCCAAGCACCTTTATATGCCTCGCCGTCACTGGATGCCGCCACATAGCTGTATTCATTGCAGGCGCAACTATAATCCGTTTCCGTTGCCCATCAACTTGGCCATCGGTATCCCACGCCCGACATACCGACGTCAACAAATTATCGCTAAGTCCATTGGCGAGTTTGGCTAAGGTGTTTGCGGAAAGAGGAGCAATGACGAGGATGTCTGCCCAGCGCCGGAGAGAGATATGCAAGATATCAGCGCCGCGGCGCCAGGGCTCTGGACCCCACTCTGCACTGTCATCATAGATGGCTTCCACGCCAGGGAGGGAGAGGAGGGAGGAGACGGTAGGTTGCTCGGCAGACTGGCCGCCTAGGAAGTGTTTGGCGTTTGATGTGAAAATTACTCGTATTGATAGCTTATGAGCATGTGGAGCGAGGGCGCTGAGGATGTTGAATATTTTGATAGTTGCAACTGATCCAGTTGCTGCAAGTAAGAGGTGAACACGATTGTCAGAGAGTGATGCATTCACATCCTCGGTGGAATTCTTGTTAGAGGTGCCATCGATATAACCACCAGGGAGGGTCGTTTCGGGCATTTTGATTCTGAGTGTAAGCTCCACAAAGGTTTGAATGTGTCAATCAAGCCCACGAGCCACTAATAATTTGGAGTAGTTGTAGTCGTATTGGTACAGGGAACAAGATCAGAAAGAATGACACCATTCCAAATATTGCCAAAAGATTCCGCTTTTGAGCCAGCAACCCACAACGGGGATCTCCACGCTAAGCTATTTTAGTACTAGTACAATATTAGATTCCCTTAACCCTATAAAATTTTAAGTTTTGCAGGTCTATGAAGTGACTGAATGATACTGAAGATCTTGTCAAGAATCCTTGGCGAGTATCCTTGGCGAGTATGTATCTTGACAGTGAAGATGTTTCTTCTCATTATATTGCCTTTTTTTCTCTGTTCAATTCTCAGGTAGAGCGCAATAAATTTCATCAACTCACCAAGCCATAATCCCTCCGCGTGGACAAATACACATCTAGCTGGGACATAGAGATACTTACATGTCGCTTTTCAAGGACAAGTCTAGGTTTAAATTGTTTTTCTTTTGATGCTACCTGTGCCACGAGAAGTTTTAAATAGGGGATCATAGATATATGACCTAAAAGTACATATTCGTATATTCATTGAAGCCGCTATAAATTAGGTCGTGTTAGATGTATCATAAATGAATATATTTGTAAAATATATTCAGAAGCATTTTGATATAGAATACCCGAAACCCCGGGGGGCCCCGGGATGATGGATATCACACGTGACCTCAGCGGGCTTTGAAATTGCGACAACATGCTTGGACCAGGGGTACAGATCACATGACACCGACACCGGCCTCGATTTGCGGGAACTACAAAAACTTCGCCAACTTCACCAACGTCGTGGTACCGTTGAAAATGTCTAGGCAACTACGTACGCTGTTGCGCAGACCGGTGAGTGATATATTTCCTGCTAATTACGCGATTGGAGCTGACTCTCCCAGCTTTGGCCTCGGTTGAGTCAACCGGCCGGTCTCCCGAGCCTCACGAGCAGGAGAATCCCTCAACACTTCCAATCGGTTTCGATCCCCCCGCCTGCTCGCTTCCTGAGCTCGACTGCCGTCACACGGGCCGACGCTTTCCCCTCGCAGCTCGAAAATGCTTCTTCAACCCCTACCGCTGAGATTGGGCGGTCGCAGACCTTGACCGAGAAGATTGTACAACGCTATGCAGTCGGTCTCCCCGAAGGAAAGCTCGTCCGAAGCGGCGACTATATTAGTCTTGCCCCCGGGTACTGCATGACTCACGATAACTCGTGGCCTGTCGCTCTCAAGTTCATGTCTATGGGAGCTACGCAGATCAACAACCCGAAGCAAATCGTCATGACCCTTGATCACGACGTTCAAAACACCAGCGCATCAAACCTGCAGAAATACCAACAGATCGAGACTTTTGCTGGACAGCACGGTATCGACTTCTATCCTGCCGGACGGGGTATTGGACACCAGGTTATGGTGGAGGAAGGATATGCGTGGCCCGGTACCATGGCGGTAGCCTCTGACAGCCACAGCAATCACTACGGTGGAGTTGGCTGTCTTGGAACCGCTGTTGTGCGGACAGACGCTGCCAGTATCTGGGCAACCTCCCGGACATGGTGGCAGATTCCCCCTGTTGCGAAGGTAACGTTCACCGGGACGCTACCAAAGGGCGTGACAGGTAAGGATGTTATTGTCGCGCTGTGCGGTATGTTCAACAGTGACGTTCTCAACCATGCAATTGAGTTCACTGGCTCTGAAGAGACCATGGCAAGTCTACTTGTGGATAGCCGTATGACTATTGCCAACATGACAACTGAGTGGGGAGCGCTCACTGGTCTATTCCCCATTGACCGGACGCTGGAACGCTGGCTACGATACAAGGCCACCGAGGCAGCCATGCTTGATGACCGGACAACCCGGGAACGTATCACGCATGAAAGGGTCGATGAGCTGTTCGCCAATCCCCTCAAGGCGGATCCTGATGCTGTTTACGCCAAGCAGCTGTATCTCAACCTCTCTACCCTATCCCCCTATGTCTCAGGCCCCAACTCAGTCAAGGTTGCCACGCCGCTCAACGAGCTGGTCCAACAGAACATCAAGGTCAACCGCGCCTACATCGTCTCTTGCACGAACTCGCGTGCTTCTGATCTCGCGGCGGCCGCTAAGGTCTTCAAGGACGCCGCCAAGGCCAACCCCGACAACACTGCCAAGATTGCTGATGGTGTCAAACTATACATCGCTGCAGCTTCTGCACCCGAACAGGAGGCCGCTGAGGCGACTGGTGACTGGCAGGCGCTGCTTGATGCTGGCGCTCAGCCGTTGCCTGCTGGTTGTGGACCTTGCATTGGTCTCGGCACAGGCCTTCTTGAGCCCGGCGAGGTCGGAATCAGTGCCAGTAACCGTAATTTCAAGGGACGCATGGGTTCTCGTGATGCCCTGGCCTACCTGGCTAGCCCCGAAGTCGTCGCTGCCAGTGCTCTGAGCGGCGTTATCTCTGGTCCAGGTGCCTACGAGGTGCCACAAGGCTGGGATGGTGTTGAGCATGGCTTCGGCACCGGTGCTGAACCCAGCACCGTGGACGAGCTCTCCAACATGCTTCAGCAGATGGAGTCCTTGATCGACCGTGTTGAGTCTGCCGATACTTCTGCCAAGCCTGCCACTGAGATTCTACCGGGCTTCCCCGAGAGGATCACCGGCGAAATCGTCTTCTGTGACTTCGACAACCTCGACACTGACAACATCTACCCTGGAAAATTAACATACCAAGACAACGTCTCGAAGGAGGACATGGCTAACGCCTGCATGTCCAACTACGACCCCGAGTTCAAGGGAATCGCCAAGCCCAATGACATCCTCGTCTCTGGCTTCAACTTCGGCTGCGGATCCTCAAGAGAGCAGGCTGCTACTGCCATTCTCGCCAAGCAGATTCCTCTGGTCGTTGCTGGCAGTTTCGGAAACATCTTCTCCCGAAACAGTATCAACAACGCACTTATGGGCCTTGAGGTTCCCAAGCTTATTGAACGCCTGCGCACTACCTTTTCAGAGCGTCAGCCCACCCGCCGGACAGGCTGGACTTTGACTTGGGATGTGAAGCGCAGTGTCGTCGAAGTGCAAGAGGGCGAGGGCGGCGATAAGTGGACTGAGCAGGTCGGCGAGCTGCCCGCCAATGTGCAGGAGATTATTGCGGCTGGCGGCCTTGAGTCGTGGGTCAAGAATGAGGTTCAGAAGTCGCAGTCGCAGTAAAGACATGGTGATATACGCATGTATAGGGCTTAGTTGCGGCATTTTGGTCATTTTTGAACTGAACAAAATAGAAGACGGGAAGGCAAGGATGAAGAAAATAGATAGAAGACTCGAAGGAGTGTATAGTATTCGAAGAATAATAGGAATGATTGTATCAATATGAGATATCCCCAATTTGCGACTTGATGTACTTCGCTTTGTATACAAATTATTTCCAAATCGCACTATGCCACTGAAATTGAGCACATGGGATTGACTGTAGGGAGTCAATCCCATATGGTCACCAACAATT
Organism: Penicillium canescens; assembly: GCF_028828765.1. Lineage (NCBI taxonomy): Eukaryota > Fungi > Ascomycota > Eurotiomycetes > Eurotiales > Aspergillaceae > Penicillium > Penicillium canescens. The sequence goes on along the minus strand of NW_026703963.1, from coordinate 647,943 downwards.
CGTGTCATTGAACTAATGCTTTGAGCGAGGGAGGATCAAAGTCCGTAGCATTGACTATAAGAACCAAGTTAGATCAATCGCAAATCACGAAGAGGATAATAAATACCAATAGAGATCATAATAAACCCAAACTCATCAGCCTCCTCCAACCACCTTTCAGCCCTAGCATCCATAACTACCCCAGGCCGAATGTTCCCAAACTCACCCTGCAGATAACATTGACCACTCCAGCGCGACAGCCAGTGAATATACCGCGTATTCCACTCCTGTTCAGACTGCGCCTGCCAAAGCGCCTTTGCAGCCGGGGCAGGCATAAAGCCCAAATCCCTACAGTCGAAACATGGCACCTCATGCAATACCGAGTACGCCCAGTGAAGAAGATATAGGGCAAGTACTGCGCGGCGTTTCGCCGTAACGTGTACCCATGCTTCCCACGACGGTCTCATCTGTGTTCGCTCTTCTTCGAGGAAGAGGCCTGCATGCACGATTTGATAGACTAGGAGCTCGACCTTGCGGAAGACGATGTTATGGTCTGTTAAGAGGGGTTGGGAGCTGGATGACGGGGATAGGAGAATGATCGTGTATATGACCACTGCTTGTAATGATGCTAGTAGGTCTGTTTCATCGAGTTGATTGGACTGTGTTCCGGTTTCCCTGTCAATCGGATTTACTTGGAATGGAGGAGAGAAGTGACGAACCTGATTTACTATATTGTCTAGCTCTCCTAGAATTGTTTTGCGTACCATCTCCTCTGCGCCTTCGCATTGCCCGTGCCACATTTTGATCAGGGTTATGCATTTCGCTAGTGGCAATGGTAATGTTTTACCTTGTGTGATGTGCGTTGAATGGAATAACGGTGGTAGCTGGAACTCTTCGGCCAACATTTTTGGCCAGCTTTTGAGAACCCGAAAGATGAGTTCCATGCTGTGGCGAGCCAGAGCGATTGAGTTCGTATCTGCGGATGGGCTATGTCGACCATGTGGAAGTGAGATGGCTCGAATTAGTTCTGGAGATCCGCATTCATTGTTATCACTCAAAGAGAGGAGATCTGGGTCCACTGTGCGTTGTGGAGAGCGGAGATTGAGGTTCGTTGGTTGCGTCAGATCCCAGGACGCTAGACTCGAGAAGCATGAATCAAACAGATTAGGATCGAAGATTGATTGCGACTCTTGTACTTGAGTAGTAAGTGATGGTACCGGAGACTTGTCCGCATTACCTTCCCTAATGCTGAAATCGTGGTTCTCAGTTTCTACAGTCAGGGACTCAGTCGATTCGGCACTCGTATATTGGCAGGAGACACTCCGTAGAGAACACCGCGAGCAACTGGGACGTCTCAAGTTGCACTTGGCTTTATCAGCGACACACTGGTGGCATGATTTGCGTCTCAGGCTTTGCGATTGCGATTTGTTGCAGTTGTTCTTCAAATGGCGGATAAGCGAGGATCCTGAAGCGGCGTTAGTCGGAGGTCTGAACTAGCCACACTGAATACATACGATGACTAAAATATGTACCACAGAATGGACATCCAGCCTTTTTCTCATTTACTGTTTCCATCGTGGAGATTAAATCCTGCATAGGCAAGGAGGGCGTGAAATGAAGTGTGTTCCCTTCAACTCGGAACTCCGGGTTGCGGGGTCCGAAGGCATATAAGGCTGCCCAGGTGGTTCATACAATCCACGCAATTCACACTCACGTTCACAAACTACAAAATGACAATTAATCATATCTTCTTTTGGGCTTCCGCAGGCAAGGTCGTAGCCCTGCGGTCGTTTTATCGTGCTATCCTCCAGCCCCTGGGTTATACCGAGATGATTCGTGCGAACAACGAAACTCTCATCGGATATGGAAGTGATTATCCCTACTTCTGGCTGAAGAAACTGCCCGAAGGAAAAGAGCCTTTGCCAACCCACATTGCGTTTGACGCCCCAAGTAAGCCTCCCTATACTGGATATCTGAAAAGAGCTGTTAATGTATGGAAATTAAATAGGCCGCGAAGCTGTGGATCAGTTCTACCACCTGGCACTGTGAGTTTCACTATTCCTTTTTACACCACAAAGAGAGCTTAATCACCCCTCTTTGGTTATAGTTGACAATGCACTGAATCTACCACAGGCAACATGGAGGTCGCGACAATGGAGGCCCAGGTATCAGGGAAGAGATGAGCCGCCAACCCTACTACTCGGCTTTTATTATTGATTTGGAAGGAAATAATGTCGAAGCTGTGTGCGTTCCCAAGTGAAAGCTAGCTCATTAATGCTGGGATGACGAAATCTACTACCTTTGCATTGCCGCATACACATCGGATTTCAGCTTTCCCTTTCCGATTGCTCATCCCTTGCAGCTTAGATGGAAACTGAATACATAGTACAGACGCGCTCCAAATCGGGTTCACAACTTTATTTTAAATCAATCTCGAACCTTATTTTGAAATTATTTTTTTGATATAACAGTTCACATCACGAAAACGTGTTATGCAACATCACATCCATGGATGGTCCCAGCCCTGGAGCACACCCAAGCCGAACATGTGAAACCGTCGCATTACTTCCAGTGATGCCAGCAGCTAGCCACCAGGTGCTCGTAGTCACAGACGCTAGTCTTCGACTGAAAGGCGGTTCCGGGGCCGCAGGTCTTCAAAACGGGCTTCCCACCAACGGGGCATTCGTAGAATCGGTGGCAGTCTTGAGGGTCGGCCCATGCCACAGCGCCGGCAGCGATTTCGGAGGCTGGGGCAGCAGTAACCGAAGTGAAGAGCACGAAGGCCATGAAAGAGTTAATCATTTGATAGGTGAACTGCATTGTGCTGGCGAATGGATGAATTAACCAGAGTGTCAGACAAACGTTGGAAGGTGTGTAAGACATACTTGACTTATTTTTGGAGAAATGAAGTACGAATATGAAGATTGAGGGCAAGTGAGACTGAAGGAGTGGTGGTGGTGGTCGTGGATTAAAAAAAAAATTTAATAGATGGTGAGGTCAATCTCGAACTTTATAGTTCTTTTGAAGATTCTGTATCTGCCATTTTCTTTTTTTTTAACACAAAATATAGAGCAAGAAATCCCCAATGTTGATTTTGCCAAAAGATAACATTCCTGACCTCGGTAGAGGGCGCATTGTGTATGCCCCAGCATACCTCGCCCTCCTTACTAGAAGAATTTGAAATTTAAGTAGCCGCTGTCCCTTGTGGGCCTTGAATTCCACTTTTGTTTTGGTTAGCCGTCATGCGGTAGCTTTAAGAAAAGCATCGATCGGCGGATGTCGTCGACAAATCATGTTTCACTAGCACTTCACGAGATATTCCACTTTTCGCCAAACTACGCATCATGTAACCTCGGAGCAATACTAAGAATGAATTCCAAAGGCCTCGATAAATGTTCTTCTCTAAGAACCATGAGCCAGTAAGCACTCGGGATCAGGGCTACGTCCTATTCCATATTTTTCTAACGGAGCGCATACTTTTTTGTTTTCAGAGTATGTATCTCTATGCCCATTAATATGTAATGAACGCAACAAAGTAGGACAGAATCACCGGATTGACTTGTCTTCCAGCCGCAAATACTGCGAAAGAAGACCCTTCAAACTTTCTTCGAAACTGGTGAACTGCCAACCGAAAGTATCTTCCGTGCTCTGAGCTTCCAGCCTCCATTTTATTGCAGTCAATGACCCTTCCAATGGTAGCATTCCACTTTTCACCTCTTTAGGGAAGATCTTCCTGCAAGTCTCCTTCACATCTCTATCCCAAACTACTCCATCTGGAGTATCCGAGGACAAAATGTACTCCGAGTTTCCAGGAACTACTCCACAATCTATCGCGTCAACATGTGCCCGCGCAACATCGGCAACATGTACTGGAGTACCAACATAAGGGAATGGGGAGTTATGCGAGGAAGTTAGCGCGGGTGCAAGCACGGCTGCTCGGGTGCCCTGAAGGAGGCTGTCTCCAGTCGCAGTTGGATCTGCGTTAAGACGATCATCTGGGCCAATTACCACGGATGGTAACAGGTTCACAAAGTCAAAGGTGGGACGCATATCGCGGACGAATATCTTGGTCTCTACTCGAGCTAGAGCTTTGGATGCCCAGTAGGCTTCCATTGCACTTGAAAAGGGACCAGTGATGCTGGTATTGGTATCAGACACTAATTTTAGGCACGAAGCGTGAGTTTCTGCAGCGAACTTGCTTGATGGAATGGTATGCCGACCTGTATATAGTCTCTCGCTGTCTGGATTCATGTTCCATTCAAATGGAATTAACGTCACACCTTCAAGGTTCATTAGAATTTTGGTTGGACCAAGAAAGGGTCGAGAATTTGCGCACATGAAGAAGTCAATACCACCCTGCGGATTGACCCTACGCGAGTAGCTGCTTCCAGGACTGTCCTCACCATAGCTATAGCTGGCTTCACGATACCCGCATCATAGTCATTGGTCTGTTAAGAATATTGTTGGCTTTAGAAAGCAATTGGTTCGAGGGGACAAATTACCTCAATTGCCAAAGGTGATGCTAGATGAATGATAACACTGATTCCATCGAGACACTGGAAAAATGCATCTTTCTCGAGGAAATCCGGGATGACAGCGAATTCGAGCTTCCTTTCGTCAAGGCTTTGCGCAATTACGATGCTTTTACTTTTCAAGTCATCGATATTGCTTTCGCTCCGGACAACTGCCCGAACCCGATATCCTCTTTCGAGAGCAATTATTAAAGTCTTGAATCCGATATAACCAGTAACACCTGTAATCTGCTCTTGATTGTGAGAACCTCTTTTTCTGTTTTTCTGTTAAACTATGGGAAATGTGCGGGAGTTGCTTACCAGAAGATGCTCGCGGCTAGCATCCTGTGTTTTGTTTGCCATTATGGAAGATTGGGAGCTTAGGAAATCAACTATTTTCATGAACCAATGCGGTACTAATGCTTAATATTTATATAGCCACAGTACACAGGGTGGACTCATTGCCCACTATGTGCTTACCGGAACTCGGAGTTCCAGGTTGGCGGGTACTAGACTCGGAAAAATCGACGAAACAGCCTTGCGATAGAAGAGCATGTAAGTTGATACCAAAACAAAACAAAAGAAAAACAAATAAAGTGTGATATAGCATCTATACCTTTTGTGTCCGAATCACTTTGGCTTGACAACCAATATCATAATAGTCAACGACCAAGAATTTGTCTTTCAACACCAAGCCCACCTCCATCTTGACACCAGCATTCCTCAACCCATCAACATATCCAATCCCCAAAGAAGACGGCGTGACAAATCCGCGCCTCCCACAAAAATCTTTTCCCATTTCTCAGCGCTGACCTTGGTCGAGCAATCACCTGCTCCAACACACTACCGAGGGCAGTCAGCTCATGCAATAACCCTTCGGGTGTAAAAGATGCCCAAGTCTGAGCTGGGTTCTCTCCGGTTCCTTCACCAATAGCATGAAATTCCGCCCATTCCATATTTTGCAGCTTATATATATAAGGGGCCGAATCCATATGCCTCGCAAGCATTCGAATGATTCCACGAATCAATGATATTGACAAGAGGAGCAACGCAGATTTGGTGAAGAGATGCACACAAACTGCGGATAGCACAGTGCTCACTGGGACGTATCTTCATAATGAAAGCCAAGTCCATAGAGATCTCGATTTTGTGAAGCACTGCTATGATGACCTCATTTCCTAGACCCGGAAAGGATGTTGCCAGGTAGCCTAGTCCTTTCCTGTGGTGGCATCAGAGAGTTGTGTGGACCACGGTGACTTTGAGACTTTCTTCTGGCGTGACGGAGATTGAATCTACAAGTCGCCATACAGGTACCAATGAGAGCCATACGGGACAATGGTCTTCCTGCAAGGCAACATTTATAGTTTTCATGGTAATTAGGGGCAATAAAGTGTGCACATAGTCTCCCAGTAAAGCCGGTTGCTTCGAAAAGAACATGATCGTACATCTTTACCCTGATTAAAAGTGATCTATAAGAGCAAGTTCCACTAATGGATATGATTTCTTGTTAAATAGACTGATCCCTAGCCCAATTAATAAACCACTGGTGTTCCGTGTTGAGCCCTAACAAGCGCTTGCAAAATCAACTCGAAGTTGAGCACAATGTCACAGCTTTACTTGACATTTCTACAAAAGTGATAATCCCCATTAGCCGCAGAAACACAAATCTTGCATTTGTGCACGATATCTCATACAATAATTCAAAGCACGCATCGGCTATATTCATGCCTTAATTTAGAAGCACAGCACCCGCAAGAATACCACACAGAACCAACACCGGTGCAGTTGTTTTGACTGTAATATTGCCTGACTTCGTAACAGTAGCAGTAGCATTAGTACTAGTATCCTGGGAGTTTGACGCGCCCTGACTGGTCGACTTAGTCGAAGAACCAGTAGTATCAGTCGCAGTTCCAGTCGCCGTTCCGGTTGCACTAGTAGATCCAGACTCGGCTACAGTCAAGATGACTGGATAAACTTGAAAGTCTTTCAAGTCATCAGGGACTTTAATAGTGTCTGACTTGGTGATAGTGGAGCTGCGGAACTCATAGGAGCCTGTGTATGAACAGTGGGCAGCCGTCGGAGACGGGGAGCCGGTCAACGTGCACGCAGAGCTCGAGTAGCCATGAAGAATTAGTGCTTTTTCTTTGTTGGCTCCTGTGTATGATGTTCATGGCTTATCCGATGAATCCGCCAGGGTTTGTGGTTATAAGTTCATAGGCTATATTCGATGGGAGTCAGATTTACTATGTCGGTACCTTTCGGAATGGATGCAATGATGCTCACTGTTAGGTGCGACGATGAACGTTATCGGTGGACCAAGCGTCGGGCAATGGCTACTTGCTGGACAGTGCGGTTCCACATGATAGGTTTGTGCTCTTGCCATTCGGACGGCAGGGCTGAGGATAACGTAAATCCCAAGCGAGTCGCGCACCCCAAAACACCTAGTGAATGCAAGATGCTATATCAGCAAGAATACCTCATTTCGGCTACTACAGGAGTTGTACATATGTAACACGTCATCTCACCGGCGAATGTTATGATATGGCAACCGGCCCCGTCATTTTGAGTTAGTCGTCATGCTAAATTGGACGAGAACGGACAGGCTAAGGCAGATTGGAATCACAATTGTCGTAAGTGAAGATATTTGTGATTATATCAAGTTGATGGGTGTACTGCGAGTCACCACACTTAAACGTGCCGTGCATCAATACTCCTTGACCGCATTGCTTGACATCCTAAGGTAAGTTTTGCTTATGTCTGTGCATCTAGTAAGAGCGGCCGTAACAATGGAAAAACAAACCCAAAATGTTGCTGCTAGAAACTTTCTTTCATTCGGGACTAAACGCACTATCTATACTGTATCAAGCGAGTCGACAGTGGTGTCAAGATCCAACGCTTTGGTTGACCATTTCAAGAACCGGCATTGCCAGTTCCTCCATGTGCTTTCCCAGATGAACCATCAGCTTCTTCCAGCTTCCCAGGCTATCTCCACAGAATTGACACCGCTCCTCATGTGAGGGTTCTTCTCGGTGACACTGCTCGACAATCTCCCACAAAGTCTTGTCATTGCTTTCTGGTGGGGCCAACTGCTCTTCCGGAAAAGAAGGCTTCCTTCCTTTGACCATGGGCTTGGTCAACCTATGCTCTCGTACCAAGTGTCCAAGGAAATTATCTTTGCGAGTGAAAGTGAGCCCGCACTTTGGGAAAGAGCAAGCCCAATATTCTGGTCGCCGGTGTAACTCCATTTCATGGCGCACCCAATCTGCTTTGCGCTTGAACGTCTTCGGGTCTGGGCAGCTGGGAAAAGTGCATGTAAAAGGTTGCACATCCTCGTAGGCATGCTTTGACCAATCGGAAGGCTTCTGGAATTTTTTAACTTCAAAGCAGATGGGACACTCAAACTGAGCTGGCAAAGATGGGACAGGTGGCAAGGGAACCCCAGGAGGAAAACTCGATGGGGAGCCACCCCCTGGAATGACATTGATTCCTGGCGATGTGGCGTGGACGCTTCATCACCTCCCAGAATAATACAATGCTCACCAGAGCGACACGAGTGATTGATGATATCTTGGGAGTGTTTTTGCCGCATTCTAGTGAGCCTTTCATAACGTCGGCACTGCTCTTGCGCGAGGCGCTGGGCTAAAGCGGGCTCCAGCCGCGGATTCAACTCCATGACCTGCGCTAAAAATTCCTCCAGGGTAGGGATAGTAGAAGGCAACAACGCAGGAGAACTCCCGAATGTCCTTTGGCCAATATCCGTGTCTAGGGGTACCTTCTTATTGTCGCTCTCTACTTTGTGCCCTTCGATATCGTCACTCAGGGCTCTGCACCTCGGCTGTAGGCTTGTATCTGATCTCGGACTTTCAGAACACGTACTTTTAGGACCGTCACGAGAAATGTCTTTCATGGGGGCTTTTGACAGAATCTCTTTAGTACGCGCAAATTTGGGGGTTTGGGGTAGGAAAAAGACCGTCAGACCCGTGGAAGAATCAGGGCGATAGGGATTTGCCCCGGCTTGAAGAAGAATCTCCACTGCTTCATGATTCCCTCGCCAGCATGCGACATATAAAGGTGTGGACCCAAAGCGCCCCCCAGGAGCATCTAGATCGATGCCAGGGGTTGACTCAATGATAGCCTTGACGACAGAAACTAGGCCAAAGGAAGCGGCATAATATAACGGGTGCGTCGTCTCGATGATTCTAACATCGATATCTGGAGCTATTGTCTGCACCCACACGCCAAAATTACCGCAACGAAGAAGATTTCGGGAACTCAAAAGCCTATCCACGATTTGATAGTCGCGGCCATCAAAGTCCCGCGACTTGCTATGACTGGCCCAGAAGTGTGCAGCATATTCCAGAAGAGAGTGCTTCCCCTCGCGCTCAAGAATTGAGTCAATAGAATGCACGTATCCGGACCGAAAGTTATCGAGACATAGATAGGTAAGGCACTGTCGCATTAAAGTCTTACCAGCGGTTGCTGGATCTAGACTGAAGTATTGCACACTAGAGGAGCGTATCCACTCGGATGTGAGGAAATCCTTGACAGAAGCGTGCGCCAAACTCACATTTCCGACTTCATCCTGCGTGATGAGCCCCTGACAAATCTCAAGGAGAATCCCTGGAGAAACTAGTTTCATATCTTCATCAAGAACTGTAGATGTCTCCTCTAGAACGACTGCTTCATTCAGTTCATCTAAGGTAAGCGACCGGTTTGAGAAACTGAGCCATAAGAAAGCAGCGCGGCTAAGCTCCCAATCACTCTCAGGGATTCTCTGCAATATGCCGGCATATGTCTCTCGTAAGGTCCTTGGTAATGTTTGCAGAGCCTCTCGGATTTTCCCGACGGTTCTAAGTGAGCCGAGGTTTTCCAAAGATAACTGAACCCAGCGAAATCTATATGCGAAGAGGTTAGCGGCGACCACGCCATATGATTGTAGAACTGACGATCCATCTGCACCTTGGGAAATGGTCTCCCAGATCTGATCCTTTAACTTCGAGTTCAGTTTCTTTAGCATTCCGTCCTCTTGCAGCGTAAAACGTATAAAGGTGTCGATGTCGTCTGTTATGCCTGTCACATTTATATTTATTATTCTGGCGTGCTCGCACGAGAACATATCGGTCGTGCCTGTGAGAAGAACACGAAGATTTGGAAGCTTGCTCAGCATCCTTATTAAAGATCGCTTGATGTTCTCTGATTGGCAGCTCTCATTAAGTGCGTCCACGAGAAGGACAACGGGTTGGTCTCCAGACATATGTTCGATGATGGCGTCTTCGATATCAGCAATGTCGACAGGGTATCTGCCTGCTATTGGATTCATTTTCGCTTCATAGAACGGCCAAATACTTTCCAAAATTGAGGGATTTGATTCAGAGAGCTGAGCCAGAAGTGATCCTAAGATATTTTTCGGATCTTGAGAGGCCACATCACCAAATGAGCAGTAAAAGTAGCCAAATGCCACACCCTGGGCATGTGTTGACATCGAGGTCAGCTTATCGACAACGTGGGAGCTGTGAAATATTAGCTAGATCTAGATAAATGAGTAAGATAAGCCTACAAGAGTGTTGTTTTCCCTGACCCAGCTTTCAGGCAGTGTTAGAACATCCCCCATGTGTAAGAGCAGAACGCTTACATTTGCCCAGGAGGAAGAGAATCTGCCGATATGTATCGTGTCCCCATAGCCATTCTTTGAAAATGGTATCGATGAACCATTTTCCTGTTTGATCCAGTCGAGCTCTTGAGGCTCGCAGATGAGCACCAGTCGGACAACTAGGAGCCAACCAGCGGCAAAGGTCTCGATGGGCTGTAGAGATCCTTTCGTCATTTCGAATTTTCAGGTTTTCCTCCAGTGAAGTTGCAAGATCAGTCAATTTACGATGCAAATCTCGATTAAGAGCATTGCTATCACTCGTGAAAACAAGGATTAAGCACGACTTCACCCTTTCAAGGCGAATGAGGTGGGCGTTGAACTTTTCGCGGGTGAGAGGCCACTCTAATTTTTGTTTCAGTCGTTTGTATTTGTCCACTGGTTCTTCAAGGTCAAAGAGGAGGGACTGAAGCGTCTCATCCGTTCTTGCGAGAGCGTTTGTCAGAAATTCGGGGTCGCATAGACCCTCTTCCGATTTGGATAGGGGTTCAGCTTGGGCGGAAATATGTTCTAGAATGCCTTTGAGAGCGAACAGCTCTTCGCTTAGTCTTCGAGCGTCAGGTCTCGAATCCCGTACCGCCTTGGCATATTTCATCAGGCTGGCAATAACTCCACCAACCTCGATTATAAGCGAAGTTATAGAAATAGGGTCCGGCATGGTTGCCAAATTAGCAAGCTGCTGCTGACTCTGGATGTGCTGGTTCCGAGGGAGCGATGTGGGAAGCCGACACTTTTTGCGGAGGCGGGGTTGCCTACACCGTCTCGTTTCTTTTTTACCTCAATAAGCCAGCGTCTCGCTAAGTTTACGTCAATGGCCCCAGGGCTGCGCCGAGGTCTAGTGTTGCTGTTGGGCTTGAGTTGGGACACGTCATGGTGTGTGGGGTTGGTTAGTTTTGAAGTTGTAACAATACTGTACATGGCCATACAAGGGTTTCGAATTCTTATCCTTTTGGTATTATACCACTCAACCTTGGAACAGTTTGAATACAGAAAAGCCATAAGTTATCTGGATTAGCGCATCATGTGACTAGGGTTTGGAAGATCTCATATGTTTTCCGACATGGAAGGCAATAACGGTCGCCACTGTATCATGGCAAGCAAAGGTAGAAAACGAGGCTGATTAGCCCCTAAAAGTTGGGGGCAAATACCGAGCCAGGAGTGGCTTAGTGAAAACCTTTCTGGCTCAAGGCTTACCTCTACAAGAAAAACACAACACAGGGAAGAGCGAAATGGGCCCGGTAAAAAGGAAAAGACTATGTACTCACGCCAAGGCGCCTATTTCCATAGAGAAAGTAGTTCTATATGACATCGTTCTATATACAGATCAATCAATAACACTTTTGTTATCAGCCCAACTAGGCTGAATACTCCGACAAACAGCCTCATAATCCTGAAAGCGCCGAGAGTCCTCGGGCAACCCAGCAGTAGTCCAAAACATAGTCCAGTTACTATCAGCCAGCTTCCAAGTCCCCGCCGAGCGCTCAAAGTACCACTTATTTACGGGGTTGTCTTTACGACTCCGCCAGCAAACCCCATTAGGGAAACAGGTGCGCACCATCGCATTGAAGACCACGTCGGCGACACCACCTGCGCCCTGGCTTCGCTTCAACACGGCGAATTTATCCAAGTAGGGGACCATGCGGGCGGCGCTTGCTTCGCTGCCGTCGTCGACCACTCCTGGTGGTGTTTCCCAGGTTAGGATGGCGCCGCCTTCGTATTCGCCTGCGACAATTATACCTGCGATGCGGTCGTTGACTCGTTCGAGGTAGTTCTGGACGTCGAGTTTGCGGTCGAAGGAGTCTTCGATTAGGTGGACTAGGCGGGGGAGGTCGATTGTTGGATCGTTTAGTTGTAGTCGGGGTTGCGTGTTGGCTGTCCATGTTTGCACGTGTGGGTTTGGGAGGATTGTGAGAGGCATGCCGCGCTTTACGAAGGTTGTGTGGGATGTGTAAGGGCTGACTGTGATTGTTTTACCGTTACTGGAGGCGCCACGTCGACCTGGAGGTAATGAGGAGGATAGGAGAGGCTTGTCGGTGAGGAGGTTGTGGATCAGCGGGTTGCGCTGTCGCCGGGTTCCGACGGCTGAGAGATCTGATGCGGCCATTGAGGGGGCTCGAGCTGAGTGGGAGACCTCTTGTGGGGATGTGATGATACCGGATGAGGCTGATGGTAGCATTGCCAGTGCTTGTTGAGCCAGTCGGAGGTTCTCGAGATGACCATCGAGTACCTTCTGCATTGCCTCGGCGCCGGGTGATTGGTCGGATTGTCCAGGTGAGACGATCTCTCGGTTGACGAATTTCGAGAAAGGATTGCTGTCCAAGATCGGATATGTGGCTTCGGTGTTGACCTGTCTTGTGGGATCGGGATCGGTTCCAGATACAGTTTGTCGTGCCTGGGAGAGCTCATTTGCAATTTGATCAAATTCCTGCTCCATATTGATGAAGACATGGGATGATTGTGGACCAGTAAACGCAGGGATTCCTCCAAGAGCATCAAGGACAATGACACGGTCCAGAGAGACTTCTTTTTGAAGAGCAGTGATTCTCTCAACCGTGACTGCGGGATCCTCGTCCGGGTGTGGGTTTGAGGATAGTCCCGCAAACTCTTTCGTCAATGCAAGCGCAGCATCATTGGCAGACACCGGAACGGCACGAGGACTGTCTTCCGTATAAGCGATCGGCGGGACGAGAACCACATGGCCATCCCGAAGAGCACTCAGAAGCACTTTCCGAGATAGCACCGTGGGCGGCCCAGAGCCTCGCTCCGAGATGGTTAATGCAGAGTCCATTCGGAAAGATTTCGAGTCGGGCTGCTCATCGACTGCAGCCGATATCCGATTTGCTTGGTCAATGGCTGTTTGTCGCACGGCAGCAGCGCTATCCAGCTTTCCAGGATCGACAACCACGCAGCATGCCATTCCTAGGCGCACGAGCTGCGACAAGGTCTTGGCCACTCCCTCGATGACGGAATCATCGAGCAATTGCGGTGTAGTAATTTTGATCAGGGCCAAGTGTAGCCTTTCCGGCAATTCCTGTTCTCGTGGAGTAGGCGTAGTATCTTGTCGGAACACAGGACTGTCGTAAACGGCCCTAGAAGCACCGTAGAATGAGCCCAAATTTACACCAGAGGGAAGCGATGCCGATGAGAGCTCATTCAGAGGCTCGGTAGGTGATTTTTGGGCAGACTTGGTAGGGCTGGCTTTGAGCCGAGCTAGGTAGGACTTAGCTTCGCGCTTGGTGGATGCGGAGCTCAGCAAGCTGAGAAAGAATTCCTAAGCCAAGCAAAATGTCAGTACACCGAAATATTTACATAACAAGAACTCATTCTCATACCCGATCAAGCAATTTCTCCTTCGCTCGGCGACCTAAGCGGTCCTGGCTCTCGCTGCTGCCCGAGAACTCGGCGATTTGAGCTCGGAGATTGAGTGACTGTGCCGGGCGCACCGAGGTGGGGTCAGGACGAGCGACATGTTGCTGCCAGAGTCAGTCATTGCGGCCATTCAGTGAATCTATAATCCCTCACCGTCAACGAGGACTTCGCTGTCCGAGACCAGTTCAATGTTCGAGAACTCATAGCTAGGAACCCTGTTCGCCCTTTTAATGAGCTAGGAGTGGCCTCACCACCAAGAAGCAAGAGAATAGAGTCCTGGAGGAAGTAAAGCGGAGTGACTCAAAAGAAAATAATATGGAATGACGCCTCGGTTGTTCACCGCCTGTCGATCATCACCAAGATTGATAAGAGTCATTTATGTCCCCCATATCCACTTATGTCCGAGTAGTTTTATGGCCGAATAGAAGTCCGACTGGGTTTTAGTTGAATCTGTTTGTGTTATATAGAAGACTGCATGTGGGATGTTCTGCACTGTTTGAACCTACAAACACTAAGCTACCTCGTAATTTTCACAAGTCTTTAAGTATAACTTATCTATATCTTCTGTCAATTTGCCTAGATACTAGTTACTTTCATGTCGTCATGCAAGGCTATCTTGCATATCATTCACTTGGGATAGGTCAACTGCCTCTAACGAGCCCTGGAGGGGTTGGACACTAAATTACCAGCCATCCTTGCATGTATATAAATGGCCTATAGATGCCCCTCCAGTTATATCTTACCCTCCCATAAGCATAAATCAACAAGAAAAGTCGCATCTTACATTTAGATAGAATCTATGACATATATGATCTAACTGAGAATGTTCAAAATAATCATCGTCAACCTTATTACGGATAATACCAGCATACTCCGTACTCCGTATTGACCTACAGGTACCTCCAGGACCCCAGAGCTGACCCCTCTAAACCCTTTCAAGTACTCCTGCATGGGCACAGCCAAGCAAATCCAAAGCTTATGCATCAATCTCAAGGATCCCAGTGGACCCGGGGATTTAAAGAAATGCCACTAGAGTTGCATATAGAGGAATCTGGGGATTCTTAGAAAAACCAGACCGCTTTGGGGCAAAGGTCACGGTACCGAGGGGTACTTCGCAGAGGAACGGAAACCGGACGGGAACGTGGTATTGCTAGGTTTCTGTACTTGGACCCCCCGCCACTCAAAAAGTTCCTTCCGTTTCACTCTGCCCTCTTGATCAGCTTCTCGACAATTTTGAATACCTTCATATCGGAGTAAGTGTGCGTCATATCTGGACGACTTTCCCCCCTTCATCCCATGCGGCCGGTCGCACCCCTCCTTGCGCACAACTCTGTCGCAAATTCTTATCTGTTGGCCTCCAACCCCCTTTCAAGTCGGACAGATACTACTCACCTTGTTACTTGTTGTCTTTGTATTTTGTGGCCTAAATCACTTGCATTAGACTAATCCCCACTGTTCTAGATCGACCTCCCCTCAATCTCCATCCGCGCCACCAAGCCGGGCCCCCTGCCAATCGATCGTGGGCTAGTCTAGTACCCTCGCAAATCTCGATTCCAACCGTCACCACACTCTATACTTAGTTCGCTTGCCAATTGTCCGCCATGTCCGACCAGAGCGAGTACCCTTCCGAGTCCATTGGATCCGACAACGGACTGAGACCACTCTCCAATGTGGACGATCTGTCCCTAGGAAACCCTAGTAACAACGATCTGTCTCGCATCATGAACCGTGCCGGCATTGCGTTGGCCAATGGCTTCCCCCTTGATGATGACGAGGACGAAGAGGATGTGGATGAGGATTACGTTTCGGTCGACCAGGACGACGCAAATGATTTCCCATACTGGTTCCGTCGCCCGCCCACTCACCATCGCACCAAGCTGGATGAGCTGCACCCATTTGTTCAGTTGCTGTCTGTCTCAAATGTCGAAGACTGTATCAAGGTCGAAAATGCTTTCCCGGAGCCGGAGCGTTGCTCGCGTGACAAGGTACGGCTCCCCCTGCGGATTGTTACAAAGCCACAATATCGAAACAGATCATGCCATGTACTAGATCTGATCGAATGGTTGTGCTCGGATATTAGCGCAAAAGAAAACTGGAGACTCTTACTAACCTGTTTCTTTGTTAGTTTAAATATCGTCTCACTAGATGCCCTGAGCTTAGTCTCGGTCTTTTCACTCTCCCTCTTCTTGGAGAGGGAGAGCCCAAACCCCGCCCAACGCTTGTTGGGCATATCATCGCCACTCGCACCTCAGAGCCGCTTGTGACGGATCGGTCTATGCGCCTTCCGGACAACTGGCAAAATGAGCGTTGGTCCTTTGAGGACTCCCAGGCTGTTGGCCACGAAGAAGGTGGCAGCACCATTGCCATCCACTCTCTCGCCGTTGAGCCAGAGCACCAGGGCAAGCAAGTCGGAAGCACCCTGATGAAGTCTTATATTCACCGTATCCGGGAGGCCCAGATCGCCGATCGCATTGCAATCATCGCGCATGACCACCTGATTCCCTTCTATGAGTCGTTTGGCTTTGAGTCCCGCGGTCCCAGCAAGTGCCAGTTTGGTGGCGGTGGATGGGTTGATTTGGTATGTTATTTTGACAATCCAGACAATATCAATTGATACTAACCTTGGGTAGGTTCTGGAGTTTGGTCCTGAACCGCAGGAGTAGTTATACGTGGGTTTTTATTTTGCATCTTTTACGGCGTGGACCGTGTTAGGCCACTGTTGGGTTTTCTTTTCTTTTTTTTTTTTTTCCTTTGGTTTTATCATGCCCCCTATTACGCACGTTCATGTCCGGTGGGTTCCTATGGGTTCGAGAGAAAAGCAACGGAGTTTGGGGTGGGATTATGGCCATTCAATTCAGTTCTATGGATGGGATAGGAAAAGGCTTCCCGACCCAAGGCTTGTTTTGTTTATGTAGCATAGTTACAATGCAATGTACATGAACGCAGCCTGAATTGAGTAATTAACCCAGCTATCTTCTTAAAGTCTACTTAATAAGCTGTCTAACTACTTGCCCAGGTGTTTAGCAGATCTTTGCTTTACATCACGTGATCGCCTATCGCCATCCATCCAATCCCAATCCCCGCATTTGTCTCCCGCCCGGCAGAAAAGGATTGCCAACAATTTTTTTCGCGGAGAAAAACCCACTCTATCAACACCCATTCACCTCGGGATTACTTCAAGGGTCATTACTCGTTTGACTTTTGATTGTGCCCATCATGAAGACTACGTGGAAGGATGTGAGTTTCCCATTTCTCGCCCTCCTCGTTTTGCTCCGCTAATGAGTTTCACCGCTTGATTAGATTGCGCCAGTGCCCACAAACCAGGAGTTCCTGGATATTGTCCTGAGTCGGACTCAGCGACAGTTGCCCACACAGATTCGTGCTGGTTTCAAAATCAGCCGTATCAGAGGTACGATCCCTATGAGTTTTGGTCCGACATGGAGGGAACGGCAAATTGCAGAAAAAAGTTATCGCGGTTATCGATAAAGCATTGCTGACTGAATTTTTTCCTTTCAGGATTCTACACCCGAAAGGTCAAATATACCCAGGAGACTTTCTGTGAAAAGTTCCAGGCTATCCTCGATGGATTCCCTCGTCTGCAGGATATTCATCCTTTCCGTAAGTTTCGTTTCTTCTGTGGTGATGTTCGGGCGGGGTTTAACATCCACCAGACAAGGATTTGATGAACACTCTCTACGATGCCGACCACTTCCGTATCGCTCTTGGTCAAGTCTCGACCGCCAAGCACCTGATTGAAACCGTTTCTCGCGACTACGTCCGTCTTATCAAGTATGCGCAGTCTCTGTTCCAGTGCAAGCAGCTCAAGCGCGCTGCGCTCGGTCGTATGGCCACCATCTGCCGTCGTCTTAAGGACCCTCTTGTCTACCTGGAGCAGGTCCGCCAGCACTTGGGTCGTCTGCCCTCAATCGACCCCAACACTCGTACTCTCCTAATCTGTGGATACCCCAACGTTGGAAAGTCGAGTTTCCTGCGCAACATTACCCGCGCAGATGTCGACGTTCAGCCTTATGCTTTCACCACCAAGAGTTTGTTCGTCGGTCACTTCGATTACAAGTACCTCCGCTTCCAAGCCATTGATACCCCCGGAATTCTGGACCACCCCCTTGAGGAGATGAACACCATTGAAATGCAGTCCATCACCGCAGTTGCCCATTTGCGCTCCGCTATCCTCTACTTCATGGATCTTTCCGAGCAGTGTGGTTACTCTGTCGGTGACCAGATCAAGCTCTTCCACAGCATCAAGCCTCTTTTCGCCAACAAGATTGTGTTCATTGTTATCAACAAGATCGATGTGCGCCGTCCCGAGGATCTGGAGCCTGAGTACCAGGAGCAGCTCCAGGAGATCCTCAAGGCTGAGGATGTCGAGATGCTGCAGGCTTCTTGCACCACCACCGAGGGTGTGACCGCTGTCAAGAACGCTGCCTGTGACAAGCTTCTCGCTGAGCGTGTTGCCCAGAAGCTCAAGTCTGGCTCTAACAACGCCACTCCCGGTGGCCGTCTCGGTGACGTTCTGTCCCGTATTCACGTTGCCCAGCCCATGGGTGGTGTCCGTGAAAGCTTTATCCCCGAGGCCGTCAAGGAGCTCAAGAAGTACGACAAGAACGACCCCAACCGCCGGAGACTGGAGCGCGACCTCGAGGAGGAGAACGGTGGTGCTGGTGTCTACAGCTTCGACATGCAGCGCGACTACACTCTGGCAGACAAGGAGTGGAACCACGACAAGATTCCCGAGGTGTGGAACGGCAAGAACATCTACGACTTCGTGGACCCGGACATCGAGACCAAGCTCGCTGCCCTCGAGGAAGAAGAAGAGAAGCTCGAAGCCGACGGTTACTACGAGTCGGACGAAAGCGTGGAAGATGCCGAAGACGCCGACACCCGCATGAAGGCCGATCTGATCCGCGAGAAGCGCGTGCTCCTCCGCAACGAAGCCAAAATGCGCAAGTCGCTCAAGAACCGCGCCGCCATCCCTCGCAGTGCCAAGGCCAAGAAGCTCTCCGAGATGGAGAAGGGTCTGGACTCTGCCGGCTACGATATCGATGCCGCTGGCTCCCGCGCCCGGAACCAGAGCCAGGCCCCCCGTGGCCGCACCTCCACCCGCGAGGAAACCCGTGACGATGACGCCATGGACATCGACACTCCCCACAAGGCCCTTGCCCGCGCTAAAAGCCGTGCCCGCAGCACACCTGCCACTGACCGTCGCCATGATGGTGTTACTAGCATTGGTAACCGCGACAAGGCTGAGCGTATGGCCAAGCTAGGCCAGAAGAAGATGAACCGTATGGCCCGTGCCGGTGAGGCTGATCGTCACACGACCGCCTCGCTCGCCAAGCACTTGGTATGTTCTCCCTGTAATCCTGTTTCACTTTTTGTCTCACTGCTTACCTTTTTTCACTACAGTTCTCCGGAAAGCGTGGTATGGGCAAGACGGACCGTCGTTAAGCCCAACTCTGCCGTATATGCGGAAACGAGACCCATTCTTAATCATTGTCCATTGGTTTCGATACCGGGTGCAAAATGGTGTTGGGCGTTTTACATTCTTGATTTTTTCTTCTTTCTTTTCTCCATTTGTTCCGAAGAAATGTTCATTTGACGTGCATTTTGTTTCCACGACTGTTCACGGATGATTCGTTTGTCCGGTCTGATTTTGTGGGAGTGTTTCTCCTGGTCAATAGCACAGAAAAGTTCTTGACTTGATGATCTCACATATACCAATCCAGATGAAGCTTATGGTACATTGGGGTGTCTTCGATAGTTTTGTATTCCACCTTTCCCGTCTTGTACTCTGTACCTGTAAGGTTAAACATTCTAACCCCAAGCCTTGTAATCTTGGCCAGGTGGCTAGGGTGAGACGGGTGGACCCTGGACTTGTTCACCGGTGTCTTGAACAGTTGCACAAAACGGCGTGCCCTAGATACTGTAGGTTCTTCAACCCGCGTGCGCATCACGCTGCTACAGCACAGTGCATCATCAGATCCCAGATATGTGACCTCATGTTGACAGCTGATAGCTAGTAGCTGGAAACATCCAGCATCAACAGTATGATGCTTATCTGCATCACCTGTTAAAAGCAACGCACATGTAGCACAATGTTCCCTACTGAGTGTGATCCAACTGGACATGTGCTACAGACAAGAGGCAAAGAAGGGAGCATCTTGCCTGGGTTGAAGAAAGATAGAGAAAACATGGTCAAACCCCTAGTCTGTCACCCGTCCTCCACAGGGTTTTGCTTCTGCCATGACCACCTCTCTAACTCCAACTGCAACCCCAACCGCAACCCCAACCCTACGCAACGGCTACCGATGCAGTATGACGGCATCCTTTAACTAAGGAGCATAGAGTATGGAGTAAAGCGCGATTTTTTGGCTAATGGGTGTGATCATCTATGGAGTTGTGTTTCATAGTGGATGTACATGTACAGGTATGGAGGAATTTCATAGGCTTTTCCTATTTGGGACGTTGGATGTACATCCACACGTCATTGGATATTCGACAGAGATTGGGCTAGATGGGATTGTTTTATTGTTTAATTTACTGCTGATTTTTACATGGAATTGTGTTAATTTCGGTTCCTTGTTTGGCTGCCAATTTGCCAATTTGCCAATGTGCCAATGTGCTGTACCAAGTGCCAATGTACCAATGCCAACGTACCAAGATACCAACCAAGACGCTAACCTTGGAACAGTGCTTTGTCTAGATCGTGGACAGCATTGGCTTAATTATTTTTTCCATGTTTGTTCGTATCTGAATATTATTTGACAGGAAGATACAGCACAGACAATGGAGTAAAATTATCTTGGCTGTACACCATTTTGCAAATATGCATGCACGTCTGTACTACTGCAGTACAGACTTTTGTCAACCCGACCTCTCCCGAGAGATAGTCGTGACATTGTACAACAAAATCCCAACAGCTAACATCGGCAAGAGAGCGAATGCGAGGCGATTGGACCTAATCCCTGCACACTAAACTGAAGAGAAAGCCCCACTTATAATTTTGTTGGACTGGACCTTCGAACGGTGGTCTGATTCCTACAGAGTTTTCCTAGGTGGTTCACCGCAGATCAAGGGATGTGGGTCTCTGTTTTCGGACAGGGATGCCGAGAACAACAAACATGCCAGTAAATAAATAGAAGGGGGAACGCGTCTTCAAGGAATGTAAATGTGAGAGTGTGCCTACCGTTCCCTACGTACTAAAATTAATATCCTGACATCGGTGGCCAACCGAACCCGAGCAGTCACGGCATTGACCGGTGATGCCAAGTCGGGATCCTACTCGGCTCGGGACAGAAAGTGCAGCAAAGTCGGGCATTCGGTGTGCCGATTTGGCTTAAGTGGAGTCACCGAAATCTCTGCGCGGGAATCGACCGAAGCCTCGTGGGTCTCTTCTATTGCTCACTGTTCAGTTTTCTTATCTTCGAGTTGGCATTTGCTTCAAAAAGATATAAATGGGACTCTCCCTCTGTTTCCATCTCTTTTTCTTCACTGTTATGCTATTAACTGCAATCGGATTTACCCCTTACACCACGCCAAGCTTTTCAGCCATGATCAGCGCCAAGTCGGGCTCAGCGAATCCTTGACCCACATAGTAAATTTTACTAGACATTTTATGTTATTTTAGTTATTTTTTTGTTTTCACCTTCTCTGTTGGGAACCCACCGGTTTCAGGCGCTTTGTTTCGTAATTTTCCCGATCCCTCTGCAAACTCTGCAAATTTGTGTATGTTCGTACAGTACCTGTTTATACTAGTGACGCCCACGAAGCATAGTTCATACCATCGGCACCAGAACCGAGTACAAGCCGGCCCCGGCACTCTAGACACTATGAGTGATTATTTTTGTCACGATCATTCTTACGTTTCCTCTGTGGAATATCCTTTTACCCGTCATCCCCACGGATTCTTGGCCCAGGCACGGCATTTTCATTCGTACGTTTGGCCCGAGGACCCAGAGAACTAAACTGAATCACGCAGGTTTCTAGAAGGTGGCAAGAAGGTCGGGTGATCAGATTTCTTTTTCCCTACGAATTACACAAACATAGAGTAGAGGTGCATAGCAGTGGGAAGTCATCCCTAGATCCAATTGTGATGAAAACAATGCTTCTAGAAGGGATAAAGGGATATGTCAACATGGGACGTTTTCATTTCACGTGGACAATCTCTCCACTCTCTCTCCACTGCTCCAAACACGGAGAGTACGGAGTGCAGAGACGCTAAAACTGCCCGTGGAGATGAAATTTACTTCCCCATTTCGGAAGTGGGACAGATCCGGGCACCCCATTACCCTTGGTACCCCGAGGGGTATTTAGTCGCTGTTTTCCCCTTCCCTTTCCTCTTCTCTTGTTTTCTTGTTTTTCATTACTCCTACCCATAATATCAGTGAATTCATCTTTCACTATGGGTATCTCTTCTTTTATGGACCGGGTCAAGCCCGCCAAGTCCGAGTCCCAATTCTCTTCACAGGCCGCTACTCCCTCGCGTGCCGACTCTACCTGCATTGAGAAGGACAACATCACTCTCGATGACAGCCCTGTCAAGTACCTCACATGGCGTTCCTTCATCCTGGGCCTGTGTGTCTCCATGGGTGGTTTCATTTTCGGATACTCTACCGGTAGGTCACACAACACTGTCGTGAGGAATGCAACGCTAATCGAACTCAGGTCAAATCTCGGGTTTCACTACCATGGGCGACTTCAAGCGTCGCTTCGCTGAGTACGACGCCGCCACCGGTGAATATGCCTTCAGCAACGTTCGCAACGGTCTCATTGTCGGCCTGGTACGCATATACCCTGTCTCGCGGACAATACATCCCGCTAACACATGGTCCAGCTCTCTATCGGTACTATGATTGGTGCCCTGGTTGCTGCCCCCATTGCGGACCGTATTGGCCGCAAGCTCTCCATCTCCTTCTGGGCCCTCCTCCACATTGTTGGTATCATCGTGCAGATTGCCACCAGTGACAAGTGGTACCAAATCGCCCTCGGCCGTTGGGTCGCTGGTCTGGGTGTCGGTGCGCTCTCCAGCGTCGTCCCCATGTACCAGAGTGAGTCTGCTCCTCGTCAGGTCCGTGGTGCCATGGTCAGCGCTTTCCAGCTGTTCGTTGCCTTCGGTATCTTCATCTCCTACATCGTCAACTTCGGTACCTCCAGACTCGACAACGATGCTTCCTGGCGTATCACCATGGGCATTGGCTTTGCCTGGCCTCTGATCCTCGGTGTCGGCACTCTCTTCCTCCCCGAGTCTCCCCGTTACGCCTACCGTCACGGCCGTGTCGAGGAGGCCCGCGATGTCATGTGCAAGCTTTACGGTGTTCCCACAAACCACCGCGTCGTCGCCCAGGAGATGAGCGACATGAAGCAGAAGCTTGAGGAGGAGCTCGCCAACGGCGACGCCCCCTGGCAAGAGGTCTTCACCGGTCCCCGCATGCTTTACCGTATTCTTCTCGGTATCGCCCTGCAGTCCCTGCAGCAGCTGACCGGTGCCAACTTCATCTTCTACTACGGAACCAGTATCTTCAACGGTATCGGTCTGAGCAACTCCTACGTCACCTCCATCATCCTCGGTGCCGTCAACTTCGGTATGACCCTCCCCGGTCTGTACATCGTCGAGCACTACGGTCGTCGCAAGTGTCTGATGTACGGTGGCGCCTGGATGTTCATCTGCTTCATGATCTGGGCCTCCGTCGGCCACGAGATCATCCACTCCGACCCTACCAACCACTCCGCCGGTATTGTCATGATCGTCTTCACCTGTCTGTTCATTGTCGGCTTCGCCACCACCTGGGGTCCCATCGTCTGGGCCATCTGTGGTGAGATGTACCCCTTCCGCTACCGCGCTGTCTGCATGGGAGTCGCCACCGCTGCCAACTGGACCTGGAACTTCCTCATCTCCTTCTTCACCCCCTTTATCAACAACACCATCGACTTCCGCTACGGTTACGTCTTCGCTGCCTGCTGCTTCCTCGCTGTCTTGGTTGTCTTCTTCTTCGTCAACGAGACCCAGGGCCGCACCCTCGAGGAGGTCGACACCATGTACGTCCTCCACGTTAAGCCCTGGAAGTCCTCCAGCTGGGTCGCCCCTGAGGGCATCGTCGCCGATCTCCACGGTACCGCCGATGCTCAGAAGGAGGGCGAGGCTGGCGCTGGCCAGCACCAGCACCACGATCAGACTGCCGAGATTCGGGAGGAGTAGATGTGATGCTACGATATGATGTGCAAGATGACACCGGCACGGTGCATTGCTTTGTTCTTTTAAAAATATTTCTATGTGCATACTTATGTCTCTATTATTGACCCTTAGTTGTGTCTCCACCATATCCCTAGGAGACCTTGATTCTTAATGGCATGAAGCAATTAGCTTTACAAATTTTCCATCCAAGTAATATGTAAAGATCAAACTATAAACATAAACCTAACAATATCTACTCCCCCTTCTCCTTCCCATTCTCAAACTCCAACCCAGCCCTCTGCCTAACAACCCCATAAACAGCAGCAATATCCCCACTCTCCCCCCGTTCCCCCTTAACCCCCTCCAACAAAGAATCAGTAACCTCAACATTCCTCATGCGCTGTCCAGCCCCCTCCGCAATCCCATAAGCATGCCTCAAATCCTTCCTGGCAAGATCTACCGCAAAAAGCGGCTCCTCCCGCTGATAATAATCGCCCCCAACCATCCTATCGGCATACTTCGCAAAAGGCCCCGGCGCAAACAAATCAATCCACTCCTTCAACGGCCCAACACCCAGTCCAGAGGTCTCAGCCGCGACAAGTGACTCGGCTAGTACACCGACGGTATTGAGGATAAATGTGTTCCCGATGACTTTCATCGTAGATGCCTTTCCGACATCGATATCGGATCCAGTTCCACTGGATAGGTCAATGCTCTGTTTGGCGACTACGCCGTCGAGGAAGGGTCGTGCTTTCGCAATGGACGATTGTTTACCAGCCGGTACGACAATCAAGCCGCCTACATCGGCCATATTCGGCGCGCCGAAGACGGGGCATGCGACGAAGCCCGCGCCGCGGGCGTTGTAGGCGGATTCCGTTTTGCGCGATGTGTCTGGGTGCACGGTTGAGCAGTCGATGAATGTTTTGTTGCTTAGATCGAGGGTCTTGTCTTCTAGGATTGTGGTCACGATTGAGTCGAGCGCTGCGTCGTCGCCGACGCAGGTGAAGATTAGGTCGGCTTTGTTAACGGCTTCGTTTAGGGTTGCGGCGACTGTTGCTTTGTCGCCGAGTTTCTGGGCGTGGGCTGTTGCGCGGGATTGGGTGCGGTTGTAGAGGATTAAGGGGCCGTTTTGGGGCCCTTTCTGGGCGATGTTTAGGCTCATGCCCTGGGGCTCTTTGTTAGTTTGGAGTTGGGACTAGGACTGGGGCTGGGGTTGTTCGGATGTGCCGAGGGGTATGTCGTATGTTGTTTGTGTTACGGATGGATTGGTTGACTTACCCGGCCAATGTTACCGAGGCCAATCCATGCAACGCGAGGTCCAGACATGGTGAGTAGGTAATTGAGTCAATTGGGTTGAGGTATTGTGTAGAGATAGTTGAAAAAGAAGAAGAGAAATCGGCTTTATGTCGTCAAAGTGTGGGGCAGATGTGGGGTAAAACCGATGGTTCAGTTCTTATCCGGTGGGAATACTTGTATTCAGAGAGAAATGCAGGATTGGACGTGTTTATATCCAACTACAGTAACCAGAAAGTTCAAGGGATTCAGTCATGCTCGGTGTTCCATCAACGCGAATATAGAGTGTTTCTAATCTGTGAGTCACTAAGCCCGAAGTCCGAGGTGTGGGTCACGCCATATAGACATGCATATCTACACTAAAGTCTCGACTTCTCCTTCTCCTTGCCCTTCTCCTCAATAGCAACATCCTGGAACGGCAACCCCAGATACATCCACATAAACGCAAACCTACCCCAAACCGCAGTCAGCCTCTAATCCATCATCGCCCAAGAAAAAAAAGTATACAAATACATACCGATCACTCCCAAAGAAAGGCTCCTCCTTCCCCTCAGAATTCCTCACCCAAAACCAAGGCGCCCCATAAGCACCTTTATCAAGCGCAGTCTGCGTATTAGCCGTCAAAGCCTCCTTAAACTCAGGCTTGGACGCCGAGGCGAGGATCTCCCCACCTCGGAATCGGAGTACCCATTGCTTCGGAAGACTTCTGCCAGATTCTCTGGCTTGCTGATGTCGATTCCCTTGTAGAATATCCATTCCCAGAGGGTAAGGAATGTTTTTTCGTATTTCTCACGCGGGAAGTTACGTTTGATATAGATCATGCAGCGTTGGGGCTGTTTCAGTGAGATTTTGGGTTGGATTGAGATCTAGGGGGAATATAGGAGCATACCAGGATTGAGAGGATTGGGAAGAACGCTGGTGGTTTGATCTGTGGAACCCCGAAGTATTTACATGCTCGCTCCCCGTCGAATTTGGAGTATGCTGCTTTGGCGGGGAGGGTCCAAGGGGGTTTGTTTCCTTTTGTTCTAGTTTTAGGGACTTTTCACGGTGTATATGTGGTTAATTTAGACGACATACCTGAACCAACATTGATCCCGCCTAGGAAAACCGGATGGAATCTGTTCGGGTATTAGTTCACGTCCATGTTGAAATTAGCAGTCACGGGGGTAATCCCAGTATTGAACATACTCAACCTCGATACCGTACGACTCTAAAGCCTTGCGATTCTTCCTGAGGTATAGCGTCGCATAGTATGAATATGGCGATACTATCCAGGTGGTAATGTGATTAGCGAATGAGACACAAGTCGCGATGCCAGAGGTGGGGCTGGGCTTTGCATACCGCAATCCACGTAGGCGTCAATCTTGCCCGGCATGACGCTAAGTATATTGCTTATGTGTGATGAAGTGTCTTCCAGTTAGAGTGTGTTGAAGATGAGGTGATCGGTGGTATATAGCTGGGGTAGCTGGAGGTTGAAAGGCCGAGGTGGAGATGGACCGAGGCTCCGACGATGAGTGATGAGTGATCATCAATTTCTGAGTTAGGAATATCCGAAACTTCCCAACCACATTAGTTACTACATATTATATTGGAGATAGAACTATTAAATATAGGCGGAATGCTATTTTTTTATACATTAAATATTAAGGTATATACAATACAGACAATTGAGCTCTGGTTGTGTTACGTGCTGTTCTTCCGCACATATCTAGAGCTGTCTCCGCGTTTGGCATCAACTTCGAATCCGGTATATCTGCCGATTCACCACGGGCGCATCATCTGATGTTCACTGCCGAGGGTGCTGAGATCCCCTGTTCCGTTCATCCCGCGGCGGGGGAACCAGTGCTGAGACCTGGACTTTGGTCGTGTAGAGTCGACCATGAGAATCAACTCTGCACTCGATGTGCGAGAAATATCTGGTGGTTAATATTCAATACCGTCAATCAAATGGCATGAACATCCGTGAAAGAAACATAGTGAGGTATTTCAACCCCATCTCACAATCCATTCAATCCTTGCGATGTCCACTGATAACCGATTGCTTAGTATTTACCAAATCCAAATCATACGGATTCTCCTCATACTGCGTAGCAGTAGCAACACGATGCATAGAGCGACCAGACTGACGCGAAGCCCGAGAAGCATGACGAGCAATAGTGCCGCGCGAAGGAACAGTAGACAAAGTATCATCATCACTAGAATCAACCTCATCTGGCAAAACAGCATTCGGGGCCATCTTCCCGGATTCCTCTTCCTTCTCAGTGCGCACCTCAACCTGAGCCTGATTCTTCTGGGCAAGACGCTGCATAAAGGCATCCGCCTCAGCGGCGTAGGTGCAGCGTTTCCGGATGTGCGCGCCATATTTATAGAAGATGAATGGAAAAGGCACACATGCCAGCGACAGGAAGGCCGGGATCGATGATGCCCAGTGAATTCCTAGGTTTTCATACATGTATGTAGTGAAAAGAGGGAAAGCCATGCCGAATAGGGAACGGAGGGCTGAGTTTGCTGCTAGCACCGAAGCAGCGAAGATGGTGTAGGAGTCGATGAGGTAGTTGAAGACGCTGAGGAAGACGAGGACCATTCCGAAGCCGAAGGGCGCACCTGCTGCTACCGAGGCCATCCAGTGGATACTTGGGGAGTTGGTCCAGGCGAACCAGAAGAGACCTATCGGGAGGGCTATGCCGCCGACCATGCTTGGAGGGAGGCGGAGCTCTGGGGCGAGACGGTCGGTTGTTTCGGCGCATTTTTTGGCGTAGCGGAAGTTCTCCGGGAAAGTGTAGGCTACTGCTATTATCATTCCCACGAGGATGCCTAGGAACGCGAGGCCGCCGATGCCTTCGCTCCAGCCGCGGACTTGTTGGAAGACGATTGGGTAGGCGGCGAAGAGCATGTAGAGGGTGCCGTAAATGATTGACATGTATATGGAGAAGAGGAGCACGATTGGCTCGCGGAAGAGGAGAATCCAAGGGCGGGAGAGGGCTGTTTTTAATGTTTTGCTCATAGGAACAGGACCGCGGGTGATGTCAAGGTGGCTGCGGTATACGTTCCCGGTCAAAGCTGATAATTTCTCTGCTCGGCGGCGGAGGAGGACAGGGGCATATGTCTCTGGTAGGAGAAAGATGATACATAGCCAGAGCAAGCCAGAGAACGCGGCGAGGAAGCCTTCAACCCAGCGCCAGCCCGCTCCGGTGGCTAGGAAGCCGCCTATAACTGGACCAAGGGTAGGACCGAGAAACGGTGCTGCTGCAAATAGAGAAATGGCAATTCCACGTTGCGAGGCTGGGAACATGTCTGCAATAGTGCCACCCGCATTACCGAATGGAGAAGAGCCAAACGATCCCGCTAGGAAACGTAGGATAATAAGAGTTTGGATGTTCTGAGCACCCGCCGAGCCCGCATTGAATGCAGTTAAGAACATGAATGAAATGGTGAAGATATGGCGACGGCCGAAGATCTCACTGAGAGGAGCCCAGATCAAAGGGCCTATGGCAAAACCGAGGACAAACAGCGAGACGCCCAAGATGACGACTTCCTCGGGGGATCCAAAATCCTCTATAATCTGGCTCATTCCACCCGAGAAAGCGGATGATACCAGTGAGACGGCCAGTGTGACAAAAGACACTAAAAGTGTGATGGCCCATTTCTTCATTGCATGAAAGTTCATGGGGTTTCGTGGATCATTTGGGATCCAAACCACGGCGTACGGATCATCTTCGGTTCCTGAGCCTGTGTATGGATATTGCACGATTTCCTCAGTGACGACTTTTTGGTCGAATACCATGCGCCAGAAGCTGATCTTGGAGGGATGTGTGGTCTCGCCTCCATTGGGGGCCATTTTGATAGATCTGGCCCTGGTCAGGGGCAAATGTAATGAACGTTGATAAATGAATTTGTAGTAAAAAGAGTCGGAGTTTCAGAGAAAAAAAGCAAGATCACCAATGATCAACGATCAGCCCCAAGGTATCAAAGAAACATAGCAAAAAATTGAGAAACCTGATGTCTCAAAGGAAAAGATCAACCCCACTTTGATAACAACCGAAGCCATGCCTCGGCTCGATTTGATGTCGAACAAATCAGAGTCGACCAATGATTCGGCAAATGTTTGCCGGTCTCAGAATTTTCAGTGGAGCCTCATCAAGCCCTGACTCGCGATCTAAATGTCGGCCCGTTTTCCAGAGTTTTCACGGCTTCCCGAAAGCTTGAATGGCTTGGCATGGGTTGCAATATTATATCTGGGACTACTTAGGTACATCTACAATTGGGATTGATCAATACATGTAAGTAGAGGAAAAACGACACTTCACGTTGTATCCCCATATATTCCAGCCCCAGTTATTGCAGTGGATTTGAGCGGGTCTTGATTATTCTTGACAAATGATGGTTGCCACGTCGTCACTAGTATTTCTGTCAACAATATCACTAATGTACAGTTCCGATATAACCGAAGCTGGAGATTTGTAATTGATTTATATCTTGCGCAATTCCCAAATTGCCGGGTAAGCACTATTTTTAGTTTCCGACAGTCAGTACATAACCCTGAGGTATTTCATTGTACCTCTTTGATTCTTGTCTTTACGCGATAGACATTACGGGTAAGGTCTCTCTGGTGGATTGATCTAAGATTATCGGCACGTGTAAATAGATCAGAAATTAATGCTTCTTCTTTCCGTAACTCATATAAACAGCTTACCATGTTGTCAGGGTCACGCCATGAGGAGGCAGGTCAGCGATCAGTTTTTATTGCACCGTCAAGCTACCAGGGTTCTCACATATGCACAGGATTCCCTCTGCCATTTCTTCGCTTTCCTTTTTCTTTTGAATGCTTAGGCCCTCTCGCCTTTTGTTAACTAAAACTGAGCACAGCAATAACTACATATCAGCAATGTCCGCTATGTCCTTTTAAAAAGTAGCGTTTAGTGTACCTTTACATATATTTGAAACTGACTGCTCCACGTATGTCTATTTTACGTGGGTTCAAACAAATCCCCGTACCCGAGGATGAGGGCTACTATCTGTCTACTGTGGCAAGTGAGTGGTTCATATAGAATATTTTCAACGTCATATATACTAAAGGCTCTAATTTAGCTGACATTATGGAACGGATCGCGTTCCAGAGAGCGAGAGACAGTACCATCTCGGAGGGCCAAGCTGAAGACTTGGAAAAGGGTTGCGCGGAGTGCTACAACCAAAAGATTGAGCCGGATCTCGGAAGAACTACTTTGTAGCTACAGACTCCAGTTCCAAATCATAGTAAGCCATTACCTGCACAACCTTAGTCTCCTGGATGCGAGTGACTGAATTTTGTCTTCTAGCAATGTCCTTTTCAGGGAGCGGAAAGACGGCAGGCCGTAAAGCATTTTGGCAAATAGCCGCGGTAAAGGAGTAGCTTAACATTATTCAAACTTGGGAGGATTATGTCAACCAACCCACGTTGAAGTTGCTTTTGCCTTGACCAATAGATATACATAGGAAAGTTGTGTTCTGACCACCGTCTAGGCTTTGGCAAGCAATTGAATAGACTGAGTTAAATTGAGAGACGTAGTAAGGCACATTAATTACAAGAGAATCTCGTGAAATTCCATTAGAAGCTAAAATGGTGTTAGAAACTACGAAGCCACTCGAAGCTTACCAGATCGAACCATCTAAATATCAAAAGATCGCGTCATGGTCATCTATGGGTTATCCAATGAGATAAGATACCCCGCATTTTGACCAATTTAACATCAACAGACCAGGGATAGTTTCGACTGTATCTACAAAGGAGTACCTTTCCACTAATCAGTATAGCACTTAACATCATATTTATGCCACTCATACAATAGAACCAATCATGTCAGCCCACTTCCCCGTGCCCCCGGGCACACAAACCGTTCAGGTCCGAATCATTGACACTACCGTACGAATGGACAAACTCCCAGTGGAGTTCATCATGGAACCGCCCATGGAAAGAATGCCGCACATGCCTACAATGCCGGCATGGTCATTCCTGATCGAACATCCCTCTGGTCAGAAATTACTTTTCGATCTTGGTGTTCCGAAGGACTGGAGGTCGTTTTCCCCGTTTGTGGTTGGACGTCTGGAAGCGTCAGGTTGGGAAATTAATGTTGAAGAAGAGGTTATTGATATCTTAGAAAGGAATGGTGTTGCGGCGGGTGATATTTCGGGTATTATTTGGAGGTATTATATGCCACTCCCTGCTCGTTTATGACCCGAGAACCTGTGATTAATTGCAATTGATATAGCCATTGGCATTGGGATCACCTAGGTGATCCCTCACGATTTCCACCCTCAACCGATCTAATCGTCGGACCTGGTTTCAAAGATAATTTCTTACCGGGATATCCAGCAAACCCCAATTCAGCAGTACGCGAGTCTGATTTTGCGTAAGCCCATACCCTACTTCCCAATTACGAACCCCCCAACTAACACAATAACCAGTGGAAGAAGCCTGAATGAAATAAACTTCACAAACACCCCCCAAACAGGCCAATTCCGCGCCTTCGATTTCTTCGGCGACGGTTCATTCTATCTCCTTGATACACCAGGCCATGCCATAGGCCATCTCAGTGGATTAGCACGCACAACCACCAGCCCAGACACATTCATCTTCATGGGCGGTGATCTGTGTCACCACAGCGGCGAAATAAGACCTTCCAAACATATGCATCTCCCTTATGATATCCCCGCCGCAATTCCGTCCTGTGTACTCCCGTGTCCCGGGACTGAGGCTTATGAACAGTTCTTGGTTAGTCGCGGTAGCTCTGTTGATGAGCCGTTTTTTAGACCAGCGGCTATGATTGGGGTTGAGATTGGGGAGACTATGAGGACTATTGTGAAGGCACAGGAGGCGGATGCCGATTCGAATGTTTGGTTCATTTTTGCGCATGATCCTAGTTTGATTGGCGTGGCTGATTTCTTTCCTTTGAGGGCTGATGGGTGGATGGAGAAGGGTTGGAGAAACAAGACTCTTTGGTCTTTTTTGAGGGATTTTGATGCGGCTGTTTATGCGAAGATGCAGATGTAAATCTTGTTGACCCGTTATGTCTGCCTGCATTGATATTATTTATGTATAACTTATATGTAGCTGTATCATGTAGCTACAAAACCTGCCAAGCCTCCCTGTGCAGGACAAGCCAGGACATCCGAATGCTTTTCTCCATCGTTGCCGTTATTTCCAGGAGGTAAGGCCTACTGAGGGAAGGGTTAGGCCATGTCTAGGCTAAACAAGGCGCTCACGCTGTGGACACCGAGGACTTTGGTAGAAGAGTGCATAGTGATTCGGTCACGCTGGTGGGCTTCTGCAGTCCAGGGTTAGCTATTTTTCTCTCACTACCCGTCTCAAGTTGTATGGTACTCTAGATTGTATTTCTCATAGGTGTATCTCATCTGGGTGTTGTTCTGAGAATGGTTCTAGCTCAGATGTAGGAAAACTACGGCATCATCCTTTTTATACCTGCATACCAGCACTGTCGGTTATATGTTGTCCTTCATCGGAAGAAAACATGGGGCAAAATATGTTGCACAACAAGATCGACATTATCGAGCCCTCATCAAGACTCCCCTTGCCCGAGATGCTGCAATCTAAAAATGGATCGTGGGGTTGACGTTTTGATCATAATATCAATATTTTGATGAGGTCAATGTGGCGTCCCAAGAACTATTTTCCATACGCCGGTAAATTTACCCCATCTTTTTGTCAGGCCGGCAGAGTTGTCGGGACAAATTAATGTCCCATGGGGTCTCCCTGGAGGAAGACTTACTGGGGGCCACTATAAAAGCCAGAGAAAAGAGAAAAGACCAGACAATCGCCTACTAGTAAGATTCTATGCTTTAAAGCAATTTTAACTAGTTTGCTCACTATATAGTCCGGTTTTTATTTTAGTGTCATTCATTGTAATCATGGTATTTCCAAGATGTGTTCTGTTACGCCACTTGGATGGGTGCGGCTATAGGTGCATTTCCAAGGACAACAGCATTTGGTTGGTAGTTCTGCTGCTCTTCTTTCGACTGTTCGGCAGCTAATAGCAGGCGCGTAGAACGAATATGTAATTCTGACGAATCAATATTAATTCTCTCCATAGGAAAGGTAACTCACCTTCCAAGTCCACCTCATAAGCAACATCCGAACCCTCATCCCGATCATCCTGATGCACAAGCACGGGCAAGGAAGGATTCCACTCCTTAGGCCGCACACGCATCTTCAACCCAACGGTCTCCTCCGTATCAACCCACAAAATCTCATCGGAATCAGGCGGAATCAGAACCTTCTCAGTCCCCTCCTCCCTAGCCCGTTCTATAGCTGCCTTCCATTTCCGACTCTGCCGCAACAACCAATCCCTCCACAACCGAACGACTCCATCCTCGATAGTCAAAGCACTCAACAACAACGAAGTACCCGGCAAGACTTGCACAAGATTAGCCACCACACACAGCTGCGAGAAGTCCTCAAATCCATCTAACATCACCTCCCGCGTTACAGCGCCGTCATCATCATCTCCACCCCGATTCATGTCAGCTCTGATAAACCCTGCAACCCCCGACAACAGAAGCATCCTACCTGGCGATGGTACAAGACGGGCACCATTTCTCCCTGTTGTACTGTTCTTCTCTTCTGGCGTGCACACTTCCGGTCGAAAACGGGAGTATAGTCCCGTTACCCGGCTGAGTTGGTGGGCTGTGTCGACGTTCTCGTATAGTGAGCCTTCCCCATCATGGCGCTCGCTGAGGCCGTCTGTGCCGAGATATTTGCAGAATACGTGTGGCTCTGTCAGCTTTGAGCTGGGGTGGAAGCATTCTAGGAGGAGTTTGTATTCTTTCAGCGGGGTGCTGAAGAGGAGGCGGTAATGGAGGATTCGGAGGACTAGGGCGTGGAAGCGGTGGCAGACTGATGTTAAGGGGAGTAGGGCTTTTGTTGAGAATCCTGATAGGATTTGGACAAACACCTATAGTGAACGGTTGTTAGGTTTGTTCGTTGGCTTGGTCGGGTGGGAGGTTTACCTCATTTGGAAGAGAGTCCAGGGTAACGGAGTGGTTCATTGTTGCGCGTTAACTGTGGGACAGTATAGGGCTCAAGTTAGTATACTCACGCTAGGACAGGGGGTCAATATAAGAATGTCGACAGTGGTGGTGGTGTGTTGGATTGCGTTGTTGATGGCCTGATAGAGATAGGGACATGCACTGACGTCACTACTTTGGGTTGCACAATGCAAAGCAGGACACGATGGGAATTGATCAATGTTGGTATGTGTAGATGATGATGTGTGTAGATATGTTTGTATGTTATCTATGCAGCTGTACAACCAACTAAACAAACGTCATTTCCCCGGAAAAAGTGCGGGATGCCGAACCCTTTACGGCTCACCGAGAGACGGGGATGTCATGCCAAGAATCAAGGATGTCGGCAATGTTATACACATGTACGGAGTGACTGCAAGTCTATTAAGCATGATTGTGCAGAATATACCATTACAATTGTAAACAAACTAAAGACATCTACCCCTTGCATCTACAAACAATCCCATTCGCTTAGACTCAGGGCTTCAGGGCTTGACTCCGGATACCCCGACCCCGCGACCCCACCGGACTCCGGAGAATATTTGCCGATTCCCGGGGTGGCCTTTTCTTCCCATCTTTTTCCCTTGTTCTCTTTCTTTCTTTCAAGGTCCTCTGATCATCTCTAGCTATGGCCAAGGTACTTGATGATATCTCCCACAGGAGGTTTAACCTCCTTCGTGGTTCCTCCATTTTGGTCTCTCCCCACCGAACCAAGCGTCCCTGGCAGTAAGTACTTCATTAATTGGAATCTATTCGCGCACACTTCCTAATAAAAACATTTAGAGGAGCGCAGGAAAGTCCCTCCAAGACCACCCTCCCCAATTACGATCCCGAATGCTACCTCTGCCCCGGGAACCAACGTGCGCAAGGTGACATCAATCCGAAGTATGAAAGCACCTTCGTGTTTGTCAACGACTACAGCGCCGTAAAGGAGGAGCAGGCGGACTATGAGCCCAATTATGAAGATGGTACGCTCACTCACTGAGCCCAAACTACGCTCAAGTTAACGAAATAGAACTCGAGGCCCGCTTCCTTCAAGCCGAGCCCGTCACTGGCAAATGCTACGTCCTAACCTTCTCCGCGGCCCATAACCTCACCCTGGCCGACCTTTCACCCCGCGAGATCGTCCCCGTGATCAATGCCTGGACAGAGATTTACACGGCTCACCTCTCGCCCACCTCACCCCTCGCTCAGAACGCCTCCTCAACTACCATCCAGCCAATCTCCCACGAGACTAGCCCCGCGAAGCCCAACGAGCAATATCGGTACATGCAGATCTTCGAGAACAAGGGCTCTGCAATGGGCTGCTCAAACCCTCACCCGCATGGCCAAGTCTGGACCACCAGCACGATGCCCGAAGAGCCCGCGGCCGAGATGACCCAGATGCTTAAGTACCGTACCGCGCACAGCACCCACCTCCTCGAGGACTACGCCAAGCTTGAAAGCCGCAAGCAGGAGCGCGTCGTGTTCGAGAATGAGGCGTTCGTCGTTGTTTGCCCGTGGTGGGCCACATGGCCGTTTGAGGTCATGATCATCAGCCGCACCCATAAGCGTGCATTGGTCGATCTGTCGGATGCGGACCGTATGTTGCTGGCCGAGGCTATTTCTGACATCACCCGCCGATATGATAACCTTTTCGAGACACATTTCCCCTACAGCATGGGAATTCACCAGGCGCCACTTGATGGCACCAAGGAGGAGGTTGAGGCTTCCTACCTGCACCTCCACTTCTACCCACCATTGCTGCGTAGTGCCACCGTGCGCAAGTTCCTGGTCGGCTATGAGTTGCTGGGTGAACCTCAGCGCGATATCACGCCTGAGCAGGCCGCGGCTAAGCTGCGCGATTGCGGC
The DNA here is from genome assembly GCF_028828765.1 of Penicillium canescens. Classification (NCBI taxonomy): domain Eukaryota; kingdom Fungi; phylum Ascomycota; class Eurotiomycetes; order Eurotiales; family Aspergillaceae; genus Penicillium; species Penicillium canescens. The sequence continues at coordinate 612,050 of NW_026703963.1, read as the reverse complement.
GGTGAGCTGTACCGCAAGAAGCTTGAAAGTTAGATAGCAGGTGTATGAAACAGGAGCCAGTGAAAGAAAGGAAAGGTGGTGTGGTGTTGGTGGGTGGTGAATATTCATATACATATTATTTTCAAAGCACGTATGCGTCGAGCCATGATTGTAGTTCAATACCAATTCCCCCAGCCTCCATCATAGTACATGTAACCCTCACTCCCACCATTTCCCATTTCCTCTCCAATACAATTACAAAGCATTTAAGCAAGGTAGGCCTCACGCTGCGTCAACATCCAAGCAAGCGACGACGAAGCCACGATCAAGGGACTGATGAAACGGCCCTTGAGAGTGGCATTTCCAAACACCAGCTCGCCAACAAAGTGCGTCAGGGCAATTCCGTAAGTCCACAAGGCGAGATCGTACGCGACAGGGTTGGTGATGTTGTAAGCAGCGGTCATGCGAATAACAGCGGAAAGGAAAGTCCAAGTTCCAAAGACGCGGCCGGAGAGCGGACTCGCAGGTACCTGGCCATTACTGTAGAGTTGAGAGGTATAGGCCGGGGAGATGTAGGCTTGGAGGCTGTTCAGGGCGGAGACCACGGAGACCTACAATGTGTTAGATCGGAGTTGACTTGGATTGGGAATTGGGTGAGCATACGAAGACCAGCCATTTGGGCAGGACGCCCTCGAATTGGGGGAGGTAAGCCAGGAATTGAGACATGTTGGATATGTGGCGAAGGGAGTGAAGTGTTGTGATTGTGGAAGACCGAGGATGTTTGGATTCTTGGCGTTGATCTTCCCCCAACAAGCTGCGCTTCTCAACTTTTTTGTTTTCTTTCTTGCCAACTCCGTTCCATTCGCGTTTTTGTTCATTTTTTATTATGGATCTCTCGAAGTATACTGAGTGTCTCTCGCAATGGCCTGCCCATGTTGCCCCGGGCTTGCCTACTTTCGGTGCCCTGTTCCTCCTGGCGACTGGTGGGCTGGTCATTGCCTGCAAGGTGTGGACGTTCGTGCGGGTGCTTCTCAGCCTGTTTGTGCTTCCAGGCAAGCCGGTATGGAATCATGATCTCCTATCCCGCTCCCATATAATGAAACTGACAGGAATTGAATAGCTTCGCTCATTCGGTCCCCCCGGTAGCTGGGCCGTGGTGACAGGAGCCTCAGATGGCCTAGGCAAGGAATTCGCATTGCAGCTCGCCAAATCGAAATTCAACATCGTTCTCGTGTCGCGCACAGCCTCGAAGCTGACAGCCCTGTCGGAGGATATTACCAAGCAATACCCCAACGTGCAAACCAAGACCCTGGCCATGGATTTCTCGCAAAACGCCGACGCCGACTACGAAGCCCTGAAGGGCCTCGTCTCCGACCTGGACGTGTCCATTCTTGTCAACAACGTCGGCCTGAGTCACTCTATCCCCGTTCCCTTCGCGCAGACCCCGGCCGCCGAAATGGCCGATATCGTGACGATCAACTGTACCGGTACCCTCCGCGTCACCCAGCTCGTTGTGCCGGGCATGATGCAGCGTCGCCGCGGTCTCATCCTGACTATGGGTTCTTTCGGTGGTCTCCTCCCCACTCCCTTCCTGGCTACCTACTCCGGTAGCAAGGCTTTCCTTCAGCACTGGTCTACTGCCCTGGGCGCCGAGCTGGCCCCCTACGGTATTGATGTCGAGCTTGTGCAGGCTTATCTGATTACCTCTGCTATGTCGAAGATCCGTCGTGCCTCTGCTTCTATCCCTACCCCGCGCGCTTTTGTTCGTTCCGTTCTGGGGAAGATCGGTCGCAGTGGTGGCTCGCCTTCTTATGCTTATAGCTCGTCGCCTTACTGGAGTCATGGTATCATGGCTTGGTTTTTGACTTCTGTTGCTGGTGTTATGGGCAAGACTGTTCTCTCCCAGAATAAGTCTATGCATGAGAGTATTCGTAAGCGTGCTCTCCGTAAGGCTGAGCGGGAGGCTGCTAAGAAGAGCACTTAATTTGTGTTTGAGAGGCTGTGGAGTAAACGATACTAGGAGTTATACTTTTCGAAATCGGTGTTGTCTATATAAACTGAATGTGAAACGTATTATTCGATTCTGTTATATTTAAAAGTTTTGTCTCAAGAAACAACACCTAAAATGTTAGAAGATCACTTGATTGGAACGAGCTACATCATACATGCTGTATAATTGTGCTTTGTAATGACATCGGTCATTCGGCCTCCGAGTCCACGCTGAAGTCGACATAACATATCTCTAAACGAAGGAATTAGTCCTCCGATTAGAAATCCTACTTGTGGGGGTCCAAGCTATATAGATAGATATCGGCCATCCCTACATTCAAAGGTTAGCTATCACTATATTCTAATCACTCATCTCACTCGTACATCTCAAGCCATGGCCACTACTCCAATCCTCCTCCTTCTCGGCGCAGGTTCCAATATCGGACACCATGTGGCTCGCTCCTTTGCCGAAAAGGGCTACAAGGTCGCTCTTGTAGCCAGATCACTAAAAGAAGAAGATAGCACTGAAGATCAAATCAATATCCCAGCCGATCTATCAGACCCAGCCTCCGTGGCCGAAGTCTTTTCGAAAGTCAGGGCACGACTTGGTCATCCAAGTGTTGTCGTCTACAATGGTAGACAAATCAAGCCTCTCAAGTTCCCATGTGTATACAAACTAACGGTTCCTAGCTGCCGCCCTAACACTCAACAACGCAATGAGCCCCCTCTCGCTCTTACTGGCCGACTTCATCCGCGACACGAACATAAACACAACTAGCGCATTCGCCGCCGCCCAACAAGCAGTCCTAAGCTTCGACCAACTCCCGGAATCAGCATCTAGAACATTCATCTACACAGGCAACATCCTAAACACCACAACCATACCCCCACTCCTCGATCTAGGTGTTGGAAAGTCAGCAACAGCACATATAATCCAATCCGCCGCTTCTGCTTATGCAGACCGGGGATACAAGTAAGACACTTCCCTGGTCCAGATTCCAACCCTGACCTTGGCCCCCATAAGCCAGACTAAAGTCAAATCTAAACCCAAATTTCAACTTAAAACAGGGCTGACTTGATTAGGTTTTACTATGCTGATGAACGCAAGGCTGATGGGTCCCCTACTTACAGTGGGCTCAGTGGGGAGGCCCATGGTAAGCTCTATGTTTCGCTTGCTGAGGGGTTGTCGCAGGGTCCTTGGCAGCAGACTTTTGTTAAGGATGTTGGGTATAGGCAGTTCTAGGCTTGACTATAGGGCTACGTGTACGTGTTGCTGTTGACGTATGAGACGGGCAGTTCGTGTTTATTGGCTATTGTTAATGTGTCTGCCTTGAGTGCTTGGTTCTTGTTCGTTCGCTTCCTTGCTGTAGCTTTACGTGTACGTAACGAGGTACGGCTGCTGGATTTTAAGATATTAAGTCGTTTTCAGAGGATGGAGGAAATAGAGATTTGACAGCATCGTTTCCTATAAGTGGAGAGTGGGATTTTAGTGCCGGAGTCTAGACCATTTCAATCACACTAGAACAATCTCAAACCTTGTCGCCAAGCATTCAAGGACCTTTGTCCTATTGTGTACAAAGGACCAATTTGCCTCGAGAAAACAAACGGTGAAGATCGACCCACCACGGAGAACCAAGTGGGGGAAGATGATGCCATAGTTGTGTTAGTTTCAGGACATGAAACGCGGGCGTTAGGGATAAATTGGGGGCCTTGATTTTAAGCAAATTTAAGGACTCATTTAGTGAACGTCAAAGTAGCTATAGAACACTGAAGGGAAGCATAAATACCACGTTTTTTTGAATCTATTCATAGTTCGCACGCAAAGGAACCCCGGACACATCACAAATGCAATCTGTAAGGGCAACAAAACCGGAACCCTCCATGTTTTGCCAGTGTGTTGAAGTACATGTGCGGAGGCCCTTGCTCGGGGCGATCTTACTAGTTGCAGGGTCTGAACGTGGTCGGGCACTGGGTATAGCCCCCGCCCTGTTCTACTCCATTCTCACATCTCATCTCGAGTTCTTATTTTCCGGTTATCCCGTCCATGAAATTTTCTGAGGGCTTCTTTGCTGTAAGCTTCTCTGTCATGCCTTCATCTGGCACTCTCGTTCATTCCCTTGGTCATAATTGGTTGGGTAAGGCCGATATCGCTGTTCAGACGATTTTTCTGGCTGTTGGTCTTGTCGCTGTTGGCTTGCGGTTATGGTCGCGGCGATTACAATTGAGTTCGCTGCAATTGAATGACTGGTTCATTGTACTTGCGACGGTAAGCATAACGTTATTTGCTTTAGTTTATTCTTTCTACCCGGAGAAACTTATTTGGCGCTACTGTTTTCCCCACTCTATTTCGACAAGGCTGACTGGGAATAATCTTTAGTTCGCAGTGGTCGGTCTCTATGTGGTAGAAATCACCAAAGTTCTACTGACTGGGTTGGGACTGCACTCTTCAGAAGTAGCCCGGGTCGGAGGGGAGGATATCTTTGTCCAATTCAGCGAGGTAGACTACATGAAGCCCAATTTATATGTAATCCCCGTTCCAATGCTGACCATATCTCAGCTCACATATTCCGGTGATCTTCTTTGGATCATAGCAGTCACCTTGATCCAGTTGTCAATTCTCCACTACTATGTCCGCGAATTTGGCCAGCGACTTGTTGTCTGGTCAGCCTATGCTCTCATGGGCCTATGTACAGCCCTCGGGCTTGCAGGTGTATTTGCAACAGCATTCTTCTGCACTCCGCCTAAAAAGTTATGGCTTTCGGATACACCGGGGCATTGTGGCGATCGTGACAAGCTGCAAACCAGTATCAATGCGAGTGAGGTTATCTTAAGCTTCTTCGTATTGGCCCTTCCAATTTCTTTTGCGTGGAGAAGGGCATTTTCACGGGCCAGGAGAGCTGCACTCGTGTGTATCATTGCACTCGGATTAGGGTGAGTACCTTTTCTTTTTGCAATAAACGGATGCGCGTTATAGATCTAGATACTAACGAGCATCATAGCATCGTCGCACTCATTGCCTCCCGCATGAAATATGATTCCAAGCTCATGCCATCAGATGCCACCTATGGCTCCACTCGGAAATCACTCCTCTCGTGTTTGGTACCCATCTTGGGTATTACAGTTGCCTGTCTCCCAACTCTACCACCAGTCATCCAAAGGATCTTTGGAACATCAGTATTCTCATCTATATCACGCATGTCTGGCCTAGGTCCAGAAGCTGCGAAGCACTGGAAAACAACGGTGCTTACTGGCAGGCGTTTGGAGGAGCCTGAGATGCCTTTGGTTACTGTTACTCAGCCTATGATGGCGAAGATGGGCCATCTTACTCCGGGTCATATCCATATTACTTCTGACTGGGAGATTCATTCGTCGCGGGGTTCGACGAGAATTGAGAGATCGCCTGTTCGGCAGGTCTGATGGGGTTCTCTCGGGTTGGGGATTTAGTCTGTATTTAGAATATAGCGATTTTAGCTTGCTGCCGATTTATAGCTCAACGCTGTCCTACAATGCCGTAATATTTCCTTAGAGCAGTGTCTTTTCTCGATATGTTTGATATCTAACAGCAATGTTCCATTTTAATGATCGAGCTCACGCATTTCCCGATATCTTCCACAGATTTAGGTCTCATCGCCATCTTAAGCGATGGGTGTGTCAACCTCGGCCATAAACGCGTGGCTTCTCTTGTCTATTCTACGGACCCTCCATGGGTGATTGTCGGTTTTTATCACTATATTGTTCGAGAGAGGAGATGAATAAGCAGATATATATGTATCACTACTGGCAAACCTAACAAGATAATCAACCCCGCTTAAGTATTTTATGTTAACGTAACAATCTGTTTGACCTTATACTTCTCTATTCCTTCTATATATCTCAGATATTCTGGAAGGTATCATGATAAATGGCTGTATGGCCCTGTTATGGCAAAATTAGTTGCTTTCCTTTATGTATCACCGGCCGCGTATTCCTTACATAACAATCCATCGTGGTTGGCCAATTGGCCTAGTGGTAAGGCATCCGTTTCCGGTGCGGGAGATCGTAGGTTCGAATCCTGCATTGGTCGTCTATTTTTGTTCTTTTTGCCTACATCTGAGGTGGGGCATGTTTTATTTGAAAGCCGTGGACAAATAAGGATCGATAATAGTCCAGTCACTTTTTGGTAAATCGTGCAGACGTAACACGAATGCTTCATTCAATTATGTGCTAGATAACCAAGTCCTATCTAAATACTAGAACAACATCACACACCTTCAACATTGATACAAATACAAAGTTTGGGTTAGTAGCAAGTACCTGCTTCAATGTGGTCGCACAGGTTGAGAAATGCACAGGGTTACTACGTATTGTGCAGTTCTTAGGAATAACTAACAAATGTGGATATATAGATGCCGTTTTAGTGACGTTACAAGTCTGCGCCTTATACACATAAAAAGGTATTTATAGAGAGACCCTGGGTGTCAGATTACCTGAAGCATGCATAGAAATAAACTGGCACATAGAACCTACCAAAAAAGGTCAATTGAGGAATAGACCTTCGCTAACCTACACCACTGTTTCTTGACCTGTTGACTATTCGGCAAATAGAGGATAAAGAGTTGTTGGAACCGAGAGGAATTTTCTACAAGTTCTTCTGCCACAGATTTCATACCTAAGCTAAGCCCGATAACACCCTTTGTCATGCCGTTGTTCTTAATCCAACCAGGTTCTTGCTGCCTTTCAACGGCGTGCATGCGCCTCGGGCATTGAATGCATCGATTCGTTGCATGTTTTCGCATTTCAATGATAGTCTCAGGACGGGTTTTGCGGGGTTTCGAGTGTCTGTTGGCACAAGGTCCCGGGGCTCGGATGCAAGTGCGTTCAATGTTTTACTTGTTAAGACGGGTGTGATGCGTACGTGAGACTTGACCAAGTCATAGGCTTCAGTGACAGTCATCTGAGCTAGGGGAAACAAGCGGAAGTTGCGCCATTTTTGAAGTCCTGGTAGTGTAGTTAATATGTGTGATTTGCGTAGATTTGATGGCACGGATATTTATGTATCTTGATAGTCCTACTACAGTGGAACGAACAAAAGAGCGCAGAGGCATGATTGTATTAGACAAAGCCCTCTAGAGCGACATAGGATTTAGTACTAAATTCTGATTCTTAAGATGTTGGCGCGATAAGTGCAGTTGTTGCATGCCATTGCCGTTGGGGCAAAAATAGTGTATATAATTTGCCAGGCGCATGGTCAAGTATGGATAACCCCAACTAGGTTGCGGGGGACGATATGAGTGGAAAGTTCAGGAAAGAATCATTTGAAGAAAAAGAAAAGGATCAAACACGAATGAATGAATGGTGCAAGCAAAATGAAAAAGAAAAGATCGACGACCAATGCAGGATTCGAACCTACGATCTCCCGCACCGGAAACGGATGCCTTACCACTAGGCCAATTGGCCGATCTTGATGAGTTGAGGACTCAAAGTGCATAGAGAAGGAAAATTCTAGTTAGTATATGAAAACAGTATGATAAGTTTGCCAGTACGATGGTCATTTTGATCATTGAGATTCTTCATTAAAATCAGTCGATTACCTAATATTTGGAACGGGCGCCACGACAGGCAGACAGCTACTTCAAGCTTCGGTGTCGTACCGCAATCCCACGGAATCCTGTGCTGGGGGGTGAAGGAGAAAGCCCTAAGTCGGGGAGCCATCCCTACATATAACTTCCCGTTAGCTAAAGCATACTTGCAATCCACGAGTGTTTCAATGGCCTTAGAAGGATCAGAGCATGACCAACACACCATCCAAGGAGCATGCAAGACTATTCAAATTACAAGGTCTCGTCAGCGGCGCAGGTCCAAAGCCCTGCAGGATCTTTCACGGGTCAGGGCAGCCCCTTGCATAGAAGGGAGGCGCAACGATGATCGACGGGAAAATCTGTCGGGATTAAGCATCGGAGCATTCCCGCCACAGGAGGGAACAAACATTAATCACCCATTCAGAGACACGAGACAAGCACCCAGCATTCCCCGTCAGGGGTGTTGATGCCGCCGCACGGGCAGCTGAGGGGCAGCACTGGACGACACCCCTTCATCCCAGTTATGGCAGAATGTCACCAAGGCGATGAGTAGTATAAAGAATAAAGGAACCCTGGAATCTCCCGGGTGGCTTGCATTCCGTACGACTTTCGTTAACACCCTTTCTATTTTTCGCAGTTTTCGACCACATAACTTTTTGTCGCTTGTCGGCATTTACTTTCTTTCAGCGCTGCGTGAGTCTCTACGATAATATAGGACTAGGCCGACATCATGGTCAAGACTACTTACGCCCTTACGCTCTTTGCTGCTGTCAGCATTGCTGCGCCTGTTGCTCAGCCTGATGGTAGCGGTAACCTCCTTGGTGCTGGTGCTGATGGTGCACTCAACAAGCTTGTTTCTAAGCTCACTGGTCGTTCTGAGAAGGAAGGCTCGTCGGACAAGCACAAGAACCTCATTGAGGATATTCCCATTCTGGGACCTATGCTTGGAGCGGTAAGTGATTCATGTGCTGTATCAGAATATGCACGAGAGGAATATATGCTCATGGGATCGAACAATAGAAGCATGATACTAAGCGTGGTCACTCAGAGTATGAGTCTACTCACCACAACTTGATCGATGAAATCCCAATCATCGGCCAGTTGTTCGGTAATGTAAGTATATTGCCCTTGTTGAAAATGATAAATTGCAACCAAAGATGCTAATGCAATGTCGCAAACAGGACAAGTCTAACGTGGACAAGGGCAAGGAGCGTCGTGACCTGAGCGATGGTCTCAATGGTATCCCCCTCCTTGGTGGCTTGTTCGGCAAGGTTGGTGTTTATATCAGCAGTCCAAGTTTATAAAGACATGAAGTACTGATAAAGCAATAGCACGAGCACACTGGCGGATACAACGGCCTGAACGCTCACCAGAATAAGGGCCGAAACGCTGGTCAGAATGATGATCAGAACGCTGGACAGAACGCTGGTCAGAATGAGGGCCAGAACTCTGGACAGAATGCTGGACAGAACGAGGGACAGAACGAGGGACAGAACTCTGGACAGAACGAGGGACAGAACGAGGGACAGAATGAGGGCCAGAACGAGGGCCAGAATGAGGGCCAGAACGAGGGCCAGAACTCTGGACAGAACTACGCCCAGAACGCTGGACAGAACGGCGGCCAGAACTCCAAGCGAGACTTCGGTGGCCTCAGCAACCTCCCGATCGTTGGAGATCTCCTCAGCAGCGTATGTGGACATCCCAACGCTTCACATCCAAACCTGATATTGACACAAGACACAGGAAAAGCCCGGTCATAAGGAGACCGACGAGCCCGCTAAGCATCTCGACACCCGTCAGGTCGGAGGAAACGCCAAGGGCATCTTCGGCATTCTGCAGTCCCTGACTAGCGGCAATGTAAATCCACATATCCAGCTTTCACCGTTCAAATACTGACATAAACCAGCCCATTCACAAGAGCCACGCAAAGCGCGAGGAGGATGAATTCTCCCAGCTTGACCCCTTCAGCGACGTCGTTGACGGCGCCGTTGCCTCGGGTATGGAAGCTGAGGGCGCTGCTATGCCTGTAAGACTACCATGTCGCCCACAAAGCCAGCCATCCCCAAACCAGTGTATATACTAACCCATAAAAGGTCCGCCGTGACGAGTCCGCCACTCCAACCCAGCAGACTGAAACCTCAACATCCACGCCCACCGAAACAGCCAAGAGCAAGAGTTTCCTCAGCGAGCTGATGGGCAAGCACGGTCTCGGCTCGATCATGGGCCACGCCCACCACGGCGTCGGCCTGTTCCCCGTAAGTACTAAAATCCAGTTCACACCATCTATCAGACCTCAGACAAACGAATAACCCACTAACATCTCCACAGATGCGCCGTGACACCGACGAGATTGATGCCCGTGGCGCCGCACCCCCTATCCAAGGCTCTACCCTGACCGATGTGCTCATGCAAGGCGGTGCCCTCGGAAAACTCACCAAGATGCTGTCCCCTGCTACTCCCCCAAAGGGTCCCCATGGCGATCCTAACACTGTTGGTGATGGAACTAGCAACGGTCCTCCTGACCCTGCTTCTGGTGCTGGTCCTCACAGAGGTCCTGGTGTTGCTGGTGAGCGTGGTGATCATGCCGCTGCGGCTTCTGTTGCTGGTGGTGCTGCTCATCCTCAGTAAATTGCTGATGTGAGGTGATGGGGATGGGGATATGCTCTTTTCTTCTCGTGTCATTTCTGCTAGATGATGTGGATTTGATGTGATTTTGTCGTAGATCCGGATTGCAAATGGATACAGAATGGCTTATGTTATTGGGTTGTTATTTATTTCTTGTTTTCGGACAATTTCAAATGCCTTTATGATTACAGTCAAATTTAGACGTTCAATTTTCCGAGTAAATGGTAGTTGTTCTCGTTATAGTAACAAAAGCTTTGATGAGCATCAGACATAAAAAACGTGTAGGGGGGATTCCCTGCTTTGTGGACGTAGCCAGACAAAGAGCCTAGGCTCATATAAAAAAAAAACACCGAGATCGTGAGTCGTAGCATCAATTAAAAACCGCCTTTTGAGGCGCAGACTACCCAGGTAAAGAGCGTCGTTGGGGTATCAGATCGTTATGTGCGAGAAAATCAAATCCAAACAAACATTGTCGGGACATATCATGCGACTCCAACAAATTCAGGCAAATATGCTTAGTCGTAGTCGGAGAAATCCATGTCCACGTCATTTACTTCAACTGTCGTTCCGAGCGCCGCTTTACCCTCCCGGATCATATCTTGCAGCTGCTTGTTCAAGCGTTGGATGCTGGCATCCTCTTCCCGCTCCTTGCGGCGCATCTTGGCCGCATGTCTCTGCGCCTCCGCAGATGCAGGAGCGTCCCTTGTTCGGGGTGAGGGAAGACCCTGGTTCTTGGTTGGGCTTTTGGGCCGTGGTGAGGTGTAGGCTACCTTCTTGAGTCGGGGCATGACGGCTGGTCGACGCCTGGGACTGGAAGCTTGAAACATTCGACGAGTGCGCAGTGACGGACTGGTCATCTCGCTGGTGCCCACGAAAGAATTGTGGGTCTCGGGTGGAACAACGACCCAGCTGCGGTCGAGGTCGTCGTCGGGATATTGGCCCGGGACGGGGGTTGCGTGGAATAGGTTGGAGTGGAAGGGGTCTTTGTCGGTGGATGGGCTGGTTGATGGCCCAGCTGTCATGTCATATCCCTGACCACCACCCGCATAGAATCCTCGGAATGCTCCAGACCAGCAGAGGTCGAGGACTTTGCCAACTGCTTTGATCACAGTCCGGCCCCAGCCTGTTGGTGTTGTCGAGGGCGAGTCTGGGCCGTCAGCGCTTGGGGATGCGATCCCCGAGTCACGACGACTGCGCTTGCGACTGGTGCCGCTGGACTCGGGGTTTATTGACTCGGTGCTTGCATCGAGAGAGGGTGGGAGGAAGGATTCGCGGTATCGGTTTGGACGGTAGTCCAGCTCTGCAGAGGTGTGGAAGTCGTTTCCTCCGCTGAATGCTCGATAATCGGACTGGATCAGCGGAGACTCGAACTCGGATGGAGATTCGAAATGCGATGCAAGTTTCTCTGTGTTACGGCGTGGGCGCTTGCGACTGACTGAGAGGGAATAGAGTGATGAGGATGCGGAGGCGGCTGGCACCTGGAAGTATTGAGAGGGCGCATTTGACAAGTCCAGTTTCGCTGGAACATGATTGAAGACGTGCATATCGGGCATGTTGAGAAGAAAGAGAAAGTCGGAGAGAAAATAAAGGCGAAAAGAAGAGAAAAAATAAGAGGTTGGGGATCTGAAGGGCAGGTTTGCGGCCAATCGGACAATAATCTATACCTGTCCACCTGCGTGGAATACTTCTTTGCTTCTCTTTCTTTCTCTTTCTCTTTCACTTTCTTTTTCGTATGCTTTTACTCCTTTATTTGTTTATACAGGGTATTGAAAACACTAAGGAACTCAAGTAGCTTTCATCATGGCCGCAATCTGCCCCTGTATACTCCGATCTCTTTGTTGAGACATCCTCTCTTATTGATCCCCCCTACATAAACTATCACTTTGAAATTACAATCGCTGGCCTGTCCACTGCACACCCGCAGCCTCGAGTCCCTCATCGCCATCAACAAGGACACACCATCCCTCGCCGCCCGCTCCCCCGTCACCAGCAATAACCGCTTCAAAGTGACCGCGAGCGTAATCTAGCACCGAGTCGTCAAAGGTACCAGGCTGCAACCACACCGCAGGGATCCCCACCGAGTGAGCTTCCTGCAGTACCTTCAGCGTTACAGGTGGTGGAGTTACCACGGAGAGGGAGGTCTGCAGCGGCGAGGGCAGCTTGGACGGTGAGGGGACCGTATCGTAGGCACGCGAGGGGAGGGTGATCTGCGCTGCTCGGGGATTGAGCGGTGTCACCGGCAGGGAATGTTGATGGTACCAGGCGAGGACTGGAGGTGGTTAGTAGAGATCTAAACTGGTCTGGTAGTTGACGTTACTCTTGTATCCGAACTTATGTGCGTCATTGCTGGCGCCCGCCACTGCGAAGCGAGGGGAAGAGAAGAATCGCTTGACGTCGGCCATGTTGTGGAGAAAATCAAACAGTAGAGATTTAAAAAATTGTAAAAAAGAGTACGCTCAGGTAGATTCAGGTTCACAAGAGAAGAGGAAAATCAGCTCTCAGCGGAGCAAACAAAAAGGCCTCGGCAGCCGGCGATGACGGAATCTCCTTCGCTCATCTCCTAACTCCGACATTCGGCGACCACCACCATCATTTGAATACCTTCACACTTCGCATGCCACCGTTCGTCCCCCGCAAGCGCATCTCCTCCGAGGACCCGCCCCCGGCCAAGCGCCAGGCCCGGCCCGATGAAGCGCCGTTCCACCTGTCGGACTCCGATTCAGATTCCGACTCGTCTCTGAGCGACGCCCCGGACGGGCTTATCAAGGCTAAAGAGGAATCCGACGAGGATGACATTGATTGGGAGGATGCTATCGACACAAATACTACGAGCGCAACAACCCCCGCCACCGCAGCTCCGGAACTACGCGATTTGGAATTGACCTTTGATAAGAACGAGACACACCCGGCAGACTTACTGGATGGCAAGAAAGGGCCGAGTAAGATTGAGCGCCATATACGTGTCCAGACGCATTGCATGCATGTCCAGTGCTTGCTGTTCCACAATGCGATTCGCAATGCCTGGATCAACGATTCCAAGGTCCATGATATCCTACGCAAGAAGCTACCAGAAGGGATACACAAGGAAGTAAAGAAATGGCGCATTGCATCTGGGCTGGAACTTCCAGAGCCTAAACCTGAACCACCGAAGAGCAAGAAAAAGGGCAAAAAGGCCCAGAAGAACAAGGATTGGAGCGCAGACTCGGAGCGGCTGGAACCTGGTCAGCCGGATATGAGTCGGGGTGATCCGATAATCACGCTGATCAAGGTCCTGGTTGCGTACTGGAGGAAGCAGTTTCGTATTACTGCTCCAGGATTGCGCAAGTATGGATACCGGCCAGTCTCGGAGCTTGAAACTGTCATTTCTGACTTCCGCGAGGAGGAACATGTTCCGGAGCGCCATGGCGAGCGCATCGCTAATCTCGACGAGTTTCGCGCTACAGCTGAGCGCATGCAAGGCTCGCGGGATGTCGGTGCGCAGCTTTTCACGGCTCTTGTTCGGGCTTTAGATATTGAGGGCAGGCTTGTGGGTAGTCTCCAACCGCTGGGCTTTGGCTGGACCAAAAACGAGGTCTACACATCGCCCAAAGAGCCAGAGAAGAAAGGACCGGAGAAAGAAGAAGAGCCGGAATCGGAGCCCGACACAGGTGAAGCGGAAGATCAGACACCAGCCAATGACAAGACCAAACGCAAGCAATTTGACAAGGATTTGCCCTTCCCGGTCTATTGGACAGAGGTTGCGTCGCCCATAACGAACGCTATTATCTCGGTAGATCCACTGGTGCTATCAAACCCGGTGGCACCAACAGCCGACCTGCAAGCCTCATTTGAACCGCGAGGCGCAAAAGCCGAACGGGCGAAACAAGTGATATGCTACGTCGTCGCTCACTCAGCAGATGGCACGGCGAAAGAAGTCACCACACGATACCTCCGAAAGCGCACCTGGCCAAGCAAAACCAAGGGTTTCAGAATACCTCTAGAAAAGATCCCCCTACCTGGCCTGCGAGGTCAATACATCGCCTTCGACTGGTTCGGAATGGTAATGCGCGGCTACCAAAGACCACGAGAGAAACGAACAGCGGTAGACGAACTCGAAGACGAACGCGATCTCCAACGCAACCAACCAGAAAGGAAAAAAGCAGCTCCAACCCACGATACCCTCCAAAGCCTCCGCACCTCAACAGAATTTGTCCTGGAGCGCTTTCTCCGCCGCGAAGAAGCCCTCAAACCGGGCTCCGAACCAGTCCGCACATTCATCGCCGGCAAAGGTGCCCGCGCCAAAGAAGAACCAGTCTTCAGGCGCGCAGACGTGGTCAAATGCCTCTCCGCCGAAAGCTGGCACAAAGAAGGCCGCCAGACCCTCCCAGGAGCAGTACCCCTAAAGCGCGTCCCCATCCGGGCCGTGACCCTCCTCCGCAAACGCGAAGTCGACGAAATGCAGCGCGAAACAGGCGAGAAACCCCTCCAGGGACTGTACGCGCGCGATCAAACAGAGTACATCATCCCACCGCCCATTGAAGATGGGCATATTCCCAAGAACGATTATGGGAACATTGACTGTTTCGTGCCGAGTATGGTCCCGCGTGGTGCGGCGCATGTGCCGTTACCGGGGACCGTGCGGATCTGCAAGAAATTAGGAATTGATTATGCGGAGGCTGTTACAGGCTTTGAGTTTGGGTCGAAGATGGCTGTGCCTGTTATTCAGGGCGTTGTTATTGCCGAGGAGAATGAGGAGTTGCTTCGGGATGCGTGGAGGGCTGATGCTGCTGAGAAACGGAAGAGGGAGGAGCTTAAGGCTGAGAAGAGGATTTTGCAAACTTGGCGGAAGTTTTTGTTTGGGTTGAGGATTATGGAGAGGGTTCGGGAGGAGTATGGGGGTGGGGATCCTGAGGCTGGGAGGGAGAGGGATGCACATAATCCTTTTGTTTTGAAGAAAAGGAAGAAGGAGGATGAGGAGGAGAATGAGGAAGAAGGAGAGGAGGGTGATCATCATGATCAGGAGTCTGAGCATGATCCGATGGATTATGGTGGTGGCTTTCTTCTTCCTGGCGAAGACGATGCTGACGATGGGTTGATTGTGGAACATCATGAGCAGCAGACACGAGCTGATCCATCTCAGACTCATGTTGACTTTGATAGTGATCGTGCGTCGGAACGATCTTCACCACCCATTTCTATTCCTTCAGCTTCAGATAACGAGGAGCATGATGACAACGACGACAGCGGCGAAGATGCAGCGTCCGAATACACACCTCGTCCCACGCGACGAACTGTGCGACGTTGACTGTGGAGAAGGCTATCTCTCATGACTATCTTGTATTTTTATCACAATCATGTATGCACGAATGAGGACGGGACAGGCGTTTATATGTTAGGGTTAGACAGAATTGTCCAGAGTATCAGACATAGGCACTAAAAATCTACTTTTGTGCTATTCTATCCATTAAATACATCGAGTTCAGATCTATATCCAATCCCGAAAGAAGTCATTCATCATACTACACGAAACCCAACCTCAACCCCTCGACCGCACAGCAGCCAAAGGCGAATCGATAGCCCCCCACTCCGCAACATCATCATAGTCGTCATCCTCATCATCTAGAACAAAGCTCTCGTCCTCAAAAGAGGGGCTGACATGAACCGCCGGTGAAGAGATAGGACTAAGCGCTACGCGCGGCCGTGACTTGAACACACTAGCGTACTCGGCATCCTCCTCAAAGAGCTGATCCTGTGGTGTGGAAGCGCGGGAACGCTCGTCTATTGAGCGAGTCGAGTGCGCAGAGGGTTTTCGCGGAGTCACGAATTGGTTGACTGGGTAGGAGGGGCGAGGTCCGCGACGCTGGCGTGGCCGAACTTGTGGTTCGTGTCCTGGTGGGAGGAGAGACATTGATTTGCGCGTGCGTTCGACTAAAGTGTGGGAGCGTTTGATTGGCTCCGGGTCTGGCTTGTGCTCTGGTGAAGAGGGGATGTCTGGGGAGAGGCGGACGGTTGGAGTCGGTTGAATTGATTCTGATTCGGGTTTTGGTTCAGGCTCTGGAGGTGTGTATGATGCTTCCGAGGCAGCCAGGTCTGCTGGGTGACCAACAGGGTAGTTGTCTGCCATTATTGGCGATTCTGTAACATCCAACGAAGCTTCCAATCGGCGTTCGTAACTCGGTTCTACCTCGAACGTAGGATCCTCACGATTGGAACGGGATTTGCCGTTGATGCGAGCGAGGGCTTCATTTACAGATGAAAGCAGTGATTGATCTGCTCCTTTCAGCGTCCGCTCCCTATCCCCTGGCTGGCGTACAGATTTGGATATACTGGCAACGGTGAGAGACTGGTGGTCTCGGAACAGTAGCCGATTCTCATTGGGAGAGGTTTTACTCGCTGCGTTGATATCGGTGCCTCTTTCTCTTGAAAGAGAGTTGTTGTATTCGTGCCACTTGCACAGTCGACTTCGTTGCAGTAATACCCGTGAGGTCAGATCAACAACCAGGTCATGTTTCAAATCACTCCCGAGGCCATTCACAGCTGGATCAGTTGCCCGCGACAAGGCCTCTGGGAAAGGAAGCTCCAGGAAAACATCGGAGCTGCTTTGTGATCCGCCTTTAAGCAGAGCAGTGGCCCATTCCTCGCTGCCAAGCCAATTTGCTTGAAGTTCGCGCGCCAGACTTTCAGGGTCACTTTGCACATTCCATTTACTCTGCTGTTCTTTATTGGCGCGTTCAGCCAGCTCAATCTTTTTGTTGTCCAGTAGCTCCGAGAACCGATCATAAGCACCTTGAACCCGAGCACGCCGTGCTTCCCCGGCACCCAAAGAAACCTGATGGGCAAGAATGAGCGGTAGCAAATTCTGATAATTGTTTGGTGTCATTGCCGTAGCGGTCGACAATTTCATGGCGGAGCTCCAGGCCTTCTCGTCTGCGGAGGCGGCGACACATTTGCGGAGTACGGTCGTAGAGAAGCCAGCGAGCAGCTCGTCGAATTTCTCACCTTTGCAGTCATCTAACATAGATTTGCGCAGGATTATCTCTCGTCCAAGATCGCCATTTTTCTTCAATTCACCCAAGCACCGGAATAAGGCCGCGCGGAGGTTGACAGACTGTAGGGGTTCTAGCGGAGGAAAGAAGGGACGCAGTTTCTGTATCATATATCAGCAGGGTTCACAGGCTGATATCTGGTATGTGTACATTTTGGGTCCCTTCTGAATCCCAGATAGCGAAGAGGTAGTATAAAGCCCATTCTATCAAGCGGATCCGTTGCCGTTGGTTCTGCGATGACGCCGACAGCGAGCGGATGGAAATACCGGGCCAGTCCTCGCGTTGGTCCAATTGTAACAACTTCAAATTGCGAATAAAGACATCTTGATGCGACGGACCCAGCCAGTCCAGGGGTTTTGGCCTGTTCAGCCTTGTTGCAGCCATTGATGAATCGGGGATGTTTGAGGGACGAGAGTAAACACAGATAAGGGGAGTTTGCATCTGTTTGCACTGCCTATCAGTCCCGCATTCATCGTCTTCTTTTCTTGCTTTCTTTCTTTCTCTGTCAGTCACTCTTTCATTTTCTTTCATTTCGCATAGTCATGGGCTCCGATAACTCTTCCTGGACTCCCCAGTCCGGTGAGTCTTGGAGTTTCCCCTTTGTGATCCTTCAAAGTTGACCTTCTGTTGCAGTCCTATCTACCCTCCCCCACCCGCTGGAGGAGAACTCGACATCCCCCGTTCCCTTCTTCCACCTGGTCGAGCGCCTCAAGACCACCAAGCGCGAAGGCTGGCGTCGCTTTGGCATCAATGGCGAATCTATCTCCGACCACATGTACCGCATGTCGATCATGACGATGTTGGCACCGCCTTCCCTGTCAGCTAAACTCGACATTCCACGCTGCACCAAGATGGCCTTGATCCACGATATGGCAGAGGCGCTCGTCGGAGATATCACCCCGGTCGACTATCACATCACCAAGGCCGAGAAGGCTCGTCGCGAGGCCTCCGTCATGGAATACATCACTACGACTCTCCTTGGCAAGGTCCCTGGAGGCACATTGTCAGGCCAGGACATCAAGAGCGTGTTCGAGGAATACGAGGAGGATCAGACTCTCGAGGCCCACTTTGTCCACGATATCGACAAGATGGAGCTGCTCTTGCAGATGGTTGAGTATGAGCGCTCGAACGAGGTTGATCTTACCGAGTTCACTCATGTTGCCTCTCGCATTCGGTTGCCCGAGATTCAAGCTTGGGCTGCTGAGGTTATTCAGGAGAGACGGAAGCAAGAATAAGTCTGCATAGAGATTGAGATATTGGAGGATTAGGGAGTTGGAAGTCCCGCGGCTTATCATTTTGGTGACCCATGAGTTCTCTCGGCGTTTGTTTGTGTATCTTTATTTTTTTTCGGGTACCCTAGATACCATAGCAAACGAGCTACACGATTGCATCAGATGTTAAGAAGAATGACGAGCCTAGCTTCTGTCGGTTCGTAGTGAATATTCAATATTGTTATCAGCCTACTTGCCTGTGGCTGTATACATGCATCGCATTCAATATAATAGATCTAAACCTACCCTCAGAAGATCTGCAGGTCCAAATTCTGCTGCAGTGCGCTCTGTATTTATCTTCTTGATCAAACGCCCTCCTTAATAGCATTTAACAACAGCTCTGGTTTAATCTTTGTGCACAGCCCTCTGCTTCCATAGCGAAATATCCAAGAACATAATATTCGACATCATCCACGAAACCCTCAGAATTATCCGCGGGCATATGGTCCCCCTTCGCAATTTCCAAGATCTCCAAAATAGGAGCATCCATATCAATCCTATCGGAGTCAGCTGTCAAGCGGCATATTCACCTCACGCACGATATGGAGGAAGGGATTCCACGACTAGGTCGAGCACCTGCAGAACACCATCACTGTTTGAGTATTTCTTGTATTTATGAAACAATCAACCCGAACACTATTAAAGGGTAGAGGTCAGCTGAACCTCTCACGGCCAATTTCAAGGTCTGGTTCACTATGTTAAGTGGAGTAATCGTTCTTTCAGTTCTCTCTAGTTCATACACTTCATGGAAATAAAAGGTCTAAGTAAAAGTCCCTTGACTCTTGACCATGCATTCTGGAGAATATTGTGATATCTTAAAGTAATTCCTGTATCCGTAACGTAGTTCACCTAAATATTACTCTCGTATTAAAATTTGCTCTTAGCGTTATGCATACTTCTAGATCATACAACAAAGAGTATAGTGTGCTAGTGATAAAGTATAGCACAGTCTCTACACGGCCAATTTATAGACCTAATTCATATGTTGAGTGGAGTAATCGTTTTTGGCTCTCTCTAGTCCGTACATCTCATGGAAATAAAAGGTCTAGGTAAAAGTCCCTTAACTCCTGACCATGCATTCCGTGTCGGAAGACACTGAAAGACGCCATATACACTTCCCGTAAATCACACAAAAGCTATACAAAGTAAAACAACAGGTATATACGACAGGACCCAAAGGGAACCAAAACTAAGGTAATCAAGTAGCGCTTTACTCGTCATCTGTGTTCCGGCTTTCCTTCTCTGGCTTGGCCAGGGCCTTTTGCCAGACTGTGCGGGCGGCCTCTTGATCAAGACCGGGGAAGAGGATGTCAAACACCTCCGAGTACCAGTTTACTGGGTGGCCTTCGATACCCTCCTTGATGTTCTGGGGGAATGTGGTTAGCGTCAATCATTCCCAGATGGGGCAGTTCAGTGACTCACTTCAGGTAGCTCGAGCCAGTCGGATGTGTTGTCTGCTGGGAAGAGGATCTTTGTGGCACCGGCCCGACGAGCGGCCACAGTCTTTTCCCTCAACCCTCCAATACGGAGAACTTTACCGGTGACGGTCAATTCTCCGGTCATGGCAACGGTGGGCTCAAGAGAGTGGTTCAGAGCCAAAGACAGCAAGGCGCTTGCCATAGTGATACCAGCAGAGGGACCTGTTGATGGTGAGCAATCGAAGAACACAAAATGAGAGGTGAGAACAATTTACTTACCATCCTTAGGGACAGCTCCTTCGGGGCAGTGCAAGTGAACCTTGGCCTTCTCAAAGAACTGGTTCTCGGGGAATTTCCGAGCCATAACAGACTTGGCAAACGAGTATGCAATGTGTGTAGACTCTTTCATGACGTTTTGCAGGTTACCGGTGATTTCGAGTCCGGGTCGCGATTTGTGTGTCAACGCGTTCTCCAGGATGCATTCAACGTACAGGGCCGCTCCACCCATGCTGGTCCAGGCGAGACCCATGGTGACACCAGGGGGAACTTGTCGTATAGGCGATCGGCGGTGAAGACTGCCGGTCCGACATAGTCCTTCAATGTTCCCTTGCCGATACTGAGATGGACACTGTCGGGAACCTTAAGGGCATGCCGAGGGATCTCTGTGGTCGACTTCTCCGGCTCAAGGGGAGCCTGAGCAGGATCAGCCGGGTCGTGCTCCTTTGACTCCTCGGCAGCAGCCTTGCCCTCGTCGGTCAGGGCCGCCTCCTCTGACATGACATCCTCACCCAAATCTTGGACGATCTTGAATGCTGCCTTGCGGTAGACCTTTTCGATTTGCTTCTTCAAGTTGCGAACACCGCTTTCACGGCAGTATGACTTGATCAACTCCTCGATAGCTTCCTTCTCAAGGTTCACGTCGACATCCTTTAGACCTGTCAGCTCCCGAGCGGCGGGTGCCAAGTACTTCTCGGCAATCGCCATTTTCTCGTCCGCCACATATCCAGACAGTTCAATGAGTTCCATTCGGTCCAGCAATGGCCGAGGGATGGTGTCGGTAACGTTGGCAGTGCAGACGAAAAGAACCTTGGACAGGTCCACTGGGACATCCATATAGTGGTCCAAGAATGAATTGTTCTGTTCGGGGTCGAGGAGCTCAAGCAGAGCAGAGGATGGATCGCCCTGGTGGCCACGGCCAATTTTGTCCACCTCGTCGATGAGGATCAGAGGGTTCTCGGTTTGACATTTCTTCAGCGCTTGAATAATGCGTCCAGGCAAGGCACCCACGTAGGTCCGTCGGTGACCCTTGATCTCTGCGACATCTGTCAAACCACCCACAGAGAAGCGGTAGTATTGTCTGTTCAGAGCACGAGCCACTGACTTTCCGATACTAGTCTTTCCAACACCGGGAGGACCAACAAGGCAAAGGATCTTTCCTTCAACAGTTCCACGAAGCTTGCCAACAGCGATGAACTCAAGGATACGATCTTTCACATCCTTCAGACCGTAGTGATCCTCGTCCAGAACAGTTGTGGCGTTCTTAATTCCAAAGTTTTCCACGCTCTTCTGTCCCCAAGGGATCTGAGTGAGCCAGTCCAGGTAGTTACGGGTGACGTTGAACTCAGATGCGGCAGGCTCAAGGTGGGCCAGCTTGTTGATCTCCTCATCAAAGACCTTCTTGACAGCCTCGGGCATGGCAAGCTTCTCGGCCTTCTCCTTGAACTTCTCAACCAGCTTGTCTTTTCCGTCGGATTCGATTCCAAGCTCTCTCTTGATGCCCTTCATTTGTTCCATTAGCCAGTACTCGCGCTGGCGCTTCTGGATCTTGGCTTCGACATCCTTGGTGATCTTAGACTGTAGTTGAGCGTTCATCAATTCCTTCTTCAGGACAACAAGGGCCTTGGGAAGACGTTCCTCAATGTTCATTGTCTCGAGAACTTCCTGCATTTCATGCAGCTCACCAGCGGAAACGGCAGCGGCAAAGTCGGCCAATTTAGCCGGTTCATCGCTCAAGTTTCCGGGGAACTGATCAGTGTAGAACGCTGAAATCTGATCACGGAACAACGGATTCAAGGTGGCGATCTCCTTGCATACGTTGACAATTTCACTAGTCACCGCACGAATTATGCCGTTCTTCTTATCGAACGGCTCCTCAACCAAGTTTTCCACATTGACCAAGCTAACAGGGTGTTTCCGCAAGAAAGATGTGGGTTCGTAGAGGTCTTTGGGAGCTGGCTCAGGAGTTCCCTCCTCGAAGCTGGCCACGACATCGCCTCGCTTTTCGGTAGTCTTGTCTTCAGGTGTGGGTGGGGTACCCTTCGTAGTCTCGGTAGGAGGAAGTAAGGATGAGATTTTGATACGGCGATGAGGGTATAGAACTGCCGTCACACCGCTAGCCTCCCCGCGGAGAGGGTATGCGGCTGTGATTTGAGCGAAGACACCGGTGTCGTAAACATCATCCATCTTCTCAATCACATCGCCATCGGCGTTGTCATCCTTGAATAAGAATGCTCCGACATAGGGCTGACCCCGTTTCATCATGTCCTGAATCGCAGTGGCGACATTCGGGTCGCGGATGGTGATAGCTTTATAGAATCCGGGGAACAACGGGCGCTTCGCAATAGGAATTGCCATCACTTGGGGATAAACGTCCGGCACTGCTGGTTTTTGTAGAGCCTTTTCGCCAGATCCCTTCTTCCCCTTCTTGCCGCTGTCGTCGTTTCCGCTATTACCTCCACTGCTTGCGCCGCTGGGTTTCGACTCGGCTGAGCCATCACTCTGCGGGATAGGCGAAGGTGTATTATTCGAATCTCCTTTTCCATCTGATGCGCTGGCTTCTTTCTTTCCTTCCTCCTCTACCGCGCGTTGCTCTTTATCGGATGACCGGTCTTTTCTCCGAGTGGAGCCTGCCTGGTCTGCAGAAGAGACGTTCTTCCCTGAGTCAGATGCTTTCCGCCGTGGCTCCGGAGCCCGTTCTGTGCTTTTATCATCCTGGCTATTCTCCTGCTCTTCCGGTTCGTCCTTCGGGTCCTCTGGTGGGGGTTTCTCTCGCCGCCGAATGGAGCTTACAGAGAAAGCGCGGGAAGTCGAGGGGATGGAGTGACCGAGGCGGGCCGAAGCTAGTGCTGATCGGAACCTTGCATTGTATCTCGGAGAAGCAAGAAATGGGCGTCGGAGGAGAGGTCGAGGCGTTTGGTGGAGCGCAGCTCTCCAGGGGAGGGTCTGGCCGCGGAGCATGCTCCTGGATTATGCGATGAAGGGGCGGGCAGGAAAGTAGTTGAAAGAGTATAGAGAACTGTGAACAGCCCGTAGCACACAGCTCTTAAAGGAATGGGAAATAGAAAAGGTGGAGAGTGGAAGCTGGAATTCCGTAGTCGGAGCACCCCAATTGCTTCGGTAAGCAGCTCTTTCATCATCGTCCCGGCATCACGTTTTTCCGATAAACTTCTCTCTGCCGAAGAACTCGAAGCTTCTGTGAACAGGAGAGTAATGAGTTAGAGATCATTGGCTCGACTATTTTCCTTACTGTTACTGTCCTTCATTTTGAATTTCTTTTTATTCGCATCGTTTACCTCTGGTATAGCCAACCGCTGTCCGGCTATTACTATCCATGAATTCTTCTACGGCATTCCCCAAGGCCGCGGCTCTCCCCGCGCGTCTGTTGCGAACCCAGCGACAATGCTCGAACCAGACCTCCAATAGCAGTGTGCGATCTTCAACTCAAAGCAGATATTACCATGCTACTGCGTCCGCTTCCCCGGCTAGACGTCTGCGGGAGGGTGTCTGCAAAAGAAAGGATTCCTTGGTGATTTCCGCTCGGGTAAGTCGTCATAAGATTCTATACCGTCACAAGGTTCTATAAGAAATCATCGCTAACAATACCCATCTCTACAGACTTTCCACACTACTTCTCCCCTTTTGGCCGTTGCCGATCCCTACAAAGTCCTCGGCGTTGACAAAAAAGCATCTGCCGGCGATATCAAAAAGGCCTACTACGGCCTAGCCAAGAAATATCATCCGGATACCAACAAGGACCCTCAAGCGAAGGACAAGTTCTCTGAGGCTCAAACGGCCTACGAATTGTTGTCCGACGCCAAAAAGCGAGAGAACTATGACCGATTTGGCTCGGCAGCCTTTGATCAGAACGGCGGATTTGACCCAAGTGGCGGCAACCCATTCGCCGGCGCAGGAGGATTCCATGGCTTTGGTGGTGGTTTCGGTGGAGGTGGCTTTGGCGGAGGGTTCACCGGTGACATCAACTTCGAGGATCTATTTGGCGCGTTCACTGGAGGAGCGCGTCGTGGGCCGCGGGGCCGGGGCAACCCTTTCCAGGAACAGATCCTGGTTGGTGAAGATATTGAGGTCCAGACCAACATCTCGTTTATGGATGCCGCCAAGGGCACTTCCCAGGACATTGTTATCACGCCTTTGACTGAGTGTGGAACCTGTAAAGGTGACGGGTTGAAGGAAGGAACCAAGCGGTCCCAATGTCGGCAGTGCAACGGTACCGGTACCCGTGTCCATCTCATGCAGGGAGGCTTCCAGGTTGCGGCTACTTGCGATGCTTGTGGCGGCGCTGGTATGTCCGCCCCTCGTGGGTCTGAGTGCCGTTCCTGTAACGGAAACGGTGTTGTCAGGGAACGCAAGACCATCAAGGTCGACATCCCCGGGGGTGTTGAAGATGGCATGCGTCTGCGGGTGACTGGTGAAGGCGATAGACCCCCCACTGGATCGGCTGTTCCCTCTGGAGCCCGGACCAAGCCCGGTGATCTCTACGTCTCCATTCGAGTCGCTCCGGACTCTCGATTCAGCCGCTCTGGATCTGATATTCTCTACACCGCTTCCATTCCTCTCACCACTGCCATTCTTGGCGGTGAGGTGACCATCCCAACCCTCGAGAGCGAGGTCAAGGTTAAGGTCGCCACGGGTACTGGTACTGGTGACCGAATTACCCTGTCTGGGATGGGCATGAAGAAGCTGGGTGCTCGGGTACGCGGCTTCACACCTAACGGTGATCTCAAGGTTGAGTTTAAGGTAGCAATGCCGAAGTACTTGACCGGCAACCAGCGAACCATCCTGGAAGTCCTTGCAGATGAGATGAACGACAAGACCGCGAAGCGGACAATGAACTTCAGCGCCGATAAGGAGAGGTAAGACACAATTCATCTATGCAACATTCACCTTTACTGACCTCTGCCAGCTCCTCATCGAGTTCCGAAAACGAAGGCTTCCTGAAGTCTGTCTGGCACCGACTTACGGGCGAGAACTATGAGGCCAAAAAGAAGGATACCAAGGACAAAGACACCAAGAGCAAGGATGGCAAGACCGATGCCAAGGACGACTCGAAGAAATCGAGCTGAATATGTAAATCATGTACTCTATATCCGTTTGTATTTACCTCACCCATGTCATAGCGCCGGCGATATTGGGGACCTGTTCTGCCAAGGGGGTCTTGGGGCAGAATACTGTATTATTATCAAGTTTTAGGTGGTTATGAAGCTCTTCCCTCCACTGTAATAGGTTAACATGCTTTGTAAACGGTAGACGTTGTGTTGTGATGTTTCGAGTATAGATGAGTAGATATGTATGGTGACTTGCTTGCCGCCCATCAAGACACGGATATCACATCCCACCTTTCTCTCCTCCAACATTCCAGGCAACCCTGTTCTTTTACAATCTTCACATTTCATGTACCTTCAGATACTCTTCAAAGACTGAAGACCAATCGACGTCATTGAAACAGGATCCATCAGGCGCCGACTTTCCGTCTTCCTTACCCCACAGCCTCGACTCCGAACCCCTCAGACACGGAGCTTTAGGCCACCCCTTACCCTCGCGTTTTCTCTCTTACAGATCCTAGTTAGTTAGATGGGAGCACATCGCTCCTGACAACCGTCCGACAATGGTTCAGTCGCCGATGCTTTCGTGTCCGCTGAAGCAGACCAACGAGATCGATTGGATCCAGCCCCTCAAGGATTACATCCGACAGACATATGGCGAGGACCCTGAACGATACAGTCAAGAATGTGTGACTCTCAACCGGCTTCGCCAGGATATGAGAGGTGCAGGGAAGGACAGCGCTACCGGTCGCGATCTGTTGTACCGGTATTATGGTCAACTGGAGCTGTTGGACCTCAGGTTTCCCGTCGATGAGAATCACATCAAGATCTCGTTCACATGGTAGGGCGTTCCCTCCTACATATAGAATACCGCTAACAACTTTATCTTCTAGGTACGATGCTTTCACTCACAAACCTACGTCTCAATACTCCCTGGCCTACGAGAAGGCATCCATTATCTTCAATATCTCCGCTGTCCTGTCCTGCCATGCTGCCAACCAGAACCGGGCCGACGATACTGGCGTGAAGACTGCTTACCATTCCTTCCAAGCTTCCGCCGGAATGTTTACCTACATAAATGAGAATTTCTTGCATGCGCCGTCGACCGACCTTAATCGGGACACCGTCAAAACATTGATCCATGTCACGCTCGCACAAGCCCAAGAGGTGTTTTTCGAGAAGCAGGTGGCAGATGGGAAAAAGCCTGGGTTCTTGGCTAAATTGGCTGGACAGGCAGCATACCTCTACTCACAGGGAGCGGAAACCATGCAAGACTTTGTTGGCAAGAACGTGTTCGACAAGGTGTGGTCGATTGTTGTACAGGCCAAGGCTGCGCACATGGGATCAGTTGCGTCCTACTATCAGGCGGTTGCGGACAGCGAGAGCGGGTCACATGGAGTTGCGATTGCTCGTCTTCAGATGGCTGATAAGCAATCTGCCACTGCTCTGAGTTGGGCAAAGTCATTCCCCTCTACAGCTCCGGTGACCTCCAATTTAACAGCGGAGTCAGGACCCGCTCTGGTGGACCTCATCAAGCATAATCAAACAAACGTGCAGGCCCAGCTTGCCACTATGATCAAGGACAATGACTTCATCTATCACCAGCCGGTTCCAAATGAGGCTGGACTCTCAGCAGTTGCGAAGCTTCCTGCGGCCAAAGCCATTCCTGTCAGCGAATTGTATCAAGGGCAGGATATTCAGCGAATCATTGGGCCCGACATCTTCCAGAAGCTGGTGCCTATGTCTGTCACTGAAACTGCCAGTCTGTATGATGAAGAAAAGGCCAAATTAATTCGTGCCGAAACAGAAAAGGTCGAAACCGCCAATGGCGAGATGGCCGCTAGCCTGGACTATTTGAAGTTACCTGGGAGTCTCAATATCTTAAAGGGAGGCATGAACCAGGAAATGTCAGTAGACGAGGAGTTCCGCCGCTGGTGCTCAGAGCTTGCTGGTCACAAGCCATTTCACAGAGCATTTGACGATCTACAAGATCGCAAGGCTGAAGTGCTATCACAATTGGACCAGTGCTCCAAGCAGCTTGACCTGGAGGAAAGCGTATGTGAGAAGATGCGGTCCAAGTATGGGGCCGATTGGAGCCAGCAGCCCAGCGCTCGACTGAATACCACCCTCCGCGGGGATGTCCGCACATATCGGGATACGATCAATGAAGCCAGCGCCAGTGATTCGCAGCTTTCTTCCACTTTGCGTCAATACGAGACCGATTTCGATGAGATGCGGTCTGCGGGAGAAACAGATGAGGCCGATGTGCTCTTCCAGCGAGGCTTGATCAAGGCTGGTTCGAAACATAGCAAGGGCAAGAATGGTGTCACTAGTCCAGCAGAAGGTAGTCTCCTGGATGATGTGTATGAGGAAGGTGGTGCCTCTGTTGCTGAACAGATTGCCAAGGTGGAAGAAATTCTGAAGAAACTAAACCTCGTAAAGCGAGAGCGGTCCCAGGTCCTTAAGGACCTGAAAGATAAGGTGAGCATTCCAGCGTATCCATTCCCAACTATTTTCTGACTGTCTCGGCAGGTTCACACTGATGATATTTCGAACGTCCTCATCCTAAATAAGAAGTCGATTACTGGGCAGGAGAGCCAACTCTTCGATGCCGAGCTCGAAAAGTTCCGGCCGCATCAGAATCGACTTCTTCAGGCGAACCACAAGCAATCTTCTTTAATGAAGGAACTTACCAAGATTTACGGTGATCTTCTCCAGGACAAGCGAGTCCAAGGAGAGCAGTCGAAGTATGAGTCTATAACGCGGCAGCGTAACTCCGTGATGGCTCGATACAAGAAGGTGTACGAAGCTTACAATGGTCTTTCGTCGGGCATTGCTCAAGCACGAACCTTCTACAAGGAGATGACCGAAAACGTAGACAGCCTTCGCAAGAATGTCGAGACTTTCCTTAACAACCGCCGGTCAGAAGGCGCCCAGCTTCTAAGCCAGATCGAACGCGACAAGGCCGGCGGAGTCTCCGAGCAAGAAGAGCGCGAACGAGAGAAACTGCGCCAGCTGATGGAACGTCTATCCACGGAGCCCAAGACCTCATCAACTTCACCATCCGCAGCATCGGGACCTCCTTCCAATGTCAAATCACCCCCTCCACCTGTGCAAACCCCAGCCTATGGAACCGGACCCTCCCCAAAGATGTCCCCCCGCTACCCACCCACCCAACAGCACGGCGGGCCCCTCTCTCACTCGCCTGCACCCTACGGGCAATACATGACCAGCCAGGGAGCCTCTTACCAACCAGCCCAGCACTTCCAGCAAGGCGCAGCAGCCCCGCTATCCGAAGGCTACAACCCCATGGCGTACCCCTACCAGACCCCCGTGTCCCCACCCCCAAACCAGCAATTCTTCTCCCAAACCCCCGTCCCATACGGGGGCTACTCCAATTCCAGCACACCCGCCCCTCCCACTGCTGGCGCCCAGCCCTCGCACTACATGGCACCTCATGGCTACATCCCACCCCCGCCTCCTCCGCGTCCCCAGCAGACTTCTTACCCTTCCTCCTCTGGCAGTTCCTACCCGTCTGGTCCAGGTGGCTATGCACAGGCCAGACCATACGGCCACCACAAGGCTCCCTCGCAGTCCCAGCCACAGCCCGATACCGGAGGCGATCCATGGGCTGGTCTGAACGCCTGGAAATAAGTACAGTACTACCTTACTTTACTGCCAGGGCATGGTCCTCATTATCATGGATTAGATTGGATAGGACGGATCGGATCAATCAAAACGGACCAATGGGAGGAAGGCATATATCTCGGCGTTTGATCCCTTTAACTTTATCTTTTGTTATTCCGAGGACTTTCACTTGTTTACCTATTGACGTTCAATACCTTCGGTTCGGTCTGGGGGCTCTTGTGTCCTTTTTCTTCCGTATTGGATGTTTCTGTCTTTTTTTTGATTTTCTTCTTTCCTGTTAGAGGGAGATTTCATGCTGTTATGTACATGATGAATGAAATATATACTATTCAGTAGGTGTGAATATCAATTCTATGGGCTCTTTGATTTAACGTTTCGTTGCTGCAAGTCTCGGTCAGGTACCCATCTATGCAGTGATATTCCTGGCTTGATGTCATAGTTTGGATATTAATATTTATTGACTGTTATTCGTTTTTGGTCATAATGGCGATTTTTGGTTACTGTAAACTTGTGTTAGATGAAGATGATTGGCCGGGATATATTCTTGACGAACGGACTTCACCACTTTACCTACATTAAACAGGCAGGTAGTAAAAGGTACCCACAAGGAACAAGAGTAGAAGGGAAAATACTGAATCGCCAGAAAGATATAATAAAGATATAATATAAGCTATGGCAGTGTCTCAAACACGGGTTATATGATATGCAAAAGTGTACATAGTAAGAGGAGGGAACGAACCAACCAACAAAACACACCAAACGCCAATGGGTATCTTAGTATAAGAACAAGAAAGGGGAAGGGAAGGAAAGATAGATCGTCGCCTCAAGGGCAAACCGAAAGTATATCCAGTACACCATCAACCAGGATGGCGAAGCACCAGACAGCTAGTCCAAAAAATCAAGTCCCGACAAAAGCAAGACAAGATCCCAGCCTAACTCCCAACCCCGACAACAAGAATCAAACCGAAGTAAAGGACTGAATCCATCCTCATTCGAATGGTCATCCTCATCCGAACCGGAAAAAAGCCCGCTCTACGGCTGAAACCGCAACCGAAACTGCCTTCCCCTCCTCTCCTCACGCACAGTATACAAGAAACGCGCAATAGTCTCCTGCTCCGACAAACCAGCACTATTAAAGTGTCTACGAACAACCAGCGCAAACTGATCCTTGCTCACACGATCCTGACCGACAATGCGACGAAGCGAGTCAGCAGACTCGCCATTGCGGCCGTGCCGGTGGCTATGGCCGTGGTTGTGGGTATGGCTGTGATTGCGGGAAGAAGAGGAGGACGATTGAGCGCGGCGGGCAGCGATGGAAGTCGGCGAGCGGAGACCGATACCCTGTGAAAGGATGGTGCGCGAGTAGTCGCTTGCGAAGGCGCTTGGGGTTGGCAGCTTGTGGACGTGGCGGTATGAGTGGAGGATTTCGAGGGGGAGGTCGGACCAGGGGAGCTAAGATTGTAGTGTTAGATCACAGTCAAAGGTTTTTGGTTGTTGATTCTTGGTTTTGTGGGTTGTGGTTAAGGAGCGATTGAGACAGAGACGGAGGCGACATACCCTAGGCTGATCATCCACGATCTGATCGACCGGCGCGCTAGTCACAGAAGCCTTATCCTTGGCTGCTGCTGCCGGTCTACGGCTCTTAGGGGGATTCTTGTATTCTCTCGTGCCGCTGGAGGCTTCGGACCTCGAGTCGTCGACTATAGCCGTGGTTCGCTGGCGCGGGGGAGCCATTGCGTGCCGGAGCTCGAGGCTGGAAGGGTATTGGAAGAAGGGTTGTGGTTAATGGTTGGGAGAGTGGTGGGAGGGTTGGAAATGGGAGTGAATCATGTAGGGACTCGCTGTATAGTGTCAGATTGGGTGGATGGACTTGTTAGCTCTGACTTGACACTTGAGATTCTCGTTTCTCCAGGCGGCCGGGCATGGCAGAAACGTCATTTCCGCTTCCGAGGTTGTGCCTGAGGTTTGGGAGATATCGGTGTCTATGTTAGTGGGTTGGGTGTGGATTGACAGAAAGAGTACTGTGTTAGTAGGTCCATGTTTTGGTCTCTGTCTAGCGAGTTTCAATGTCTTTTGTCTCGTTGCGTGACTGCGTGAGGCTGATGCATCTTTACGTTCAGCCTCACTACTCCAACAGACAAACCGAGCAAATACATCAAACATAACAAACATGTCATAGATGCCAAACACAGCAAACCGGACAAGTCAGACAAACCAGCTGCTAATATCTCTTCCGTTTACCTGAGCGACTCCAACTCTGGCCATTCTCACCCGATAGCCAATTTATCTGATCTCCATGACTCGGGACTCCACATGGCTTCACCGCTACATGCGGAGTAAAGTACGCCAAAACGTTCCTCTTCTTTACCTAATAAATCCCGAGGGGTCAGGATGAGGGAAGTATCCCGAGGTACAAAGGCACACAAGCATTAGTAGCCTGCGACAAAGACGAACGTGCCTTGGTCTAGGGGATCACTTGCATAGACTAGAAAGGAACATCCGACCACACCACTTTCACCCCAGTCAGGCCACTTCCGAACCTCGGAGGAATCTCGGACTAAGGGATTTCTATACAAAGAAATTTTCGTACAAATCCATACAGCCAGGCCCATAGGAAAACGTGCCTCCAACATGGGGAAAACAACCCGAATACAGAGACCAAAGAGAAGCCGAACAGGACCACGACCAATCCGACTCTCGGCACGGTGATGCCGAGAGCCATTTCGCCGATACCACTCGGCGCGGCTCCGGACACGGCAACGCTGGAGGGGCAAGGGGGAAAGCGAAAAAAAAACTTGGATAGAAAAAGACGCAAAAACAAGCCCCCGGAAGACTCCCGCTCTTTCCTCTTCACCGAGACCCCCTTTTTTGACTCCTGTTACTCTGTACAGTACTTGCCCCGTGAAAACTCTTCGTTCCTTGAATTGCTATAGACGAGAATAGCGCCTAGCCTCCCCCTTAAAAGGCAAAAAGCCAAGACCCTCCCGAAATTTCCCCTCCATGCCACCTTCCTGACTCATCCTAAGCAAAAGCCCCCATCATGGATCCATAGTATCGACACTAAGCCCCGCAACCCGGTCAAGCTGCCTCTCGCAAGGAGGTGGGATAATGGTACAATCTGACTGTTCCGAGTTCACCCGATGCACCTCTTTCCTTACTCCAGCCCTATGAGCTGCTGCGAACAGAGAAGTGTGTATATCCATCTGTACCTGCAGGAGAATGGTCTAGATGTCAAGCTGTAGGTTGTGTCGTCATTTCACAGTCTTCAGTGTGCAGTACATGCACAAGTACATGGACACATAAATTACATATAGGCTAGCAATATAAGCGCGTATGGCATCCATTCTAGATATCTCTTATCACCATTCCCCAATCTGGAGAAACCATATGGGCGTATGACGCAATTTTCCCCATGCACAGTAAAATCTACATTACTGTCCAATATACAATACAGTGCAATCTACACTACTGTACAATCTACACTACGTGTACACTACATGGACAAGAAATGCGGGTGCATGGCGGCGCTACTACCTGTACTATCACGCAGGAATGGGCGCATTCCACCCGCTAGCCGTAGCCCCGACCTAGTACCTGAAGCTACTGTAAAGCCACAGCCACCGAACCCAAATCCCAACTCGAGTCCCCTCCTCCCCGGTGGTATGATAAGCGCATGTGCATGTGAGAAGAGGAAAGAGGAACTGACACCAACACTAGTACTGAACATGTGAAACGACCTCTCGCAAGCTATAATTTTAGCCCGTGGAGCTCTCCCGCTTAATGGCCTGTTTGGGAAGTTATAGGTTGCGGACTCCGGCATTTCCGTAGTCTCCTAGTGCCTTTGTGCCCGGTTTCTTTTACTGGCTTTTTTTACCCTTTTGTGAGGGGGAAGGAGGGGGAAAGGGGTGATCTGGGGACACGTGCTTGAGTCTGTTGATTCGGGTTGATTGTTCCCGTGAGTGCTGGCTTTGGCTTCTCTGAGCTTTTTGTTCCGGGGTTATTGGGACCGGGTGAATCGGGGGGAAAATGGATTATCCCCCTGAATTTACTGTCTTGAACTGAATGGATGAATGGATGGGTTTGTATTAATTCGAGATATAAGTTGACTTACATGTAAATGTACATTGTACTACAGCTGACCTGGTCTAGATTCAATCCCCCTGGTCACACTGATCTACGGTACCTGACTATCTACATGTGAGTGGAACATGTAGATCGAAAATGATTCCGTAGCACAGTACTCCGTAAATTGGAGAGTGCAGAGTATGGGGAACCAAAAACAGTAATAAATCACTCAAAGTGGGAACAAGTCAAAATTTTTTTTTTTTATCATGAAAGTTACGCTTCACCGAGAACTGGACACGTATCTCCTCCTCCTTCCCCCCTTCTACACAGTATCACAGACCACAGATCACCATACCATAATCAAGTGAACACCTGGTCTATAGTCCCTATCCCCCCCAGAATATCACATGTCTCCTCAAGATAGGATGAATTCTCGCCGAACCAAAAGTCCAAATCCCACCAATAGCCTCAGACTCCGGAATGACGGCCCCGCATCCATCAATGATATCAGTGTGAGACAATCCCAAGCCATTATTGGCGCAAGATTGTTCCAGAAGCTGTGGAGTGCGGATCTCTCTTGGCAGGGCGTGGATATAGTTAAAAGGTGAGTGGTGATACGGATTTATCCCGGGCCGGTATATCTTAGGTAATCACATACGAGAGCGAGCACTGGAGAAAGTTGGGGTTGCACTTTACACATTCCCTGCGAAACATTTAACGTAAACGTAAACGTAAATCTACACCTTCACCCCTCCTATCTCCCACCCTGCTTTTTTTCACTCCGTACTCCGTACTGGATAGAGTAACTGGACCCGAACAAATTCCCATTCCGAAGGGAATTGGCGCCTACTTTACCCTAATCCCCTACCCCGGATTTCTCTTCCCCCCCCGCATCGAGGCACGCCAAGCTTGACTAGATGTCACCTTTACGCCATGATCATACTGTACCAACCTAGGGAAGGAGAAGGATAATGTCAATGTTACGTAGACGAAAGTGTATCTCAAATCATACTGAAGGGGTTATCTTTTGGATTTATCCTGGTTGCCTAGTGGCGCCCTGTTGGAGCACGTTTCACTTCCTTTTTCCTATTCTTGATCGGGGCGCAGGGCAATTGGAAACGGAGCGAGAATTGGCCGATCCTTTTCTTAATCTTTCGATGTCTTTCTATTTGAGGCGCTGAGCACGTCATGACACTTAACGAATCGCAAGGGGCAACACCGCACAGTATGTGAAGAGATAACGTTATACCCTTGATCTGGGGTGCGGGGATTATCGTCAGGCCAGCGGCTCCGGACTGATAACAGAGTCCGGGGTCTCCATTTTCTTCCCTTTTATTCATTTTTACGTGTTATACTACTTCCCTTTTCGTATCTTTGCCTTAATTACGGGCCTCCCCGGCCTCTTTGTCAAGATCGACAGCCTGCATACCGGAGCATGATCAACAACCCCATTTCCAAGAAGTGGAATGTAAAGCGGACCGCGATACGCGGAGCCAAGACCTAGCG
The DNA here is from genome assembly GCF_028828765.1 of Penicillium canescens. Classification (NCBI taxonomy): domain Eukaryota; kingdom Fungi; phylum Ascomycota; class Eurotiomycetes; order Eurotiales; family Aspergillaceae; genus Penicillium; species Penicillium canescens. The sequence goes on along the minus strand of NW_026703963.1, from coordinate 577,627 downwards.
GTTTATCTGAAAATTCTGCAGTGCTGCATATGGCATACTTCCCCGGATGGCGTGACGGAGGATCCAGCGATATCGGGATTGATCTGGAGATAGCGATCATGACGATCAAGGTCAGCGATACGCTCTGCAGATCGGGGATTGCGGGGTAGACGACGCCAGTGTGTGAAGGAAGCGTTAACGTAAAGATCGCCACTGTCGGGTATATCGGCCGGCAATCGCCCAGAAAATGGGCTTCTTTTATGGGAACAATAGCCCGGTGTACCCCCGCGTCCTAGGGGCGATAGTATGGTGGTATACTCCGTAGTGGGGTGAGGATCTTCAAGGGAAAGTAGGACGAGCATTCCCGGTGAAATGTATGACGGAAGTTGAATTCCGATTTGATAGTTTTCAGCTCTATCATGTCAGCAGAGACGTGAACTCGTCACCTGAAACTGAAACACAGTGGTTTCATGCCTACATATACATATATGCCAATAACATCGCCAAAGTACAATGTATCGGCAAAAAGCGGGTAATTGGTACCTGCTTCCTAGAGATTTCCGAATCCGGAGGTTCCCCAATTGCGCCATTCCCCGTGGAGAGATGGCTATATCCGTACAGTAGCACACAGTAGTATGTATATAACCCAATTTAGAGCCCGGGATTCGTGCATTTCCTAGGGATATATTCCACTTTTATCAGCCGGCCCGACATGGCATGTTTTTTTGGGTCTGTTACCCACCTAGACCGGGGCTCCGGTTGCTGACTGGCTTCGTTCCCATTTCATGCTTATGATCTGCCACTAAGAGGGCCCCTGTATGCAGGATCAAGGATCAAGCGATGTGGCCAGTTCGAACTTATCATACAGTACCCCGTAGCTGAATACTCCGTACTAAATATTGAATATTGAATATGGAATTAACCCATATACCCTTTTATACGAGATAAGGTCATCCCACGCCTTTCCCCATTCCCCATGCCCCCCATTCCCCTTGTTATCGTCCAACCATAAACCCCGGCCCCAGCACATGGGGAAGTCATCTTCCCTTGCCGAGTGGGCGTATCTTTCTTTATCCCGTTATCCCGATGGCGCGACACCCTTGGCCTTGGCCCCTAGGGACCCCCTGGGGTCCCCACCCCGGATGATCACTAGACGGGGGACCTCCGTGCCTCGGAAGAACTTGTGCTGTCTATGTTACGGAAATAGGACAATGGAACGACAGAGGACAGGCTCGTGGGGATCTCGATTCAGAAAAAGGAAAGAAAACGGGCCCCAGACCCCATACTCCGTCCATATCACATCTCCATACCGCTTCACATCTGGACCAGGAATCCCTCGAGATACGCGAATTTGCGGCTGTGTGGCTGCAGGGCCATCAATAATTGGACGATCCGCGCCTATCAGCGTTCATCAGCTTTTATCTATCTACTTTGGTAGGGGATCCAGGTTATATATCATATATTATTACTATTATTATTATCCGGGTTCATCTCGGGTGATTTACTATTAAATACGGGGTAAATGGAATCATAGACATCATCGATGATCCCGTAATATACATCGGTCTGGATTTGATCATACAATAAGGGAACCCGCGATAGCCGGATGTAGGGACACGCACTCACGCCACACGGTTCTTCAGATCAACTCCACATTCCTTACGTAGTGTCTTTTAATTTAATCCTATTTTATTTAATTTTTATCCTCCCCTCCTGTTTCGGGAGCCATATTAACACATATTGAATATATTAAATATTGAGAGTGTGAAGCTAAGGGAAGGTAGAGTAGAATAGAAATCAGTGTATAAATGGCAGTGTATACTGTGGATGACGGTGACTCCGGGAAAGATGATCTACCGATTGGGTTTTTTTTTTTTTTTCTTTTCTTTTCTTTTTTTACGTTCTTTTTCCATTTTCATTTTCGAATTCTGAATTTCCCCTAATTTTTCCCGATTTTATTCTTTTTCTTTTTCCCAATTTGCCCCAGTCTTCCCCCACACTCCTTTTGGGGTTTTCTCTAAATTTTTCACTCCCTTCCGATTTCACCCTTGGCTTTATATCATCTGCTCCCCAGATCGTCATCTCCGGATTCTTCTCTCCCTTCACTTTTCGCCCACCTTCACCCCTTCAGCTTCAACTTCATCTTCATCTACCTCCGGGATCTGTCCCTCTCCATGCCACCACCGGCCAATTTAGGATTTTCCAATCTTCTCAACCCGGACGCTTCGTCAGACTCAACTCCCTCGACTCCCGGTGACTCAAACTCGTCAATGGCTTCCTCTGTAAGCCTTCTGCCGCCTCTCATGAAGGGTGCTCGTCCCGCGACCGAGGAGGTCCGCCAGGATCTGCCCCGGCCGTACAAGTGCCCTCTTTGCGACCGTGCTTTCCACCGCCTGGAGCATCAGACAAGACACATCCGGACGCACACCGGCGAGAAGCCCCACGCCTGCCAGTTCCCCGGCTGCACAAAGCGCTTCAGTCGCTCTGATGAACTCACCCGTCACTCGCGTATCCACAACAACCCCAACTCGCGCCGCAGTAACAAGGCCCAGCACTTGGCTGCAGCTGCTGCGGCTGCTGCAAACCAGGATGCAGGTATGGTCAACGCCGCCAACATGATGCCTCCACCCAGCAAGCCCATCACTCGCTCCGCGCCCGTGTCGCAGGTGGGATCCCCCGACGTCTCGCCGCCTCACTCGTTCTCCAACTACGCCAACCACATGCGCTCAAATCTGGGACCCTACTCGCGCAACACCGAGCGTGCCTCGTCCGGCATGGATATTAACCTTCTGGCCACGGCAGCCTCGCAGGTCGAGCGTGACGACCACATGGGATTCCATGGCTCGCGCGGCCACCAAATGTTCGGCTCTCGTCATGGCACTGGCCGCGGCCTTCCCTCGCTCTCTGCCTACGCCATCTCCCAGAACATGACTCGGTCGCATTCCAACGATGATGACGATGGATATGGCCACCGTGTGAAGCGTTCTCGTCCCAACTCGCCTAACTCCACTGCTCCCTCTTCTCCTACTTTCTCTCACGACTCTCTTTCCCCCACTCCTGACCACACTCCCTTGGCAACCCCTGCACACTCGCCCCGTCTTCGCCCTCTCGGTGCCAGCGAGCTGCACTTGCCTTCGATCCGCCATTTGTCTCTCCAGCACACACCCGCTCTCGCGCCCATGGAACCCCAAGCCGAGGGCCCCAATTACTACAGCCCCAGCCAAGGACACATGGGCTCGACCATTGCAGACATCATGTCAAAACCTGACGGCACACAGCGCAAGCTACCCGTCCCCCAGGTACCCAAGGTCGCAGTGCAGGACATGTTGAATCCCACAGCCGGTTTCTCCTCCGTGAACTCCTCCGGCAATAACTCCGTGGCGGGCGGCGACCTGGCAGACCGATTCTAATCTCTTCTCTGCTCTGCACCCCTTTTATGCCTTTTGTTATGCGCGCTACGAAACGATATAGACTTGTGCATTTTTTACTCTGGCTTGCGGGCATCAAACGGTGTCGGATGGTTTTGCTTTCTTGATTTTCTTAACTGAGGCGTCTCTCCAAATAGACCTGGGATCTTTCTTCCGTTTCTTTTTCTGCTTTTACTTTTGCTTCTGCTACTTTCTGGTTGCTTCCTCCTCTCTGGGGCTTTTCTTTTCAAGTTCAAAATTACTGGATGGGTCAGAAGACCTTTTTGTCATTCTCCTCTCTCGAGACCTGTGGTCTCTCTACTCCCTTCTCAACACCTGTTGCTTCTTTTACTTCTACTTAATACTCGCCATATGGTTGAGAAAAATGAAATCTTCACAATACTCTACTTTCTACTGTAGTCTCTCTATCTTGCCGTAGCTCTTATCACAATTTTCATGTGATATCCAGGATCCCACATTGGACGTCCACATGCCGAATCTCCCATCAACTCATCCTAGGCTACAATGGCATTATACATACATTGAACCCGGGAACGGAATACGGAATACGGAATTCCAAACTCCACCTAACTCTAAACATCGCTATCACCCCTCCAGATCGGGACTAAAGGTACCTTCACATGCATCTAATATCACGTTCTAGTTTCGATCAGCGTAGTCTAGAACCATGGTCCCTCTAGCTCTAGCTCAGCTCACAGCTCATATCATATTCACATGCCTATCTCCCTGACATATGATATGCACAAGCTGCACCTGAAGAATCCATACATGATGGAGATGGTGATATACATGTGCATGTGCTTGTTTCAGCTTATGTGTTCATAGTGGGGTTTTTCTGTTTTTGTTGGGGTTTAAAGTACTACCTTGCTACCTAGTAACTTAAGGTTAGGTTCAATGCGTACTCTGTAGACAGGACTTTCATCTCCACTGGACGATATTGCCTGTGGTGCTCAAGTACTCCAGAGATGCCTATTCGACTCGTGTTCGGGTTCTTCTCGTATCTTGTTGATTCTAGATGTCTTTATACTGTAGATGGTTTCTTACTACATTGTTTGTATCTTGCTGGGGTATATTGCATGCTGTAGACTGGGCGTACAAGGGCATGTAAATGTACCCCGTAATGTGAGTGTCGTCCCACTCGTTTCAGAATCAAGTTAAGCGTTCGTCCAAATGTGGGACTGGACAATCAACTCCCGCTGAGAATGCAAAAAAAGAACCAAAAGTACTGCAGACTCAACCATATGATTCATAGTGTAAGTTTCCTGCAGCCTGGCGGGGACCCGAACGTGCGACTACGCAGGTCTGTGCATCGTATCTCGAACCTTGAAGAATAGAAAATAAGAATGGACAAGACTGAAGACTACTGTATATAACCAGAGTAGCAACATCAAATCCCGACCATAACTACATCACACCATAACACTACGATAAACGACCTCATACACCCACTTAGCCCCAAACACCCCCGCCCAATAAGTTTAGCTTAGCGCGACCAACACCCAACACTGTAACTTAACTAAACACTTTGGAAAATTCTATCGAAAACCCCACCAATCCCACTATGGATGCCTCCCGATTTCCTACATGTACATGTAGTGCCTGAGAGAGAAACAGTAAAGAAGAGAGGTTATTCTTGGCAGAGGGTACCTACAGTTGTCCCCTCGTACCCACATTGTATGCCGCAGAACGGTCGGGCGACGCCGGCTTCTTGCCTAGTAGATGTCATGCATGCTGACACTTTCTTCGGAGAAAAAAAGTTGCAGATCTGAGTACCGGACTGTCATCTCCAGGGCTGCATCGATTTCAGAGACAGGGCGAGAGAGGTGCTTGGTGATATCGTCGGGTGTATATGTATGTTTTTTGCTCTGGGTCAGTATGTTCATGTTCACAATCATACTCACGGACTTGATCTCTTCTTGAGCATGATGTTGATCATGAATACCATGATCTCCCCCTCCCTACACATACTATGTAAGCCCAGGCCCGACCTCTGACGCGATCACAGCGACGTGACTCGGTGATTCCCCGCGCGGCAAAGAGCCCCGACCCCATCTCTCGATTTCGCTTTTGGCTTTGGATTTGGATTTGTTCGGGTTTGCGCTTGCTCTTTCTTCTTCACCGCGGAGCATGTCGGAGCGCGCGCCTGAATGCCCGCATGCCGCTCGAAGACCCGACGCTGATCTGCGCTCTTTTTCTACTTCCGCTGCTTCGGATAGACACCGATCCCGTCGCTCTGGCTCGCTGAGACAAACTATGAGTGAAAGTAGGGATCCTGATAAGCGCCAGGCGGGCGTTGTGTTGCTTTCTTCTTCGCCTTTGCCTGTACCTGGGTTGTCTAGTGGTTCGCCTTCGCCGTCGATTTCGTCGGTTGATACTGCTGGTTCTGGGGTAGGGTTTGGTGGACATGGACATGGACATGATGATGGCGATGGCGATGAAGATCGCGACGAAGACTTTTATATCCTCGAGGACGATGGTAGGGCGCCGTTGATCACCACTGCTGCCAGTGGCGCAGAGCCGTCTGCGCCGTCGCGCGTTTCCTTGTCATCGTGGGGGACGGCCGCATCGTCGGTATTATCAGCGTCGCCGTCCCTGTCTGCGCCTAGTATTGAGCAGCGCACGTATGTCTGTCTTTTCCATATGCTGGACTGCCATGAGTCCTTCGACGACGACGCACAGTGGAGAACCCATGTCTGCAGTCACTTCCGGTCACACCCCACGCCACACACGGCGAGATGTCCACTCTGCCCGAGTACGAAGTTCGTCGATGGGATCGCGGAGCCTATATCATCGCCCGTTCTGGAAGACGGCGAGTCTCTCCGCAGCGAGAATATCGTTATGGCAAGTCATGGACCTGGAGCTAGACCTGGTCAACCCTCAGCTTGGGATCGAATGCTTGACCATGTTGCTGCTGAGCATTACCGGCTTGGCCAGACATTAGCGGGGAGCCGACCGGATTTCGAGTTAATGCGGTATCTGTACGGGCTGCGGATTATCACTGATGCGCAGTTCAAGGCTATGCAGTTGCCGCCGGCACCGTCAAGTCCGGCTTATCATCGCTCGCAGGATGGGGTTAGGGCGAGTATTGGGTCGGCTGATGAGCCTTATTGTGCGCCTTATAGTAAAAGGAGGGAACAGAGGATGCGTGGGCAGTCGAGGGGTGTTGTTGTGTAAATTTGTTTGATGCTGTTATGTTCTGAATATTCCCCCTTTTTGTATAGCATGTACTTTTGCCAGTTTGCGACACGTCAGATGTGTAGTATGAATTCAATAATGTTTTAAGTGACTCTTATATAGATGGTGAGCAAACAAGACAAACTCACCGCCCTTGATGACGGCCCTTTGCGACTTCGATTCTTGCCTCGCGACTGTCTACAGAATGAGAACAGCTTGATTCAATCTCTGATTTTATTCCTCCCTTCCCCTTCCTCCCTTCCCCTTCCTCCCTCTCTCTTTTTTTATCCCGCTCCGCCAACCTCTGCCCCTCCTCCCAGATTCGGATTCGATTTCTTCCCCGCCAACCCACCTCAAATCCCCAGACATGGAGCGGCTATCTCTAAACGAAAGCCCTGCCAATGCGCAGCGCAATCCTCAGCAGCAACAGCAACAATTCTCTCAGCAAAATGCTCTCGGCCCCGCTAGCTCCCAGGAACGTGGTGGCCCACCCCAATTACCGCCTCAGATGTTCACGACCGCCGCACAACTGCTCGACCTAACAGATAGTATGTCGATCTACGCGAATGCCCGGGACTTAGCTTGGACCAAGGAATCGGGCTGACAGCTTCACCTCCCCACAGAGAAACTCGTCCTCATCCTCCGCGACGGGCGGAAACTTATCGGCGTTTTGCGAAGCTGGGACCAGTTCGGTATGACAGTCGCACAACTTCCAGTTTTGGATCATTGTCTCACGTATAATCTTTGGCAGCGAACCTTGTTTTCCAGGAAACGATTGAGCGCATCTACGCGGGCGGTCTTTACGCCGATGTGAACCGGGGGATTTTCATCGTCCGTGGAGAGAACGTGCTCCTCCTAGGCGAAGTGGTATGTCCGGATGGAAAAGCCCTTACCTTGATTTGATTCTCCCTTCTGGACCGAGTACTGATAAGCGATCCCCATCCCACAGGACCTCGACCGCGAAGACGACATCCCTCCCACCCTGACCAAGGCAACATTCGAAGAAGTCTTCGAAATCAAGAAGAAGGAAGACGAGAAGAGGAACACGGGCGATAAGAAACGGTACAAGGAGCTACAAGCACTCGGCTTCGAGCCTGAGCATAGTGGCGAGATTCTGTTCTAATGATTTCCCGTTCGATCCCTTTTTCTTTGCACATCTGTGTCTGTAGACCGTCTTCTCGGTTATGCTACCAGCTCGCATGCTCTACCAACTATGCGGAACGGAGGAGACTGCAACTGCGTTTGCATCGGTAGGGCATCAGATACGAAGTCCTCCTCTGCTACTGCACAGTATATGATTCACTGTGCGACGGCGCCGTGATGGATTCTGATTCTGATTCTGATTCTTACTTTGGATTAGCATCGGCTCTGGAGTTTTGGGTGGAATCTCAACTACGGTGATGCGGGCTCAGACTGCTGGCGATGCGATGTATAACATCTATGGATGGACGATAGGCGTGATTTGGTGTTTTTGCCGTCGCGTCTATACCTAAACCTGGGTAATCATCGTATTTACTTTTTCGTCTTTGCATCTCTTGCACTTCTTATGGCTCTACATTGGGATACACTGCCGAGCTGCCTTATCCCGGGTTTGCTTGGGTTCATGAATTTCTGATTAACATGTTTGATATTTTTTTTTCTATGATAAACCTGTTGCGAATGAGGAAATGAAAATTTGACGCTGTATTTGCTTGTACTATTTCTGTAGATGGAGGGTATGGTGGTATATGCTTGCATTTAGGGACTATTATTTCCCTTGTACGAAGATTCATACCTCAGCGTGTGGCTAGTACCCGGTCTTGATACATTAATCCTAGGGTTCTTGTTTGAACTAGCTTCGATCTAGAGAACAGTTGCCCAAAATACAGCTATTTGCCTATATGTACTTGATCTCTCTTCGTCTAAACTCGAAAGTCACACACATCGCAGGCCAGCGCCACGGCACTGTAATGAAACAACCCGGAGATGCTGTCTGGCAACATGCCCATTCTGAAAGTCCGGAGCATATACGCCATGACGATGGTAATCTCGGCAAATGCTAAACTGTATAAGGATTGTCAGTACTTCTTCATTCTGTGGCATAAGGTCGTTGGAAGGGATGCTGAACAGAACATACTGCTGACCAATGCACATTCTGGCTCCTTTGAAAAATGCAGAGATATTGGTCAAGGGACTCAGAGCCATTACATTGGTGACCGTCTGTATGGATGCAACAAAGAACCTTGCACATCGCCCAAGGACGCCAGGAGGTGATAAGATGCTGCGTAACAACATAGATGCAGTTATTTACCAAACCAAAGAGCTATCATATGTAACTTAATAGGTTAAGTTAACGTGGTAGGTTAGGTCGGAATCAGTAAGGGTGTTAATTTAGCCGTTACTGTCTTTCTTATTCCTCAAGCGCCGAAATACGCGTCGACTGGGAGTTTGTCATTTCATATGTGCCACTACTAGATTCTTGATAATCATATTCGAATAGACCAAGTTGAGGTCGAGTTAGAGCTCCGCAACCCTAACCGTATCGATAAGCACTTATCAGCCCATCGACATCACCTCCCCGACCCAATCTGATGTCCAATTCCTCAGCCATGTCAGTCCTGAAAGCCGCCACTGCGCCAATTTACTTTGGCTCATTTATCGTCACGCCACAGGTGTGTCACCCCGGACCCCGAGATTCCAACCACACCTCCCACTTCCGCAAACCAGGCACAGCCAACCGAACACAACACCTGGACTAACACCCTCCACAGGTCTTCCTCCAAACACCCCTCACTTTCGCCCTAGTAAACCTCAAACCAATCCTCCCAGGCCACGTCCTCGTCTCCCCACGACGCGTCGTCCCCCGCTTTGCAGACCTAACACCCGCCGAAACAAGCGATCTCTTCGTCACAGTGCGCCGAGTCGGCCGCATGGTCGAGCGCGTATATGGAGCCTCGAGTTTAAATATCGCCGTGCAGGACGGCGTGCATGCTGGCCAGAGTGTACCACATGTACATGCACACGTCATTCCTCGCAAAGCGGCGGATTTGGATCATTTCGGTGGTACAGATGCGGTGTATGATTTGCTTGATGGGGAGGAAGGGGATTTGGGGAAGATATATAGAGATGCTGAGGCTGGGACTCTCGCTGATGGGATGGTGAAGACTTATGAGGCGGCGGCTTCGAGGCCTAGGAGGAGGTCTGGATTCCATGCTGTTGATAACGAGGGGCGGATGCCTAGGAGTGAGGAGGAGATGAGGGTTGAGGCTGAGATGTTGGCTAGGGAGATGGAGACTGAGCCTATTGATTGATGGAGATGGGGTTGGGATTGGGCTTTTTTTTTCGCTTGGTTTCATGATTGCACTTATCTACTAGATACTAGACGACCCGCGGACTACAGTATTCATGGCTCCATATCTATGACTCGCAATTTTCCTTTTGCCTTTTCTATGCGCACACCATTCGAGACCAATCATTGTAATTCTCGTCAGGATGTCAATAAGGTCTATATTTGACTCTTCCTCCTCGATCATTAGAGGGTAAATGAAGTACCGGTCTTCACCCGTGTCACTAGAAAAGAACCTAGAATTGAACCAGCCCAGTGAAGCAATGGGAAATGTCATTAATGGAAGAGGGCGACTGAAGTTGACAACAAAGCTTCCATAGGCCGATTTGTCTTTTAGAAAAGCATCAAGTGGCCAGGTAAGACTTAACACTGTTTGAGGATCGGTGCCTGCAAATCCAAAGGGTCCGACTTGGAAAGGATTGCGTTAAGCTCCAAGTAGCCTGTAACCAATAGTGGTACGGTCATTGGAAGAATGTACTATACCAGAGTAGAAAACAGGTCCCATCCTCATTCTTATGTGTATTTTCTGATATTGCGAGGCTAGATTATATAGACAATCTTTGATATATAATTGATCCAGGAAGTCTCCATACATCAATAAGTCGATATCACTTAACCGCACAACTACCAAAAGCATCCCTTCCAGCCTCAGCCTCCGACAAAGCATACTGATGCACCTGCGCCCACAGCTGCTCGTTTCTGAAGATCATAGTATCAACCCGCTCCAAGATATCCGGATATTCAGCAAGAATCGTCTTTGCTTCCGGTGAACACTTGCGCTCAAACGCCTTTGCGATACAGGCTTTTAATTGATTGTTGACTGCTGGACCCAGAGTCTCCTATAGTAGGTTAGTCAGTCAGATAAAAAGAAAGGCGTCTGCTAACTTGGAGATCGGCGCCGAGGTCGACGCTTGGGGTCCACCACTGCTCGCTGGCTTTGAAGTCGGCTTTTGGGTTCTGTTGTTGGAGATTAGAAATGTGCTGAGCCATGTAGGCTTGTCGTTCTTCGCGAGTTGTCATGTTTTGGGGGTTTTTCGCTAATGAGACTGACTTTCGGACTAGCAGATGGAAATGGGAGGATGGAAATGGGACTTACTATGGTAGTATGGCAAGTGTATGACTATGTATATAAGTACTTAAGCCTGCGGGGGCTCACATGATGTCAGATTTTGGCTATTGTTCTAACTTCTTTGATATCTTAGCTGCAGGGTTGATCCTGCGTCGTGGCGGATCATTTTAGACACTCTTATAGGCCACATCCCTATGCACCAATTGTGTTACCGAGACATGATACGGTAAATCCCGCGGTCTAATACGCGTAACTCCGTCAAGGCAGGTCAAGATATACTTCCTTTAGCTGAGCGTAATCCAGCGATCCCAAGCCTGTGACAGCGTCCCATGGAGCCGTAGCAGGGAATGCCTCATCTACACCACATCCTTCACGTCACTCCCGTCGTAACATCGCGCATGATCTTCTTGCGATGGGCATACAACACAGGATTTATAAATCCAACTGTGCTCTTCCCAGCCCGCAGTCTTGCCTCGTTGATTTTGGCTATCATAGACGCGATCAATGGCACTACTGTCGACATCCCTTTCACAGACCGGTACCCGCCATCTAGTTGAACCAAGTAGTTGGTTGCCACAGCCGACAAGTCCGGATATCCTCTACCATGCGGATTGAAATAACCGACCTCGGCTAATTTGGCTACTCCCTCAGCCTCACTCAGGTACGCCCGTGTCATATTACCCTGGTATCACGGCGCTGGGAACAGTCTGCTAAAGCCACCACCGGAGTTGGTAATATTCTCATTCATAGCTGTTTCAGGGGGAAAAGGTGTGCCCTGGCTCCAAGTGCTGTTGTCTGTGTTTTGCAGCTGTGTGCCGCCCACAGTCGTCACCCACGGACATGACGCCGGGAAGACAGAGGAGAAATGCCCCTCTTCTACTGTAGCGTTGCCTGTCGCTGGGTCAATGCAGTAGCCTAGCTGGTCTGCTGGGCCTCGGTCACCGGAGCCTGTCACTACTGTCACGCCCTGCTGTCCCAGCTTGAGGAACTCGAGACATTGTCGATGGATGTACTTATCCGAGAACGAGGCCTCGTTCCATGCGTACGCAATGGCAATGACACGCAGTGGCTGGTATATACCGCAACCGGACGAGTTATATCCGCCCGGTTGGAGATCTGGGTAGATGGGATCGAACTGCGGATCCAGTGCCGTGTTGTAATAGTGCTCGTCACAAGCACCGAGCATTGTATTCAAATTCCCCATGAGGAACTTGTCGCCGACTTGGATGTTGGTGACGGGCACTTGAGCGGCCAGAGCCATCGAATACTGGTAGTCTAGGTTGGGCTCGAGATTGAAGCTGGCAATCCTTTACTCTTCCTGCCGGTAGCCTCCATTGATGGGAATGATTTTAGGCCGGTGGCCAACAAGGTCGGGGGCAAAATCTGCGAAGAACCGGTCCCTGTCATCCGCTAGCCATGTCGACCACGCAGGCGTGAAGACGCCTAAGGAGATGTTGGGATGGGCTGGTTGAGCATCGTCTTCGTCTATGTTGTATAGTGCTCGGAGGCATTGTGGAGTCATGTACTTGAAGCAGTCGACTTTACGGGTTGTTGCCCTGGTGTTAAGCCCATCTTTGAACCGCACGCTGGAGGAAGTAGGAGCAGAATTCCCCGGCTCACGACCAGGCGCAGGCAGCACAAAATCAACATATTTTGCGAGGCCGTGCGGTAATGAGTATACTTTAGAAGCCGTCTGATTGGCACTTCCAGACGAATACCGACGGAACTTGGCTCCCGGCAGAGATTCGGCGTTGCTGACAGTAACATCAAAAGAGAGGTAGGCGCGGTCTGGCGAAAGACGCAGCTTAGACCGCGGCACGCCAGAGCTAGTGAGCCGTTTTGCGAGCTCGCGAATTCCTTCTTTGGGCAGTGCAAAGAGCTCGGAGACTTGTTTGGAGCTCCATTGTTGGCCGAAGCTTGCGGAATTGGGGCCGGATATGTTTTCAATGGCTTGGGCCGCTTTCTCCGAGCTATCTTCGTCGAGGGAAAGGGCTATATCTATGCGAATAGTTTCGTTTACGGGGACACTTGCGCTTCTTTTCCAGTGCGATCCTGAGGATGTAATTGCAGGGTGTAACGCAACGTGGACTTTCATCTTGCCAAAGGGAATGTGCCTCATAAAAATGAAAACTGTTTAGGGCTTGTCAATTGGATTCTAGATGAGATGTTTTAATATGGCCTATCAGCCAACGCTAGCATGCATATCCAACGAAGTTCACGTGGGCATTTGCTCGCAAGCTGTATTGACCTATATCTAGACATAGAAAGGTTTCTCCGAGATCCAGTTGTATAGCCCTAGTCTCGCAGGATCAACTCCACAGCAATTCCTATACCCCATACCCCACACCGGGGTATTTTCCGTCTTACAAGCCCCCAATAAGCTAATCATCTCCAAATTTCCGCATCGCCGGATCGTTGACAGAGAAGATCCGCCCTTGCCGCTAATTTTAAGTCAAACAGCCACAGATATCTCAATGGCCAGGGCAAGGATAATACATGGCCCCTATACTTGGCGCATGGGCTGGCCGTGGGAGATGTAATTAGACAGAAGTAAGTGCATCCTGTTCATGAAACCATTGGAGGGATGGCATTGAAGAATCCAAGAAGGATGCTGCGATGTAACATTGGCGACGAGACGGATATAGGACCAAACTCTGTGAATGGTCTGCCTATGCATGTGCGCGCAGTATATGCTGGCGTTGGCATGGGCTTCATTCTTGCAAAAGTCGGATGAAACTCCGGCCATCGTGAGGTCCCTGTGATAGAAGTCGCAGTATCGTACATTGGGTCGTGAGGGGTGCAGCCAGAGTAGCATTTGCGAGATGCTCAGGTCCGAGTCGTATAGAGAGCAAAATGTATAAAAGGAGGATGCTTCTCCAGCAAAAAGCATCACCAATCGCATCATTCACGCTTCTCTTTCTAATTTCCATTTGAACAATACCTACCACATTTCGCTTCACCAGTATCATTCTCGCGACCCTCGTCGGCGTGATCGCTGCCTCGCCCATTGCCAGGTCATCTGCTATCGTAGCTGTTGAGAAACGTGTAAGTACATACCCGACCCTCGACCCTGATATATCAAGGCAAGATCACAGCTAACAATATCCAGGGCGTCTTGATTGTATGTAATCTCTTGACTTTGGACATAGCATATCTAACCAGAAATAGTAAGTCTGCATGGCTGGCTGTGCCGCAGCCTGCGCTGTCTCGCTCCCCGTCTGCGCTGCCTGCCTGGTTGGGTGTCTGGGAACAGCTGATGATGGCGGCGAGGTTGACCTCGGTAGTGCGACCACGGAGGCTTCTTAGTTGGGAAGATACTCTGAGATAAGTGGACTCTCATGAACTGAAGTATAGCTGATATGATCTGGAGACAATGGATATCTGATTCCTAGAGCCTTTTTTTATAGACCCTTCATAACCCTAGTCTAGGCGCGCCGAGAAGATATCAGTAGATGAGTAGGGGTTCCTGTAAGCTATTGACAATATAAGATGGGTTATGGTTATGTGGAATGTGTCATATAGATTGGCGAATAGGCAGGCAGGTATCAGGCAGCCCCAGAGTGTCAGGCCGCAACGCATCAATTTCTGATCTGTGCGCGATGAATCATATTTCTTTATTTTTTTTCCCCTTGTCTCTTGGAGGTCCCTGCAAGGTCCTTTTGCTTCAAAATACTTGAAGCCTTGCAGCATCAACGGCTGCAGGCAACTCTTTTTTTTTTTTATGTTTTTGGCCTAGGAAAAATTAGAGAGGAAAGAAAAAAAAAATTCATATACCTAAGAAAAAAAGTCGATCTTGACCGACATCTCTCCCTTTCCGCCATTTTATCAGGGCACTCCCAGCCTCCTTATTGCAATCGTTGTGCGACACGTTTGGGACCCCGAACACCGAGGTACTTGAGAAGGGAACTTGGCTTGGGAACCTGTGGGACGAGAGCTCCATCTTGACGTCTCACGCACTTCTTATGGACGGAGATTCGGCCAGGTTCGAGTCGTTTGGAAGCGACTAGCCGTATGGCCATCTCCATGGCCGACTGTCCTGTGGAAGAAAAAGGCCCAAAGCAGAGCATGTGGCATAAACTGGGCCTGCGGAAATGGCTGGGTCGCGACGATCGAGAGTCAGGGGAGGACGCCCCCCGCCGTGCCTCTGCCGACAACCCACGCGCCAAACAAGATAAACAGGAGAAACAGGATAACATCACACGTCGGATCTCACGGAAGGTCGGCGTTGGGCTGCCACGCACAACAACCTTCAAACGACAGAGTTCCGAGCAACGCGATCGCCTCGCTCCCCTCGACCCCGAACCACAACACCGCCGGGCCCTTTCCGCCGACCGCGATCTCCTGACTTCACAGCGATCAAGGTCTCCCCAGCCGTGGGCCCCAGACTTTCCGCGCCCGAGGTTCAGTGGATCGGGCCGCCTACAACCACGGTCGAGTCACTTGAATCGGAACCCGAACCTAATGCCCAGGTCCCCGACTGGGACCCCTATCCAGATATGGACGTGGAATCCGAATCAGAGGAGGAGAAACTACCGGAGGAAACACTCGAGTTGGAATTGGAACAACGATGGATTTTGAACCTGAGCATGCACTTCCGGGACCGGTCAGAGCGAGAGAAGTTCTTCGTGACGTACGCGGAGGCCCCGAACCGATGGCGACGAGTTACGATTTCATGCGACTACCGAGACGCGCCACCCGACTCGCTGGAAGGAGATCTGAAGGAGCTGCGATATCAGCGCGACAAATGTGCCCGCATCTACGAGTCCATTCGTGAATCCCTCCTCGAGATCCAATTCTATGATACTGTTACGAATCTCAAGCTGGAGACGCTTGACGGCCGCTTGCACGTCCATGTCACGGAGGACGTAAACGAAACAATCCCATACCCACCTATCTCCAGCATCGGTCACTTGGGGGGCGCTCGATGCGTCCCTGAACACTTCCTACACTTTGAATCGCATCTATCCGGTTTCGTTTACAAGGTCCAACTCGGTGGGCGGGCCTATATCAAGAAGGAAATTCCAGGGCCTGACACAGTGGATGAGTTCCTTTATGAGATCAATGCACTACATGCACTCAATGGTGCTCCAAGTGTCATCCAAGTGGAGGGAATTGTCGTTGATGAACGACGAGATGTGGTCAAAGGCTTGCTGATCAGCTATGCTGAACAGGGCGCATTGGTCGATATTCTTTACGAGCAACGTGGGAAAACGAGCTTTGCGAGACGCGAGCGCTGGGCTAGGCAGATTGTTCAGGGTCTCTGCGAGATCCATGAATCAGGATACGTGCAGGGCGACTTTACACTTGCGAACATTGTGGTGGACGCCTACGACAATGCAAAGATTATCGATATCAACCGCAGAGGTTGTCCTGTGGGCTGGGAGCCACCCGAGATTGCCGCCAAAATCGAGAGCAACCAGCGCATCTCTATGTATATTGGAGTCAAGACTGATCTCTATCAACTGGGAATGACTCTGTGGGCATTAGCGATGGAAGAGGATGAGCCTGAACGACAACCACGACCACTTTTCCTTGGCGAGGATGCGATGGTGCCAGATTACTACCGGCGGATAGTCGACATCTGCTTGAGCCCAACTCCACGACACAGGCTCTCTGCGAAAGAACTTCTCTTCATGTTTCCCTCTGATCTCCCGACAGCAAGGACATCGCCGGCTGTTCAACCTATGGAGATTGTTGCGAACGACCCCCGGCACATTCCCATCAAACATAACTGGGCTCACCCTCCGGCCTCTGGGATTGGCTTGGCTCTACCTCGAGGCTTTATGCGCCAGGCCGACCAATACTCTCCCCAGAAAGAATTCGTGGACAATGCATACAGTGATTTGCAACACCCTATCTTCGCTGATAATCACGACCCAGGAAATCGATCTACCATCACACTTGCAGAATGCAATGGAAATGCTGACTATCCATCCAAACCATCTTCTTCATCTACCTTGAATCATCACGAACCTCACAATCCTCATGGTTATATGGATGTCTCTGATCATTCCAGTCGTGATTTTGTGCCCGATCTATCTCGTGAGAACCCGGAACAAGAGATTCTTCCGGTTTTACAGACAACAATATCACCGACGAGCAATGGGTTCCACGACCAAAACCCTAAGCTTGAAGAGCCGGGTTTGTCAGATGAGGTCGTGTTTCTTGATGATGCTCTTCTGCACAACCAACAGTCTTACGCCAAGCAACCGTTGACTGCCTCGACTCGTGATCAACCGCAAACTGACGAACACATCTCGCACACCACCCCTTCAATCATTCCATCTCCTACTGAACCACCCCTAAAAGAACCTGCAGATCAATCATGTGCGAAAAGCACTGACACCAAGCCAACGTCGCCAGCACTCTCATCCGCAATCCCGCCATCCTCTCTTATCCTCTCTGCCCTACCCATAAACCCCGCTTTTGGCCCTCCTGACACTCCTGGCCCTCGAAACACTCTGGTTGACACTTCACCTGCATCACCACCAAGGAGTAGCGGCGTGGATCGACCATTTGCAGGAGTGGTCGGTATTAAACCTACTTTCACTACGCCACCACATCCAACATCCTCTCTTCCTCTCTGCTTTGCCCATGAATCCCTCTCTACCCTACCCTGGGAACTACCTACGCGAACCGAATACTCCAACACCGGTGAAATCATCTCTCCCTGAACCACCCAGGCAGGATGATGAAGGACTATGTGCGGAAACTGTTGACCTCCAGCCTTCTGTCACAATAGCACCCTCCCTATTCCTCTCAACCTTGCCTTTGAACCCTGCCTTAAAGCACCCCGAAGCTTCTCCTGGCGATATGGTCACCCCATCTCTAGCGAACGTCAGCCTTGAACCAACAAGAGGAGATGTGGGACTATCATCCGAAAACACTGCAGCAGCGGATGATACGTCAGTGACACCACACTCAGGAAACTCACTTTCGCTCTCGGCCTTGCCTATCAATCCTGCCATGGGCCCTTCCTGCGCCTCACTAGACAACCTGGCTACTATATTCTCCGCATACCCACCTCTCGCAAAGTCACCAAAGCAGGATGTGTCAACCGTCTCGGACTCACCCTCTCTCAGCCTCTCAGCTTTGCCTATCAACCCACTTATGCCTCACCTAGAAGCACCAAGCTCTCTCAGCACCACCTCGTTGACAAGCTCACATTCTATTGAGACACCCGAGCCGAAAGATGTTCCCCGGCCACCAACAAAGACGGCCAATATCAAACACACGTTGAGAAGAGTACCTGGCTACGAATCATCTCTGTTCGTGTCGGCCTTGCCTATAAACCCCGCTCTGGCAGACCTCAACACCAGCACCACATCCGCAAATATAGAGACGGTCCCCCCTGCTCAACTTTCACCCCCAAGCCAACCAAATCCTGGCCAACAGAGTCACACATCCCCACTTTCAGCGAATCGCAACCCAGGAATTTCAACCCGGCACCCAACCAGGTGAAATTCCCTTGGGCCAATGCACCAAAGCAAGACCATTAATATTTATACACAAAAATCTTGCCCAAATTGGCTACTGCCAACGAAGCCACGACCGTTTTCGTCCGAACGAGCCCCATATTCGGGGCCGAGCACTCGATACCCTTTTGATTTGCTCTGCTTGTACAGTTATGCCTCGTGTTTTTTCAGCTCTTGCAAGCATGCATTTACACCGATGGCGGGCGAATATCCTGGAGTACCAAAAAGTCCTTTTTTGCTTCTTCTTCTTTTGCATACTGGCGGATTTTAATCGGATTCTGTTTTGGTAGCCTTGTGATTTTTTCTTTTCTGTTTCCCTTTGTTATTTCCTTTGTTGGTTTTTTTTTTTCGTTTCTTTTGCTGTTTATTTATTCTTTTTTGCTTGATCTTTTTCTCTCTCTCTTTGGAGGCCCTCTTGCGTTTTGGTGTCGTCATACGGAAGTCAATGTATATTGATGGGTTCTTTTTCTACCTCCTCTCGACTGACAGGGCTGTATTATTCTTTCTTTCTTTTTCTTTCGTTTTTGGCAATGCAATTATTGAATGACACGCTTGGGTTTTCTATTAACAAAGGGACTTCGTAGACTACATGTATCTCCTTGTATGATGTGTTTAATTTTTTGGGCTCTTGAGTGATATTTGTTCAATTGCACGCCACGCACGATTCAAAGCTCTCGCGCCAGGGGTCTACGCTTGACCCAAGCCCTCGTCCAATCAATACGATCTTGCACTGAAGTGGCTGGGTCCTTTCTTCGTCATGTTGAACTGGCTCCGCATCCCGGATTTCGAATACATCTCGCACCGCCTGGATGATCCGACTTGTACCATCATTTAAAATCAGAATTCCCTTTAACCGATGGATCTCGAAGTCATTGGGATGTGGCTCGGATGAGACTGGCTTTGCAGGTGCAGGGAACGTGGACTCCCATAGAACAGAACGCAGCCAGGCATCAACACAGTCGACCTTATCAGCTGGGATTGGTGGTGTGACAATGGCAGTGGTGGAAATCGCCTGACGATAATTAGAACACGAAAAAGGAAAGCAGAGGTTAACATCAGCTTACCGGATCCATATGGCTATGACCTTTTTTACTGAAATCCAAATCCGCCAGGTGGTCGTAAGCATGCAGGTCCAGAACAACACCTTCAATCTGCGGCGTGCGACTATGATCCGTGACATGAATCTTAGCCACGCTGTTAATAGACGTAACACGATCCTGCACGGCAACCAATTCCTCGGCCGTAACAAGATCCGCCTTGTTGAGGATGACAACATCAGCATGCGAGATCTGCATATGAGCCATCGACAACACAGGCCCAGAACCATGGTCATGATACTGGTCATGCGAATCGGCCTTCTCCTCGGCCGCAGGATCGTCCAGCAAATGCATGATATTCTTTGCGTCGACGAGAGTGACAATCCCATCTAAGTAAATGGAGCTTCCGAGCCCTTCGTCCATCCAGAAGATTGGGGCGATGTTGCCTGGGTCTGCTAGACCTGTTGTTTCTAGTAGGATGTAGTCGAATGTGCCACGGCGTTCCATTAGGGATTCGATGGCCATTACGCCTGAGTCTTTCACTGAGCAGCAGATGCAGCCATTGCCGACTTCCATCCATTCGGTTACTTCCTGGCCGTCTTGGTTTACTGACATTGGTTGTTTCTCAATGTCGGTTGCTGTGGGTTGCATGTTGTGTTAGTAGGTGAGATATGGGCGTTTTTGATGCAGTGTCTTACAATCACCAAATTCTAATATCATGTTAGTTTATTGTATATGTGGTAGGTTGAATTCACGAACCATTCATGATGACGGCAATTTTCTTGCCGTGTTTCTCTGTGAGGATGTAATTCAACAGGGTTGTTTTTCCTGCGCCCAGGTATCCTAATCAACGTATTAGCGTTGAGGTTCAATGTGAACTGAAATGCTGTCCATCTATACATGCCGGTTACTAGAGTGATCGGCACACGAGCTGTTGGGGCTTCATCTACAGATCTCTGATCTGCCGGCATGGCAGACACATCAACTAACTCCGGAGGAGCGTCCTCATCGTCAAAGTTGTTAGACATTCTGTCGCCGTTTCCAAATAGAGTGTAATGGTCTGATAAACAAGGAATATATTGAATATTCTGGTGTCAGTCTGGAGAGAGAAAGCTCACTTCTTGATTTGTACAGCGGCAATAGTTCCCCCACACCGCCTTGGAGTATCGGAACTCCAGATGCCCAAGGTTTGTAGTTTTCTACATTTGCAGAGAGAAGATTTACTTGACATAGACGGCATTGTAAGTTAATGCACCCTGCTCATGCTTCACAATTCGACAATTTGCCGCCTGGGTTGAGGTGCGTTGAGCACTTCTGAATCCAGTCCCAGTGACGTTTTCACCAAGAACGGATGTTAGGGCACAGGGCTCGGGCGGTCAGCCGTTGTTATGGTCGAAGCTGAGCTTGTTATCTTCAGCTTCAATGCTCTCCATATTCTCACGTTTCTTTTGATTTTGACAGGGCGTCTAGGGAACTTTCACTCATTTGTATTATCCTTGCTCTCTCGTTTCATCTAGCGCCCTCGTTTTTCTACCGTCATGACTTCCGGAATGTCCCCGTCCAGCTCCCCGCGGCTTCCTAGCCCTCCTCCATTCACGGAGGTTCAGATCGCTCCCCAGTCACCTTCCGGGGAGGCTTTCGAGGAACAAATGCTTGGTGCTGCAGCGGGCGAAGATGATGGCTCGACGCGCAGAATCCGCCCCGGGACCAAATCCGCGGACATGGCGTTTGGCCCGCCGTTGATTCCCCTTTCGCAGGTGAGTTGCGCTTGACTGACCTTACTTAACTATACTAATGGGAGTAGCTTGACTCGCCTTTCCAGCTCCAGGAACACCTCAAAGCCCTATATCATCACTTTACGAAACCCGAAGGATCTGACACCGTGGTCCCGATTAACCGCCAGGTTGCAGTACAACTGGCGGAACCCCCGAGGGCATCGACCGATCACTTTGGCTTTACGAACTCTGCCGATTCCTCACCATGAAAGTTAATAACCTCATCGTCGCTTTCTTTGCTGAGGACCCGCCTTGCTCTGCGACGACTTGCCCCGAGATGCGAGCTTCGGAGTGGCAGTATCTCTGCGCGGTACACGACCCTCCCAAGTCTTGTTGCGCGATCGATTACTGCTGCCACACTTTGGACTGGGCCATGAACACCCTCACGTCGCCAAAATATTTCCCAAGTCGGCTCACGCTAGGCAACGAGAATGCAGGAGGCCCTCAGGCCAGCATGAGACACCTGACGAACGTCTTCCGCCGTCTTTACCGTATTTTCGCCCACGCCTGGTTCCAACATCGTGATGTGTTTTGGCAGGTGGAGGGACATGATGGTCTGTACGTCTTCTTCAAGACTGTTTGCGACATGTATGGTCTCATCCCGCATGACAACTACACGGTTCCCTCGGAGGCTGAAGGCCCTGATGCAGTTCAGCCTGAGGAAGAGCCAGTGGATACCAAGCGTTTAACAATTTTGCGCAAGGAAGATGAGAATTCGTTTAGTTCTGGCGCAGAGAGTCTGGACCCGGCCCTCGGCACGGGGGCTACCACTCGTCGTCACAAACATAGCCCTTCGACCGGATCCCGTGTTACAACTATCACGGAGGATATGGAGGATAGTCCAGAGATTCCGTCATCGCTGCGTGAGTCTCTGGAGGAATCACCTGAACGCCCTGTTTCTGTCCTGGAGACTCAACAGGCCCCTGTCGAGACCGCTGAGGAGACTGCCTCGGACAAGCCACCTACTCAGAAAGAAGAAACGGCCGCAGAGATAGCCGACGAAACAAAAGATCAAGTTCTAGAAGCAGTTGGACAGCCCGGACCTTCTGAAGTTACAGAAGAGGCGCAGCCCGAGTCCGAGCAGCCTGCTGATGACACGACTGAAGAGCCCGCCGAGAAGACCACCTCTGGAACCGAGGAAGCGACGCTTTCTGAAGAAGCTGAGACGAAACCTAAGCCCGAGCAGGAAGCCTCAATTACATCGGAAGCCAAGCCTGAACCAGAGAAAGAAGAATCTTGAGTTCCATCTAACGTCGACCTTATCCCTTATGGTACCCTATGATGATCTTTAACTGACCCCGATTTTGTACTTTTCACATTTGCTTTTTCGTTAGCCATGTGCCATCCTAAGGGGTTGGGATGCCAGGCACCTTTTTGTCTTTCTTGTGCTGGAGGATATTCTTTTGTAATATATGTATGTAGTTCAGAATATTGTTTATGGCCAATGTCAATGATACCCTTTATCCTGGTCTTCTTTGCTAATTGTAAACTGTCTAAGGCATTTTTCTACAAATGATCTGGAATTTACAAATGAATCGGTAGCTACGAAAGCTAAACGAATTGTACAGAATCCTAACATTGAGGTTGATCTAACACTCAATCTTGAATCTTTCTTTCTCCTCCCCTTGCCAGACCTGGAAATACTGATGCTCTGCCCTAGAGCCGGTAGACATCCCTTCGTCCACTCTGATTGCAATACCTGTTGCGCTGTCGCCTTCTCTTTTGGCTGGTATCTCAGCATCGGCCAAAGCATTTCTTCAAATGCCCTCCTCTCGTCCTCCGACAGAACCTCCAAACCCGCCTCAGCCCGAGGCTCTTGTATGGAGCATTGAAACCTCCGGCTCCAGGTCCTGGGCACACTTCAACATCCCTGGAGATCTCAGGCATCGCATTCGGCTTCTCGTCATGGAACCATTTTCTGTTTTGGTCTACTTTTCCCAGCATACACCGGGGGTGGGGAAAATACCAATGATCTAAATTTGCTGTGTGGTAAGGATGTCTTTGGATGGGAAGAAAAGTGTCAAACAAAGGCCAAAAACTAAATAACTCCCATATAGTACTCGCAAGCGTCCAGATGTCAGGGAGAAAAGAGAGCGGTTCGTCCAAGAATCTGGCATCTGGTGGCTTAAGGAGAGAAGGAGCATGTGAAACCAGCCTTTTCTCGTCATGGGGTTTGAAAGATACCCCGTAGTCACTTAGGATTATCTCCTTGGTGAAGGCTGCTGGGCATCAAACAAGCTCATCTGTGCGGCAGAGTGACGATACACCTGTATTTTCCATTGGGACCGGTGATGCAGAATTCATCTATGAGAGACAGTCTCCCTGGTGTAGATGGTGAGCTCCCAAGAGTAGATATAATTGGCTTCATGTGAGTGATCGTCGGTGTCAGCATTAGTGATCTTGACTCCCTGCATATTTGGTGTTTTGTAGATCGCGGGCTACCATATAAACAAGTATGCTCCGTAGCCGAGCTGGTCAACAATTCGATAGCGGCCATCCTTCAGCTTGTCTCTCCGATTTGGACAAGGTGATATCCCCGGGTTGGGTATGCTTCAAGCTGTTCAGCCTCTTTCAATCAGAAGATATTGGCACGTCGAGATTTTTCGTTTCGTTGTACGACAAGGTCATAAATCCATTTATAACCCCACCTTTATATGACCTAGATGATTAACCCGAGGTACTCGAAAATGGGCAAAAAAATGGTGACAAAGAGAGGCCAAAGTAGTGTGAGTACAGTGCAGGAAACGGTACACCCGCTTCGAGGCTTTCGTATAGAAAAAGTTCAATACTTTCACGGCAGTGTGTACACAATTATGACCCCTTTTGTATGAAACGCGCTAGGCTGTGTATCTGTCCTTAGGGTCGCGGATGTGGATATGATGTCTTTCGCACATGGAGTGGATTTGGGATAAAGCTACATAGTTATGCATGGAAGCGCCGAGAATTGAGAAAATACGTGTAAACATCTGCAAAGCATACAGTAACGACTGGCTGGCAATTTGCGCCAAAACACATGTGGTCTATAGATGTCTGCAATAGGTCCAAGTGAGGTTGGGTCACACCCCACCGCCCACCTCACCGCTACTTAATGCCGGCGGTATCTTTCTCTTCCTCGACAATTTTTTTCAGCAACAATTAGGTGCATTCAAACACTTTTGAGGCCAATCAACCACCTCCACAGATTGTTCATTCTCTTAACATCTTCTTCACCTCGTCGTCCACGTTCATCATGGCGACTCTGGCGGAGAAGCTTGAGAAGATCAAGTCTCCCAAGCTGCAGAACCAGCATCATGTAAGTTCCCCCGCTGCATACCCGGTCAATTTACACTAACGCAGGACCCATGAACATAGACTGCTGTGGTGCTGTCTGCAGTTGAGGATACTCTCCGTGATCAGAAGGCAGACTTCTCGCCTACCGCATATTTCGCCGCTCTCATTGCACTGCTATCTCAGTCATTGACCGCCTCGCAAGGCATCGTCAACAAAGAACTTGCGACCTCCGTCGTCTACCTTCTCGATGTCATAACTGTCTATGTTCCGGCCCCAATCCTCTGCTCCAAATTCTCCCAGATCCTCGAAAGCCTTGCGCCGGCACTTTCTCTGCCCGAGGTCGAAGCCCCACTCTTGCGTCCGTCGATCGGCTGCCTCGAATCTCTGCTCATCGCCCAGGATGCCGCGGCATGGAATCTCCCTCACACACAGGTCGGCCCGCGCCGCGCAATGGCAGGTTTGCTGAGTCTCTCAGTTGATCACCGGCCTAAGGTCCGCAAGCGCGCCCAGGAGGCCCTTGTCAAGGTTCTCAAGGCACCCCCACCGAGCCCGTCTCTCGACCACCCCGGTGCGGATATGTGCGCCCAGTCCGCAATGAAGTCTCTGGGTGATAGCATTTCGGCTGTGTCAAAGCAGAAGAAGGGACGTCACGATGCGCAGCGCGACAATCAAGAGCCGCTCATTATTCACTCATTGCAGCTCATCAAGACTATTGCCTCGGCATCCGGTGGCTGGCCCAGCAAGAAGATCGAGCCGCTCTGCGAGCTTTTGATGAACGCATCCCGCTCTACCAACGAATACATCACCATGGGTGCTTTCGAGGTGTTTGAGGTGATCTTCGAGGGAATGGCAGACGAGATCTCCTCCTCGAAGCTGCCCCGTCTTTTGGATGCCATCTCTGAACTCAAGCCTGCTCAGAACGACTCGCAGCTTCTCCCACCTTGGATTGCTGTGCTCTCCCGCGGATACGATGTGGCTGCCCAGATTACCCCCGAGGATACTTTTGAGAAATTGCCCGATCTTTTCGGCTTGATTGCTGGCTTCTTGACTTCGCCTTCAAACAACATTCGTGTCTCTGCTTCCGAATGTCTAATCTCATTCCTTCACAACTGTATTCCAGACAGCGTTATTGTGGACCCCTCCGTCTATGATGAGAAGACTCTGGAGAAGTTGGCTCGTGGAGCCGTAGATCTGCTCTCTGTGAAGTACCAGGCTGCTTGGATGGAAGTGTTCAATGTTTGCTCCGCCATGTTCGACTGCTACAAGTGGCGATCAAGCCCCTACCTTGACAAGATTGTCTCCACAATCGGAGAGCTGCGCAGCAATGAGTCCTTCCACGGAAAGAAGGAGGCTGATGCTGTTATTGGCAGTGCTCTTCAGGCAATGGGCCCCGAGGCCGTCCTGCAGATCTTGCCTCTCAACATTATCGAGCAGAAGGCCGGTCAACCTGGCCGTGTCTGGATGTTGCCCATCATGCGCGACAATGTGACTAACACCAACCTGCGCCACTTCCGTACCGAGCTCGTTCCTCTGAGCGAGGCCCTTTACCAAAAGGTGGTGACCTTTGGAGCTGCCG
Organism: Penicillium canescens; assembly: GCF_028828765.1. NCBI lineage: Eukaryota > Fungi > Ascomycota > Eurotiomycetes > Eurotiales > Aspergillaceae > Penicillium > Penicillium canescens. The sequence goes on along the minus strand of NW_026703963.1, from coordinate 551,519 downwards.
AGAAGTCCGTGGAGGTGAAGATCTTCGAAACTCTCGTCCAACAGACCTGGAATGTTCTTCCCGGCTACTGCGAGCTGCCCCTTGACCTTGTGGAAGCATTTGACCAGAGCTTCGCTGAGCTGCTATCAAACGTGTTGTACAAGCAGACTGAGTTGCGTGTCGATGTTTGCCGTGCTCTGCAGAACCTAGTTGAGTCAAACCAGGCCATCTTGTCAGTCGAAAAGGAAGAAGATGATCTTATCCTGCAACGTCGCATCACTAAGGCCGCCGCTACCAAGAACCTAGCTCACCTCGGCACCTTTGCGAGCAACCTTCTGGCTGTGCTCTTCAACGTGTACAGCCAAACGCTTCCCCACTACCGTGGTTACATCCTGCAGTGTATCAATGTCTACCTCAGCATTACCCCCGAGAACGTAAGTTATCCTTGGCCTTTCGCATTTGATTCAGAGACGTCTAACAATTCTTATAGGAGCTGAATGACACCTTCAACCGTGTTACCTCAATGCTTGAGTCTTCGTTGGTTGCTGAGCAAGAGACAGCGGCCAAGCAGGGTGCCCAGCCTCAGGGCTCATCTGACAAGATGCCGCCCACCTCTCACACCCTGATTGACCTGGTTATTGCTATGTCAATCTACCTCCCCCGCTCCAGCTTCAGTGGCCTTTTTGCTCTGGCCGCTGCTATCCTCAACAGCTCCTCCCCCAACCCGGATCAGCAACTCATCAAGAAGGCATACAAGCTGATCCCTCGTCTCGCATCGACCGAAACAGGCCGTGAGGCCCTCCAGGAGCGCAGTGGAGAGCTCCAGACTTTGATGCTCGCCACCACAGATAGCACCCCCGCATCGGGCCGCCGTGACCGCATGCTTGCTATCCACGAAATGATTACTCACCTGCCTACCTCAGATCTGCACTTCATCCCTGCAATCCTGTCAGAGGTCGTCTTGGGCTGCAAGGAGAGCAATGAGAAGGCACGCACTGCTGCCTTTGACCTCCTGATTCTCTTGGCCAAGCGCACAATTGACCCCGAGCGCAACCCGCCCGGTACCGTCATCCGCAGATCCCTTGTGCCTGGTGTGCCTGACGACTCGCCTGATGCCCCCGCTACCATTGAGGAGTTCTTCACTATGGTCTCTGCCGGTCTGGCTGGTTCCGCACCCCACATGGTAGCCGCCTCCGTCACCGCTCTGTCGCGACTGTTCTTCGACTTCCAGACTCAGCTTCAACCTGCAATGCTCACCGAGCTTGTCGAGACCGTTGGGCTTTTCCTTACCTCCAGCAACCGCGAGATTGTTCGCTCCGTCCTTGGCTTCGTCAAGGTTGCCGTGGTCGTTCTTCCCGATGAGGCGCTGCGTCCCCGTCTGAGCACCCTTGTTCCCAACCTCATGGCTTGGAATAAGGAACACAAGGGACGTCTCCGCAGCAAGGTCAAGGGTATCATCGATCGACTTGTCCGCCGCTTCGGTGCTCCTCTGCTGGAGAGCCTTGTTGGCGAGGATGACCGTAAGCTCGTTGTCAACATTCGCAAGCAGCGCGAGCGCAACAAGCGCAAGAAGAAGGAGGGCGCCGAAGGCGATGACGACGAGGAAGGCGAGGAAAAGGCCGCCAAGCCTCAAGCCGGTAACGCCTTCGACAAGGCTGTCTACGGGTCTGACTCCGACTCCTCTGATGAGGGCTCCGACGACGACGGAAGTGACGTTGACGTGGACGACCTCGCCCGTATCAAGGGCCGTGCCGGCGGCAAGAAGAAGGCCGGCCAGAGCAACCAGTATATCCGTGAGATGTCGCCCGAAGACAACCCTCTCGATCTGCTTGGCTCCAACGCCCTCGCCAGTATCTCCACCACCAAGCCCAGCCAACGCTTCCTCAACACCGGACCAGGCTCTAAGAAGAAGCGCTCTGCCAAGGTCGATGCTGATGGACGTCTTGTCCTCGGTGATGATGGTGATGTCGTTACCGAAGATGTTGAGATGACCGGTGCCGGGGAGGCTGGTGGTATCAACGCCTACCTCGCTGCCGTGAGCGGACCTGACGCTGTCCGCCGTGGCCAGAAGGGTAAGGTGAAGATGGGTCAGTCGACCAAGAAGAACGCCGGTGACCGCATGGATGTCGATGACGAGGATGCTCTCAAGGAAGACATACGCGCTTCCGGCTCAGGCAAGGGTCCTGGTCGTCGTGGTCTGGGTGCCCCCAAGACTGCTGGTGCCTCTGGTGGTGGCCGCGTTGAGAAGCGCCGCAACCCTGGCAAGGCCCCGAGAGGTAACAACCGCTCGGGATGGGGAAAGAAGAGATAAAGCAAAGACCTTGATCTCTTCTCGGTGGGAAGGAAAGAGAGTGGCCTATAGCAGATCCTGGTGTTATGTTTTTGGGGTCGTTTCATATTACTTGGTTTTGATTTACATTCTTGTGAACCATTTTATTGTTTTCCATCTGCTCTTTCCTGCCGTTCATCTTTCTAGCTAGTCTTCGGCCCCTTCGTGCTTGGTTGGTGCCAGATGCTTTCTCATAATACCCGACACTGTGGTGATTCCGTTGACTCAGGGCTTTCTTTTTGTTCTTTTTGTGCTTTGATGCAGAGTTTATTCCGCTGCGTCTCTCATGATATCATTACGATTGTGTTCAAAAGTTTGTTTTAGGTCAATGGACATAGATACTGTTATTTCCTTTTCCTCTGTTCATAGAGTACATACTTCGTGAAGGCGTTCAGAAATAGTTATAGCTGTGCTGCTTCGGCAACAATGGTGTTCCGCACGCCCTTCTGGAAATCTTCCCCAGCCGGCTGCCATCCTAGAAGCTTCCTGGCCCGAGAAGCCATTCCTTGGCCATTGGTACCCAAGACCACGGCTCCATGGGGAATAACATTGTTTGCCTCTTCAAGAGTCATCGAGCGTACTGAATCAGCCGAGTCAAGATAACCAAGGCTATGCGCCTCCTTGGCAATCACCGAGGCCACATCCTTGAAGCTCTGTAAGAAGGCAGGATGTCAGCAAGATATTTCTAGATTAAATCCGTATAGAGAAATGTGATAACCGACCTCGATGCCATTCTCTGCAAAGTAAAGACCATTATCATTCCAGAAAGGACCTTCGGTAGCATTCGCAGCAGTTTGTGCTAGATCTGCGAACAATTTGCCCAGGTCATAGACATGGATAATACCCCAACGACTAAGTCCCTTGCCAAGGTATAAACTGACACGCTGCTGCAGCGCAGCCCGGGACAAGGATGGGATTTGAATGCTTCGTTGGTTGACAGGACCTTGTCCAGCTCCGTAGATGATTGGGGGGAAGATAATCGCAGTCTTAGGACCGTTAGAGCCCAAGTCCAGAATGTAGTTCTCCACAGGCCGACGATGTCTATAAGCGCGGATAAAGTCCCGGAGACTTTCGGCGTTGTCAAGGTCATCGAAGATCTGATCCGAGGGTTCGCCATAAGAGTTGTTGTCGATTTCGGGACATGCTAGGACACTAGCGCCGGTGATTTGAATATAGTATGCTACAATTGAGTTAGAATTGGTGATCAAATTCTCCAGCATATATGGTCGGGCGCATACCATCCTGACGTCCTGCTAGACCTTTTGCGATAGCTTTGACACTTTCCATATGCTTGTTGCTAGCAGCATCTGCAAAAACCGCATGAGAAATAAGTTACGATATTTAATGACTAGGCAACTCACGAATAACAACGTCGGCTTTGCGCGCTTCATCTTCCATGACCTCGCTGTTATCTAGATCTGCGAGGACAATGCAGACCCGAGGATACGCAGCAGAGACTTTACTGGCTTTCTCTGCGTCTCTCACTAGGACGGAAATGTCATATTTAGGGTTGCTCTGCCGCAGAGCGTGGAGGACTTGGCCTCCGACGTAGCCCGTGGCACCAGTGCTGGTATTCAAGTTAGCAACAAACGACTGTAATGCCGGTGGCAAAAGAAATACAACTTACAGAAAGATTTTAGTCATTTTTAGGATTGGCGTAGTTTTGAAATTGTGTCAAATTCAAAGAAAAGTAACGGAGAGCGAGGGAGTTTTATATAGACACACCCCGCGCTCCAGGAGAGGTAAGTGATTCCGTGGAGACAACGACCCTTTACATCAATGTCTATCACCCACATATCATGAAACCGTAACTACAAGCTTCGCATGATAACTGCTTGATCTGTCTCGCTCGAGCTACATCTACATAATGTCGAAGTGTAGCCTCACGCCAAGACAAAGATTCAGGCAGCACAGTGGATGCCTAGGCTATGCCTGTTTGGGCGGCTGACTCCCATCGCTTAAATGAAGCACGAACCCCAAGAGACATGGGATATTTATCATGTCTTTCCTCGGGCTTCCTCTTGAAATTCACCAGCGAATTCTATCCTACCTCCACTCCGCCCGAGATGTGGCCGCCTTGTCAATCCAATGTCGCGCTCTCCACTCGATGTGTGACATGGCAACACGCGAGATTTACGATAAAATCAGCATTTATTCAAACGACGAGAGCCTCGACGCGGCATTCGGACTGCTTATGAATATATTGAAACGGCCCAGTCTGGGCCATTACGTGCGCCACATTGAGTCCTGCTCAGCGACGTCTTGTCATATGGACTACAAAAAGGCTCCACCCCAGCGCGGATTAAGCGATGAAGACACGGCTCTCGTGCGAGAGGCCGTGAAGAAAGCTGGGTTCTTGGGCTCCAGCGAGGATCGCGTTGTCAATATCCTTATGCAGAGAATGGAAGATGCGACAGGGGAATATGGATATTACAAGTAGGAATCGGTTGATCGGAGCTATTTGGACAGTTGACTAACTATGCGGACAGATACCGTGATACGCTTGGCACATTCATTGCGCAAGCTCTAACTGCAATTCTCATTGTGCTCTCGCCCAACCTTACATCGATGGCCACAACACAGCCTTTTCACAACTATCAAGAGAAGAGGCCGTATCCACTGGTGGAGTTTCTTCGTCAAACCAATACCAGCCCCGAATCAAAGCCTTATCTTCAAAATCTGCGGAAGGTATACCTGATCAATAAAACCGACAGTAGCTGGTCTGACGGCCGTTTCTTCGTTGAAATGGACTTGCTCAGTTGCTGGGGCTTATTTGATCAACTTCCATCTATCGAATCTATCGGAGCAGATATCGTTGAGGAGGACGATAACGGAGAAAGAACTCTTGATAGACCCTCAAACATTAGCAGGATCGCAATCAACCACTCACATGTTGCCTCGACGACTCTTGTTCAACTGATATCGTCGTGCAGAGTCCTCAGAGAACTCCAATATTCAATCGGAGGCAGGGCAAGCAACGATGGAGGGAGCCCGATTGTCAATCCCAAGGCAATCATCAAATCGATCTTAGGGCATAAAGAAACCCTGGAGATTCTTGATCTTGACATTGATGGTATCGTTCACCTGGAAGGGGTGGTAGGAGACGAAAATGACTACGAATGCATGGAAGATCGTTTTGATCGATATGGGAGTCCATTTGAGACTGATGAGGACCCCGCCCGGCTTAAAATTCTACGCTCAATATGGGTGCATAGCGGGTCGCTGAAGGACCTCGGGTCTTTGAAGAGGCTGAGCTTGGGGTTCAATTTTTTGTTATATTTTGCCAGGGGAGTCAGCGTCAGTGGAACTATGGAAAAAGGTGCCACGCCCATGCTGGTTGATTGTCTCCCGGACAGTCTAGAGTATTTGTGTATCAGGGGATACGAGAAGGGTGAGAGTGAAGAGTTTGATAGACAGGTGGATGCATTGATGGCCTCTTACGAGTCAGGATCATCTAACCTGAAAGAGATCAAGGGAATCATGGAAATGATACCCAGTTCCGCAAACGTGGATAATCCTGATGATGACTACGATCTATTGTGGTCGCTGGAGGAGGCCGGTTATGAGAGCGACTGATACTATGCTTCTAGAAATATCGATGGAACCCAAAGAGAAACAAGCAGTTCATTCTTCCATTGCCGTAAACCCTGTTATTTCAATGACCTAATAGGTGTAAGCTCAAATTAATGCCTTCAAGAAGTTGTTAGCTAAGTTAGAGATTCCTCGCAAGTGCCTCGCTGCAAGATTTGATAATATCTTGTTGCGCCTTGATCCATTCTGTGGTCCACTTCTTCAATTTTGGGATAGCATCCACGTCATCAAGGGACCCTGGATCTTCGAAGTTGTTTAGTACACCCTTCAACGCTTGAGTTCCCGCCAACCAGCCAAGAATGCCTTTGGAGTCTGTCGGTTCAGGAAGTTCCTTGCTGACGTTCAACCGATAATATTTCTTCGTCTGGGCATGAGGCGCAAATGCATCAACAAGTGCCCGGAAAAGGATATTGGTGCTCTCCGTATTGGTTGCAATATCCGAAAAGCTCAGCATCGCCTTTTTAAAGTCCAGACCTGGTTGAGCGACTGCCACGTTGGCACCCATCCCGGTGCCAATACTGAGGAAACAATCTGTCTCACGAGTTGGACCATACACACTGAGAATCTCGGTCCATAGCCTGTAGAGAGCAAAAAGTTAGCCGTAACCAATGGTTTCTCTAAATTCAATAACCTACCATCCAAGGGGGTTATTGGCTAGTAGACCGCCGTCTACAAGCTTAACTCTGCCAACTTGAATAGGCTGGAAATATCCCGGGGCTGCGGACGTGGCGCGAGCAGCCTCCCATAACTTGATCTTGGATAGATCGGGATCCGGGGCAGCTAGGTCATTTGTGTAAGAGCGAAGAAAGACAGGTCCGCGGTTACTGCCTGACTCCTCGCGTGTTGCCATCAAGAAGCTGGGTTTTGATTATTAGCCCAACTGTTCCTGTAAAGCATGATGAATAAAGCAGAGGAGATATTCTTACATTTTGCACGGATTTGCTTCATCAAGTAGCGGGGCGTCCTCTGCACTCTGACCTGCTGGAAGTCTTTTGTGAAGCAGATCCTTAATTACCTTCTCCAATTGCCCAGCGGAGTAGAACTCGCCCTTCGTAAGGTAATCCAATGGCTTGCCAATATGGGTGTGTAGCCAGCCAGAACCAAAGACGTCTTTCATTACTGAATCATATGCGTCAAGACATTCCTGGACAGTCATCTTCAGCCGGCCTAGCATAATAGCAATCAATCTGTTTCAGTCAATGACAGATATTCTTGAAGAGTCCAGACAATTGAAGTCCTTTGCCGTTACTCACCCGCCGGTACTAGTTCCCCCGATAATATCGAACACTTCGCAGGGTTTCTGTTTAGGGGCTGCTCGGTCCATGACTTCTTTCAATAGCATCAAGGAGGAATAGCCTCGAACACCACCTCCATCTGAGAAAAATATTAGTCATTATAAGAAGTCGGCTTTTAATATTGTCAAAGGAGTCTCACCAAGAGCCAAAACTCGGAGAGGCCGTTTCTCATTACCAGCAAATGTCTCGGCACGGTCCCATGCTGCTTTGATTTTAGGAGCATATGCGGAATTGTTGGAGTTGACACAGTTCAAAATTTGTTGCACTGCAATCGTATCCTCGAATACTTGAGCATAGCTAGGAGGCGTGTCGATGATTGTGGGGGTTCCCATCTCGAGTACCAGGCATGCAGCTCTACCGTACAGCTCCCAGCCGGTATAACGGGCACACACCCGAGCTCCAATACAATTTCCAACCTGTTCCCATGTCAGCAGAGGATCACGCTAATATAAATTCTAAAGACAGAATTACTTCTAGTAATCCTAGTAAGTCATGCTTTCCTGCAAGAATTTCACCGCCAAGCTGTCAAGGTTATTAGCATGGTCACCCTCCCGGTAACTGCAATACAAGACGTGAGGTGGAATACTTGCCCATTCATACTCTCTCGATCCCATATCATTCTTATGACTCTGCCATACCAAATCAACGCCTTCCCTGATCCTAGGGACATCAGTTGACTCATTTTCATAGAGGGCTATCTCCAACCATGTCCAATTCCCGAGCGCACGATCATCTACCCAGCCTTGATCGTGTGTGTCAGCGAAAAGTTGAACACTCTGGAGTGCTTCTATAGCAGCCTCATTAAGTGGCTATCTCTCGTGGAACCTGTCAGTGTTATGTCTCGAGCACAATATATCACAGGTACGAACCGGTGTTTTGAACCACGTTTTTGTCACAGCATCAGGTCCTTTCCCGACAACTAGAGGGATACTTTCATCCTTTGTAGCTGGTGCAGATACAATGAATCGACCCTGAGGAAAGAGTGACTTGTCATCGATGGCCCGCAATGGCAAAGCCTGCAAATTTTGCAGAGTCCGAGGAAGAGACATGCCTGAAATAGGTGAGTATTTCTGTTGGAACTATTCTATTCTGTAAATAGAGCTTGGTCTACTTCTTATCTATACTCCAGCATATTATTGCGAAACAAGAAGGGTGATGGTTAGCGACTATTCCGTCCACTCAGGGTCGGGCATACGAGAACTAGTCCGTGCGTCATCAAATGATTCAAAGCTGAGCTTTATTATACCGAATCATCCAAGCGATAGGTCTAGCACGACTAACGACGAACCATCTTGAGTTGTTGGCTGAGTTGTGCGGCTGGGGTTTTCTGGCTGAGAGCTCGTATTCCATCCAGGTGAGATTCCACAAAGTCTAATAGCATATAGCAAGGCAGACTACCTCGCTATCCGACCAAAAAAGTTTGAATCCAACCTCTTCTAGCCAGTAGGCTTCGGTACAAGTTAGGTGTAATCACGTTCGGTCCACTTCCGCGAGTGGCCCCGATGCTGTATCATGGTTGAAGGCCAGGGTGTAACCTAAACTCGCATGGCCGAACAGTTTAATTTCACCATTACAGCGAAGCTTGCATTTCGTTATAGTTGATTGGCCAATTTAAAGGATTTGTGTTGACCGAAAGACTTGGCCGGGCTTCAATGAAGATGGCAAACAGCAGACAAAACAAAGCCTCTCCCCCTCCTTTCCTTGGACTCCTAGAATCAGATTACTCGGGTCAAGCAGGCGATAAAAATATTGAGGAAAATTGCAAATCTAGCAAAGCTCATAGCCATGCTCCATATTATTTTGTCGCAAAATCGGGAAAGCTGTCTTGGACAGCAAAGCCGAAAGGACCATACATGTAGAAGCACAACTACCACTTCAATGTCACCCCTTGCCTAGGTCTCTCCATATAAAATCACCACTTTTCAAAAGATGCTTCAAGGGATTGAGTTGTCAAATGACCAATAAACCGTTAAAATCACCGTAGACATGCTGGAGCGAATGTCACAGGAGCTAAACATTGATCGGCAAGATTATCGGCACCGGTTCTGGGGCTGATACACCTCAAGTCCTGATCAAGGACATCCACGAGCATTCAAGGATCTACTCCAAGGCTCTGGATCTGGCGCGCAATAGAGTTGTCTACTTACTGTACGGGCGTGAACGGATACGCCTTTTTACTAGACCTTCTAGTTTATAGACAGCGCTGAAGGCAATTGACCAACATGGTCAGAGCATCAACGGGTCTCCTTTGCCAGGTAACTCCCTGTCACCTCGAATTATCACTTGTCTGTAAAGGGGAGACCGCGACATAAAGCTCCGTTGATGGATTTGGTTCATGTACCAGGTTGTACAACTATGAGCACCGAAGATATCAACATAAGAATAACTAAAGAGAGCAACTCGTCCACCTGCAATCAGGAAACCGGGACAGGCGTGAATCCAACCATTGCCCCATTAGCACTTGACATAGTCAATTTCAGGTCCTGCACAAAAGGGTTCGGATCACGGCTTTCCATCGCCTCGAACTCTTGCATAATTCTAACAATAGTGTATCCAGCCTCAGTCAAAGCAAATTGCTGCCCAAGACAGATTCGAGGACCCCCATTAAATGGGAGATACGCCCAACCAGGTCTCAACTTTTCCCATCTTTCAGGACGATACTCATCAGCATCGGGCCCGTAAAGTTCAGCCGATCGGTGCATAGTGTATACGTTGTAGATAACTTCGTAACCCTTCGGAACGTGAACGGGGGACTTTCCATCTGGGCCGCCGCCGACAGGGAGGTGTGTGTCTTTGTTTGCCATTCGAAGATTAAAGGGGACAATAGGATACAAGCGTAATGCTAAACATGATTTAGTATCCTGTGAGTGACCTTATGGAACTGCGTCTTACTTTCATTTAGAACCCATGACATGTATGTCATTGATTTCAAATCGTTGAATGACGGTCGTCGTCCTTCCAGAGCGAGTACTTCTTGTCGTATCTTGTTCCATATCTCAGGTTGTTTGGCCATGTGGAAGAAGGTTATGCTCAATGTGTTGGCAGTTGTATCACGGCCAGCTAGCAGAATGCTCAGTAACTGATCCGTGAGCTGTTTCTTGTCGAGTGTTTCCTTTGAAAGCTCATAGGAAAACACATACTGCTTATCCATTAGCTGTTGGACCTCTTTAGGAACCTCTTGACCATTGTTGACAGCAATTCGATAGTCGATTGCTTTCTGGACCAGCCGCCCGGCGTAATCCCGGGATGACTTTATTGCCTTCCAGAATCTACGATTGAGGTAGAAGTTCATCAGAGGACCAATTCGTAAACGCGTTGCAGTTCCTTCCTGCGCTAGATCCCACTCTCTGGCAAATATGGAGCCAGGGGATGACGAGCTTAGATCTTCGAGAGAGTTGGTCGATTCTCCGAATAGGAATTCAGTTGCAGTGTCGATGGTCTGTCTTTTATTAGCGAGATACACGTGAGGGGAGTTGGAGTACAATCACCATTCTCAAGAACAGATCCTGCAGATCAACCGTGGACCCATCCCGGGGAATGTGCTTGATGAGCTTGGCAACGTGAGACTCATATATGTCGGTGTCGGAGACGCGAGTGCGAGAAAAGTTGGGACGGAGCATAGCCCGTGAGTGCTCCCACTCGCTGCCGTCTGTAGTGAAGACGTTTGAGCCGAGTAATGGACGTGCTGCCTCGTTGCGGATAGATCCTAACTCAAAGTCTTTGAATTTATGAGCCAAAACAGCTTGGATATTTTTGGGCTCAGCTGTGAAGATGGCTTTTCGTCCCCCCATATTCGCTCTGAATGTAGTGCCGTAAGCCCTGTGCCAGCCACGAATAAGCTCGGTAAAGCGGTGTTCACGCCCAGCCTTGACCATTGACAATATCATACTAATACCAAATGGGCCATGCGAGACACTATGCAATGGCGGCTGGCAACCATTATCACGAGAATACTTCCAACCTTGACTAGAGGTTAGCATCTCTAAGGTACCAATCTCTAGAAACCGAAGGTTTCATACTTTGGAGCTCTCGCAGGGCTTTCAAAAACAAGAAGATGAAAGCAACGGATCCAGCTACAAAAGCGTAGAGGGGAATGTTCAATATATCAAACGAAATTGGTGCCATACTTGCAAAGTTCTGCTGTGAGCAGGCCTTAGCTTAGTTCTAAGCGAAGGGAAACAGATGATTTAAATGACATCCATGGGTATTTTTATCGAGTCCACTAGTTCGGCCAACGCTGGGTGACAAGGATATCGTATCACAAGCTGTGTTGTATTTTAGCCACCAGTATAGATCCCTCGACTACGGTATCTTGGCACGTTGCAACCCTGCTTTTGGATTGATAATAGTCACGATGATTGGGTCCAGACCTTCGCTCCTCTCCCTTTTGGGCATGGTCAAGACGCGACAGCTTTCTGCAGCTAACAGCTTCGCTTAGAGTCCATATACTGTACAGTTTACCTAGGTCCAGAATTTATCCATGAATCAGCCGGTCCGTGCAGGATAAATACAGTAGGGCTATGTGGAACTCCAAGCGTCATGAGCAATGAGACATGAAACTAATGCATCTACGGGTGGAGCGAGATTTAGTGCACTGGAGCGGGCCGTCGGGCTTTTTATCGTAATGATCCGCTGAAAATCAAGTCTTCATTGGGGTTTCCAGCTCTGATAAAATCCAGAGACCTGCAGCCACCTTTCCCACGACATAGAGGACCGCCAATTATGTGTAACTTGCAGGGTTCGTTTGGACCGCCGTTGAGACGCCACCAGCGTCAATGCATAAAACAAAAGAGGCATACTTAACGCTAAAGACATCGACGTGGACCAAGCAAGTACGTAACAAAATAACAGCGGTGGGTCCATATATTGAACAGGGTTGCTTTACATGCGACAGACAAAAGAATAGCAAATCAAAAAGACCAAGTATGTCATAGCATGCATCGGACTGACTATATCAAGCCATAGAGAAGTAGGGAATATCGTATCACAAGCAACGCCAGCCCCGCAGTATGGACAAAACTCCATCCGAAAGACGCCTCTGGGCTCCGAAATCATGCAGCTACCGGAACTGGCGTTTCATTCAAATTCTCCGCTATTGTGGGCTTCTCCGTGGTCTCGCCTTCCGCGGCAGGGTAGAAATTGACAGTTCCATCGCCCTTGATCACCCCTGTTCGATCCAGAACAGTCCGGGCTCGGACGTAGGGGTCAAGATCCCAGTAGTTCTTGCGCAATTTCTCAACTACCTGGTCCCGGCTTTCCAAGTCTGTCTTGGGATCTGCGATCCATTGGGTGGTTAGACTGAAAAGGTCAGCACCAAGGTTATTTCTTTCTGCGAGAATGATATCCCGGGCGGCAGTATCGTTCAGCCTGTCATTTTCCCCAGCAACAGGCTCCACATATTCATATTCCCAGTCCTCCTCTCCGCCCAGTTCCTTCAGAATATTCTCCCGAGGAATCAGCTCTTCAAGAGCCTTGGCACCAGTGATGAAGTGCACCTTGGCGGCAACCACGGGGTCAAGAATACCGTTGATCATTTTCCAAAAGCTGGAGAAGATCCACGGGGCGTTGTAGAAGATAATCGCGCCGAGAGACTCAGGATAGTTTTCCTGGAAACAGTCGATGATGAACTTCATCGGAGGGAACTCCCAATTTCCAAGCGTGAACGATGTGAGATCGAAGACAATCGTCATGGATTCCACGGGCGGAACCTGAAGTAATCGAACAGTCTCGATGCACTGAATAATGAAGTCGTTCAATCCCTTTTGAGTCTGGGTGCTTGGGTCATGAATTCGTACTCGAATAACACAAATGGGTCGACCCATTCTGTCGCAGCCATGGAAGTGACCTTTCCCAGTGGTAGCCTGCAACATAAAGCCCTCACTATCCTTTTTCTCTGATGAATCTCCTTCCATTCGGGACTTTTCAAGCGCGTACGCTTCGCCCTTGAGCAGAACCTCCTCATCCACTTTGTACTCATTGGCACGCCAGTTCAAAGCCGAGACTAACTTGATCCACGCTCTTGGGACGTTCCATTTCTCCGCACGAAGGAAGCGCAAAAGAAGAGCGTCGGGATGGTCTTGTTTGAGAAGGGTCAAAAGCGCCGACCGAAGCCTATCGCCTGGAAGCTTCAAGAGAAGCGACTGAACTGTCTTGGTCTCGGCTGGACTTGCGTTCAGATTCTTGAGGGTGGCTAACTGCTTAGCGGGGATAGCCGATGTCTCCTCCTCGGTAGGCTGCGTTGGTGAGCGAGTCAGGGAGAAGAATCGTCGATGTGACTTTGGCGTGCTGTCGGAGTCTCCTGCTGAGGCTCCGTCAGGGCTGGGTACTTCTTCATCCCATGATTGAATCAAGATCCTCCAGAACTCCCGAAGCTTCTCCTCCTCGGATGGAGTAAGATTTCCCACATAGCCCGTTTTTGTCGCAGATGTCATGGCGTGGGGGTTGTTTCGGGACTAAGACCACAAAGGGGGCATATAAGACAGCTTCTTTGTTTCAGGGGCGCAATTTTATAATTTTTCCAATCTCGATATCTTGTCGCACAGGCTCGAGCGCCGAACTCCCTATGAGATTGACATGTCACAGCCGAGATGTCTTCAGGGGCATATGTGATGGCCTCCTGCAGTAGCCCCGCATAAGCAGGAGCCGAGAGGGGGTAATCGGCGGACTCGTGTAGGTTCCCAGTCCCAAAGCCTGTTGAATTTGTGCTCATCTTGATGATCTTCAGCTTTTGAGTTGCAATAGTTGCGGGGTGTTTCGCCTGTGTTTCGACCGAGGTGATCATCGGCATGTGGAGATCGGTCATAACCTCACAACCTAGGTTCTACATGCATGGAGCATGCAGTGCTGAGGCTGAGACACGCGAATTAGAAGAATGGATGGTGATATATCCGTTGAGAACCCTTCTCTCTCGCTCCGTAGGGATGGCGACGACCTACCAGCGGTCCTAGCCATTCTGACGTTGATCAAGAGAGGATAACCGACCTAACAAACAAAAACGGAGATGATATTTATTGACATATAATAGTTACGAGTCATGTATCAAAATCGGAAGTCCAACATTCAGATAGAATGTCCCCATATCGCTGCATCAACAGCCGAAGGGCCATGCTTGAAGTTTGTGATCCACCAATAGTAACATCAAGTGACATGAGACCCTTCATTAAGACATCGATCTGTCGATCCCAGGTCCCATCAGGCATGGGCATGCGACAATCTCCCTCAAAGAGATCAGCGTCGTGAGTTGAACGAAGTTGCAGTTGGATAACACCCTCAATGGCCTTTTGAAGGGCTGTCACAGCTATACTTGGGGTGACATGATAGGCCGTGATCGGAACTTCTGCACCTAGGCCATTTTGAAGATTGAAGGCCTCTTCCAGGGGAGGTTGAGCACGCATTCAACCGTTGATGTGACACATAATGCTGCGTCCTGTTGGTATTTCCGGATTATAGGGGTGAGTTGTTTCTCGTCGGAAGCATTGAGGTACTTGGAGGCGTTTTTGAAGACGTCGTTTAGTAAGAAGATACCCAGGTTCCAGAACATCACAAGAGAAACTTTAAAAACAAGAAGAGAAACCGCTCGTTAGTCGGCGCTGGTCGTTAAGGGGACAAGTAAAAAGAACTCGCTCACCAATAGAGATCCTAGGACAGGTGGAAAGATATAGAAAATTGCTGATAGAATGGGCTATGAATGGTTGAAACGACGCATTCAACTGGTCGATGGCTGCCACACTAGAATGTATGGCTTCGACAATCGATTGTTGATGCCCAGGCGAAGAATTAGTTGACTTTCTCGTACAAGACTTGATGTTTATTATCTTCCTCCAGACACAGAATGTCTCTGCACTGGCCTTCAGACATATGCCCTGGACATGGCCATCAAATGCTAGAATGTTTTGATAGACAGACCAACCCGACATAGACTCCTTGTTTAAAGCGACTTCATATTGTCAGTTCCGTAGATAGAAATGGGCAATCACCCTACCTTTTTCAAAGCCCCAAAGCTCGGGAATCCTGCATTGCCGGTCCGTGGCCAGTGCCGCTCCTGTGTCACGGATGTAGCCAGTCCAGCGAATAAGGTTCAGACTTGCTTCTAAAAGAGCACTATATGTAGAAGATGGACCTAGGTGCTCGCGGTATTGCGTAACAAGTCCATCCAAGTAGCAAAGCTTCTGCAGAGCCGAATCAAGGAAATCATAAGGCACGACATCCTCCATCTCTTTCACTTTTGTTGGCAACACAATGCCGACAAAGGTCAGTGTTGCGATAATGACACGAAATGACTTCACATGGCGAGCATCCTCTAGGAGTGCTCGGGCTCGAAGCCAAGCATCAGTAAAGGCATTTAAAGTCGAGTCAGATTCTGTTTTTCTGGAATCCGAAGACTGCGTGACAATATTGCCCGTTCCATCAGCCGCCGGTAACCATTGCATCGAAAATGCAAGGAGAACTGCCTTTAAGGCTGCATCAGATTTTCTCCGTGCGTTGGAGTCCAGCCGGTTGCCATAAAGGTGACTGAAATGATCCAAGAATCGAACGCTCCCTAGAAGGGAGATCTCGTGGATAATTTCCTCATTTGTCGGTTTTGAAGAAGCATATTGAGGGAGTCTGTTGTTTGATGTATTATGTGGACTAATGGTCGATATCGCAGGTGGCGACTCCGTTGAGCTTCCAGATTTGCTTTCTCTTATTCGGTAACGATTTCCAGTTGCATATAGATTGCAATCATAGTCGAGGAAACTACATGAACTGGCTGTTGAGATTGCGTCGTAGATCCGAGTGAGTCTATCACCAAGTATCTTTGCATCTATTCCGGTATTCAACAGGTAGATTGGACTTCTGAATGATAACGGAACAGCAGGTGCATATTGATCTGTGTTCATTCGATTGGATGAATGTGAAATTTGGTTATTGGGTTGAGTCTCTGTCGTAGCTGGAGTATCGCATCGTGCTGGCGCGAGAGGAGTAGATGCCTCGTAATTGTTTGATAACGATGCGAAGTGGTCATCTGGAATTCGTTCATGATCGAAGTTCAACCACGCCGCTAGGATATCCTGATCAGCCACAGAAGATGCACTGAATTGGTTTTCCGGGCTGTCGGGAAGCCCTTCGAGCAGCCCGTCAAAAATATTCGATTTATCATGCTCAGGTCCTTCCGCGGCCTCCGCACTTTTCTGTGTTCGTCTTTTATTGGCCGGGGAGCTGGGATGACGCTTCGCGAACTCGAATGTACAATGGTGTCTCAGACGTTCGCAGTTTATGCATATCGTTCCAGACACTCCTTCTGAACTGCTTGGCACAACACAGCGCCGCTTTGAACGTCTGCACCGGTCACAACTAGTATTTTGCCGACGCTGTGGTTTCAAGGATGGTTTAGTCGCCTGTGAAACACTCTGGTCTCCTGGCATTCCGTATCTACATGGGTAGACAAGGGAATAAAGCCGAGAAAGGTATTCTTACGACGGCATGATGATTATCCGTTCCGTGCCGCCGCTGCCCGAGATATGAGGCATCAATCATTGCTCCGGGTTAACTAACTAGTCAAGTTAAGTTAGTTAAGCTAACGTTAGATTTGAAACAATCGAATATAGTACATCTGTTTCCACAAATCAGGTTCTTATCAAAAGAAGGAAACTAATCAAATTCACGCCATTTGGCAATGAAATTGATCGGGAACTCAATCAGGTAATATAATGGCGGCGAAGCTACACCCCATTAGGTTTCCGACAGGGCGAGTCGTGTTCAAGTTTCTGTATTAATCCATTCTCTGCCTCTTCTATTCTCAAATCATTATATTCATCATTTTTGGGCTTTTGTCTATCCTTTTTTGACTACTTACTCCTCTGTGGAGTGGGGCTGACAAGTAGTAAGAGTCGAACCTTCAGCCCCGTTAATTACATTCAAGTTTTATACAACTCCATCAAATCTACCCTGCATTACGAGAATCATGGATGAAATAAAGACATACGAATTGTCGGACCTCGACAAACTGGGTTTCACTAAGACGGTGAAAGTTTTCATTTGCTATGAGCTTCAGCCCACTGCTCATCCAGACGAGTTGATTTCCTCCATCCTGGAAGGGGTGAGAAATGCAACTCGTCAATTTCCGTTCATGGCAGGAATTTTGGAATTTCAGCAATCTGGAAAGCTTTGCATTGTGGTATCTCCACAAAGTCAGGTGGAAGTTAACGTCCGACGATTTGGATCCACAGAGCATAAGCCTTTCTCCGTCTTGGCCAAGAATTCATTCTCCTTAAATGATCTGGACTTTATCCAGCTTCTGCCTGAAGAGGTAAACGGCAAAAATACTGTCTGCGCCCTGCAACTGAGTCTTATTCAGGGTGGTCTAATCCTGGGCTTCCGAATGAACCATGCTGCTGGGGACTGGGCGTCAATCGATATATTCTTGTCTCTTGTTTGTCAAAGCACCAAGGCCTACCGAGATGGCCTGGAGGCTCCCAAATACACTCCGGACCTGAACAGGGCTCCGTACAATACTCCAGCACCGGACCCATCCGTCTCGAGGCAAGCTTTACTAGAAAGGCTGCCAATGTTTCATGTCATGGACAAGAGCGAATTTAAGCTCCCTCCGCCACTGCCACCCTTTCAGTCAAAGATATACAAGATCAATGAGCGAATTATTCAACAACTCAAAGTGCGCTGTGCTCCGTTCCTGGGCGAAGTTGACTACGTTACCTCCTACGACTACATCGCTGCCCTCACCTGGAGGTCAATCACACGTGCCCGGCTTCAACTTCACCCGGATAAGGTCATCTCGCCATCCCGCTTCATTCACCCCATCGATGTCCGTACCAGAGACACAGAGAATAGGACAACCAAGAACTACTTTGGCAACGCTGTTGTTGGGTGCCAAGTAGGTCCTGTAACTGCGCAAGAACTGGTATCAGACGGGGACAAGGAGTTTGCAACTGCAGCAACTCTTATGCGCAAGTCTATATCTACAGTTAGCCTGTCCACAGTCGGGCATATGACCTCTCTCATTGGATCACTCTCCCCAACGGAAACACTGGGCAGCCGGGCAGATTTCTCCGACTTGGACGTTTTTATGAACTCCTGGTATTCAGGCAAGGCAGAGAATTATGATATTGGAGCTGGCTCGGTTCCACTCGCGGTTAGACTTGATGCAAGCATGGCAGGAGCTTGCGCGATGATTTTGCCAAACTTCTCGTGTGGAAAGGAGAGGCTTTTCGAGGTCTTTGTGCAGTTGCCGGTCGAGGAACATGATTTACTTCGGAAAGACGCAGAATTCTCGAAGTATTTTGAGCTAGTCGTGTGAGACAGATATTCGTTATGGTGTTAGTGTATATAGGAAGGATGGAACTCATTTCCACCATTTCCACTTAGGTATTCTTTTCTCGAATCCTATCTAGCAAAGCCCGTGGACGCTAGTCTATACCTTACTAGGCTTTGGTTCAAGGATCAAATCATGTCTAAAAAGAGGAGAGGTATCATTATACATTCAGTTACATAGCTCAAGCTTTGTCGCAGGTTGGTCAATGACCTATCTAGATGTTCTCCCCAGCCGCCCTGCGAACACAACCTACAATGAAGGCGGGATTGCTCATAAATGGAGAGTGACCTTCATCGCACTCTTCCACATCGAAGCAGCCCTCGCCTTGCGCAATCATCCTTCGCTGCACTGGCGGGGGCAATGCCCGATCGTTGTTGCAGACAATGTATGTGCTCGGAATTTCACGGTAAGCAGTGTACGTTACAGGAACAGCCAATGGTCCCATGGGGAATGTGCCTAGCAGCTTCACTGCTTGGTCGATATCTTTCTGCTCGCAGCGGTTATAAAAGACCAGGTGAATATGTTCTTTGGGGAGGACGATTGCCCCATCCTAAAATGAAAAGTCAATCATTGGATTTACCATATTATTGGATTGTCATACCGCTGTGACCTCCATTCCTCCGAATTGTGCTTGCATTTCTTGACGCTGCCGCTCGATCTCCTCCTCTTCAGGGGAAGCAGGCACCATCTGACCGAGATGGGTCTGGCCTTCGGGCAATGCCATGGCGCACATGTAAATGAGCTTGATAACGCCTCCTTTCAGGCCTTGCGCTTCGCGTTCCTTCTTTCCCAGACCTTTAACCGCCTCGGACATGGAAATACCACCGAACGAGTGGGCGAGTGCGATGACATCTTTGCCATCGTCCAGCTTTTCAAGAATCACTTGGCGGATAGCTTGTGCATCCTTGTCCCAGCTTGGCAGAGGAGGACTGGAGTCCACACATGGGAGGGAAACTCCGACGGCGTCGTAGTGGACCTTGGCAAGCTCATCGATGAGACCCTGGAAATGCGCAGGCCGGTGCCAGGCGCCTGGCACAATGACGACGGTGGGATTGGGCATCATGGAATTCGGTATACTTGAAAAAGTGGAAAAGAAAGCATAGACTAAAGATTATAATTATAATGTTTGCACAAAAACAAGTGTTTAAATACCCTGGAACTATACACAATTTGACTCAAGCATCGGAGCCGCACCCAAAGTCGCCACCTCGGAGCCGCCCCGATCGGACGTTGATTGGTTCGCTGTCGCCCGTCGGTTCCGCTTCCTGCCACCCTCGACATCTAGTAAACAAATATCTTCAGGGCTGGGTGGAGTGTAACATATCCAATGCGATGTTTCTTGGTGATCAAATGTAAGGTTACACGTTTTGCTCTGCGCAAAACCTATTGAATAAACTTTTTAGTCCATCCCCTAGTAACCGGACTAAACATTCTTTCTCGGCGTTAAAACACAGCAGAGTTGGCGAAGTTATATTCCAAAATTGCACTCTGAGACATTTAGTAAAATGTGAGTAACAATAAGGGGTTCTGGCTAGGGAAGAAAGCACATGTAGGCCTCAGCAGCTTCCCTTCACGGACAGAAGTAGATATCCCGTGAAACTATGCATGCATGCCATCTGTTCCTAGGTTGGTTTAAAGTCGGGGCATTTCCATAGCCCCGAGTTCAAGATCTTTAAGCAATTCATCCAATCCAACATGATTAATACGACGGTATCCATCCTCATTTTGATCAGACTGGCAATTGTCTCGGCGATTCCGGTTTCTAGCAACGCCAGCGTCAGCCACGGTAACAGCATTGCTAGTGGGAACAGTGGATGCTACCCATTGTAAGTACTACTGTAAATGTATTTATTTCACTGTTTATGCTGTGGTGTACTCATGTGGATGTAGTGCCGACCCTGACTGTGGTGTTGATGGAACTTACTGTCAATGCGTTAATGGTGAGCAGAAGTATCCCCGGCGGACTAATATCCATCCTAGAAATATTACTGAAATTACTGTAGGGCACTTTTATCTTTTCAATCGTGATACTGGGGACTGTAATCCTCCCTGGGCATATATTGGGAACACAGAGAAATCGCTTCCAGGATTTGGATGCTATATTGCAAATTGACGGTCTCTACCTCGAAATGGATAGCCATTCAATCAGATAAAACTCGCATAAAAAGCTATGAGTTCATTGATGGTAGATTTGCTATCAGCCAGTGGTGAAACATGAACATGTACAGGGATGTTAACTTTGACGCGTACGAAGATCGGACCCCGATCACGCCTGCTCTGTTGTCTCCGCCATTCACATAAACGAATCTGGTAGACGGATTAGTGCTCGTGCTGTCTACCGACGAGCAACTGCATCAATTCTTGGAGTCTGGAGATTCTTCCTCTAGCTCTGAAGAGCCATGTGTCCTCGAGGTTAACCTAACACTGATTCAGCCCCTGTGGCGGATTCTCAATGACGAGTCAATTTCGGGGATATATAACCCGAGACATAATAATTTTATTAGTATTAGGGATCACTTGAGTTGGAAATGATCAATGCGGTTTCTTTGCCGATGTTTTATTGTTCTGGATGTCACCATTGACTGAACAGATATTCTCTAATAGACAACAATTATGCAAATTTAAACTGCATTGAAGAACAGACATGCCAATCTTTGTACTACAATATCAAAAGTAGTTTATCTATATGAAGGAGCTGGCAGTCTGAAGCCGTCAATTAATGGAGCGCTAGCAAGTACGTCATTGCGATGCCACCTATCTCTACGCCCAACAAGCAAGACAATCGCATATTTTGCTCTCCTTATTTTGAATTATGCACATCAGACATTCAGAGTATCTAATACTCGATAATATTTGATGTTGCCACCCGAACCTGATGCTGGCGGCTTTTCTTCCGGAAATGTCGCCCACTTCGGTCGAATGATCAGCAATAAAACAAATTCTTTTTTCACTTAATCGCAGAACCGTATCAAGATTTCAAGTCCAGTCGATCGAGTTAGTGTCATATCTTGATTGATACTTGGTTTTTGAAGAATGTGACATCTTTGAATCTGGAACCCAGGTAGCTCGAGGACCGAGATGATGTAACAATGAACCGTAACAATGAACCAGACCGGAGTTTTGGGTGTTTGTCCAGCTCTGCTTTATTTGTTTCAATCTTGGAAGCTCTTTATGTTTAGCCTCAATCATCATCTTCTAGTGGTTGCATTATTGAATTGATTCCTCGGCTTTGTCTCGAGTTACAACCATGAGCTTTCTCCGCCAGTCAGTTTTACACGCACCAATGCCACGACCTCTCCGGCTCGGAACTGTTGGGCTTCGGCCAACTCGGCCAACGTCTAGCCGGAGATGTATGGCTACAAGTGGACCGGAAAGGCAGCAAGCTGTTCCCCGATGGTAAGAGTACCTGCGTGTCTCCTTTCAGGGGGTCTCCTACTTACGCATTTTCTTTCCTAGGTTAATAGCCTTATTTGGGCTCGGCCTTCCGATCTCGTTCTACTTTTGGCAAAGGGGCGGGAAACAGAAACCTAAGACCAATGTAGTTCGCGAAGAACAACGAGGAGCACGGGGGGCCAATCAAGAGTATACCGATGGTGCAGAGGGAAATGAGGGCAATGAGCCACATCACAAGGGAAAGGGACAAGGCTCTCGTTCATTCGATGATGACAAGGTACATTATTTTATCAACTGCTTATCCCAGACTCCTCTTGGTCACGTCAATCTTCTAGAGTGGACAATGCACTGCCGCTAGTAAACACACATCTAACTTTCGATAGCCTCGAGGCGTGGGCTCCGCGGGCGGTCCAACTACCATGTCGTTCAAGCAGGAGGGTCTTTCGAATGCGAACACTATGAATCCATATATCAACGAGCCTGGAAAAAGCAAAAAGGGGGAGGAAGAGACTGAGACTGTGAAGGTAAAGGGTACTGTGAGGACCGACAGACCCCAGGTGTGATGTAAGAGATATCTCGAGCTTATGGCAAAATCATTTATTCATATGTTTGTCAAGATAGAGCAGAAAGTAAAGATAAAAACTTGTGACTGAAGTGCAATCACGTACTGTAGACTAGGGTGACCAGCATTCATGACTTAGGTTAGCTTCAAGCTTTTACTATCCAGAATTTCTGCTACAACTTTGTCATCAAAATATTTTCTATGAGTAATAACCTAGACTTATCTATAGATTTTATTCCCACCCGATCTTATGCTTTTTTTTTATCCTTTTTTTTTAGGATTTGTCAGGGGGTCTGAGCCACTTTAGCGGGCTATTTGTATGTATATCCATCGATAGGCGCTGGGAACTAGCGATCGATAGCTCTAGATGGCGTACATTGTTATCATCGCCCCACAACATCTACAGTCACATTATGCTAACTGGTCATAATTCAATGAGATTGGTCCTTCCGTAATGCACTGTAATTTACCTCACTGGTTTCCAATCATAGTATAAGAAACTGCACCATAACGCCTGGTAATTGAATTGGGGCTAAGGCTGTGACTTTACAAGCCATTTTAGACCCTCATTTCAACATGCAACGTAAAGCCCGTGGTCTTTTATTACCCCGAACTAATGCCCGGGTGTGTCTTTCCAGCTGCAAGCTGCCGACCTCGCTTGATTATTAGGAAAATTGCCAATATCTGAGCAGCCGCAAATCCGATCATGACACGCATCTGCGTACTGTAACTCCCAGCGAAAATATCTTTCACCTGTTCCTGTAGATGTGGTGATAGATGTTCTATAGATTTCACGTTCTCGAGGAACAGATGCAGTTCGTGGGATGTCAGAACATCGTGCAAATGATGTGCCAGTCGGCCGTTCAAGATATTGGATGCAATGGCAAGGCCGATAGCACCTCCGAGGAACCGGAACTGCACAACAGCCCCAGTAGCAATCGCTATTTATGACAAGAGGATGTCAGTCAACCAATATAACTCATCACGTAGAAGGGGAAGGACTTACCAAGATCTCTGTCTTCGACTACGTATGGTGTTGATAGCACCAAAACTCCCATTATTACCCCCATGCCAGCGCCTGCAATTGCCTCGTAAACAATATCCGTGGCATGAAAGCCCTGTGATGTCGTAATGGTTGAGAGAAGTCCCATGCCAACAGTGTGTACTACACAGCCCACGAGCAGCGTGTAAACAAATGGGATACGTCCTCTAGAGCTGGCGACGTTCACAATTGCCGCCGCAAATGCCGCCACAGCCGAGTATCCAATCAAGTAGATACCAGAGTCTAACGGCGATTTGTCTAGCAGGATTTCTGCTTGCTGCGGAACATACACGATGACAACATTGAAAGGTACACCAATGACAAATGAAGAGCTACATTCAGTCAGTTCAGCACAATACCTTCATATATTGGAGTTGGTTCCGGTTCTCACATCAGTATACCCATCCACGGACGGTCGAATAGCCAGCGTTTGGGGAATATGGGATCTTTCCCTGGAATTCCTGAAATATACCACTCCCAAGCAAAGAAAGCAATCCAGGAAACTCCCGTTAGCACGAGGAGCGCAATTGCACCCCCCGAGGACCATGAAAATGCCAGATTCGTCTCGTTCAAAACAGCGACAATCAAGAACGAGCCTGCCATCAGCAGGACTGACCCCACGAGATCAAGATTTGCAAATGAATGATACGATGCTCGCGTTCTAAATGACGGAGTATGCTGATCGAGACCGAAGTTTGTAGGCATAGCAATAAAGATAACAATAATCGCAATACCGCATAATGGAGCACTTATAATTGATCAGCACATGCAGAACAGACAACGGGCATCTACATACTTGATAAGGAAAGCCCATCTCCAGGCCGAGACTTGCGCAAAGGCGCCTCCGATTATTGGGCCTATCAAAGATGCAAGAGCGAGGCAAAATGACATGAGACCACTGTATGTCGGAAGCTTCGTTTTAGGAGCTATCTCGTAGATGCATAATAGTGCCAGTGCGTACGCACCAGCACCTCCTATCCCCTGGAGTGCTCGAAGAATTATACTGTATCAACATGGTTAGCCTCGAACAAGTCCACGCCAAAGAGTGCTGTTAAATCTCACAGTTGGTTGATGGTGTGGGCGCATCCGCATCCAATTGAAAATGCGAGCAGAATAACAAGCGAAGCAATTGTAGTGTGCTTTCTCCCAATTATATCACTCACTTTTGTCCATATTGCCATGGACCCTAAAAGCATTCTGGAATCAGCATGAAGGTAAGGTTAAACAGATAGTGGGAAACCATATGGAACTAAATGTATCAAAAGACACCCCAAACTGCATAGCGACAAACTCAAAAGTAAATTTAGAGTCATACCTGTGTAGGTGGCCAGGTACCCGGTGACGATCCAGCTTCTTTTCTCAAAGCCTTTCAAGTCATCTGTCATGCTGGTGAGAGACGAGCTTACAATCGTCACATCCAGATTGGAGAGAAAAAATCCAATCAAGAGCCTATCACAAAATGTAAGCATTCGTCACCCACAGCCTTATGGCACTTCGCCGAGCAAATATACCCTATGGTAGTAAGCACGAGTCTCCATCCTGTCGGATAGACGATTTCACTTCCGGGAGAAGGTGCTCTTTGTGTCGACCCCTTTTCCCTAGTATCCCTCCTTGAAGGCCCGTCGCCACCTTTCTTCTGGATGGGCTCTGCGAACTTGATATGGCTAGACATGGTTGTCAGGCCTGTCAACGAGACGTGCTTCAAGCGTGGGTGGTGGATGGGGTGACAGCCATTGCGACATGGGAGATTTGGAATGGGACTGTGTAGGACCAAGCCCCGCGTATTTCATCACAGGGGCCTCAGGTGGAACGTAGACGCGCGATGACAGAATGTGGATTGTCTAGGAGAAGGGGGATCTGCGCCGATCATTGAACCTAAAGCTGAATTGAATGGCTTGGCGTATATTTGTTTTTCTGGGGACGCGTGAGTAGAAGAATTTTGACCTTTTTTGCTATCTCATTTTTGTTCAAATTTCTGTTCTTTGGCTGCTTGCACTCTGCTCATTCTTGTTACTAAAATGTAGATCCGTCGGGTGAATATGAATCCAATGTTTGTTTGACAATTATTTGACCTTCTCCTTGCTCGGAGATACCTAGGTGAATACATCATATGTCTGTATCCCTGCAGTAATTCCTCGCTGATTTAAGCTGTATGTTTTACTTGGAATACCTTATCTTTGGTGACTGCTCCGAGATTGTTCGCGCCCAATGTCCACTTGCCCCTTCAGTAAGACCGCATCAATTTTGGCGCGTCCAACCTCACAAGTAGGATTAAATAAGGGTCACTATACGCTTTATTTTCCCGTCCTAAGGCATGATAATTTGCGCGCTCCATCCAGACTTTATCTTTTCAAAGAACTAGACCTGCGGACATATGCCCTAGGGGTATCTGAACGAGACCAAAACTGAGCATAATTGACAAATGTATGATGTCAAATCTGGTAAAGGGGTGGCACAAAGCTGTTGAGGCCTCTACTTTATTCTGGGAGATACTGCTTGAAATGGAAGTTAAGTCAGCATAGATCTGGTTTTTGGGAAGCACTGTAATTGGGTGCAATGACCTGTGCGCACACCCTCGCATTAACCTTACAACCTGTCGCACCATGAAGAACCGTGTCGCAGCTCCCAAACACCTCCTTGGCAGATAACTGAAGGAAAGATAAGTGCGTTGTCTTTGGCTGCTATTGTGATTTAGGCTATATTACAATACTGTTCGAAACACCTCACGGCCCGTTCCTAGGCGGGAATATTCAAAAATACATGTATTGATACTAGTAATTAATACAGCCCTCGGATCAGAGTTTGAATAGCATCACGTGTGTAAACCATCTCTCAACATCATCTATATAAGATGGAAAAGGTGCGGAGCAATTTCAAAGAACTGCCAATTGAGCCCCATGGCATCATTTGGGAAGATGACTTTGTCGATGCCGAGCACGAACAACGTCTCATCTCCATCTTCCTCAATGAGCTGAACTGGCCCGATCGCCCTGGTCGTATATCCCTCCACTACGGCTACACTTTCGACTATAAAACATTTGGAATAGACCCTGAAATTCCCTACAAAGAGTTCCCGGAATGGCTCCAACCACTCATCCCGACTACCGAGGACCGACCACCAGACCAGGTCTGTCTGCAGTATTATCCACCAGGTGCCGGCATCCCTCCACATGTAGATGCACACAAGCCATATGATCAGCTCTACGCGCTATCTCTGGGTGCGCCGGCTATGATGTTGTTCCGCAGGGGTGAGCAGCGGCTCGAGGTTGATTTGACCCCGCGGAGCATGATGCAGATGAGCGGGGACTCCAGGCTGCATTGGACGCATGGCATCAAAAAGCGAAAGACGGATACCCTTCCAGATGGAACCATTAGACCGCGTGAAAATCGATGGAGCATTACCTATCGGTGGCTCAGAGAGGGAGATTGTGAATGTGGGAACCTTGAGCTGTGTGACACTGCTCAACGACGGAATGGCGTTGAGAAGGAGAAGAGATCAGTCAAGGAGTTGGCTGAGAAGGCAGCTGCTGAAAATGTGAATACTGAGCAGCCAGCTGCAACAGTTGCTTGACCTGGCTCGCTGGCCTATTCGTTTTACAGGGTCCCAGGCTTCATTCATCCTTCAGTATGTACATAATATCGAAGCGAAAATATACCCGAATCTTGCACGATACCTCTTGGTGAAACCACAGTGGAGGAACTCTATTACGTCCAAAATATTCTGAGTCTACTTAATATTGACTGTTACGACCAATAGTATTTTGTCTCTTGCCGCCCAGCTGCTGCACTTCGTGTCTAGCGCG
Organism: Penicillium canescens; assembly: GCF_028828765.1. Taxonomy (NCBI): domain Eukaryota; kingdom Fungi; phylum Ascomycota; class Eurotiomycetes; order Eurotiales; family Aspergillaceae; genus Penicillium; species Penicillium canescens. The sequence continues at coordinate 524,217 of NW_026703963.1, read as the reverse complement.
AGGCTGAGCCTTGGGGCTGAGAAGGCTTTTGTTTTGCCTACCATGCCATGGGATTCCTTCCCAGATGTAGTTTAAAACGCATCAATCTCTCCTACTGTCTCCCCCTCTCTCCAAGATTCATTCTTGGGTGAATTGATTTTTTGACATGGCCTGTCCGCCACGAGAAACATTCCAAATCGGATGGATATGTGCCCTGCCAATCGAAAAAGCCGCAGCGTTGGAAATGCTAGATGAAGATTTTGGCCCTCTTGATTCTCAAGATAGGTCCGACTCAAATACCTACACATTGGGCCGAATCGGGAAACATTATGTTGTGATCGCCTGCCTCCCTGCAGGACAATATGGCAACAACGCGGCCACCACGGTCGCAAATAATATGGTCCGCACATTCTCAACATCACTCCGCATCGGATTGATGGTTGGTGTTGGAGGCGGGATTCCGTCGACTACTCATGACATACGACTTGGCGATGTTGTAATTAGCTGCCCGGAACGCACTGTCGGTGGAGTGGTCCAGTATGACATGGGGAAAGTCGGCTTAGATGGTGAATTCTATCGAACTGGGTCTCTGAACAGTCCTCCTAGGTCACTTTTAACGGCAGTTAGCTCGATGAGAGCCGCTGAGTTAAGAGATGATCCCCGCTTTCCGGAATATCTCGCCAACGCGACTAGAAGAACCACACGAACCCGAAAGAACTTTGGCCGACCTAATTTAGGACAGGATCGACTGTTTAAGCCGGAACACGATCACCTAATGACTGTTGATAGCTGTGATGGTTGTCCGGCAGAATGGGAAGAGATAAGGATTAAGCGCGAGAGCAGCGATCCACAACCACATTACGGCATCATTGCGTCTGGAAATTCTGTTATTAAACATGCACGGACCCGGGAGAAGCTGAGGCTAGGCACTAGAGCATTGTGCTTTGAGATGGAGGCAGCTGGGTTGATGCAGGACTTTCCTTGCATTGTTATTCGCGGGGTTTGTGATTACGCCGATTCACATAAGAACAAACAGTGGCAAGGATATGCAGCTCTAGCAGCGGCATCGTATGCTAAAGAGCTGCTAGGATATATACCAGTGGCCCACGTTTCGCAAGAGAGCTTAGTGGTGGATGCATGTAGTAAGTAAAATCAATATTACCTTAGACTTTTATCAAGAGCGGCTTACTCATATGGTTATGTAGGTATTGATGAATTGAAGGACGAAATCAAAGGCACAAATAAACGCCTAGACCGAGCATACAATCAACATTGGACAGATCGGCAACGACGGTGTCACCAAGCTTTCAAGATATCAAAGTATGAGGAGCAAAAGAACATCAATCCAACAAGAGTGAAAGGAACCTGTCAATGGGCCCTACAGAACCCCGAATATATTCGTTGGTGGGAGAGTAAATACAATGATCTTCTATGGGTTTCAGCCGATCCAGGCTGCGGGAAGTCTGTACTGGCTAGATCGATTATCGATGATGTGCAAGATTCTAGTCCAGCAACAATGTGTTTCTTTTTCTTCAAAGATAACGACGAACAGAACCATCTTGCTACAGCTCTATGTTCAATACTACATCAGCTCTTTAGCCAGAGGCCTTATCTGTTGCATTATGCTATTCCGTCCTGGGAGAAAAATGGGGAGAGACTTCAACAAGAGGTCGATGAGCTTTGGCGGATCTTCACAACAGCCGCATTAGCTGACGTTTCACACAAGACGATTTGCATATTCGATGCACTTGATGAATGCCGTGAAGTGGATCAGGGCCAATTGATTAAGAAGCTCCAAGCCTTTCACTACCAGTCATTAACAAAGGACACCTGTTTAAAATTCCTGGTCACTAGTCGTCCCTACGATCATATACAGGATCATTTTCGAGCAATCACCGATTCTTTCCCTCATATCCATATCAAGGGGGAGGAAGAAAATGACCAAATCGGTGAGGAGATTGATCTAGTAGTGAAGATTCGAATGAGAGAACTAGCCGAAACAGTTCCACTTTCACCGGATGTTCATCAGCGAGTTCAACAGCAGCTTCTTCAAATGGAAAACCGTACATATCTCTGGCTACACCTTGCTATTGATGATATCCGCACCACCTTTAAGCGCAGCCTTCGGCTTACAGAGAGTTCGATTACACTAATACCGCCTTCTGTGAATGCAGCATATGAAAAGATCCTCTGTCGAGTCCCATTCGATCAAACAGATACAGTCAAAAAGATCTTAGAGATCATCGTGGCGGCACGGCGTCCTCTAACAATACGAGAGATGGCCATGGCCCTAGGCATTGCCACCTGCTTAGGACCGCGAACGACAATACAGGCTGGGCTAGATCCAATTGGTCTAGACGAGAAGCTTCGGCAATTATGTGGCCTGTTTGTCTTTACCAATCACTCCAAAATTTATCTCATCCATCAGACAGCTAGAGAGTTCCTCATAAAACAATGTTCGAACAACCTCAATTTTGCATCCTGGAGCAGCTTGAGTGATGCGGAAGATCGAATGGCTGAAATCTGTTTGCGATATCTTTTGATGGAGGATTTGGAAAACTGCGGAGGCAAATCAGGCTCTAATGTCCGAAATTTCTTGGAATATTCAGCAGTACATTGGCCCGATCATGTGCGACACATGAGTTCGACTGCATACCAACTGACTAACTTACTGCATCGAGTGTACAACACGATTGCGAACCGATTTCCGCTTTGGTTTTCAATATTTTGGAATGCGATCGAGAGATATGAGGAAATGCCTTCAATAGATGCAATTCATCTGGCAGCCTTTAACGGGCATGAACAAGTGGTCCGCAGTTTATGTGCTCAAGATGAAAGTGTTATACATATAGCGGATGGTGAGGGGTCATATCCGGTGATTTGGGCGTCATTAAATGGACACAGCAAGATCGTGCAAGGGTTGTTGGATCTCGGAGCCTATGTCAATGTTCAGGGTGGACCCTACGGCAATGCGCTACAGGCTGCTTGTTCTAAAGGACACGACAATACCGTGCAGGTGTTGCTAGAGCACGGAGCCGATGTCAATGCTCTAGGTGGAGGCTGGAATGCGCTACAGGTTGCTTGTTTTAAAGGACACGATAAGATCGTGCAGGTTTTGCTAGAGCACGGAGCCGATGTCAATGCTCCGAGTGGAGGCTACGCGAATGCGCTGCAGGTTGCTTGTTTTGAAGGACACGATAAGATCGTGCAAGTCTTGCTGGAGCACGGAGCCGATGTAAATACTCAGGATGAATTCTACGGGAATACGCTACGGACTGCTTGTTTAAGGGGACAGGACAAGATCGTGAAGGTTTTGCTAGAGCACGGAGCCTATGTCGATGTCCAGAGTGAGGATGGACTCTTCATCACTGCTCTACAGGCTGCTCATTCTCAAGGACACGACAAGATCGTGCAGATGCTCCAACTACATTCCGTTGCTCAATCAGTGTCTCATACTCACCCTTGCAAGAGGTCCAAGACTTCATGAGACTTCCAAAACAGGACTTCCACGGTACGCTATCAGTTTCTACATTTTAGACCTGCTCCTTCTAAAAACCTCTTTTGCAAGTGAATTTTATTATATTTTCTGGATCGTTTGCATACTACTCCGGTTATGCCATATCCCGCCTTGCGGGCTTAATGCTGATGATTCCGAACGTACATCGCTTTCAAACCATGTTTTTCTCTGGTCGTTGGCGACGCTGTCAATATTACTTAGCGCTAAGTACATTTGAACTTGATATAGGAAGCGTAAGGGCTTAAAATAGTTATAACCTAGCTTTAGGTGGAAATACGCCTACAGTAACTTTATACTCTGTTGAGATTCATGGCATCTCCAGGCATCTCCAGGCATGAAATGCCTACTTCGCCAAGCATGAAGCTCATGATCAGCATTGACCTACCATGTAGAGTATAGTTCAGGAGAAATGCTTCTCATTAAATAGGATCTCTCTCTCATGAGAGAGAGATCAGACCTAAACCACCTCGTTGGCCTTGACGTACATGCTTCCGTAGCGTCATTCATCGAGTAATTTCAACAGGTTATGAGCCCGGCTTGTCTCAACAGCCGGGAATAGCTTCATCCTGCCTCCCCTTGAGCCCTTTCCTCCGAAACGATGTCTGATGCGAACCCTCGACGTCTCCGCCCGAGACGGCAAGCTCCTGAGCAAAGCGAGCTGCCGCCTAGCGATATTGAATCCGTCCACTACAGTGACGATGATCATGAAGACGCCGACCGTACTTTCCGTCAAGAGCCTTCTCGGCAGCAAGACCCGCTGCATTTCCCAGCGCCAGAGGCCACTGGCGTTGACAATTCTCATGCGAATCGACGTCCTATACTCAATGTAGATAGGAGCAATCGTAGCGACGTATTCAATCTGTCGCCGATTCGTGATTCTGTACCTCTCCAGTCCCCTGAGAGAAATATGCCGTATGATGATGAAAATACCGTCGGCACCTATCCTCCACGTCAAATTAGACCGAGAGAATCCCCCGAGCAAGAAAAGGCTATTTCGCATCTAAAAAGGGCGAAGGAAGCAGTTAGAAAGCTTCGGGACGACTCCAAGTTTGAAGCCTTGAAGGGCAAGTCCAATTACCGTCATTGGGCTGATAATATGGAGCAATTATTCGATGACAATGCCGTCACTCCAATTGTATACGGTGAAGTCATGATCTTACCCCGTGAGCATCGCCACTTCCTGGCGCAAGCTCAATTTGTCTCATTCGCGAGAAGAGCTATCAATAGCCATGTGTCGAAGCAAATCCAACAGTATCTGCAAGATAGAAAGCTTCGTGATCCAGCTGCAATGTGGAGAGTAATTGAGAGCGCGTACGCGCCTACCGATGCATCTATAGCAGCTAATGGTGTTGATGAACTCGATGAGATTCTCGAGAGTAACTGCACGTCTCTCGATTAATACAAATTCCGCTTTCAGACCGCATGGACGAAGACATTCATCGGAAGCACTGATAGCGAGCGCGTTAAATGCCTCTTCTTCCTTAGAAAGTTAGACAGTCCAAAATGGGACGCGTGGAAGACCAGCCTCGCATCGCGAGTGAGCAGATCATCCGACTCCGATAGGATCTACCAATTCGACGAGCTTATAGCTGAGCTCGAAGACTTCGAGAGATCACTAGACCGTGAGACTAAGACCTGAGGAGCGTACGCCGTACGCTCGGCAGCGACGGCAGCACTAGCAGCTTCAGGTTCAAAACCTCAGTGCGATCATTGCAATAAAAAGGGCCACGTGAAGGCGAATTGCTGGAACCTCCGCCGTGAAAGGAAGTTAGGAAAAGAGATGAAAGGAGATGGTTTTTCGGCTGAAAAAATGGAGGCATATACTGCAAATACAGTCGAAATTCTCCTACCTTAAAATATACTCTCTACAGCGATCGATACGCCATCAGATCAATGGGTCTGCGACATAGGCGCCGACGTCCATTTTACGGCTTCACCTAGCAATTTCATGCCTGGTACGGCAAGGACAGTCTCCATCCGTATACAGACAGTCTCCGGCACCACGATTGAAGAAGGTCTACGTGGAGATGTCTGCATGAAGCTTTCCGGATCTAGAAGAAGACCAGACTCCAATATCGTTCTTACCGACGTCACCTGGACGCCAACAGCCAGCGTCAACCTAATTAGCGGTGCAAGGCTAGCAAAGAAAGGCGTCACAGCTATCTACCGTCCAAATCAGTTGCTTTTGAAGCGTAAGGATGGTAGCACTCTTGCTACAGGGCGTAAGGTCGATAAGCAGTGGATCTTGAATGTCTCTTCCGTCGGATCTCCTCCAAAAATGGAGACAGCAAGCTTACACAACGTCCGAAGCTCTACAGCTATCCTGACCACGGATGCCGAAGCACCTCAACCCCGTCTGAATAAGTCTAGGGTCAATGTCCACACCTGGCATCGACGGATGGGCCACATTGGCACCCAGGGGGTGCAGAAAACGGCGAGAATTGTGGATGGCATCGACATTGAAGGTCTAGCAGTCTCTAAACAGCCTTGCGGAGACTGTGCTATCGGACGAGCACCTCACAAACCTAGCAGGCGGCCAATTCTCCACCGCTCTAAGAGAGCAGGAGACCTCGTCTACGTTGACATTGGCGGCGGCGGCAAGCTTACGCCCGCTATCGAAATTGGAGCTAGATATTGGCTTCTCATGATCGATGACTTCGATGGATAGGCCGAGATCCGTTTCCTCAGGACCAAATCGGAAGCTGAGATAGCTATCAAGGAGCTTCTTAGCACCTACGAAAAGGACAGGGAATGTCAGGTCAAGGACCTCATTACTCCCAAACCAAGAGATGAAATTGGAGCTATTCAGACTGATAATGGCAGAGAATTCACCTTCCAAAAGCTTCAATATTGGGCTAAAATGAGAGGAATCCACTGGCATTTCATTGCTCCGTACGCTCACGAGCAGAATGGCAAAGCGGAGCGTCTCATGCGTGTTGTTAGTGAGAGAATGCGATGCATTTTAGCTGATAGCAAGCTTCCTACCTTCTTATGGGCTGAGATCATGAAGACCGTCATTATCGTGAGAAATATGACAGTCTACAATGGCCGTAAGATGCAAGGAAGACCTCCCACTACTCCCTTCGAGCTTCGCTACGGTAGGAAGCCAGACCTATCATTTCTACGCGTTATTGGTAGCAAGGTCTGGAAAGTCTTCCCACGTGAAGCTATTCATCAAAGCGACGAGGGACGCCACCTAGCTCCGAGAGCAGAACTCGGCTACCTCACTGGATATACAGGCTATAGCGGTGCCCAATATCGCGTCTATAGACCATTTCCTAATAAGAAAGGAGGCACAATGCATGTCGTGAGAGATGCAATCATTGATGAAGGACCCGATTGGGATCTATACAATGACCCTGACACCCCGACAGCTAATGCTCAGCAAGCCTCTCCAGCTAATGCCGAGACCGTCAACCTCCATGGACCTGATCCAGAGGACTCCGACGATCCCAAGAATGACGAATTCTACGTATTGGACGAGAATTCAGATCAATCCGAGGTCTCAGACGCATCGGACGTATCAGATAGCATGTCTGACGCCGATTCCAGAGACCCAATTCAGCTATTTTCAACAGCTTCCAGAGCTGAAAAAGCTAAGATTCAATGCTGTGAAGACCAGACCACAGTGCTTCTTGCGGAAGCGAAGGTGCTCTCTACGGAGAGCTCTCTCCTAGCGCTTCCGCCTATCCAGGACATCGAGTCTCCCCAATGGCTCGAGTCTCCAACCTCTCTTCGGGAAGCTAAGGCTTCACCGTTCTGGCCATGGTGGGAACAAGCTATGAAGTCGGAGATCTCTCAATTTGAGACTCTCCAGGTATGGCAACCAGCGTCTCCACCTCCAGGGGCTAAGATCCTCTCGGGTCGATGGGTCTATAAGCTTAAGACCGATGCTAATGGCAGACCTGCCAAGTTCAAAGCACGGTGGGTGGCCCGAGGTAATACCCAGAGAGAAGGCATTGATTACGAGGACGCGTACGCTGCCACCGGCCGCTACGAGACCCTCCGAGTACTCCTTGCAGTCATCACATTGAAGAAGCTTCATACGACGCATTTAGACGTCAATTTAGCCTATCTCAATGCAATTTTGGAAGAGGAAACGTATATGCAATACCCCGACGGCTTCCAACCCGACGGTCTCGACTTTCATGGCGTCGAACCTCGCGGTAAAGTCTGTCGCCTTCTTAAGAGTCTATACGGCTTGCGCCAGTCAGCAGCCAATTGGTATAAGACCCTTAGCAGCTTCCTCATTTCCAAAAGCTTCATTGCATCCTCCGCTGACCCGTGTCTATACGTACGCCACGAGCAAGGGGGTGGAATTACCGTCATCTTCGTCTACGTGGATGACATGTTGCTCGCAGCGACGTCTCCCACAACGCTTCAGAGAGTCAAAGAAGCTATCGCTAAGAAATGGTCTATTTTAGACCTAGGTGAGGTCTCTCACTACCTTAGCCTTAGGATTCAACGCGACCAGGAAGCTGGAATCATGAAAGTAGACCAAAAAGCCTATATTGACAGATTTCCTGAGGTTCTACCGACCTCCTCCTCTCCAAAACCTCTCATCCCATTCAGCCCTAGCATCGAGCTTAGGAAGGCCGAAGAGCCGGCCGACCAGCAGAGCGTGAAGACCTACCAGTCTCTCACTGGTAGTCTAATCTACGCTAGCACGGTCTCACGTCCTGACCTCTCCCTAGCGCTTGGGATGCTCACGAAGCATAACCTCAAACCTCACGATCCTCACTTCTCCGCCGTCTACCAAGCCGTCCGATACGCTAAGCGAACCAGCAACCTTGCGATAACCTACGGACAACCGAAAACGGGTGGTAATACTGGCTGTGAGGACGGATACGGGTTCTGGGGGTGCGTGGACGCGTCCTTTGCATCGGATCCTAACACCATGAGAAGCCGTACAGGATGGGTATTCTACCTCGCTGGCGGGCCAATTTCATGGGCTTCGAAGCAGCAATCCTGCGTCACGAAGTCATCAGCCGAAGCAGAGTATTACGCTCTCTCGGACGCAGGAAGCCAGGGCGTATGGCTTCATCGCTTGCTCGTTGACCTACGAGCCATAGATGCATCAGACCCGATTCATCTCTACAGCGACAGTCAATCCGCGATCTCCATGGCTAAGACCTCAAAGCATCACTCGAGAAGCCGCCACATTGAGACCCACTACCATTGGATCCGTGAGAGAGTTGAGGAAGGCAAAATACGACTCTCTCACGTCGCTGGCGTCTACAACATTGCTGATGGTCTCACCAAACCATTAGGAAGGCCTGCATTCGAAGCATTTCGCGACGCGCTAGCATTGGGAAAGGCGTTTTGAAGACATGGCAAGCTTCAATACTGAGGGGGTGTGTTGAGATTCATGGCATCTCCAGGCATCTCCAGGCATGAAATGCCTACTTCGCCAAGCATGAAGCTCATGATCAGCATTGACCTACCATGTAGAGTATAGTTCAGGAGAAATGCTTCTCATTAAATAGGATCTCTCTCATGAGAGAGAGATCAGACCTAAACCACCTCGTTGGCCTTGACGTACATGCTTCCGTAGCGTCATTCATCGAGTAATTTCAACATACTCCAATGTGGATTCGGGGACCGGATCGGGACTAGCGCAAAGAAACAAAACCCGGGGAATGCAACTTAGATCCTCGCAACTTTCAACTCTTCACACTCAAGATGCCTACAGAGCAAGAGATCCGTGATCAAATCACGCAGCAGCTCTCGCAAACTCCCTTCGCATGCACTTCCCTCACGCGCTTATCTGGTGGCACGGCCAATTACGTGTACCGAGGCACCGTTTCACCGACCGAGTCCATCATCATTAAGAACACTAGAGGCCACTCAGCTTCAAACCCAGACTTCAAAATTGTTGTTGACCGATGCGTAAGCTATTGTTAGGGAAGTTTTCTCTATGTTACGATTTAATAATTTTGAGTTAGTATTTTGAAGAAGCTATTCTCCAGGCCCTTCATGACCTGCCACCCTACTCCCAAGACAATATCACCGTCAAAACGCCTCGGCTGTTAAATTTTGATAAAGAGACCAACACGCAGGTTCTTGAGGATCTACCTAATTCAGTAGATCTGAAAACCTTCCTTATCTCTGACGTTTCTGATGGCATCACGGATTCCGCCGCACGAACACTGGGTCGTGCGATGGGATTCTGGCTTCGTTCATTTCACTCTTGGGGAAACGAGAATGCTCAGTTGAAGACTGAGAAGACAGTCGCTGAGAATACGGTCATGAGAGACTTGAAGTTTTATATCAACTACACCATGCTCATTGACACCATTCCCAATTTCCCGGAAATTTTGGGAGAGAGTCGTGATGTATTTGAGAAAGTCCGTGATATGGCGGCTGATGAGCTGAAGAAGGTGGATGGTAGTAATGACTATGGAATTATCCATGGCGATTTCTGGACTGGGAAGTACGTTCAGGCAGATGCTCGTTCGCCGGGTTTGATGCAGTGTGCATGCTAACACTAGCTTCTAGTATTCTCCTTCCAAAGGTTCCTCTCACTGAGCAAGCCGAAACGGAAGTTTTCATCGTTGATTGGGAGCTGGTGCAAGTTGGAAGACGAGCGTTGGATTTGGCGCAGATGATTGCCGAGCTGTACGAAACCAAGCTCTTCAAGAATGTGGATGCTGGTTTGTGGGTCATTGAAGGCTTCCTGGATGGATACGGGTCTATCAGTGACGACACGGCATTCCGGACTGCTATCCACATTGGTGTACATCTTGTTTGTTGGGGAAGCAGGGTTCCTGGATGGGGTACTCCGGAACAGATCGAAGAGGTCGTGAAGGTAGGTAGAGATCTGATCGTTCATGGGTGGAAGCATGACCGGGCTTGGTTTGAAACAGGGAGCTTGGGCTATCTGTTCAGATGACGCCAAAATGCCGATGGCATCGAAAATAAATGAAGCTACTCAATTCAACAAAGTACGGGCATTACAGCAAACATTCAATTGAATTTCTAGTGGAGCGCAGATGTTACAATATGCTACTAATAAAAAGGGACTCTTAATCTAGAATGTCATTGTAAATCGGCTTCAATCGTTCCAGCGAAGTCTCGAACAAGCGCGGCAATCCAGTTTCCCTAAAAGACACCGAATCCCGCGCCATATTGGCAACAGCCTTACCAGAAAGGTATGCCACAGGCATACCATGGCCATTGAAACCCGCCGCAATGAATTGCCCAGTTTTACCAGGAACATTACCAACATGCGGCAAAGAGTCCGCGCTATATCCCATAACTATACACAGCAATTAGCACTTGTCAAATCGATACAAGAAAGTCTCGCAGATTCAAAAGAATACATACCACCACTCCAAATATGCTTAACTTCCGCCCCGCTATCCTCCCAACCAAAGAACGTCCGCTGCATATACCCATCGAAGTAATGCTCCATATTCCGGATTAGCGTCCCATCATCGGGGTTATTGTACCACTCGCTCAAATCATGTTTGAACGTATGCGATGCCCCACCGACAATGAGGGACCCGTCTTTCCGAGAGATTTGGTAAATGTATGCACCAGGCCCCAATCGAATGGCATATGTACCGGGTAATTCTTGATGGGGTGCATTCGGGGCGGCAGCAATTTGAGTACAGACTCCTTTGCAGGGTACAATTGCCTTGGAGTATTCTGGGGCTAGGGCGCTGGTGAATGCGTTGGTTGCGAGGATGATCTTCCGAGCATGAATTGTGCCTCGGTTTGTGCTTACTGACCATGAACCATCTGGGTTTTGGGATTGGCTGATCTCTGATACTGGTGTATTTGTTTGCAGGTTCAGACCATTTGCAACGGCGATGCGGATTAGACCTGTTATGAGCTTGTAGGGCCAGAGGTGGCCCGTGGGAAAGCTGAAGCCACCTTTGGCATCGCGCACATAAGCCTCCTTTTTTGGTATACATTGTTAGAGACAATTGGATCGGCTATCGTATAGCGTGGAAACTTGAACTTACCTTTTGAGCCTCCGACTCAGAAAGATACTTCACATCATCCATAAAGTCCAGCCCCTGACTAATCAAAGAATCATAGAAGATTTTCGCTTTCTTAAGCTGGTCTTCATCAAGATACATATCCAGACTGCGCGTGAAAGTAAGTTCACAGGCGATATTTTCTTTACGAACCAAATCTTCTATCTCTTTCATGTGCGCAAGTTCGAATCGCACAATCTCGGCTGCTGCTTCGAGTCCGTATCGCTCTGTATACGTGGCAGTCGCTGAGTATATATCAGGTCTTAGATGACCTCCTATGTATGGGACACCGTCAGTCTGATCAACTATACACGGATGGGGTCTACTCACCATTTCTCCCGGTGGCGCCGGAGCACAGCTCGCGGGCTTCCACAAGCACCACCCGCGGGGCTGATTCTTTCTGGTCTGATAGAAGATGGTAGGCAGCCGATGCTCCAACGTAGCCACCTCCGATAATCAGAATATCGGTTTCTGTTGGCAATTCTGGGGTGCTTTGGTGGCTATCAAGGGGATCTGGCTGAGTCCGCCAGAATGACTGGGTGTACCCCGCCGCGGGCCCCGGAAAACATTTCGTTGTCTGAGATTGAGAGGCCATTTCGATGTTGTTTCTTGATGATATGTGCGCTCTCGACAAATGCGAAGGAGGATGTTAAGAGAGAGATACTGTGCTACTTTGGAACGGGCATTTTGCCGAAGATTGTCCTATCAGGCAGACAAATAATGCGGGGCAGGGATCAGCAATTCGGATGTAACAGATATTCTTTGTTCAATGTACCGGTTCTATTCTTCAATTATATTGTTATTTACTCGTCTAGTCTTGGATCCGCTCAAATCCCGAGATCTCAGTCCCAGGCTGTCGCTGCTGGGCTTCAAATGCCTCGAGAACAGCCGGGCAATTTGACCAGGCCTTGGGCGATTGGATTGCCAGATATTGGCCTTCCTTCAGGCGCGCTTTAGCTATCAATTTCCGAGTCTTGCCGTGCATGGCCGTATGCAGACTCTTGACCAATCCCTGCCCTGGATAGGCTACGAGCCCCAGCGCCGCTGCAGGTCCGTTAGTATCATCCCTATAGCAAGATCGCAGGAGGAGCGGTGAATTACATACCTGAAGATGCCTTCGTGCCCACACTGAGAGGACCTTTGACGAATCCCTTCACCATCCCTCTGAAACCGTCCTCTTGGGCCCCTTTGTAGGGCTGCTTGAGGATCTCACTGACCCCTGTCATTCCGTCCGTGAAGTTCTCTCTAGCAGCGGCGGCTCCAGATCTGAAGTCCTTGATGTTGTCATAGCTTTTGACTTCCTCTCCATACATTCGGGGCACTGCTCTTAGGCCCTCGTTAACTGCCATGGGTATATCGACCAGCACGCCCTTGTAGTAATACCCGATGATCTTCCCCACGCTTTTGGCGGAGCTTCCCACTGCTGTGCTTGTTACCTTCCATTGCGCGTCCCGTTTCTCATTGGTGGATGCGCGGGAGATCCCACCTGTCGAGGATGCATCGCTGGAGGACCGATTCGTAGGTTCGATAACTCGAAGCTCCCCTTCGCCTGATTGGGCGCGTTTGAACTCTTTGTATGGTTGTACGACTACATCACTCGATGCTGTGAGAATGTCTTTGTACATGCCTAGCAAGGAAGATGTGCCGCCTGTGATGGGATCCCATCGCCGTGTTTGGATAAATATGGGGCGACTTTCATGCCTGGTTCGTCATTTTGTTAGTTCAGGTTCCAATATGCTTGCCAAACAAGAGAAAACCGAGGATAAAATACTCACGAGCTTAAATCCTTTGGATCAATGCGTGTGTTTTCAACTAAGATTCCCGCGGCCATCTTAGACAAATAAATGGCAGACTTGGAATTTTCTTGTTTCAATTTCCATGCAGCCGGCTCAGATCCAAAGAAGCGACATTGCATCTGGTCTATAGGCAGATTTCGATGGAAAGATGCGACTGCCGCACTCACTCCAGATTCCTCACTCATTCGGATAGCGAGTTCCTCGGCGGCAGTGAGCGTGTTAGGTTCGAGACAGAAGCGAATAGCCTCTGCTAGATTATCCGCAGTCAATGTGCGGTGTGGAATTGGCTTAGGTCCAATACCGCAGGATGCGACCATATTCCCCCAGAATAGTTGACTGTAGCATATTAGCAGGTTATCTTAATCGGTTGCCTTGGGCGACTCACTCTCCAAAGAACGGCACAATAGTAGTCGGCTTCCCAAAGCGTAGACCACATGCGGTCGTTCCTGCTCCCCCGTGATGTACCACTGCGGCGACATGTTGGAACAACCATTCATGAGGGCAGTCTCCAAGATAGAAAATTTGATCGTCTGACTCGGCATCTCCCAGATTACTCCAGCCCCGAGATATGAGAGCACGACCACCCCAGAACTTGATGGCTTTGATAAGTGTTGCCGTCATTGCAGGGGGGATCTTCGATGACGATACTGCCGAAACCGATGTATATTGGCGGAGGCCCGTTTTGAAGGAATGAATGGAGATCAGAGGGTGGTGAGAAGTCGGGAGGAGATCGGAAGAAGAATCCGCAGACGTCTAGATGACCCGGCCAGTCCGCTGGTTTTGGCATCAATGTGGGTGACCAGCAATAGGTAAAAGGTATTTTCAAAGTCTCCGCCAGCCGTGGACCTTCTGTAGCGGGTACAGGTTCGAGATCAATAGACACTCTCCATTCGTTGATAACATCGCCGAGGCTAGATGTTGCGGTCAGCGTATGAGATTTAATAGGGTATTAGGGGACATTACCCTTGCCATGTCAGCCATTCGACAATGCCGTAAGACAAATAATTGGCCATTTTCGGCTCCGTGGTTGAGTATTTCAAGTTGGCCAAAGGATGTGGAAATGATCGCGTACTGGTCCATGGCATTGTAAACATCATGTGTAAAGGAATCCCCAGCGCTTGAGCACAATGGATGTGAGCAAAGCTCGGGGGGTTCGCGATAATCGCATCAGCCACAAAGGGTGTTTTGGCCACTGGGTCATCCTCTATACAGGACTCCCAGCACCCCTGGAGCATTTCAGCCACCATAACCCGCTTGCGCTGGATGTCGCCAGCCCGTAAGGAGTTCATCTGGGGTATCAAGCCCGGGTTCTTGACCATGTACGCCATCAGCTCCGAGGGATCTCCGCCTATAGGATAGAACTCCAAACCCGAGTCGCACACAAACTTCTCAAAGACGTTATGAGTGGCTATTCGTACACGATGCCCATGTTGTTGGAGCTCGTTGCCTAGTGCGATGAAAGGCTGCACATCGCCGCGGCTCCCAACAACTTGAATGACGATGTTGAGATGCAGATTACATCCACCAGGGCCGACAAGCACTTGTGGTTGCTCCACATCTTTCTCGGACTCCAGAAATGGAATCAATTTTGAGATCTCGCGGCCGACTTTGGAGTCCAGGTCAATCTCAATGCGGCCATCGTCTTCACTGAGTTAGCATACCTTCAGAAACAGTCTATGAGAACTTCACCTTGGACGTCGGTTCCATCTTGCATCCACTCATTCTCCTTCGACGTCGCGCTTTGAGGTTGTTGTTCCGCCATGGGTGTTGTTGGACCGAGCTTGGCCCTCTGACATCACATGCGGGGAAACAGAGATATGTGGAATCGAAAATCGAATGGGGTGTTGATCTCTAAGACAAGATCAACTCACATACGGATTGCGTTGCACTTTGGCTCTACTGTGGGGATACAGTGTAGCAGTGACCAGAACAACATCCCCACGGTCTTTGATACTCCCTGGCCGTGGGACAAGTGGGTCTCAAGCACAGAATTTGGTCATGTGACTTTACGTTTGACCAATCATCGTTATGGCATGGCGGGGGCTATGACGACACGCTCAGGGGCGGCTGCCTGAGGAATATTATGCTATATACTGATATATAGGGATATTGCCTTAAGGGTCGATCAAACATGAATTATACAGCAGTCTACCATTCTCGGTCCAAAGTCACTCAGGCCAACAGAACACCAACAGAACAGGTGCTCACCAGCTCGAAGCATACCACCTGCTACCAAAGGCGCAAGTTACAAGCTCTCATACAGATATCAGAGTCAATATGTTAGAGTATTGGAACAGTACCTGCCCCTTCTGGGTTTGGCATATAGCGTATTTGCTCGCTAGGATCAGGCCTCTGTCTGAGTTTCATGGTACCGGATCGCTTCTTGTATTGTAGCGTCGAGTTCCTCGCATAAGGAGTCCGAGGCAATCGCTAACACAGTAGCATCGTGGTCCAGGAGACAGTATTCCCCATTCCTTTCAGCCAGAGATCCTAGTGAGTATTTCCTTGCCATATCGTTGAGCTCTTGGCGGGTTTCCAAAATCGTAAGCGATTCGGGAATTGGTATGTTATATCGAGTTGTCGACATTGCGAATGTGTTTGCAATAGCTGTGGTTAAAAGGAACAAGCATGAAATGTTGACTTTGGAGAGCATTACAGAGACTTAAAAATACTCAATGATGTCAATATCTTCCAGAATGCTATGCGCCGTGGATGCAGTAATGAAACATACCTGAGGAACTTTTCCTTTCTTGATGCACTTGATGAGTCGAGATTGATCGAAGTTGTGGTGGGGTGGTCCCTGTAGTTCTCTAGTGACATGTGATTCGTGCAAGGGTACAGTGAGGGTGACTATCTATGGGGACAAACTTGACCAGAATCCAATAGAGAAATGCTGAAGGTCTACTGCACTTTCCTTGATATCCTACTAAGACGTATTTCTCCAGAGAAGAAGTGATTTGATGTTTCTGAACACATATTACAGGCAAAATGTACTATCTTGTCTTAAACATAAGATGTCTTAGGCATTCCGTTTGGAAGCTCTTGGTCTGAGTTAATCGCTTTCTCAGCTTCATGTTTTAAGCAAGATATAACATTAGGATATGCTTATACTTGGACGTCAAGATCCGGCCAAGATTGTGGCTACTACAATGTCATCCATGAAATATTCAGGAAATACAGTAGTTGAACTGTACGCCTAATTAGTATCATGACCTAAATAAACCTGCAAGCGAAGTTAGAGCTCTTTAAATTCTTGATTTTGGTACCGTGCTTAGTTTCCTTAGCCTTAGTTTTCATCTCTCTAATACCTAGGTTGTGAACCTGTGAAATGACTGGCGGAACCCCTATATTTACTCTTGGTTCAGAAAATGGGCAGACGAAAAAGGGACGATAGACATCAGTGGCGACGAAACTACAGGAGTAAATTAGACTTGAAAAATCAAATAAAATTGGAAGTCATGCGTATACAACTGAACAATATTCAGTACTCGTATTGATCTGGAGGTGAAAATAATTTAGGCGGCACTGTATCAGGTGGAAGTGGGCAAAATCGATCCGAATCTTATCTGACCATGAAATGCTAAAATCTATCATCCATTTCCATTCTCATTTGTCCTTTTTGAAGCAAGCCGAGAAGTAGGCTCAATTGTTGATTTCAGCCCTTCAGCCCGACGCGTACCGAAACGCGCCCTTGCAGATACCCGCAAATCCTCACCTGCCACGCCTTAGGGCAGTCTATGCATCTTATTCGCTTTGGTCACAGAGGCTTGATCTTTTTTCCGGTTTTCCTCAGTGGGCGCTCACATGGCTGATGGCACTGTATTTTTCTGCCCTGGATGCCAGAGGGATGACTTCAAAAGTCTCAAAGCTGTGAAGATCCATTTTGAGGCAAAGGTTCACAAGATCTTTTGCAACCCGTGTCAAAAGGATTTCACGAACGTTTGGAGCTTGCTTCAACACGCCCAGAAGCATCAACAGCCTCGTCAAAAGATGGACGACCCTTCGAGGTCTTCGTCCGTCATATCACCCCCACCGAGATCAAGCCGAAAGCGGGCCTCAAAACAGACCCCTAACCCCCTATCTGCTGAGCCAATCTTGGAGCCAGTTCTTTGCACAGTGGCCCTCCCGGTATCCCCAGAACCACGGTCGCCTGTGGATTTGGCTACGGGGTCGATGGTCGCCGCGGAACCAAACCTCACCTCCGAGCTGCAGGATTTGAAATTACAGCTTGAAACCCTCGCCTTGCAGCCCCTCGCTCTCCAAAGGATAAGTCATCATGCGATTCTTGGGGCGGAAGAACGAGCTTTGAGCCTGCGATATCTACTGTTACATTGCCATGGAAAGGCTCGCCTTCAGGCACAAGGTTATACCGTCGGGATCGTCGCAGAAGATAAGAGGAAACGTCCATCTATCCCGAACTCACTTTTCCGTCACACCCCTGTAGCTCTCTCGGGCAAAGGAACAGAGAGAAAAGCGGTTGTTCTCGATTGTGAGATGGTACAAGTCGCCAACGGGCGTCGGGAACTCGCTTATGTGACTGCTGTCGACTTTCTCTCGGGCGAAGTGCTCTTGGACCACTATGTGCAACCAACCGCCAAGGTTGTCCACTGGGACTCTCGATACAGCGGTGTGACTTGTAGTGCCATGAACAAGGCGGTCCGGAATGGACAAGCAATCCATGGCTGGCAGTTGGTGCGAGAGTTGTTATGGAGGTTCGTGGATCCTGTAACAGTGCTGATCGGCCATTCCCTGAACAACGATCTCGACGTCTTGGGCATCATCCACCCCAAAATCGTCGACACTTCTATCCTCACCAGCGAGGCTGTCTTCAATGATTTACTTCCGGGCCAGGCCCTGCCGCGCACATGGAGCTTGAAAACTCTCACCAAGGAGCTGGCTGGTTATGATATCCAGGCCGGGAAACAAGGTCACAGTGCCTTTGAAGACACAATGGCCACGCGCGATATCTTGATTTGGTGTATCAGGAATCAGAAATTGTGGGGTATGTGGTCAGCGGAAGTTCGAGGCCAGGAGAAGATTCGTGCTCTGGAACGGGAGATCGCGAAGCTCCAGGCAAAGCTGGAGCAAGAGAAGAAGAACCAGGAAGAGTCAAGGAAGGAGAGGGATAAGGAGAAACTGGAATTCTTGAAACTTGCAGCCGGGCTCTCATGATCTTATGGTGTGCTGAATTCCGGTTGGAATGATGCCAAATGTGTGTGCTATAAGAGTGACTTTACATCGTACAAATATCGCATCAATGAACATACTTCAATCACACAAATCTTCTCTTTTCCATTAGTGGGAAAGACGGGTAGGAATGAAAATAGTATGACGATATACTCACGTCAAGGTGGGTTAATGGCAGTGTCCTAATATTCCTTAAAACGCTGCCAGCTTAGAGTGGGTTCGACAAGCGGTGAAACCCATAGTGGCTGACCGAATACGGTGTCTAATCCTACATGCAGCTGACCCTTCGCATGTCGTTTTTATCCGATATTGGGCACGTTTATTTCAATGGAGGTCCAGATAAGGAGTGCTTCAATAAGCATGAATTGATGCTAGATCAATACATACCCCCACTTCTACGATTGCATAAAGTATACACCAAGCATGAAAGTTTTGAGGAATGGATTGACTGGTACTGCGGTGTCTGGCTCGAAGAAGAGTTTGCGTACAAATCCACCCAGCACCACCCAGGAAAGCGAGATTTGTGGAACGTAGACCCTACGAGAAGTTACTAGCTGGAGAATATGAGTGATGAATAAGCACAAAAACAAAGAGAAGGCAGTTTTGATCCTGATTCAGATGTATAGTCCCAACACACAGAATATATCCGTCAGCCTGAGGCAGCAACACGGGAACATACGTCTTGCGGGGTTGGCGGCTCAATGTTATCCCACATCAATGGAGAACCCTTCTACACAATTACGCTCGCGGGCGGGCTGTGAGCGCTGCAAACGTCGAAGGCAAAAGTGCGATGAGGCACGACCAGATTGCGGCCGATGCCGTAGCGCCGGAGAGAGCTGTGTTTACCGCCTCAATCTCAAATGGGGAGGACGAGCCTTCGGTCTATCTCGCTTTGGCATTTGTCCAGTGCAAATGATCAGTATGCCAAACTTCTGCGCCTGTCTCTGTTTCTTGTTCTAACCAGGTCCCACAGACGGAGCTTTCGTGTATTCAGCGGAGGTGATGGCGACACCTGCGAGCGTGGCCTCGCAGACTTCGGAACAGCCACGTTCTCACCTTTCCTTAACTCGGTCCCTCTCTGGACTTCCACCTGACCTCAATGCCGAATTACAGCAGCTTTGGCATTACTTTGTCTCTACGGCATCCGGGACGATGTCCTGTCACAAGCAGATGCAGAACGAGACATGCCGTGTTCTTCTTCCTATGGCGTTTGAAGACCCTGCGCTCCGTCATGCAATCTTTGCTTTCTCATCTGCTCACAAAGCAAGTCAGACAGATTCTGAGAGCTCGCGCGGTAGCTTAAAATGGCACGCGGCGAGTCTGAGAAATAAAAGTATAGGTCAGCTTCGTCAAGAGATTGTTTCAGGGTATAGCCGGCTGGAATCCATCTTTGCAACCTGTTTGATCCTGTGCTTGGGTACTTTATGCCATGAAAACGAGGAATACAATTCCTGGAGGACACATCTTCAGGGGGCAAGAGCTATCATGTCTGCTATTTATGCTGCGCAGTCTGACTCGACCCATTTAAATACATCAATTTCTTTTCTACGAAGACGTTACTCATTACTTGAGATGGTTGCAAGCTTGACTCCGGACGGGTTTCCAGCAGGGGACTTAAGTTATGAGTCTTCCGAAACTTCATCACAGCCGAGCCGGATCTTCTTTGATGATTATGCCGGTTGTTATCCCGAAATATTTGAGATATTTCACCAGATAAGCGCTGTTGCGTGGAAGCGACGACAGAGAGAGTACGAATCTTATAACTTTGTCCCACTTTCTGATCCAGACTTCGAGCTTCAAGCAGCCAATCTTGAGAGCCGGCTTTTGGAAATGATAGAACGAGATAAGAGTACTCGGCCATGCTTCTCCCCAGGCCTCCAGGAGACATTGGACGAAAAGCAAGCCCTTGAATTCGCTTATTGCAACCTATTGCTCGAATATACCGCATTGATCCACATCCGCACACAGATTATGAGCCTTGATTCCGAGGCTATGGAAGTACAGCAGCCAGTGAAGATGATCATCCATCTTGTTCAACAGCTTGAGCCTCCATCAGGCCTTTCGCCTGTCCTAGGAGTGAACACCGCTCTCTTTATCGCCGGGCGCTATGCCTTTGGGGCGGATCGGACGATTGTTCAATCATTGCTTATACGCTTCCATCGAAAAATGTACAATTACAACATGATCAATGCAATGGATATATTGGACTTGATATGGCGGCAGGTTGATTCGGGCCAGAAAAACATTGGTATGTCATGCATAGTATACACCCAGCAATCATATAGGCTAATTTCTTCAAGGTCTGCAAGGACATGACTTCATGGCCTGGTAAATAAAGACGCATTCTCAATGTTGGTTGATACTGGGGCCTCAGGCACCATTTTACGACAGCGAGACCTCATTTCTTCCCCGACCTTTACAATTCTTGGTCTCATGCTCAACGCTGGACACTACCAAAAGAAAAGTAAGGGTCGGACACTGGCACAGTATAGGCAAATTCCCAAGTGGAGACGCAAACAATTGCTCAGCCATCCGGCCCAGGGTGACATCGGTATCCATTCAGGGGTATGTAGGATGGCCAGGGTTCTCTAATTTATCTCACGCACCTTCAATCACACCAATCACCCTGGTCAATCTCTGATTCGAGAACGATGATTCAAGTCGAATACCAGTTCCCCGATCGGGTTTCGGCCCCCACAGTCCTTGAGTCGTGCTCCATTCACGTCTTGCCCCACGTTGCTGTCGATCCCCTTCAGCTGTCTGACATCTAACCACAATGGGAAAATGGGAAAATGGGAAAGTGCATAACGGGCTATCGAGTGCGAGTGTAGCAATGGCTTGTTTTAAACTTGTCTGCGTGGGTATTTATATGGAGGCCCTTGTCTGGCTTCTAATTCACATACACTCCCTTCCTTTTCCTTTTACATACACTCTTTTGGTACATACTTCAGTTGTGTGAATATTGGTTGTTACTTTCCTTGAGTATGCGTGATCTTCTTTGGTGGACCGCCGTGGCGAGTGCGCTTTCTCCAGCCTCGGCAGTTGCTATTCCTTCATCTTCTGGCGGGTAAGTTCTATGCCTGAACTATTACCAACTACGCTGACAGATCTATACAGAGAGATCCGCGCGAGAGCCTGCAGCGGGCCCACCGCTTCCTCTCCTACGACCTACTGGCTTCTGGATCAGGATCACACTGGCAATGCCCGGGGATATGCCCCCGAAGTTGCCAACGCCAATT
Source organism: Penicillium canescens (assembly GCF_028828765.1). Taxonomy (NCBI): domain Eukaryota; kingdom Fungi; phylum Ascomycota; class Eurotiomycetes; order Eurotiales; family Aspergillaceae; genus Penicillium; species Penicillium canescens. The sequence goes on along the minus strand of NW_026703963.1, from coordinate 502,514 downwards.
ACCCCGTGTGGCGCAATGTCAAGGACTATTCCGCCTCGGCCGACGGATCTGGTGACCAAACCAGCAGCATTCAGAATGCGATCAACAACGATGGGTCGAATGGCAGCCGCGAGAGTAAGGGTGTCGCTAGGTACCCGGCGGAAGTCTTTCTCCCCGGTGGAACGTACCAGCTTAGGAGCACTTTGAATTTGCGTGTCGGAACTGTGATCACCGGTGATCCGCTGAATCCACCAGTGCTCAAGGCGGCAGCCGACTTCAACGGTGATACGGTGGTCAATGGATACGACAGCAAGAATGGCCCGCCTGAGACGAGTTTCATGACTCTCCTGCGAAACGTGGTTATTGACACCACAGCTATCAGAGCTGATACCAAGATCACTGCATTGCAATGGGGTGTGGCTCAGGGGTCTGGCTTGACCAATGTCAAAATCAATATGCCTACCAGCTCGACCGGACACACTGGTATCCACATCAACGCTGGATCAACGATCGCCGTGACGGATGTCGACATTACTGGTGGCGCCGTCGGAATCAAGAACTCCAACCAGCAGGTCAACTTCAAGAACATCTACTTCAGAAAGTGTACGACTGCCTTCGAGGCTTCCGGTGGCCATACCGCTCTTCTCCAGGGCGTGACATTCGATACTGTCGGGCTTGGCGTTGACATGAGCAGCAACGGTCTTGGAAGTATGGTCCTGCTAGATTCCAAATCAACCAACTCGGGCACCGTGGTGAAGTTCCATGACTCGTCTAACGACAGCGGCAACCGCAACAGCCAGCTGATCATTCAAAACCTCGTTCACGATACCACCAATCCTATTGCGGTCGACAGCAACAACAACGTGAAGCTTGCCGCTACCGACAAGGTCGACACGTGGGTGTGGGGTAACATCACCCCTGGTCAGTACGTGTCAGGCAAGAGCCTCACAACCTCTAGACCGGCCGCGCTCTTGTCTAATGGCAAATACTTCACCCGCATCCAGCCTACCTACGCCGAGTATGGCTCGGACCAGGTCGTGAATGTCAAAAACGTGAGCGGCCACCCTGTCAAAGGCGACGGCTCAACAGACGACGTGGAGTCACTCAATGCCATCTTAGCGGATAACGCAGCCAACTGCAAGATCACATACTTCCCATATGGAGTGTACACTGTCAAGAACACGCTGAAGATCCCCGTGGGCTCGCGCATCATGGGCGAGGCATGGGCCGTGATTTCCGGAGCAGGCAATGCATTCAAGGACGCCTCGAACCCGAAGCCAGTAGTCCAGGTCGGACAAGCCAACGACGAGGGCGTCATCGAGATACAGAACATGCGTTTCAGCGTGGGTGAGATCCTCCCCGGCGCGATCATTCTCGAAGTCAATGCCGCCGGTACAAAACCCGGTGATGTAGCATTGTGGAATACGATCGTGACTGTAGGCGGCACCGCCGAGACGAGTATCAAGGATAACTGCGATAACCAAGACACGTCGCAGTGCATGGCGGCGTTTATGGTGATGCATCTCACCAAGTCGTCGTCTGCCTATATTGAGAATTTCTGGGGCTGGACCGCAGACCACAATCTAGACGGTGGATCATCGAAGACGATCATCTCTACCGGACGTGGCATCCTCGTCGACGCAGTTAAGGGGACTTGGCTCACTGGAACGGGATCTGAACATCACTGGTTGTACAACTACAATTTCAACTCCGCGCAGAATGTCTACGCGGGCATGCTCCAGACTGAGAGTCCCTATATGCAGGGTGAGGGTGCAACGCAGACGGCGCCGGCGCCTTGGACGGCTGAGTCTTCGTTTGGTGATCCTGATTTCTCGTGGTGCGGTGCGAATGATCAGAAGTGTCGTACGTCGCTTGCGACGAATGTTAACGGTGGCAAAGATGTCTTGCTGTATAACAGTGCCGCGTGGGCTTTCTTTAACGGGGAGTGGAATGGTGATTACGGAACTCAGTGTGATGGATCTTGTCAGACGAATATGATGCGTGTGGCTAATAGTCCTGAGAATTTAGTTTGGTATTCTATTAACACGAGGAAGGCGGATGTCATGATTCTGGATGGCGAGTCGAATCCTAGCGAGTATAATCACCCTGGTGGGTGGGAGGCTATTATTCAGGGGTATAGGCAGTTTTCCTCTTAGGATGTGATATGCATTGCTAAGCAGGGCATTTCTATGTAAATAGTCATGTACATAGCATGAATAGAAGTCAATAATATCAGACTGCCGAAGTGACTATTACGGTTTGATTTTATGTTTAGCCAGAACTTTTGAGGTGAACTCCCGGTTTAGGCTTACTTGTATACCCTAGCCGTGCGAGAAGCGTGAGACGGGACTTAGTTCCCGATTTGCGCCAGGGATCAGAACGTATGTTGGGCCATGTTGCCTGGGAAGATGGCTTGGGATAGCGAGAAAGTTAGTTGGAGGTGTTCACGCCTTGGGCTTTCAAGAAGCAGAGCTCTCCGCCATTCGAAGTTGTAGCCCCGTGTCAGAAACCCCAGGGACCCTGTCTACATAGCGGGATAGATCCCTGTCATTCTGCAACCATCAGCCCTGAAAGCCAGACTAAGAAGCATTTGCAAGGCTCATCCTCTAATTGGACTTTCCTTACGGTAGTCACTACGAGACATCAAAAATCCAAACAGCAAACCCGGGTATCAAATTGGCAGTTGAAAGCAGTGCGTTCATACAATCTCCTCTCCAGACTAGTTTCACACATACAAGTACAGTTCCAAGGTAGGCGAATGCATCCCCAACCAGACAAGTAAAATGTCTCGTCTGACCGGGGATCGGCAGCCCTACCCTAATGATCTGCAAGGCAGAAGGTAAAAAGGATACATTCGAAAATTCGAGGGGTGATTGTGCGCCCGCCAGACGCCCATGGTAAAAAAATAAAGCCAATCCCAAACGCCGTGTGCATCGACGATGCAAAATGTATAATCATGGCCGTCGGGACGGAAGTAATATCGGCATGAGAAGGGTAAAAAGGTAATGTAATGAGGTCGTTCCACGTGTTGCCGGCGCCATGTACCACAATGTGGGTATCATGCGGTCCGAGATGATATATCAGGGCAGGGAGGTGAGACGCATCGGTGTTTCTGGTCGGCCTGCCATCTGTTGGCGAGATCGCCGTTGATCATTATAATTTGCGGGCTTTGCAAAGCCATGTCCGCCACCATTTGCAGACTCCGAGGACGGCAGCACGGCCGTCGTCTTTGCGTTCGGTGCCGTCTGGGTTTCCGAGGACCATGGCGAATACCCAGAAAAATGCGGCTGTCCATGCGAATAGGAGTATTGCAATGCCGAAGAATGGCGATAGGACTAGGACGACGACTGATGTGCCGACAGAGTAGACCTCGCTAGGTTCGGATACGATTGATGGCTGATCGGAGTCTGGCTCGGACTGGATCCATTGTGTTGATGGTGATCGGTTTGCTGCAGGTGGTGGCTGCATACACACAAGCCGTTCGTGGATATGAAGGGCGGGAGAGAGCAGGTCACATAATTGTGAGCCGAATGTTCTTGAACGGAGGTATGGTGAGAATGAGCAGAGACGGAAAGGTGAGACAAGGAGGGCGAAGAAGAGGGCGAAGATGGTGTATAGGGCACCTCCGAAGGCGTATAAAGGGACAACTGTGAGTCGGAACTGTGCATTATATTAGTATATAATCATGGACAGCTATTATTTAACACTTACCAGCATCAAGAGAGCATCTTGGCCCTCGTTGGTGACTATTTCATCATCTGGAATGTCTCGCTTGCGGGTGCGAGTTATGCTGGGGTTGGAATGTTCCCCCGACATCAATGACGGCTGGTCTGCCCAGCTACTCCGGGTCCGCTCTTCTCTGGGTGCACCACTCGAGATAGAGGCTCGGGCCGGGAGGGATCCCACTTCCCGATGATCTGACCCCGGCCAGGGCGATCCTCCCAGGGCTTGGGTCTGATATACACGGTATCCCCTTGAGCCAGATGTGCGGGGACTGACCTCGAGGCTTGACAAGGGAGAGGAAGGACGGGACCCGCCGACAAGGTTACCGAGCACCGAGGATCGCTCTTGGGATTGACGAGCGGCTGTGGAAGGGTTGACGATCGAGTTGCGAGTGTGTGTTGGTCCGAGGGGTCCCAGATCCTGATAGTAGGCGGGACTATGGGACATCTCCGGCAGCCCCATGACGAACCGGAGAGTAAGTGCGAGACAGGAGGTGAAGACGAGGACGGTATGAGGCGCACAGATGGCGACTATTGGAAGGAGAGATCACCGCATGTTTTCCTGGCCAAGGTGCATAATCTTTCTGGCATAGGGGGGTAGGCGCACTCCGTGAAGTCGGGGAACAGGGGGAGGAGGGAGGAAGGGCGGAAGGAGCGACTTATAAGAGACTGCGGAGGATCTCATGAGACCAGAGCGGAAAAGCCAGGAAAGGCCAGGCCAGACAGCGGAAGGCGCATTTCCATCTGTTTGCAGTCCTCTCGCCAAGGCGCCCAGATGCCGAGCCCTTGGCATTGACTCGAGCCATGTAGAGAGTACCCAAAACATTTGGGCATCCTGTTGATCGTTCCCCTTCGCCATAGCTCTAGCACCGAGTCCTCGACATTTTGGTGTCGGACAAGGGAAGTTGTCCTACGGTGAGACGTGGGTAGAGCTGAGCAATTCGACGACTGCAGTCGATTACAGGAGGTTACCAACTGCCAAGCCGCCAAGCTGCCGCCGGGGATGAATAAACGGCCTCTAATTGGCTGCACGACATGATGATCCGCCATGAGACGAAGCCTGTAGTCTTGGCGGTAACGCTGTGACGCACGTGATTTGTGCAGTGTGTCGTGTATGTATACTTATAAGTATATGTTGAGTGTAGTTGTGCTGACAATGACTGTTTTTAAACCTGTTGGATTCCCTCTACTCCTTGTCTTTCATGTGTTTGCCTCTCCACTAGAAATGCGCGGCACGATATCCGTCCAGGAGCCGAGGGCGCCCAGACGCCGAGAGGTTGGCGGCATTGGCATTCATTTTGAGAAATCAGTTTCCCACAAACGCCCTGCTTTGTTCAATATTTCTTAGGTAAATCTTCCCCAGAGCTGCATTAGCCCATTTGGTCAAGAACCTTCATCATTCCACTCTTGGGGAACTTCTTGGCTCATCCTTTCATTCCGCTGAGATGAGTCAAATTATGACGAATCAGCGGCCCCGACATCCGAACCAGCTCTTTCTTTCTGGCTCTCCTCTTGGCCTGCTCCTGGGCACTGTACACAAAACCCGTATCTCCGCTTGGCTGTGCGGTCAGAAGTTGCCCATTGCGCGTTCCATGCTCGGCGTACTTCGCTCCTCCCTGCCACTTCTGCTTTCTCCCCCTTCTTGTTTGATGTGTCTTCCATGCCCAGAATCATGTGCCTCAGTTTCAGACTCTTATTCGACCGGTCGAGATTTTCGGCTCGAAGCGCATAACAGGTATAGATTAATCACATCCTTACAACTTCGACTTCCTTATCACAACCCCAGTTCAATAAAGGAGGGGCTCCAGCCAACTCATGTACTCGAAGACCTGGACAAGACCTTATCAAGAGGGTTTTCGTGTGATCGCTCAAGCCGCACAGCTGATCGAGCTGTCCGATCGTCAAACTTCCAAGTTATCTTCGAACATATCAGAATATCCTTGTACGATGCTCCCGAAGCTCCCTGCAAACAGGCAGACACATCTGTCAGGGTCACCGCTAGACTTGGCCACCGTCCGACCCTTTTTCCTAAATCGTCTACCTAATACCTTGGCTCTTCTTGCCTACGTCGGCTATTTTTATATAAAACTAATCCCAAGTTGCCTTCCCCCGCATTCCTCCGGAAACCACACAAGGCTGTGTCAGCTTGTGCCTCGCCGTTCTGCACAACCGGGTCGAACTCTTTTCCGATCAAATCATACCATTCGTCATGCTTTTACCTTTATATCCCCGCGATAGCATACGCGATGTATCAGGTTCCACGAAAATTTGCTTTGTGTTAAAATGAACTAACAAGTGCACATCTGAAGCCCTCCGTTAGCCAATCGATGGCTTGCTTTGCTTCTGGTATTCATTCGAAGCCATGTTGCGTTTTGTTCGCATCATCTTGGGGCTCTCCATGCGTTGTATCAGACAACAGGGCGCAAATGTTCGAGCATACAGGATACATTGGTAAGCCGACAGTAAAAAGTGACAGATATTTACACTTCCTTTTCTCTGACGAGGAAGTTCGTGCAGTCTGTGGTAAGAAGGGTCACCGATCCATTAAAGTTTCCATCTTTGGCTCTACATATAGGTTATGAGATGACTGTAAAGTGCCCGTAGATTCAAGCTCACTCGACGACTTGATTTCAACACCTAGGTTCTAAACTTACTCGGGTACCTGAAGCAGCTTGTTGTTCAGAGGATATTGGTTTTCTCCTGATTTTCACATGCTTGGATCATTTCCCAGCGCGTCTTGACCAGTTTTCTGTCATCAATGCCCAAGTCGACAATATTTCTTTCTTTCTTTCTTTCTTTCTTTTGGGAAGCTCTCCCTTGTGTCTTTCATCGGTGCCTGTAACTCTTCGGTCTATGAACACAGCCTAAGCATGCACGGCGTAGTGTCTCTCAGCCAATTTGCTAAAATTATGTGATGTCAATCTACCGTCCAATGTGGATCTGCCACGCTAATCTCGACGATACATCTGCATGAAACTACATTGCATGTAACGCTTCGCAATAAAGTACAGTAGCGTCTCGCTTTGTGCGCTATATTTTTGGTGGTTCTAGTTAGAATGGTTTTACTGTAATGTTCTTGATATTTTCGAAATCTAATTCGTGCCTTTAACTCTCGACATTTCTTTAGCGTAATCGGGGTGGGGCGCTGGAAAGAAAGCACGAGTGTCGGACGGGTAATCTGATTTCGAATTTTCCTATAATCGTAAAGTGTGGATGCCAGGAAATTCCCGCCTGAAGCGACAAAGTCCCCCCGGTTTGGCAGCAGGAACTGAGTAGGGTGTCGCCGTAATCGTCCCATTGGCAGCTCGCATGTGCACTGCAATATCGGTAGGGAGAAGACCCGTGTTCCGTAGGCTGAGAGGCTTGAGTATATTTTCGTCTACATACTTGTCTAGCGGCATGGAGAAGGCTGCTTTTACGGCCCAGCAGAGCCAGTCGATGCTAGTGCCGTAGCTATAGCTAGAGCTCTCGCCTGGATCATACCCGAATGGACCTTGGATGTCGGAACGTGCCCAACCCGTCTAAGTGAAGAAGGTCACGTTCTGACTCCATTGTGGCCAACAGTTGGTGTTTCCATTGAGGAGTTCGTAGGGTCAAACTAGACGCGTATCATGAGATTCCGGAGTCAGTTTTCTCTTTGGAGCTCGATAGATTGGTCCGCTAGCGTCTGTAAAGCCTTTGAGAGCTTGGGCGCTTTTGAGTCCTAGGAGGTATTTTTTTAACTGGGTCATCGAGGCTCAGTTTTCCCTGTTTGAACAACTGAAAAGCTGCGCTGGCCGTCACCGTCTTGGTCATGGACGCTATATGCATTCTGGTAGATAGTGTTATGAGCGGTGAGTACGGGTCATGAATGTTCGTTGTAGCCCAGGATTGTTTGAATATGATGCTGCCATCCCTGTTAAGTGGCTGCGGCGGCGATGCCTAGCATTCGGTTATCATGCACTGCGACCGAAAACGCCTCATTCAGTCGCATGTAAAGGTCATGATTGTCCGAAGCATAACAACCCTTGTTGCTGTTGCCGCGCCCACTTTGGTGGCCACTTGCCTAAGCCATTCCCACGAAGAAGAAGTAGAGGTGAACTCTGAACAAATGCCGGTATCGCATAGTGCAAAAGACGGGCTAAACCTGTCCAAGCTGAAGTAACAAGTAAAACAGACTCTACCTGCTTTATTCTGGCTAAGTAATAATCATTCAAACCCAAGAGTGCCCAAGTCGTGATCACGAATATAGCGACATGCCACAATTACATTGCGTGCCCGTAGGACATCAGGAACTCTATGGTATGTTATTTGGTAGAATAGTCGCGAAACTGGTTCATATATTTAACCTCTCGAGAAACAGCCTTGGCGGGTTAAGGACCAGGACATCAATAGTAAGCCTCGGTTGGCAGACAGACAAGTTAATCTAATCACAAATGCCATGGGGGATGGGTGCCTCGGCCTGGAATACTACAGTATACCGGAGTATCAACTTGTGATCTCCATGCATGGGATTGACTGAGATCTCCATTCAGCATTACTTTAGCAATTGATTACAGTTCTATTGCTGCTCTCCGTGGTTTACCATTCATCGTCGAAAGGTCTGCAAGCCTGTCCTCGTGACAAGGACAGTGAGATAATTTTATTTCGACCGCTCCTCGCAAGATGATACGGGAGCCGTAGTCCGAGTTAGTATGTCTAAGCTCGATAGTTTTGTGTTTAGCGTTAATGCCCACGTCACAGTTTGCGCAACGATGCAGCTATATGCCTTGGAACCGCTTCAGTCCTTCAGCCTATGCATGAGGAGCCAAGAGCATTCTTGAATTAATTGATAATTCTACTAAATTAGAACATTTTTAAATAACGATGGACGAGGCTCTTTAGTGAAAGGCCCAGGGTTAGCAAAGCTACGCAAAGAGCCATTTTTGGATCCAGCTTGATAAACATTATACGTCAGACATTAGGTACCGTGTTTGAAAGTGAATAACGAAAGGGAATAGTCTTTGAGGCCTTATTACTCAACAGGCGGGAGTAGCTGTCAATAGCTTATTGGATTCTCCGTATAGGCGTGGTTAAAAGCATTGTATATGAGATCCCCATGCAACAATCCCCATTCCTTACATCAGACCTAATGCGTTGGCAAGTTAGATACGCTGGCTGAGAAGCAAAGGAGTAGGTACATACCTCTGCTAAATAGAGGCGTACGACTCCTTGAGGCATCTATTTTGCTGCCTCAATTCGTGCGCCAAACAAGAATACTGGCTGCTTGTTGCTGAAGTTTGGAACATCACTCATGATTTCAGCCGCCTCAGGGCTGCCGAAGGCTTTATCGACACCTTGCTTGCTATCCCAAATAACAACGCTTCCAAATGCATAAAAAGGGTGTGTTCCATCCGGGGCAGGGCCGAAGGTGGTTACAGACCAACTTTGCACCCCGAACCTCTTCCAATGATGTTGAATGAGGGGCATATGGTGCGCCACGTAGTATTCCGTATCATATTTGGCATCAGGCTCGTTGGGGAAGAGGACGGTAATGGTGTATGTCATAGTGCCAGATAGTTTCTTGAGGAACGCGTATCGAAGATGGTTCAAAGGCGAGGCGGACGACAAGAAAGGAAGATAAGACTTTGGTTTTTGGTACGAGGACTTTAACAAGACCCGAATTCAGGCATTCCTACTTATATATTTGAATTCTAAGATATTGCCAATTTGCTAGAAACTTCCTTCAGGGGTCGGTTACATCGAGCTTACCAACAATATGATGGTTCGTAGAATTACTTCATTTTAAGGATTTATTGTTAAGTCCGAATAGCCCCACAGTGTGCAGATAAGCAAATCAAAAAAAGAAGAAAAAAATCTAGAAAGTATACTCAATTTTAAAATCCTTTTTTCTTTTATTTAAACATTCGGTATTTGCAACGGATTTATCAAAAGGCCGTCCAAATTCTCGGTGCCGGAGGATAATCATGTTTCCATGAAATCACGCATGAGTCGGCCCTTGCAGGACTTGAGTCAGGATCGACAATTGTTTCGTATTCAGACTATTTAAGAGCAAATGCCGGTGGACGGGTAAATACTCTTAATTTTCTTGCCATAGCCCCAGTCTGCTGCATTCGACATTCCATCCTTTCCTCCCCTACCAAAGTTCTTCTTTCTATCAAAATGTCTCAAAGACCTAAGTTTCTCTTCGTCCTCTCGTCCCAAGCAATTTTGCCTAGTCGAGGAACCCCTACTGGCTGGTATCTGCCGGAGCTTGTTCATCCTTACAACAAGCTGGCCCCGCATTTCGACATCGTCGTTGCGTCTCCAGCTGGCGGGGAGGCGCCGTTGGATCCTTACTCCATTGAAGTCACTAAAGATGACCTCGAATGCCAGGCATTCTTAAGAGAGAATGACAATGTCTGGAAAAGAACGGAAAAGTTGTCTTCATTGCTGGGAAGATCGGCTGAGTTTTCTGGGATCTTTTACGTGGGTGGTCATGGCCGTGAGTAATTATCCCCTGCGTATATTCACGATGTTCTGCATAAAATGAGGCCCTAACAAATAATAAAAAGCGATGTTTGACCTCGCAACCGACTTTGTCTCTCAGTCTTTGATTCGGGAGTTCTATGAGTCCCGCAAAGTTGTCTCAGCCGTGTGCCATGGCCCAGCTGCTCTCGTGAATGTCAAGCTGTCCGATGGAACGTATCTTGTTTCCAACCAGGTGGTGACTGGCCTTTCCGATGCAGAGGAAGAATTTATGCAATTCACCAAAGATATGCCGTTCCTTCTGGAATCAGAGCTACGAAACCGTGGCGCACAGTATGAGAGTGCTGATGGGTTATTCGGTGTGAAAGTGGTCGTGAGCGGCAAAGGGGGAAAGTTGATAACGGGTCAAAATCCACCGAGTGCAGCAGTGATTGGTGACACCTTACTGAGGGTTATGATGTGAATATTTGATCAAAGATGATGGATGGTCTTCCTTCTTTCAGAGAACGCGGAATGAAATCAGAGCGTACGCAAACAATCAAAAATTACAGAAGAAATTTTCAATTTCTAGGTCGAACTTGTAGATTACGCGTCCCGCCTTATCTCCCAAAATCATCTATGCTGGAAGTGAAAACCGTAGATGCGGTCATTTGCAGATTTGGTATCTGACCGGATATAAGTTGGGTTTTCAAGGGTGGGGCTTTTATGGGGCCTGATGTCCTTTTGGCCAATGAAACTCTATATGTAAGCATATTAATCTTTAGCCTTGAGTGGATCAAGTCTAAATTATGATCGCATCCTGCACATCATACAAGAGTATGTGAGAAAATCATTTGCCCGACCCATCATTGAGCTGGTCATATACTACCACCCACTAGCCTGGGTACGGATTCGTGTTTTGGTCTAGTTTGTAAAATCAATTCACTGAGCGATCTGCAGGCGACATGTACTATGTATATGCATATATACGTTTACACGCTTGAATCTTACAGGAAACTCCTAAGGATAATGCTCGAGGCGCAAAGAGGGTCCCAATCTCTTTGTGTTGTAGCGTAAGTTTGTGTCCCCAGCTCGATCTGCCCGCTTCAACACAGACCCGCACCTGTTTCAAGCCTCCGTGGCTAACTTGATAATGCCGCATGTCGGGCTTTCGGAGCGCCGAGTCCCAACTGACCGAAGCCCCTCTCACAAGCCCGCAAATTCGGTGGCCAATGGATCTACGGCATCGTTCCTGAACCGTTACAGTGTGTAGACAAAACAAGCAGGATCCTCTCCGCTTTATATCTCATGCGGACGTCATTCTTTTGGCGGTATCTCCGAGTGAGGGTAAATTTCGAGGCTATCAATATCTCCCCACCCTTGCCAGCTAACAGTTTTGCCACCAAGGGCCGGAGGCAGTCCATAGATTCAGAGACCGAACGGCCGATGTGCCGAGTAATTCATCTTGCGCTGATTTTGCAACCGACTGATCGACGTAAAATCTAGCTGAATAGCGTAACCCGCAAACTTAAAGGTGTAGCTAGGCTGAGTACTCCTTCGGATGATAGTACTGATCATTGGTTGTCCTAACAGGGTTCCAAAAGCCGCTGATTCCGACGCTTTGCTTTGCAGTAGGGGGATTATATCACCGGTAATAATGCATTTGCCTCTAGAAAGCAAGTATCAGAGCAGTGTGCAACTTGCTTCCACCAGACTGTTCTTGAGATATATAAATCAAGTTTGCAAGCAATTCTCAAATTTCAGTAGTAGCATCCCTCTTTCACCTGGCTCTTCCACATCGATCCCCTCGAAGAAAGGAAACTTAAAATGTCTTCAATCAGCATTCCTACCAAGTCAACCATTCGTCTCCCTAAGGCCTCCAACATTCGGACTATGAGTCCTGTGCCCGTTTACGACGTAATCAATTTCTCCGATTCCCGAACTGAAAAGCTCGGAGAATTGCTTGCAAAAGGCCATGATACCGTGGCTCCGCTCCGAGATCCCAAATTGATTCTCCATAGCCATCTGCCACATGTATGCGCAGTTCCTTACTCCATAAATACCCTTTTATTGACTTATATCAATGAGCACCATACTTATAAATTCAACAACAGTTCCTAGGTTCCGCGTATGCCCTCGGTGCGGACAAAGATCAGTTAGTCCGCAGTTACGAACATGAAATTACTCAGTTGGTGCCTATTGGCCGAGGCTTCATCCGTGGCGACGCAATTTCTAGGGATAATTGGAGGAATTTTCTTGCTCAGAAAGAGTAAGCGGATACCCAGCGAAGCGAATGCTCCTACTACAGCCTCTGTTCGCCCCAGCTAACGTGGGATGCCGGCAGGTACACTGTTGCCTATGTTGATTTCTTTGACTGCCAAGTCAAGGAACATGAGGGCGCCTGGACAAAGGTTCTGGAAGAATACTTGTATTCGGGCGCTGAGCCTCTGATCAATGGGTTTACTGGAGGCCGTAAGTTTCTCTACTACCGGCAGCGCACCGTGGCTACCGCAGGATATGACCGGACAGCTGACGATAAATGATATAAAGTTGGCCACCCCTTTATTCATTTAGCATATGCATACGAATTCGCCAGCCCGCAGGTAGCAACCCAAGCCCTCAGTCAAGGGTGCACTGAATATAACCCACTGCATACCCTACTTGACCACCCATCCGTGGACAACTCAACGTACAAAACCACCTCGCTGTCTGAAGTGATCGAGCGTGTCCGGAAGGACTCGCGCTTTGACTCAGTTCTCTCGGAGCCTGGGATACTTAACCTTGATATCCTTACGCAGCGGCAACACCTTGACGTCGTACGGGAGCACTGGAATGCTTGGCAAGTGGTTGACCCTATACGCCAATTTGAGGAGTGCTGCGATCTAGCAGTTCTTATTGCACTCAGTAACGGCGACATGGAAAGATCTTTCGACTTTTATAACGCTCATATATTGACGGTTGCGCACGCACTTCGTGTCCTATGGACTTATCTCCCGCCCAAGCATCTGGCGACTGTCTTAAAGCAGTACGTACTTTTTGTGATCTTGACGTATGTGTCGCAGCTACGACCGAATTTCGGAATTGAGGTTTTGGAGGAAGTTACGCTAGATGGGCGAGGTTGGGACTGGGTTATTAATACCGCGCTGAATAGCAAGTGGGCACTCGATGTGCACTTTTTCAAAGTCGTGCGAGCTCCAAAGGTGTTTGAGGAGACATTTGGACGGAAAGAGGATATATATTTGAAAGCAGCCATTAAATATGTTACTGAATTCCGTGGTTGGGAGGGATATGGTTCAGGCATTGAGGGTTTCGTACCTAGTCGTGATGGATGGATGCCGGAATAAGGGGACTCTAAGTCGTTATGACTGGTGAAGATTGTTGAAATCTTAATTTACTTTGCGAATGCTTTCTCTACTGTAGCTGCCGTTCCACCTCTAGCCGTTTGTATATTGGCTTCAGTAGTTGCAGCCTTGAGTTCATACATGAAATTCTGCGCCTCGCTCAGAAGTGGGAAATCATACAGTTGTGATATGAAACTGAGTCTAATCAACTTTTTCTCCTCGACACACGTCATGCATACGTACAAGAATTTGCCCGTCCTCATTCGCGCTAGTTGCGTTCCGCCAGCAGTTTTCTCCGTGGACGAACCTGAGTGAAATTGTTTCGTGAATGAGAGATACTTGTTGGTAGTTCGACTTCATGCTAGGAAGGTATTGATGGGTTCCAGGCTCTCTGTAATTGTGTAAATTAGCGGGTTCATATTATGGTAACCAAGTGCCCAAGCTCCCAATCCCAGTATTACTAAACATCGGCCCTCGGCCACATTTGGCCCCGAGCCCACGGGCTTCAATGGCGAGTTAGTGGCCAACGGGAATCGCTTTCTACTTAAGACGCCTCTTACATACTTATATTTGCTTCTTGCATCTCCTCGAACCATTTTGGTTTTTGATCTACCATTCATGCTTGGAGCTGACTAGCCTCACCATGGCACCGAAAGAGCTACGCGATAATGTCTCCCGAGTCAAGAAGCCTTCTCGGGTAGGCAAAGGCTTGTTTGTGTGTCTTCGTATGGCAGATGTGCTGTGGCAATACAACTTGTTTTATCGGAGCTGGGGTACACGTCTGATTGAGAATCTCGGCGGCCATCCTGTGCATTCATCGCAGCTACTTTACCCTGCAGCGATCTCCGGCCTACAACCCTATTATGTGTTGGTCAGTCTCCTAGCACTGGGTAGCAGCCTTAAGCAGGTAGTGCACATTGTCTTTGTCTCCGAACAGGCTATGGACGTGGGCTCTGGCATCGCTGTTGCCTGTTTCAATACAGTTTTCAACACTGTGAACACCCTCCTGTCGCTCTGGACGTTGACCTCCTCGGCTACGTCCGTTCCCAAATCGAACAGCCTGCTTGATACACTGTCAGTTCCTTTGATTGCTGTCGGAGTTGGGGCGTACTCTCTTGGCCTGCTAGTTGAAGCGATATCGGAATTCCAGCGCAAGACGTTCAAACAGGACCCTAAGAACCAAGGAAAGCCCTACGGCGGTGGCCTCTTCTCACTCGCTACTAACATCAATTATGGAGCCTACACAATCTGGCGAACTGGATATGCTTTGACTTGCGGTGGCCTTACCTTCGGTGCAGTGACCTTCACCTTCTTCTTTCACGATTTCGCCTCTCGTGGCGTCCCTGTGTTGGATCAGTACATGAGCGAGAGAGTAAGTCTGTTTCTTGCTAGTTAAGATATCTTTTCTGGTGGTCTCTAACGGATTAATTGCCATATAGTATGGTGGTGCCTATCAAGAGATCAAAAACCGTGTTCGGTACTCTTTGATCCCGGGCATCTATTAATGTCATTACATATATGTCGAGGCCCGAGGCATGCCACTGCTCGCAGCGGATATCTTGGTGACTTTTATGCATGAGTATATCATGACTGTTTTCGAGCAACAATTTATAACGACGGAAAAGACTGGGTCAGTCGAGTGGGACCGTCTTGGAGGCATTCCTTACCGCAGTTGAATAGTGTCCGTCGGCTAGGGACCTGCGTTGACGTGCCACAGATCCAAGGGAGGAGATAATGAAGGCACTGAATGGCGTTGTGGACAGCGGCCAGTTGCGATACATAGGCGCTAGCTTGGTTAATTCCACTTTTAATCTGCCCTCCGCGACATAAAGCAAATCCCACCCGGGTTAGGCATAGCGCAGAAAGTGCTTTAGTAAGATTGATTGTATCTGTAAATCTCAAAGAATATGAAGTCTTACATTGTGATTTTAAAGATAACACGGAGTAGTACCTTTGCTTAGTAAAACAGAGTCAAGAAAGACTCACATACTAGTGCAACTGTATATCATCAATTACCGCTATTCCTCATCATCTCCACAACCCTTCTAAATGCCTGTTGCCGCTGCTGCTCCCAGCCATTGAATGCAATTCTCGAAAAGCCGACTGGAATCTGGTCGTCGCCGGCGATGAGCTTCTGCATGGTCTATACGCAACGAATAGGATTGAATCAGTCAACAATATACCGATAGCATGGAAATCAAAATTCCCAGGTAAAATAGGAGTCTCGCTTGAATTTAGGCGAAAGAAAACCTGCGGGGCTTGCTTACCTCGTCTGCGAACTCGTCCACAGGAATCCCCTCCGGTCGGTTTTTGGTCATGTCGGGTTGGTGGTTAGCGTCATGAAGTTCGGCTATAAAATGCAGTCTCAGCGATGGGTAGTGTAAAGGGAAAATAATAGCTATGATAGTAAAGAAGAAAGGTATGGAGGAGGCCTTACTTTCCACCAAAGGAGGAAATATCTCAATCACTTTGACCCTAGTTTCCTTCAGCTGTTCCCGTAAACAGAGAATCCAGTGGTGAAGGGCTGCCTTGCTGGCACAATAGTTAGAGCACCGAAGTATCGGGACCAGGGCGAGGTTTGATGATGTACTGCAAGATGAGGCGCCAATCTGTCAGTGGTGAAACAAGTATAAGATATGCTGCGCGAGAATGGTTCTCTTCCTTAGTCTCGCGCGCGCACTTACAAGATAAACGATGTAGGAATATCCGATTTTGCTTGAAAGAAAGGGAGAAATCCCTTCGTTAGAGCAAGGTAGGAGGTGTAATTGACCTAGGCAACCCGAATTTATGTCAGTCCGTGGTAGACAGAGGCAGAGAGTTAGGGCAATTTGTCTGCTCACCGTAAGTTCCTCCTGAATGCGATCGATGTCGATCGTTTCAGGCTCGCTGAAGATAGATCGTCGCTGAATTCCAGAGTTCAGGAAGACGCAGTCCAAGTCCGGGTGAGAAGCGGTGACACTGGCAGGTTCGAATTTCCTCTGGTCAGCATCTAATGCAAAACAACCCATGGTGCTACTCAAAGGTCCACAGATCAAATTGACTTACTCGGCCACGAACTGCTGGACTTCATCCAGATTGCATACATCAAACTGGATACCCGCGGCCCTCGCCGGGCCATGCTTCTTCACAAACAGATCAAGATTTTCCTTGCGACGACCAACCGCGATAACAAAGCTGCCGTTCTGGATTAAACGTTCTGCCAGCGTGTGACCAATCCCTTCAGAATAAGTTAGCTATTAGAGCTATTAGAGTGTCTGATGAGCTTGCTGTCCAGAGAGCTAAGCACCGGTTTCTGCAATAAAAACCTCCACTCACCGGACGTGGCCCCCAGGATGATGATTTTCTTGTACGGAAAGGCCATGTTGTACTTTGCAGAAACAGACACGCGATTATTATAAGGTACAAATGCAGGTGGTAGTGGAGTATTTATAGGAGCTAGAAACGAGAATATCCGTTGAGTACAGAGACTGAGCAATCTGGCCCTTAAGTCCGGGCGGAGATAAAATGGCAATATCAGCGATCACCAACTGCAAAGACTTGAAATAATGAGCGTATAAGCAGACTCCGCGCCGATTACACCCTATCGGCTGTACCCTCACCTGAGCATATTTCCGTGACGCCGAGACATGTTCTTGAAGATCATATCATTACAGGCCCCACACCTGGCTAGCTTGATAGTGCCGCATGTCGGGATTTCGGAGCGCCGAGTACCGACCACCGATGCGCTCCCCCTGCCCCCCCCCTTCTGGTCTGCCTCACAAGTCCACAACTTTGGTGGTCAATTGATCCGCCGCGTCGTTCCCAAATTATTGCAGTATGGACCAAACAAGCGGTTACTTTATGGATGTTCAGCTGTCCCGAGTCGTTGGAAGAAATGCTTGATTGCTTGCCGTGCTGATACGCTAACCCAGGGAACTGCTGCTGATTTACTGCCGTTGGTTGAGATTCCTCGGCTCTGGTTGGCTGATAATAACACATAGGTTGATGAATTATGGATTATCGGTAACGGACAACGTACGAAGAGGACCAAAATAATAGGAGTATCGTTCCTAGGCCTCACAACATTGGTTAACAGTGATTCTCAGGATCTATTTTCTCAAATCTAGCAATAAACCCAAACTAATATTGTGGACTTTTCACCCAGTGACCCGAAAAGCTCAAGTCTGACAATGGGTGGGTGGGTTTATCATGGCGAACCTCCATTCACCTTCACCACCTGCCCAGTAATCCACCTGCTCTCATCCTTCCACAACAGGCTCACCGCTCCAGCAATCTCATCTGGGTCTGCAATTCGCTTGAAAGGGTTGTGACTTGCAATCTTTTGTATGGTGTCCACACTATTGGTCTTGTTGAAGAGCTCGGTCCTGGTTGCCCCAGGAGAAATAGCATTGACCCGAATGCCCTGCGTGGCAAGATCCTTGGCCATTATTCGTGTCATCTGATTCAAAGCAGCTTTCGTGGACACATAAAGTAGAAGCTCTGGAGGCGCGGAACCAGAGTCTGCAAGGTCGGTAGAGATGAAGATGATAGTGCTGCCCGGTTTCATGTACGGGACAGCTTCCTGTTAAAAAGTAATCAGAATCTACTCCTCTGTAAAGGGCAAAAAGATCTATCCACCTTCGCAAGAAAACACGGTCCCTTAACGTTCACGGCAAACGCCCGATCGAAGTCTTCATCTGTGATATCTCGCAAGCCGCGTACGGGTACGAAGGCGGCGTTTGGAATAAGCACGTCAATCCTGCCGAATCGTGCCACAGTTTCCTTGACCAGACGAATAATTTCGGATGACTTGGAAATATCCGCCTGCACTGCAAGTGCACGTTCATTGCCAATTTGTGTCACAAGAGCCTCTGCCGCCGAAGAATCAGTCAAATAGTTGATCACCACGGACGCACCGTCCTTTGCAGCACGCAGTGCGATGGCTTTGCCAATTCCTTTGGAGGCTCCGGCGACGACTATAACGAGGTCTGTGATGGACATCTTGGCTGAAAGGCCGAATGCAGGCGAATGTCGAGAAGGAGTGACAGTGCGAGAGTATGCCGTAGGTTTCAGGAAATAATTTCCGCTTTATATTCCTTGCGGACATTACTCTTTTGGCAGTTCGCCCGAGTCACTGCATTTGTTGGTGTGAGGATAATCGTCGAGGACTAACAGTATCTCCCCACTTCGCCCATCTAACAGTGGCACCACGGGCCGGAATCAGACCGAACGGCCGATGGACCGAGTCATTCACCGTGTGCTGGTTTTGCAACCTACCGATCGACATATAATCTAGCCAAATAGGGTACCCCGCAAATTTAAAGATGTGGCTAGGCTGAGGAGTGCAGCTTGCCAAGCGAATTCCAGTTTGCCTCCGAGTAAGCAGAGCCAGAATCCGCTTAAACCCGTCCAAAACCCGATATTACATGGTTGCTAAGTGAACAAATTGAGCCAGAAAAAATGAAGAACCGTCGCGCTTTTTCTTCACTGCGGTTCGGCCTCCGATGTGCCAAGCACATGGGCTCTAATATCACTATCTCAGTGGCAGCCACTGCTGCTGCCACGCAGAACCAGCTGCGATCAATATAAATACTGTCCTTCACGCACCCAGTACATGTGGACGGCCTTCCAACGCCTGCCCTGTTTTGATTCCATTTCAATTTACTTCCCCGTTGCCTGCAGCGGACAGAAATGATATTCGAAAATTTGCCGATGTATCAAATACACTGCGTCCCCTTGGTCAGGACTTGCGAGGGAAAACTGTAATCGTGAGGCACAGCCCCCTTTACTTGCGTTTCTATGGTAAGAGTAAGCTCACTGGAATTTTAATATTGGGAGCGCGCGGTAGATATGTAATTGGGAGTATGAACTGAGTACAAACAAGCGCGAAGCCGTCCTAGTCCCACATGGCCGTCCCGTAAATCTCCCGAGTTATATTCGACTGGATTGCCGAACCTATAACGATCCACATCTACGTCTCTCACATTTCCCAGCACGGTCATCGGACGTTGGGCGATGAGAGCAAAGGCGTAATTTACCTTTCGAACTAGGAGAAGCAAACTTCGTCAATGAATTTTGCATTTCCGCATATTGGGAGTTTATCCGAAAATCCCTCTTAATACAGATAGTATTGTCTTCCGCACTGGAACACGCGCGAGGTGCGAGCTGCTGCCCTAAAAAGATAAAAAGATGAGGTAGGAAAGTACAAAGTCAAATTGGTGAGGTTTGATTGAACATTCAAAGTAAGTTAATTAAGATAAGACTGGTTATTTAGATTATGTATTGTTGTAAACTCAATACATCTGACACCTCTACATCTCGCGGATTCTCCGCCTCTTTGGCATCTCCGGTTCTTATGAATCTGCTTATAAATATAGGCATCTTATTCTAGCGACTTCTATATACGGACAACATCACCAAACCGCGGAACAGCCGGTTCATCATACCTCCTATTGTATGAGATGACCAATCTCGGGATCGGCGGGGGGCGATCGCCCCGACGTTCCGAGTGGTGCTAAGTTACTGTGGGTATATATGTCGCGACGATAGATCTGAGAAATACCAAGGCAACCAAACCTCCCCGTTCTGATTTCCTATCTTGCTTCTATTGCACTCTTTTCGAAATTCCTCGTAACCCACAATGGCGACAATGAAAGCATGGCAGTTTCGGTCTTCAGGCGGCCCAATCGAGAAGAACCTTTATCTGCCTGATTCAGGAATTCCCAAACCGAAAATCACAGCCAACGAGGTACTTGTTGAGGTCTACAGCACGGCGCTCAATCCCATTGACTACAAGATCCTTGAAGTTGGTCTTCTTACAAAGATGATATTCCGGTCACCTGTTACGCCTGGCTTAGATGTCTGTGGCCGCGTTGTTGAGATCGGTAGTCAGGTGGATTCCTTTCGCATTGGCGATATCGTATACGGCTCATGCAATGGGGTTTTTGGGCATGGAGCTCTTGCCCAATTTGTCCCTGTCTCAAAAGATGCGCTTGCGTTGGTACCGGATGGGTTCAAACCCGACGACATGGTCTCCATCGCTACCGTTGGGATGACAACATACCAAGGCTTAAAACCACATGTTAAAGCAGGCGACAAAGTATTCATCAATGGTGGATCTGGAGGCACCGGTGTAGTGTCGATACAAATTGCGAAGGCGCTTGGATGTCACGTCACGACATCTTGCTCCGCAGCCAATGTTGGACTGTGCAAGAGTCTAGGCGCGGATGAGGTTTTGGACTACCAATCGGCCGGAATAATCGATCAATTAAATGGAAAGGGGCAAATTTTCGATCTGATCCTCGACAATGTAGGATCCCCGTCCAACTTGTACAGAGTGTCGCACGCATTCATTGTACCGGGCGGCAAGTTCATCCAAGTCGGTATGGGAATGAGTCTGAGCGCCATGAAACAGCTCATCGGCAATTTGATGCTCCCTGGCTTTCTTGGAGGCGGAAAAAGAAAATACATTTTTGTCATGGCAAAGGCTAATAGCGCCGACTTCGACCAGCTCGCGGCGTGGATGGAAGAAGGAAAGATACGTGCAGTCATTGACTCGACTTTCGACTTCAATGCCGCGCCGAAAGCGTTTGAGAGGCTGAAAATGGGTAGAGCGAGAGGCAAGGTCGTGGTCCACGTGAAGGAGTCGTGAGGCAATTTGTGACGGATCTGACTTTAGAACTATTGGTTATCGAAACGGGGGATCGATGTTACATTTATTTATTTTTTATTTTTTATTTTTATTTTTTTGCTTTTGTACGTGAAACTGGGCATTCTGTGCGTTTCTGACATGGTAGTTAATAAACGAAGTACGATATGATACAAATGGCCACCTGTAGAATTCAATGTACTTCCTTAAATACTTGTCTGGCTTTGCAGCCAAGCGATTGCTGCTGTGGTCTGGGAGTATTCTTTTACTATTGTAGATCGTTCCAGTAAAATAACATGCTTTCTAAGTATCGATCTAGATGGTTCATGGATCGCCAGTCGATATCCGATGCTAACAACTTTCATACCACTTGACTTGCTAATCCGTCGGCATGCCGCATCTTCGATATTCGGTTTCCCATAATCCAGCCTCCACCGTGAATGAACACAACCACAGACCCGCTGTCTGTCTCTGACGGGGGAGTGTAGATGCGAGCCCAGCAATCCTGGAGGGTAATGTCCTAGGTGTTTACTGACGTATCGGGCGAGGGGATTTCTTTCTAGAGGCAATCTTTTGTGCATTCACATCGGAGTCTTTGAAAAGCTGTTTAACAGGGGTGCCCGTCGTAAGCATTTCACCCCCGACTTCTTCGAGGAAGTCGGTTTGTAAGCACTTGGATATTTGCAGCCGTAGAATTTGGCCACCGCTTACCTCGTTCCAAGCGGGCGCATAAGGGGATTCCATGTTCATGCCGTCTGGAAGTATTGTCCTTTGTTATCTGTAGAGGGCGTGGATGACAGCGAGTGAAGCCAAATGGCACTTGGCTCGGTGGTGGTATCTTCCACCGAGAGAATGGGTTCGTTGGACTTGATCGATGGATGACTAGCTGTGCTGGAAGGGAGGCGACGAAGTTTAAGTCCCCCTAGACCAGTAGGAGCACGTCGTTCATGCTGAGGGCTTCGGACAAACGGGTCACCCAAGATATTCCCCTTAAAGAACGGGAGTGTATTCTCGAGGGAAAGAGCCGGTGGATACCCGAAAAATTGGTGATCGTAGTTCAGATCTTGAGTGGCCTGACAAGCTTCGCCGAACAGAGAGTAGTTCCCCATGGAGCTAGTGTATGGTATCCACGCCATCCTAATATGATTCAAGGGTGGGATGCAAAGTTGTAAGGAGAAATAGAATCAAAATGTTATCTGGGTTAAAAGACAAATTGTGGGCAGGAGAGACGTATTTAACTCTAGGATAAATGGTAGACAGGTCAAACTGTAATGTTGTACTGCAAGGCCACGAGCTCTGGGTTCCAGATTTCAACCAGACCAAAGCAGAACAAACCATGAAGATCAGGGCTGGTCTTCATGGATTGTGGGGGATCAGATTTCAATAACAGCGAAACCCTAGGGAGTATTGTGATTAGTTAAGCTCAAAGGAATCAACAAATAGAGAGTGAATGTGGGGAACTGTAAGATGTGCGACCCTCATCTTCGCAGGTCAAGAATATTCTGCGACCCTTCCCTATTCGCAAATCCCCCAAGCCTCCCATCCGTATAATCCAACTAATACAACCCCAAGGAATCCCCTGGTCAGCACTAGCCCCAGGACCAATAAGCCATCCAACCTCAGCACTCCTCATGAGCTCAGGCGGATCGAGCAAGACAAACCGAGGATGACAGTCGTAGGATTCCCCTCATCAGATCTTGACGGTTTTGTCGCCTGACGCTGATCCGAGTCGGCTTCCATCTTGCGCCCAGTTTAACGAGATGACCGAACGGCTATGCTCCTCGAGGATTTCAAGACATGGACTCCAGACTTTGTCCACTAATGTCTGATTCAAAACCGAATCCGGTCTCTCCCTTTGATGAAATCTTCTCGTGAGGCTCAACATAGGCCTAAATATCAGAGGTGAACTGTATACTTGAATGGGGTTACTTTCAATTGCTAGCCTGTAGTATCGGAAAAATCGTCGAAATCCTTTTTTATGGCATCCGGTATGGTGAACGTGAACAACCCAATAGAAACACGCATAGTTTGCAATTGCTAGTGGATACGGACTAGGTGGTATGACTTTCTCTATCGGGAATCCAGGAAACTTAAGTTGAAAGATGTCGCATCAAAGTGTCTTGAACGTGGCTTCTAGAGAGCGAGAGAGCGAGTGGAGAGAAACTTGTACGGTGTTCAGCTTCTATACCTCTAACAAAAACTCCAATTTTCGTCTCTCTGAGTAGAAACAACTTTGCAGACTGGTTGACGAAAATGGTAGTGTCTTCACGCACAGCCAGAAACGAGCCACAAATCGCGATAATCTCTGATAGGGATTCTCGGTCCCTTTGTAGCATTTTCTATACCTCAAACCTCCCTTCATTTTCAAACCATGACATCCATGTTTCAATTCAATTCTGTTTCCGAATCCGAGACCAGTGTAAGCGCTCGGGGTGTCTTCCAATTTTTGCCCACAAGCAGAGCAGGATACAAGCCGGTCAAGCAAATACACGCAATTGAAACCATGGCGCCTTCGAGAATCATCAACGCTACCTCGTCATTGGCAAGACTACTGTCGAAACCCCTCTGGAGCTCAGCTACCCGAAAAGCAGACCGAATCACTATAGTCAAAACTGCGGTTGCCAAGCCTAATATTAATATCCAGTAAGTGGGTCATTCATGATATAGAGTCGGGACGTGATGTACTTACCTAGCAAGAATGATCTCCTCTTCCAGCTTGCTCGTCGCTTCTGAGAATGCATTCGTCGTGCTCGTACAGCCCGGACTCCATATTCAATTGCAAGAACAGAGAATGCCACCAAGGAAACGACTTGGAAGGCTAACCCGGCGATCATGATGTTGACACCAGTATCCCGAAGGGATCTTTCATCGGCGATAGAGGTGACAGCACCACCAGCTGCTTGCAACACAAGAGAGATCAAATCACAGGCCACGAAGATGTAGGTGTAAGTTCTCGGCTTCAAGCGTGAGAATTCCTCCCCGTAAACAGTAATGACACGACCCAGGCAAAGATATATGCCAGCTGTGAAAAATGCTGGTGCAATTGTGAGACATATCAAATACCTACATCGTTAACAGTTAGGGCCATTCCAACAGTGTGATGAAAGTAGTAACTTACATCAAGAAAGCATCGAAATTGAATGGATTGTTGTGTAGGAACACTCGGCCCAAATATCCTATCACCTCTAATATAAGGCCAGCAGCCATTGGGACCATGAAACTCCAAGTTCGATACTTGATGCCCGCACCGACCTGTCCAACCATCAAGACTGCGAAAATCGCAAGGTAAACCATATTCCCGGGCATATTAGGCCGATATTCGATATAAGCAGCGCTTAACGGACATGTTTGCAAGGTACACTCATCGGTGTTGGCCATAGTGGATGTCTGGTATAGAGGTTGTGGAAAGACGTGTAGTTTTTCAAAGAAAAGCAAGATTGTAGAGGTCGTGAGTGAGTTAATTTCTTGAGTAGAACCATGATAAACTGCCACTATTTATCTCCAGATCTACAAAGTGCTGCCAAGGTGTTCCACGTTGCCTATCTACTCATTGAAGCCCATATGAGGCTGTGTGGCCTTTTTTTAGATTCAAGAGTTGCTGTAATCTGACACCCAAATCCTTCGATGTTGAATTAAACCAACCATCAACGCTGCCATCAGCTCGAAGGTAGGGTTATAGCGCTAAAGTGGGTCCGATATAAGTCGTTGCCTGCCGGTTGATGCCAAGACTCGGAGTGTCCTTGTCCATGTCCTTGTCCGTGTCCGTGTCCGTATCCTTGTCCTTATCCTCTTCGCCTGCCCTCTCCCTTGCTCTTACGCCTTATAGGTACAAAACGAGCCTTACTTAAATCGGAAAATGGCGTCTCCTACGGTGGGAAATATTAAAACGTGCCAAAACTGTGCTCGCGGTAAAATCCGATGTGTCCGAGCCCCCGATTCTTCGGCATGCGATCGGTAAGTAGTGGCACTATGAATACGGTCGACGAGCTCTTTTGAGGATGCATAGACAAAAGGCTAATGTAAGATCTAGATGCCAACGCCTGGACAAAGAGTGCTATTTCCGGCCCGCTCGGGCACGCTACAACCCCGTGAAGAAAGGGACGTAAGGCTCCGAATTCCATGACTAGCGGTATTCAAGCTAGTGCTGATGAAAGCTTGAAATAACAGACGAGTCGAGGCTCTTGAAGCAAAGGTCGATCAACTCTTGTCACGGGTAGCTAATCAACACCAAACTATACCCGGTGTTTGTGGCATACCTAATCCTGAGCCAAAAGCTCACCCCAACCAGGACAAGTCCCAGGATGTTATCGACCGTGGAGTTGTGAGTTATGATGATGCGGCCACTATACTCAACACCTTCCGGCACAAATTGATGCCATATTTTCCATTCGTTTTAATCGCACCCGAAACGACGCTCGATCAGCTACGAGCAGAGAAGCCATTTTTGTTGCTGGCTATTCTCAAGGTCTCATTAAGCCAAAACACCGCCACTCAGCAGGTATTTGAAGGAGCTTTCCAGTCGGCTGTGGCTGACCGGATGATACTCTCCCATAATCCATCCATGGACGTGCTACAGGGACTCCTCATCGCTTTGGCATGGTCATTGATCCCCATATCACTTTAAAACAGAAGATAATACTGACTCAAATGCTTTTTATTGCAGGTCACAACACCAGTCCGAAAACATGAGATTCTCTAGCTATCTTCATCTTGCTTGGAGTGTCGTTGGGGATTTACGACTCGACCGAGTGTCAGAAACCCAGTCATTCTACTCACGGATGGCCGTGAACATGGTAGCATCAGATTTATACAGTACCAAACAATCTGTGAACGACAAAAGAAGAGCTTTGATTGGATGCTATATCCTATCTTCATGGTCAGTAATAAGACCCACATTATCTTTATCTCGCTGACAGGGCTGAATCGTGTAGTCGGTCGACAGTGTTGCAAAAGGATCGCATGATGACTCGATTGCCATATATCGAGAAACAAGCTTTTGAACTGCTATCAAATGCCGAAACTGCCAGCGATCGATACTTGATACAACTAGTCAGATTGCAACGAATCTTCGAGCGGATCGATGACGCTGTGGTCAATACTGCAAGTTCAGTGCGAGAGGCCGATATGCATGGATTCCAAACCGAGATCGATCAATATAAGATGAAACTGTCAACAGAGTTTTCTGACAATTGTGAGTGGCACTCTTCTCTCAAGAAGAATACGCATGTGATGCTAACTTCTTATCGACAAAATGCTAGCTCTCTTACAATTTGGCTTACACACTTTACAGCTGTTCCTTTGCCAGGCTTGTTTATTTGATAAGGAGGAAACACCTAATCAGCCTGCTTCATCAATACCTCGCTCTCATTCCGATGCTGGACTTCCACCGCATCTTCAAAGTGGTCATCAACGCTTGGACCTATCCCCCTTTCAGGTGGAGTTTCTCAGTCGTGGTCTCACCGGAGCGAAGAAGTTCTTCGACTTTTTCTTCACATTCGCCCCGGAAAGCTATGGAGCAATCAATCATGCGCAATGGCTACACACAGGCTTCAATTTGGTTCTGGGCTGCAAACTTGCTGTGATGGGTGCAGAATATGCCCCACGCAGCCAGCATGTGGGGGATCTGTGCTCAGCTCTCAATATGCGACAAGTGCTGCGGGGAGTGCTTCACCACCTCGCGAGATTCAGTAAGGATAGAGTGGATACAGAAGTGAAGCAGCACTCCAACCACTTCTACGAGGTCTGGATGGGACATATTATTGAATGGTTCGAGCAAAAGTATCACTTAGTGCAACCCGAGGACAGTCCTGCATCACTTTCCGAAGTACCTCATGGCGGCCCTGGGCCATCCACTTTTCCTAGTGCCTCATCTTTTCAGGACTCTTCCCTCATGGGTGAAGGTTATGGCGTCGCACAAGGGGCACCGGTATATGGAACTGGTTCATGGCCGGACTCCCTATGGGATATAAGCACGGAAGATATATTGAGTGGATACATGGGTTTTATGGATATGCCTTATCCCACTCTACAGACAGCCTGGAAATGACATGCGTCTGTCATGACAACAGGAAGAGATGAAGAGCGAAATCAGCCTCGAGTACACCTTTGTACAATAGCTAAAACAGGAACACACATCCTTTCAAGTCAGGGTGAATTTTGATCAGAGATACCTGAATTCTCACACAAACAGTCCAAGGTCGACAGGAGCCGATTTCATTTGGTCCTCTTGAATCTCGCGGATCAATGCACTGTTCGGAAACTCTTTCCAGATCCAGAAGGACTACATTGAACGCACAGTGTGATGAATCTATGGATGAAGTTACAGCTGACAACGGTCAACGACGCAAAGTTGTTATGCACATAGGCTTCAGTGTTTCCAAAGCATGTTTGTTCGTGATACAGGAAATCGGAGGCTTCCATTTGTACTTCCAACAAATCTCATCATTCTCGAACACCGGGTCAAAGAAAAGCCTTCAATAGGCCTTCAGTTGCATTTCGTCAAGATTAAGGTCTGGGTCGGTCATCCGGGCTCCTGAAAACGCAACATTTGTTCCCAACAAAGTCCTTGCCTCTATGGCGCTTCCACTCTGGCCTGGGCTTCCAGTCAGGATGGAATACCTCCTTGTCAAGAGCCGATTGAGGCGTGCATAACGGTACGTTATTCAATTCAAAATACGCACGTTGCTATGTTTGAGCTCCTCGAAACCGTCCTAAAGGAATCGTCAAAGTATGGTTTGAATGTGTCACCAATGTTATATGCTTACGCGTAAGAGCGTTTAAGACCCTTCCCATGACATCGGTCTAATCATTGGAATAATTATTTCCACTGGAGCTATACGTGCCAGATCTGTAGCAGGGAAATCCTCCTATAGATTATGTTTCGCTCTACGGACCCTATGTCACATATTGAGACAGTGTTTTAGAACCTTGAACGCCAGCCATGTACAGACAGTAGTAGTAGTAGTGGTAGTAGTAGTAGTAGATTTCATTTACCCCGACCTCTCGCAAAGTTGGACCCTGGATTGAGGTACAAGTGTGATAATGTTTTATCTTATGAGAGAAAATCCAGCTACTTATAGGTGCAGTAGCTCAACTCCCTTCTGCCTAGCGGAGTGGCAGCTGACAGGCAGACATTCCTATAGATCTATATACATCACCTGCACGACCTTGGGATCCAACTCGCAAAGCGACACACAGGCTACAGCAACTATATATATCAGTGTATGTGCGTGTGATGCCCCACTTCCTGAAAACGAACTTAGAGCCTCGTCAAGACCTATAGTGGCCCAGTTGCCGCTCATGTTGTTAGGCGGCCCTCATGGTGCGCTACTTTTGAATCGTTGTGACGCCTCAGCGAAGTCTAGCAAGGCCCTGACCGTCCTAGCCCGCGCGACAGTGTCTGGTTTACCTCTCTTACCTTCAGTTGAGCCTCCAGCAGACTCGACACGCTGTTAAACGCGTCACTAGCTTCACTTTTTAACTTATGTCGAACTTCCTTCAAATTTAGGCAGTCTACCAGCACGTGGGGGACTATTTCCTGCGCGCCGCACACGCACTGATCATCGTCGCGGAAGCCGAAGGTCTTGGCATAGGTGGATAACCAATTATGGCTGTGCATAGCTGAGTCAGTAGGTACATCACCCCTAAGGAAATTCCTACACAGCTTCTTAGTGTAGGCTGCTGGTAGAATGCTATCGATTTTTCGCGGGTAACCGCCTTTAGTCGATGCTTTCTATTCCCGCTCCCACCGAACGTGAATGGTGTCTCCGATAAGCGCCCTCTTCCTTGTCAGCACAGGGCGGAGGGGGCGTGTTTTGCCCAGGCTCGCCACGTCCTTGACCAGCCGATCTGCTGCGTCGTTTCCTAGGTTGTCGCAGTGCCCAGGTATCTATTCGAGACGAAGCGTGATTTCCTTTGCTTAACCTCTGCGGCCGCCTGGAGGATCGCGTGGATGACGTATAACAATGGCTTCTGTAGCATACCTGTATGGTCTCCAGGGGTTTTAAAAAAGAAAAGAGGTAAGGAAAAACAGAAAGGAGTAAAAAAAGAAAAAAAAAAAAAAAAAGGGCAAACAAGGGTACCTCCAGGGAAATAAACATGGCGAATATATACGCCTGCAACCCTAGCGGCCACAAAATCCGGTTATGCTCATTTTGTGGCGGAGGCTTGCAGCCACCCAGTTGTGGCCCTAGTGATCGCGATGTGATGGGCTGAATGTGCTGACACGAGAACAAATGTACGCACCGAAGTAACAATAGGCCTAGGTAATTGGGGAGCCACAATTGACCCTGTTAAGACTTAGGATATTTAGAATATGTAAATAAATACAAACATCTAGATTGTGCCTACTGTATGTATCAGCACATGAGTCACAAGAAAGAAATGGTTACCAGCAGTATCACAAAGACCAGACCCAGCTCTGTGAACAGGTGCAGGACTAGTTGGAAATAAGACTGCCCAATCTCCCCATGCTAACTATCCAGCATACTCGAGGAGTTCGAGTTTTGTTGTGATCCCAGTGTACAATCCCTGCAGACACTAGCGCACTGTAAATTTATGATTTTGGTTGCTTTTTTGAGATCTGTAGGTGCGATGGACATCTGGCCTTCTATTTATCCTCCGTCAAAGCCACGCTGGCCTCGGGGAAACTTAAAATCCAATAGGCGATCGTGGCGGATCACCTATGGAGCCTGCATTCTCGATGAATCGTGTCGCACGGTCATACCCACGTCGGAGCATGGTGTCTGCGAAAACCCGTCGCAAGGGGCTTTTACTATTTACTGTACATTAACGGGACACATGTGGGTGAATAATGGGCTCCACTGTGGATGTGGTATGCGCGCGGCTGATCTCTGTTTCTGGGGGCGTTGCCGTGTTGCCGGTTTTACTTGTCACTTCCGCGAGCTCCGTTTTTTTAATTTTGATTTGCTTGATCGGCGGGAACTTCAGACATGGTAGGGATGGAGGGGGTACACATGGGATCCAATATGCAGTACTAGGGGACGAGACATAGGACTCAGGAGAGGGGGTGGGGGTAGAGCGACAACTGACACACACGAGTGACAGGATTCGGCAGGTTATAGGACCAGCTGTGTCACCCAGGGTTGTGGGAGCTACTTTTGTATACATATATAAGACCGAGGAACCCCTCTGTTTCACAAGGGGAACGGCAGAGACAACGGCGGCTCGGCTAGCAAACCCTGTCTGACATGGAAAATGAGGCGTACCCAAAGTGGAGCCGGAGCCGGCTTTATAAGGAGCCATATAGCCCAGGGGTGCTGTAGTGGGTAATTTCTACTCTGTACAGTACTGTACATATAGTGAAGTACTCCATATTTGGCATCCAGGTACCGAGAAGACGTGAGTATGTACAGACTTGATCTACTTTTTGCCAGTACCCCAAGTCAAGGAAGAAAGAAGCTCAGTTGAAGCCTTCTCCACATGACGACACCACTATGGAGGTGCGTTAGAATTCTCAGTTCAAACTGCTCCTCCACTCGATCCACTTCAGGGCCGGAAAAATGTGCCCTGTGGCTGATCTGTGGCTAGAGATGTAGCGGCTGTCGAAAAAAAATAGACTGCGGAGGGAACTAAGCCCCTTTGGGTAAGTAACGGGAAGCGCCATGACGGAAGGGGCAAAATGCACTAGGGGGTCTCGCGGTATGCAAGTCAAGGAACCCTGCAGGGTACTTTACACAAGGGGGATGTGGGCTACTTGGATTGTATCCGGAGAAATGGTGGGAAGCAAAAAGAAAAAGGAAAAAAAGACAAGGGGGGGACAACAGGGTCACTCAACAGCTTCATGCACGTTTCCGAGTTTGGTCAGTCTGTGCTGCAGTTGACGTAGATCGGGAAACGATATGTGGCCCAATGCCGATATACGAGAGACATAGAAGGAAAAAGAATAAAGAATAAAGAAGAGAAAGAGGATCTACCCAGCAAAAGGGGGCAAGGATCGAGCCCAATGCCGCAGCACGGGCCAGTCATGCCGGGTGAGTTTAGGCCCTGTGGACTAGGCTAAAATCGGAGTGGCACGGAGAACAGTCGCACTAACGCACTAACGCACTAACGTACCTTAGAGCGCAACCACGGGGGGAGCCCACCCCGAAGACCCACTGGGACACAGATTGTCATTGAACATGTTCTGTGTATGATAGATGACTAGATATTAGGAAAATAAATGCAGTATATAACTACTGTATTTTTCATTACAACCATGACATTTATTTTATATAGTTGACGAACGTTGTAAATAAAATAAAATAAAAGAAATAACCGCCTCCAGATCTGACTCCACCGCACTAAGCCGTTCCTGGGAGTCAGCTGGTGTTAGCTAATCAGTGGTGACGGCCGGGAGCTGCGCAACCACTAGCGGCTCTTGGCGAAATTCACCTTTCCTGCCAGCCCCTCGACTCTTCCCTCTCTTCCCCCCCTAGGCTTTCATCCTCCTTCAATTCCCCGTTCCCCACATCTTTCTTCATTCTTCTTTTATCTACAGCTTGCATTAAGCTTGTTGTAACCTTTCCCCTTTCCCGCCATTCGCGCCCACACTCTTTCACCGGGCTACCTATCTATTTTTCCGATCCGGCACCCTTCACTGCTGGAAAGTGTCGTGTGAGGAACATTGAATCATTATTGCGACGCTTTTTCTTTCCAAGGGGTTTGGACATTGCGCCTAAGCATCTAGTACGCGCAGTCCTCGTGCTTCTGGTGTCGACCGTGGATTGCATCATCGTGTCGCAAACCCTTCCGAGAGTTCGGTCGCGACACGGTACGAACTGAACAATCAACACCTTGGCTCCATCATCAGGAACCATGTCTCACACTCAACCTTCGCCTACCGCGGGCGTTGCTCCACACCATGCGCATCTCGCAGCGCATGCCCAGGCCAATGGCCACATGACAGCAATTCCAGTTCAGGCCCAGAAGCCTGGTCCTCTCACCACCGCTCAGAAGATCGCCAGTCTCAATGAACAAGTTTGGCTACAAATAGGTAGGTTTTTTCCCCGCATCCACATAAGTAAAGCTGACAATGAATGTTTGTAGGCAGCTTGACCGAATTGATGGGTGATCTGGAGGGTGCGATGAACGCTTATGAACAGGCTCTGCGCCATAACCAGTGGTCCGTCCCTGCCATGAACGCCATCTCGTGTATCCTCCGAACCAAGGAGCAGTTCCCTAAAGCGATCGAGTACCTGCAAAACATCTTGAAGCTGGACCCGAGCAGTGGAGAAACTTGGGGTAGTTTGGGCCACTGCCACCTTATGATGGACAATCTGCAAGAGGCATACACCTCTTACCAGCAAGCTCTTTACCACCTGCGGGATCCTAAGGTATGCGGTTCCTTTATCCGCTGTGGCTTAGTGATGTTAACTCTTTCTTAGGAACCCAAGCTATGGTATGGAATCGGTATCTTGTACGATCGATATGGTTCTCTCGACCATGCCGAAGAGGCCTTCTCGCAGGTTATGCGCATGTCTCCCGAATTCGAGAAGGCGAATGAGATCTACTTCCGTCTCGGCATAATATACAAGCAACAGCAGAAGTTCAGGGAAAGTCTGGAGGTATGTAAAGGTTTACTGCATAGTTCGGATTGCGACTAATTTCTATACAGTGCTTTAAATACATTGTTGGCGACCCTCCGCGCCCCCTGACTGAGGAAGATATCTGGTTCCAGATTGGTCACGTTCACGAGCAACAGAAGGACGTAAGTTATTGTACTCACATCTTCATACTTCATTGTACTGACTCAGGCTTCAGTTCGACTCAGCTCAAGCCGCTTACCAACGCGTTCTGGATCGCGATCCTAACCACGCCAAGGTTCTCCAGCAGCTTGGATGGCTCTACCACCAGCAGAGCAGCGCCTTCCAAAGCCAGGAGAAGGCCATCCAATTCCTGGAGAAGTCTGTCAATGCTGGTGAGCACATATCAAATCATCGTAAATTTTTGATACTAATTGATCCTCTTGCTAGATAACAATGATGCTCAAAGTTGGTACCTTCTTGGTCGCTGCTACATGTCGATGCAGAAATACCCCAAGGCATACGAGGCCTACCAACAGGCAGTCTATCGCGACGGTCGCAACCCTACCTTCTGGTGCTCGATCGGTGTCCTCTACTACCAGATCAACCAATACCGTGACGCCCTCGATGCCTACTCCCGTGCCATCCGCCTGAACCCCTACATCTCCGAGGTTTGGTACGATCTGGGCACATTGTACGAATCTTGCAACAATCAGATCGCCGATGCTCTTGACGCCTACGGACGCGCCGCGGATCTTGACCCGTCCAATGTCCACATCAAGGCTCGCTTGCAATTGCTCCAGAGCCAATTGTCGGGCTCGGCTCAGCAGAACAACGCTCCTGCTCCTCAGCCCCAGGACGTCCATCCCCAGGCTTACCAGGCACCTGGTGTTGGCCAGCCTCCCGCGCCTCAGTGGGGTGCCGCAGCTCCTCCCCCGGCCCCGATCGGTCCCCCGCCCCAGGCTCCTGCTCCTCCCCGACAGATTCCCGACTGGAACCGTGGAATCAACGAGCTGGGATCCCAGGCCCAAGCTCCCACTGCCAACGGCCTCGACCCTCGTGATGCTCGGATCCCTGGCGCTCCCGCGCAGAGTCCTCGTCAGGAGCCTGGTCGCGCATTCCCCGATCCTCGCGGTGCACCCCGCTCGCCAAACATGGGCGACCCCAATGCCTACCCGGCGCAACACACTCTTCCTCAAATCGGAAATCCATCTGGCCCGAGCCATGAACGTGCCCCCAGCGGCGGAAATGCCTTTGGTGCTGGCCGCGGAGGTCTGCCTCCTGCCCCTGCTGGTCCTCCCGGGCCTCCTGGTCCCCCTGGTCCCAATGGTAATGCTGCTCCTCCACCTCCCTACCAAGGACGTCCATTCACTCCTCCGACTGAAATTCGTCCTATCCGCGATGCTTCGCCGGCATCGACCTACCCCGGCCGGCAGTACCACCCCGGACCTACCCTTCCCCCCTCCGCTCCGGGTCCTAACACCACCGGCATCGCCTCTGGTGCCCCGGCTCCTGCCTCTGCAGCCACCGCAGCTGACGCTGCCGCTCGTGATCGCGAAGATCGCCCTACATCTGCGATGAAGCGCGGTCGCGAGTGGGAAGCGGACGGCCCTGTGAAGAAGCTCGCTAACGAGGAGAGCCGTGCCCGTCTGGATGACCAGAACACCCGCCGCGCCAGCCCACCCGCTCGTATGCCTTCTCCTGGTGAGATGCAACGACGCAGCTCTTCGGAGGCCCGTCGCGACGATGCCCGTCGCGCCAACGAGAACTATCACCCTTCGGAAGCTGCGCACCACCCTCCTACTCTGCCTTCAATTCAAGACATGCCACCCCACGCTTCTAGTGGCCCCAGTCTTCCCCCAATGACTGAGGGCTCCGCTCCCCCCGTGTCCAACGGACCTCCCTCCGTTCCTCCTTCCGCCAACACCCCGGTCAAGGAAGAGCCCTCTCGTCCCGAGGCCCCTCCCGCTCACGAGCCACCGGCGCGCAAGATGGACGTCGATGAGGACTACGACGACGACGTGGAGGAAGAGAAGAAGGCCACTGCATCCAAGGGCAGCCCAAATGGCAGCGCTGCTGGCAACCCGGCTAACGGCACTGCCCGCCCAGGCACACCCTCCAAGGTCGAGACAGCTTAAAAGTCTTTTTTATCCAGGCCACATACGATATTGTCCACCCAAACCAATTCCCCCCTCGCTCTCTTTCTCCTCAATGTCCTTCTTATTCCTAGTGTGTGATGTACGGTATGAATGTGCGAGTTACGATGACTAGCTTCGAGCGCGTGCGCTGTAGGCTTGTCTGTTCGTTCTCTTCTCTTATGATTTCTTAGTCTCCTTTCTTTGTGATTACTTATGGTGTGTGAGGCATCTTGGCAAATCTTTTTTTCGATACTCTTGGATTCAGCAGATTTAAATGAACCTATCTTACATGTATTGATTCCGATAGAGCAAGAAAATGTAAGACGGCCAAATTCAAAATTCATACTGTAGTCGCAATTGCCGTGTAAGATAACTTTGGTCCACTATGTACAAGCAGTTCACACCATTTGCCTTGGCACTCAACAGAGACCCATCAAATCCAGGGGAAAATGTGGGAGTGGCACGTGATCCAGGGCTGGATTCGCTGCTTAGATAATTTCAAGTGATTGTGGGGTGCCTCAGGCGGTAACACTAAGCCCAGATAAGCCGTACTCGCGCCAAGAGTCTCGCTTAGGTTAGCCCACACACCAAGCGTGCAAAATCAACTTCGACACTTTCAGATCGTCACTCCCACCACCTCGACGACTAACGACACCAGGGTCAAGATGTGAGTCTATCCCTCATAATATCGACTGTGAATGCAATTTCTGACCTGCTTTCGTCTTTCAGGAGTCACCGCAAGTACGAAGCGCCCCGGCACGGTTCGTAATCAACTTTTTCCTCGATGTCGAAATCTCGAAAATTCGGCCTCAATTCTGTGTGCGATAACTAACTCTCTATTCAGGCTCCCTTGCCTACCTCCCGCGCAAGCGCGCTGCCCGTCACCGTGGTAAGGTGAAGAGGTCAGTCATTTCTGGAGTTCGAGAGATTTTGTGTGGATTTGTGTGCTGAGACTTTTGCGACAGCTTCCCCAAGGATGACCCCAAGAAGCCCGTCCACCTTACTGCCTCCATGGGCTACAAGGCCGGTATGACCACCGTTGTCCGTGACCTTGACCGTCCCGGTGCCAAGATGCACAAGAAGGAGATCGTCGAGGCCGTCACCGTCATCGAGACCCCTCCTGTAGGTTTTTCCTGTGAAGAAAAAAATTGGTTGAACGACAAACTAACCAGGTACTCCTTTTTAGCTCGTTGCCGTTGGTGTCGTTGGCTACATCGAGACTCCCCGTGGTCTCCGCTCGCTCACCACCGTCTGGGCTGAGCACCTGAGCGACGAGGTCAAGCGTCGCTTCTACAAGAACTGGTACAAGTCCAAGAAGAAGGCCTTCACCAAGTACGCCAAGTCCCACGCCGAGTCCTCCGGTGCCTCCATCACCCGCGAGCTTGAGCGCATCCAGAAGTACTGCACTGTCGTCCGTGTCCTCGCCCACACCCAGATCCGCCAGACCCCCATCAAGCAGAAGAAGGCCCACCTCATGGAGATCCAGGTTAACGGTGGTTCCGTTTCCGACAAGGTTGACTTCGCCCGCAACCTCTTCGAGAAGACCATCGACATCGACTCCATCTTCGAGAAGGATGAGATGATTGATGTCATCGCCGTCACCAAGGGTCACGGTTTCACCGGTGTCACCTCCCGTTGGGGTACCACCAAGCTGCCCCGTAAGACCCACAAGGGTCTGCGTAAGGTCGCCTGTATTGGTGCCTGGCACCCTAACCACGTCCAGTGGACTGTCGCCCGTGCTGGTCAGAGTGGTTACCACCACCGTACCTCTTGCAACCACAAGGTCTTCCGCATTGGCAAGGGCTCCGACGAGGGCAACGCCTCCACCGAGTTCGACATCTCCAAGAAGCAGATCACCCCGTATGTTTTCCTTGCATTTCTTTTTCCGTTGATCGATTTGACTAACTGTTTTTCAGCATGGGTGGCTTTGTTCACTACGGTGAGGTCAAGAACGACTTCGTCATGGTCAAGGGCTCCGTTCCCGGTGTTAAGAAGCGTGTCATGACTCTGCGCAAGACTCTCTACCCCCAGACCAGCCGCAGGGCTACCGAGAAGGTCGACCTCAAGTGGATCGATACCTCCTCCAAGTTCGGTCACGGTGCTTTCCAGACCTTCGAGGAGAAGAAGGCCTTCATGGGTACCCTCAAGAAGGACCTTATCGAGACTGTTTAAGATGTTCCAGGCTATGGTTGGTGATAGTTCAACGTTTCCTATTCAATAAAAAAGCGAATACCTTCACAATTTGTTGGTGTAGACATACTCGTAGATGGATCAAAGTTTACATTAAGATTATATGTCAGGATAACAGGCAGACTATTGAAAATTATATTTGTATTTTGAAAATTCCGTCAAATTGTTTTCTTCCATCGTGTTATGTTAATGAATATATATTCACGGTGCGGGAGGATATATATTTCTGGTTCAAGCATATTGTAAGCAGCCGAAATACATATAATTGTCCATTACCCGGTTAATTTCTACATACATTTAACGCCAAAACCCAATCTATCTCTGTTCTCCCTGTCCACAATCAAATCCAAGTCTGACAGGTGAAAACGCCATGCGGTCCAAGATCCATTGCGTCATCCCACACGTTTCCCCAACTCGCGCAAATAATCGCCCTCTCCAAATCGCAACTCAAAGTCGTCTCCTCCATCCTTCTTCTCGACCCAGAGCTCAACTGTACCAAACAAACCACCTCCCTTCAAACCGAACACTACGACTTCTTCCCTCCCGATTTACCTCCTTCTCAACCTTCTCAACCATGTCCTCCGACGACGCCTATATGGCGTTCCTGAACAAGGCCAATGCAGACTCCAGCGACGGCCAGGCCCAAACCACGCAAGAATCCTCGGACATCCTGCGCACCAAGATAGTCGACAGCTCCCTCTCCATCCCCAAGCCCCTCAAGAACGTCAACGCCTACTACGTCTCCGACACAGATGAGCCCTTTGACCCCGTGGTGCTGAAGTGGGATGCCGCAAAGGATGATACCTGGCCGAGTATTGGTACGTTTACATCACTTCCCCGCATGGCCATACCCAGCTACCTACACCTAAACTCTCATGCTCACGCCCACGCTCACTCTCAAATGCACCATCTACCCCCATTCCATAACCACAAGCAAGCTAACTAACCTCTCCCCGCTCCCCTTCTAGCCGAACTCGCCAGCCTAATATCCGAATCCAACGACCTCTCCCGCTCTATCGAATCCCTCCCGCTCACCTCCTTCGACCCCAAAGATCAATACCCCGAGGTGCTCGGCGCAGTGCGGGCCGCTGCTGCGGAGAATAACCCCGATGCCACGCAGGAAGCTGTGGAGTTGAAGGTTTACCGTATTGAGATTACGACTACTCGCATTGAGTACTGGATTCTGGCCCTTCACGCGCCTGAGAAGAAGATTGTCGGATTGCGGGCTAAGGCTGTTGAGTCGTAGATTATGCATTACTGCAGCGGCACTGCGACGCGATGAGGGGATGGATACGAATTCAGATGGCAATCGAAATGGAATGGGAGTTTGTGATTTGATCCTTGATGTGGAAATGAAATGCTTTAGCATGTTTTGCTTTTCATACCCTGTTCCTGCTAGGCAGTTATCCCTACGAGAATACAATGAGGATATGTGGTTTTTATCATGTATGCAGGCAGTGTTTTGTGTAAGGAGCTGTGGATATTACTTGCTACACAGTACTTGACACTTGCTGGAACGGAATGGAGGGGACTTGCCCTTGACAGCTTGTCCGGGATGCATTCTTAAGCCTTGGACGTTGGGGTTTGAGATTTCTCGGGACGCGTGTACGGGAATGGCCGAAGATCTTTATTTGCTGGCTGTGAGTGAATTAGAGGTGAATCCCACCGATATTGGCTAGTTGAGGGTATCTGTCGGTGGTTATATTTGTTGAGGTTGGCTTGAGTGGTAAGTTAGCGTAACCCTCGGCGGATGGCTTACCCGCGTGTTCGCTCTTGGCTTTGACAACTCTCTAAGTATACACTCAACTTCCGGCTTTACTGCCCTTTCCTTAATATTTTTGTACTTGATGCTTTACAAGTGACAATGCTGATCCTAGGATTCCGGCCAGCATTCATGGTCGACCATTCCTTGCCCTGGGCAACGGGAATGTCGCGCCCTCAACACCCTGGCCCTACCGTAGGGCGGTTGAAGACTAGATGATATCTGGCACCAAAAGCACGACCAATACATCTGCATGGATGAATCAAACAAAATTAAGACAGTATAACAGTTCAGCAGGCTATCCAGCTGAACACAGAACAAACTATACATGATCTACAGTCCCAAACACCGAGAGGCATAGACATACCGCAGGTTACACCCCTTGGATCTCTGTCATTCCAGTCTCTTCGTGCATCCAAACAATAACCTCGGAGCATCTAGGCACTTCTTTTCTTCCGTGGCTCTGGCATCTTTCCTCCGCTGCTCTCTGTTTGTCTCTTCATCACGTCGCCCAGGGACATTGGATGCCATCCGATTTGTCCTGTCCGTTCTTTCGGCGAACCTCGCACTTCTCAACTGTGCAGTCCACATCTCAGGTCTTAAGTCTTTACCGGGGTTCAGATATACAAGAGCGTCGTCGACAGACAAACCGGAAGGAAAATAACAAACAACACGTCTCGACCTCACCACCTAATCACGGAACCCACCAACGACTGATGCAATAGGCCTGCTCGTGCGGTGGAGACTGACGGAAGAAGAGAGTATTATCTCGGTGCAGAGAATCAGGACCGTATAAAAGATCACCCAAGCAGGGATTTGGAATTTGGAACAGATCATCCGATGTCAGACCACGGCTCTGATATTTCAGAGGAAAGGGCTATGCCTCACATCCGACTCAACTCGGGCCGACAGGACCCCTTCATTGATACGGATGAGGGCTACGCGCCTCTGACATCGCGAACATTTCCGCGTCCTCTGACGCCACAGGGCCCCGAACCTCCCGTGATAGGCGCCCAAGGAGCCTCTCCGTACGGAGTATCAAATGCACCCGAGTCATCGGAGTTCCTGTTGCCCCCGAAGCTGCGTCCGACGCAGGGAGTCACGAGTGAGACTGACCGGCCGCGGTCTCCTGATCGCTGGTCTGCGGCTCGGTCGAGTGTTAGCTCGCTCAGTCGCGAGAGTACGTTCCCTCTGGATCCGTTCCAGGATTCCAGGGCACCTTCCAGGTCTGAGAGTGATGAGCATGATGTCAATACGCAGACTGTCTCCGAGAAATTCAATATCATGCCTACTGATGGGCTTTTGTTGTTCCCTGAGGATGTTGAGAAGGATGATTACATGCATAACCCCGATCCTATGGATCAGGATCGGGACTGTGATATGTGTAATCGTCGGGGTATCTTGAATATGGGTGGATTGGCTGTGTTGACGTTAGGTATCTTGGTGCTGTTCATTGGATATCCTGTCATGTAAGTTTGTGAAAGCGTTGATTGCTCTCACGCTGACCTGTGAATACAGAACTTGGCTGGAAGGCATTTTGAAACCGAAAAGTGTATGCCATCCCGGTGACACACTCTGCCTGGACGTTGGGGAGAGGGAACTGTTGGGTAATATCCGACAGGGTTTGATCGATCCAGACACACCAAAAGAGGCACTCACCAAAAAGAACATCAATGGCAAGGAGATGAAGCTAGTGGTGAGTGGTCGTACAATCCTGCACAAAAGCAACTGACTGACATCGATGTAGTTCTCCGACGAATTCAATATGCCTGGCCGAACCTTCTTCGAAGATGACGACCCCTTCTTCCAAGCAGTTGACCTGTGGTATGGAGTGACCGCTGACAAGGAATGGTATGACCCAGATGCCGTGACAACAGCGGAGGGAACACTGCAGCTCCGATTCGACCACTTTGAGAACCACGACCTCCAATACAGATCCGGAATGGTTCAGAGCTGGAACAAGCTCTGCTTCAAGGGAGGCCGTCTGGAAGCTAGCATGTCCCTCCCCGGTGATGGCCATATCCAGGGTTTCTGGCCTGGTTTCTGGGCAATGGGTAACTTGGCGCGTCCTGGTTACGCCGCTACCACTGATGGTCTATGGCCATACAGCTACCATGATGGCTGCGACGCCGGCATCACTCCCAACCAGAGCTCGCCTGATGGTCTGAATTGGTTGCCTGGCATGCGTTTGCCTGGATGTGCTTGCCCTGGATCTGATCATCCTTCCCCTGGCCGCGCTCGCAGTGCTCCTGAAATTGATGTTATCGAAGGCAGTACTGCACCACTGTATGGCGACAGTGGCCCTTTCGTTGGTAGTGCCTCGCAGAGTTTGCAGACTGCACCATTTGATCTGTGGTATCTCCCAGACTATGGTAAGTAGATAGATAACCCCCCATCTCATGTACCAAGTCGCTCACACCAAATCCACAGACTTCGCCGCCGTTTACGACCCACGCGTAACTGAAATCAACTCCTACCGCGGTGGCGTCTACCAACAAGCCATGTCCGGCCTAACAAACCTGAACACGCGCTGGTACAACGGCACCGAATACCAGACCTATTCCTTCGAATATACACCTGGTGCAGAAGGAAACGTGACATGGTTTGTCGGCGCCGAGAAGACGTGGACGCTCGACGGCCGCGCCATCGGACCAAACGGTAACGTCGGCCAACGCATGATCCCACTGGAACCTATGGCGCTAGTCATGAACATGGGTATGGCGGACAACTTCGCACCCCAAAACAAGTCCATTCGCGAGTATATGCCTGCCTTCCTGCGCTTCGACTATGTCCGTATTTATCAGGACCCCGATGACGAGAGTGTTACCTGTGACCCCCCTGGATGGGAGACGACGCAATATATTAAAGATCATCCCAATGCGTATGCCAACCAGAACTTTACAACTTGGTATGTTTCTGTCCCTGTAGGATTTGTGTCTTCAGGGTATTTACTAATGCTTTTTCTCTTGCAGGGACGCTGCTGGCTACCACTGGCCCAAGAACTCGTTTATGCACGATTGTGCGGCTACATAGGCTACTCTCTCTACTTCCTTTTCCTTTTCTTTTTGCTTCATTCTAATCTGTCAGTCGTTTTAGCGGCATTGTGTTTTGGCGTTGTCGGGGGTTCTGTCTGGGCATTCGTTACATTACATTTACTTCCTGGATCTATCGATGAATCCAATCATTCAGCCCTTTTCACTACTGTAGCCTCCCGACGTAGATACAGCTTACATAGATCATCAGGGGATCTGAACCCTATTTAGATCGTAAAACCATTAGCCTAAAATATTCCAAGACCGCCGTCAAAGTGGTTAAGAACTAGAAAGACGGAGCCCTATATTGCACTAGCCCAATTAGGGCACTGCCAACACTGCCACTATTCACCGCTTCCCACATCTAGACAACTGGTCAACGCCGCCAAGAGCGAAGAGTATAGGTGACCTGCTCAGCACCAAGTGGGACGGCCACAGCCGGAGCTTCGGGCCACAGCAAAACGTTAATCCTAAGGTGCCAGGGGTTTTAGGAGTATAGTC
The DNA here is from genome assembly GCF_028828765.1 of Penicillium canescens. Classification (NCBI taxonomy): domain Eukaryota; kingdom Fungi; phylum Ascomycota; class Eurotiomycetes; order Eurotiales; family Aspergillaceae; genus Penicillium; species Penicillium canescens. Next base: position 460,274 of record NW_026703963.1, on the reverse strand, counting down.
AGCCTTCGTAAATTGTATTGGAAGTCTTGGTAAGTTAAACATACAATACTTCCTAGTGCGTTAATGATTATGGAAGGAATCCGAAAACAATTTTTGTTTACCCCTTTACATCGGACGGATCTTCTTAGTATTATTATCACACTATCTCTACACGCAATCATTAAATCACTAGTGATATTATTAATGAACTAGAAATGAATTAGGAATGTAAACTCACAACATCGTAGCTAGGAAGTGGGTTGTCGCCCTCCAGGTAACGCTAGGTGGAGGGGAGGTGACTAAGGAACGCCGATAACGTTAGTGGTGAATTGAAAATGAAAGGACCAAGTGTATTGGTTGATAAATTACTTTGTGGAAAAGGCAATGTTTTAAAAGAATAGGAGGGAAGTTTTGGGGTGTATTGCCAAGCCTTTTTATCTCTTGGCATTGAAGATGGACCAATCAGATATGATGCAAACAGAGCAAATAATGTTGCTGTGGCAGACCCACATTTTGCTGAGCACCTGAACAGCATTCTGCCTCGTCGCCATCCTGACCGCCCTGTCCATCCTTCTCGATAAACGAGGTTAGAGAGGTTATATAACAATATCCTGCTGCTCCCAAACCCTGTGAGATGGACCATAGTCACTGCCTCTACTAATATCGCTTTCGCATGAACTGACTAGTGCTATAGATCATCTGGGGATCATAATCCAATCTGATGTCCATTGACTCTACTGGAATCACCTGTCCAAGACTTCAATCTGGCATAGACCCCCCTGCATTGTCTTGAAGATACATGCTCTCTTCATTCAATTGACCTCAGCATCTATCGTGCCTCAAGCTACCTCACAGAGGACGCGCTGAGTGCCCTTCTTCTGATTCTCACTGGCATTCTGATTCTTCTTCATTCAATCTCTCTCAACACCATCACTATCATCATGCCTGACACCAACACGTTCGTCACCTCGGAATCTGAATCCGAGTCTGATGGTGGCATGCAGCTTGATCCCCGAGACGATGGGATCGACATCATGAGATATGGAGACGAAGAACTCGACGAGGGTATGTCCTTTCTTTTCAACTATCTTCTTCAAACTGCTTTTGGTTCCCGTGCCGGTTTGTTTATGCTAGATCCTGTTCCCTTCTCTCGCAAAATAACAGACCCGGTCGAGCACAGCTCCATTCAACTGAACGAACTAGCTAACGAACTCAATCAGACTCATTCTCCTTCAATGCCCCAGACCCCATGTCCCTGTCCTACGACCAAACAAACACTGTGCAGCATATCGGCCCCGACAACTCGGTTCAAACACCAACAGAGTTCGAACGGGATCTGCGCTCGCGTTCGCATCTTCGTGATGAGAAGCATGCCGCCTTGTCTGTTCTTTTGGATCGGGAGTTACTTGTTACATATGCACTTGCTGCGAGAGAGGTACTTCAATCACCGCCTTCAATTTGATATCCATCACAGATACCCTTTTCTTCTCATCTCCTCGCTGTTCCAACCAGGGGAATCAAATTTGAAACCAAAAGTAACAAGAAACCAGACTATCCCCCAAACTCGCCGCCGCTTCCTAGCAAAAATGCTCTGCCCCAGCGACCCAGTCAAGGCAGAAGAACTCTACGCTCCACGCATCTACCTCCCCGCCGAAACTCCTGGGGGCGAGGCATCTCTAGTTCGAGGTCGGTTCTATGATATTATCGATAATGATGATTCGGGCTGGCACAATCCCATCGTTAAGCGCGCTTCGAAGGGGTCGCGCTCTGCTTCCGCTTCAGCTTCTCGTTCTGCTTCTGGTAGTGGAAACAATACGCCCAGACGGGTTTCTTCGGGTGTTGGACTTGCTGCTGGTGGGAATGTTGGCATGCGGTCTTCCCTTGGAGGTCGCAGTGGTGAGGAGGAGGGTTTGTGAGGTGGTTAAAACATTCTCCTTTGATGTGATCCATGGCTTCTATGATTCTGGCTTGTTCTGATTCCGATTCTGATTCTGATTCTGATACTGGTATTGATACCTGGTTCTTTTGTGATCTTGTATGTCTTAGCGATATGGCTTTTATGTTTATGTTTATGCTTATGCTTATTCCTATGCTATTGACGTGCATACTTTGATTTTAAACGGTAACTTCAAAGGAATGCGTGGTCCTGTCTACATTGTGCTCTGAGCCAGAATTTCAAAACGCGATTCTTGGTTAAACATCTATTTTACAAATTCCCACTAAGTTCACAGCATCGTCCTCAGTTCCTTGGGATCTTCATCCCGTTACGCTCCCGCGCCTTTTCCGCAATAGACTTAGATATCCGGCAGGCGCTCTTCATTGCTCTCTGATTCTCGCCAATCTTTCACGAACTCTTATTAGGCTGCAAATAATCAGTCTTTGTATCATGCATGTATAAACGATATCGGATGCATGTTTGAAGACTTACTATTCAGCGAGAAATTAGTTCATCTCGTAGCTAGATACATAGCGAATCCGAAGAAGAATAGGGATATTGAATGAGTTAGGGTTATTTCTCGGTATATAGGGCGAGGAAGTTAAAGCGAAGAAATACTATACGTTTTGTGGTAAGAATGGTGATGATGCTTTTGGAAAAACAGGGTGGAAGAAGAGAGCGGGGAAGAGAGATTCACCGTTTAAGTATTGTTCTCGGTCTACTTTTGATTCTCCTCGTTAATTCACTTTGGAACATTTTGCTTGATATCCTTGCCTATTCCCTATTGGCCAAAGAATAGTTGGGGTTTTCTGCTATACCCTGAATGGCTACACATTCGAGACTCCACTATAGCCACCTAACGAAAGATCGAAATATTGAGTGTCATGCAGAGCTATGTCTACATGCTGTTTAGCCTGATATCAACCCCGAACGAACCAGTGAAGAATGAAACAGGTCGACTATGTATAATTCGCTAAAATTAATAACAAGGTACTGTACAAAGAAGCCAAATCCATGACAGAACCAACCACAGAGAAAGACGGAGAGAAATGAGAAATGAAATGGATAATGGATCATGGATAGTAAGGTAATGGGTATCATGGGGATGAAAGACCAGAAGGAAACATCCTCCAGGCCAAATAGTTTGTGTTTGTGTTTTTGGGGACTCTCCCTCATTTCTCGAATATCACCTCAGAAGATACCTAGAAAGGTAGGCAAGGTGGCACACTCAGAATAGGACGGGTCTTCATCATCAGACTGCTGAATCATGCTTAAAAGCAGCAGCCACCAAAATCGGAAGGGAGAAGACCCAAGACTTAAAGCAAGTCAGTCACAGAGAACCAAAGCAAAGACGAGCATGTGTGAAGCCCAATGCTACCTACATCTCATCTTCCTCTTTCCTCCGCTGTTCCGAGTGGAACAGACTCTCTGCGTCTCCCACCTGCTTGCGCTCTGAGACCTCACGGCTGCGCATGCGCGCGTAGTGTGCCTGAGCGTTCATCAGTGTCAGTCCTCGAGGCGGTGCGGGTTTGGGTTCCGGTTCATTGTATACGGGGTGCAGGCGGTGCTGGGTGGTGATCCGGACCCGACCGTCTCTCATGACGGGTGATTGTCATTGCAGGGGTTCCGAGCTGGAAGAGAGACGGTTTAGGTGGAGGTAGACGTCGGTTCCGTAGCTGGTTTGATGTTAGAATGATTCATACGAATTCGTGGAAAAAGACTTACCCCTCCATACTAATCAGCTTCAGATCACCGCCAAAGTACCGGGCGTACAGTCTACTGATTGGTAGACCGTATCCAAATCCAGCCATGGGTGCCTTGAAATCGTTCTTGTCGAAGTCGGGGTCTAGGTTGGGAGTCTGCTCCACCGTTGTGTACATATAAGTCCACACAAGGGGAATGGCGGATCGGGGAATACCACCACCCTCGTCAGAGACCTTGATGGTGATATCTTCTTTGCCTTCGGCAACAATAACCTTGGTCACGGGGAAGTCTTCCTTGTCGGCGCCATGCTGTTCCACGACCGCTCGCAGGGAGTTCTTGAGAGTCTCAAAGAGCATGTGCGAGAGATGGCCCGGGACATACATGAAGTTCAAATCGTCCTTGCACACAAGCTGCACCTTGGGCGCCTCGAAGAGACCATAGTAGTCCTCACAGACAAAGCGGGCATTCTCAATGGCCTCGAGTGCAATATCGCGGACGTTGGTCTTAGTACAGATTATTCCGACATAGTTGGGATGTTTGACGTGTGTTTGTTCCGTGAGTGCAATGTGTTGACCAATCAGCATTCGTATACCGATACGGGACATGTAAAACCGGTCGAGGAATGACTGAATGGTCGAGTCGATCTGCATGCGTTGCCGCACCCGTTTCCACTCCAATATACCCTGAGCGACGGTCGTCACAACTCCGTCGTGACGCCGCTTGATCTGCTGCAGAGTCTTGGCAAATCGTTGGTTGTAGTCGTTGAGTTCCGGGGGCCAGTCTCCGCGGTCATCCGCAGGGAAGAAGTACCGTCGGCCTGCGGCAGGCGCTTTTCCGTTTCCGTTGCAATTGCCCGCGGTCACCGAGGATCGGTATTGTCCGTCGCGCACACTGGGATTCTGAGTTGTTTCTGAGAGGATCTTGGAAGTGCCGTTCATCCGGCCTGGTCGTAGCAGGCGCGTTTTCACTTCTTGAGTCAGAGTCGGGCGGGGTAGAGTAATGATTTCCTAATTCCGTCAATTCATGCACATCAATTGTGAGTGCACTGCATACCTCGAACGACTGCGCATACCAGTCCTGGACTTTTTTGATGGACGGCATTTCACTCAGTCCATCCGGGAGCTCGCCCAGATCCTGGACCCGATGTGCGAGCCGGATTGGGAGCTCCTCGGAGAGGAATTGAGAAGCGCGGAACAGAGTGCCTAGTCGAGTCAGATGGTGTTTCTCAGGGCAATCTGCAGCACATACCTGTCGAGGGACGGTCGCCAAATTGGACCATCTGCCTCAGCGAGACACCGGTTGCGGGGAAGCTAGCATAGTGTCTGATGGTTTCCATCAGCCTTTCTGATGGCTTCCACATAGTGGGCAAATTGGGCCTAATGGCCTGACAAAATGTAGATACTGAGAGTCACCAATATCCAAAGTTGGGGAGAGAAGAAGAAGAGGTCGCGTGTGAGTAATATCGGGACGTTTTCAACTGCCGAGGTCGACTGCGCTCCGGGGGGAAGATCCGCATCCTCCGATATCCGGAGGATGCGTCACAAGACCATACGTGCTGGTATAACTTATCCGATATTCAGATGTTCAGATGTTCTTCTCTACTCTCTCTATTCTCTATTATTGCATCCAATTATACTTCAACTATTGGCAACGATATAGATAGAGTCACGTGCTGACTGAATTGTAGAAATCATATGACTCCCCATTCCCCGGATCTCCCCTTTGTCCGAGATGAAGTCATCGTCTATTCTCTGTACCCTGACTAAGCTTTCCACTAAAGCGTCCACGGGTATATTTTGACTTGTTTGCAAAAATGGTAGTTTGCATCCTGATTGGTCATCTACACTTACCTACAGGGGTCATAAATGTTGTGTACAGTGCAATGAAGTATTGGACAGTCTCTACACGAAAGCCTCACAAGTATACCGCTTCATGCATTGTTTTCACCCCAATTTGGCGTCTCTTTTTTCACCTCTATTTTTGAAGGTAGTTATGAATTCTGGTCGGAGCGTCTTTGGGAGGAAGATGTTTAGAGGATCGGTGGCCGGAACCGGCATGGCCTCTAGATCATTGATGGCAGTGTATCCAGGAGGGCGAGGTAACATTTTGGAGTATTCGGTTTGTTTTCTAAGGGCTTGGGGGGATTGGAAAATGGAACGTGACTGTGGAGGGTGAACTGTCAAAGAGAGGGAATCGTCATGTTGACAGGTAGTTAAGTTATCCTTGGAATCATGGATGTATAAACCACAGGTGCGGCCTGGCTAACCAAAGTGAGCTCTAAATCCCCACAGGGGAGAACTACAAGAGCTGCTTCTCATAATCAAATAAAAGTATCGATGTAGCCAACGAGGGTGTTCATTTGTAATATCATAATAGCCCTGGAGTCGCGAACTTCAAGACAAGCTTAGAACACATCTTAAAAAACGGGTTAAACACGGCGAAATCATGATACTACGATCAAATAAAAGCGAACTGGACAGCTCCAACTATTTGTCTTCTAATCTAGTACAGCCCTTTGCAAAATAGACCTGAGAAACTGTGGGCGTATATAACATCCAACCCGAAGTATAGCCGGTTCCCCGGATGAAGTCATAGTCTAAAGGTACACTGACTAAGCAGACAGCTAAAACACGATATCAGAACCTCCCGAGTACCTGGTCAACCCGTACTTTTGTACTTTTGTCACATCGCTCAAGTCAAGATCTTTTCTAAGTTCCCCGTAGATTGCCGGCCATATGTCTTCATAAACATGCGGGAGACCGTCATTCGCCCTTACCCACCAGCTCCGCTTTCTGGAGACTCGAGATACCCTTTTCGAGCTCATGCTGTTGACGTGCAATTACTGCCTCTGACTGGCTCGTCGTGATTGCGCCCCTCTCTTTTGTGTGCGTTGGCAATCATCCAATTTCCTCAAAAAAATAAGAGAGAAAAAAAAAGCCCCAATAAACAGCCCTAACCGCGATCAAGAGTCCAATCCCATCCCAATCCCAATCCCAATCTCTCCCTCTTTCTTTCTTTCCATATATCATACCCAAAATACACACATATACTCTGCTAGAATCCTCCGAAAAAGACAAACCTAATACTCCCATACCCTCCGCCCTCCACAACATGTCTCGCCGGCGAACATCACACAGCGAGATGAACGAGGCCCTCGCCTATCCCTTCATGCAGTCAAACGGCCACCCACAACACCAACAACAACACCAACCTCAACCTCATCTCCCTCCCCCCTCCCCCCTCGCCGCGGTCCCATCGAAGGCCCCAATGGCCGTCGCCTCATCCGCCGCGTCACCTGGCGCTCCTCAACCTACAAACTCATGGCCTCGCTGTGGGTGCTCGCCGTCCTCTATATCGTCTGGCTGGTCCGTGACCTCTTCTACCTCCCCGTCCCGCCTGCCGAGTCTGCCCCGCCTCAACGCGAGTAGCTTGAGCTGTCTCTCAACGGTGTCTGCTTGGGTTGGTCGGGCCTGCTGGGTTTAGTGGGGGGAGGGGAGAAGGGGGCTTGGTGGGGGGTCCAGGTTGGCATGTCATGTTTGCTTTCCTTGTCCCCTGTCCCCTGTTCCCTCTTGCTCCTGATCATGCCGGCCTCGTGACCGGTCTTTTTTTCTATATTGGGATATACTGCATACTGGGGGGAATTGTTCCGCTACGCCCGAGCGGCGGATTCCTGGCTTTGAGCACATCCTGCTCCCTCTTGGGGTTTGTCGGGTCGGAGGCGCTTACCGGCGCTCCGCTTCTTTTTTCCCATCCCACTCGCATTTTCCCGTGTATTGCCGGGCTTGTCTCCGGAGATTTTTCGGTGATAAGAGTTGCCATTGAGGCCAGATTGACGGATCCTCTTCGCTGTCGGTTCTTGCCTCGGCCCGCGTGACCTTCTATATTCCTTAGGGATGGGGATGAGGTCTGTATCTCTGGCTTGTTGGGCATGCAGATACCCAAGTGGCGCCTGAGAGCTATGCAGCTTGGGTGCTGTTGTGCATTTGCCTGCGTGTCTTGTCCGTTCTTTTTCTGCATTCTCTTCTGCATTTACGCTTATGTCTTTGTTTCTTTGTTTCTAGTTTTTTTTTTTTTTCAGCACGATTGCATGTTCTCAGCGTTTGATTAGTTCTCAGTGTCAGGTTAACCGCCTGCTCATACATTCCATGTCTATTTTCCTTTGTTTGGGCGGCTCCATCTCTTACTGCATATCATACAGGCAAAAGCGGGTTTTAGAATGTGTTCACGTTGCTCATATGTTCCTTAATCAAAAATGAATATATGATATCACATCTATAACGCACATCGCACATCGCACATCGCACATCGCACATCTCTTTCTCACGCCACAGATGTGCGCGGGGCATCGGGGAAGTAGGGAAGTGGGGCAAGGAATGTGACATGCCCGATGCTATTCAACTTTTCATTTCGGCAATATACATAACTCCCTCTATATTCATTTCCCTTCTTTTTATCGTAAATCTGGACTTGAAGCCTAGTTCCATGCTTAAACGTGCAGAGCAGAGGTCTCGCCCTTGGCAATGACAGCGGCGTAGGGCTTGATGGCAGCAGCCACTTCGGTAGTGGTGAACTTCTCAACCTGCTGGGGAGCACGGCCAACAAAGGTGCTGGCGTCAAGGAGGGTCTCGAGCTCGGGAATGATGGGGTTGAAGAAGGCGGTGCGGCGGATACGCTCGATGAGGTCGTTGTCCTTACCCTGCTTCTTGACGCTGTCGGCAGCTTGGTGGGAGAGGACACCTGTGTTGAATTAGCTTGGAGATTCAATGAGTGGGTGTAGAGAACTCACGGATCTCCTCGTGGGCGTCTTGGCGGGAGAGACCCTTGGCAACACAGGCCATAATGATGTTCTCACTAATATAATGTTAGCATTGAGTATCAATTCAAAGCTGGGCACTTACGTGGCCATGAAGGGGAGCTCGTCGTTGACACGGCGCTTGATGACCTCGGGGTAGACGACGAATCCAGAGGTGACGTTATCTATAGAAGTTAGTCACAATCCACAACGTATACTCAAAGTAAAACTCACTCAGGAGAATGAGACAGGCGTCAGCGGACAGGTAGAGCTCGGGAATGCTGATACGGCGAATGGCACTGTCATCCTAGTAAAAGTCAATACGATGTTCCACCCAAAGCGACGGTGTACTCACGAGAGATCGCTCGAACCACTGAGCGGAGTAGGTGTCCAGACCATCCTTGGGGAGGTTCTGCAGGTGACGTCCGAGCGAGCACAGACGCTCCGAGCGCATAGGGTTACGCTTGTAGGCCTGCGAATAATCAGCCACAAACCTTAACCACACGAAACAGGAATCTTACCATGGCGCTGCTGCCAATCTGGTCCTTCTCGAAAGGCTCCTCGACCTCCTTGAGCATGGCAAGATGACGAATGTCAATACCGATGCGCTCGCAGGTAGCACCGAAAGAGCCCAAAGCGTTGCCGACATCAACATCGATCTTGCGGGAGTATGTCTGACTGGAGATGATGAAGGCAGAGCTGAAGCCGGCCTTCTCGGTGACGAGCTCGTCGAGCCTCTCGACCTTTGCGTGGTCACCGTTGAAGATCTGGAGGAAAGAAGCCTGAGTACCGGTGGTACCCTTGACACCACGGAAGCGCAGGTCATCACGAGCTCTCTCGAGGTTGCGCAGGTCCATCAGCAGATCCTGGATCCAGAGACAAGCACGCTTGCCGACAGTGACAAGCTGGGCGGGTTGACCGTGAGTGAAACCCAGGCAAGGCAGGTCCTTGTACTGCTGAGCGAACTGGGACAGCTTGTCGACGACAACGGCTAGCTTGGGAATGAGGATGTCGAGACCATCGCGGAGCAGGATTAGATCGGCGTTATCGGTGCAGTAGCACGAGGTGGCACCCCAGTGGATGATACCGGCGGCAGCAGGGGCGACCTGTCCAAAGGCGTGGACGTGGGCCATGACGTCGTGTCTCCGGCGCTTCTCCTCCTCGGCGGCAACTGCGAACTCGTCATCCTGAATGACCTCGTGGGCCTTCATCTGATCGAGGGCCTCTTGGGTAATGGGAAGGCCAAGCTCTGTAGCCAATTCAGTCAATTTGGATGCTCCCGTCAACAACATCCGATGTCGGTCATGACTTGATATTCTCCCGTACCTTTCTGGGCCTCCGCGAGCCAGGTCCAAAGCTGTCTCCAAGTGGAGAAACGCTTGCGAGGAGAAAAGAGATACTTCATCTCAGTGCCTATCAATTGACTGTGATTAGTATCTATACGTTTTCCGGGGTTGCCCCTCTATGAGGGGTATGGTTCGACTTACTCGCATAACGCGAGTTGAGGGGGGTCTGGTAGACATCGTTGCTTCCGGACATTCCGTCGGTATTGTCTGAGGACTCAAAAAGACAAATTGAGTTACAAGATGGACGAATAGACAATGACAAGGCAATGTGCGAGCAGGAAATTTTGCCGCAGCCCGATTAGCGGGGCTTATCAGTCACGTTATCAAGATCTACATATATCACGTGACATATAGTTGGAGAATTTGGCATTATGGTATTAACTTGTATAATCTGCTCGTTATGTGATCAAGACAGCTGTGCTAGTTGCACAGACAGGCTGGCCTTGTCGTACTTGATGTACTTGCCACGACCCTTGTCGATTTCGACATAGCGATCGTAAAAGCGCGCATACAAAGGCTCGAGAACAGTCTGTAGCTCCCTAGTCAGCACAGTGCGCACTTCACGCTCCATATAGAGGTTCTTGTGCCGAGACAACATGTCGTCGAAGCTTGCGTTGAAGGATTTGAACTTTTCCTTGATCGCATCCCTGTCCTTAGACGACAGACTCTTGACAATGGCACTTGAATCCGTCGCGCCTCCAGAACTAGCTCGTGCTCCGGACCTGGAGGTGTACTGAACATCGAGGAGGTACTGGGAAGTTTCCTTCCATGCATCTAGGTAAGTGGATGTTGCACGCTTGCGGAACGTGTCGATCCTGGCGATGCTGTCGGGCGCGCCCAGGTAACGTGCCAGTTCCGGGCTCTGTCGGATGGATCGGTCGACAATGCAGAAAACGTTAGACAAGAACACACCAAGTGCAGCCTTGGATCGGTGGAATGCCCGACCACGAGCTTCTAAAGAGGTCATCAAGGCCTCGATCATGTCCAGAATGAAATGTGAAAGAAGGGTGCCGCTATCCGGACCCACATCCAAAGGAGCGCTTCCCCCGGCATTGGACTTGGTACGCCAATTTCCGTCTCCCAAGGATGTTAGAATAGACGCCAATGGGCCTGAGTAGCCAGTCAGTGTGGCTAATGAACTCATCACTTCCTCCACGAGTGGCACAGATCCGCCGTCTGGCGGAAGTGGTGTGGTAGCAGCTTTGCGCTTCGTTTCTTCGAGCAATTCAGAGAGGGACGATTTCGCAGTGTCACGGACAGGTCGCAGGGCCTCAATCAAAAGGCTTTTGAGCTCTGCAGACTTGGTGTCAATTCGATAGGACATTGCTGTCACAATTTCAATAATCTCAAATGCGAGGAAGCAATCTGTCATTAGATTGGCCTTGATGTACTGATTGAGCTCGCGCAATGTTTTGGAGTATTCACCCATGGCCGAGAGGAAGGTGGCCTGCAAAGCCAGACCTTGTTGGTCTCCAGTGAATATCTCAGTGATAATTTTGTGCTCTGTTGTGATGAAGCCCTCCAACGCATTGGAATAGATGCCAATACCATTGGTGCCTTGTCTGTAGGGACCATCGGTCGGTCGGCGTTTAACAGTATTGAGGGATGCAATAGAGAGATTCTGCAGGCTGTTCTTGATATAGGGTCCCCGTACCTCCGCGTATACCTTCAGCGCGGGGTTCTCCCCCTTGCCGCGCTGTGGTCCATAAACGGATGCGGAGCCGATCGCGGAGCACAGAGGCGCTAAACGAGAGATTGTTTCTTCAGGGATGGACGGGAAAAGTAGATCTGAAAGAAATTTGTATTAGTTTTGGCCTCGTCAGTTGGGCGACATGGGTACCTTTGGTCAGATAATGTAGGGGTTCAATGGTAGTAGAGTGCTGATTCAACTCCATCCGTAGCATCTCCTGGAGCTTGGCACTACCGGTGTTCAGAAGTGCATTGAAGTCGGAAATCGCATTTTGGTTGGAGCGCAGGTTTGTCGTGTTGAGGTCGACCAGCGCCTTTTCAACACGTTTCATTGCCGACAGATAATGTGTGAGGCCGGAGCTCTGCGGTCTAAGGGGGAGTCAGTAAACCACAGTTCCAGACAGAAAAATAGAGCCATATACCCAGCACGGATGATGCCATCTTCTCGGTTCTTCGCATCGAGGGGTTGGCGCAGGCGATCGATCGCATCATTGACCTTGTCGATGTTGCTGTTTGTAATTTGCAGGGATTGAGTGTTGCTGTAGATAGGGCCAATGGCTTCCTTCACGACTTTCCCGCCTGTCTCTAGGCGCACCATAGACCCTTGGATCTTCTTTGTGAGGCGGTTGAGCTTCTCGAGGTTGGCGTACAACACCTCGACCTCTGCGCTCTCCTCAGCGTAAGCAGTATTCCGAGCCACCATAGTGAAAGTTCAATCAAAGCAATCAAAGACCATGCCCGAGACGGTCATGTCTAGGGTGAGTGTAGGTATGAAGTGTCCCTCCGACCTCCGATGATAAGCACCCCAGACTGTTTGGCACGCTAGTCCCAAAGCAGCTCGGCCCGTGATATCGGATCACGTGCGTAGAGCTTGAAAGTTGGCACATTTGGACATTAAACAGTCCAATTGATGTGATGGAAACAATTATTTGATCATATGAATATTGTAGATTGGATAACTTTTTACCAGCTACCAACAGACGACAGTGGCATGGCATGATGTGGTAGCAAACTGTTGAGCGATTACGTCATGCTTAATCGCCAGATCCCGATTCGTGCAGTGGCTTGGAAAAGTAGGCAGGGTTGGCCTTTTACCTTTTCTTACTTTCAATGGACCTGCATGCTGCATGCCTCTTCCGTCCGACCTTCTCCTCTCATGACAATGGGTGCTGCGAGGGTAACTGGACTTAAATGGACGGTTCCCCCGGCCGCCCTAGCTGCATATACTGTGGGGGAATGGTCTCACCCCAGAGCGAAAGCGCGCTTCAGCACCTCCAAATCGCAAGTTACGGATGATCCTAAGTCCAGTGCATCTTCAGGTCTCCCTGACCAAGAGAAGGACTATGGCTCCATCTGGAATAACATTGTGCACAAGCTGGATGGCGTCAAGCATACTGTTGGCTCTGCTGAATGGGTAGACGTGGGCAGCATTACCAACATGATTATTCCGGACTGGGCAAGGTTTATCCCAGCTACTGTACATAAGCTCCAGCGAGAGCTCTCTCTATCTCCTGGCTCATTGGCGGATGATATCTGGAAGGAGGCGCAGGACCCGGATATCAATCCTGAAATTCTGCTCGATGCTAAGGTACGCGTGAGCGGTGATCTCTGTGATGAGGAGCAGATGTTCCGGCGCCATCGGCAAAAGAAAGTCGTGAAGGCATTGGCATCATACCTCGGCATTGCCGAGGAGGATATCCATCCTGACGATGTCCCAGTCATTGCCATGTGTGGCTCTGGAGGTGGTCTGCGCGCACTTGTTGCGGGTACTGGCTCGTATCTGGCAGCGCAGGAAGCAGGGCTGTGGGACTGTGTCACCTACACTGCCGGTGTCAGTGGCAGCTGCTGGCTGCAGACTCTGTACCACTCGTCCATCGCGCATCGGGACTTCAACAAGCTGGTTGATCACTTGAAGAATCGGCTTGGTGTTCATATTGCATTCCCGCCTGCAGCCCTTAATCTGCTGACAACTGCTCCGACAAACAAACTCCTTCTTAGCGGTTTTGTGGAAAAGTTGAAAGGCGACCCTGGAGCGGATTTCGGACTGGTGGATATCTACGGATTGCTCCTCGCAGCGAGACTATTGGTTCCGAGAGGAGAGCTTGGGGTTTCAGATCGGGATTTCAAGCTCTCCAACCAAAGAGTCAATTTGATGGATGGAGCCCATCCGCTTCCTATATACACAGCAGTCCGCCATGAGATCCCTGTTCTCGATGACGAGAATACCAAGGGCCAAAAAAAGCCCACACCCGAACAGCTGATGAGGAAATCACGAAACGAAGCGTGGTTTCAGTGGTTCGAGTTTACTCCTTATGAGTTTTTCTGTGAAGAACTCAATGCCGGCATCCCTACCTGGGCACTGGGTCGCCACTTCAACGCAGGTCGCTCTGAAGTTACTTCTGAATATCTCCCTATTCCAGAGTTGAGAGTTCCCGGGCTGATGGGGGTCTGGGGCAGCGCTTTCTGTGCAACTTTGTCCCATTATTACAAAGAGATCCGACCACTGGTCAAGGGTCTTGCTGGCTTTGGTGGTGTCGATTCCCTCATCCAGGGCAAGAACCAAGATCTGATCAGAGTGCACCCCATTGATCCTGCGGGCATACCAAATTATGTGATGGGCATGAAAGATCAACTCCCCGATTCCTGTCCAGAGTCTATCTTCCGAAACAACCACTTGCGTCTTATGGACGCAGGCATGAGCAACAACCTCCCAATCTACCCACTTATTCGACCCGGACGTGATGTCGATATCATTATTGCATTTGATGCATCTGCAGACATCAAACAAGAGAATTGGCTTTCTGTCGTGGATGGATACGCCAAACAGCGTGGTATCAAAGGCTGGCCAGTCGGCGCCGGCTGGCCCAAAGCGAACTCAAGCATCGCGGATGCTGAAAACGCCCTGCGCGAACCCCAAAATATCACAGACGTCCAAGCAACCAAAAAACTCAACAAAGCGAAAAGTGATGGCTCGAGCAAGCCACTCTCTGACCAAAATTCCAGCGCCAGTACGGATCTAGGCTACTGCAACGTCTGGGTCGGTACCACAGAAGAGCGCACCTCAAACGAGGAACCTCCACCATCGAAACGGCTCTTCGATCCTCCCCATAGCGAAGACCACTCAGAATCAGACTTCCACCTCATGCGCCCAGACGCCGGTATCGCCGTGGTCTACTTCCCTCTCCTTCCAAACCCGGACGCGCCAGACGTCCCACCCAAGCCTCAAACTCGTCCCCGTGCAGCAGCCCACTCTATGAGACAGGATGCCTCCCAGACCAAAGACCCTGAAAAACCGCTCGCTCCTCACCCCAATTCGATTGATCCCGAGGTTGATGATTTCTTGTCTACGTGGAACTTCATCTACACGCCTGAGCAGATTGATTCCGTTGTTGGTCTTGCCAGGGCCAACTTTTCTCAAGGTGAGGAGCAGACCCGTCGTGTTGTCCGCGCTGTTTACGAGCGGAAGAAGTCCGATCGTTTGAATAAGGAGGCGCAGGAGCATCGGAAGAAGATGGAGGGCTTTGTTCCTCTGTAATTGTGATGCTTGACGGTCGATCGACACATCGATCTAAGGTTGTCTGTCGCTGCAAGGCAGGCACGAGATGACGCATTTCCCATCTCTCCATTTTACGTACCCAACTAGATAGAATCAGCTACGTCTAGATCTCATGTTTCAGCGTCTGGTGTATTTCCATTTGTATACAGTGCAGAGTAAACGAACTGTGATCATAGCATAATCAATGCAATATTTCAATTCCAATACACAGTCATGATCATAAAGGTATATCGTATATCCAAAAATGCAATGCAAATGCACATATACAACGCTGGCAGTTACTATACTATTTATCCTTATCCTCCCCATTTTTCCCAAGACTCGTCTTCACCCCTTCCAACCCTACATCGTCCTCAGTACTCTTCTTCGCTTTCACCTTTCTCCCTTCTTCATCTGTAGTAAATCCCATCTCATCCTCACTCCCAGCAAGACTCACATCCTTACTCTCATCCCCCTGTTTTCTCAACCCAAGTTCTTTCTCAAGCGCATGCGCCATCCCCTTCGCCTTCGCCGATACACCAGCCGAAGCACTCTTTACCGATGAACTCTCTGATGATTCCTTTTCTTCATCTTTATCCGCATGGCCACGCCAATCAGCAGGCTCACTCTCGGGAATTGGATCCCCAGGCTTGGGCTCGCTGATCGGCCGCCCTTCCGCCGAAGCAGTCGTATCCACGCTCTTCCCTTTACCCTCGCCGGTGGCACTGACACTGAGACCCACCGATTCGGGTGGGGGATACCGCCATACAACCTTGAGCTTGTCAAGTGCGCGAATCCCCTTTCTCGCACTGCCCTTGATCCCATCCATGGCGCTCCATTCTGTCTCGAAGACGCCTGAGTCGTGGTCTGCGCCGCCTTCGAAGTACGCGTTGAACCAGACATGTGCGATGGATGTTACCATTGCGAAGCCTGTGTAGGAGGCTTTGCTGCGTCGTTCGAAGTCGATGTTCACGTCTGAGTTTGGGACTATGACTGGTTTGCTGGGTCGGAAGATTATGGCGGGTAGGCGTTGCCCTGGTGCTCCTGCGTCTGTGCTTGTTCCCGAGACGTCGGATTGTGACCCCGAGGCTGTAGGCGACCAAGTAGCAGCCGACGAAAGTGGTTTCCCAGTTGGTAAATCCAACCCCTTATCGCCGCTGCCACTGCCACCCTCCGACTCAGGTTCAGGCGCAGAATCACAGTCTTCAACAACAGTGCGTTCACTCCGATGGAACAAATGCACACACTTGATCTTCTTCCCTTCGTCCTCATACCCCTCCACAGCAACCTTCACCCCATCCCTCAAACCCCAAATATGAACCTCAAGGATCTCAACAGGCCGCTCAACATACTGCTTCCCCATCTGGTTCGTCCACCGATCCACATAGCCAACATAACGCAATTGACTCGGGATGCTAACACCATGCCCGAATCCCACGCGCATCCGCCGCTCCGTAAATCGCAGCAGGGCATCCTCCTTCTTCCACCCTTCCTGACTGATAAGGTATGAACAAGCGACCGTTCCGCTGCGCCCCTTGCCGGCTTTGCAATGTACCACAGCGACTCGCTGCCCCTGTCCCTTTTCGTTTTCCTTGTTCTTATCTTTGTTGTCACGAAGGTGCTGAAGCCAGTTTCGCATACTGCCCATTATATTCGGGATCAGCGCGAAGGGTGGTGGGTGGTGGTCTGGCCAGGGGAAGTGGTGGATTCGATCGTAGACTTCGCTGTCTGGGTATCCTGTGCCTTCGGCGCGGAACTCCCAGATACACCAATTTTTGCCATGTTTGCTATCGAGGAAGGTTACTAGGGCGTCTAGTGGGTTGCGGTATGCGCGCTGTGGGTAGGTTGCTGAGGGGCCGGAGGTTGCGATCACTGCGTGGGTCAGCCATTGTTTTTGGGGTTGGTTGTGGGTGCGGTTGGAGAGTGTATATATACCGTTGTCGGTTACATAGCAGAGATCTAGTCCTGCTTCTGGGTGTTGGAGTCTTGGACCTGCGACTATTTGGCGGAGGATTGATGACTGGGTTGATTAGTATCGGTGTCCCCGATGGAGTGAAGCTTGGTATTACCATTAGGGGTAGCTCGTAGCGAGCGATATTCAGGACTTGGACATGGAATTGTATCGATCTTTGGAGAGCAGCTTACTTGCAAAGAATGTAGAATGTTTACGGAGGCAGAGTCGCGTGAGGCGCAGCGATGATGTCACTCCAGATATCAAGATAGTTATCAAGTAACTTATCAGGTACCATCAAGTATACAAGTACCATGTAGTATAGAGAAAAGTATAGATCAGTCAATTTCTTCAGGAATCATAAGTACAAGAAGTATTCCACTATATCCAAATCTAAAGGCGCCCAACGCCAGACATTAAGGAGCGACATGCCGGCGTGCACCAGACTCAAGCGAGAGTCCATTACATTAAAAACACCAGTTCCCAAGGGACTCAATTCCCTCAAAAGATACATAGGGACCAAAAAGACAGAAGAGAAACTGTTTACGCAACACCATACTCCTCAGTAGGCTTCATAGTGAAGTTGAACGGCTTGTGGTCAACCACCGTCACATTCTTCGCGCCCTCCTGGTACCAAGTCGCGAGATCATGGTGCTCAGCATCGAGATAGGTATTCCAGCGGTGGGTAACGTCAACGGTCCAGAGAGGATTACCCGACGGCACGACAGTCGTAGTGATGTTCTTGTCGTCGCAGTAGACCTTCTTGTTCTCGGCGCCTTTGCAGTGGGTATTGAATTTGGGGGTGTAGTTGTTGCCGTTGCCGGTGATGTTGAAGTCGTAGTAGCAACCTCCGGACGAACAGCCCAGTTTGAAGTTTGACACGTTCCAGGCGATTTCTTGGGTGATTGTGTTGCTGTTGGCTAGGTTGTTGGTGGCGGGGAGGGCAGTGGCGAGGCCGAGGAAGGGGAGGAGGTTTGTGAGTTGCATTATGAATTATTGACGTAAGGATGGATATGTTCAATGATATACAGAGAGTACAATTGAGGGTGAGAGTTGACAGTTGACAGGAATTGGGAGAGAGGTCGGGGTTATATAGTTGGAGTGCAGGGTTCATTTCTCCCCTTGGTCTTTGGAAACCCACTCTGCCGATCACTTACATGTAGGGGATACCTCGTAACGTTATAACGTTATACTCTGGAATATACGGAGTCTTACGAACTGCTTTGAGTTCTCGATATATTGCTTTGACTCTTGGTATCGGTCGCCGTTTGACCCTCCTTCGAAGGTCTTACTATCCGACCTCTTTGCCCTGATCGTCAGTGAAAGCGCGTTTCAGATGACCGGAGCCTATTTATAGCCGGGTCCACAGGAATGTGGTTCAAGACTTCAGGATTTTACACAGCAAGAAGGCAAAAGCAAAGAAACAGGGAAGTACATGTAAACGTGCCAAGTTCGGGCAATTGGCCCAATGTGTTGTACAGAAGTTGATATATATACATACCGACCGAGAGGACTCTTTGCCCCTGGACCTCGGGAATGCAGAAGGAAGCTTGGCTGCATATTTCAGGCAACATGCCGTCGATTTATTGATTGAAACAGGAGAGCTTCCCCTGTAGTTTCACTCAGGAGATCCATTTTCTCCATTTTCAGGACTTTCGGAATGGCCTTCTTCCTTATTTCGCGCAATAGCCATTAACCGGCGTTTCCTCTTGCGGCGTTCTTTGTTCCACGCGACCCGTTCGTCGTGCGGCATATTCATGCGACGAACCGCTGGGTGGATAGGTTTCCCCGACTCCTCCAGTTCCTTCCATTCCTCCTTCTGCTGCTGAATTTCCTCGTCGAGCTTCTGCACGTCTTCTCTGATTGAAGGGTGATACTGCAGTCGCATTGCGAATTCATCCACTGATCCACTACAGATCTCGAGGATTTCCTTTTGAGTTTCCTTACTGACCTTGGCGTCCCGCTTGATCAGGTCTTGGAAGTACATGAAGCCGGAGCGGAAATTGCCAGCGTCCAGGCACATGAGGATGATAGACTCAAAGGTAATTGCGTTCGGTACAACCCCAAGCGACGCCATCTCTTTCACTAGGAACATGCCTGATTGGCGGTTCTTCGCTGTTCGGCACATTCGAATCAGCGCGTTGTAGACTCGGACGTCCGCCCCCTCGGGACATAAGGTGTAGAGCTCTTTGTAGAATCCCACGCCATCGTCGACTACTGATGGGTCCTCGTGGGCATCGTGTTCGCAGAGGTCGACGATGGCACGAACACATTCGATGGGAATGGACCGTTTTTCATTCTTCAGCCGCTTCAGCATCTGCCAGGCCTCCCGGCGATCGGTTTTATTTTCGATCATATATGCAAGGACGGCCTCAGTCGAGGAGTCTGCAAGCGGGGTTCCGGATTCATGCATGGCGCAGAGTGCTTCAAACGCAGCTGGGAGGTTACCAGCTGACACATGCGCCTCGACAAGATGCTCATGTTGCCCGCGACCCAGTTTAATATTTTTCTGATCGAGGTAGCGGAACACAGAGCTCGAAAGTTCCGTGTCGCCAACCTTGGATGCCACCTTTAGAACGTTATCGCAGACTTCAGCCGGTGGATGCATGTAGTCCAGTTCAACCATGCGCCGCCATACGAAGCGAACGGTAGGATGATGGAGAGCTTCGCTTGCCGTGGTCAGGACATGTGCCCAAAGAGAATTGCTCATGTCATGGCCTTGGTCGACTCGAGCGCGCATCAAGTCGAACACCTCATGGAACTCTTGATGGTCGCAAAGCGTGTAAATAATCATACCATGTAGCCAATTCTCCACAAATATATCCTTTCGCTCCATTAGCGCAGCTTGCTCAAGCGCAAGCTCGATCTGGTTCTCGCGGAGAAGACCGGCCACCACGAAATGCCACCCGGCCGGACTCAACGTAAGCCACCGGTCTCGAAGCTTGCAGAGGATTTCCTGTCGTAGTAAATAGTCCGGGTGTACAGCGAGGACCTGTGGAAATTCAATGGTAAGCTTCAATTCACAATTCACGCCGTGCGAAACTGTCACCTACCTGCAATGCACCATGAAGTGTACCCGAGTCCGCTGTAATCCCGTTCTCCTCCATCTCCTCCAGTAGTCCACGCACTATCTCTGGTGATCCCCGCTCGCAGTCTGTATTGGCGAGGATCAATGCTTTATAGTGGCGAGCTGTTGGCCGGATATGACGATCCCGAATGAGCAGCCGCAGCACTTGTGTTGTGTGTCGAAGGTTCGGTTGTTTATCTGCCATGTATTGTAACAGCGCCTCTAGCGCATGATCTGGCTTGTTGAGGAGGTCTTCCTGCACCTTATGGTATGTTCGGGGATGCCAACTTTTCCGTGGTCGCATGTGTTCGCGCCGGGTTTTCTGGCTGGGCCAAGTACCATCTTGCTCGGGATTCCCGTTTGAGTTCAGGTCTCGGGGTGTTTGGGAATTATTATAGTCTGGGTATTGGGTCGGATTGGGGTTGTTGCCGAATGTGTTGCTGTAGCACCGTCTTGAGGTCGAATTCACGATGGAGATCGGGGGGAACCGCGATATCCCCAAGTTTCGGCTGAGTTTGTGAAATATTGTTGAGCGACAGGTAGTGGTAAATGATGGACATAGGGAATACCATAGTCCATCAAGAACCAGCGCTCGCCGTGACATTTTGGCTCGCATCTACTAAGTTGGACTGTTGAACTCCGCGGATTTGATCTCGACTTGATATCACGTGACATCCCACAATCCTCGCGCCGGGAAATATATGCTTGACAGTTTACAGGAAAAGAGAGCTCAAGTCCGGGTTTTTAGTTGTAAAATTTCTAGGTGTAAATCGAAGTGACCCAGATCCCGTGAAAATACAGAGCCCGATACGCCACGGCCATGCTCGATCAAATCGTTCCACCGGACCTTCCGAGCGACCTTACCACCGTCTCCTCCGGGGGTATCTCGTTTGACTTCTTCTTAAATCATGCAGGCTTATCTCTTTAGTTGCCTCGACCCCGACCCCGGCCACGTCCACCACGACCGCCACCGCGGCCGCGGCCACGCTCACCGTCTCTCCCGTGACCGCCGCGACGGTTTTGTGGTTGGTTCTGTTGCTGTTCCTTGACGATATCGACAATTTCCTCGGGGACTCGTAGGTATTTGATCTGGATGACTGTCAGTATATGGAATGGCAAAGCGGGGTGATTCATCACATACGTTGTTGCCTCGGATGTAGACTTCAGGTAATCTGAAGAAGCGGTCGCCTTCCGGGCTTGTCTGTACCACCTCGCGGAGAATCAGGTTCATGAAGTTGTCGCAGGTGACCAGGTGGCCGTTGAGGGTTTCGCCGTTCTTCAGCTCCACTAGCATGGGGTGGCCTTGGGCGGCCGTAAGCAGGCCGAGGGGAAGCTGTATAATATAGTGTCAAAGTATATCCAGAGAGGGTTCTGAGGAGCTGGAGCTTACCATCTTGGAATGCGATCGACGAAGTGGGTGAAAGTGGGAGGTTTAAAGGATAGCGCACGGGTTCAGAAAAGCGCGGTGTGCAGATCCACAGTCGAATATGGATTCAGTAATTGAACTAGGGCCCAGTGAAGGGCTCTGTTGGCTTATTTGGAGATGTTAAGTGTAGCAATGGATTCAATCAAGCTCCAAGAGATGCGATGGAGGCGGCCGGAAAAAGAGAAGCGCCGAGCCCAATCTGGCTCGGGTCGACTGCCATCCACGGATGTCTTTTTTATATCTCTGCATATCCACATACTATTAACGATTACTTCTATCAACGATTACTTCTGAGACATTTGGTTACTTTCAATTTCATTGAGACATTAGTAGGAAATCAGATTCTCATTTCATCATCCCAAGCCCTGGGATAATAATTAATAGTACAACATGTAGAAAGAGCTGCTCATGGCGAGTCTAAACCTTTGGCCGCTTGGCAAGCCCAGCTTCATCCTCCTCCTCATCTTCATCGTCCATGACCGTGAGCTTACGCTTGACACGTTTGTCGCGGCTTCCGGTGGGAGCTCCAACCTCTCGCAGGTCTTCCCACTCTCCCTCGGAGCCCTCCCCATGTTCTCCCGCACCACCCTCTGACATCCGAGCCTCAAGCGCATCCAATGTGATTTCATATCCCTCTTCCACGTTTTGGACTGTAGCATCGAGTTTCTCCACCCGGTCAAGAAGCTCCAATTCATTCAGGAGTTCTTTGTGCTTCTTATAGAGACGCTGCTTGGTGAGCATGCGCCACCAGTAGTACCGACGGTCATTTTCGTCAGTAGCCTTGTACTTTTTGATCAAGAGCCGGGCGAGGTTCGTGCCACCAGCCAGGCGGTGACTCTTAGGAATCTGGCTCAGTAGATACATTTCCAGGATGTGTGCGAACTGGGTGGTTTCAATCTTGAACGATGTGCGAATATCTTGGAGAACCTTGGTAGGGATCAGTGCGGAAGTAGGGACCACGCGCGGGCGTTTCTTTTGCGAATACGATCCATGCGGATCAGGATTGAGGTTGACATTGTTTTTCAGGAACTCTGGTTGCAGCAGAGTGTAATCAGCTGTGTCCCGTAGTGCGTCAAATTGTTCATTGGGATCTTCGACGGTCAATTCCACTACGGTCGGGTCTGCAATGCAGGCGGCGTGGATTGTGGTGTATAGTTGGTTGCCATGACCGGAGCGGCCGTGTGAAGGGAGAATGAGGAACTGCGCAATGCGAATCCGGGAGGGAAGCTCGGAGACTTTGACTTCGGGTAGTGGAAAGTCACCATTCTTGACTGTGGGCGTCTCCGAGAGATCCCGCTGGTAACGCCAATAGCGGTATGTTGTGGCATATCCAACGATGGAGTATGACGAGGCCGTCGGTGTTGGAGGTGTCACCTTCTCATATCTGCATTATTGATTAGCCTGGGTTATAAAAGCCAGCAAGCAAAATAAATACCCACACGAAGTAGACAGTCCACCGCTCGAGCGTCCATTCTGGGTCATCAGTCTCCAGAGGGGTTCCGGCCTCAATGAAAAGAGAGACGAGGACCTGGACTCGATCCAAAAGTTTGCGCACTTCCGGGTCTGCAAGTGATCCAGCCCAAACCTCATATTTCCTGTCTCCAACATCGTATCCAATTACAAACTCCCCTGGGGGCTTGAAGTCCTTAGCGTTTGGGTCGTCCTGGACGGCTTTCTCGTAGTCTTGAAGATTGCCGAATGCCTCTGCGCAATCATGCTTAGTTTATGTCACTGATATGGGACAAAATTTCGGACCCACCTTCCTGAACAAAAGGCTTCAGTGTATCGAGAAGATTGAGAGCCTGTGTATCGCCGATTGGCTTGAACTTCTCATCGTAGGAAATGTGACAGTGAGGCCGCAGATCATGAGCGGCGAAGCGCAAACGGATAATTAACCCCTTGTAGCCAAATATCTGTTCATCATCGCCAAAGATAGGATATGTGAATTGAGGGTGGAAGGTCGATAGTGTCTTGGGCTTCTTTTCGCCCGGTTGAACAACGGTGATGTGGACCGCATCGTTGGCGTCGCAAGACCCTGCATCGAAGATCAATTAGTGCTCATTGATTGCTGGCGCATCTTGATGCCACTTACATCCGGCTTCGCTCGCCATTTTGACTGTATGGATTTGAGATGTGAAGGTCAAATGGTTGAAGAAAGAGCAAAAGCGCGCGTTACCCGCGTCAGGTCCGCCGCGTCATTAAATCACGGCCTAATCCGGACTAGCGTGACTTCATACTCATTGTATTGCAAGATTCACTGTCTAAGTTATTCATGTGAACTATTAGCTATTATTACATATATCTCCGTTGCCACCGCTCCTGGTCTATTTTCCATTGCCCCATGGGTCTTCTTTAGCTGTGGTATCATTTCAATGGCTCGCTGGATCCCCATGGTACGCCCTATTCGCTCTAGAGTGCTAATTACCCATTCATGAACTTCATCCGGTACCCCAGCTGTACCGCCAGCGACAGACAACGGGAAAAGCAGCATGAATATACCGTTGAGTGGTGGCACATGCAGTTCCGGCGCAGATGCCAATTGCCGAGCAAGAAATCGTGTCCAATGCAATGCTTGCTGTCGTTGAAAAAAGTCATCTGCCATGGGCCATCTCATGCTTGAAATTTGGCTTAATATTAGCTCGTTAACCAGCAGCCGTCCCCAGCGAAAGTGGTTGAAAACTCTTGAGACCCATAAGTCTCTGTGGACATGATATTGACCATAAAAGGTATACTGGCGATCATCTGACTCATCTGAATATTTCGTGATGAAGGATCATATTTCTGGAAGAGTGGTCTCCCATTCTCGAAGCTCGGCCTCGAACACATATGCTGAGGTGACT
Source organism: Penicillium canescens (assembly GCF_028828765.1). Lineage (NCBI taxonomy): Eukaryota > Fungi > Ascomycota > Eurotiomycetes > Eurotiales > Aspergillaceae > Penicillium > Penicillium canescens. Next base: position 436,009 of record NW_026703963.1, on the reverse strand, counting down.
ACTGTTCGTGGGTCGTGGTCTTTTCCCCGCAGAGATACGTTAACTTCATGAATCTTATCAATATGTCGACAAGCTTGGCAGCTGGGATAATCTCCAGTGGTGCAGATGCCATGAGTTCTGGTGACCAGTTTAACAAATCCGGGGGAATATTTCTTCTCGGCAGGAAATATTTGACGATTGATGCAAAGTAGAATTGCAATTGTGCACGATGGCCCAAAGTCGTCATTGCCCGTTTGAACGTTGATTGTCTGAGCAACGCAGAAGCACCGTCTAGATGCACTGTCCAGCGATCTATTTGGTTTGGGGAGCAACTGACCATCTGCGCGAGTTAGTGATTGGACTGGAAAAGTAATAGCATTGCGGTCATCTAATGCCTTACCTCGTATAAGCTCAACATCACAATCATGTGAAAGGTACTGTCTGGATTTGCCTGGGAAGAATTACCCACTGCCTTCTGGACAGCACTGATGACAGTGGCATGTTTCTCTCTCGATAATGTTCGCAGTGCTTTGTCACGATTGACATTGGACATGGCAGCAAGGCCCACCGAGACGACGGCATCTCGAGCCGACTGATCATAGTTCATTGCCCTAAAATAATGGGAAGGCTGTAGTGCATGTGGGGAACCATCAGGTCTGGCAAGTTTCGGTGTCACAAAACGATTAATAAAGAACTTCAGCCCTTGTTCCTCCACCGGGGAGGAGACGGCAATGCGTGGAGAAGCTAGAAGCAACTGATCCGCTCTTCTACAAAGCAAAGTATCTGTCGGAACACGCTCGGATCGTGGGATAGGGCTTGATATATCAGTCTCTAAAGCTGCCGTATCCTCCAGCTTTCGACGAGCCACTGTTTTGGCTTTCGCCTCTGCGCTCCGTCGAGCTGTTTTATCATTCTCATTGCGGAATATCAGAGATGGGAGGTCCCGATAACCGCCGCATTCTTTGTTGGGTCGCTTGCATTGCGAGCATATAGGATCCAGCCGGTCACACTAGACCATGTTAGTTTCCGATCAAGTATGAGGCTTAGCTACCAGTACCTTGATTCGTCTTTGCGGCAGCTCGAACAGCCTTTGCTTGGGTTACCATGAATTGGCATTGCTATGCGAATGTGTCGTCTTTCAGGTCTAAAATAGGAAGGATTTCGTAGACTAGATGGCCATGTGGGAGACTTGAGCTCTGGGGCTGAATCCACTTCATCGCCTGTTGGCCAAGACGATTCGCTGGTTGATGCTTGGCATGGCCTAATTGGGTAATTGTTTCATCGTTTAGTTCGCGGATGAAAGTGGCGGGCTTTGGTGGGAGCCTGGAATATACCAAATCTGACAAGTGGCTGAGTACTGTACAGTATAACCGGACTTCGGGCACTTTAATCCCGATTTTACGGTTTAATAAAGGTGGGACCCCTGCACTGATATACTCATAGCACTTCAAAGTCATTTACTTCAATGTCGTTGATCAACAGGGCTACGAGGGAGAACCCCTCTTATTATCGTTACAATCCATCTTTGGCTGTATCAATTGTTGCAGCCGCCCTCTATACCATTGCTTTTATATTGACATTGGTCCAATGGATTCGATACAAAGCCTGGGTTTGGAGTATATTCGGACTCTTTCACTTCTTCAGATCTAACCCATACCAGTGGAAGCTGTTGGATACATTGCCCGCTGTGTTTCTGTCCAGAACGTAACTGATAGATCAATCTACGCCCTTCAACTCTGTCTTGTCATCCTCGCTCCGGTTCTCATGGCCGCTTGTTGCTATATCCTGTTCAGTCGTATTCTGATTCTTATAGTCCCCCAAGAGGCACGCACTCTACGACTGTGTTGGGTCCCTCCCCGATGGATCACACCGATCTTTGTTGGATTTGATATCGTCGCTCTGCTGCTCCAGCTTATTGGTGCCGTGATGATTTCTTCGGTCGATTCCACGGATATAGATGCACAGGACAAGCTTGGTAGAGGAAAGCACATTGCACAGGCTGGCGTTATTATCCAGCTAGCGGCTTTTGGCTTGTTTGCCGTGGCTGCTGTACGCTTCAACTTTACATCGAAACGATTTGCAAAATCGCTCAGTGAGCGATACGAGGAACTTGGGGAGAAGGAGTATATAATTGATGGCATTGCCAAGAATAAGCATTGGCCTGCCTTGTTGCGAGTGGTTAATCTCACCACAATTCTGATTCTTGTGAGTTTTCCACTTTGATTCCTTTTCATTGCTAATTCGTATCAGGTTCGGTCTGTCTATCGACTGGTGGAATTCACGGAGGGCAATACTGGTTACCTGAATACGCATGAATGGCCCCTGTATGTCTTTGATGCTCTCGTCATCTATCCATGCGTCGCCCTGTTCGTTTATTGGCATCCGGCGAGATATTTACCTTACTTGGGATTCCGAGTGCCCAAAGGAGGCGAATGTCAGCCGTGACTTTGAACTTCAGACGCGATAAGGACCGCGGGGTAGACCGTAACTGATGGTATTTAATGTTTTAAAATAGAGAGTCTTGTAGAATATATTTCATATAATTTTGCTAAACTTGAATGATGGCCTTCGTGATTTAACAATCCATATACTAGGGGCTGTACCCCGTAAATAGAACAAAGATCGACGAGAAAAGCAACAAGGGCCAGAGGGGCAAACCAGGGCGACCCTGTATACTTCGTGCAGTCTTGTTACAGTCCGACAATACAATCTAGAGTCAGTCTTGCAGAGCCCTATGTAGGCTGGTCCCTGAATTCCTTGAACTCATACCTCCCCTGTGTTTTGATCGAAAGCGGTACCTGACGTGGGTCCCGAACTTCTGCCCTTCCGACACGTTACTCTCCACCTCACCATGATTGACGTCTAGTTTGCACATCATGGAGGGACTATTCACTCTGCTCGCTTTGAGCATTGTGATGGCAGTAACGTGAGCCACTTGGCTATCTATTCAAAGCAACAGCTAACAGTTCTTGATTGGCAGATCCTTTGTCGTTGGCTCATTACCTCTCGCCTTTACGCTCTCCCCATCCCAACTACGATTAATATCTTCCATTGGCATGGGAGTTTTGGTAGGGACTTCTTTGATCGTGATTATCCCGGAAGGTATCGAGACCCTTTACAGCGCCAACTCCCTCAATCCCAAGGAACTCAATACCCGGGCGACAGCTGTCCAATGGCACCAGGCACCCGCTGTGGCAGCCGCCTTTGGTTCAAATGAAGCCAGCGCCAACATTCCATCCGATGCTGTTGTCCCAGGTCTGCCCTTGGAAAGAGAAGAGACAGTGCCCATCATTCGCATTGACGAAACCGACTCGCAGCGGCTGCGTGCCCGGAAGGAGGAATCGTCGGGCGACAAATCAAGCAAAGGATCAAGCGACGAAAATGAGGAGAGCTCGCCCCATGCGTGGATTGGAATCGCCCTCATCAGCGGATTCATCCTGATGTACCTCGTCGACAAACTACCCGAATTTGCAGCGCCTACCAAAACCGACCGGACCCCATACCATATCTCCCTGGATAACCTTGGATCGGGACTGCGACGGGGCTCCTCGCCCTCTCGCGAGGGAGGTCTGCTGGATGCAAACCACGCCAGACGTGGCCACAGCTTCGCGACCACCACCGGCCTGGTGATCCATGCTGCGGCGGACGGAATTGCCTTGGGCGCATCCAGCTCCGATACCGGGCTGAGCTTCATTATCTTCTTGGCGATCATGGTACACAAGGCACCCGCGTCCTTCGGTCTGACCTCTGTCCTGCTCAAGCAGGGCCTGTCAAGCCGTACAGCCAGAGCGCATCTACTGGTCTTCAGTCTTGCTGCTCCGCTCGGCGCTTTGGCCACTTTCCTTTTTGTACAGATGATGGGATCTTCCACCGCCGATGAGGCAGGCACTCACTGGCGCACTGGAATGCTTCTGCTTTTCTCCGGAGGCACTTTCTTGTAAGTTTTCCGAGATGACTGACTTGGTTTTTTTTACTGATCCTCTAGGTACGTTGCTATGCATACCATGCAAGAAAATGGCCCGGGCTCATCGCCACGCGAACTGCCCGTCAACGGATATGGTGACCGGGATCAGAGTGGATCGGACAAGTCGCTGAGAGACTTGATTGCTTCTGTTTTGGGCATGATCCTGCCTCTGTTCTTGCAGATCGGACATGCCCACTAAACAGGTACACAGTTCTAAAGATGTGTCATGCTGCTTTTACGTTTCGCTGAAAAGTTCACATCTTGAGAGCATATACCCTATTTGTTTAACATTTACTGACGTTGACGGGTCTAGCTGGGAGATTGGATAGAGGAGAATAGGCTGTTCTATTAGACTTGTACAACTGGCAAATGGAGTGTTGGTCATAATTGCATGGTATCTCACGATCACATCTACGTAGCGTTATGCCATAGGCCGTAGGTATTTAAGACCTGACTATCCCCAGGAGGGACTCGACACTCTTTAAATCATGTCATCCGTGGGGTGATGACAAGATTCGTCAAGGCTCGTCAGTCTGAATCATCGGCAACCCGGCCAAGTTCCATGGTCCCTGACAGAGCCGCGTGCGTATCCAAGGACTTGGGAAGTATAGCAAGTTGCCTGTTCACGATAATCCGCCATAGTTTACCGAGGATTGGCCGGGGAAAAGCGCTTCGGGCTCCCCGACCCGGACTATCGCGGGCTACGGCTCGTTGCCTCTTTGCCATTACCGAAGTTCATTGTCTTTGAAGGCAAAAGGCAAAAAGGCAAAATACATGTATTTCTAAAGGGTAGGGGTCGATCCCTACCCGATGCATAGACCCCCATCTCGAGTCCGGAGAAGAGCTTGGCGGCTTTGTCAGAGGACCCGGGCACGACATCGTCTCCGCTTGGATTCCTTTCTCCCCTCTTGAGTTGCATCTTGATATTCATTCACTCGCATATATACCCCGGGGGACTACTCGTCTTACCTCCTTGCCATCCTCCGGCCAGCCTCTCTCACACCCGACCACCAACTCCCGAATTCCTCTATGCCTGACGTGGACGCTACAAGGCTGAGTGTCTGGCACTATCGATAACTGCGAATCGGAACCTTGGAAGAAGTCGCTATAATAACTCAGGGGTTGTTCCTCTGTTCTACTCGCCATGGACTCCCATCGGGCATCATTCAGCGACTTAGGGGAAGGGAATGCGCACACAGTGGAGCAGTTGGGCCCTCATTCTCAGCCGTCCCGCGACACGGTCAACAGCTTCACAAGCACTCCCTCCAGATCTCTCAGTACTAAGAAAACCGTCACCCCTTTACCTGCAAATCTTCTCCCCTCGGCGCCCGCATCGCCCCCGACTCCTGCGCCGAGCCCGACTCCCCATCAACGACCCCCCAACTGGCACTCGACCGATGATGAAGAGAGCAGTTTCCTCTTGAACCTTCGCATACAATTCAGCACTTTATCAAATGCCCGGAAACAGAAACTTCTGGAAGGTCTTTTAGATGTATGCGACAGCCAACAGCTGAGTTTCGTGTCGAGTTACGTTGGTCCTCGATTAAGAAAAGACCCATTCCAAGTCTTTCCTAACGAGCTATGCTTGAGGGTACGCTACGTGATTTATTTTGCCGTTACTCCGATCCAGTGTTAATTTGTTTCTCCCCAGGTCCTCTCCTTTATCGACGATCCTAAAACCCTCGCCAGAGCCTCTCAAGTATCCCGACGCTGGCGAGAACTATTAAACGATGACATCACATGGAAGAACCTATGCGAAAAGCATGCATATTCAGTGCGGCGAGTGCTGGAAGATGAAGGGGACTTGGTTGACCCCTTCACCGCTCATCCCGTGGACTCGACATCCGGCGCACGAACCTTCAGCGGCCTGCAGCGGCGCTTAACCGCGTCAAACGGCCAGTCTACCGAGAGCGAACCGGACCTTCCCCGCACCCTGTCAGGTGAATGGTTGCCACCCACCAGCTTCCCGTCGCGAAGACGTCGCACCCGTCCTGTCTCCTATCGTTCGCAGTTCAAGCAGAAATACATGGTTGAATCAGCGTGGAATAAGGGTGGTCGCTGTACCCAGCGACATATCACTCCTGACCAAGGCGTCGTTACTAGTCTGCATCTTACGCCGAAGTATATCGTCGTTGCTTTGGATAATGCGAAGATTCATGTGTATGATACCAACGGTGATAACCAGAAGACGCTTCAGGGCCATGTGATGGGTGTATGGGCGATGGTCCCATGGGACGACATTTTGGTCAGCGGAGGCTGCGATCGTGAAGTCAGAGTGTGGAATATGGCTACTGGGTAAGGCAGACACCGACCTCCAAAAATGAAAAGTGGTGCTAACGCCAGGCAGAGCGGGAATTCATTTACTTCGGGGTCACACATCAACTGTCCGCTGTTTGAAGATGTCCGACAAGAACACCGCCATTTCAGGATCAAGAGATACAACTCTCCGCATTTGGGACTTGTCCACGGGGACCTGCCGGCAAGTACTTGTCGGACACCAAGCAAGCGTGCGCTGTCTTGCGATCCATGGCGACCTCGTTGTATCAGGTAGCTACGATACGACCGCTCGGATATGGAGTATCTCTCAAGGACGCTGTCTCCGGACACTGTCGGGCCATTTCAGTCAGATCTACGCGATTGCCTTTGACGGGCGTCGGATCGCGACGGGAAGTCTGGATACTAGCGTTCGGATTTGGGATCCTCATTCTGGTCAATGTCATGCCATTCTGCAGGGCCATACGTCTTTGGTCGGACAATTACAGATGCGCGATGATACGCTGGTGACGGGTGGTTCTGATGGCTCTGTCCGTGTCTGGTCGTTGACTAAGATGGCTCCCATCCACCGGCTTGCGGCGCATGATAACAGTGTGACTAGTCTTCAGTTTGATAAGACTCGTATTGTCAGTGGTGGCAGCGATGGTCGTGTCAAGGTTTGGAATCTCCAGACTGGTCAGCTGCTCCGAGAGCTTTCTACTCCGGCTGAGGCTGTATGGAGGGTTGCCTTTGAAGATGAGAAAGCTGTCATTATGGCTAGTCGATCTGGCCGTACGGTTATGGAAGTGAGTTTTAATTTTCGAGATCTTCCAGATATATTACGGTTGCTAATCACCACAGGTCTGGTCCTTCTCTCCTCCATTGGAAGACTATGATGACACCGCTATTGAAAGTTCCTCGAGCACACCGGGTATCAGCTCCGTTGACGACAACGAGCTGGCCGTCCCACCACGACATCGGACTCTCTTCTCCGATCCTCCACCATCGATCCCACCAGGCAGTGACAGTGACCAACTGATGCCCGACGCCTGATTTCTCGCATTTACTGATCTGATCTCATACAATCTCATCTGATCTAACCTGCCATATAATGATTATGCATATCTATCTATTCCATCATATTTATCTCCCCATCTTTTTGAGCGCAGTGGGGTTTTATCATCAGTTGAGTACTTTGCCTTGTGAATGAGCTGCTGGCGTTTCTACTTTACCCATGTGCCTGTGGAGCACTAGGCAGGCTGCATATTTGGTGTTGCGAATCAGTTGGCTGTTTCTGTCTTGGTTCCTGTCTCAGATCTCATACTGGAGATGTCATAGTGGAGTTACTGGATTCTCCATATCATTTTGATTCATTTTCTTTCATTATCCTCCCTCTCACATCGACCATTTCGGAGAGATTTGCGAGCACATGATACCTTGTCTCTTTAGCTTTGCAAACCCTTGGAATATGATCTATACGAGTACATCTACATGTAATCTAATAAAGATCCCTTCCCTTAACTGTCATTTTTGGGAGACTCGGAAATGACTAAGCGCATCACCCCGATTGGGCGACATCCAAGAATAAACCTCTCTTTGCGTTCGTACCTTCACATCTCCAAGACATCCTGGCGAGTGTTGGCCAGAAACACACTCCCAAACCTAGACGAGCCACGTCGCCCATCTTTTATGATGTGCATGTACTCTGCTCGGAGTAGGCAGCCGAGTTGATTGAGCTTCTTTCCATGACACGCGCACGGTCTCTTGCACCCTCTGTGGAACCCACATCAAGCCCGACGTACCTGTGATCCGCAGGTCCCTGGCCCTTTATTCAGAGGATCCTTGAAGTATTGAAGGTTTCTGTGCTTTGCTTACTACTCCCCCCGCGGGTGAACAATGGTCTATGGGGGCAAGCCGAGTACCGGATGTTACCTGTGTCGCAAGCGGAAGATAAAGGTGAGCTTGTTTCTTTATTTCTTTCTACCGTGTAATGCTTTCGGTCTTACCGGGGCATCCACTTATAGATGTGTATGAAATGGATTGATGGGATATATGCTAAAGTGAATCAAGTGCGATGAAGCTCAACCCGAGTGCAGGAACTGCATTATATATGGCCGCCCTTGTCCGGGGTATCGGCCCAATGCAGTCTTCCGCAATGAGACCAGGAAAATTGAGCGACTGGTGAAAATTGGCAATAGCACCAGCAACAACAGCAGCAGTGGAAGTAATAGTGGTAGTCAAGGCCATACGCCTGATTCCGACTCATCGGTCATCGTGGCCGGGCGCCGGCGCCATGGAAGCATCCAGAGCAAGTCCACGTTAACATTGTATTCGCCCGCTGATGCAAATTGGGAGCAAAGAGCTCTATGTTACTTTTTTGATCAGTTTACCATCCAAGCCGACGAAGAGGATGGTGGCCATCTCGACTATCTGCCCCCGCTATATGCGCGTGAAATTGGTCGTCAGAGCGGCAATGCGCCGTCTTCGTGTTTGCGGTGGGCGGTTGATGCTACGGCATTGATGACTCTTGCTAATGCTAAGAATGCTTCTCCGCTGATGAACAAAGCTAGACTGGATTATGGCAAAGCCTTACGTAGTTTGCAAGAGGCTTTGGCGTCACCGGCTCATGCGGTCAAGGACGAGACATTTGCTTCTGTTGTCCTGCTTTCGCTTTATGAGGATATCTCTGGTGAGCGTAACGGGTTGTTTAGCTCGCATACCGCGGGCTTCGAGTTCCTGATGAAGCTTCGTGGTGAGGGGCAGATGGATCATCGGCGTGGGAGGGATATGTTCAACTTTGCTTATACACATCTTGTAAGTGTGCACCATTCACATATCATATGTTATACTTGAAGACTGACACCGGTTTAGTATGTTGAAATTCTCGCCCTGGGAGATAAACCCCGCTTCGACGGCGACTGGGTTGTCGGCATGCTAGACAGCAACAATCCCGTTGAGAGATTGATGCTCACAGCATCCAGTATATCCCAACTCTTCACCTCTATGCGCCCCGCGCCACCCCCAGACCAAGCAACCGTCGAAGCGTGGATTGCGGCCGGCCTCGAATGCGATGCTGAACTCGCTCAATGGACTCAAACCCTCCCTGACCGCTGGCTCCCTCTCTTCGTCTACTCCGACCAGGGCGAGCCGCTCATGACTTATAACCGGATCTCCACCGCTCTGGTCTGGAATTACTATCGCGCTGTGCGGGTCATGCTGCAGCAACTCTTACTCAGCCTGCACGGCTCTCTGGCTGCCATCAAAATGCAGTCTTCCTTTACTTCTACCTTCAAACCTCCAAACACGCAACCCGGTGATTCCACACCCGGAACAAGTATAAGAGCAACAATCCGTGAATTAACTACAGAAGTCTGCCGCGGCCTCCCCTTCTGTCTATCAGACGTCGATTCCCTTGGCCGCCCGACGAAAACAGTTGGTGAATGGCAGACACGCGCCGCTCAGGGCTATGGTCTTCTCTGGCCACTGTGGTACCTCCTTTCCTGTGGCATGCCCACACTAGCACAGGTCGAGCAGATCCGCACCGTGTTATATCGCATTGGCTCTAAGCATGGTATCAAGCTGGCTTTGGTGCTTGCTCGTGAAGCTGAGCGTATTCGCCGTGAGCAGCATACTGAGGTACCAGTTGTGAATTCTGCATGAGCTTGTATGAATGCAATGAGTTATGTGGGCATATTTCCTTTTTTGGGGACTGGACATGCATGTCTCTGGATATCTCGGCTTTGAACTCGGAGTCGCGGCACGGCCGGAGCTGTGACGTCATACAGTCTTCGCGCTAACTTCCCTGATATTGATCCAATTATGATTGTTACTATGTATAGATATTTATTAAAGTATGGATTGAATATTTATTTTGTTGGATAAATCAAAATATATCAAAATATATATTAAAGTAACAGAGAACTCCGTAACTACTGTATCCATGGATGATCGACGAATGCGGAGATAAGCCCCCCTCAGGTGCGAACTATGCAGCTTATGCACTTTATGAAGTGGACCACTGACGCCATGCTCAGCTTTGATATCTCTACGTAGTACCGTAGCTTGTTTCCCTCTTTAATTCTTTCTCCTCGCTCTTCAGACCGCAATTCGGCCCAATCTCCTCTCTTCCCCCTTCCCCCCCCTCTCACCATGGCACTGCAAGAGCGTAAGCTTCCCTTTGGGAAGATCGAGCCTAATTCATTCAAATACTTCTACAGCTGTGGACTCGGTGGTATTATCGGTATGCCCCCCTTCCCGTCTATCCTTAGAAGTACATCACTTACTAACATATCACCCCAGCTTGTGGTAAGCAAAAGCACTAATATAACCAATAACAGCACCAATAACACCAACACGCAATGCAGGACCTACCCACACAGCTGTAACACCTCTCGACCTTGTCAAATGCCGACGCCAAGTCGATCCCAAGATCTACACCTCCAACCTACAAGCATGGCGCTCAATCTTCTCGAAGGAAGGTCTCCGCGGCGTCTTCTTCGGCTGGTCCCCAACATTCCTGGGGTATTCATTCCAAGGCGCCGGCAAGTATGGTTTATACGAGTACTTCAAGTACCTCTACGGCGACCAGATGTTCCCCCAGACAAACCGCACCCTCGTCTTCCTGGGCGCCAGTGCCTCTGCGGAGTTCTTTGCTGATATGGCACTTTGTCCGATGGAGGCTATCAAGGTTCGCATGCAGACGACGCTGCCACCGTACGCTTCGAATCTCCGTGAGGGGTGGGGTAAGATCGTTGCGAAGGAGGGTCTTGGTGGTTTGTATAAGGGGTTGTATCCGCTGTGGGCGAGGCAAATTCCTTATACTATGACTAAGTTTGCGACCTTTGAGGAGACTGTTAGACTGATTTATCGCACGATGGGGAAGCCTAAGGAGGAGTATGGTCAGTTGACGCAGACTGGGGTTAGTTTCTTGGGTGGTTATATTGCTGGTATCTTCTGTGCTATTGTTAGCCATCCCGCTGATGTGATGGTTAGCAAGTTGAATGCTGATCGGAAGGGTGAGTGCTCCACGGTTTTTTTGGTTGGATTGGTGGATTTGCTAACTGTTTGGTAGCTGGTGAGGGTGCCATGACTGCTGTGTCCAGAATCTATGGTAACATTGGATTTGCTGGCCTGTGGAATGGTCTGCCTGTCCGTATTGTGATGCTGGGTACATTGACTGGCTTCCAATGGCTCATGTAAGTGACTTTCCACCCTATTGCGAATGTATCGGGCTGACGATGTGAAGTTACGACTCATTCAAGGTGTTCCTGGGTTTGCCCACCACTGGTGGCCACTAGATAGAATTTTTGGGAATTTGTATGTAGCGAGGAGTTTGATTAGTTCAATTATCAATAAGTTCAATAGATGTATTAGAGAAAGAACCGTGCAGAGTAGCTGTTGCCGTAGTTTAGACCGCCTTTGTGCATCGCGGCAGAATAAGATCATCGCCTGCCAGAATCGCGACGTCCGCGATACCGCCGTATTAAAAACCTCACGATACCCTCAATCGGCGAATAGCGTCTCTCGATCTCATCAACGACTAAGCGACCTGGTCTATATATACAGATCTCGTCCCCCACCTCCTCTTTCCCTCCTTTTTTCCCGTCCACCTTTCTGAAGCTCGTTGATCCCTTCGCATCTTGACCAGCTTCTGACCACCTAACGTCGCTGCTGGATCTCTCCTTGGCCCGTCTCATCAAAGACATCCCGTGCCACCAACCACCATCACCCCCTCCAACAACAATGGAGGCCTCTCGCCCATCCACCACCATCCCGCCGGCCAACCCCCCCAGCGTGGAAATCGCCTACAAGCGCAAGTGCATTGCGCTGAAGCGCCGTCTCGCCGAAATCGAGACAGAGAACGAGCTGATGCGCACTCGCAACAGCCGGAGCCACCAGTACATCCAGAAGATGCGGCTCGAGACGTGCATGCTCCTGGAGCGTCTCAACAAGATCACCGGCATGTCCGAGGAGGCAAAGGCAGGCGCCATCAACCCGGACCTGCGTGCCCGTGCCGCCGCAATGATGACCAGCTCTGGTGTGCCCGAGGGCACTGGTGCCACTCTCGAGGATGACACCGAGGGAAGCTCGGATGAGCAGCCCCGGACCGTACGTTCATCTTCCTTTCTTCTTACTTTGAGAACACTTCCTTCCCATCTCTCTTTCACTTCGGTCTTACCTTGGTTTCAATCTCTTATCTATTGTTGCATCTGGTCTAACGTCTCTTACTTCTTAGCCCGAGGAACGTCCCCTTCGCGTCAAGCGCTCCCGCAAGTCTGCCGTCCCCGGTCTCGACGGCGCCGATGATGACCTCCCCGCCGGCCCCGATGGTCACCAAGATCCGGCGGACCCTACCAGTCTGCCCCACCACCTCCCGGCTCCCACCCAGGAGTCGCTCACCCACTCGTTCCGGGTGCAGACTGGCAGTGGTTCTGCCGATCAGACCCCCGCCGCGGCCGAGGCTGGTCCTGAAGTTGGGGCCGTACCCATGGACATGGACAAGGGGGAAGTAAAGGAGGAGGTTAAGGAGCAGTTTTAGTCGGGCTTTTTTTTTTACTTTTTCCCGTCTGCCCCGATAAGACGTGGCTCGGGCCTAGGTTCTTTACTTTGTTTCCTTTTTTTCATTTTTTTTTCGGCGGGATCCTATGCATCGGGCGCGATGTGGTGCGGGCTTTATGGGTGCTTGTTTTTTGCCCGCCCTATGCTCATATTGAGCAGGGCCTTACTCTTTTCTCCTGGCGTTAGGGCTGCCCAATTCATCTGAGAGATACCATGCCGGAAGCATGGCTGACGCACGTTATTTTCCTTTTCGTAGTCTGTAGATGTTTGTACTATGTGTGCAATGATCTGTATATAGCAGATCTTGAAAGGGAAAATAAAGCATGATGATGTCTATTGCTACACTTCTTGAAAGAACTTCACCATACGCTTTTTGCTTTCACCCCCCAACATCTTTCCACACCTGTAGGTGTAGCTTCCTGTTGCCATTCTCCTTAATTACATTCTAAATAAGCCTATTGTTATATTATCAGTCTAGGCTATATCATTTGCCTCGAAAATCCGTGGCCGTCACATATGTGTCACGTGAGGGATATAAATGAGCCCTAAGTTCTACGCACTGATCGTAGATTATTTCACAAAGCTTCATCTGGACCACTAATATTGCAATCTATGCCCTGAGTCAGCTCTTACTGTAGCCCATAAGCTCGAAAAAGGGAGTAAAGAGCTGAGACATGTCATTTCATCAGAATGCATCTCTGTTATTAAGTCATTTTCGATGTTGGCATGCCCACCTTGGCCAAAGTTCCCGAATTCCTTCGCTTGCAGAGCTTCAACAACGGTGAGTGTGTGGCTACAGGCCCTCTGCAACTTGTGGAACAGATTGATGAGCCTATTTGGACATAGTTGCCCCCTCATCCTGAGAAGCTGGATGCTTGTCTTACCTTTATGGAAAGTGATCGTGGCGCACGACCCGGCTGGCTGGAGTGGTTCCATGTGGCCGAGAGGATTCTTGGGGGTGCCCAATCTTATGGGATTCTCTTAGTGGATGTAGCTAGAGGCCGAGGGCATGATTTAGTCGATTTGCGGCAAAAATTCCCTGATGCACCGGGACATTTGATTCTCGAAATTCTTGCTACATGTTCTTGATGCGAGTATATTAATGAACGGATCTAGAAGCAGGCGATTGATTGTTCAAGCCACAGCCAATTCGAGGTGTGTCCTATTGCCTCCATGGTAGACAGACTGCTGATTGATTGATTAAGGTGCTCGGATCTACTATATGAAGTTTGTCTTGCATGATTGGTCGGATAGGGAGAACCAAAAGACCTTAACTGAACTATTAGGTACATTGAAGCTAGGTTATTCCAAGTTGATTATCGAGGAATTTGTGCTGGCAGATCGGGATGCAGCTATGCTTCCTGCAATGTGGGATTGGGAAATGATGATTTTCTGTAAAAGCTTGTTGGGCTCACAGACTCAATGGACTCGCCTATTGGATGCGGCTGGCTTCCAGGTCATCAAGTTCTGGGCATCACCTGGTGATGGACTGAGTATCCTTGAAGCTGAACCCGAGGGATAATTGTACAACTAGTTCAATCTTTGTGCTTTTGCAGCTATAAACAGCTTGCAGTATTGCCATTGTTTCATTGTTTGTTTTCTTTCATGCGATAACTCAATGGTCGGCTCTCATGCCGAGATCCTCTGCTGTCAAAGAAGACCAGGATCAAACTAGGATCATTCACAAACTTAGAAGAGCTCGAGTAATTTTCTTCTCAAGTCCTAGAATACGTCTTCATTTCTTCAAAGGTCAAAGACAAGAAGAAAAAGAATTCTGAGACACTAGTACACAAAAACTAGAACCCGCTCATGAAAGCTTTAGACGCTATAACTTTCTGAAAAGCTCCTCTGATTTCCTTAGAAACTAAACTTAAGTGAGAGGAAGATATCCTCGAAATCCGAGTAGTGGGTATTAAATCAGCTTGATCACCCATTCTCTAGCCTTCATCTCCTCTCATAGAGAGACCCTTACCTAGCTTATACAAACCAGCCACACACCAATCCCACATTATCAAACTCGTCGAAATGCTTGACGCAATGTTCATCAGAAACGGCTGGTATGCAGGCGAAGAAGACCCCGCAAGGCACGAAAACCCCTGGTATGTCAACGTCTTTTACAAAGACACCGATAGGCTCAAAAATGATATGGAACTCATGGACAAACTTGTCTCCGAGCTCGCGAGGGGAAACGCCACTATTACAGCTGAGTGTCTGCATCATATTCGCTCTCACTGTATCTCGCTTTTGATCGATCATGGGGGCTGCCCCCATGAGAAGATCGGATGCGCGTATGACTTGGCCAAGAGGATTCGTGATACTGTTCTCGCGAGCAGAACGACTATTAGTCGCAACAAGCTTTTCCGTGGGGAGGGTCTTGGTATTATTGGATTAGAGTATGAGACCTCTCAATTGCAGTACCGTTGAGCGTAGGATGCCTTCGGGGAGATTGGGTGGTTTATTTGGCAGTTTCATAAGTAACAATATTAGAGTGACATGGCTTTATAGTGCTCTGCTAGCTGTACCGGGAGCCAACACAGTCTTCGCAGCAAAATGGTTAAACTGTAAAAGATGACAGACTGTAACAATGAATATAAAAATCCAAATCCGCATTATATCACTTCATACATTAAACCACATTTCGACCGCACGCAGTGGTAACTGATACTGCACATCGAAATAGTATCTCCAGGGACTCAAAGTAACATGAACCGTCTGACAAGCCCAGTCGACAGCAACAGCGGCCTCGCGAGCATTCTGGAAGGCCATTATTGCGCCCGCAGCAGTTAGAGCCCCGAATATGATACTGATAAAGGCCGAGAGACCAATACTGCCGGCATAGCCAAAATCGTGTTTGTACATCTCCTGCTTCGCTTTCTTGAAGCGCTCCATATGGAACCCAGACTCCACCAACGCAAAGAAATTGAGCATATAGACTCTGTAAAAAAACCCAAGAGTAAGAAAAATGAAAACGACGAAAACACCCAAATTAGGGTCTTTAACGTCCATGACCTCGTTGGAGAATGCAAAGTGGTAGGCGTGAAAGAGTAACTCTCTGGAACAAATCTGGTCCACTGAGCACGTCGAGATCCCAGGTGCAGCCGAAATCTGGGATGCAAGACATTCGTATGTGGGATACTTGGAGACCGTATCCGCACTGGCTTTCCATATGTATACTGACGCTATCCACTGAACGACGGCCAATGTGTATAGTGTCCATTTTGTAACCCATGCCGTTGTAGGGGTGTGTTCGATAGCACAACTGTATGGATGAAAGCTGATCAGGTAACCATATTTCCATAGTGGTACCCAGCTGAGCATCCCAGGCGCAGGGAATTCTGTTGGGTTATTGAGATGTCGTCCAAAGTCGATCCACCACCAAACCGCCGAGATCATATCCCAAGCCATGATAGCCCAAACATCCCATTCGATTTTCTTGCATGGGTCTCTCCTGTTGCTGTATAGGGCTTTTTGTAGCTTTCTGAGTTGCCACAGGGCAAAAAGGAAGATCATGGCAGCCTTGGTATACGCTCCAATAGTTGTCGCCCAAAAGGCCGATGGACGCGGCGAAGATGGGACGATCTTGAACTCGTTGAAGCAGCTCACCACCTCGCACCAATCGTAAGAGGACTTTCGAGTTTCCGAATTGGTCGAGTCGAATATATTGAGCTTTGATACGTAGCCAAAATTTTGGGCCACAATGTCATCTTGGCCCAGTCTCAAGATGGACTCAATGGCAGTGCAGTTATTGACGACAGGCGGAGGTACGTTGTAACAGTCTTTGAACATGGAGTTCTTGTACAGCGCGTACTCCGAGCTGTTCTGGTCGAAGCCGTCATTGTCTGTCTTGACTGCAAACAGGACTATGACGACAACTGCGATTCCAATCAAAGAGGCTAAAACCACCAGGCCGAACCATATAGCCCCTGTTGTTGCGCGTCGGACGACCTTGTTCTCCGTTCGCGCAGGGAAAGCTGGAAACTTGCAATCGTTGACTGCTTGATTATTAGTTAACTGCTCAACGTGCTGCCGAGGTAGAGAAATACGTACTCTCGTCTCGGCTGATATTGGTCTCCACTGTGCTATACTCAAATTCATAGGAGTCTGTCTCCGAAGAGGAGTTATGGTACCGTGGCATATTTAGTGGATGACTTAATATTCACAAGTAGCTGAAGGCAAAGGGGGGATATTCCAGTGAATATATACTCCACGAGGCGCTGCCATACACTTTTCTATGCCCAAAACCAACAAATAGACATGGTTTACCTCCCTGGGCCTTGCGCTCCACAAATTCCGACTTGCTGTCGCCAAGGGAATGGTGCATGAAGTATAGGATTACTATGCTGCAATAAGTCTAGCTTGCCCATTGCTTATACGGCAAATACTCTCTTGAGGCTCATGCCAAGGCAAGGCGCAACTTGTAGGCCAAGAGTCCTCAGCTGAAAACTGCTTGTCTCATGGACGGAATGCAGGACCAGTGACGTTTTGTATTCAGGGTTATACTCTTGGGGGTAAAACATAGCCACAGCCAGGCACCAAGTTCCCTTTCAATGAGCCTATGCCGAGTTCTGGTTTTAGTGGAAAAGAAAGAGGTACATAGGAATCCAGGCAGCGTAATGGTGTGCGGAATGCAGTGGTCTTCTCTTCTTCTTCTCTTCTCTTCTCTTCTCTTCTTTTCATAATTTACTTTCTTTCCCTATCTTCACTGGATGTCTCTGGGTATTGCCCGAGTCATGCTTGCTGGGCCATGCTACTTTGGTCGCATTGCATTTACGAACTATTCAGCCATCACGCCCTAGCCGCAGGATCCCTTAGGGCTACCACCAATAGCAAGTTGCCAAGGCCAACACTCAACTAGCCCTGTTAGAACTATAATTAACTTAAAGCCCGAGAAAACGTCCCCGAGTGCGAGACTTGGGGAGAATCAAGACTGATCGCCGTCTCTTTTCTTATCCGTCTACCATTAACTCGAAGCCCGAGAAACATCCCCGAGCGTGAGGCTTGGGGAAATTCAGGACTGATCGCCGTCTCTTTTCTTATCCGCCTAGCGTTAACTTGAAGCCCGAGAAACATCCCCAAGTGGAAGGCTTGGGGGATTCAGGACTGATCGCCGTCTCTCTCCCTTCTTTTCCGTAAGTGTAACGCCTATCATTCTGCCACATTCTCAAATGGTATCGGGATGCATTCAGAAACTATGAACAGACTACCTAGTGAAGCACCATTTTTACAGAAGCGTATCCCAACCCTAACACCGTTCCCCGAACTAAGCATAAGCATAACCCACACCAACTCCGATACTAGTAGACAAGGTAGAATACTATTGGAAACAAGAATGGCAGCGAAAAGTTGAATATTGGGGTCTTCGTTCATGTACAGTTGAAGGCCGGTCGAGGTTGGTAGATGATTTCGATGAAATATGTGATTGGGTAGGTGATTATTCGGCTTTAATGGATGTAGGGGATCTCCTGTCTGGTCGAGTTGTATCGTTGAGCAGATATTGCTGGATGGGCCGTTTCTGGCATGCTGCCGTGCTCTTAGGCGACTGGAAAATGGGAGTTATGCAAAACAAGCGCAGAAAAGTGGTGATATCACATATCAGGAGAGTTGGGATATTCGCATCAAGTCGGTGAGTCGAGAGAAGCCAGGAGTTCAACGAGCAATCTTCAACGCTCTAGTCTACCCCAGCGTAGAGATCGACAACAATATTAATTGCAGCCACGAGAATCTCCGCGGCGATCAAGACGATGACTGATAACTGTTAGATGAATCGCTATCACGATCGCAGTGGGACTTACCAATCCATTCGAGATATTCGCCGTGACGGTGGGTCAATTGATCCTTGAGGACTGCAAGCAAATCCGCAATAACATCCAGTCGCTCCGTCAACAGACTGACTCGTTGATCCATCTCCAGGTAGCTTCGGACTGCCTGGTACACAGGCTCCAGTTGCGGTTCTGCCCAGAAAAGTTCAGGGCTGTCTAAGACAGATCCCTGCAAATGGATGTTGATGCGGAGAATGAACAGCTCTCCGATCTGCATGTTGATCTGCTTGCGTGTGAGATTGACACTACCAGTCTGGGCAATCTGGGCAGGCAGAGGTGCGGTGTCGGTAATTGTTTCAGACACAAGATCTTCGAAAAGCGAGGTCTTGACTGATTGAGCTAGAGCATGAGAGATGGCCAGCTTGATCATGTTGTTGCGTGGGTCGCGAAGAGAGATGAAGTCGTTGTAAATCCTGGCCTGGTATTCCCGCGCATAGTAGAAGTTGAAATTTTCAATCTGCGTGTCATCAGGGCTCAAGATGGAGGTCGCAAATTTCGAGATATCGGACAAGAATCGTGATTCTTGCGCTGGGGACATTCCCCATATTACGACTGTGCCGTAATCGAAGAGAAATATTTCCGGTGTGTGAATTGTGGTGTCAATGTCGGGGGTATCTTGGACCACTGCTTGTTCAGTATGGTCTGCTGAATGTCCAGCCTCTTCGTGCAAATCAATCAAATCATCCCTTCGGCTCTTTTTGTTGTCTTCCACCTCCACGACGCTGTCCGAGTACCTTCTTTCGCTGGGTCGTCGCTCAGGGTGTCCATTACCACCTGGGTCGGGGAATATCCGACCCTTCTGCTTTTCTTCGTATTGGTAGTCAAAAGGCGAGTAAACACATTCGTCGTAAAGTTTGGGATTCGCTCCACGAGTCTTGCTCCGCGACTTGAGGAACTTGGTCACGCCCTCCAACCGATACGAATTGGCCGTACAGTAAGCTGTGACTCGTGGGATGCGATCGCGGTCGGCTTTGCCTAGTCGGGCGGCGTGGCTTCGTGCGGCGGGGTCCTTAATCCGAGTGATTTGCGAATAGACATCCCGAGGGAAATCACCATCAAAGCCTTCTTCCTCTTCTGTCACCGGATCGGGGAGCAACTTTAGTTTCTGCGCTTTCTTGGTGGTTCGCTGCGGTCCAATCTTAGATGCTGGGTGTGATGGGTATGACGAAGCGTTGAAGGGAGCAGCCCCATGGCTGTTGCGACGGCGGAGTTTGCTGTTCAACGCTGAGAGCATGGGCTGGCTGCCCGGACGGGGCTGGCTACCCTGGGCATTGACATTGAGGACTGGAGGTGAGCCTGTCTGCAGGGGTCGGAATGTAGGATCGGAGGTAGAGGAGGTGCCATAAGTGCTGATTTGCGTGAGCGGATTGAATGATACCGACCGCGGCGTCCGGCTTGCCCGTGGTGACGTAGAGGCTGGATTATGCTGAGGCAGCAACGGGGAATTCTCTTCTGGTGGCATGGCTAAATTGAAATGGAGACTTGGACGACAAGCGCCATTGGCGGGATTGGAGTACAGGAAAAAGCAAGAGAAGAAAAAGGAAGCTGGGAGCTTCCCAGGCTTGCACGTGTTCCGCCTTATTAATCGAAGGTGACATCGTCACTTTTTCCAAGTTTGGCCAGCAGAGATCTAAACATGCATGCTTGAGATATTACATATATTTACTGAAATTTATCTATTGTTACATGGTATCCTTAGTTTGTTTGAATTCAGCCGTTATTGGACTCCGTAAATGACTAAATTGCTATGTACATGACTTGGTTTCATAGGTTTCACTAACACCGAACACCATGCAACCTTCGGAGACGAAAGAGCCAGCATCATTGATTGATCACAAAATGGCTGCAGATGGCGGCGGGTTGCATACCCAGTCGACACCGACTTTCACGTTGCGCCAATGGGGCCCAGAAGACAGGGAAACATAACTCAACGCAGTGTTAGTGTTGCCCGAGTAAAATGGCTTTGGTAGGCCGCAGTAACATGCGGCTTCCAGACGTATTGGAGATATGCGACATTGGAGAATAATCGCTTTTAATGTTCATACAAGGTTTAACGTCAACTTCAACGGCGAACAAATCCAGAGGGTCCACTTGCTTTCTTCCGGAGGCCGTTGCCTTGTGCTGAGTTACGAGACCTCTGCAGCATGCTGCCCTTGAGGTTCCTTCCGGCCTTGGAAACCCTGGGGGCCAAGGCAGGTTTCGAGCTCTTCTTGGTGGAAGGCGCATCAAGCACCCGAATCGAGACATCTCCCATATTGACATCCTTGGGAATTTTGTCCTTCTTATCCAGGAATCTCAGCTTATTTGACTTCTTCGGCATTGCGAATTCATCGGCTGGGGGTGTGGGAGGGCGAATAGCAGGCTCAGCGTTCAGGATGTCATCAGGAAGCAAAGCAGGAAGAGCTGCCCGTCGTGCATCTTGCGTAGTTGTGCCTTGAATGGTGGCTGTGCTCTCAGAGAGCAGATCATCGGAAGACTCCTTGGGCTTTACGACAGTCTTGGCTTGCAACTTGCGGCGCTCGTCCAGTTTCCGTCGCTTTTCTCTCTTCAGTTGTTCTTCTCTGTAGGCATTGTTAACAGAATTCATTTGCAAGTATGGAATAGCACGTACAATTGCTTCGCGGTCTCTCGCTTCTTGGCCTGCTCCTTCATCTTCAAGAGCTGGGCAGAGTTATCAATAGCCTCTGGCGCATCGTCATCGCTATCCTCATCTTCTTCCTCCTGGTTCGGTTCTTCTGAGATTTCTTCAGGTAGTATCTCAGGGATCTCGGGTTCTTCGCTGTCAAAACGGAAGTGGTTCTTCTTATCCACGGGCGCTTTCTCTCCGTTCACGTTGGATGTCTCGGGAATATCGCTAGCATCTTCGGTTTCCGTAGCTTTGGGATCACTTCTTCTTCTCCGCTTGGTCTGCTGCTCGTCGGCCTTGCTGGCCTTGCGCTTTCCGCTTGCAAGTTCGGGCGCAACTTCGCCTCGTCGTGTAGTCACCATGTTGGAACTGGCAGAATCTGAATTTTCTGGTCGCGCGAATAGACCTTTAGCAGCAGTAACCAAGTGAGCAAACATAGAGTGACAAAATTGGATTGAACCTGTCTAGGTCGAGAGGTGAAGCAAAAATAAAAAATCTCTCGGCGATTGGGATTTCCCGAGGGCGGAGACTGATAAGCTACTCCGCCTTTTAACTTACATGTACTTCACTTCATCTTCGCCCTTTTACTGTTGTATTCTCAACTGTATTTGTCTTGATATGAGTGTAATTGAATGTTCAATCCTGTACGGCTATATAAGTTTCTTGGTTGCTCTCAAAAAGTTACGTTTTATTCGGTGGTACTGTGAATGTCCATTTTGTCCACTCAAGCTCCCGATATACATTCGATTCCATACACACAACATGGAAATTAACTCGGTAGCAAAGCCTCATCTTACAGAAAGCGTTCCTTCTGACCCAACCACCGTCCCGTATGATTATAAGCACTACCCAGACCGTTATCAAACTCGCCAGGATAAGACTCGCAAATTCTGCTAAATTCGGTGTAGTTTGCGAGAGTGTTGTTGCCAAAGCCATCGGCTGGGTTGAGAAGGTTCAAGGACTAGTTGAGCTTGGAACGGGTCACCTCGTCAATGACGGCTGGTTCAGACTCAACGGTGCCATTGTTGAGCTACAGTAGTTGGCATCAGTCAAAATGAGTCCGTCGCCAGGCTCGTGGCCTTCCATTGCATCGGAGCACGGGTAGATCTTCCCTTATCGCTGGCAGATGGCAGGCAGAGGCACCGTACTCTGCGATGTCCTGGTACGCGGCCATCATGGTACCACCGCCACTGTGTCCGAGGATGACGACCTGGTCGATCTCGGTCAGGTTATGCAGGTACTCCATTCCCTGATTTACGACCCGTCATCATGTCTTCGAAGTTGAAATCCGACATGTATCCGCTCTTACTGGCATCGTTGTTTGCACAGAAAGTCGTGAAGCCACGTTTGGGTAGCTCGGTACAGGCGGAGAAGGATAGATCGTCTCGCTCGGCATCACATAGACTGCAATGCGAGATTTCGGACCAGTCGTAGAAGGTCGGTAGAGACCATCAACAACACAATCATCATCAAAGTCAACTAATTCGGGAGTTGGAAAGGTTGTATATGTGGAAGCGAGAGTCCCCGGGCCAAAGACTCCAATGGCCACCAGGCAGCAATCCCAGTATCCTTTATGGAAAGCATAATGAACTGTGCCTATGTAGTTGTATATTGAGGGCGTAGGAGAGAATGGTAGCAGAAATATTTGACAGCGGCATGTCTACTTTTATACACCACAAGAGTAAATTATCTCTAGGAAAATGACACCGAAACAAGTTCAATATGTCTAATGCATGTCTTAAAAAAGGGTGACGCGTGCTTTCCCGTCCTGCGAGGAGAAGGCAAGCTGTAGACCATATGGGGCAGCGTCATCAAATACTTTGTTCGGATATACTAATTCGTACGAAACTGGAGATGCTGGCTTTTTAATAGAGCAAGGTCTACCTTGGCTCAGAATTGTGCTAACAGACAGACATCGTGATATGACTTATACACGCTAATTTTCTTCGCAGACGTGCATATATATTACATCCTTAAGAGTAGTGAAGAAAGATGACTTACCAATATGGCACCTACCTACATTTAATCTCGGGCCATAAAATATCCCCACAGGTACCTGCAACTCCGACTCTCCACTGCTCGCAACAAGAAATTATCCCCGAGGATTGATATGCCCCAACCACATCTCTTTGGCATTGACTCGACCCACTGATCATCCTATGCGGAGTCTAGTACTAATTAAGTATAGCCTCTATCATTTGCTGTGTGCATTGCAGGACGTGGAAAAGATTTTACCGATCTTCGGGCATTCGGAGACCTTGACTGAGTCTCTTACGCCTAACTGCGTTTGTGTCCAGGACATGGTCTGGTGGATTTGGTAATTTGTTGGTTTATTCATATCCGTAGCATGATGTCCGTCGTCAGACACATAGTTTCCGTAGAATATCGAACATTTTAGCTAGACATGTTCGTGCATGCATTGCTCTGCCCAAATACCAACGTCCCGATAAGCAAAGAAGATTTGTACGCTCATAGAACGTGCAACACAATCCCGCCACTTATGCAAGTCATACATATCTCATGTTCAGTCCAAAAACTCCGTCATAAATGCCGTCAGACCCAGATTGAACGCCGCAAAAACCAACCAAACTCCAAGGTGCATGCAAAAAGACAGCAAGAAAATGTACGTTGAATCACTTTTCAGCAGCTTTCGCGGTCCAGAATTCCATGTGTTTCCGGACACATTCCTGGCGCTCCTCAGCCTCCTCACGGAATCGAGTAAAGTCATCCTCCCCAAGATCACTAAGTTCCTCCCACATCTGGTTGTATTCGTCCTGGTCATTGCCCGTGACCGCCCACATGTTCTCACGAAGGCGCTTGTTGCGCTCGCGGTCCTCCTCAATGCGCTGCTCGATTTGCTTCTTGTCGAGGCGTATCTGAGGGGTGCCAGCCTTTGCCTTGCTTCCCTCCTCAGTTCCTTCTTCGTGATCCATATCGAGATGGGAGGGGTGGGTGTCACGGTCCTTCAGAGCTGCGTCAATCTCGGTCACGCTCTCGGAGGTGAGGACATTCTTGGTCTGGAGACCGTTGAGAACGTGGCGGACGTGCTTGACGTTGGCTGCGCCGGTGCCATCGGGAGGAACGACGGAGTCGACCACGCGGAGAATGTCGCGCTGCATCATGCGGACGTAGGCCGGGTGGTTTTCCTTGAGGGCCATGTCGCAGAGATGCTCGATGAAGTACATGATGTTCGCGCGGTTGTTCATGTTGTTCTAAATGCAAACCAATTAGCTAAGATCCAATATAGTGAATGGCACTGTTCATACCCGCTCAAGCTGCTCTAGGATACAGGAATGAAGGTCCTCATCCAGATCCCGATATTTGAGCGCATAGAGGGCAGCTTTCTGCGCGGACGTGACTGATGCACTGAGGTGCTGCAGCTGAGTCGTGAAGCGCATGCGCACCTCAAACGGATCGACCATCATCTTGCCGCCCTTTTCTTTGGCTTTCTTAGCTTCAGCCTGAGTATCGCTAAGGGACTCATCAGGAACAGGAGTAGACATCGTGATAGGCGCCGCGGGCGATGGAGATTATGTCAGCAGAGTGGGTCGTCCAAGAATGGCGGGAGCTGCAGAAGAAAGAAGATCTATACAGTAAGCAAACCACCTTGAAGCGCTGGGCCCTTTTCAGAGTACTTGTTTATTAGGGACATTTGATCTGAATACGCTTCATCATCTATTATCAGTGCTGCCATAATCTACTGGGCTATCCATTTCACATATCTAAAACAAAGGCTTTACCGGGTAACATCTCCAATAAAACCATGTAGATTACACCAGAAATGAGAAATATACAGAGCAAGATGGTAGCAAATTTCAGAAAGAATCCCTCCTCAAAGAACTGCTAAGACTCGACCTATCATTCCCATCAAGTAAACCGACTTCCTCGGCCTCTTGGCGATTCTGGAAATCTTGGGAGTCCTCGTCTCTAAGCGCCTCCTGGCGACGAAATTCCACGCCATTGAGTACAGACCAGACATCTTTCTTGGTCAGTAAGCCTTGTAAGATACCTTTATTGGCAAAAAGCACGTAACGCAGGCCAAGGCGTTGGAACATCCGCAGCACAATCAAGAAGGTGATGTTGCTGTTCAAAGTGATGGGAGTCTGATCCATCCATGGTCGTAGATCAAGGGTATCAACAGGGTCTGCAAAAGGTTGATGCGAAAAGAAGACCTGGGTCTCCTCGGAGAGATTGCGGGTAGTCGAAGATGTTGAATATTTCAAAGCAAAGGATAGCTCATTGCGCGTGATGTAGCCCAGAAGTATGGGCTTCGAGGTTTCAGAGACAACGGGAAACCCGCGGTAGGTAGTGTTAGCAAGGAGACCGCGGATAGAAGCAATCGTATAACCCGTTGCGGTCAGAACACTAATGTCATCCACGGTCGTCATGACTCTGTGAGCAGACACATCTGGGGGAGTGGTGTCATCACGATGGTCGAGGAAAGGATACTCATTCAGCCGAATCCATGATTCGTAGATACCTCGCTTTCCGAAGATATCACCACACCACTTGGAAAGCATCACAGCAATCATGATCGGGATCACGTATGTCAATGCGCCAGTCAACTCGAACATGATAACAACAATTGATAACGTCATTCGAGTTGCACCACCAAGAGCAGCGGCCGCCCCAATAATGGCATATAAGCCAGGAGTGACGCATGGGATGTCCGGCTCACATTTGCTAAACAAGAAAGCTTTCGGGTAGGCTTCCTGCCACATGCGCACGAGAATGCCCAGAGCACGCCCATAAAGAGCACCGATAGCGACTGAAGGCAAAATGATACCTGCAGGAATCTCAAGTCCAAAGGTCAAGGAAGCCAAGAAGAAAGCCAACAAAGCAGCTGCTACCAAAAATATTGCCACGCCGATCGATGCAGATCCTGTTGCGCAGAGGCCGAAACGATCATATGTCGCACTGCTGCACTCAGCAAACAGCGACTGAACAAGCTCCGAGTTTTGGGCCCGCATGAAATGGTTCGGATAGTTGACCAAAGCTGTAACGAGAGCAACTACAACAACTTCAATTATCGGCCGGGAAGAAGTTCGGCCTCGTCTCCATGTGGCAATCTTCGTATTTAAACGAATGAGGAATGCACCGTAGAGACCTCCGATGATACCAAGAATGATGAAAGGAATAATTTCGAAGCGGTGCCAGCCTCGTGTGTATGTGACTTGATATAGCACGATTTTGCCTGTTCGGAATGGGTTCAGGGCTTGTAAAGTGACAGCTGCAATCATGGCACAAACAAAGCTTTGCCACATAGTTTTGTCCGGGAAATAATAGGAGAGTTGCTAGAAAAATTAGTAAGAGAGCCAACGAAGGAAATTGTCAATGAACTATACCTCCAAACTAAAAAGTACACCTCCAATGGGGGCTCCGAATGCGACGGAAATACCGGCAGCGGCAGCGGCGGAAAGCACCTCTCGTTTTCGGGCTACATCATTAGCTGAATAATGAGGAAAGATGGAAACGCAGAGGCATACCTTCGTTGCCATTCAGGCTAGGAAAAGGCTTCATCATGATATTGGCACAGCAGCATGCAACGTGCACAAGTGGACCTTCCTTTCCTAGCCACAATCCTGATGCAACTGAAAGACACTCCAAAGACAGTCAACATAGGTATTACGTGGCAAAGTATAGGGCTCTACTTACTAACCCCAAGGACTTGATGGTAAGTGTCCACGGCCCCATGAAATGCCGAATGACAGTTCCACCAAGCACCGTTTTAATCTCAGGAATTCCACTGTGTCGAGCGTAGATGGCATAATTTCGTACCAAAAAGCATGCACATGCAGCAAAGAAGACCGAAAACACAACATAGAAAAGGTATCCAACCGTATATGTTCCTCCGTTTGAGGTTGTACCCAATGCATTGCCCCAAGGTGTCCAGTCAAGACACTTGGAGTGATCTATATATTGCATGCTTCAGTATGGGAGGCTCGAAGGCTCGACTGTAACAACTTACCATCAAGACCCCAGCAGCAAAAACTCTTGTTCAAATAGAACTTTCCGCCACCACTGCCATTCTTGCAATAACCAGTCTTCAAATCACCTAACCAATCTGTTGCAATGTCGATACAGGCGGCGATTATGCCTACTGCGATACCGGTTGCGATCAACACTAACCAGACATTGCTGGCATCAAGAAGCCGACGAGCATGGCCTAATAGACCTTGTCCGCTCGAGTGGAGGAGCCGTTTCCTTTGCCGCTCCTTTGTATATTCGTAGATCCAATCGATAGCTGTGAAGTCGTCGTAGCCTACACGTCGACCGGGGCCTTCAACATACCAGTCGAGAGGTCCTCCATCTTTGGATCCCTCGGGGCCACCATTGAATCCTATCGGCCCGTAAGGATCGAGTGGCGATACGTCTCCATTATGTCCACCTTGCGGGGCTGGAGAGCTGAAGCCAGTGCCCGATCCGCCCGCGGTAGGGGAGAGAAGATTAGATAGGCTAAATCGCGATCGTTGCTTTTGTTTTCGTTTGAAGGATATTCTGTAGGCGACCCTTAGTTAGTTTCACAATCCAAGGGGGAATCACCAAGACATACGGCTCATGTAAACCCTCGGACTCCCGATTCTCTTGGAGCTGGGGTTGGTCCTGATCCGCACTTTGCGACCAGGACCGACCCTCGCCGCCCGAGCCCTGACCACTCATTGACATCGTGGAACATCAATGGACTGCAATATTAGCATATCTCTCGCATGAAACAAGCTGTTGAAAGGAGATAACCATTGAGGACGCGCAACTGTGGCGCAAGCTCCGGGATCCAAGGCGGTGGAGACAGTCTAGGCGGGGCTGCGCCACAGGTCGTGGCAGAAAAAAAAGTTACAAGATCGAAGCGGAGTTTCTTCTTCAAACTTCAACAAGGAGCTCCTCTTACGGCCGGAATAAACATGGATCAACGGCCGGTCTATGAGAGGACTCTAACAGAGTCCCAGCTGCTCGAGCAGCTTCCGAGTGGAATCTCGACTTTCATTCGGACTGCATCGGGGACACAACACCTCCACGCGCTTGCGCTTGGCGCATTAAACACCGAATTTACAGAGAGCATTTTCAGGCTCTACGAACCGATTTTTGTCGATCTTGCAGCTCGTTGGCTTCAATCGGATTTACATGCCGACTATATTCATGTATTAGCGGCATTCGCGCAGATTTTGCCATTTGCGCCGCATCTGCGGTCGCTCGCCAGTCAATATGCCTCATCACAGACTGGCCCTCTCTCGGCATTGGCCGTATCGAAAGAACTAACACTGCTGCAGCTGGATCAGTCTAGCATTCGCATCTTACTCCTCGCCCTCTTCCGACTCCTTTCGTTTGATCTCGAGACGTTTTCTCCCGCCGTTTCACCACTTCAACTGCAATCCCTCTTCCAGTCTCAAGACCGAGTCACACGGTACCTTGCTGTACGATGCTTTGCCTTATATATGCACGCAGCTGACGCGGCTACCGAGAAGATGGTCCGCGCGAACACCGGGACCGATCCCATTGAAGGAGAATGGGAAGGAACTCTTATCGATTACCGCCTGCTGGGATTGTGGGAGGAACGCCGATGGGAGAGTCTTGGACGAATCATTCGGAACGAAAGGTCTTCCAGGAAGGAGGCCGACGCTTTGGCACTGGTCGAGAGGACAAAGGGTTCTTTCACGCCCAAAACCGCAGAGATCTGTGGAGTTTTGATTCCCAGGTTGAAAGAGGAAGTGCCCGTGTACTCGAGCTCCGTCGTAAAGACCTCGACTACGATTGGTAATCTGCGCCGGATTGCAGGCTCCCTGCTTGGGTCCAAGCCTGTTATGTTGGTCGGTTTACCTAATTCCGGAAAGACCTCTTTGATCAATGATATTGCTGCCACGATGGGTCAAGCTGAATCTATGGTTACACTTCACCTGAATGAGCAGACGGATGCGAAGAGTCTTCTGGGAATGTATGCGACTTCGTCTGCCTCTGGTTCCTTCTCCTGGCAACCTGGTGTATTGACCAAGGCTGCACGCGAAGGTCGCTGGGTCTTGATTGAGGACCTTGATCGCGCTCCCTCTGAAGTGATGGGTCTTATTCTCCCAATTATTGAGAGAGGAGAGCTCACCATTCCCAGCCGGAGAGAGCGGATTAAGTGTGCAGAGGGCTTCAAGATTATTGCAACAATGAAGTCATCATACAACATTGCTGGTGAGGAGGTTGCCCACAGCACCTCCATGCTCGGGAGCAGACTTTGGGAGAGAGTGCAAGTCAACTCTCTTCCCGTGGACGAGATGCGAGATGTCATCCTGCAAAAGTACTCCTTGCTCGAATCTCGCGTGCCGACCCTCATGGAGGTCTACGCAAGAGTATGCTCTGCATTCCACGGGAGTCTTGCAATCAAGGGCTCACAGGGCCGTACCCCGGGTTTTCGTGATCTGATCAAATTGTGCAGTCGACTGCACAATCGCCTGCAACGCATGGGTGTGAAGACCGGCTACGAAGCCACGTCAGAAGGTACCGAGGATGAGATATTCCTGGATATTGTTGACGTGTTCTTGAAGTACCTGCCTGAGAGGTCGATGCAAAGTACTCTTGCCGCCGTTGTTGCCGAGGTGCTTCAGATCTCACCTCAGCGAGCACAATTCTGCCTGCATGAGCGTACGCCTTCATATACTGACAAGAACAACAGTCTTGTTCTTGGTCGGGAAATCTGCCAGAAAATCAAGGTACCGAGTGGATCGGCCTTGAAACTGGCGGCGGCAGCCTCTCGATTTGCTCCTACAAGAGCAGCATTGTCATTGATGGAGCAGGTTGCAGCCTCTATACAGATGGCAGAGCCTGTACTGCTTGTCGGAGAAACTGGTATTGGAAAGACCACAGTCATCCAACATCTCGCAACTCTGATGCGCCAGAAGCTTACAGTAGTGAACTTGTCACAGCAAAGTGAAAGTACTGACCTGCTGGGTGGCTTCAAGCCCGTCAATATTCGTACCATGGCTGTTCCAATGCTGGACGAGTTCACTCAACTGTTTGAGCTGACATTCTCCGCCAAGAAGAACCAGAAGTTCCTGTCTTCAGTGTCGAAAAGCGTTGCATCTTCGAATTGGGTGCGATTGGTGACCCTATGGCATGAGGCCGTTCGTCTTGCCAACGGTGTCTTCCATCCTCCCACCTCCAATGCTGATAGTGACGAGCAGCCAGCCAAGAAGCGAAAGTTGGATTCTCCCAAGTACCAGCACCTGCGACAAAGATGGGAGAGCTTCACAACTCAGCTTGGAGAGTTCGAAGCTCAAGTCTCACAAGGTGATGCCAAATTCGCCTTTGCCTTCGTCCAAGGTAAGATCGTAAGAGCTTTGAGAAATGGCGAATGGGTTTTGCTAGATGAAGTAAACTTGGCTTCCCCCGACACCCTTGAGAACATTGCCAGTCTTTTGCACCACGGCAGCGAAGGGTCTCCTTCTGTTCTCCTCTCCGAGGCTGGTGATGTTGAGAGGGTTTTCGGTCATCCCGAATTCCGTATCTTTGGTGCAATGAACCCTGCAACAGATGCTGGAAAGCGAGATTTGCCCCCAGGCCTGCGCTCCCGGTTCACCGAATTTTACGTGCATTCGCCCGATACTGATTTGGACGATCTGTTGGCTTTGATCCAGAAATACCTCGGAGATTTGACAATCAGTGACCAGAGAGCTGTACCGGACCTTGCAACATTGTACATGGTGACCAAGCAGCTCAGCAACCAGAACAAGCTCACCGACGGAGCCGGCCAGAGGCCCCATTTCAGTATTCGTACACTTGTTCGTGCCCTCATCTATGTCATCGACCATGCACACGTCTACGGGCTTCGCAGAGCGATCTTTGAAGGATTCAGCATGAGTTTCTTGACTGTACTCAGCCTGGCCTCAGAGCAAGCCCTAATTCCCCTTCTCGAAACTCACATCTTCGGCAACGCGAAGAACGCAAGATCTCTCCTTGGACAAACCCCTCGCCCCCCGACAGATGGCAATGAGTATGTCCAGTTCAAGCATTACTGGATGCGCCGGGGCCCTGTGATCCCCGAGGCGCAACCGCACTACATTATCACTCCATTTATCGAGAAGAACCTGAAGAACCTGGTCCGAGCTAGTTCCACCCGCCGATTCCCAGTTCTACTTCAGGGTCCGACATCAGCCGGAAAGACAAGTATGATTGAGTACCTTGCCAAGGTGTCTGGAAACAAGTTTGTGCGAATCAACAACCACGAGCACACGGACTTGCAGGAGTATTTGGGATCTTACATCTCCACAGACGATGGAAGTCTAAAATACCAAGAGGGTGTCCTGGTAGAGGCCCTACGGAACGGTTATTGGATTGTGCTGGATGAACTTAATCTGGCACCTTCCGATGTTCTTGAGGCCCTCAACCGACTTTTAGATGACAACCGTGAGCTCTTCATCCCCGAGACTCAAGAAGTCGTTCACCCTCACCCGAACTTCATGCTGTTCGCCACTCAAAACCCCGCTGGTTTGTATGGTGGACGAAAGGTCCTGTCCCGCGCATTCCGCAACCGTTTCCTGGAGCTTCACTTCGATGATATCCCAGAAAGCGAACTCGAGTTCATTTTGAAGGAACGGTCTCAAATCGCCCCTTCGTTCTGCACGCGCATTGTGGCTGTCTACCGCAAATTATCATTACTGCGCCAGTCCAACAGACTGTTTGAGCAGAAGAACAGTTTTGCCACCCTGCGTGATCTTTTCCGATGGGCCCTTCGTGACGCAGATGATCGTGAGCAGTTGGCAGTCAACGGTTATATGCTGCTTGGTGAGCGTGTACGCAATCCCCAAGAAAAGGCTGCTGTCAAGGCTGTGATCGAGGAGGTCATGAAGGTGAAATTAGACGAGGATACTCTCTACAGCTCTGCAGAGCTGGAAAAGAGCATTCCTGAGATGAGCAAGCTTCCGACTGGTATTGTGTGGACCAAGGCTATGCGTCGTCTTTTCGTTTTGGTATCCAAGGCCCTCAAGAACAACGAGCCCATCCTGCTTGTTGGTGAGACCGGTTGTGGTAAAACCCAGCTTTGCCAGGCTGTTGCTGAGGCTTTTCGGAGAGAGCTATTCATTGTGAACGCCCATGTCAATTTGGAAACTGGTGATTTGATTGGAGCCCAAAGACCTATCCGAAACCGGGCGGCGATCGAGAAACAGCTCGTGGATGATCTTCAAATGCTTCTTCATGGTCAAGCAACTGGCGCAACTTTGGCTGAGCTGAAGCAAGAGTTCTTGGCATTGGATGCAGAGCAACGACAAACCAAGGATCAAGCTCTCATCCAAAAGATTGAGAGAAATGCTGCTCGTTGCAATGCCCTGTTTGAATGGTCTGACGGAAGTCTCATTACTGCCATGAAGACGGGCCAATTCTTTCTTCTTGATGAAATTTCTCTGGCGGATGATTCTGTTCTTGAAAGACTCAACAGTGTTTTAGAACCTGCTCGGTCTATTCTTCTCGCCGAGAAGGGACCCATTGACTCAATGGTTGTGGCAGATGGTGGCTTCCAGTTCATGTCCACCATGAACCCTGGAGGTGATTACGGGAAACGCGAGCTTTCAGCAGCTCTTCGTAACCGTATGACTGAAATCTGGGCTCCTCAGCTTTCCGAGGACGAGGATATCCTACCAATTCTCCAGATGAGACTAAACCTGAAACAAGAGGACGTGGCACGAGCTATGCTACAATTCGCCAAGTGGTTTAAAGCAACTTTCCAGAATACCTCGACTACCTCGCTCTCAATCCGTGATCTTCTCGCTTGGGTTGATTTCGTCAACACCTGTCAAAGCGCAGATACCCAGTTCGCAATCATTCAAGGTGCTGCGATGGTTTTCGTTGACACTTTGGGTGCCAACCCAGCTGCGATGCTTGCCATCTCCCTCAACAACCTCGATGGAAACCGCAAATCATGTCTTAACAAGCTAAGTGAGCTGTTCAAGACGGATGCTTCCAAGATTTACTGGGAATCCTCGAACGTCTCTGTCGAACCGGGTGCTTTACGCATTGGGCCCTTCTCCCTGCCCACAGTTGGCGACGCCGACCCCGATCCGCAGTTCACAATGGACGCTCCCACTACCATTGCCAACTCCGTGAGGATTGCCCGTGGTTTGCAGTCCTCGAAACCAATTCTTATGGAAGGAAGCCCCGGTGTGGGTAAGACTACGCTTGTTACAGCCCTGGCCAGGGCCCTTGGAAAACCCCTTACTCGAATCAACCTTTCGGAACAAACAGACCTTACAGACCTGTTTGGTTCCGACGTTCCAGTAGAAGGAGGAGACGTTGGGCAGTTTACCTGGCGTGATGCACCATTCCTACGAGCCATGCAGCGCGGCGACTGGGTTTTGTTGGATGAGATGAACCTTGCCTCACAGTCCGTTCTCGAGGGTCTCAACTCTTGTTTGGATCACCGTCAACAAGTTTATATCGCTGAACTTGATCAAACATTTAAGAGACATCCTGATTTCGTCCTTTTTGCTGCCCAGAACCCCCATCACCAGGGTGGTGGCAGAAAGGGTCTTCCTGCATCTTTCGTCAACCGTTTCACCGTGGTCTACGCAGACAGCTTCACCGATGATGATCTGAAGACAATTTGCTCCAGACTTTTCCCTGGCAGCCCCTCTGTGCAGACCGAGAGACTCGTTGATTTCATCTCTCTCCTGAACACAGCCATTACGCGTGAGCGCCGATTGGGTGCTGTTGGCGGGCCCTGGGAAGTTAACTTGCGAGACGTCCAGCGATGGCTTCAACTTGCCGATCGAGGAAATCTCCAGATCCAAACCAAGCACTTCCTTGATGTTGTCATCAATCAACGGTTCAGAAGCCAAGAGGATCGCACCGTGGTCGCACAGATCTATGACCGTATCTTCACCGACTCTGATACTAGCCTCAAGAGCTATTTCCATAATCTGACACCTGAGTACATGCAGGTTGGCCTTGGAGTCTTGACCCGTGATCCTCTACTGCAGCGCTCCGCCGAGCCAAATATGAGGATTCTTCCGAAGGATCTTCACATTGTCGAGTCCCTCATCTTGTGTATTGACAACTCCTGGCCTAGCATCCTCGTTGGGGCTGCTGGATGTGGCAAGACTACTCTCATCAGGAAGCTCGCAGCTGTCAATGGTGCAAACCTTGTAGAGCTTGCTCTGAGCGCTGACACTGATACCATGGACCTGATCGGTGGTTTCGAACAGATCGACCATCGCAGAGAGGTGTCGGGCTTCGTGCACGACATTGAGATCTTTTGCGCAACCAGCTGATTCAATGCTTCGCTTCAGGAGACGTATCTGATGTCGTGGTTTCTGCTCTCAGCATTTGCGAGCATTTCCAGGCCGCAGACATCTCACTAGAGCATGTCATCTCTTCGCTCTCTGCTCTCTGCCAGTCATCTTCTGATCCAGCCTACCAGCAATTCTTGACCAGAGCCCAGAATCTGCTGGATGCCATCGAACAATCCGACAAGATGAAGGTTGGATTCGAATGGACCGAAGGTGTTCTCACTCAGGCTGTTCAGCTTGGCCACTGGGTGATTCTGGACAATGCCAATCTGTGCAATCCCTCCGTTCTTGACCGACTGAACTCGCTGACGGAGCCCAATGGTACCCTCATTCTCAATGAGCAACGCACCGAGGATGGTTCCGCCAGAATCATTTCGCCTCATCCTAACTTCAGGCTCTTCTTGACCATGGATCCCCGCAATGGTGAATTGTCTCGCGCCATGCGTAACAGATGTACTGAGATCTGCTTCCTGCCAAGCGAGCTCCAAGATATCAAACCTACTGTCGGCCCATCCTATACTTGTGAATCCTTCATCTACCGCCTTCGCCATATCTGGAACCTGGACAGTTCTCTGCCATCCGCCGCCTTTGAAAATACCCTCGAGGTCTGCTTGGATCACCTTTCACCGGAAGACCTGTCATATCTTCAACAGTCCCCCCGCAACTTTGAGGCTATCAACGCGTTGGCCCACGAAAACAATCAATCATCCAATGTCTTACAGCGTTACACCTCGTTGTTCCACGACAACAATCAATGGAAGCCGCTTGAGGTCGCTAACGGCGAGATTATTCTCGGAGGTGCCAGACTCGGTATCCGAGGCATCTCACAGCCCCTTCACCCGCTCACCAATGAGCCTCTTCTCTCGATTGCAGGATCCAGCGATTTCCGAGCATGCTTGGTCGTCCTGGCCTATCTCCAGGAGCTGAGACTTGATATTCACCGTCTCAGGCAAGGCTTGATCCAGGCTGATGCGTCTGGCAAAGAATTGAAGCCCAGCCAAATGACACGGCTGGAGCGATCATTGGCATCTGCGCGGATCCCTGCATTGATGAAGGACATGACACAGCCCGTGGCCTCATTCTTGTCCGATTGTGGTCAAGCATTGTACGACTACATTCAGGCTATGGATCAGATCTCCCTTCAAGGTCCTGTGATCATCGCCGCCCTTCGGGCTGTAACTTCTCTATGCTGGGACATTTACAGGGCCACCGAAGTAAGCCAAGTCGATGAAGGCGAGTTCCAAATCTATCTGCAGATGGGCAGGAAGATTTGCGCGTCGCTTGACTCATCGACCATGCTGCAACCACTTCAAGTCGCCTTGTCACAGGCACTCGATCGCTTCCAAGAAGGGTGGGCCTTAATGACAGGTCTGAGCATGCAAAGAATGTGGGATTCTTGGAGACATGTCACTCCTGTTTCTCAAGAGAAGTTAGACTCTCTCACTGAGCTGGAGTCGACTGTTTTCGAGTTCACCACTTTGGCTCTACAAACTCGCGTGGAGCTTTCGCAATTGAGTCAAGTCCGAGACTCATTGATTGACGCCCAGCGTTTCATCCTTATGGATGGCGCTGATGGCGATGTGCTTGTTCAGGTATTATAACTGCCGTTTTTTAAAATATTCATTTACTGACTATATCAAAGGGCATCAAAGAAACTGTGGCAGAACTATCTCGGGCAGTTCGACGCTCAGAGTCGACCGAGTACCCGTACTTTGCCGATGAGTTCGAAGCTCTTTGCCAGTACCATGACATCTCCTCATTCTTCCAGAACGATGTCAATGACACTGTCATTCAAACAGTCATGCCACTTCTCGCTGGTCGTGCAGCTCGCGCATTAGATGCTTCAAACTTCCAGAGTGATGTGCCAAACATGCTCCACAGGGTGACATTGTTTGCTGGTTCATCAAGCAAATCGGAGGCTGCACTTGCGACAGGCGGTGTCTTGTCCCTGTCACTATTGGACAGGCTGGCAGCTGTTGGTAATACTAAACTGGGCCAGATGGATATGCTCGAAGCGGAGAAAAAAGCTCTTTCTAAAGCTATTACCCTGAGCAGTCGACAGATTGCTACAGATCAGTCCATGGACCTCAGACGTATTTTGGCAAGACTCACCTCAGAACTGGTTGCTTGTCATCGCGAATTCCTTGAACCCCGTTCAGCCGAAAACCTCATCTCCATTTTGCAGGCAGTTCAAGCCGGGAATCTGTCCGATGAACAGACAGCTGTCAAGATTGAGCTTGATCAAAACCTGGCAAGTGCTCAATATCTCAAGACCATTACCGAACAGGCTCTGCCGATGTTGATCTTGTCATTGAGTACAGCCCCGTCAAGTAAGCAGCAGAACATCCGCAACACTGGACTCGCAGCGGTACAGCTAGCGGTGATTCTTCTGCGGCTCTTTGTGCCTGACAAGACTTTCGATCCTTCACTTGGTCTCGTCGTTCAGCGCAAGCGACATTCACAGCGCCTTGCAGAGTTCACTGCTAAGTCTGCTGCAATTCTTGCATTCGAGGAGAACTTCACCAGTCAGATTTCCAACCTCAGGTCTGAGCTCTTGCATGATGAGATTCGCGACCTGGGCGCTGCCCCGCCTCCCTCATTGGTCAACCGGCCACAGCAGTCTCAGTTGAGCCTCTTGCAAGGAGAATTCGTGAATTTGATCAACTCTGTTTTGAACAGAG
Organism: Penicillium canescens; assembly: GCF_028828765.1. Classification (NCBI taxonomy): domain Eukaryota; kingdom Fungi; phylum Ascomycota; class Eurotiomycetes; order Eurotiales; family Aspergillaceae; genus Penicillium; species Penicillium canescens. The sequence goes on along the minus strand of NW_026703963.1, from coordinate 398,873 downwards.
ACCCCGAGCAAATGATTCGCTCTGCCGAGCAATCGTTAACCTCCCAGATCCAGCTTCTGCGTGATAACATCCAGCAGCTGAGCAGCCGTCTCAGCACCCACTACCGTTCTTACAGTGACATCACGGTGCCTGTAGTTCGTTTCTTGCAACTACTGGATCTTGGTCTATTCCTAGGCTCCAGCCAACCTGAGCAGTCGCGCGATGTCCCTGATATTCAGTCTTTGAGTGAACGAACGCCATTCCTCGGTGGTACCCTCCACCCCGTGCTGTCAGGAAACACTGGCAAGCTGTCAACCACCCCCAAGAACCAAGTTGAAATGCGTCTTCAAGAACTATCGGCTCTATGGGCCGCCCAGGACGCAGATTCCACGATCCTTGACACAAAGGCCGGGCGATCAACCATCCTCCATATCTTTGCTGATTTCCATCAACTGTGGAAAACGAAACTCAAGGAAGACCAGGAGCAGGAAGCCGAAAAGGGAGAGCTGTACCGCTACAAGGGCTCTTGGGAAGAAGAAGAGGAAGTCAATGAAGCGGAACTACTTGCACTCTTCCCTACCTACGATGAAGGCCCGGTTCAGGAGACCGAAATGACCGGCCGCATTGACCCCAAGGCCATCTCTCTCCGTCTTGCTTCTCTTCATGCAAAGATTGTTTCGAACCAGCGTACAGGAACGGCATTGACTACATTCGTCAAGCAATCTGGCCACCTCTTGGGTTCGATCTGGTCTGACAACAAGAGCGACTTCTCGCCAGTTTCACCTGAAAGCCATCTTCCAGCAGTCCTTCTGCTTCTGGATGACGCCATCAACGAGGGCGATGACCGACAGAAGAACTACAACTTCTATACGGATTCTAACCTCGCAGAGGCGAGGAAATTGGTTGCTCTCACCCTTTCTGTTCAGGCTCGATTTGCGCAGATCCAAAATGCTTGGCCTGAGCACGCTGTTCTCCAGGACGTCATTACGTGCTGCATGGAGATCCTTCAGTTCAAGCACACAGAGCCCGTTGCTAAATTCATGACCAAGCTTGAGAAGCTCCATTCCTTGGTGCACGAGTGGCAGACCGTGGCTAGCAGAGAATACTCCGCCGTTACTGTTTACGATGAGATCACCAGTACTATCATCAGCTGGCGCCGACTTGAATTGTCGACCTGGGCCAAACTTCTGGATCTCGAGAAGGAACGTTGTGACGACGACGTCAGTGCTTGGTGGTTTATCGCCTATGAGGCCCTCCTTGGAGCCCCCATTCAAATGGCAGAGGCAGGTGAACAGGACATGAGTGAGCATACCCAGAGCTTGATGTCTACCTTGGAACAATTCTTCAAGTCTACTACTCTTGGTCAATTTGCTCGTCGCCTGCAATTGGTCACCAACTTCCAAGCTTTGCTGGAGGTCTTCACTAAGGACTTCCCTTGTCTCAAGCAGCTTGTTTCAGCCTTGGAAAACTTCCTCCACCACTACCGACCCTTCCAACCAGGGGTGGACAAGATCTTGACCGAGAAGCGTGCCGCTCTTGAAAAGGATATCAAGGAGCAGATCCAGTTGGCCAGCTGGAAGGACATCAACATTGTTGCTCTGAGGGAGAGCGCCAAACGGTCCCATGTTAAGTTGTTCAAGTTGGTTCGTAAGTACCGTGAGGCTCTTGGCCAGCCGGTCCAATCAACCCTTGAGCAAGGTCTTCCAGAAAGCACCGAAGAGATCACTTCAATGTCTCATTCGGAACCAATCCGTCCTACTGCGCTATTCCCCGAGGCGATGGCAATCTGCCAAAAGAACAAGGACCTCTGGTCAACCAGAGCACTGCGTTTCCAGAAGCCTGATGGCACAGCCGACAACATGATGAAGCTTTACTCTGCCATTCCATCCGAGTTTGACATCGCCAAGGATCTCGACAGCTTCATTGTGTCTGTGATTGAGAACATGAACGAGTACAAGTCCAAGACACCCAAGGTCTTGACCGAGGATAACAAGGATGACGTCCAGCACCTCAAGTCCCAAAAGCGTCGTCTCTACGCTGAAACCCTGAAGAAACTCTACGAGATGGGCGTTAAGCGCAATGCTGGAACTAGCGTGATCGAGACTCAAGAATCTCTCGCCCAGATCCTTGCTACTAGCGCTGCTTTCGAGTCTAGCGCGGCAACTTCGAGCGCTGTTCAAAGTGCCGACTGGTACTTCCACAGACTTGTGGACCTCCTGCCCAAGACCCGTCTAGCTTCGCGCAACTATTCCGAGGAGCTGAGCAACGTCGAGGTCTTCAGGAGTATGGGATCTATTGAGCACCTTATCTTCACCGTTCGGCGGCAGAGAGGTATTATCTCACCCGCTCTCACTGGCCTAGGCAAGTTGAAGTCCACGCTTGACAAGGTGCAGAACCTTTGGACAGCAACCTCCAACTCTCTCTCCAAGGACCATGCTTCTACTTCGGAAGAACGAACCAACCTGGCCAGAGTCGTGGCTTGGTTGGCGCCCATTCTTGGATTGGCTGCCATGATTGTCGGCGTGCATGCCAAGTTCTCAGGACTTGATGCATCCAAGATTGTCGAAGCGCTAAGCTCCAAGAAAGCGACCTTCGACACCTTGCGCAAATCGCACGAGGCTCTTCCCCTTCTGCCTACCGGAATTGTGTCGAAGGCGCACCACGAGATCATGCAGCAGACACGGGCCTCGCTCGACGAGTTGGCTGCTGATCTGAAGAAATGGAGTCAGTCTCGCCCCGACCTTGCCTTCGCATTGGACCAGGTCACACCCTGGATCAGAACAGACATAGGTGCTCTTCCCGACACTTTCGAAGAGAACAACATTTCCATCCAAGCCTTCGACAGCAGCCTTCTGACTGCCATTGACAAGATGCTCATTGGTCTCCAGAAGCTCAAGGAAGTGCCTGCTGCTATCAACTTTGATGGGTTGCTGTTGAGGAGTGACGAGTTCTTCTCTCGTGGAGTGAAGGCTGTCCATCTCACCGAGATCACATCATCATTCGAGATGGTCCTTGAGCAGTTGAACCACCTGCAAGACCATTCCGCAGCCGGCCTCTTTATTGCCACTGCCTTGATCACTAGTATCTTGCCCGTTGCCAACAGATACTATCAAATCTGCCGAGACCTTGCCGATCGATTCGTCGCTGTTCATCGCGAGATCTGTAAGACATCTTACATTCTGACAAAGACCTTCAACCAGGTCGCCTCCGAGGGCTTCTGTAGTCCTGGCGAGGCCTCCCAAGACCAGGGCAAGGAGGGTAAGATGGAAAGTGGAACGGGTCTCGGTGAAGGCGAAGGTGCGGAAGATATCAGCAAGGATGTTGGTGATGACGAAGACCTCTCTGAGCTGGCCCAGCAGGAGAACAAGAAAGAGGACGGTGACGACGAGATGGATGATTCCGCCGACGCTGTCAATATGGACCAGGAGGAGCTCCAAGGTGACGCCGAGGACCGTAAGGATGGCGAAGAGGAGGATAAGGATGAGAGTGCCGATGAAGGTGAAGATGACATCGACGAGGAGACTGGCAGCGTCAATGACCTCGACCCAGCTGCTGTTGATGAGAAGCTCTGGGACGGTGGAAACGATGACCAGCAGAAGGATACCGAGAACGAAGAAGGCAAGGGCCAGTCAGAGGCTGAGCAACAGGCTGCCGCACAAGAGGAACAGAAGAAGGACAAGGACGGCGAAAAGGCCGAAGACAAGGATGGTGAAGGCGAAGAGGAGGAAGAAACTGAAGACGAAGAAGCCCCTGAAGATGAGGGTGAGGCAGTAGGCCGTGAGGAGATGGATGTCACCGACCCTCAAGCGGAGGAGCAAGAGACACTTGAGCTTCCCGAAGAAATGCAGCTTGACGGTGATGATGGAAAGGATGATGGTGGTGACGAAGACGATGATGGAATGGATGACCTTGACGATGACATGGGTCCCGCTCCTGAGGAAGAAGGCAAGGTCGAAGATGGTGACGATCATGCCGGCGAAGAAGACATCGACGCAGCACCAGATGACCAAGCGCCTGGTGAGGATGAAGAGATGGGCGATGAAGATGCCAACGAAGCCGAAGCCGGAGGAGAGGAAGAAGAGGAAGCTGGCGGCGAAGACCCTGATGAGCCCGAAAAGGACGACTTCCTCGCACAGCGTGATGAAAATGAGGCCGCGGGCGATAATGTCGCTCCTAGCGAGGCTGTTACTGGAGGACTCGGAGCGGAGCAAGACCAAAACGAAGAGAAGGGTGCATCGGGCGACGCCCAGCAGGAGAGCGGTTCGAGTGATCCCACCGCCAATGTCGACGAACAGACGGGTGCTGCTAAAGACAGCGAGGAGAGCCAGGCCAGCCGAGAAGCCGGTGGAGGCGAAGAGACGAAGCCGAATGAGCCTCAAATGCAGGCGTTCAAGAAACTTGGTGATATGTTGGAGGAATGGCACCGAAGGCAAAAAGAGATTCTGAACCCATCCCAAGAGGAGGACGATTCCCAGCCTATGCCTCAAGACACCGATATGGCCGACGCGGACTTCGAGCACCTCAAGGACGACGATGACGCTGCTGATACCCAGGCTTTGGGACAAGCCAACGAAGAGCAAGCACAAGCTCTCGACCAGAGCAAGGGCGTCGAGTCCGACATCAAGCCCGGCGAGAACGATGTTCTCCCCGATGTCGCAGAAGACCAGCAAGACGCCGTGGACAATCAACTCGAGGATGAGATGCAAATCGACCGTGAAACCGCCCCCACCGACAGCGAACACGCCGGTGCCTTCATTCCAGGCGGTCATCCATCCCAAGACCGTGCAGAGGGAGGACAGGGCGCCGAAGCCCTGAACGAGGAGCTCGACGAAGTCGACACCCAGCTTGCAGCAATCCACCTCTCCTCCACGCTTCCACCGTTGACCCCACAAGACGAAGCCCGTCGCCTTTGGTCTCACTACGAGTCCGCGACAAATGATCTCTCCCTCTCGCTGACCGAACAACTCCGCCTCATCCTCGCTCCAACAATGGCTACCAAGCTCCGCGGCGACTTCCGCACCGGAAAGCGTCTCAACATCAAGCGCATCATCCCATACATTGCGTCCCAGTACAAGCGCGACAAGATTTGGATGCGCCGCTCCATCCCCAAAAGCGAAACTACCAGATCATGCTCGCTGTCGATGACAGCAAGTCCATGCTTGAAAGTGGAAGTGGCCAGCTCGCCTTCGAGACCCTCGCCCTCGTCGCGAAGAGTCTGAGCATGCTCGAAGCAGGCGACCTTTGCGTCCTCGGCTTTGGTAATGAAGACCATGTTCGCGTCGCTCACGAATTCGGAAAGCCTTTCTCCTCGGAGGCTGGTTCGCAGGTCTTCCAGCATTTCAGCTACCAGCAAACTGGCACAAACGTGCGCAAGCTGATCGCTGATTCAATTGCGTTATTCCGTGAGGCGCGCTGGAAGCGTTCGCCTGGTTCTGGCTCTGCTGATCTCTGGCAACTTCAGCTCATTATCTCTGATGGTATCTGTGAAGATCATGATACTATTCGTCGTCTTGTCCGACAGGCGCTTGAGGAGCGCATCATGATTGTGTTTATCATCGTTGATGCTATTAAGGGTAGCTCGATCCTTGATCTCTCGCAGGCCAACTTTGAGGCCGATCCTGCTTCTGGTGGTGAGATGAAGCTTAAGATGAAGCGCTATCTTGATCACTTCCCCTTCCCTTACTACCTCGTTGTCCGTGATGTGAAGGAGTTGCCCTCTGTGTTGGCTACTGCGCTGAAGCAGTGGTTTGCCGAGGTTGTGGACGTGTCGTCTTGATTCCGCACCTAAAAAAGGAGTTCGGGTTGTGTATTTGGAGTTTTTTGTTTCATTTTATGGCGTTTGTTGCATTTCATTTGTATATGATAGAAGTTAGAGATGTGAAACACATCAACTGAATGTACAGTTTCTACTTGACTCGAACTGCCGTAGTGCTTAAATTATAATGCATTTGTTATTACTTCATTTCAAGCCTTCTTTCTCTTCTCCTTCTCCAACATCCACTCCCGGATCGCCTTTAGCTTCATCGCTGAAAACTTCATCAACACCCACCTCGGCGAAACATCCATAGAAATCCCCTGCACCCAATGCCAGAAATACGCCCAAACAATCTCCCTCCCACATCCAACCCGATTCAATCCCGCCGACGCCAAAGTCCTCGCTGTAGGAACAAACAGACTGGTCGGGATGTCATAGCCACCACTCTGCACCTCCGCAGACTTCAACGCCATCACCTCAATATTCTTCCCCTCAGCCTTCATCTCTGCACTTAGTGCCCCCGTGAAAGACTCGACATACCCCTTGGCCCCACTATACACCGTGATATAGGGCAGCCCTATAGCCGCAACAGAAGAAACATTAAGTATAAGACCAGGGACACCGTTGCCTCCCAAAACAGGCATCAAGACGCGCGAGAGCTGAGTCATGAACACGGCATTCAGACAAAACGTCGCATCAACATCCTCATACGTCAACTCACTCAACATAGCAGCAGCCTTCGTCTCGCCTCCAATATTATTAACCAGCACCGTCAACATCCCGCCTCCGCCTTTCTCAATAATAAGGCGCACTTGATCAGCGATACCGTCCACATCATCCTTCTTCAGCGCCTGAACGTCCAAAACCAACGATCCGGTCTTGGCATCGGGAAACTCGGCCCCAAGTTCGCGCTGCCGTTTTTCGAGCTTGGCGGCATTGCGTCCATGGAGGATGACGTTGAACCCGCGCGCGCAGAGTTCTTGACAGAAGCCGAAGCCTATGCCGTCTGTCGCGCCAGTTACTATGGCCCAGTTGGCCTTTAGGTTGGGGTTATAGCGGCTTTTTAGGGTTGAGGGGAGGAGGAAGGTTGTTGCTTGCGAGGTGAACTTGTAGGTTATGTAGCTGACGGTTGCGAGGCCGATGTAGCTTAAAGGCGTTGAATACTCGAAGGGAGACATTGTGGAGGCTTTGATTTGGGGGAATTAGATAGGAGAAGAGGTTTTGAAATTGCTTACGCTGTTATGTATTACATTTCGGGTTCGGGTTCGCACTCGTTTCCGTTTTCGTTGTCGTTGACTACGTGGGTAGCAGATTTACTGGCTATAGGTGGCTATTTTCGCCAAAGAAACAATAATAGTTAATTGGACTCAGCAATAAATAGCCAAGTTATGGCGGTATATTAATATCGGGATGTCAACAGACACAGACTCATGACGTATGACTGTACATTTTCGACTTGACTCAAATTGTCGTAGGCTACTACCTGTAGATTGGTATTGGTATCTCAATGCTAATGCGCTTGACAAAGAACGGTTCCATATGTCCATATTGACTACAACTACCATCCGTACTTGGATCCAGCTTCCTTTTTGTTCCTCCTGCCAGCTGCAAAGCTCTCCTCCAGCGCTTCCTTCTGTGAGCTCGCCGCATTGACCAATTGCTGGAGACTGTGCTTGCCAGGCGCAATAGCGCGTACGGGGTTGTGCTGAGCTGCAGCCAGCTCTCCCTGAGCCAGCACCTGGTTCGAGGCGTACTCTTCATCTGTATTGAAGGTGCGTACTTGTGACTGCGAAGGCATGGCATTTCGCCCAAAGAGTTGGCGCCGTTCGGCCTTGGATAGATTGAGATCGTTGGCAACTGTATCCAAAGATGAAAGATTGGACGATGCTGTGTGGGGGTAGTCTTGGGGGACGTATGTAGATTCGGGCACGGCAGGACCGGCTGGTGGTGCGTCACCCTCGGCGTTGTATACCAGCGGCTCGTATGTTGCTGAGGGTCCTGGTGGTGTATCTGCCCGAGAAGTCTCCTCCGAGGATAGAGAGAACAGGCTGACTTTCGGTTTTGGCGCTGCGGGAGCAGGGGTTTGTGGTGCAGACTCTTGAGGAAGAGGCGCAGTCTTCGGTGCCGTTGGACCAGTTGTCGGCTGCGGAGCCGCCTTGGTGCTCTTATTTTTCTTTGGCCGTCCCACTGATAGCGGTCTGAACATCATAGGATTACCCTGCAACTTGACCTCATCCGGCTTCTTCATTGTCTCCGGGGCGTCAGGTGTAGTGGTGTTGAGGCTGCCCGCTGCGGGTATGGCCTCGGCATCTCCATCTGCTGCTGGATCATTGAGAGCTTGTTCGTTCCTTGTCTCTGCATCGGCTGTGCGATCGAATCCCGGGCCTGCACCTGTCTTGAGGCTGAACGGTTTGCGCGTTGACGCCACCGGTGTTTTCTTCTCGGCTGCTCGTTTCGGGGCTGGCAGAAAGGAGTTGAATCCTGAAAGACCTCCTCCGCCACCTAATCGTGGCTTTTTGCGTGCTGGACCGTCCTCTCCATCCTGGCCGGCTGTGGTTTCGGGTTTGATCTCGGGGAGCGCAACGCGGATCTTGCGCGGGTTGCTGCGGTCGACTTGGAAGCCGCTAGAATCTGACTTTTTTGTCTTTTCGGTCGGGATAGCCGGAGTGGTGTCTGGCTCAGCATCCGAGCCTTCGGAGTCGGAGTAGGCTACTAGGGCCATGGTGGTGTGTGTGGTCGATCTCGTAGATGGATACAGTCCAAGTTAGGCATATTGTGGCCTGAATATCAGGGCAGACACACACCATTACGTCAGCGCTTAATATTACATAATCATTGAGCTCCAAGGAATGTGAGACAGTTGAGATCAGAGAGATCGGCAGAGACACGGTTGAGGACTAAACGGGAAAATGTCCGAAAACATGCTCCATGTGCTCCGTACCGGCTCTTAACTTTACCTACAAACCTACTCTAGAGTGTTTGGAGATGATCGCATCCATTGATAACGTCATACATGCAGCCGGTTACTCCGCCTCCTATATTGAATTTTGCTAACATCAATGATATCAACAAGTCTATAGTATATTTGTGCAAGTAATCCGGAGTACTATGAGCAATATTTATGGTCAGTTTTGTTTCATATGATCAACCAAATGAGACCCAATAATGAAGATAAGGGAAATACGAGATTCTCGTACGTTGCTACGGCAGTGGCGTCCTGAAACACAGGAAAAGGAACGGGCATAGACAGAGCAATGAAGCAGAAGAGAACAGAGAACATAGGCAATAGATTCGAATAAACAATGCCGTGTTAGCTAGCATATGCGAGTATGAGCATACATGTTTGCAGTATATCGGGGCAAGATCAATGCGTCATTCTGGCTTTGCCCCTCCCCACTTAATCCGGACCTCCCATTCTTTCTTTCACCCCCAATGGCCCTTGACAATCCCTCTCCATGCCGAGCTTAGGAGGTTTATTGAAGAAGCGGAGAACGAAGGACTCGCACGATTCTGGGGATCCCAATACTGACGACTCAGGCGCATCCATGCAACCCGCATCCCATGCCTCGCCCCAACATACGGGCGAATCGAATGCCGCCAGTATCGACAACATCATAAACTCGAATTCCGGCAGTTCCAATGAGTCTCATACACACGGTCAGCCCCAGGGCCAGGGCCACCACACTCAGAAGCAGGAGCGAGTAACCAAGGGGAAGTACTCCCAGGAGGACTTCCAACTGCAGCGCACCTTGGGAACGGGGAGCTTCGGTCGCGTGCACCTGGTGCAGTCGAACCACAACCACCGCTTCTATGCTATGAAGGTCTTGAAAAAGGCCCAGGTCGTCAAGATGAAACAAATTGAGCACACAAACGACGAGCGTCGCATGTTGAATCGGGTCCGCCATCCATTCTTGGTCACCCTGTGGGGAACTTGGCAGGATTCCCGCAACCTCTACATGGTCATGGATTTCGTGGAGGGTGGTGAACTGTTCAGTCTCTTGCGCAAGTCACAAGTGAGTCGCATTGCGTTTTTCATCTGAAGCTTCGAAACAAGTTCTAATTCGTCATTAGCGATTCCCCAACCCGGTGGCCAAGTTCTATGCCGCCGAGGTCACGTTGGCATTGGAATATCTACACGCACATCAAATTATTTACCGTGATCTTAAGCCCGAGAATCTTCTCTTAGATCGCCACGGGCATCTGAAGATTACCGATTTTGGTTTCGCCAAAGATGTGCCTGACATTACGTGGACGCTGTGCGGTACACCCGATTATCTTGCACCCGAGGTTGTCTCTTCTAAGGGTTACAACAAATCAGTTGACTGGTAAGCTTCTTTTTAATATTCCGATGCAATTGATCTAACAATTGCAGGTGGTCCTTGGGAATCTTAATCTTCGAGATGCTGTGTGGATTCACTCCCTTCTGGGATAGCGGATCCCCAGTGAAGATCTATGAGAATATCTTGCGCGGCAAGGTCAAGTACCCTCCATACTTGCACAACGACGCGGTCGATCTCCTCTCGCAGTTGATTACATCCGACCTGACCAAGCGCCTCGGCAACTTGCACGGTGGCCCGGATGATGTCAAGAACCACGCCTGGTTCGCCGAGGTCACTTGGGACCGATTGGCGCGCAAGGATATCGATGCGCCTTATATCCCTCCCATTCGCGGTGGACAGGGTGATGCCAGCCAATACGACAAGTACCCCGAAGAGACAGAGCACTATGGCCAAGAAGGAGAAGACGCGTATGTATATTCCTTTCTAGCTGTTCGCGCACAATTGACTGACAAGTCCCAGATATGGCCACCTTTTCCCCGACTTCTGAAGTGCTTGTATGATTTATGACGAGACGAAAAGTCCTTCCGGGGGAGGGCGGGTACTGATTGACCCCGGCGGGAGTCGTGAAAACCAGGAGTCACTATATGAAAACCCATACTTTGTACTTTCGATCCCATATATCTTTAGCAATTGCAATCGAATTTTTGACTTTTTCTTTCAATTCCGCTCGATATACAGGGCTCGGGAATCCTTGTTCTATCCCCCATGTTCTCAACCACTTGGGCACAAAAGCCACGCCCATATTATACACGGGCTACCACGCCGCTTCTATCGTACAGTAGATCATTCGAGAAGGTGTGTCTTTTGCTTCTCGGGTTTCGTCTTTACATCATCCGCGCAGACTCGATCATCTTGGATGCATGCAATTTAACCGAGGATTCCGCTGCCACCCTCGGGTTGGCCGGTGGCCATCGAGGCAATGGCGGCGGCATCCTGTCCACCGAGACGCTTGGTCTCGGTGCCGACACGGGTGATGTAGGTGCGGCTAGTGACGTTCCACATGGCGATGTACTTCTCCATGCAGCTGGACAGGCAGGTATTCTCCTTAGCAGAGAGCGAAGTACCGGGGGTAGGGACGCAGGCCTGGAAGCAGTGTTTGTTCACTTTCTGCAGGTGTTGTTAGCTTGTTGCTGTCGACAACCAGGGATGGTGACGTACTCCGATCAGAGAACGAGCGTTGGACATGGCGGCCTCGGTCTGGAGCTGGCGCACGACAGCAGCCTTGATCTCCTCAGAGGTCTGAGGGGCAGCAGAGGAGGAAGAACCGAAGAGAGACGACATTGTGTGTGAGGATAAGAGGTATGGGAAGATGAAGTCGGGGAAGACGAACAAATTGAAGGTTCAGGATCTGAGTGTGGCTGGTGTCCTGCGCCACACCTGATGTGGACACCTTAGCATAACAAGCTCCAGGGTTGTATACTTCACTTCCTCGCACTTCACCAATTCACTCTTTGTGCTCGCCTTTCAGTCCCCTTTTCTTCTCTTTGCTCCTGGGTATCCGGGTCCTGGTGACACCGTGCCCCCGTCTATCTCACCCCCGGTCTATCCTTGAATCTCCTTGGGCCTCCCCTCCACGGGCCCTAATACAACTCCAATATGCGTTTCCCGTCGCTTTCCTCTCTTCTCTGTCTTGCAGGCCTGGTTTCAGTACCAGTAAATGCCTACGATGACCCCAATATCAAAAGCATCCCTGTAAGTGTGCATTGTTGACGCGACCTGATTCGGGGCCGAGGTACTAACTTGTGACGTCTACAGCTTCGCACCCACAGCCTTTCTCCGGTATGATTACCTCCGGTATCCAGCTCGTTCAAGTCTGCCGACATCAATCTGCACATAGCTTGCACTCCGCCGAAGACCAATGCTGACTGCCAGGAACAGCCATATCTCGATTCGGATTTCCAAAGCCGCTGGTTCGACTTCGGAGGAGATACAGTAGTCCGCGCCGACAAGTAATGCTTCCAAGGGCACCTATGAGCAGGAAATGGGCTAACTTTGTCCCTGTGATCAGGTACCTCCGACTTACGGCCGACCGACCATCCCAACAAGGATGGATCTTCTCTCGCGTGCCTCTCACGGCGACCAATTGGCAGGTAAATACTGGATTACGCGAATGAGAAGAAGTGCGCCCCCAACGCTCACATGTACCCCTGCCAGATCGAACTCGAGTTTGAGATCCACGGCGCCGGCAACTTGCACGGTGATGGATTTGCCCTCTGGCTCACCAAGGAGCGCGCCACCCAAGGCCCCGTGTTCGGCTCGACAGACCGATTTGAGGGTCTCGGTATCTTCTTCGACACCTATAAGAACAACCGCCCAGGTGTGTCGTTCCCATACGTCATGGCCATGATGGGTGACGGCCAGACCACCTACGACCAGGCGCACGACGGCAAGGCGAACGAGCTGGCCGGTTGCTCCGTGAGTTTTGATCCATTTGCAGCTACGTAAGGCAGTGCTAATTAATTATCTATAGGCTCGTGGTCTTCGCAGCGCCCCCGTCCCCACCAAGGCCCGTCTCACCTACTTCCAGGACAAGTCCCTCACCCTGGAACTGCAGTACAAGACCGAAGACTCGTGGACCAACTGCTTTACTCTCAACGCCGACGAGGCTAACATTGCCATTCCCTCCGTTGCTTATCTCGGTCTCTCCGCTGAGACGGGTGAGTTGAGCGACAACCACGACATTATCTCCCTCAAGGCTGAGAACTTATACTCCCTCAACCGGAACAACAACGCCGGCAAGGGCTCCTCTGACGGCCGTTCCAAGGGCCGTGACGGCGCCAAGGCTCCTAAGAAGGGTGGCAGCTGGACCTGGTTCCTGTTCAAGACCATCATGTTCTTCGCTGCTATTGCTGGTGCATACTTTGGCTGGACGATCTACCGGACCAAGGCCCGGTCTTCGCGTTTCTGAATTTACGGATATTTTGCAAAGCACAGGACTCAGAAGTCTGGTTCGAAAGTGGTGTCTGGGTCTACCCAGTTGTGGTTGATGAAATGGTTCGTTCTTGCATACATAGCCCCTGTGAAGCTCTTCTTTTTACTCTCTGATCTACGTTTTTTGTCGCGACAACTTATCCTGTTCCTTTCTCCCGATATTTGAAATGAATCCAAGTCATGATTATTCAATTGCATGCTCTGATAGGCGTGAATGGGGTATCGTAGTAAAATCAGTATGCAAAACGCTGCCAAATGCATATTCCAGTCCGGCCAATGTCCCAGGCTGGTCTCTTAGCCCTGTCGTTCTCTCTCTTCACTCCACAACCGGTCCACGATCTGAAAGACCTCGGTAACACTGCGCATAACGACATCATCAATGCCCAGCGCTCCATAACGATGCTGAATCTTATCCGGATGCCAGCGAATACGCTCAGCTTTGAGGATACTCAGCAAATCCAGCCCAGGAGCATGGCGCATGAACTCCTCAACAGCCTCAGGCTCAACATCAGCCCTCTTCCCAGATCTCACAGGCCAAAACAGTAAATTGCGCAACGACTTAGAAGAACCCTTCTTCTCCCGCGCCCGCTCTCCCTCGCCCTCTCCCTCCTGCGCAGCCTCCTTTCCAACCCGCCCAATAACCTCCCACTGCTCAATATACTCCCTCCAAACCCCATCCCATGCCCTAAGCTTCTTCCTCTCAGCCCCACGCCGCAAACTATCATCCATAGCCCTCTCAAACGCCCTCCTCTCCGCCTCAGCACTGCGCCCCTTCTCCTCTTTCTTCCTCTGCCTCATCCGCTCGGCACGTAGTCGTTCCTGTTCTTCGATCATGCCTTCGCGCGTGCGTTCCCACATCCGCGTCCGCACGTACGACACGTACTCCTCATCGGACATCTGTTCCAGTTCGCCATCTGGGCCCTTGGGTACGTGCGGCACGCTGTAGTTGTGGATTGGTTGGCCGTACACGGATTCCCAGTATGCGGCGCCTTCGTCGTCGCCTAGGGCGTCGAAGAGCGATTCGCGGAATGCGTCGTTTGTGTTTAGGTGGGGTTGGTTGGTGGATTGGGCTGGTGGGGTGTTGGAGCGGTGGCGCTTGCTGTGCTTTCCGGGGGACCTGGAGCGGTGGCTTCGGTGGCGTTTGCGGTGTGGTCTTGTGCTCGAGGGGTTGTGGCTTTCTTTTGAGTGTCGTGATGAGCTTTTGAAGCGGAATTTGCCTTTGCTGCGGCTTGGATTGTATTCGTCGGGTTTGTGGGTGTTGGTGGAAGCCGGAGGGGGATGTGTTCTTCGGCTCCTTTGGTGTCCATCTCGGAGACTGGAGGGCGACACAATCTGTTCCAGGCGAATTGGTGCGTGCGATCGTACGGAGTGTGTAGAGTCGAGATGAAATGCGTTGTTTTGGTTCACCGCCCTACTGACCGCCTGAGCACTTGCATCATCTTATCGCGATCTTATCGTGTTATCGCCCGAGCCCTAACTCATCAAGTTGGATGAAGAACCTGTTCAAACGCCACTGCGTATTTGCTCATGCCTATCTGCTCCGTTGAGCAGCACCTTACTACGAATTTTGTGCAGTTTGTCGCTGAGGGATAACCTTTTCCGACTGATTTGGATTGGACGGTGTTCATCGCTGAAACAGCACCCTGAATTACATCATTAGCCATAACTCCTTTCACACCCCTACTTGTATATAAAGCAATTCGGGGCACTCGATAATGGTCAAGAAAGAGGTCAAAAAGAGATGCCAAAGTAGGGCGGAAACAATCCATGAAACGGCATACTCGCTTCGAGGCTTCCGTGTAGAGATTATCCAATACTTCATCAGGGCAATGTATATAAACTTATGGACTCCTGTTGCACGACACCCAGAATCAATAAATAGAAGCGTGAATTGATGTACTTCCTGCTAATCAGGATCTGTAAGACATAAGTAACAGGATATTGCTTCTGAACAGTATCTTCTCGATCTCCATCTTGATTCTACGATTGTGTAGATCCTACGTCTGTACAGACATTGAAAGCTCAAATCCCGCGAGAAGAATATCACCAGTGATTGCTAGTCCAGTTACCGTTAGGCCAAAGGTGAGGCCGATCCCCAACGTCAATCAGATTCTGGAGCCTTCGCCAGTGAGCCCTGGCTATGGTGAGTGAGATGCTATCATATGACTGTCGACCATTGGGGCCCTCGAAGCCTGCATCAATAACCAAACGGACAAGGTCACAGTGACGGCCAGTCAGAGCGGCGTCCATAATATCTGGGTGGTATTCTCTCCAGCCACATACCTCCTGTCCGAGGATTACCTTCTTGGCTTTGTGTTCTTGTCTCAGAATGCGTCGCACCCTGGAAACTGGCTCCCAAGGGGCAATGTCAGCTACGAACCACAGTGTAGCTTCGCTGTCGATAACATTCACATTTGCTCCTTTGCTGAGAGCATAAACCACGACGTTGGGCTGGTTGTGCCACAGTGCTTCATAAAGTATGATCTGCGCCGCAAGGCAAACGGGGAGGTCACCGCCGGAGTTGGGAGATTCGAGATGAGCAAAAAGGACCTCGAGAACAGGGAGAAATCCAAAGAGTGCGGCAACTTTGAGGGAGCGTCGAAGTGTGAAAGCACCCCTGAAAACCTCCGGGTGACCGGCCAGAAGCATTTTGACTACGCCAGTATGACCTCTGGCGGCTGCCGCTTGGATAGGAGTTGTAAAGTGATCGTCAAGAAAGTTGGGGTAGACGCCATAGCGAATCAGGAACCTGATGCAGGCTTTGGATCCAGCGGCGGCAGCAGCAGTGATGGGATGCGCTCGTGGGTATCTGGGGATGATAGACAAGGATTCAATAAAGTCAGACGTTTTGACGTGTGTATTGAAGCGGTCTGACTTTGGAATCTTTGCATCAGCTGCTACGGACTTGCGCAGAGTGCTCAGTCGACCTTTCTCAGCAGCCCAGAGAGCAGCTGCGCCGCCATGAGCCTTGGCATCCAGTTTGTAAAGTTTGAGTTCCAACTGCTCCCTCAGTCGAGGGTGAGTGCGCACAAGAGCATTGATATCTCTCATTAAGCTGAGATTATCCACGATGCAGAGAATGATCTCTGTGGGGAGAGATTGGAGGGACATGGTTGTCTTCTTGAAAGATCTTCATGATTAGAGGGGAATGATTGTTGAGGCTTCACAGTCTTGAGTTTATCTCACCTGCAGGAAAGAAGATGGTAGGATCTTTCCACGATCAAATTATGACTGGCTGATGCAGGTGAGCTCGCCCGTGAGAGGGAGGTCTTTTGAAATGATCGCAACTTTGAGCATCGCAAAGTGAAAAGGTTGAGTAAGGAACTTGAAAGGAAGCAGGGGGAAAGTGGAAGGAGACCAGAGGCGAAAAAGGAATCCCACGATAATGAGGATCAAAAGCTCCCACTGCCTGTTCCGTAAAGACCAACATGTGACAGCATATGACGATGCAGCTTTGTACAAACAACTCAAACGGTGCAAAGGTAGGCAGTGAGTCCTGGAGACCTTTGAGATCACACCCTCCAGAACGTCTATTACTGCCTGAACGTGACACCATCACCGCCTTTACTTGTTATATAGATTTAGGTTGATTCGAAGGGCTGGAGAGAGAGAAGAATAATAATAAGGAGGAGGAGGAAGAGGAAGACGATCATTCTGTACCTAGGTATGAAGAGGCAGGAGACTACATATTCCTGGGGACAAAAGTAAACAGAGACTTGAATCGTGAGGCAAATATCACTAGACCACCAAAGTTTATACGCTTAGGACATAATATGACCTATTTTGACCTCTCTTGTTTCAACTCTTTCTGCCCATTTTCAAGTGCTCAGGCTGTAGTGGTTTAATAATAGAAGGTATGAGGACTGATAGCATTGACTGTACTTTTATATCTGAATACGATCCTTCAAACCAAAAACAGTGATCTTGGTCAGTTCTGTTTCAAAGAGGCTCGTTGTGTGGATGCCAAACTACGGCAATTCATCTCGGTCGTTAGTAAGATCATCATTGTATCTATCATCTTTCTACTGTATGTCCTCTCTTGTTCAGATACATGGGGAGAAATGTTATTTCACTTGTGAGTCAGGTTTGCCAACTGCACGGGACTTGCAAATGTGTCAACTATCCATGGTATCCGGCGAATTCTTTAAAGGGAAGGCAATGGCTCCCAGCTATAACGAGAGCCAATCGTTCTCAATCGTCTTAGGCTGTCTCACTAGGCGAATTTCCAATGATCGTATAAAGTGTAATACTGCCGCCAACTATAAGGTACTTGAGGAAGGGAATTGAAGCCAAACAGGTGGCACGCAGCAAACCCATCGTAAAGAAGATGGACTGTGCATGTTGCATAGCGAACGCAAGGGTATTTTTCAAGAAATTAAACAACCACGAGGTATAGCCAATTGCGACCAACGACTCCATGGCACACGAATCGACACAGGAAGTTAACTATGAAATCAAACTCCTTTCTCTTAAATATCATAATATCCGGGGTAATTTATGGTCAGATATTCCAACTTCAGTATGAGCTCATCGGCTGAAATCTTCATAAATGGGAGATCTTCCAGGTACCTGGTATCTAGTAAGAGGCTTGTTCCTTGTATGGAACATCCCAGGAATATATCCTTGCTTCATAGACCAACTATCATTCTGCCCAAGCCATTCTTCACATGAAGATGCAACAGAAGCTAGGCTAATCGGTACATTTCACTCCGTATGAACGATATTTTGTGAGCTGGCCATCATGTGTAAGAATCCTACACGTAGAAAGATCCCTATATGCAAGGGTTAATCTATAACTATTCAGAGCCTAGTGCATGCCTACTTAATATAATATTCACATCTTAACCCGTGGGTATACAGAAGGAATTTGCTGGTCAAAGAGAGAGCAGGTAATCCCTCCATTCCAGCCACTGCCACAATTGTAAAGACTACATGCTACAACTAAAACAATTTCAATTTTCTGACCAGGTTTTAGAAGTTCCGAAGTTAACTAACTCATCGTCTGGAAGATATACCCTCTATGTCTCGAGATCGGAACAAGATTCAATTAAGCTGTCTCGTCAACAGATTTAGATTAATTCAACACAAGCACAATCTTCTGTGCCTATCGTACCAAAGTAAGGCTTGACTATCATGACCATTGCTTGAAGTAAACTTCCAGTCGATCAGACATGCTTGCATTGTAAGAGGTCTGGCCGATCTGCTAGAGCCTTATGCAAATTCACTGTCCCGTGCACTGTCATGTCTGCTTTTGCAAATGAGGCATTCAGACAACCTCGGCTATTATTGGGGCCATTGGTTCAATGCGTGAATCAAGTTTTGTGCCTGATAGAGGATCCAGCCATTGAGGGAATGGGACACTGCAGAGTACCGCGGAAGTGAGTTGGCCGAGGATATTAAACATGCTTGACAGGATTGTGTTCTGGTCTGGAGCCGGATGCATCAAGTTATACGCAACGCAGATGAGCAAGCAAAGTCGACAGGGACGAAGTTGTTCCGCTGGTTGGATGTGTGAGGATATACACCCAAACGAATACAAGTCGACATAGCCTTATACGTCATCTCTAATTCCCTCGCCTGTGACACCGTGCGCGAGGATCAAGCCTGGGCGGTAGATAGTGAGAGGAAAGCCATGTGCGATTACATCCCAACAAATTGTTTCAGCGACATATTTGCTGAGGGGGTATCCAGCGTATTATCGCAACTTTCCTGGTGTTTTCCTGGTACTACCCCTGCTCCCTGGCTCTCTGGTATATGCTCTTGACCGATAGAAACCTAACTGGGCCGCATGTCGCAATAGAAGAGAAATAATGGACAGATTTGGTATGCTGAGTGCAGGCAAATCCTATGACACGGACAAGGCCAAGCACATTCACCTCACGATGTGCATCATCAGATAAGGCCCAGCTAACAACAGCTCCTAGAAAAATAGTGCTGCATTTCTCGGCTAGGTGGGCAAATTCTGCGGCCCCTAGGGCAAGATATTCCTACGATAAATCACCAGGAACCGCTTGGACTTTGTCTCGAGACCTGATGGCCAGATCGAACTTCCCAGAAGTTGCATCCAGCAAGGAAAGCATGAGTGCCCCCAAAAACCCAGTGACACCTGTCAAAAGAACATGACCTTCTGACTGGGAGTGCCATTTTGGCATTGCCCTAGGCATCGGATGCAAGTCCTGACCGAGCAACAAGTCTCGCAGGTGCGGGAATTCGGCTTCATTCAGTGAAGTCTACTCTACGTATAGCATTTCTACCACTGATGTTAAAAGTCACTGCTAAACTTGTTTATCGAAGTGGTCTACTGTATAGGTCACGTGCCATGCGTGCCCCAATTTCTGTCTGACTTTTTAGCTGGTGCCTGATATCCCACTGTTATAACTGTACTGTACTGTACGCCTGCCCTTCACAGGCTGAAGATCAAATTGGAAATGCCACAGGCATCTGGAAGCTTGAGTGTATGAATGCAAAACCCGAAATCTGCAACAACGGCTAGATAAAAAAAACGCCCATTCCCAGGGAATCTCCCCTCCCAAACGCGCATACATGTCTGAAAAGAAAAGCAATCAAATGCGATAATGTGCCATGTTTTTCTTGATCTCATCCACGATCTCTACAGCTTCACCCGTACTCCGAGCCTCGAAGTCATAGCGCTTCTGTTCTGTGGCATCGTTGCCGCGTACTATCATGACACGGAAGCTCTTGGGGTGTCGGCGACTGACCTTTGACCCGATCACGTCGCTGAAACTGATTGATCGTGTCTTGCCGCCGGAGGCTGTTTTGCCTGTATCCCCTGGGACGATGTGCATGTAGTCGTTTTCAAATGTGAGGATGCGGTGGTTGGATGCTGTGAATGACATGGGTTGCTTGCGGAATACGTGGTAGCGACGGTAGTAGCCGCCAAGGTGGTCTTGCTTCTGAGAAGATGAGGGTAGCATGCGTTGAGTGCCCTTCTTGGCTTCTTTCTTGCTCTTCTTGGAAGCAGCTGGGTCGGAGCTTTCCACCATCAGGGGTGCATTTGGTGACGAGCTGCCAGGTGATGTTCCTAATGCCAGAGGACCACCACCGAAGCGACGACGCACAAGATCAAGCTCTGTAATGCTACCCAATGCCTCCACAGTGCGGTCCAGCGGTGCAATCGTATTGGACCCCATCACTTTCAGCAAATAATTGCCCTTATCCTGGCCCCAGCGTTTACAGACAGTATCCAAGATCTCCGCGATGTAACTGTCAGTAGATGTGTTCAGGGTCATGACATGCGCGGAAGCTTCTGTATTGATGAAACGAATCTTCAATGTCTTGGAAACACCAAGGCGGGGAGTAGCATGGGAGATAGGTACCACAGGTCGATCAGCAGGGGTAAGAGTGCTGTGGTTGAGCGCGGAGGAGAACGGTTGGCCTAGGATAGGATTTGTGCGTGCTGGAGTGGGCTGGTTAGGGGTTTGCTGTCCGGGAGTTTGTGTTCCAGGTACTGCGAGAGTTGCTGGCTGTTCACCCTCATCCGGTCCAACAGTCGCACTGAAATGTGGGTATAGCCGTTCGTTATTCTCGAACTCAGTCTTCGAAGCCTCCACAAGTGCAAATTCGTCATACGGCTTGCCCCTTGACCGTCCTCGTGATTTGCCAGATTTGCCGTTGTTGTTGGACGTGAAATCCGACATTGGGAGTGTCCGCCCAAGTGCTGGGAAATCAAACTCGACTTCCCCATCCTCAACCATCCGTAGAGTCCACCGATTCACAGACAACTTCTCGCGCTCAATCGCTGGGCCACGAGAGTCTGCAGAATACTTCCACAGTGCAAGACCAATTGTCTCTGCAACGGTAACGAGGGCGGGCTGTTCTGCAAGTTTCGATTCGCGCAAAAGTGGCATATCTAATGGTTCTTCGGGGTCACTTGCAAAGGGGACGTAGATCTTCAGATACAACGGATCCTCTTGACCTTGCCCATAAAGGACCATAAACTTCTCCACAGGGTTGCTCGGTGCACGCTTCCGGGACTTGAGCTGACTAGTCAGTAAGCTGACCGGCTGTATCATACTGATAGGACGTGGAGGAGGGAGTTGTTGCAATGCAGGAGCAGGTGTTTTTGGCTTGCGTGGTGAAGTAGTCTGGGGTCCTGTCCCAGAGGGCAGCTTGTTCATCAACACCATGGGAGAGGATGCATCTAAGCCGTCCGCAACACCGGCAAGCAGTAGGGAACCAGAACCAGCTGTGTTATCAAAATCAGATGAGAGCGCAGACCCAACCGACTCCGCACCCGAGTCCTCGTCTTCTTCGTGAAGTTCTCCGAGAGCTATGCTTTCTGCGCCTCGGCTTCCAGTTCGCTCACGTCGCCTGCGAGTATATTCGACAATGTGATCACTGCCGGAGAATTGGACCTGTCCTGGTTTGTAGCCTCGCGAGTCCGCTTCATTGTCCGTTGATAAATCACTGCTAGTGGTTGTGTCTCTTCGAGGGCGTGTTGGTGCACGGTATTGGTTCGCAACGTTCTGTGTCGAAGGAGACGTGATCATCACCTCTGGTCGATCACGCTGGTCTTCGGAGCGCCTTGGAGAGGAATCGGCTCGATCTCGGCGAATGGGCATTTTGTTGAACTTGATTTGGTCAACAGCACTGCTCATTTTCATATCAGAAATTGAAATAGAATATCGTTAAGTATTTCACCAACCTGCCAACGTTGTCCCCATCATCGTCGCTGTCATCGCTCAAATCACTGCTGTCGTCGTCCTCAGCTTCCGCCTGTCTCTGGGCCTCTTGCTGCCTTTCACGTCGACTCTTCTTCTTTCCGCTGCGCGCATGATGTCGTCGCCCAGTCGTGTCCGCGTGGCTTTTGCCGGTCACCATGCCACCATCATCCTCGCCATCCTCCAGGCCGAGGCCTTGAACGTCGTCCTGCGCAGGTTTCGCATTTCGCTCCGCAAGCCTGTAATATTCGGATGATACATTTGCCGTGGTTGGGATCGGTGGGGAGTAAGAGCGCCTGAGGTGGGAGGAGCTGTGTGTGTTGGGGTACGCAGAGGTCGTTGACCAGCCCGCGGCGCGGAAGCCAGGCGTGTTCAGAACGGAGTCATTGACGGTGATGAGTCGGTCTCCGATTCCATCTTTTATTGTCGACAGATATGAGGAACGTAATTGCCAGATCGCAAAGCTATGCTTGGTTTAGTCCTAGGTCTTGCCGCGCTTCGGGAGACGGTCTGCGAATCCGGGGCCGACTTACTCTTCGTTGTGAAGGAGAGACATATTCACAGCGACAGGGAGATCAGAAATCCCCAGTCAGCCAAGAACGTACTGCGTAGTCTGTAGCGACCGAGGTTATCGTGCAATCTCAGCTTAAAGCCGAAGTCGCATGCTCACGTGGGGCATGCGGAGGGAGAGAGCATGCGTAAATAAAGTCTGTCTCATGCAGGACCAGCCTGGAAGCAAGACAGAAAGACACGGAGAGCAGGAAGGAGAGTGTGCTAGCAAGTGAGAGATCGTAGGAAGGGAAGTCGATCGGTGGTGGTTCTCCGCAGATCGCTTCCCCGCCAGGGGGCAGTGACTTGCCACTTTGAGAAATGAGAAATATCTACAACTGTAGTACAATGTACTACGGTAGTTAGAGTAGATGATTCTTTTAATTCTGTTTTAGAAATATATGATTGTGCTGCTAAACCACGCTAGCTGTCTCAGTCTTCGAAAATAAACAGTCGCTGCATGGCTAACTAGGAAAAGAAGCTTAAATCAACAAGAATGTAACTGGATTTTGGCAATGTATATAGACAAAATAGAACATTCATATTCAAATGCGCCAAGTAACACCGACAAAACAGACAATGCTACGGAGAATACAATGAATGGTATGATACAAAAAAGACTACATCTCAAGCCTTAGCTTTGCCCTTTGCCTTGCCCTTCTTCGGCTTCTCCTCCTCCTCCTCCTCCTCATCAGCCTTCTTAGCCTTCTTGCCCTTGGCCGGAGCCTTCTTCTTCTTAGGCAAGCTCACATACTTATCCTTCTTCAGATCGAGTTCGTCTTCCTCATCATCCTTAATCTCATTAACAACTTCCTCCTCGTCGGATTCTTCAATGGCATCTTCGAGATCGGGCTTCTCCTTCGGTCCCTTCTTCGGCGCAACCACGTTACTAGCCTTCATGAAAGGCAATGGATGCGAGCGCGAGTTGTATAGACGCGTGAAGGTGGCCTTGGTCTGTGTGTCCAGCTTGACCTTGGACTCGTCCATAGGACCCAGTCCTAATTCGACCATGGCATCAAAGTCATCACGGGTGAGGAAGTATCCATCCATGAAATCAATGACCGAGTCCACACTTTCCTTGCCCTCTTCCATCAGACGGCGAATCATTTTTTGCTGGAGCAAGGGCATGTACTGCTGGCGGATCTCGTCGCGGTTGCCAGTTGTGCGAAGGCGCATGTGGCCCTGAATTTCCTTGACATATCGGGACATTTTTCCTAATAATGATCAGAATCGTTGCGAATATTAGTGAAGAGGAGGAATTTACCATGTTTGCTGTTGTTCCCTAACCAGCTAGTAAATGAAGCCCGTTCACTGAAGTTACCGTACTGGTAGCTGGCCGGCCGGACAAAGCTGAAAATGGCATGAACGGGCATCAGACTCCACTGTTGCTGTGTTCCGTGAATCATACGGTCAACAAGGTCGCCGTCACTGATACTCGAGGCGGCATTGTCAAGCAACTCAAGTGACTTGAGACGCTGCTCCTTGCCCTGGTATTTGCCCGCGAGAGTGGGTTTAGTCTTAACATAATTCTCCTGGAGCATCAGATAGCTGAACTCGTGGTCGTTGAAATAGAGCTCGACCTTGTCGTTCAGCGTAGCGGTAGAACTGGGTGAAAACATTTGTGCACTAAGAATTTTGCTGACAATATCCCAGGGCTTAAGGATCACATGCTTCTCCCATGCCTTTGACATCTGCTTGCCTTCGTCGTAGTTGAGAGTCTTCTGATCCAATCTGGCGGTGGATAACATGTTGATAACCTGGCGGATATCGGCATGCGTTCCTTCAATGAGGCCATCGAGTACAGGAGGGGGATCTTCAGGCCCTCTCGGAAGCAGATGGTGGATAGTCTTGCTCGGATTTGCTCGGCAGTCGGGCGTCTGAATGGAATATCGAAGGTAACGTGGTCGAAGGGTTTCATCTTGGGAAGCTTCCGTTCATTGCAGACAAGGATGATTGGAATCCTAGTCTTCTTGACAACGGCTGCGACAGCTCCCACACCTCCACGGTCACCAGCAGACATACCATCCACTTCGTCCATGATGAGCACAAGCTTCTTCTTTTCGCCCTCGACCTGTTTTCCCTCTCCGGCGAAGTAACCTTGAAGAGACGTCGTATCCAGTACGCCCAGAGTAGAGCTCTCAACAAGCTTCTTGCTTCGGGTGTCACTGGCATTTGTCTCAACAATATCGTATCCCTCCAGCTTTGCTATAAGATGAGCTGCTGTGGTTTTACCAATACCCGGGGGACCGTGAATGATGACAGCCCGGTACAGACCTGAGCCATCCTTGCCACCCTTCTTGAAGTCGTACTTGGCACTGTTGTGCCAGTTGCGCAGCCAGGTTTGGATCTTCTCAACGGGGGCCTTATTACCACAGATCATGTTGAGAGATGTGGGAGCATATTTCGTCGTCCAAAGATCGCCGGCCGAAGTTTGCGGGCTAGACGACGGCTGAGATGCCTGAGATGAGGGCGCAGCAGTCTTGGGGGTTTTAGGAGTCGCGGCAACCTTCTTTCGCTTCTCCTCTGCATCAATTTCAGCGGCCATAACACGAATCTTCTCCTCGTCGGCCTTTTGCTTTTCGGCATACTTTTCGGCGGCCTTTCCGTCACCGCCGTTGGCGGGAAGTCGTCGGATCAATTCGAAGAGACCATCTTCATCGATGGTCTTGATGCCGTGCTTCGCAATGGTTTCGAGCTTCTTTGGACCGGCATCACTTCCAAGGACAACAAAGCTCGTCTTGCTGCTGGGGGCTCCCGTGACCTTACCACCATACTTCTTCACTAGCTGGGCGCCCTCCTCACGACCGAGGGTTTCCTGAACACCAGTGAAAACAAATGACAGCCCGGCAAGACAGTTTTCCTGCCCGACTGGCATCTCCTTGGTCCCAGCCATCGCTGGGTCCCGTGATGCTTGCTGTCCGAATTGCCATTTCTTTGGCTCTCCCTGGGGAGGCTCAGGAGCATCGACCAGAGGGATGCTGTCAAAGATGTCTTGGATCTCTTTGCTCTCCGGGGCATCCTTAGCCTTTTTGGGTGTAGACTTTTGCTTCTTTGCTGGCGATGCAGTCTTCTTCGGCGCTGCCTTCTTCGGTGCCTCATATTCCCCATCTTCATCCTCATCAATTAGTGCCTCCGCCTTGCGTTTGCGGCCCGGCCGAGCCTTTGGAGCGGGCTCCTTGGGGAGATCTTCCATGACCACATCGTCGTCGTCGCGGGAATCTTTCTTTTTCTGCGTCTTCTTGGCTGCAGCGGCGGGCTTTACTTCCAATACCTCAAAGTCACTGCCGTCGTCGTCGTCTCCCATGACATAATCGTCGTCGCCCTTGCCGGCCTTTCCATATTCGGTGGCAAAGATGTCATCGTGGCCGAGTTTCTCATCCTCAATGACCTTTGAGGCATTCTTCGTTGATCCGCGAGCGGCGGGCCGGCTCTTCTTCTCAGGTTCTGCGGCGGCCTTCTTGGGCTTCGGGCTTGCGACTTTCTCTTTGGTATCATCGGCCTGAGCCTCTGTCGTTTTGGCAGGCTTGCCCTTCTTCTTGCTGGAGGCAAAATAGTCCGACGAAGTTGTAGGTTCTCCCTTGGGCTCTTCGGTATCCCTGTAGATATATAAGCAAGTGCAGGCGGTGCAGATACCGGGGGGAGGCGCAATGAACATACGCTTGCCTTTTCGGCTTTACTTTAGGAGTCGGCTCTTTGGTGGGTGCGGCCTCTTCTTCATCGTCGCTATCATCAACGACCTTTCTGCTACCTGCGCTCAGGTTAGAGTGGTAGACTAGAAGTGGGAAGTAAGAAGTGCGTACGCTTCTTTCGCGTGGCGGACGGGTCCTTCATAGTTGATATTGAGTTAGCAAGGAACTTCGCTCGATTTTCGAGATATCCCAAGCCATATAGAATGGCACAGGCCTCCTGTGTAACAAGGCAGCAGCTTACCTCTTTTTTGGCCGCGGGCTTTGCGGGAGCGTCGCTGGAGCCTTGACTACTTGGCTTTCCGCCAAAGAAACTCCGGATGTCAGGCATTTCGAGGCTCAATCAATCACATAAATAGCCAGAACTGCCCAGCGGTAATCCAAGAGGCAATTTAAAAAAGAACCGAGCCTCGTAGTAAGGACTTGCAAAGCTGCAACAGTTGCTGATACTCGCAGTGACGCGCCGTCGCGAACGGGAGACGTGACTGCTGATATAAGCACTCTGTCCATTTCGGGACTAGCGCATCAATCGAAAAGTGCTCCGGCCGCAAGTAACGAGCAGAGCAGTCAACGTCGATATATCCTGATATCTCCCTCACAATGGGCCCACAGACTAAGATGTTCGCTCGAACACTATCTGCCTGCACGCGGCCGACCTGTACGAACTATCAATTCCCTGCACAAACGCTTTTGGTCAACGACTAACAATGTGATAGTGTCGGCGCCGCTGGCCACCTTTTCTCTATCACGATGCTTCTCCACCACCTCGCCTGCCCTTGACTGGCTCACTCCGAAATTCCAAGAAAAGTCCAAGTCGCCCAAGGGTCGTCCCCATGTCGCCACTGGTGGTTCGACTCGCGGAACAACAGTTGTGTGGGGAGATTTCGGATTGCGCATGAAAGACCACGACCGCCGTATGCCCGCCTCGGCGTTGAAGATCGCTGAAGAGACTATCAAGCGGCGGCTACGAGGAATGAACTACAAGCTCTACAAGCGTGTCAGTGCGAACATTGGTGTCTACACTAAGGGTAACGAGCAGCGTATGGGTAAGGGTAAGGGAAAGTTCGACTACTGGACTGTCCGTCTGCCCGTTAGCCGAGTCGTCTTCGAATTGAAGGGAGATGTTCACGAGAAGGTTGCCCGCGAGGCATTCAGATTGGCGGGTCACAAATTGCCAGGTATGCGATGGATTGGCTACAATCTACTGGAATATGTGTATGGTTTGATGCTCATTTTGTTTCATTAGGTCTCTGGGAATTCGTCAACAAGGACGACCCTCCTGTTGTCGGTATTACAAAGCTCGGAAACGGCGTGACTCTCGACTCGCTCAAGCGGGCCCGCAGAAACCCGCCCCTCGGTACCAACGACCTCGCTTCACCACCGAAGAGCGTCTCCTCCAGCCCCGACTCCCCCCAATAAACAAATCGTGTTCCCCTGCATGATATCCTTTTTTCCCTGCCGGTGTCTGTTTGTCGTTTTCAATTCGGCTAAGCGCCCACTCCGGACCCAGGCCCATACCCCTGCAGTCTGCGGGCCTTGGCCGCTGCATCGTCCTCGTCAAGTGCTATATCTTTGTACATTATCATCAGCTGTTTGCGTCTCTTTAGAATCCACTGAGGCACGGGCTCCTCTGTTGGATATCTTGTCTTGATACTAGGAGTTTAGACAGAAGGAAAACATATAACTTATTTACCTTTGCTCGAGTCACGGAATACCCCCATGCCCAAACTCTGCGCCTGGAGCTCCTCGTTTTGCTTGGATGTTGGAGTATCTGTTCCCAGAGTGGGGCTCACTTCGCTTTTAGTATGTGGTTGGCCGACTGATGCCGATTAGCACTGGTATAGGACACAATGTTCTTGGTGGGAACACACCACCCAGTTGTCCGGTCTGCTTCGAGGGACTGATAGTGTATTGACGAATTGACTCATATCTTATCAAGATGTTAGTCCAAAAATATGGGGAGAACTGGTGGTGGTCTCCATACTGAGTGCTTTCTCCGCCAGGTTCCATATCAATTAGTCTGGGGTCTGTCATCTTAGTACTTCGATATGTGATATATGAGCTGTGATCAGTCAAGGTATTATCCTGAATCAAAAAGACTGACAGAAATGCAATGATATAAGAGAAATTCACATGTGGCTCATGCCGGGATGTGATGACGTCGGTTCGGCCTAGAACCGTGGAAGGCTTCCCCTCAGATCTACAAGTTGATATACTTCATAGAAGTGGCATTGGTCTCTTACGTGAGTTATCTACAGTGCCGAGATGCTGTAGAGGCATGTGATGGAGTTATGCAAGCAAGATAGTTCCTTCGGCTTCCGCGTACTCAATGATAAGTTATAAACGCCAGAATCCTCAATGCCTTCATGCGCCTGTAAAAACCAACAAGAACCGGATGGTCAGGGATTTCGAAGGTAGCACAGCATAATAGTAGACCATGAATTCTGAATCCCATGTCCTTCACTAGAAGCCACCTTAGTGTACAAATCGTCATTCATCTATTGTTTTGTTTTGTTGGCAGCTACGGTCTAGAAGTCCATGCCCATCAGGTAACTATATAATTGTTAGCATTAATCTTTAATTGTGTAGTCAGTTAGATCATACCTTTCATAGATGCGCATGAACTTGGCCACAAATGCTTCCAGGTGGAAGATAACTTTCTGTTCGGGAGATACGTCAGTATAACGATAATATGGACAATGAGAATTTAAGAGTGACCTACGCTTCCCAGCTTGATGCGGTGCTCATAAAAGGCAGACCATTTGATAACGTCAGGCTTCAGCGCATCGTCAACTCGTGCAACAAGCTTGAATGTTAAGGTCTATAATCACGGGTTAGCATTTGAATAAGCTCCATGTTAAAAGGAATATACCTTCAGAATAGTCGTGGGGGGGATGCAATGGGTCAAAAGGTCATAAAGACGTGCGCGAACCTGCAGCAAGCGAGCCGGTGATCGTTCCGCCAGGATCTCATCGGCCGTAAGAGTAACAAGTGCCTCCCAGTCCGGAGGCGGGATGAGAGTCTGGTCAGTAACCTTTTCACTAAATCACCACAGAAATAAGTATCAGAAAATCAAGTTAAGAACAGAATGGCAACATACTTCTGCGCATGAATTGACTCAAACATGAGCAGCGCTCGACGCAGATTCCGCCCACTCTCCTTCGCAATCCTCAAGTGAAGCCCCTCCGCCTCAGTCCACCCTTCCCTCTTCGCAGCACCGTGAAGCACAGCACAAATATCTTTTTCAGTTGGCGCAGCAACCCTGACCAGCAGGGTTCGAGAACGAATAGGAGCAATGATATTGGAAGTACTGTTGGCCAAGAGAATCAACCGCAAATTGGGACTGTACTTCTCCATAGTCCGTCTGAGGGCTGCCTGAGCATCGCGCGTCAGATGATCCGCCTCGTTGATTACTACGACCTTGAATCGTTGCTTCGCGCCAAGGTCGACCTGCTGCGTCTGTGCGACTTCCTTTAGCAATTCTTGCACCACGACTCGGTCATAGTTTCCGACGTCGGCGGGTGTGATTTCGAGATGGTAGACTGAGGAGACGATGTTGAATTCTAGCTTGCGGTTGCTGGTTGTTTGGAAGATTCTGGAGTCGATTTTAATCTTCTCGACTCCCGGGCCGTACAGTTCTTTCAGGGTGGCTATTATCCGTGTCTTCTTTCCGGCTCCTGAGGGTCCGTATACTAGTAGATGGGGGAAGTCTCCGCTTTGGGCCTGTTTGTTTTAGCTTGTGTTAGAGCTGTCGTGTTCCGCGGACGAGGTTCTCTTACCAGTGAGCGCAGGCGATCGGAGAGGTCGGGGTGGTATGTGAGGGCATCGAGGGTACGTGGCCGCAGTTTATCAACGAGGAGAGCCATTTTGAGCTCTGTGGGTATGTCGAGAGAATTTGGAAGTGTCTGAAATGCCGGGCGGTTTTCCGATAGAGGATGTGGACTGGAAAACGCGTCGGGACACGCGCCCAATTAATGTCTGGTCCGTGCACGCTAACGCCATATGCAAGAGCTCCAGCTAGCATTAGATTGAATACAAGTTGGAACTTGCTGTTATACTTGAGAATACCGA
Organism: Penicillium canescens; assembly: GCF_028828765.1. Taxonomy (NCBI): domain Eukaryota; kingdom Fungi; phylum Ascomycota; class Eurotiomycetes; order Eurotiales; family Aspergillaceae; genus Penicillium; species Penicillium canescens. Next base: position 368,881 of record NW_026703963.1, on the reverse strand, counting down.
GAAATATATACAGTCAGGTATATTTTGGCATCTAATTGCCTTCCGCCAAACTCCGAGATGTATAATACATGCAAAATGTGTTCCAAGAGATGAGAGGGTACAAAAAGCCAAACACAAGATCATACAATATTCAAATGCTCAAGTATATGCTATATCGCAAACCTGATCAAATATCCTCAGGATCTGTTCGTCATGAAGCAATGGGCTTGAGAACACCATTGTCATCATATTTCGCTTCTATCATGGGGTCAGTCCAGCCAAAGACATGAAGCAATTGTAAAACTCACTGAAGAATGTATATGACAGGGTAATAGTATCAATACCCTTCATATTAGGGTCCGTCGCAAAGTCAGGATCAATGAAGAAAAAGACCGGCATATCAACCGACTCTCCCGCATTGAGCTTCTGCTCCTCAAAGCAGAAACATTGGATCTTGCTAAAGTACGGGGCAACCTGTCCCGGCGTAACACTGTACGTTGCGACTCCGATGATATCATTCGGGCCCTTATTCGTTGCGGTATAGAATGCCAGAGCTGTCTCGCCAGGTAGCACGCGGACCTCGCGCTGCTGGGGTGTGAACTTCCAGGGGAGAACATCGGATACAGAGCCGTTGAATGTGATGCGGAGACGGCGGGAGTCTGTCACTGGTGTCACGCGCCCCGCGGTATCACCGTCGCCGTTGCGGTGGGTGAGGATGGGTTGGCCGCCCCAGCCGGTTTGTTGGCAGATCTGCAATTGGGTGTTACTATGGCTTCTACTAGTATGTGATGTATATGAGCGATTGGGTCGTGGCTTTACGCACCATTTTGTAAAGAGGGACGGATCCATATGCGAGTGCAACGGTTCCGAGGATGAGACTGACGGTATAGTACCTGGTCGGCAACTCCGTTAGCATACACCATAGCTAAAATTCAGCATCCAATATGTTCTCACAATGTAGAGGTATTGCGCTTTTGCGATTCTGGGGTATTAAAAGGTGCCGATGATCCTTGGTGCTTTGTTCGGAGCAGCGAATTTCTCGAGAAGTACCTCCTCTCCATGTCGAAGACGTTCTTCCGGAGGTAAATCTGTCGCTGGGGAATTGCCCCCATTAGCGTTGAGCGACTCCATAAGGGGAGTAATCGTGAAAACATGGTTCTTGGAGGGTAAGTGCAATCGGATGTTGAATCTCAAGATGTGCAGGCATCCCAAACACGTGATAACTCTCTTATCGATAAGCCCTCGATGGTGCCATATTTGATGCTGCATTTATGTTGATTTGCATCTACTGTATGGATGATGAATTGGATGAAGTGGCTCTTGTTCTGAGATGTAATATGTCGGTCTAATCATAGTGGCCAAAACTGCAAACTCTACAAGTTATTCAGTAGCAAATCTGGACATTTTGGGATGAGTCTTACTGAATATATTTCAGCCCTTTTTTTTATTTTACAAGAGATGATCTATTAGAAGCCGCTCGATACAGACAAGAAAAATACTAGAAACTAAACTAAAACGATGATTGATTAAAATTAGCATCGATTGAATATTGAAGATCCCGCCCATGATGAAGCATTAGAAGTCATAGGAATTAAGATGAATGATAATACAGGATAGTACCCAGAAAAGCAGTCTGAAGTCTATAACAAAAGAATAGTCGTAAAACAATAAGGGTATGGGCCTCCTTGAGGCCTAGTTCAAAACGCTATTAGTGATGCGGCCAAAGACCCCTCGAACCATGCTGGGCCGTTCTCGAAGGCAAGTGATAAGAATAGCGGCGCTGACAGCAAATGCAACGCGCTCTCGGTATTGATACTGTATACAGGTCAGTGAGCGCTCATGACTCTGGAACCCGTCACAGGCCCAGTTTGGGGGCGTCGAGAAGGGGGGCCGGAGGTGTAACCCTGCTGCGAGGGTCCGATGCATACATACCTTTTTATCGTACAACCGTGGCAAGACCGTGGCAGCTGCCCGGGGTGCCACAAATAGCGCCAGCTCCTGTCTCTTCCGCGCCTTCTCGACCAATGCACTCCAGCCACACATGAGACATCCCACTCCGACACAGAGGCCGGAGTCCCACATCAACGGGGTGACAGTCTTCGGATCGAAGATCTTAGGGCCGAGTCTTGTTCGAGCAAGACAAACAGAGTAGTAGAAAAGGCTCACGAATGAGGCCAAGAAGGCAGAGGATCGGGCAGCATCAAAAATAGCCCGCCGAAGAGCTGCTGTGGACTTCATCCCCCCCAGACGGAGAACAATCTGTAGCGGGATGTACGTTGCACAGGCAAATTTAAAGGTTCTGGCAAAGCGGTACAAGGCGTGTTTCTCACAGCTAGGGCCGCAGCCCATGTGGACCATTTCGCAGGGGATTGGAACGGTTTTGGCTGGGTCTCCCCAATCTTCTGGCCAGTTATAGTCCTTGCACATAGGCTTGAGAAGTGGTGCTTGTCCAGTATCCTTTCCGTATACAAAGACACCTCGTCGAGCACGGCGCAAAGCCTCGATCAAACGCGAGTCAACCTGAGCGGCTTCCCCGATCCATTTCTCGTATGTCCTGGGCAGTCTCTCTGGGAGATAAAACCATGCCCACATGACGATAGCTGCGCTCATGGCGAATAATCCTGCATCCGCTAATCCAGGTACGAAGCGTTCGGCAACAGTCCACCGGTTCTGGGCCTTGCGGTGGCGGGACCAGCGATTCCATGCCACACACGCGATGACATCCATGGCTCGTGTGACTGAGAAGATGGTAAGGTCCATTGTCCTCCCTGCCAGCTCTGGGCGGTGATTCTCAAGCGGATTGGCTGCAACTTGACTGGAATCATATTTCTGGCCTGTAGATTCCCGCTCAGTCGACTTCCGCTGAGCCCTGACATCTTCTGTCGGAAGACAAATGCGGTTTCTGTTGATAAGTTGGAAACTGAACCATCCTGATAGAAAGGCTGCAGCGAATCGAATCAAGCGATCGAGCCTTTGAGATATGCGAATGTCGCCTCTGGTAAGTCCTGCAGTGATCAAAGCACATAGGCGATACAATCCTATTGGTAGCAAGGTTGAGCCGCCTACTAAGGCAGCACAAAATGTTGGGAAACTGTTAACTCGCAACGGGCCAGTCAAGACTTGAACTAGCTGATCTCACGGTCAGCTACAGCTCCAATTGCACATATTGGTATTAAGAAATGATCACAACCCGACGCCATGGTTCACATCTGCGTACTTCTTGAAGTTTCTGCTTACCTCTTGAAGTTTCTGCTGTGCAGTCCAGTCTTGCCTGTCCAGTCGGCGTACATACGACACCAACCTCGGGGTGACCGATGACAGGTACCCGAGCGCGTAGGCGCGAAGAAGGCTACAGTAACAGTCAGCAAGGGATTTATAATTTAGGGTAACAGATTGCACTCACGGGTTCACTGCCCGGTCCCTTCTCGGGAGCACACGTTCCATACTGGAAACCTTCAGGTCCGGAAGGGGGGCACCATCACAGCCGAACTAATGAGGAGGTCAGCCGTTGAAAAATAATCAGACACAATCAAGAAACCCCGGGAACCTACAATTGTGCCTCCCGAAAATTGGGTAGTATTCTCCGGAAACCTGACACCTGCACGATCGTTTTGATCGCGGAGCCGTGTAACGTCCCTTAAGTGTTGTGTGGGCTCGTTGGACCTCGGTTGACAGAGAGCCCCAGTTCCCAGGGGAAAGCAAAGCAGACGATCATCCGGCTTGTTCGGACGATAGTCGGGATTGCGGGGCCTGAAGGGCCCACGGATGATTTAATTACAAGGCCAATGGGGATGGACGAGACTGCCAAAAACAAGAACCGCACTGACCCAATAATGGGCTTTTCTGCAGGAAACCGAGATGGATGTGCAGATGTAGCATGCAAGTAACCCAAACGGTTGAGGGACACGCAGAGTACAAAGAAGAAGTTCGAGGCCAGTCAGGCACAGATCACGGGGAAAGTTCCCCGGAGGTACAGCTCTCCCCAGAGATACATGATCAATACATGACTAATACCACTCAAAGCCAACTGTTGACCCATCGGTGCGGCTGTAATTTCCGTATTTTTGGTACTGTTACGTCACGCGGTCAAATTTTGCATGTGATCCAACTGCTTTGAACCTCCACTTGCTCTTTCCCCGGAGTCTCTGTTTCTCTACACATTCTCTTCTCTTCGCTTTCTCTTCACTTGCTTCTTTCAACTCTTCTTGTTCTTGCGCAACTACTATCGCTTCAACCCCGATACCCAAACTCCCCCTCGTTAGTGGAGTCGACGATCCTCAGGAACTTTATCGCATAACGCATACTTCAGACTGGACCGAGGCATGCCACTTGCGTCTTGGTCCGCGCTACTCTTCATTTGAGAGTAGCAAGAAACCCAATATAAAGACAACGGATAGCGCTCTTTTTTAAATTTTTACAATGGAGGGTCATGGAACTGAAGTGCAGACTGGACGCACATCACCCCCGTCTGGACCCTTTGGATGTGAGTGGTTCTGTGAATGCACCATGAAATACCCGTTAACATGACTCAGATTCTTTTCTCTCCCCCATGGACACCCCATTCGAACAAGCACCCGCTCTTCCCCCGGGTCCCTCACTTCTTGATGATAATGAATCCAACATGCTTGACAACTTCTTTACTACCATGAATGCGAACCACTTTACGAATGACTTTTGGATGCGACAAGAACATAAATCCGGGATACCAAATTTCGACTGGTCTGGTGAACTGCCTCCGAACTTCGAAGGATCGACGACTTCACTGTCTCAGCCATCGTTTCAGCAGCATGGACTTGGCAAATCAAACGGGGGGTGATGGCAGGAAATCCTACAGGTCAGGATATATTTGCAGCAGCGTCCATGCTATATCAGAGTGGCCTAAACGGGCAAGATATCGGGTCCTCGCTAGCGCAGCAGGCTTTTGCAGGACACCCTATGCCACAAAATGGGACCCACATGAGGAATGATTCACAAGCCGGAAATGTCGGGCAAGGGCCGAGTACCTCTCCGTCTCGGGCTGATGTGCCCACTGGATATCATACATCCGAGATGTTTTTTGACGTCCGAGATCCCATTCCAGCCGACCAGCATCCATCAAGAAAGGTCCGCAGTCTCCGCTGGGGGTCAGATGTCAGTTTTATGGATCAAGGCTACCTTCGCCCACCCGACCAACCTGATGAGGAACAGCGGACAAAGGAACTGCTAGATCATCTAGGATGCTTTGAAACACAGAGCAGTGCAGCCAACACACGAGCTCCCAGTCCGGAACGGATGGTCGACGGGGCTGTCCATCGGAACTCCTTCGCATCACAATCCATTGGTTCAATCCCCGACGACAGCTTACAGACACGGAAACGGTCGCGAACTATGAAAGAAGACGCCGACCTCTCCGACGAAGAGGATGGAAGACCCCATTCCAGAAAATCCAGAGGATCCATAAGTAAAGGACGACGGGTGTCAACAGATATGTCTCGGAAAGCTCGTATACAGCCAGGATCCAAAGCTGCACGAGAGAACCTCTCCGAAGAGCAGAAGAGGACCAACCACATCCTTTCAGAACAGAAGCGCCGAAATCTCATCCGTCAAGGTTTCGAAGATCTATGTACGCTTGTGCCAGGGCTCAGAGGCGGCGGGTTTAGCAAGAGCGCAATGCTCACTTCCGCTGCTGATTGGCTTGAAGATCTTCTCCATGGAAATGATATCCTCCAAGGCCAACTACATGAGCTCAAAGGCATCAATGGCTTGGTAATGCCAAGATAACAGTCTCTGGCAACCTTCTAAACATATAATTTGGATGGCCCTGTATCTTTCTAACAGGGATTGCAAGCGTTTCAGCGGGTTGAGGAAGACCGGCGCGGTTGGCGTTCATTTCGCAGTCCTGGCGACAAGATACCATTTTTCTGGTCTAGTGCATTCTCTCTGACTTTCTATTTGCTACCGCTGGTGATATTAGATCACTTTCGGTTGGTCGGCATCGATACCCTAGTGCATAACTCGAAATCTTATTAGCAGAACAATATCTTGATCTTGATATATACCATAGACTTATTCCGTTAACTTCAAGTGTAAGACATGCAATGAGGCGGGACATGCAACAGCTCCTACCATCTAGATCCATTCTATGAGCATTAGCCGTAAAGACTAAGTGAACTTTTATGTTACAAGGAGTGGCGTTCTACATTATGATGGACTTCAATAAGTTAGCTCACCTATATTACATGTTTACTACCTCGCATATTTTATAACACATTGACCAGGCTGATCTTGTCTTACGGTATATCATCCAGTTCCAACTTATGTTTAGATTCTTGAAAAGAATGTGTGGGATTGTATTTAAAACTAACTTATAATTTTACTGTTTCTCGACGGTCGTTTACTACGGCACTTCTGTTAAGGTATCCACGCAGCAGTGTTGCATCGGATCGAAATCTTTGTCGAGAAATAGCTTGGCTTTGTCGGTTTGGCCTCTCTGGACGAAATAATTGAATGCTTTTTTGACAGGCAATATCTGTGGGCACCAAGTTCATCTCTGGTCGAACGAGTACCAGTTCTATGGATTCGTAATTGCAGTGTCCAATTGCACATTCGACCAGGGTTATGCTTGGTTATCCGAGGCGTCTCAATCCATGTCCAGTTATTGTCGAGTTCATATTGTGATCGAACATGTCTATAAGTCCCAGCCATGTGTTTAATGTTAATTTACTGGAACCCCAGCAAGCATGTATGAGATACTTTTTCACGTGCTCTGCACCGATATGCCCAAGAGCACCTAATTAATCATGAAGACATCCAGCGATTCCTTGTCGATTCTGAACGCAAGCAGTTTTGCCACGTTGGTGCAGTGATGTACTTGGCATACTTCCGGAGGTTTATAAGAAAGGGAATGTCTTGACTTTCTGAGCGTCAAACACCACTTCTTCTAGCTTCGGGAATATGTGCGATGATATCTGCGGGTATCTATGGCGGAAGATCTCGAAAAGAGAAATGTGCGTTTTCATTGTCGCCTCACAAATCTGAGCCAGCAGATGAGCGGAGTTCTGAGCGATGCAATCAAATAAAAACAGAAGGTCTTGGGGATTTTCCTTGACCGAGAAGCTCAGTTGGTAGACTTAGAAAGAAGACATCATGGTTGTTGAGATGAACTCGGGTTTAACCGAACATTGGACGTTCCCCGGGCCCTACGGAGTCTTAGCGCATCCCCTTTGCAATTGATATCACAGATCTCGTGGAAAAAGAAGATCATAAACATGATACAAATGAAGTGAATAGATCAACAATGATCTACATTGAGGGTTGTATCGCCGTCATGTCCCACCGCTTTGTGTTTTGCCGTGTTTAGACGCGTCGCCCTCACCAACGTTATCTCCAACACTCCCCCCGTCATGCCTCCAAAACGAAAGCACAATGATGATGAGGAACATGATTCCAAGCGCTACGCCTACCTTAAACCCCGCGTCCGCCGTGTCCCCGAGAAAACCATCAAGTCGAAATGGATAACTCTACCAGAGCCGGTTCAAGAAAGAGTCCGGGATATGTTTCATTCCCTTGAGCGACCGGTCATCATGCGAAGCCAGAATGAGCGCAAGCGCATCGAGGCGCAGGGTGCTGTGCAAGCGGTGGTGCGAAAGTAGGTCTACACGATACTTCTGGAGGCTTTCGCGCAAGTACCAGCACCTCGAAGGAACCAACACGCTGACGGTTCTCTCTGCGTGATTCCAGTCTAGGCAAACGACTCCCGCGGATGCCATTTCCACCCGCGACAAAGGACTCGAACTTCGACTACGAGTCTGCGTTGAATGAGCACGTATGCAACCCGCACCGAGTCAACAACAACCCCATACTGATTATGCTTTAGCGGGCATTGGAATCCAGCCTGGCCACCATGACCGATAGTGTCGATCTCTTGAAAGCCGAGATTGCAAAAGAAGAAGCGGCCCTGGTGCGTGATAAAAAGTCACTGCAGGAAATGGACAAGAACGCCAAACGGGCCGAGGCTGAACGGAAAAGACAGACGAAGAATGTATGCGACACAATACCTTGGGTCTTTGGTGTTCTCAACTGACTGTGTCCCCAGGAACACCCCGTTCTCCGGCAGCTGGACGCGCTTCCTCAAACCGAGGGCTCAATGTCCTCCGGATTTTCTCTTCTCGGCGCAAAGGATAGCCAAGCGACTCTGGACGAGGTATGTATTACTTTGATCTGCTACTCTGGCCGTAGAAACTTACACCATGCTCAATTCTAGTTGGACAACGACCCCGAAATTCAAGTACTTATGAAGCAACTAAATGGCCATCTTCAATCCATGCAAAGCAATACTGCGCCATTCGCTGGGCTAAGTGAGGCCATCACTCGTTCACAAGCTGCCTTGGACCTGTACTCACTGTCCAACGACTGATCGCTGGACATTTCCGCACCATACAAATATCAACAAACTACACGCATTTCAATGCGCGTCGACACATGAAAGACCTCGGGCCAGGGAACTTCGCGCTTACTGAGAGAAGCCATTCGAGTCCCGAGTACGGCAGTCCAGGATCACCCAGACACCCCATGTCGCGTGCTCAGATCCCAACACATGCGCTGAATAGCTGCATCGGACGGACACCGTGCGCGGCTGGCCGCCTATGCTACTAAGGACCAATACAGGGGATCAATACTTTCTCAGCACCGGTCCCAATTATAAACCCGGAGAGATTTGCGACGCCAAACACGGGGCTCAATATCGAGAATAATGGAATAAGCCATAATACAAGCTGTTGTACACAGAGACCATTTGTAGCACTAAGAATGTAATGCCTCGACCGAAGTGGCGGAAATGCGGAGGAGTTCGGAGGGGCGACTCCGCTTTCTCCATCCTGAACTTTTTGACGTTTCCAACCTCGCAACCACAGCCATTTCACCCTGGTTTCTGGGGGATTCTTGCGCAATGACCGAGATGTCGCTGGCCAAGTCCAGGTCCGGGGATGCAGGGAAGGATAGCCTCAAGGAACAAACATCTGCGACCAAGGCCGAAACGACCGGCGCGGGGAGTCACTCCAGTCCCAAGAAACGCCGAAAGGTGAATCACGGTAAGTTGCCGTTGCGCAGCATTCGACAGGGGTCTGCGCCCGCGAGAACACTTGACTGACCGGCTTTGCCATTCCAGCATGCGTTTATTGTCGCCGTTCGGTAAGCTTCATCGAGGACTCTGTGGATTTGCTATGCGACAGTTCCGGCACTGTCTTGGGGAATATTCGAGGAAATAGTTTTGCTAACTGAGTCTTGTTCGCGTGGGACAGCATATGACCTGCGACTCGGTACGACCTCCTCCGTCCGCGACCAAACTCTTGAGTTGCGAGTTGTGGAAACAAGCATCAGCTGACCTGTATGAAGGAGCGTCCTTGCACTCGGTGTATAAAGCGCAACATTGGCCACTTGTGCCATGACGAACCGAGAGAGACTACGAAGCGCGGACGTGGCGAACACGAACATTCGGCTGCAGACGAGGAGGGCTCGAACAATGATCTAGCTGTTCAAGGCATGCCTAGGAGTGTCGACGTAACCGATGCTGCGGGTCAGCAACAATTCCCTGAAGCTACGGTCGGAATTGCGCCCTCGGCTGTGAATCCGACTTCCACCGTGCCGCCCGGAAACCTCTCCACGTCTGGCCAGGACCTCGAGGCCAATCCTCAGCGTAAGCTCGTCACAAAACTAGTTCCCCCGGCCTCAGTTGACCTGTGATGACAGTTATGCCGTACAATGACTGGGTAGGAGGCCAGAATCAATTCCAGGATATGCATTCGCTTCACCCGTCCTACATGTTTAATGCGCCAGAAGTGACCAATGAATACAACTTGCTCGGAGACTTCCTCAGTAACAGTCTGTTGGATGATGGGGCAATGTTCCAAAACCAAGACATGCCCGGGATCTACTCTGACTCGACGTTGATGAACTCTATGAATGGCATAGGAATGTCGAATGGCTTACCGCCCCCGGCGCAGCTTCCACCACCAGCGCAAAGTCATGCGCCACAGGGAGACACAATTCAACGACCAACCTCAACTGTGGGCAATGACAAAGCCCGGGAAACGTACTACATGACGGCCGCCGATCCAGCGGGAACTGACCCACCAGAGGAGCGGATGAACAAGCTCCTCAAGGCCAAATATGACGCCGGGTTATTGAAGCCGTTCAATTATGTCAAGGGATATGCAAGATTGAATCAGTACATGGAGAAGCACATGCAACAAATATCCCGACAGAAGATCCTACGACAGCTTGACAAGTTCCGGCCAAAATTCCGAGAACGCATGCAGAGTCTGACTGATATCGAATTGATTCTTGTCGAGATGTGGTTCGAGCGGAGCCTGATGGAGTATGACCGTGTGTTTGCTAGTATGGCTATTCCCGCCTGCTGTTGGCGCCGGACAGGGGAGATTTTCCGTGGCAACAACGAAATGGCCCAGTTGATTGATGTCCCCATTGAGGGTTTGCGAGATGTGAGTATCTACCTACAGTTGCTATCATTAGCTACGTCATATCTTACTGATATGTTTCTTTCATTAGGGCAAGCTTGCTATCCACGAAATCATTGTTGAGGACCAGCTGGTGAGCTACTGGGAAAAGTTTGGTGCTATCGCCTTTGACAATACGCAAAAGGCCATGCTCACCAGCTGCACCCTTAAGAGTCCCAACCCTAACTCAACGGGTGATGGTATCACTTGCTGCTTTTCTTTTACCATCAGACGTGATAACCATAACATGTAAGTCATCCATGCACACCCTGGCTTCTGTGCTGGCTAATGAATTTATACAGTCCATCTCTTATTGTTGGCAACTTCCTCCCTATCGACAAATAACTGCTTTCGGTAGGTACTGGATCATGGTGTTGTTTTTTATTTTTTCTTTCGTTTCTTTCTTCTTGATTCCCCGAGGTTTGGCTGTGTCTTCATACAAAATGTACAGTGCTTGGTATATGTACCACAATAAACAGTCTATTTGGATCGATTGTCATGATAAATTAGTCACAAGCAATTATCCACGTTTATTTTCTATGCTTCCTGAAACAGTATTGTCTTGTGAGTCATCGTGTTGTATGCCCAAAGTTCCGACCTACGAAATAATCATGATTTTAGAGCAAGTCATTCTAATAGTCAAACCTTCTACTAACGGTCACACGTAAGGACAGTAACGAATTTATTCTTTGTAGTGTGATCTAGGAGGTAGGAGGGGTGAGTAAGAGGTGTGAAAGAAAGGGGCTTATAATCTTGATTATAGCGAGACAGCCTATGGCCGCTCACGAGAAGGTAAATATGGGTATCATCAGAAGGTCAAAGATCTCTAGGAAATCAGGAGAGATAAATAGAAAGAAAGAAATCGCCCAAGCCACTGACCACACAGTGGATGATGCAAATATGCAAAGAAGCAAAGAAAAGAATAATAATAAAAAAAGGAAGGAGAAAGTTTCCAGAGAATGCGATGGCAAACACGCCAGTAAATGTGAAGGAGAAGATCAAGTGAAGGCAAAAGAAAATGTCATGATAAATGCACGGCCTTGGTGGGAGGACACCAGCGGGACAAGGCCTCTTTCTGAGGCATGATAGAAAATTATTGCAGGACGCATGCTTCACTCATCTCCATCTGCTGTGGCATCGTATGAACGGCTCCGTGAAACCTGGCGTACCACCTTGTGCCGCAGCGATGGAGTAGAGGGCATATGGCGGGGCATCTGGGGCGACTTCAATGACCGAGATGAATGACTGGACCTCCGATCCATGTCTCTGCCACTGCTATCGGTTTCTGTTTCTCCGCTTTCATCGCTACTTTGGCCACGGCCAGTGACAACACGGAGAGTAAGACTCAGCTCCCGCTCAAGCTCCTTTTGTGCTTGGATGCGTTGTGTGGAACCGTTGAGTTTCTTGCGGTAGGCCCGGAGTGTGCGGCACACCTGCTCGGTGGACATATCAAGACTGCCAAACTCGCTTCGTGGCGTTGTTTTGGCGCGGGTTCTGAAATCCATAGATGTCCGGCGGTTGCTGTTCCTTGAACCGTTCGGCTTTCTGGGCACCGAGGCCGTGGATTTGGGACTCACGGGCGATGGTGACCGACGGCTCCTGTCCGTTGGTGTAGCAGGTGAGGGAGAGAGACGATTTGGGAATGATGAGGTTTCTGAGACAGAGTGGTTCTTCAGGGAAGACGGTGCTAGAGATAGCCTCGACATCTTTCTCATTAGAGTCGGCGAGCGCTCGCGTATAGGTGTTGGAGTCGCAGGGTTAGGACTGTCGGGACGTTGAAAGCCAGCCAACTCGCTGCGAGAAAGAACTTTTCTGAGAGGGGGTTTAGCAGCGGTGTTTTCTTTGGCAGGGGTATCGTCATCATCTCTTGTGTTCTGAACGAGGTCCTGTGATATTTGCTGCAGGACGGACAGATTCCATATCATGAGAATTCCATCCATGCCAGCACTGACCACAGTGCGCTTAGGTGCTCCTTCAGACTCCTCGCTGCGGTCCTCCAGAAGAAGCACATCCGTTACGCCCTCTGTATGGCCAAATTCGCCGGTGAGAAGTTGATCTCGCTCGAGATCATAGACGCGGAGAGACTTGTCAGTGGTCGAGACACCAATGAGAAGTTTCGGGGTCTGGCCTGGGATCTCTGATGCAACTGTCAATGAGCCCATGATAACTGCATCAGTCGACTCTGAATCTGATGCCTTGAAACAGTGCAGATGGCGCCCTAAAGGGATGTCAAACTTGGAGATACAGCGGTCCATCGTAGAAACATATAGGATGCTGGAGTCATCCGGGCAAAGCGTCATTGAGACAGGGGATGCTTTCAGAGTAATGACTCTGGAAACGAGGTAGGCAACAGATGTGCCACCCTCCACTTCTCTTGTCGCACGATCTCTTATAAGGACAGTGCGGTCTGCTGAGCATGAAAGCAGCTTTTCGCCGTCGTTGATGAATAGTAATTTCCCAACGGCACCGACATGGTCATCCATGGTTTGAATCAGTTGCAATTCGGCGTCTCTTTTCTCGAACAGTTGTACCATCCGATCACGACCGGAGCTTGCTACCAACCAGGAGTCTGCAGTTTCTTGGAGGGCCAGGTCTGTAATCTCCCCACCATGGGCGCGGGCTTGGCTGACACAAGTCCATTCGGCATTTGAAAGGAGTCTAGGTTTCCGAGTCAGTCGAAAATCACTCGTTATATTCTCAAGTGCCACGTACCTCAATACACCGAACTTGTCGCCTGAAACAAACCAGTTCGCATTTTCTGCTGTTCTCAACACCTTGAGTTCGTTTGCAGCGGCATCTTCTTCGTTTCCCGAAAATTGGTCGAGATCGATCGCTTTCGATGCCCGGCACTTCCCCTGGGCATCCCAGAAGTTCACGGAGCCGTTTCGAGACCAGGAAAAGAAGTCCGCGGAAAAGTCATTGGGGAGCTTCATATGACAAATTCCGAGGATCGGGTCTCGATGTGCCTGCATGAAAGACTCACCATGCTCCTGCTCACCCTCCTCGCGCAAAGTGCTGATCGGATAGATGTGTATTTCACGGGTGGCTTCAACAGTGACCAAATGCGAGTTCAGAAAGCCCATGCAGGTAATTGCAGGAGCCTTGTTCTTCTTGTCAATCACGCTTTTATCGAGGCGGGTAGGAGAGCCCGGTCTGTTTGAGCCACAAGATCGCAGAGTTTCAAAGGACAAGCGCTGCATCTGCCTTCCACGCCCACTGAGCCAAACTGATTCCTGGTCGAAATCAACGGCCAGAGATGTGATGCTAAAACCAACTTGCTTGACCGTGATCATCTTCTGAGAATTCTCCCGATCATCGAGAAAGCAGACTGCGCCGGAATCTGTACCGATCACAGCCTCGTGGTCGGAGATGCTGCTCACACAGGTGAATGAGCTATCGCTGAGTGCACCCAGTAGACAATTCCTCCCAGAAAGCGCTTTTGGGGCAGGATTGGGTGAGGGACCACCCCCGTCGACGTTCAAACGTGATTTGGTGGGAGATATAGGTCGCATTGATGGAAGACGCCAAACCTTGACATGTCGCACGCCGGTCCTGCACAACAGTTAGTCGAATACTAATTATACTTATTATCAAACATACGTGACCAGCGTTTGGCCAACCCAGCACATGTCTTTGATGTACGAAGTGCACTTGTTCGCGGAATGCAGCCTGGCCGATCCATTCTTGAGGTTGATTGCCCAGATGAAGAGGAACCCATCGTTCGGGTTGCCAAGGGTCGCCAAATACTGGGAATCCGGACTGAATGCGAGACTGCATACACCGAATGTATGCTCATTCAATATAGATAGCGGTACATCTGGTAAAGCATCTTTTGCTGTCGAAAAGATCAGAACTCGAGGGTTATAACCAGTCTGGAAGCTGTCAGCTGTTTGTTGCACGCCCTGGTCGTGTATTATCTACGTACCTCTCCTACCGCAAGGAATCTTCCATTGGGGCTGATCGAGACACTCGTCACTGCTTTGATTCGTTCTCTCGAGGACCACCCGCGGGGGCTCCCACTTTCACCGACTTCGCTGGACGGGGATCCATTGTGAACATTGATATGCGGATTGGATCGAATGTGGGATAGAGAGCGTGCCCTCGGGTCTGGAGTGACCGGTGGAGTTGATTGATTGTAAAACGAAGTTGCTGGATTGACGCTGGTCGCGGAGGGCCGTGCTCGGAAGAAGCGCTGGCAGAGGTTGGCGTCCTCGTCTAGTTCTGCGAGCACTGCGGCGGAGCCAGCGCACAGAGCAAAGCTCTTGCTCTGGTCGTGACTCGAGAACCCATTGGGGGTCGTGGTGGTTGTGCCGATGACGGTTTGAAGGGACAAGGAGGAATGGTGGGAGGTTTTGCTGGGAGATCGTGTACCCGGTCTTAAGATTGGTGAATTCGAAGGAGTGATTTTCAATGATGCGCCTGGACCCGCAAGCTTGCTTTTCGCGCTGAGGGGGGCGGTGGTAGCCATGTCCTTGGGAGCTGAGGTCGGTGTTTCAAGGTCCCCTGTGCGCGCGGGGTATTTTCATGTCAGAATGTAGGCGCATTCGTCAGGCAACTCCGAAGGCGCCAGTCAAATCGGAGGTTTGCGGGTTACAGTGTTGAAGGAGCGTTCAGGAGAGGTTGGCGAGGTTGGCCCAGTGTGGGAAGATGGGAGTTTAATTAGTGGGGGTAGCTAACATGGAGCTTTGATCAGCAAGGCCTCATGCAGGTCCAACAGTCTAGAACTCACTTCAAAAGAGTGTAAGGGACTCCGTCGTGGAAGGTCAGAAGAAGGAAACAAACAACAAGCTCATTCCGCACTAAACAGCGGATCATTCCAGACGATCTGAGGAATCCGAACCTTGGTTCTCCCCCTGTCAAATCCCGGAGATCTCAGGGCTTCCAGCCTTGAAGTGCACTGGAGTTGAAGTGTCTCACTGGTCTTCAATCAAGGAGCTGAGAGGACTTCTTGCTCAACTGAGACCTCGCTTTCAGACCCTCGATCGGCGAAAAATCGTGAGATGAACGGTGGGTCGAGTGCACAGGTCGCTCGCGCTAAGTCGGACCTTCGGCTCAGCTCTAAATGTAAGTATCCTAAACCGTGAGGTTTGTAGGAGAGTGACTCCGCACAGGGGAGGAGAGCTGGAGAAGATGATAAGTCTCGAGGGCCTATTGCACGTGCCTTACCCATACTTCCTCGTGCTACTCCAATCAGCCCTTGGACTTCCTCTGGGGTCAACACTTGATAGTATCAAATATATGATGTTCTTTGCTGTCACTTTCTAAAAGCTATTTCCTTTGTCAATTCGACCTGTCTTTGTGATACAGCACTTTTCTTCCATCGTCGACGAACAAAGCCCAGCTATAATAAGCATTTTGACTTGACCGGCTGGGCCAATGCTATCAGGTCTGCTCTAGACATTCTTTATGTCAATGAATCTGTTAGATGGATCAAGTGGCTACTCTCGGGTATAGACAAGCAAAACTCGCGCAATTTGCCGTGATAAACATACCAAATCCGGATCTACAAACACGCCCTCAAATATACCTCAATACCTTAAGTAGGCCTCGAATACATCGCCAAGCGTATCACTAATACGTCCTTTGAGACCGTCACATCAAAGAAATGAAGCAAGTCGACTGCGGATTTGAGAAGTTTATAATCAAGTTACCAGATTGGGTTTAGCGCCAACTTTAGGATCTCGGTGCCTGAACCCTCGGGCCGCCATAATTAACGTGGTCTGCAAGCGAGTGGGCCATGTAAGCGAGTGGGCCACCCAACCACTTTTTCGCATCCCGGTCTATCTATCTATCTTCTATCAACCACCATGCCTCCAATTCGCTCTCAAAGCTCTCGAAATCGTATAGAGCAAGAGGGTAGGATCTTATTAGCCATCCAGGCTATTAAGAACAAAGAAATAAGCACAATTAGGCGGGCCGCAGACCAATTTCAGGTCCCCCGCAATACGCTCACGCGTCGACTACGCGGAACTACAAACCGCGCTGAATCTCGCGCAAATGGTCATAAAATGACACAAATTGAAGAGGAACTACTTCAGCAGCGGATACTATCGCTAGATCTACGTGGAGCAGCCCCTACACAAGCTCACGTACGAGAAATGGCGAATATTCTACTCGCGAAGCGTGGTTCTACCCTAATTCAAACTGTCGGCGAAAAATGGGTATATAATTTTATCCAACGCCATCCAGAGCTTAGATCTCGCCTTTCACGACGATACGACTACCAGAGGGCACAGCAAGAGGATCCAAAGATTATTCAAGAGTGGTTTAACACTATATATACCACAATTCAGCAATACGGTATCCTTTCGGACGACATCTACAACTTTGACGAGACTGGCTTCGCAATGGGCCTTTGTGCGAATCAAAAAGTGATTACCCGCTCAGAATACTACGGTCGGAGATCAGTTCTACAGCCAGGAAACCGCGAGTGGGTAACCGCAATCGAGTCAGTCAACGCTTTAGGGTGGGCGCTTCCACCGACGCTTATTTTTAAGGGTAAGCAATACAATCAAGCATGGTTTAAAGACCTTCCACTCGACTGGCGACTCGAGGTTAGTACGAACGGGTGGACGTCCGACAAGATAGGCCTTCGCTGGCTTCAAAAGCAATTTATTCCGTCGACAAATAGTCGTACGCATAGAAAATATCGACTCTTAGTCCTCGACGGACACGGAAGCCATCTTACGCCAGAATTCGATCAACTTTGCGCGGATCACAATATTATACCAATTTGTATGCCAGCGCATTCCTCGCATCTTTTACAGCCTCTTGATATCGGGTGCTTTGCGGTTTTAAAGCGCTCGTACGGTACCTTAGTCGGCGACAAAGTACGGCTCGGGATCAACCATATCGACAAGCTTGACTTCCTCGCAGCATATCCACAAGCTCGTGTCAACGCATTTAAAACAGACACTATCAAGAATAGCTTTCAGGCAGCAGGATTAGTACCATTCGATCCTCAACAAGTGCTATCAAAGCTCAATATTCAACTTCGGACGCCGACGCCACCCGTGAGCCGTGGTAGTGACGCAAGCGCTTTTTACCCACATACACCCGCGAACGTTAACGAGCTTCTAAAGCAAGCATCCTCAATTAAAGAGTTTCTTAAGCGACGCTCAAATAGCCCACCCTCGCCTTCACAGGCCGCGTTAAACCAGCTTATCAAAGGCTGTCAAATCGCAATGCAGAACGGTATACTTCTCGAGGAAGAAAACAAGCAGCTACGTGCCGCTAACGCCACACAAAGGCAAAAGCGCGCTCGTGTGAATAGATGGATAGCCCACGATGACGGTCTATCAGTACGAGAAGCATTAGAGCTAGAGGAAGCTCACAATCAGTTCTTTCAGCCAAGAACAGGACCGAGGGTAGCGCCAGCGCAGGCTACGCAAGCACCGGTTACGCGGCGCCTACCTAAATGTGGTAATTGCAGCGAGATAGGGCATAAGAAGAATGCCTGTCCAAGAAGAGATTAATCAATATAATAGCGTTGTGGTTGATATATACGTATAAAAGTGTAGAAAAAGTGGTTGGGTGGCCCACTCGCTTACATGGCCCACTCGCTTGCAGACCACGTTAGATAAGTTAGTTATCTTATCGCCACCAATATTTTCCTGACTTCTTTTCAAATCAAACCTCTGTTCATATCTATTTTTTTACTGTCATCATGGTGATTACATGCGCTGCCTCGGCAAAGCTGGCTTTGCCTGCCCTTATGCGCAATGTATTTCGCTCACAGTACGCCAGTGACTTGGCCTCTTCGACCCCCTACCAGTGTTTCGCCTCTCGCCCTCCCTTTTCCTCCCAGATTCGACGACCTTTCAGCTCGATCCCGTACTTGCGCGATTCTCAAAATGAGCAGTTAGGGCAGGGAACCCCTGAGTCTCCGATCACCGAGGCCGCCACGCCTTCTGACAAGCCGAGGAAGCAATCTTCCGGCCCTCCCGCAACAAGAATGGATGGAAACCGATGAAGGGCCAGCAAAGAAAACCAGAGAACGTCCACAAACGATCGGACAGAGAGCGCAAGGCATTTCGAACAGAGGCTCGGAAAGAAGCCCATAAGGAAGCCCGAAATGACCCCCGGAAGGACTCGCACGGGAACAAAGACGCAAAGCCGAAACCGAATGGAAAGAAGAAGAAGCCCGAGCCATGGCAAGTCCAAAAAGCCGCCCTGGAAAAGAAGTTTCCCCAGGGTTGGAATCCACCCAAGAAGCTTTCTCCTGATGCGCTCGATGGAATCCGTCATCTACATGCGAAAGCCCCTGAGCAATTCACAACGCCTGTTCTCGCACAGGAATTCGAGGTGTCCCCGGAAGCTATCCGTCGGATTCTAAAGAGCAGATGGCAGCCATCGGAGGACGAGCAGGAGAGTCGGCGCCAGCGATGGGAGAAGCGACATGACCGAATCTGGAGTCGTATGGCTGAGCTTGGTCTCCGACCCGAAACCAAGCGTACGAAGCCCATTTCGGATGCCAGAGTGTTGTATGATGACAAGGGTCGACGGAAGTAGTCTGTCTCCTCTCTGTTTGATATAGTTTACTTTGCGTCACTGTACAATACATAATAGCGCTTCTTTTTGGAAATATGGACAATAATAATTCAATGCAATTCAATTGATTACTGTAAATTTTATATTCTCTTTTGTAATTTTTGATCTTTTGATACCCCAGTTGAGACATTGACGTATGAAGTTCGGGGGTGGAGCAAGGTCCGCCACGCAACTTGATCCTCGGCAAGGAACCTTCAACTCTTCACATCAACCAACATGCATTCGGGTTGACAGAATGCTCATGTCGGCCTGTTTTCTAAAGCTTCGACTGAACTACAGCTCATCGTGCCGACCTGCAATTCCCTAGATCTCGTGGCCCGACTGCCCACATGCTGACACGCCATGCCATCCAACATCCAAGTCTTCGTGAAATGGAAAGACCAGACCATATTTGCTGGAGAAGACGTGGAATGTACCATCACGTTCAAGAACGTGGCTGATACGGGGGTCGATGCCAGTGGGAGCGAAGGAGGTCAACATTCACGAAAGCTCTCTCGAGTCGCAAACCACACGGCCAACTCGAACTCGGACTCTTTCTTCGGACTCAAATCACCCCAGGGCCTGTTCTCTGGTCGACGGTCATACTCCATCAGCTCGCAGCGAAAGCCTTACCACCGAACAGCCTCGTCTTTGAGCACACCGCATGTCGGCTCACATAGCTTCCCTCCGAACAGCAGCCCCTCTACACCGCGCACTTGGCAACCAGGTCACGGCCACAAACGATCTGTATCCATTCTCTCTATTGATAGTGAAGGTCAGACCGATCCGACACCTGCACCACATCAATACAACCTGCCCAAGCCAGTCAGGGGTCATGGACGCTCGGCGAGTCTTCAGGTTCTGCCAAGGCGGAACAATAGCTACGAGGACTCCTACAAGAAAGGTAAAGCCGAATAAGCTGAAACGGCACGAATTGAGGCTAATGGTCATCTCTCGTCAGTGAGGTCCCCCACCCATGCTTTCCCTTTTCCCTTGGCAGAGGCTCCAAACGAGCATCCCAATGGCAACTTGACTGTGGACACCTCCAATCTGGGGCGTCGCAGTCGTCCTGGATCTCTAGCGACAAGTCCAATAGGACCCGTGGAGTCAATACGACCACCTGCGCGACGACCACAACCACCTCCCATGGAATTCAAGTTCCCAGCCGCGCCTCCACCCGAACCAAGCGCCAGTTTTTCAGCGCGCACTCCATCTCCCAAATCGGCAACGACAAACGGTACTTCTTCTACCGGGGGAAGATCGAATGGCAAGGATGCATCATCTTTGACGGCTCCGGCACACCAACAGCTGACTCGAATCATTTCGGCCACTAGCGCAAATGGGAGCGCTAGGAGCAGTGGAGAGTTCTTCTCCGTCAGTGACCATTCCACTGAGACTCTCGGGTCGGAATATACAGCCTATTCGACACAAGCTGCACGGGTGCCCCCATCTGTACGACATGCGCGGCATCATTCGAGCGTGGTGACGTCTCCCTTCAAGGCCCCCGACAGCCAGGCGCTGCTCATGGGCTATGCTCAGGTCAGCGCCTCTTTTACAGTCGATGGGTCCCTAGTCAACCAGTCGGCCTTCGAGGACGTCAAACGCAAAGGAGTTGTCGGTGGCCAAGGCCAACCGGGCCCAGGAGGGGTTCCTGGCCGTCCAGCAACCCCCGAGCGTCCACGCAAAACCGGTGGGTTTTGGGGAGCGCTTAAATGGAATACAATCGAAGAATCCATCAATGGTCTTCTCTCCAACAACGAATTGGATGGTTTACGAGAAATGCGCGGCGTGTCATCCTCTCGTTCCATTCCACTGTTATCGACTTCGCAGTCGCTACTATTTGTCGACCTTCGATTAGCGCCAGGTGAGGAGCAATCATATTCCTTCTCTTTTGCCCTCCCGAAAGGTCTCCCGGCGAGCCACAAAGGAAAGGCAATCAAAATTTCATATAATTTAGTCATTGGAACTCAGCGGCCAAGTGGAGCCAACGAGCCTCAAAAGGTTAACCGCATCAATATCCCCTTCCGTGTTTACAGCGGTGTGAATGGTGAGTAATATCTCTAAATCAGATCTCCCCAATTCGTTCTAATACTTCTCAGACAAGGGAGATATCCTTGGGCATGACCTGATGTCACCTTACGTGCTTCTACGAGATGAGGCGAAGGTGCAAAAAGTTGGATCAACAACGTCAGTTGGTTCGAAGAACCAAAGCATCAGCAAAACTCATCATTCTGCAACGGATTTCCTTGAATATGTGGATGAAATTCTCGAGCAACGTGCGCGTTCCAATACGCTCTTCCCACCTGGCGCTCTCCCTTCGAGACGAGCCAGTGTTGAAGGTCTCCCGCAGATGCTCACCTGCAAAGATATCATTGATTTTGCCATCCTTCGCAGTAACCAGGCAATCAATTCTCGACGCAGCCCCAATCGCTTTGAGATTGCCCGCGAGGGACAGCGCATTGCAGTAGTGGTCTTGAATCGGCCAGTTCACCGGCTTGGAGAGACCATTATCGCTACCATGGACTTTGGCAACGCTACAATTCCATGCTATGCAGTACGAGCTTCACTAGAGACATCTGAGAAGGTCACGCCCACTTTGGCCATTCGTTCCAATGCAAGCATCCACCGAACTACACGGAAGATCCATGCGTCTTTGTTCGAAAACACACTCCACGCTACTCGAGTAGCCTTCAGCCCGGCCATTCCCATCGCGGCCACACCTACAATCCTCACCAGCGGTGTGACCCTTGATTGGGAACTGCGATTCGAGTTTGTGACGTCTAATGGTCGGGGCGATCAAGGTCCCCGCCCATCGGGCATTCGCTTGCTTGAGACCCTATCCTCGGATGATCGTGGCAAGCTGTTGTCTGCCACGGATCATCTAAACTGCGAGTCCTTTGAAATTGCCATTCCATTAACAGTCTACGGAGAGACCGTTCGAGAGCGGCAGCCCGAAGAGAACGAGGGCTACACGATTTAGCACTCTGGACAGATGTACACGTGTGTCCTGCCGTGCAGGTATCTGATTAGTTTGATTTTTAAATATTCCCCTGTACTGAGACTAGCAAATAATGGCCTCTGGGACCAATGTATAATTGAATTGAATGAAACCAAATACTGTAGCATCATATACTCCGTGTATACTTAGGCGGTCACTGGGGCAACCCGACCACTTATCAGCTGAACCCGATAACACTCCTTT
This sequence comes from Penicillium canescens, assembly GCF_028828765.1. Lineage (NCBI taxonomy): Eukaryota > Fungi > Ascomycota > Eurotiomycetes > Eurotiales > Aspergillaceae > Penicillium > Penicillium canescens. The sequence goes on along the minus strand of NW_026703963.1, from coordinate 346,678 downwards.
GCGCGTTCATCTCATCTTAACCTCGAATCATCAGTTAACGTTATTGTAATTATTTCAGAAGGTACACCCTGGAGCATTCCCGAGTGCATATCCCGAATCTTGCAACACAGCAATTCTAACACTGGAATGCAGGCACGTCGTGATCAGCGCAGACCCCGCTGAATCACCCCCTACAAAAGCGCCCTCTACTGAGAAGATGGCTTCGTTCATCACCACCATGTCTGTCCCCGCTACCCCTCCAGCTGTTCATTTCTCTGCCTCCGAGCCTGCATCTCGGTCCCCGCCATCCCACTCCTCCGTCATCACGTCTTCCTCCTTGTACCAAACCACCCGCACTTCCCATCTGCCCTTCTTGGAACCCCCCTCTTACCTTTCGCCTGCCGTGCGCGCTCTCAAACAAGGCTGCTTTGGACTAACACCTCCCAGAAATGCTCGCACAAGGGCCCCCTTCAAGCCCCGCTCTGCTGCTAAGGGCACGAGCAGTTACCAGCTCCGACAGTTCGCTGAGGCTACCCTTGGAAGTGGTAGCTTGCGCAAGGCTGTGAAGTTGCCCGAGGGCGAGGATCTCAATGAATGGCTTGCAGTTAATAGTGAGATATGCCGGTTAGGTTGAATTGCATGCAGTCGCTAATGTTTTGGTTTATCTAGTTGTCGACTTTTACAACCAGATCAACCTTCTTTATGGCTCAATAACTGAGTTCTGCTCGCCGCAGACGTGTCCTGAGATGAAGGCGACTGATGAGTTCGAGTACCTTTGGCAAGACTCGGAGAACTTTAAGCGGCCCACTAAGATGTCGGCGCCGGAATACATCGAGCATTTGATGGCCTGGGTTCAGAGCAATGTCGACAATGAACAAATGTTCCCCAGTCGAATTGGTACGCTCCAAGAGAAAAATAGCCGATTTTGTGTCCACTACTTACCACATTGTCAATTTAGGCGTCCCATTCCCCAAGACCTTCCCCAGTCTCCTCCGCCAAATCTTCAAGCGTCTGTATCGTGTCTACGCCCATATCTACTGCCATCATTACCCGGTAGTAGTACACCTCGGCCTCGAACCCCATCTCAACACCAGCTTCAAGCATTACGTCCTGTTCATCGATGAACATAAATTGGCCAGCGGAAAGGACTTCTGGGGCCCACTGGGTGATTTGGTGGACAGTATGTTGCGCAGTGACTGAGTGTGCTTTCGGGTGGAATTCTGTTTGCATCTGATCTCCAGAGTGTAACTGATACATGAAAATTGGGATCTCGGCGTTTCGGTGCGGTGCATACATTACGATATTTCAGCTTGGCTTGTTTGGCGTTTCGCGCTTGTCCTAACGCTGATTTCGAATTCATGAATGGTTTTATGATTGATTCATTGTTGCATATTCTAAACAAGAAGAATGTTTGAACATGGCGTAGTAGTCGATTGTAGTCAATGATGTACACCTGGGGTGTCTAGGGTGCGTCTAACCCAACACATGCAAGCAGTAATCGAATTAGTCTGTTGATATTTCTGGATCTTGGCTGCAGCTTCTAGCCACGATAGAGCTTCCACCACGTGTAGCGAAGTCCGTCGAAGCATCCAAATCCTTGTCTGTGGCTGTACGGGCTGAATATTTTCTGGTCTAGAGGTGATGGATGATGCCACCATGCTTATGAAATTTTTCTTTATCTTAGGCACGTATATCCTCAGGCTAATCTAGCCGATGCCAAGTTAGCGGGTTTCGGTAATTGTATTGGTTGTTGGTGTTCTTTAAGTTTCTCTGTGGTGTATAATATACAACCCCAACTTAGTTAGCAAGAATAATCGGAAACGGGGATTATAATTATTAGTTGGTAGTCTCGTTCACGGAATATATATATACATTTATTGCTAAGCCCAAATACTCTACGGACATCAACATATTGGAAACCTTGCAATAAAACAGTGTGAGAATGGTATGTACCACATTTCCTTCTGTACTAACTTGATCCTGTTGTTTCCACAATTCTCGCTTCTTGATTGTACCCAACCTCATCTCTAGATATACTATCAGAGACAGTGAAGCTAATCTACAACTGAAGAAACCAAAACCACGTATCTAGCCTCGTCAACAAATAAAATCCCACCAATGTCATAACGGCCAAGCCGGAGTAAACCAGCCGCAGAATCACTATCACGTCTGTGCTTCCCTAGAACTCGATGGTAAATCTCTCAACATAGACACCGTACCATCAGGAAGCGATGTATCTTGTTTCAAAGTCGTTAGTTGTACAAGCCGAAGCAGTCCTTTCGCAAACTGCCATCGGCGAGCAAGTGCCCGAAGAGTGATTACAATATCTGTTAAAGCCCTTTGGTTTTGGACATCGTCCAGGTCCTCGAAAAGGGCGAATAATGCAACGGTTGCGTACCGCATTGCCGTCATTGGCATACATTCCATCGGCCATAGTGAGCGGAATTGACTGAGCATCGTGCCGATATGGCGAGCCGAAGATGTTCGCAAACTCTTGATACGGTCTTTCGTGGTCGACTCACCTTCTTTTGTGATTGGTGTAACGAAGCCGAACATGACCAGGATCGCGTTGTGATAGCGCATACTTTACATGATTAGCTTTATTCATGAAGGGCGGTACTGTACTCACTGCATTTCCATGACGCCCGGTGTGGACGCATATCCCAGCTTGATGCATTGCGGGAGTTTCTCAGCCCAGCTTTCAAAGCGCTGGTGGAAAGTATTGATTATTTCGGGATCAACTCTTGTATTGTTCTCATCACCAAACAGATAGTCGCATATCTCCCACATAATCAGCCCCTGATCGAATAGGCCATTTTTCAAACAGTTCGTATGAGCCGCGATAGGTTCGCCTTGACGAGGATACGGTGTCCAAATGTCATCGGGGTCGTGAATTTCAGGGAAGTATTTAAGTGTTGTAGGTCTGTTGACGGTAGCACCCTTTTGAAGGTTTAGGATAGCAACTCTGTAGAAAGTTAGTACAGTTAGGGGTATAACTATTGTAAGCTCACTAACGAATACTGACTGAACAAGCCGAAGATTGCAATATCAATAGATCTTGCCATTTCTGGGGCCTGTTCATTGGCCTCTGATATCATTCGCTGTCGGTTGTTCATGACCTGACCGATGCAGTCTGCTATTCTTACCAGGTATTGCGAGCCAAGTCTATCTTTGCCCATGATACAGGCGCTGGGAAATTCTGTTAGAGCGCCGTTTTCCAAAAAGATAAGTCTTAGCTTACATAGTATAGATATCTCCCCATGCCTGAAGAGTGGTAAGGCGCAGGCGATCTTCTTCCATTGCCAGGTGCCGCATTGCCTCTTCGAGAAAGTGTTCTCCTCGGGTGCTGGGGTCATCAGGTTTGGCGAATACTTCAGGGTAGTCGGAATAGAACTTAAGAAAAGAGTTGTTAATCAGTATTCGAGGGGAAGAAATGAGATTTACAAACACATGCACAAGCGAGTATAATGTTGACCAGCAAAGGCGAACAGAACCGAGAATCCAACTTGCCGACTCTCATATCCGCTAGAAACAGGTCCCGATCAATCCAATTCAACGTACTGTGCTGCCAGGTGAAATAGTGGGAGACCAGGTGCGAGACAAAGGAACCATCGGTTGTAACAGACGTCCATGGCTGCGAAGGTACCTCATAGAGAGGGATGTCTGAGATCCGTCTCACATCCATAAATCTTTTCGAAGAGGAAGTTGGGCTCTTCATCGGAACATTGTGCGAATGGCTTGTACTCTGGCTCTCAGTCAGATATAACCGGATCTCGTCCAAGGATACATTACTCCGAATCATGTTGAGAATCTCGGGAACCTGTCGCTCTTCGTCATTTCGGATACCTTCCACTAGTCGTTCAAATAGGTTGCGGTCCTGCTCTAGGGATTCGATTTTGCGCTTGAGGGTGATTCGTCGACGGCCATCATTGTCGGCGTTGATCACACACTCTGTGTTTGCTTTTTGACAGGGCTCACAAGGCTCGCCTCCAACACACTGTGTGCGTCAGCAGAGGCTTCAGTGTTTATAACGGGGCGCAGACTTTTGATTTTCGTTTTTGGCAGGCTTGGCAGGCTGTTGTTGCTTTCTTCGCTCGAGTTGAAGGAGTACCCTCAGTCTGATGTGAAGTCGAATCGGGTGCCTGTGTAAAAAGCATTCTAGAGCCTTTCGAATCTCTGGGGGCATCTTGACCGAAAAAAAAAGACCAGATATGTGTTTTCATGGAAAATGGCCCAACTTATCATTTACTATATAAGAGCCGGAAATGTGTATCCGGCCCGTCCCGCCAACCAAGCGCCGCACAAGTTTACCTGGCGTCTAATGCATTACGCTGTGCATTAGGCTCGATTAAAGCAAACAGCGAAGAGGGCCGATCAGACTCCAGTGCTGCCAATGTGCGACGATATGGCCCACCCCTGACTGTCGTTAAATGCGAAAGAAGCATTCTCGTCACGAATCTAAGACACCATGACCCGAGCTCGACTTCTGTTTCTTTTGTTTGGGCGGATGACCCTGAGACTAGCAGGGATATCGATGTAAAAAATCCGGATTTTGATTGACTGATCGGGGATCGGTGATTTTATACCCTGCTAGCGGCCACGGCACAACTGTTTTCACCTCACCTGGTCCATACAGTAAGCCTGGTCCGAATAGAGTTCCCCTAGTGTTTAATAACTGCCATTTATCATGCGCCTAGACAATCAGCCATTTCATCTATCATTGCAAGCACATTGGAGAAGACTACTGTCCTGGGGATCCTTCGGTTGGGGATGACATTTTTGTGCGAGGTTAATTTTTTTGTTTGACTTGGTCCGTGCGATTACACAGAGATGAGATGGGCAATTATATGTATCAGCCGCGTTAGAATGCTCCAGGTGGCCCTGCATCAGGGCGGCTCTCAGTTGTGAGCGGAAGCCTAATCCAACAAGCTCGGAGTGATACCACGTGATCTTTAATATTACCTCATCCCTGAGTCAGCTCGGGCGTGGAACCACGTGATCCGGGAAGAAGTCGGACCTCGTCTCAACCTGCATCTTTGACGAAGAAGCACTCCGAACGTCGGTATCTCCATCCACCACCTTCTCTCCCACCTCCCCGAGGCTCTTCTCCCTGCCAATTGCACAATGATGTCCGCTCGCTTCGCCCGCGCTGGCCTGCGTGCCACCCAGCAGTTCTCCGCTCCTCGCACAGCCGCCGTCAACGGCTTGCGGTCCTATGCCACCCCGGCCCAGGAAGTCCGCCCTCCCGTCGCCCTGTTCGGCGTTGATGGCACCTACGCCACTGCTCTGGTATGCACCTCCATTGCCTTTCAGCTTTCCCTCGCGACCGTGCCTTCTGTCGCGATATCCGTCTTCCCCCGAAGCCCCTCCCAGAGTTTCACCCCTTCTGTGTTGAATCAATCTTCAATCTTCATCAAAGCGCTATTCCAAAACATGATATCCCTCTAACCTCCTTCTGCTTAGTACACCGCTTCCTCCAAGTCCGCTGCCCTCGACCAGACCGCTCGTGCCATCGCCAGCCTCGGCGAGACCCTCCAGGCCGACAAGAAGCTCGGCGCCATCCTCGGTGCCCCTAGCCTGAGCAATGCCGACAAGGCCTCCATCGTCGAGGAGCTCGCCAAGGTCTCCGGTGACAAGGGTGACATCCTCAAGAACTTCCTCGAGACCCTTGCCGAGAACAACCGTCTCGGTTCCCTCGGCGGTGTCTGCGAGAAGTTCGCTACTCTCATGAGCGCTCACCGCGGTGAGATCGAGCTCAACATCACCAGCGCCCAGGTGCGATAACTTCACAAACTCGGACTCGAGTTCCCCACAAAAAAAAAATAAAAGAATGACAATTTAATTGTTTACCTACAGGAGCTCGACACCAAGACCATCAACCGTCTCGAGAAGGCCGTCGCCAAGTCTGAGTTCAGCCAAGGCAAGAAGCTCAAGGTTGTTGCCAAAGTGCGTTACCACCGAAAACAGAATTTCCATCGAATACCACTAATTCCTCATAGGTTAATCCCGACCTCCTCGGTGGTCTCGTCGTTGAGATCGACGGCCGCAGCATCGACCTTAGCGTCTCCTCCAAGATCGCTAAGATGAACAAGGCTCTCACCGATGCTTTGTAAATGTAAATTAGCCTGTGTTTGGGGGGATGGTTAGACTATAGCATATCGTCCCGGATGAACGGTAGCGTTCGTGGAAGGGGTAAAGGGGATTCTTAAGATTCCCTTGAATCCTTCATTTTATTTGTTCTCATTACCTGTCAATTGCACAAATTCATCCAGTATTGATATCCTGCGTAGTGTGGGAGTGAAAAATAGATTGTGCTCATTTGACACAGTAGCCATCAATCAACTCCCTCGACTATAACTACAAAACTGATCCAGGTGACAACATTTGAACTATCACATTGTTGAACTCGTCTACTTATTGCTGTCACATGCGCAAGGAAAGACAAGCCTCCGAGAATATGAATCTGGTTGATAGAAAATGACGAAATGCAAGCAAGATGTAAAATGTAAATGTATAGCGGAAATTCATAACGGAATCATTAAATCGTGTCCAAACGCAACCAAATGGGAACATGACCAGTCAACAAAAGTAAACAAAAGAAATGAATATTAGAAATAGGAAAATGAGAAAGGGGCAGCAAGAAAGGCACACATATCTCGATTATTTGTGACCATTCTGACCATTCCCAATCTCCTTATCAGCCTTGGTCTCGAACTCATCCTCGTACGCGGCAATCGAAGCAGAGCTGCGCACACGCTGCAACTGGCTCTCTACGTATTGGTTGACATGTTCTTCGTCACGGGGGTCGGCAGTACTCCCACGACGGCTGCTTGCACGACTACCCCCACGGCTGACTCCACGACTGGCGCTGGGATCGTCGTCATCGAGCACAGTTGAGGCGGTGGGGGTTGCATCGCCTGAGTAGAAGTCGCTACGGTTGCCTATGGAACGGGTTGTCGATGAGCGGCGGACGGATGGACGGCCTGAGCCGCGAGGTCTGCCGGAGCGGGAGAAAATGTCGTCGAAGTAGTGGGATGCTGCGGCGAAGGGAGAGCGGGGTGTTTGGGGGAGACGGCAGTTGACACCAGTATCGTGGATGATCTTGGCAATCAATCCGGTCCAGCCACACTGGTGCGATGTACCGAGACCGCGGCCGGTGTCACCGTCGAAGAACTCGTGGAACCAGAGGTGATCCTTCCAGTGCTCGTCAAAGTCGAGAAGGTCTGAGCCCCCGTTGACGGCACGGCGGCCCTCATCGTTGCGAGCGAAGAGATGCTGCATACGGTGCTGTAGCTCTTCGGCTACGTGACCCAGGTGCATGTAGTCGCCTGAGCCCTTGGGACACTCGACTTGCAGGGAATCACCATAGAACATGTAGAAGCGGAGGAGGGATTCGACCAACAGGAAGTTGACGCAAAGCCAGATCGGTCCGCGCCAGTTACTGTTACCGCCGAATAGGGAGCTATCTGAATCTCCGGGGACATAGCCGACCTTGAAGGTTTGACCGTTGACGTCCATGGAGTAGGGGTTCTTTTCGTGGAACTTGGACATGGAGCGGATACCGTGCTTGGAGAGGAATTCAGTTTCGTCCAGCATGCGCTCTAGGATCTTGACGAGGCGCTCTTTACTGACGAGTGCCAGGAGGAGTCGGTCGTCTTTACCGCGGCGCTTCATACTGGCGATGTTGCGTTCGGCTACATCTGGCTTGTTCTCAATGAACCATTCCACTCGTCGCTTGAACGATGGGAACTTGTTTATGAGCTCTGGCTCAAGAGTGAGCACAGCGTATAGAGGAATCAGACCGACGAGAGACCTGATAGGCAGCTGCTGGGTCCACGGGCCACCGTATGAGATAGCATCGTAGTAGAAGTTGTCTTCCTCATTCCACAGCGACTGAACAGTGTCATCTCCATTGCGGAAAGTCATGGCATCACTGATGAGCAGGAAGTGCTCAAAGAACTTGGAAGCGATGTCTTCGTAAATGCGACGGTGCTTGGCTAATTCCAAGGAGATGTTCAGCATGCACAGACAGTAGAAAGCCATCCAGCCAGTGCTGTCTGCTTGCTCAAGAACACCACCGGTGGGCAATGGCTCAGAGCGGTTGAACAAACCGATGTTATCCAGTCCCAAGAAGCCACCCTCGAAGACGTTCTTACCACCAGAGTCCTTGCGGTTGACCCACCAGGTGAAATTGAGCAGCAGCTTCTGGAAGACACGTTCCAGGAAGTCCAGATCCTGGCGCCCGTACATCTTACGTTCGATCTTGAACGTACGGAACACAGCCCAAGCATGCACGGGCGGGTTCACATCTCCAAAGTTCCACTCGTAGGCGGGCAGCTGGCCGTTGGGGTGCATGTACCACTCACGGGTGAGAAGATCGAGTTGCTTCTTCGCGAAGTCGGGATCCATCATAGCCAATGGGATGCAGTGGAAAGCAGTATCCCATGCAGCGAAGAACGGGTACTCCCAAGAGTCCGGCATCGACAAGATATCATCAATGTACAGATGGCGCCACTGCTCATTGCGAATGCCCTTTCGGCCCGGAGGAGGGGGATCTCAGTCGGATCACCGTTGCTCCATTGGTCCCAGACGAAGTTGTAGTACTGCTTGCACCACATCATTCCGGAGAAAGCTTGACGCTGGATGTTGCGGAGATCTTCGCTCATGGGAAGAGGGTTGATACGGTAGTAGAAGTCATCGGCTTCGGCACGACGTTGCTCGATCACATCGTCCAGAACTTCTTCGTCGACAAACTCTTCCTTCTTGCGGGAAACCCTGAAACGGACGACGGCACACTCACCGGGAGGAACTCCCTCACCTTCGTTGAAGGCATACCACGCGGCAAACTTGGTACCCTCATTGGCCGGGTTGATAGCACCCTTCTCCTCCTCGACAATGTGACGATGGAATGCGTCCTTCACATACGGCGTCTCGTTCTCAGTACCCCAGAGCTTCTTGTGGTTCGTCTCGTTGTCAGTGAACAACATCTGAGGCTGAATATCGTCATCGCTAGATCCGACGGGAGGCGAAGGAGCAAAGGAGATGTATCGCTCGCCAATCTTGTTGTGCTTAGACTTGGCATGCAAAGCGCCATCTTGCTTAATAGAAGGCTTCTCGTTCTTCTCATCACCCCAGGACCAGTTGTTCCGGAACCAAACATGAGGAACAATATGGAGCTTAGCCGGCTCCGGGCCACGGTTGTATGCAATGACACGGAAGATCAGTTCTTCCTCGTCATCGGCCTCCTTGGCTGTCTCGATGAAGATATCCCAGTAACGGTCCTCTTCAAAGATACCCGTGTCTAAGATCTGGTACTCGGGTTCCAAGCGCGAGCGTTTGGCATTCTCATCGATGAGGTCTTGGTATGGGAACTTTCTCTGGGGGTATTTGTAGAGGAATTTCATATACGAGTGCTATCCAGGTCAGCATGGGACACAGGAATCCGTGAGACATGAACCTACAGTCGGGGTATTGTCCAGATGAAAATGGGCTTCCTTGACACTCTCCCCGTGGTTTCCCTGAGGGTTGGACAGGCCGAACAAGCGTTCCTTCAAGAAGTCGCTAATCCCCACAGTTAGTTTCTCCAGATCTGGACCCACCACGAGCTTGGACTTACTCTTCTCCATTCCAGAAAGCAAAGGCGATATTCTGCAGCGCATGGGTATCCGATACACCGGCGATTCCATCCTCGCCCCAGCGGAAAGTCCGCGAGCGCGCATGGTCGTGGGTGAAATCTTCCCGGTCAGCGGGCTTTCCATCTCAATTGCGGACTTTACTCACAGCTCCAGGCATCACCATCCTCGGAATAATCCTCTCTCACTGTCGCCCACTGGCGCTCTGCCACGTAGGGACCCCATTTCTTCCAATACTTGGTTCTTTCCCGGTCTTCCTTGAGCCGCTTCTCTTCCTCGGTGAGGAATTCATGTCCATCGATCAACACCATGGTGGATGGTTAACGACGGTAATTGAGAGAAAGCGACCTGACAAAAGACAAACTACAGAAAAATGGGGAAAAGTAGAAAAGCTAGAGGAAGTGGAAGAGAAGAACAGGAAATGGGGGAGGGGCAAACTACTCCACCCTCGAGCTGCCCAGAGGGTGGTGACAGCTCCACAAGGAAGAGCTTTGGGGACTTTGAACAGGCGAAAAACAGGAATGACGAAGTGGATGGTTTTGATAGGCCTGTGATTGGTCGAGCGGGAGGTCCATTGCATTCTGGGCTCGGGTCTGCAGCGGGTGTGTGAGATAGCCCGATAGTTACACTCTATACTCTATAGCATACTATTTAGTATGCTCTATAGCTAGTACAACATAGTCATAGTTATAATACTATAACATCACATTCAACATAATGGCAATTACGCGCAATTACGCCTTAGGGCAACCTCCAAAAGAGGATACAGGGGGTTCTCAAATGCAAATCAAAGCAATCAAAATCATCCCAAACCACGCCGACTGGAACCGCGTCTATCAGACGCGGCGCGGGTCCAATACATGTCTCATGGATCCCTGACGCTATCCCAGCCTTGAAATCTATAAGGGGTCTGTGCAGATGCATCAGACCGGATCAATTGTCTCCTCGCTGCTCAGGCTGCTCAGGCTGCTTGCTGGGTCCCTGGGACGCTGTTCACAGTCAGATCCCGCAGAACATCCCGCCGGCCACGGGGCTATACATGATCAGGTCGAACGCTCACCGGCTGTCTGACCTTCCTCCCGGTGTCGGGAGCTGTTGCCGGTCGCACCCGCCTGCTGCGACTGAAGGCGCTTCTCCGCTTCGCGGATCCGCGCCTGCAGCTCTTCCAGTTCGCGGCTTTGGATCATCATTTGCTGCTTCCTGTGGGTGGGGCGCGATTAGCGCCCGGTAATCAATGTCGCTGAAGTCGCGACCGGAAGCTCAAGGGAGCGAACACGCGCGACTTACTTCTGGTCGATGGTTTGGGAGAGGTTGTTGACGTCCGAGTCAAGCATGAAAGCGCTGTCCAGCGCGGAGGAAAAGGCTTGTGCCATGGTCCTAGGTCACCGTTAGTGCCATGTTGAGAACCAGCGAGCGGTCGAGGGGTACGAACGACTGTGGCCGGACCTTGGGCTTCCACTCTCGATCCATCTCAGACATGATGTTTGATGTTTCTGTAATGTTCCACACAGAACGGGCCGCTATTGGGACCCCAGAGGATGTAAGATGATCGACCGAGGGGTGATGTGCAACCTTGAGGGGGCACAACGCGCGTTGAGTAGAATATTAAGCTGATATGTCGAAACAAGGACCAGCCGAGAGTCGGGCGCACGGGTATACGGGTATACACTTGCGCTGGGGAAAAAAAAGGTCAGTCTTTATAGTAACTAGGTATGCGCCACGATCGGGTGGGGAGGTAAATACCGGAGGTATAGAGACGGGGCGGAACGGCTCCAGTAGCGTGAAAATGGCGAGACGAGGTAAATTTGGAGTTGAAGCAGAGAAGAGGGGAGGATGAAGAAGGAGGAGATGAAGTTGAAGGAGAGATGATCCTTGAGCCCACCGACTATGTTACTAGTCGCGGTAATTCGAGTCCCATATCCACCGCAAGGAGACATGTAAGTGTTACGGTATTCGCCTTACACAGGGGTCTGATATGCCATGAGGTATAAGGGGTTCAGGGGTTAGCCCCTCCTAACTTGGAGAAAAAGGGGGAGCCATTTACATGTAATGTAACGAATGTGATCCATTCATTTTATTAGAATTTATCTAAATTCTTAAAATGAATAATGTCCCCAAAAGGCTCTACTTTCCAGTCAAGGAGAGCCGTCCAAATTGCCTTGGCTGTCAAGCTGTTTCCAGGTACTGTAACGAGATGACCACGCACGTGACTCTTTGCGGATGACGTATGCCTAAGGCGACTGCCAAGACCATCGACATGTATCTGCTGCCTTTTTCTTTTCTTTGTTTCTCTTTGAATGCACTCTTCTCCTATTGATTGGCTAATGGCCATACTCATATGACCTAGTATTAAGGGAGGCTTTGCGGTCAAGCTATCACTCTTCCAGATGATTATCTTAGCTCATGGCACTCTATCAGTTTTACTACATCCACCGCCATGAGCAGGAATACAACACGTTTACTGAATACCAGATTGCTACTGATAGATGGAATGACTACGTTACAGTAGGATTCAAGACGGAAGGTGCAAATGATCCACTCGATTATACCGCAGCTCTGACCATGTTAGATCATGTTCCCTTACTGACCGAAAGCGAGAAGTATATCAGCGCTTCTGGCTTAGCATTGAATTATTCCGACCTAGGTACCAGCAATATTTCGCTGTCTGCGCTGACGAGGTCACCCAGAACGAGAATCAGCACGTTTCATGAAATGGACCTGAGAGATTCGCGATTCTACGCAATATCTACAATTGCAAGCCTCAATTCGAGGTTTGTGAGAGATCGACGTCTCTGGCATTGTATTGCGGGATATTCGAAGGATCGGAACACATACATATGGCCCATAGGACCCAAGCACTGTGCTCTTCGGAATTGCTAAAGTCGAGTTAGCCATATCGAGTAAATATCGTGTTTGAGTTTGTGAATCACCCGAAATCAATGGTGAATGGTGTCCAATGGCTATAGGGTATTAGCCCGCCAGTTTAGATTTCAGAAAGAATCTCTCAGGATTTGCTAGAACCGTAATGAATGTAAGAAAGTAAATGTGAGTAGCAAGTATATAGAGAAAGACTGGATTTCTCGTGACTTGATCACGGAACTGCATGTGAGGTGAACATGCCCTAATGCGGAGAGGTAAATGTGTTTGGTGGCTTGCCGTGGCCAAGTGATTTGTCGACGGCCTATCAGAGGTTCATAGAACACAGCTCACCTTGTTTGCACAATATCAACCGCAATATTCAAAGAACTGAATCTATAGAGTGTAGATCTGGCATTCTGACGTCTGCCCGGCAACCAGCCCTGAAAGAGTCACCTGACTAACGGTCTCAGACCTTGGCCAACCTCCCACTTCCAGATCTCTCGCATTCCATTTCATCAAGACTCATCGGTGGTTTTAATTTTTTAGTCCTGTTTTCCTATTGGAGACGCGTTTTCTTGACGTGGCCTGTTGTGGGTGCCATTTTTGAAATTTTACTCCTTTTTTCCCTGGATGGATTAAAGGCTCCGCATACAGGGGATCCAGTCTGTCGCGTTCGCCTTTCCTTTCCAGGCTACCCCCGATCTTGATACCTGATCCGACCGACGAACACCGGACATTCAACACCAAACACCTCCCCGTAACCTATTTCGCCGGCCACCGTGGCCCCAATCCCGAAAGCTCTCTCCCCCAGTGGCCGACCGGACGGGCAATGGGGGATGCCTCCTCTATCGGCATACACTTCATTTGAGTCGCTGCTCTTCTTCCAGTCGCTAGCGATCTCCGATTCCAAACCGACCAGCTTTGGATCTATTTCAACATTCCTGCGCAACAACCCGTTAGTGCGCGAGAACGTAGAGTTCAATGCGGATCGCCTGACACCGGAGGCGCTGGAAGATCTGTATGCGACTTTGATGCGCGATGGGTTCAATAAAGACGCGGTACTCCCTGTCAATGGTCGATCGACAGATACCTCCAGCCCTCCCAACCCGAAGAAGCGCAAGATCTCGAGCCCGCGACCAGAGGGATTAGTCGATGGGGTCACACATGCCATGCTTATTCCAGAGTTAGTGGCACACCTATACGCTAAATACAGAGATCTCGTGACCAGAGAAATCAGGGATGATGAGAAGCAGTATACAGAGATCAGGGCGGAGCTCGAACGGCTACAGAAGGAGGATGACCAACCCACAGAAGCAAAGGCAGCACGCACGGAGCCCACGGATGTTGATGTAAAGGAAGAAACGCCTCGTCAAAACGTACAAGATCGGACAGACAAGCCTCTAGCAGCGACAGTCCCACACGCGCACGGCAAGCCAGCTCCGCCAGAACCACGGCCACAGCGTGTCGAAGTGAACGTGCCTCCGAGTCAAGAAATTCCGAAGACACAACCAGCTCCTGTTGGCCAAACGCACCTTCAACCGCAAGCACAGACTTCTGCGCCCGAAGCTCCAGGAGCTGGACAACCACAACCGCCGGCCGCCAACATCCAACCCTTGGCAAAACCGCCTGTCCAGCCCCAGCTTGCTCCCTCTGCCCAGAAACCACCTACCACACCCGCCGCAGCGCGTGTCACACCGGCTCATCCCTCGCAAATCGCACCCCGCGCCCATCCTACGCCTACACCCCTTCCCGGTAAGCTTGGGCCTGCACTCCCGCCGGCCCCTCAGCGCACTCCAGCTCAGCCAAGCTTCCAGCAATGGCAGCTAGACCCTTCTCCCCACTCCACCTATCCCGCCATTTCTCCGGGTGCTGCTACTCCACAAGCTGCCCAAGCCAATATCAAACGACCTGTACCACCTCTCTCTACCAACCAACCAGCACCGGGGTCGCAAGCTCCCGTTCCATTCCAATCTCCTGTCCCAAATACACCTGGTGCTGCCTCCGCGGTCCAAACCCCTGTCCCAATTGGCCGACCTCGCGTCTCTCAAACTCCAAGTTCCACATTCCCTTCATTTTCTGAATCGCGTGCTTCTCATCCACGACTGTCAATCGACACACAAGGTTCCTCAACGCCATGGAAAAGGACGCCTCGTTTGAGCATTCCAAAGTCCCCACCCTCACCCCCACGGCCACTACCAGAGGATGTTAGTCCGATCAGTGAAAGGGCACAATCGCCAATCGATGCGATGGACATGTCACCTCCCCCGAGGATGAATCGAGGTCAACGAGCCCGATCCCCCGAAGAGAAGAAACCTCGGCGTGGCCGTGCCGACAGCAAGTCTACTGCTAATGTCAAGACCGAGAAATCTGAGAAACCAGCTTCGACTCGAAGGACACGTGCCGTAAGTTCGGTCTCTTCCCAGAGTCGTGGACGGTCCCTGGCTTCTCGTGGTGAATCCCCTGTGCCTTCAGAGCGAACAACAAGCCGCCGGAAGGGCGCAACTGCCACTGCCGGTGAAGAAACCCCCAAGGCTCGCTCCAAACGCAAGCGCGGACCAAGTGAAGCATTAGAACAAGAACCCCACCCTTCAGACATCCCGAAGTTTGACACAACTCAGTATGTCATGGCAACGCGCAATTTCCACCGCACTGCCGCTCCTATTATGAATGATGTGGCTACCCACAAGCTTGCGTCCATCTTCGGCAAGCCAATTGGGGAGCGTGACGCACCTGGCTACCACGACCTCATCTACCGTCCACAAGATCTCAAGTCTATCAAATCTGCCATTCATCAGGGAAGCAAAGCAGTCGCCACGGCTGCAGAATCCGTCAGCACCCCTGCTGGAGATGGAGAGTCACCCGCCCCCGGTGGTACACCGTCCAAGAATGGCGTCCTCATGCTGCAGAAGAGCGAGGACTTCGTGCCACCAAAGGGAGTTGTCAACTCCGCACAGCTGGAGAAAGAGTTGATTCGCATGTTTGCCAACGCCATAATGTTCAACCCCATCCCCCAGCGGGGATTTGGACCCGCCTTCCCCATGACAAGTGACCGTGGCTCGCGCGAAAGTACACAAGTCGGCGATGGCGATGAGGGTGGTATCATCCAAGATTCTCTAGAGATGTTCGAAGACGTCGAACAAGCCGTTACCAGGTGGCGCGCTGCTGAGCGTACTGCGGACGAACTGGCTAATAAGAATATTCTTTCTCTTCGTCGTGGCAGTGCTAGTGATTTCAACACTGACAGTGCGGACGACGTGAAAGGGTGATTCTTCATTCCCTCTTGTATTATGAACTTTGTATTTGATTAGGATTCTGTCTGTCTTCTGACTTATTTGGAAATGAATTACCATGATATCTCCCGCCGGTGCCTTCGATAGCCCGGCGGTTATTAATAACTGTTTTCCTTCGGATCTCTCTGTATTCCTGCGTTATTTATCTTGATAACCCCCTTGCTAACCACACAGCCAATATGTGTGAATTTTTACTGGGACCTCTCTTAAAAATGAGGACTTTGAGACTCTTCTTCATAGAGGAGCACCAGAGACAGTATATCTTCCACAAAATGTTCTCATCATAATAAGAAAACCATGTATATCATTGTCGTGACTTCTCAAGCCAGAGCCAGTCCTGCTGCCCTGAGTCTATCTATGCGGGGGTATATACTTTCTAAGTTTTTCGAACAAGTCAAAAGGCACACGCACTGGAAACGATTCAGATCAAGCAGCCTGTTCTGGCCTCGTCCGACCAAGTCCCTCCTTCGCATAGAAGTCCATCGGATACACGCCCTTATTTCCCTTATCCCAGTTCTCACGCACTCCCAACGCAATCAATGCCTCGTATGGTGTCAGCAATGGCCGCGGGAATGCATATCCCCAGTCAATGCTTAGACGCGGACAGGCGATCTGGACCCAGCACTCCACATCTGCCATGGAGGCTAGCTTGCCCGGGAAGATCTCGCTTAGTAGGAGGTTCACCACGGGAATACCGCGCTCGCGCAGGTGCCGTTCGATCATCGCCATCGTGTTGGGGTTGCCCTGTCTTCCGAGGGAACCGAGGATGATACCCCACTTGCGAGCGGATTGCGCGGTGGCAATGGCGTCGCGGCGGATAGTGTGCATTTCCTCGTGCTCGTAGCTCTCGCGCGTGAGGGTGCGTGAGTAGGGATCGTAGCGGTAGGCTGGGATGGTGGGGTTGTGGATCATGGCTGATTCGAGATGGAAGCGGCCATCACCGAGGTAGAGGATAGCGTCAATTTCTGTATCGGCGAGTTGTGGGGATGTGCAGCCGAGGATTTCGCCTTTGGAGAGGGGTGTGATTTGCGGGATGACGACGCGGAAGCCGGCGCGTTCGAGAACTGGCTTCAGGCCGTGCAGGGTGGCGTTGAACTGGATTGTGCCGACTGTTGCGATGCTTTGGCCGGGCTTGAAGTTGCGCTCTAGTGTGGCTAACAGGTGGGTTGTGTCGATGCTGATGTCCACGAAAATATATAAGGTCTTGATTTTTGTTACGTCCACTGGTATCAGGCAACTGTGTGCGTAGTGCACGAGCAGATCACAGCCCAGAGCTCGGGCGGTGTAGTCATCGATGCAGCATGCGCCGTATGTGACATCGCCCATGATTAGGGTTTCGATGCCCGGGCAGAACTGGGTCAAGATATCAGAGATGGTTGTCGCAAAGATCAGAAGTCCCTCTGGAAATTGGAGGGCCACGCGCTTTGCACCTGATGTGCGGACTCTGTGGATTGTTTTGGGGATCTCGAAGGAGTAGTTCTTGGGGAGAAGCTCCATTGCTTCTTGGATTTCGGGATCGTTCAGAATCTCTGGTGGGACTTGGTTGAGCGTACGAGGGGTTCGTCGCGGGGCAGCTGGAAGGGAACGGGGGTTAGTATATGAGTTCTGACCGACTCAAGGAAAATGCGCATACCAGTCTGCACCGCTGTAGACTCGACATCCTTGCCCACAGTGTCTTTCTGGGCTTGGGCATCTGCGGTTCGCCGTCCAACAAATCTTTTCTTTGGCTGGCGCAGTTGACTAGCAGTTGCCTGAGAGACTTCCTCTGTCGAGGGAGTAGGAGGCTGTGAATCCATGATATCAGGTACAGGATGTGAATATCTTCTGAGATTCACAGATGATCAATGATTTATTGATCATCCCACTTCTTTTTTTGCTGAGTCAGGAGGTGGGGTGATCGCTAGTCCCAAAGAGGTAAGGCGCTCTCCGCATCTCGGCCTTCCATTCCACAGCTCACCCGCCTCCTCCAGCTATTTCCTGTATAACTGTTGCTTTGCTGGCTATATCCCTTGGTTTATTCGATACAATGCTGACAGCTCGCCCCCGATTGCGTCTGTTCTCAGCTCTGCGTGCTCCTCCCTCCGCACGCCGCTTTGCGACTGAGTCGCGGTTAACCTCGGACCATGTCCGCATCGTGGAAGTCGGCCCTCGAGATGGACTGCAGAACGAGAAGAAGTCCATTTCGATGGATACGAAGCTCGAACTGATCAGGAGACTGGCTAAGACGGGTGTAACGACTATCGAGGCCGGTTCATTTGTACCTGCCAAATGGGTACCACAGGTATGATTGCGCCGAGTATCACCGTACAGCTCAGCAGGGATCAAGACTAACTCTGGTACCTCACAGATGGCAAGCACATCAGAGATTTGTGAGCATCTGCTTACTAGGCCACCGAAAGCGCAAGATACGATCGCATACAACTATCTTGTCCCCAACATTAGAGGATTGGAGAACTTGGTGAAGATCATGGATACCACAGGCGTCCCCGCAGATGCAACTGGGTCAACATCAAAGGCTGCCACAACAACGGAGGTCTCTCTTTTCGCAGCAGCTACCGAAGCTTTCTCGCAAGCTAACACCAACTGCTCCATTGCCGAGTCACTTGAGCGCATCAAGCCCATTGTCTCATTAGCAAAGACAAAGAATATCCGAGTGCGCGGTTATGTCTCTGTCGCCCTTGGATGCCCTTATGAAGGCCCGGACGTGGATCCCGCCAAGGTCGCTGAGATCACTGCCACCCTGCTTGAGATGGGAGCGGATGAAGTCTCGGTTGCTGACACCACTGGTATGGGCACTGCGCCGCGGACCATGGAGCTCCTTCTTGCGCTCAAGGCAGCTGGCATTGCAAACACAGATTTGGCTCTGCACTTCCATGATACATATGGACAGGCCTTGGTGAACACAATCGTTGGTCTGGAGCATGGTGTCCGCATCTTTGACAGTAGCGTTGGAGGTCTCGGTGGCTGCCCGTATTCCAAGGGTGCAACTGGAAATGTGTCGACAGAGGATCTTGTCCACACAGTTCATAGTCTGGGTATGCACACGGGTATCAGTCTGGAGGAAATGTCGCAGATTGGATCCTGGATCAGCGGAGAGTTGGGCCGAGCTAATGAGAGTCGCGCTGGCAAGGCGACTATCTCTCGTCTCTCGGCAGAAAAAGCATCACTTTGATCGCTGTAGCATAGGCTGTTTAACCATCACACCGTGAATGCTTGTTAGTTTCATGTTTTAGCATGTATGGTAAACATCGCAACATCCGTATAATATGCTTTTGATTTGACAGTGCAGGCCATCTTGTTATGTACACTGTAGGCAGAGTTATAACTTAACCACCCACTCCTCCAGAAATGGTGACTTATATCCTTCAAGAAATACCAACGCCGGCATGATGCAAATCTCCCTGATCAAGTCGCCTTCACTTAGAAATCAGTGACGCGACCTCCGTAGCTCCAGTCACCAGCAGATCCCCAGCGGAGGGGCTCATTCTTGGGTCCACCGACCTCCCCAGTCTTGGGGTTCGTCTCGCCCTCGAATTCGGGCTTCAGTCCCTTCGGCGCATCGGGGTGCAGCTCGCCACCTTTGCCGTCGGCTTGGATCTCACCCTGCGGGGACTGGTTGACCTGAGGTGTGCTGAATGCACCAGTTGATTGCTTCTGGAGCTTCTCAAAGATCTCTTGTTCCTCCTTAGGGAGGCGTGGGGGAGCCGGGGAGTTGGAGAATGGCATAGGCTTATCGTCCGGTTGGCGCAGGGACCGGGTTGTAGAGAGTTGCCGGATAGCGCCCCGAATTGGGACAGAGAGAATTGAACGGCGAATAGCGAGTGAGAAAGACATGGTGTATGAGCAGTATGATATGTCCAGTGAGGCGTAGTTGGGGAAGTTCGGAATGTTTTTGAGTCACTCCGAGTGACTAAGAGCCGATCCCGATATCGCCTTTTTTTCTCGGATCTGATTAGGCTGTTTGAACTTCACCTCTTTGTACATTCGGCCTTTTGTTTATTCCTCTCTTTTTGAATATATTAGCCATGTCTGCTCTTCGCATGGCCGCGCGCCGACTGCCTCGCGCATCTAAGCTGGTCCCTGCCCTTGATTCGCCAGTGCAGCGCCGATTCACCACTTCCAATGTGGCTACGGCCCAGGTATGCATGGGCAGCGAAGTCCACGATTATGTTTAGCTTAAAAGCTAACAGTCATACAGAAGGAGGCGGCTCTCCCTAACCCCGACCCCTCGGCGGACTCAATCACTGCGTCGTTTATCAATGAGCGAGCCCCGTTCATGGTCCCGACCTACGTTCGCCCAGCACCCATGATGATGAAGGGACAGGGCTGCTACCTGTGGGACATGGAAAACCGCCGCTATCTGGACTTGACAGCAGGAATTGCCGTAAACTCTCTCGGTCACTGTGACCAGGAGATCGCCAAGATCATTGCGGAGCAGGTGCGCTACAGTGCTCCATTTGACTCTAGCGATCAATTGCTAACGACGATGCTCAATTGCAGGCTGAAACACTTATCCACGCCTCCAACCTTTACCACAACCCTTGGACCGGTGCTCTGAGTCAACTGCTGATCGAGTTGACTCACAAGTCCGGTGCTATGCGCGATGCGTCCCAGGTCTTCATTTCCAACTCCGGTACTGAGGCCAACGAAGCCGCCATCAAGTTCGCCCGCAAGGTCGGCCGCACTCTGAACCCCTCCGGCGAGAAGCACGAGTTCGTGTCCTTCAATGGCTCATTCCACGGCCGCACAATGGGTGCCCTCTCGGCCACTCCCAACCCCAAGTACCAGACTCCCTTCTCGCCCATGATCCCCGGCTTTAAGTACGGCGACTACAACCAGATTGACCAGCTCCAGACTCTCATCACGGATAAGACCTGCGGTGTCATCATCGAGCCCATCCAGGGTGAGGGTGGTGTCAACAGCGCTACTCCCGAGTTCCTGGTTGCCCTGCGCAAGCGCTGTGACGAGGTCGGCGCTGTCCTGATCTTCGATGAGATTCAGTGCGGACTGTCCCGTACTGGCGCCCTCTGGGCCCACGCCCACCCCTCTCTCGCTCCGGCTTCTGGTGAAGCTGCCCACCCCGATATCTTGACCACCGCCAAGGCTCTTGGTAACGGTATCCCCATCGGTGCCACCATCGTTTCCGGCAAAACCGTCGGCCAGCATATCAAGACTGGCGACCACGGCACCACCTTCGGTGGTAACCCGCTGGCTTGCCGTGTCGCTCACCACATTGTCGAGCGTCTTGCTGAGCCCGAACTCCAGCAGTCCGTCAAGGACAAGTCTGCTCTCTTCGTGTCCGGCTTCGTGGCCCTCCAGAAGAAGTTCCCCGATGTGATCTCCGAGATCCGTGGCCGCGGTCTCATCCTGGGTCTTCAGCTTGCCCCGGCCTACACTACTAAGGCTGGTGATATTATCACCGCTGCCCGTGAGCGTGGCATGTTGATCATCACTGCTGGTGAAGGCTGCATCCGTTTCGTCCCTGCTTTGACGATCACTGAGGACCAGATTCAGACCAGTCTGCGCATCCTTGAGCAGGCAATGGATTCGGTCGTGACCAAGGCATAAACGCCTTGACCTGAATGCCGCCTACGACTTTGTTTTCGTGAGATATACCATGGATGTTATTAGTTTCTGTATAGACATTTAGAGCGAAAGAAAAGAGCCTTTGTTACTGTATGTGTTTAGGCGTTGGGGGCGGAAGGCGGTGGAACCCGTGGAGCTGTGGAGATAAGGACTCGTCAATCCAGCTGTCTCCGATTCTGATACAACCCCCCTAGAGCCATGGACTTCTTCATGGCTTCTCTGTAGCATCTTTTAAACGCAACTCTCGAATGTCTCATCCCATGTCCGACGAGGACGCTCCGACGCTTCCCTCCCAAGAGCAACCATCCCTCTGGACCCGTTTCAGCACTCGCATCAGCGATGCATTCAGCGGCGCGGACCCACGAGTCTGCGTTGCTTTCTGGCTCTTTGGTGCGCACTCTCCTTATGCTCTACCTGCCAGCGCTAATACTTACACCTACCAGGTCTGATCAACAACGTCATATATGTGATCATCCTATCTGCTGCTGTAGATCTAGTCGGACCCGATGTGCCCAAAGGCGTCGTCCTCCTCGCAGATGTGATCCCCTCGTTCGCGACCAAACTCGTCGCCCCGTACTTTATCCACCTGGTCCCGTATTGGATGCGCATATTGATCTTCGTCTTCCTGTCCTCCGTGGGCATGCTAGTCGTCGCTATGAGTCCCGGCTATACTGACGGAGGAACCATATCGTCGAAGATCGCGGGTATTATCCTGGCTAGCTTTTCCAGTGGTGGTGGTGAGCTGAGTTTCATGGGCCTCACGCACTTCTATGGACCGTTTAGTCTGGCCGCGTGGGGGAGTGGAACTGGTGCTGCTGGTTTGGTGGGTGCTGGTGCCTATGCCCTGGCGACTTCGGCGCTGGGCTTCTCTGTTCATGTCACGCTGCTGGTCTCCTCGTGTTTACCGGGAATTATGGCTCTGAGTTTCTTCGTCGTACTTCCCAAGGTCCCCCTGCGATCTTCTGAGGCTGGAGCCGATAGATATCGTGTTGTTGAAAGTGGTGAACAAGTCGAAGAGGATGAGATGGATGGGGAGAACGAGGGACTCCTTGGCTCATCGCAAAGTGACACCAATATCCCCAAGTTAGTGCATGTTCATGACGAAGTTCCTTGGCAAGACCGAGTTCTCGCAAATTTCCGCCGTGTCAAAGGGCTTTTCATTCCATTGTAAGTACTTCTTTTTTGGGTGTTTCAAATTAGAACTGACGGCTTTATCTAGCATGGTCCCAATGCTATTAGTCTACATTGCGGAGTATGTGATCAACCAGGGGGTTTCCCCTACTCTGCTCTTCCCCTTGCGCGAATCGCCCTTTGAACACTTCCGGTCCTTCTATCCCACCTACAATGCCATCTACCAGATAGGGGTCTTCGTCTCCCGCTCCTCGACCCCATTCTACCGCATCCACCATTTATACATTCCCTCGCTCCTCCAGGTAGCCAACCTCACATTGTTGACTCTCCACGCCCTGTTTGATTTCATTCCCAGTGTGTGGATTGTCTTCATCATCGTTTTCTGGGAGGGTCTCCTCGGTGGAGTGGTGTACGTCAACACCTTTGCTGAGATTGCTGATCGCGTCCCCAAGGAAGATCGTGAGTTCTCTCTGGGCGCTACTACTGTTAGTGATTCTGGTGGTATCTGTATTGCCGGGTTCCTTAGTATGGGATGGGAGGTCTGGCTGTGCAACTGGCAGGTGGGCCATGGACGGGACTTCTGTCGACAGAAGACATAGAGTGATTGTAAACCTATTAAGAATACAACAAAGAACAAACAATTAAGCATACAAAGTAACAAGCACGTGCAAACACATGAACACATCTCGTGACGTGATGTCACATGTGATTGTGGGGATATCTTCACATGTGATTCTATCAACCTCACCAAGTTGATTGGACTCAGGGCTAAGCGGAAGGCGCGCTCAAGTGACGTGCTGACTGACTGGGACCTCAGGGCTCAGCTGGGCTTTGTCTCTGTCCTTTGATGTTAACTCTACCTGCATTTTGCTTACTCCACTTATAGACTGCATATTACATTGATGATACTTCAGCTTTAGATTCAGATATGATAGGTATGTGCTCTTCTCCCCCTCCCACCACCTTGGGAGACATCAATCTAATGCATACCTAGACCACGTTCTGGGAGGCCATCCACCCGTTTCCGCAAGATCCAAGTCTTTGCAGTGGTCTCCTTCTGGTCACTGTACTTATTGAGGTACGATCACAGACCTGCTTTCCATACCACCCAAATCTAACGAGCAACATGACAGAGCAGATAGACATGGCCCACCATTTATTCGAAGCCTCTCCTCCCGATTCACCGGCAAGTTGACAACATGGCAGACAACAGTCATCATCTTCCTCTGGCTATACGTAAGCCGGAATTTCGCCAAGATTGTCGGCCTGGAATGCCCTGAACCGCTAGCGAATATGTATTCGCGATCCTTTTTCCGAGCGACATGGATCACCACAGGCTTAGATGCTGGTTTTTGGACTGCGATGAACATCAAACCGAAGTGGTTGCGAGATATTGCATCACTTGTATTCACGGCTTACTATCTCATTGCTGCGGAACAGGCAGATGAGAAGGTCCGCCGGGTTCGAGCGACGTTGACCCTTGAGCACCTGCGGGTATCTTGGAACAAAGCTACCAGCCCATATCTGTGGACTCTAGCGAAACTACTCCGGCCACGGCTCGCTCGGTATCCAGCCCGGGCAATCCGGATTCCCCGTCCATCTCAGTCTGTATATACCGATCCGGTGGGTGCATGGTTGTACTTTGATGGTCCGTTAAGTGCGCTACGCGATCAGACTTGCTTGGTACTAGATGTGCCTGGAGGTGGCTTTGTCGCTATGAGCCCCAGAAATTCCGAAGACAAGCTCTTATCTTGGGCTGGGCGGCTAAAGGTTCCAGTTCTTAGCGTTGATTACAAGAAGGCGCCCGAGTTTGCATATCCGTATGCACTGCATGAATGCTACGATGTTTATCATAGCATCGTTGCCACGAATGGCCGGTGTATCGGTCTCAATGGCAAAGACCGTCCTCGTATTCTGGTCACCGGTGAGAGTGCTGGTGGTAATCTAGCTGTGGGAATGACCTTGATGATCTTGCAGACTGCAATGGGACAAGGATGGCGTGGAGACGATGTACTTCCTAGTCCTGATGGGTTGGTTTTGGGGTACCCAGCTCTGAATATGAAGGTTGAGAGCTGGATGAGTGATGAGCAAATGTCACTGATTCAAGACAAGAGCTCGCGCCAAACCAACCGCGGCGTTCTTCAACGGAAGCAAGACCAATATCGCAAACTGACGCCGTTTACGTCGCCAGGACACTCGGTTGAAGACTTGACTGCGTTGTCACCACCGGAGCAGAAGAAGACATCTGTGAAGCCGAAGGTCCAGGAAAATACAAATGTGGCTACCGAAACTGCGCAATCTTTGGAGAAAAAATTACAAAAGAGTGAGGATGTGGCCAAAAATTCCGCTGCCAAAGGGGAGGATGAAGTTGCGCCCATCAAGACCCGACTTGCCGTCTCATCGATGATTACTTATGTCCATGATCGGATCCTCACCCCTGAAATGACACGCGCCATGATAATTTTGTACATTGGACCTCATCACCGTCCAGACTTCAATACCGACTTCTTTCTTTCTCCTGTCCTGGCACCAGACGCTCTTCTTGCCCGGTTCCCGAAGACGTACATTATGACCGGCGAGAGAGACCCTCTGGTCGATGACACCGTCATCTTTGCAGGCAGACTTCGCCAAGCAAAGCTCCACCAATTCCGTGAGCGCCAGGATCTGGGATTGGAGAGATCTAAGCGCCCTTTTAACGAAAAGAACTATGTCGAACTCTCCCTGATCCCTGGGGTGTCGCATGGGTTTATGCAAATGGCCGGTTTCTTCCCTGATGCATGGAAGTATATCAATCGCAGCGCACAATGGCTTGAGACATTGTTTGAGAATATGAAGGCCGACAACTTCCATTCTGATCTATTGAGCCCTGGGAAGGTTCCCAGCGGAAGTAGTTCTCTCAAATGGTCTCGCTCGACGAACGAAGAGCCAACTGCCAATCACACTGGACGAAACCACCATCGTAGCTTCACTGGAGAATCTTCAGCCGATGAAGATAGACCATTGGAAATGGGGTTGAGCAAGATCACGCCGCTGAATGATAACGAGAACATATCAGCATCGAAACCTGAGCATCGGACCCGCCGCAGGAGATCGCGATCATCTTTCGCCTCTTCGCAATTAACCGGATTCACCTCGTTGGGGGATGACAGCAAGGCGAAGGATGACTTCATCGCCAAGCTCCGGCATCTGGAAAGAGCTAGCCGTCATGATACTTTTGATCCAGATGAGACAAACAGTGCGCCTGAAAGTCCGGGCGCGTTCCGGCCCCCGCGGACGGAGTATTGCCTCTCTTGACAGTGAGGAGGATCTGTTGGATCGACGGATGAACGGCCTTGCCGGTGGGTTGATGGGGATAGGAGAAGGGGCCCAGACGCCTGGACCCTGAGACAATATAGAGATAACGATCTATGACCCATCTATGAATGATGCATGTTAAAGCGAGTTAAGAATGCATATTTCGAAGAATATAACCCCCAAATAGCTACTCATCTACTGCACACGGATTGCTTCATCTGTTTTGTTTTCTTGTGTTGTAGCTGGGGTGTAGGTCAATTTTTCTCCAAGTGCGTGCTCTAGACCGCCAACGCGGACCTTGAAGTATGTTGCGCAAGATTCGTCCACACAATAGGCAGATGTGAGGACAGTTTTGGAGCTAATCAATGAACCGCCACAGGTGTAGGCATTGCCGAATTCCGGGTTGGAGGAGATGGCGACTGCGAATGGTGCACTCTCGGCAGATGCATCGCTTCCTCCAACGATTGCATTGACGGGTTGGGCAATCAAGGGAGCGAGGCACAGCAGATCGCTCAAAACTTGTGTAGGCTTCATGGTTGGGAGATTTTTGAACGAGGTACTGGCAGGACACCTCAGAATGGTGGGATGGACGAGTCTATAGAGAAAAATAAGAACACTGCAGTCAATCGTTCTTACTAGCTTTATAAGAATGACGATGACCGGCATAGGTTACTACTTCTTAGGGGCAGGGCAGACTTTAACCAAATCGAAGCCGATATGTCCATGGTTCACAATGTGCGTGGTATAATAAACAGAACCCACCCTATAAACAGCCATTGAAGACAGTACAAAGACCCCTGGCTACAGTACATTGTCTCAAATCCAGATGAGGAGGGTGCGTAACGCTCTCACTGAGATTCTCCGCTGATGCGGACCTACATAGTTCCGTGATGAAGACTTCATAGAAAAGAGTTCCATGAAGTTCATCGATTATCAATTGCAATATTCGAGAGAACCCCTTCATTCACCGGGTACTAAATGGCCCTCTATGCCAGCCACTTCATTCGACCCTGTCTACCGTCAAGAGGAATGGTAACTTCGAGTCGTGCCCACATCGCTGCAACAGTTGCGCCGACCAAGAGCACACCAACCATAATGCTGGTGTTTTCATAGCTCCGAGAATCCACAATCTTATGGCTGCTCCGGATCAATGCACCTGCCACCGGCGTTCCCACAAGCGTTGCGAATCCTCTTACCATGTATAACAAGCCGTTAACACTGGTAAAGTTTTGCACGCCGAATAGTTCCATCAGACTTGCTGGGAAAAGTGAGATGTAGGCTGATGCGAAGATGCCATATATAATAGTGAACGCGATGAACAGGTTGCTTCCGTTAGATTGCATGTCAGAAAGACAAGATGGAAGCCACAGGGCAAGGACGGAGACTGCCGAGATGAGTGTTGCCAATGCAAGCGTGTTCATTCGACCCATGCGATCTGCAATGTGTCCGATAATGATCTTTCCTACGGCGTTGGCGGCGTTGGAGATGGCGATGAAGTTTGCAGAGGTTGCTTGTGAATACCCGAGTGTGCGCGCATAAGAGGCAAAGAAGAAAACAGGTGTATAGTATGCAGCCGACTGGAGCGCTGCACCGAGAGCGTGAATGAGGAATTTTCGAGTACGAACGACACGCCAGTTTACCAGTGGGATGCGGAGGAATCCAGATGATCGAGCGGCAGCTGCATTTTCAACTTGAATGCGAGCGATCTGGCTAGGTGGCCAACGCATAAATGTACCCGGGACACATATCAGGATGAACGAGATGCCGGCTGTTATGCGGAGGGTGTTGCGGAAGCCCACACGGATAATGAGATATCGAAATGCCAGGGGCCACACCACTCCCCCAAGCCCCGTTCCGGCCATGATAATTCCCATTGCAAGGCCGCGATGGTGAGTGAACCATGTTGGGGCAACGGTCACGGCTGGCATGTATCCAAGACAAGTGGCTACTCCTAAGAGAAGGCCCTGGGTAAGGATGAATTGCCATAGTGCCTGGCTGTAACTCGCAAGAAGCAAGGCCACCGGGAAAATAATCCCACATGCCCAAGTGACTGTTCGTGGGGAGTAGTGTTTTGTCCATGCTGTTGCAATTGGGGCGCCGATGTTCATCAAGGCGATGGAGAGAGTCCCGATCAAGTCAATCTGAGCTGGAGTGGCACCGGTAAACGGTGTATTTGGGTCCTTGGACATTGAGTCATAGAGCTCTTGGTAAACTCCAAAGGAAAAGTTAATTCCACATCCTGTGAAAATCACAGCGAGTGAAGCGATGACGATGATGACGGGGTCTCTGCGGCAGTGTTATTCCAGCTCGACATGAGGAGAGATACTGTACTTACAAGCGTGTTCGAAGGGGCGGCGGGCTGCTGGTAGCAACATTCATTGGCTCCATTGTAAATGATTTGGCGAATACGGGAATGATTCTGGTATTCGAGGACCATGTAGATCGAAGAGTGCTGGCGATCAGCTCAGATGTGAGGAAGTTATAGATGGCAACCCGATCACACCCATCCACACTAAGGCTTATTTTCTTTGTAATTTGGCCGGATATCACCTCAGGATACAATTTTGTGTCCCTGTTGACAAAGTTTTACGAGGTTAAGTAAATATCAGCCCGTGTACTATAGACGTATATGCTAAGATTTTCCGCAGATGAGTCATAGTTAAGATGGACGGTCGGATAATCAAGAAGTCAACACAACTTGGTTTCTGGTATATAGGGATAGTATTAAAACGAGAAGTATCCAGTGTAGACCAAAGAAAAGGAAAAGAAGGAACGAACAAACAAATGGCGGGCATCAAGCAGCCCTCACTCATTCTGAATTCATAGCACCGTGGAAGCTTCTTCTTGCACACGTTTTCATATACTTGGCCACCGTCAATTGAAGAAATGCTCGATTGATGTCCTATCGACTTATCTTGAACATTCGCTGGTCGTTGTATGTCTCTATGTCTATCCTTCTGGGAATTTCGTTGCAGTCGTTATCACCATAGCATTCGCCTGTCGCCCATTATCATACTTCTGGGAACAAGATACCAATCCGGAGACTGAAGGAATGTGCATTGATATTTCTTAATTCTTCTTGGTCAACGGAATTGTTGCCGTCTTGATTGATGTGATGATTGTGTCCCGACTCCTATCATCTGGAGGTTGCAAATGCCGAAGACGCAGCGACTTGCCGTAATAAGCATTCTACTTTTAGGCGGCTTGTCAATGTCCTTTTTTCTAAAGTCCCTAAGACATATTCTAACTGTATCTCTCCCAATAGTATCCGCGTTGCTGGCGTCGTACGCGTTGTGTTCCTCGACAAAAACTTACACTACAATGCTCGTCGTGGACTATGGCACCCGTGTTCGTGTGGTCCTGCGTCGAGCTATTTATCAGCAATGTGCACGCCTGTCTCCCCACATTCTCCTGCTTGTTCCGTCGTTGGTGGGCTATCCTGGGAGTCAAGAAGTCAGCTTTAAACAAGAGAGAGTACTATGATACGGGCGGCTCCAGAATTCATCGTTCTAGGCCACAAGCTACTGAGGACGAAGAGGACGATAAATCTCATGGCGATGAAGTCCAGCTGACAAGTTTCCCTGGCTGGCCATTGAACCTCCTGCGTGGAAAGGATAGTAGGGATGATATCGCAGCGTCGCGATCTAGGATCCAGGTCAAAGAGGAGGTCACAATTTCGTGGAATTAAATCTGCAATATGGGGAAGCAGGTTTTATATTATTCATTTTATGTATTCAACCTTGGACGCATTTTCCGCTGGTTAGGCTCCCGGCCAACTTACAGCTCTTTGGTCATGATTTGTGAAGATCCCAAGACAATCAGCTGGTTCTACCATAGGCAAGAGACATATGCAACTTTCCTATAGGCCATTGAGATCATTATCTATGCCTTGGCGTACGATAGGAATGTGTTCTGCCGGAAAGGACCCGTTTGTGTCCTGTGTATCCTGGTCGTTCGGCAAAGCTATACGATTTGTGCGTGTGACTTATATAACAATTAGTTTTTTATTTGTGTCTTAGGCTTATTGTTGAAGTTGGACTATTCAGGTTGAACTTTTGTCTTATAAAGATCGAACATCCCTCTTACTTATCGACTCTTTAAGCAAATAAAGGCGTAATATGCTCTCACTTAATTCAAACTTTTCCTCTTGCTTCTCTCCTCATCTAGCAATGATAAAGCTAGAATTTTGCTTATATAAAGTTGGGTTCTCTCTCACTTAATCCGGAATTTTCTCTCAGTTTGATTTTATCAAGCTATAGCTCAAGCTTAGAACTTCACACTCGCTAAGTACTCGTTTGTGCTAGGTGTTTCACGGTTCCACTAACATCCCACAGCCCTATCCTACAAGAATATTAGACACTAAGGAGAACGCAGTTGGATCATAATCAAACAAATGAATTCTTTCTATATATAAATTCGAAAAAAAAAAACAAATTGACTAAGGGCCGCTGCCCCCCTTCCCCCCTCCCCCCAACCCACCAAACAACCGACCCCACGACTCTCCTCATAACTTATCAGAGGTCCATCCCCTCCATGCCGAGCATGATCAGGGCACTGGCGCCATCGGCGCCATGGACCTCAAGGTGGCCGTTGGCCACCGCCACCAGGAACTTGACCACCCTGACATATAAAAGTTAGTGAAGACGCTCAAATACTGAGAGGAAATAACTCTACCTCCTGTGAAGAGGGGTGGGAAACTGACACTTCGGTCCCCCCGCACCGCGAGCATGGCTCTTGATGGCGAGCCAGCCCTTTCGGATGCAGGCCCGCATTGCCTCGTTTGAGGCGTCCCAGGGAGACCCTCCTCTCCCCCGGCCACGGCGTTGATCAACACCCGAAATTCCGCAGTTGGGGGGAAGAGGCCGGTTCCGACCATTGGTAGGCCAGTCTTGAACGCGGCGGCGCGGAGGTGACCCTCCAACACCCCCGACGAGGTGAGGGCCTCGTCGAGCTCTCCCACACCCAACATGCGGATTCCAGCCCGCTTGAAGTGGGCATGATAGAGCTGAAAGTAAAGTTAGAAACTTATCAGTTATTGGAGAACCTTGAAATGAAACATACTTCGTTGACGAATTCCAGGATCCAGTCTACCAGCCTGGGGTGACCGTTGGTGAGGTCGAACACATACCCCCTCGTGGCGTTGTCAATGTCATACTTGTCGCCCATTTTCTCGAGGTAGAGGTCGATGGCCCGCATACACTCCCCGAGATCATAGTGAAGTGACAGATCCTCGGGGAATGGGATGATAGGGCGGTCAATGTTTCCTTCGCCGTTGTTGGGAGATGTGACCATCGCACTTGGGCCGTAATTGCTGAAGAGCCAGAAAGAAGGCGCCATGAACCCTTCGATATGGTCGGCGTTGCATTTGTTGACCACCTGCCAGAATTTGTCGCAGCCATAAGACTTATGGGCTTCGTCAATGATGAAAATGATATTGTCGCTCCACAGAGTATTGGACGATGATCGAAGTCCTTCAAATTCAACATGCCATAGCAAGTACTCGGTGATGTTCGTGATGTTGGTGAATCCTGATGGGTCAAAGTTCCAGATGAAAACAACCTTGAAACATTGAAAGAGTAGGTAGTTGTAGAGTTCCCTTGCGAGTTGCGACTTTCCGGACCCTGGGATACCAAAGAACAGTCTGTTTTGCTGTCCTTGGAGATTTCCGGCAAGTTCCCTAACGGTCTCGTCTCGGGGGACCGTCCTAATGGGGATGGAGGAGTTGTACAACTCTAAACAATTGTTAAACAAAAGTCAGGCAAATAGGGGGTTAACTATACCTCTAGGAACGGAGTGTAGTTCAAGAGCGTGACCACAGCTATTGCACAGCGAATCGGGGTCGCGAATTCCGTTCTCTCGCTGGCAACCTGTGCAAAGGCACATGTTGCCGGTCTCACCAAATGCGGTGCAAGTCATATTGCAGGCAAAGCGAGTGAGACAAATTAATTGAAGAGACTGGTGGAGATGGGATGGAACGAAGTAGATTGGATGAAAAGAAACAGACTGTATGGACAAGATACAGATGGACACGGGATAGTAGCAAAACGATATGAAGGGTGAATGCAGGATGCAAGAGCAAGCAGAGTATTCACGAAGAAGTTGGGATTGTCGAAGAAGAAGGAAATACTGAAGCGAAATATCGGCTTAAAAGGCTAATAAAATACGATGCGCGACGATACACGACGATGATGCGATGGGCTTTTTGGGATGGTCTTTAGGTATGAGTCGCTGATTATACGACCTGCGACAATACGCTGAATCGGGAAGTTATGAGTCGCCAGCTATGATTCGCCGAGATGAGTGCCTGTCCAGGCACTTGCACTGCTGCGTCCTCTATAAGCTGTCTACCCAGGCACAGCCAGGCCACCAGTCCGATATACTTCGACCTGGGGCTTGCAACACCACGTGACAAGATTAAGGTTGTTCTCGAAGCCGTCGAAGGCTTCGCCAACCATGATTATCCCGTCCCAAAGGGGAAGGAGCCAGGTATACTAACGACGGCCTTTGATTGGTCACCGCTTCCCCGCATGATAACGAACTCGGACTTCGTCTCTTGGCTTTCTCGTCATCGATCAATTTATATTGCTAAGATGAATCCCGCTAAGCGCAAACGAGGAGAGAAGAGACGTGCTTCATTGGCGTAAGTGAATTTCTGCCCTGGTTGATGCTGGAGGCTGACAACTAGAAGCTGCGAGACCTGCCGGAAGCAAAAGGAGAAATGTGAGGGTGGTCCTCCATGCTGGCGATGTGAGCGCCTTGGCCGACCATGCCATTTTCAAGGACAACAGATTTCGAATCTGTCGACGCCGGGTGTTTCGACCATACCCGTTGTGTCTGTTCCCAGAGAGGATATCCAGCGAGTACAAAATCTAGAGTATATCGTGAAACACTTCCTCGGAGATGTACCTCTAGATCAGGAGAATCTTGGCCGGGTCGCCGACAAATTGCAAAACCAGGCAACAAATTCGACTCAACCTGAGAGTTCCCTGAATGTGAACGAGTCATTCGATGTGCATTTCGTGTCGAGTAACATGGCGCATTACTCCGGAGAATTCTCGCATTGGAACTTTTCGCAAAAGATACGTCGCAAAATGAGCTGCCAGATTGATCAGCTTGATACCAGGGTGTGTATTGCTCTTCAAGCCGTGGCGCTTTTCTTTAACGCGGTACAGGTCAAAGAATACTGGCGTCCAACGCAGCTCCAATCATCTCCCGAAGTCATTACAAATTCTATGACCCAGTTACCACCGAGGGCCATCGCCGACTTCCTCGTCTGTATGTTCTTCAAATACGCCGAGATCAATTCCTTTTACATGGAACGAAAGTGGATCGAGGAAAAAGTGGCCCTTTGCTACGACCATACCACCAACTACAGTGCCAGTGATTTCCCATGGGTGTGCTCTGTGTTTGCTGTCCTCGCAATTGGTACTCAAGTGGCACACATGGAAGATGAAAAGCCAAAGCCAGATTCCGAAACAGCTGATGATCTGACTCTTTGCTCCGAGGATTCTGTCGGACTTGTATTCTACCATGTGGCCTGCAAACTCATTCCGGATGTGCTTTTAGTTGCGTCTCATGAGAGTGTGCAAGTGTTTCTTCTTCTTGCAACATACTCCTTGCCGGTGTCGACTGGGGGGCTGGCATACACTTATTACGGGCTTGCAATGAAAATGGCTATACAGAACGGTATGCATCGCAAATATGTCGGTGGGGACATTGATGCTCGAACAATTGAAACGAGGAACCGTTTATTCTGGACTGCCTATACCGTAGAGAAGTATGTGAGTGGGCATGACTTCTCGAGGATGAAAGCTAATTCTTCACAGATACGTTAGCATTATGCATGGACGCCCCTTATCTATAGCTCGATCCGAGATCAACGCCGATCTTCCAACAGACAATTCTACATTTGAGTCGCCGCGGTTTGCAAATATGACCGCCTTCCATACCTTGATTTCATACCTAGGCGAAGTGGCAGAGACTTTGTAAGTGATTGCTTTTTTGGACTTATAAAAATGGAGACAAGGGACTGATATACCATTAGATCTCAATTCAAGAAATGTCCCAAGAGGCTCCTATCCGAATACTCCGAGCGACTGCTACGATTGAGGACTAGCATCAAGCAGTGGTGGGATTCACTATCTGCCACTATAGAATGTCGAGATCTATGCTCCCAAGGCCCGCTTTTCCGGCAAAACTCGCATCTACGACTGTGTTACCTACTCATTTACGTTTACATGGGCCGCCCGTTTATATTTGTCGACAAGAAGGATCACAATAACGAAGGTGGGCCCAGTGCAGATAACGACGCAGGGCAAGCACGCCGATCAGTTCTAGTGGATGACTGCGTATCTAGCGCTTTGGACATTCTCAACACTCTCCAGTCTTTATCAGACCACGTCGGTCTTTGTCGAGCCTCCTACAACGAATTCGGGGCTTGTCGAGCTGCTCTTCTCGTGATACTTGCGGAAAGTCTCAATTCGGGAAAATCTCAAAGGCTGCAAGATGGCTTACAACGTGGAATGAGTCTCATACGTCAAATGATTGGAGGAAGCTCTTCCCAGTCGGAGATATCGTACATCGAGTCTATCGAAGCGGCTATCAGTCAGCTCCTTGAAGCTCCTGAGGGAGATGTCGCTTCTCAATCAAACACAGAACACAGCACCATCTCCGCCTATGCAAAATTCAAAGACTGGACGCAATCATTAAAGAAAGATAAGGGCGCAGTTGGTAGTAATATGGAGATATCATCTTTCAGTCCACTTTCGCATCTTACGCCTGGGAGCGGAGGCTTTGCAAATCCCGATCTCAATGACATGACCGGATTCTTCAATCCTGATTGGTCGAACAACGATATGGAATTTGATTCAAATATTCTCTCGCTACTGTCGAAATGATTCACACTGTTGAGTGGCCGGAACTAATAAAATTCATCCAAATACCATATACTGAGCCCGTTTGATCCATGTCGTCTGCTTGCTCTTCTCTGTGTTCCTATCTGCGTCCTCGGTGGCAATGGCGTTGATAATATCCTGTTCATCAAATTCTCGTGCGGGCCCAAAGTCCATCTCCATAGGCTTGACTATGTTTGTTTTGTAATACCACTGCTCAAGTCAGATAAACGCAACAATTCACGACAGACGGATTCCTCACTTTGTATACGAAATAGTCAAAGAAGAATAGCGGAGCGGCAAGGTAAGCAGAGAAGAAACTCTTCACTGAGCCTTTCTCTCCGAATGGCCAGCAAGCCAGATAGAATTCACAGCCGAAGACGAATAGGACAATGATAAGACCGAAGTACTGTGCCCATGGGGTAAGGAGGCCCTTGAATGGGAGACTTCCAAGGTCCTTGCCTTGAGCTTTAAGACCTTGCCGGAATCGAAGGTGGGCGATATAGATCGAAGCCCATTGGAAAAGTGTGGCGATCGCAACCTGAGGAAATAATCAATACTGAACGCTTTTGTTTCACACCAAACTTCTCACCAAAGAAGAGAACCAGCCGTAGACCAAAGTTCCAACACTGTTGGTGTTAAGATAGCACAAGCCACCACCAATACCCAAACTGATAATGAGCGACACATAAGGTCGACCTTGTTTATCTTTCCTGCCAAAAAATGGATGAACAATATCGAGATCGGCGAGAGCCGTTAGGCTTCGACTGGCAATATAAGCACTTGTAATCCCGCAGCTGATAACGCTTAGGAAAATAAATCCGTTGATAGCGTGCGC
Organism: Penicillium canescens; assembly: GCF_028828765.1. Classification (NCBI taxonomy): domain Eukaryota; kingdom Fungi; phylum Ascomycota; class Eurotiomycetes; order Eurotiales; family Aspergillaceae; genus Penicillium; species Penicillium canescens. Next base: position 311,178 of record NW_026703963.1, on the reverse strand, counting down.
GAGACCGTATACATCTGCTCTTTTAATGGCAATGACAAAGGGACTTCCCAGTGTGCCGCTGTTCGACAGATCTGGGTCGTTAGATGGGATACACATGCCCACGAGCCAGATATTAACAACGAAGAAGGTAAACATTCGCCAGAAGATTGGTCGAACGGTTTTCTTGATAGTTCGTCGTGGATCGGCTACTTCGCCGGCTATTACTGCGATATGTTCACCTGATAAACCATTAGTTGGCTGTTCCTTAACGCACCTTTTAATAGAAATAACATACCACCGCCAAAACTGAAAGCAGCCTGCACAAATGCCTTGGCGATACCCTTGATGCCATTATTGAAGGCACCAGGGTTTTTCCAGTACCGGAACTCGATGGGACCGTTCGTTGCAGCAATGCCTCCTGAAGTCATGATGAACATGAAAAAGATCATCAAGACAATTGCAAGACACTTGACAAATGACATGTAGTATTCAATGTAGCCGTATACTCGGACATGGAACATGTTAGCTGCGGCAATTACTACCAAAAATATTGTGATATATGCTGCTAGGGGTATGACGTCGGTTTCGGGCCAGTACTTGAGGACGGAGATCGCTGCTGTTATCTCTGCTGGGATTATCATCACCCACTATGTAGTGTCAGTATATCGAGCCTGCCTTGGGATAGGGGATTAACATACCGCAAACCAGAAGTTGACACCAATTGCAAAGCCGAATGCCGGGTCCACGTACTCTGCGCATTGTCGAATGAAGCCACCGTGGATAGGCTTGTATGTGGTCATCTCTCCAACAGAGGAGTATTGGGCATAGACGATCATTCTTCGGATATGTTAGCGAGTCATCCAAGGGTGAAGGGTTGTTTGGTGCCATACGCAGTAATGGTATAGGTAACTGCGGTTCCCGCAGGTCCAGCTGTATATGGTCAATCTTCATTCATATCTTGCAACTATTCGCAATTTTGTGATGTTAGACTTCACTCACCATAGTACAGTGCCTGTCCAGTGCCTACCCAAAGACCCGTCCCGATACCAGCGCCAAAGGTCATCATCATGATTTGGCGCCTTGTCAAGGATCGGTGATACCCAGCAGTATCTGCTGGGGAAATAATGACAGTACTCCCATGATGCTCTGTTCCCGAAGTAGCTGTGCGCTCCAAGTCGCTGGCATCGCCCCCTTGACCTCTGCGCCATCTTTCGAAATATCTGGGAATTGACTCATTCTCCGTTGGGATTGAGAATAATCCGAGGGATACTTGACCGCCCATAAAGTGTAGATGTATATAGTTGTCTATCCTTATCGTTATCTGTCCTGTCTATCAAAGTTGCCGGTGGACTTCCCGCCGGGACTGAGCGGGGTATGCATGAATCACATACTTCGATAGCTAGCAATGATTCGCAGATAATGCTGATAAATGAATGGAGGTGACTAATTCGCTGCTATTTATCTGATTGATTCGTTGCTTTTTATCGCTTCAATTCCTGCTTCATTGCCAGGCTATTCCAGATTCAACCTCTCAATTCAAGATAAGCAACCTCAATTACAAACATGTCTTCCAAGCACGTTGTATTCGACATTGTGGGAACCCTCGTGGCCTATGATCATGTCTTTGAGGCACTCGATACCCGCCTAGGCGACCGACTGCGCGCAGAGGGCATCAAGCCCCGTCTCCTGGGATATACATGGATGGAAGCCGCTGAGCGGGAATACACCAATCTCAGTTTGTCCCAAAGATATGTGCCATTTGGGGAAGTCTTCCGCGCCCTTTTCTACCGTATGCTCTGGATGGCAGGTATTGCTGAGCCCCGGTCTTGGGCAACACCCGAAGATCTGGAGTTCATCATGAAGGAGTACCAGCTCCTCGAGTTCCGGCCTGGTGCTGCGGAGTGTGTCCAAAAGCTCAGGGATGCCGGGTTTACCGTATGGGCTTTTACTGCTGCAGATATCACCCGCGTTGGGGGCTACTTCAAGAACGCCGGCGTGGAGCTCCCCGCCGAGAACTTATTGTCTTGTGATGATGTCGGTGTGGGTAAGCCTGATCTGGCAGCTTACCACCCCTTGCTTGAGCGTCTCAAGTCCGAGAGTGATGGGAGGATTCCATGGTTTGCGGCAGCCCATATGTGGGATGTTTCTGCAGCCAAGGTAGCAGGGTATGTATTTTATCCTAAATTGTTGGACAGTACTAACATCTCCTACTTCTAGATTTAAGGGCGCCTACTGTCATATCTGGGAGAAGGAGTCTCTATCTGAGCTGTTTGGAGAGATGGACGTTATGGCTGATACTTTGCCAGAAATGGCGGACAAGATCATTGCAAACCAGGCATCGATTTAAGTCAGGATAGATAGTCTTGTAAAAACTGAATTCAAATGAAAATACAACTCTTAAAACAAACTCAATCTTGCATTTTGACAGTAACCTAGTATGTGATAGTCAATTCATATGACTATCGTTGTATAGACCGGCGTCAAACATGGCTTGTAAACAGAGTAGCTTAGTGCTCATCCCGTGATGATAACCAATTAATCCAGCTTCTTTGTGACTATATCTCTTGAGTCTTCTTCTACGATATCTAGATTGTTCAGCTTTCCGTGCAAGGTAGCCTATCTACAGTGTGGTGTTTATCTCCGGGACGATCCCGGACCGGATGCGATGCCGGTGGAAAAGCCGGGGGACAATGCATTCACCTCTTCAGCCCTACCAATGACAATAAATAACAAATTGACTTCGATTTTACCAAGACCCTAACAACTTCGATCATGGCAACCAAGCATACCCCCGTTCCAAATGGCATGACATCATTCTGGAGAACGGAGCCACATCCCCTTGACAGCCACCGGTCTACTGAGTTCCTCCCGGAGGAGTGCGATATAGTCATAGTTGGAGCTGGCTATGCCGGGTCTTCGGTTGCGCATCATATCCTCAGCCAGACTCCTGTTGGAGTCAAGCCACCTTCGATTCTGATTTTGGAGGCGCGTCAGGCTTGTTCAGGTGCCACTGGTCGAAATGGTGAGATATACGATTTCCACACAGGAGGCCAATTGACTGAAGATTAACACCTGTGTTTAGGTGGGCACATGAAGCCAGATCTTTATAATGGCATCGCTGGCTTAGCAGCCGGCCATGGCGTTGACGCTGCCGCCGAGGTTGCAGCATTTGAAGCCAAGCATGTTTCGTTTCTCAAGGAATTTATCGAGAAAGAGAAGATTGATTGTGATTATTCCGTCACAAAAGCGGTTGATGTTCAACTGAGTGCAGATCATAGCAAAAGACTCAAGGATGGGTATGAGAAATTGATCAAAGAGGGATGCGCTCCGACGACAACGGCGAAATACATCGATACCAACGAGGCAGAGAAGGTATGATCAAATTTATTGCGCCTAAAATACTTGCAGGCTAACTTTTCAAAGTTCTCAGGTGTCAAAGGGGCAAAGGGGTGTTTCACATACGATGCAGGCCACATTTGGCCGTACAAATTCGTTCTGCATCTCCTGGGGAAGGCGATTGCCCGCGGGGTGAATCTGCAGACGCATACTCCAGTATCTGAAATCACGGAGTCTAGTGCTGCGGGATCAAGCCATCGCTGGACAGTGATGACTGCCCGGGGCTCCATTTCTGCCAAAACCGTTGTTCTGGCAACGAATGCCTACACCTCCTCTCTGGTTCCGCAATACAAGGACAAGATCATTCCCGTACGAGGGACTTGTAGTCGAATCATTGTTCCCCCAGGTACAACAGCTCCTCGGCTAACGAACACGTATACTCTCCGTTGGAACACCTGGAACTATGACTACCTCATTCCCCGCGGCGACGGTAGCATTGTCGTTGGAGGAGCCCGACCGACCTTTATCGACGACCTGGATAGCTGGTACAATGTCAGCGATGACAGTCGAGTACTCGAGCCAGCTGTTCGTTACTGGGATAACTATATGCAGCGCAATTTCATTGGCTGGGAGAATAGTAATGCTTATACTGACAGAGTATGGACTGGAAGTATGTTACACCATCATGTTATACTTGTTGCAACTGACTAACATCGAACTTTCTAATAGTCATGGGCTATTCATCTGATGGTTTACCACATATTGGCCCTGTCCCTGGACAGCAGGATCAGTATATCATTGCTGGCTTCACAGGGCACGGGATGCCACAAATCTTCCTTGCAGCCGAGGGTTTGGCGAAAATGGTACTCAACGATGTTGCATTTGCGCAAACTGGTCTACCGCGACTGTTTGAGTCTACTTCAGCTCGCTTGGAGAGCCGGGAAAACAAAATCTTCGCCAGTACTCCGGGAGGTGGGAAGCCGCAGGCTCGTTTGTAGTCGAACCTTATAGACTAGTATTAGCTCATCCATGAATTGAGCTTTCTTCCCGCCAATAAATACGTTACCTGAGTAACTATTTGCATTCGAACACGAGTCTAGCATTGTGATATCGTTTACTGCATGTTTTATAGTTCGTGGTGCTATCCCGCAAAGCGGAGGCGGGTTATTCCCGACTAGGGTATGCTCAATATTTGGTTTACTTGGTTTAAATCACTCAGAAAGCTGCTAACCGCTAATGCATAATTGGGCAGAAGATCCTTCTCGGTTGAGAGTACAACCGTCTATACAACCGCAATTGGTTCGGTTCCTAAATTGTAGACAGGATTGAACCCAAACATATTTTTCCACAAAGCGTCACTCCATAGATACTTTCTTTCCGTATTCACCTTCGCTAATTATTTTGCAGCTTCTGCTATGCATGTAATCTGGGTCACGTGTGGCTGGGTCAGTTGAACAGCCGAACGTCATCCGCCGCTTGACCAGCTACGAATGCTTGTTTGACCAAGTTCTTGTTCGCACATCAATTTACCGCTTCGCCAAGTTCGACCCTACATCCATTCCTTTGTACACCGACAGCGATACCTAGAAAATGGAACCATCAGAGATTGCGGGGTTCCCGCCTACCAGCATTAGAGAGATCGCCGGTGAGGTCTCAGCACTGTTAAAGGAGCAAGGGGCGACTGTCTCAGTTGCGGAAACGGTTTGTTACTTCTTTTGCCTCTGAACTCCTTAGTCAACGGGCGCACCAGAGGCTATAGAGCTAACAACATCTTCCGAAGGCGGCCGGAGGTCTCATATCTTCAACTTTGCTGGCGACACCAGGAGCAAGTGGGTTCTACCGGGGAGGCGTGACGGTGGGTAACACGTAAACTCCTCTGGAGCTGCGATACATATCCTCATCCGCTTGCTCATATCAACTTTCAAGGTGTACACCCTGGAGTCCCGCATCGCATTCGGTGGTTGGACTGAAGAGCATATTAAGAACTACAAAGGGCCTACCCCCGAGATAGTAGCCGGGTTGGCAGAGAATGTGCGCACTAAGCTTAGCTCAACCTTTGCTATCAGTGAGAGTGGCACTGCTGGACCCACTGGTGGGACTACGAGAAACAGGACCCCGTGCGTATCTGTCTTCATAACATAGAGCTCTGCTAATATTGCCTTTGATATTTAGTGGTTATGTTGCTCTGGCCGTTAGCTCAAAGGCTGGAACTGTTACGCGAGAGGTTGAGACAGGACTGGGCACCGACAGAGAAGCAAACATGGTTGCATTTGCGATCGAGGCTTTGAAGCTGCTTAGGGATTGTCTCACTGGTCGTGTTCAGGCTGAGCTGTAATTTCACATGGCTTTTCATGGAACGGACTGGACCTTTGGTTTGACGTCTGATAAGAAAATGGTGTTTCAGCCTCATTACTCACGCGTACAAATGAGCTCAAATTGGCTTATATTGGGATATCGACTTATAGTCTCACAAGACAAATTGAAGAAGAAATACAACCAGAAACGAGAAGACTTATGTTTTCAGACAAATCATTGTCATAAGACCACTTCACATACATAAATTTACAGCTTGTGAGTAGTTCGGGCGTAATTGGTCGGCCAGATACCATTCTTTCCGGGAGCGAGAATACCCTTGGGGTCCAAAGCATTCTTTATGGTCTCGTTGAACCTCATCAGAATGTTGTTGTTCCAGTTATAGGTCCCTGCAATTTGATCCATCAGTGCGAGATGAGTCCGGTATTCTCCCCAACCATGAGCGGCACAATCAGCGATCAGAATCTTGATCAGGCTATGCGCCCTGCGCTTTGCGTCTTCGTCCTTACGGTTAAAGACAATACAGACAATATGGTCTATCTCAGATAAGGAAATTAGTATCTTGAGTTGACAGCGATTGAGGAGGGTCTTACGCATTTCTCGCATTCCCACTGTGAACGTGCCAATGAAATCGAGGCCTGATTCGATGACTCTCTTCTTTGTGACAGAATATTGCAACATGGCATCTTCGCCAGAAACCTTGCTAATGGGCGAGAAGAATAGATGGGCACCATTTGGAATCCAGTCAATCCATTTAAGTTCGTCGAATGTTGGGATTCCTTGGAGGGTCTTGTGTCTGGTATGAAGCACACAGTTCTCTTTGATGTCTTCAGGGAAAAAGAACTTGACTCCTTCAATTGATGAGAAGGCCTGCTTGATGACGCCCCACAATGCAGTCCTGGTGGGCTCCGGTCCCTTTTAAGAAAACGTTAGTCCTCGTGCATACTTGCAGCGGAGAGAATATATTTACGTAGAGGGCTCCATAGAAGTTCCAACGTCCCAGGTTCAACTTCTTGGCGATGGCATCTAGCTCCTCGTCGCCAAGAGGCCCTTGTGTTGAGGTGTAGCTTGCCTTTGATCCCAGCACAGCTGCATCTAACAAGATATGTCGGATAGTGGGAACGTTCTGGAGTACCATTTGCTAGAAAGCACCGTTAGCGATGATGGTCAGAACTTCATGGTTGATGTATCTTACCAATCTGAGAGGTCTGATGATGTCGACGGCTTTGCGGAGATCCTCCTCTTTCGGGACTGTGATCAAGTATGATTGATATCCCCCAGGATTTGGCATGAGCTTATAAGCAAAATGGTTAGCACCGAGCTTATGTCACCTCAGACGCAATGTATAGCGCATCAAACTTCTTACCCAAATTCCCATCTTCGTAGCGATTCCGAGATTGCTTTGCGAAAAGATGCCATCGTTATACGGACCAAAGCCATACGGAAATAGCTGCCAGCATTTGTTGCCAGGCTCTTCATCCAAACGACCAGGTACAGTGCCGGCCTTCCGAGGCTCTGGCATTGCGCCCATTCCAGTGCGCATCAATTCGCCGTTCGGTAGGACAACTTCCATGCCACAATGCATCATCCAGTGATCTGCATTCAATGTCAGGCGACTTCCATGTGGTAGCAGTGATATCAAGTTGAAATGGCAATACTCACCTCCGTATGGAGTGTAACCGACACCTCTCTCCATCGCATTCCCCAATACGGATCCGCCGCCCAAATCAGGGACCTATCAAACAATTTAGACCGGCTCATGCCATATTCGCTAGGCAGGGTTTGAAAATCTCACATCAATCCACAACTTATCCTTCAAGTTATGCTCCACCAAGTACTGATGAAGATCCGCAAAAGTCACTCCGGGCTCAACGACGGCGTAAGCTCCCTCAACGTTGACCTCCAAAATGCGGCGAATATGTTTCCCCAAATCCACAACAATGCTACCACGGAGTCTTGGTGCCGCACCGCCATATCCGGAATTGCGTCCGATCGATACTGGCCAGATCGGGATGTTGAACTCATTGGCGAGCTTTACCAGATCTTGCACCTCAGGCACGGATCGGGGGCAGACAACGGCCGATGCGATAAAGTGATCCTGGTCGAGGATGTGGTGTGGATCATGGGTATAGGGTTGGTTGTGGTAAGAGCCATCCTCTAGTTCGTCTTTGCTGGTGACAACTTGGATGTTCTCACGGCCAACTACCTCGGCTACTCTGGTTAAAAAGCGCTTGAAGGTGGCCTGGTCGGTGGCCGGAGGTAGCGCGAGTGGTGCTTCGAAAGTCATGGCAGGTATATGCAACGCGAATACGGAGTGAATAGTAAGTCAGACTCAGGAGGGAGCCTTTGCCTCATATTTATAGGCAGCCGACCGATTCCCAGAGCTCTTCTCCGCAGCTGTCCCGTCGTGCATATTTAGCTGTTTTACCTGTGCTTAGCTACATACAGTATTCATTGGATGATCAACTATCCTCTAATTAGTCGGAAATATACTTGCCAAGTCCGAGTGGGTGAGGTTCCGCGGCATTTACCCGCCCCCGCAACTTCCGATATTTCACTGAGCTGCGGTCACTGAGATCATAAACATCAGCTACTCGACGTCTCTGTCTTTTCATGTCTGTTCCGTTCGGCCTGCGCATTATCTCAGATCTGTCGCCTTTCAACAGCTCAACAGCTCAGGGGTAACAACACGTTGTTCATATAATGAAATGCAATCTATGTGATGCCCAGTTCGTTCGCCTGCAGCATCTACAGCGCCACATTTTATCTCGTGAGTGGCTCCTGCTCCAGTAGCTATGCGTATCCCACAAGTGGGCACCATCTTCGAGCAACTCGGTTAATCCCAGGGGCAGATGAAAATGTCCGACCTTTTGAATGTCAATTTTGTCAACGATCCTTCAAACGTCGGTGAGTTTTGGTGTCTTTTCTCATGATTCTAACTACTGATCCTCAATCAGTGATGTACTTCAAAGACACTTCCAAACGTGTAAATCACGACTAAGCAATGGATTGTCTACCCCTTCCCTTCCAATCCTCCCTAGAGGGAGAAACAGGAAGGCCTGTGACCGATGCTGCAAGTCAAAGAGAGCTTGTGACTCGAGATTACCCTGTAGCACTTGTCTCATCAAACAGCATGACTGTGTTTACACTGGACTTCAAGAACATGCTTTGAGCATAAGTTCTAAACCGTGCCAAGATATGGATTCAAAGGCGTCAAGTAATGCTCTATCAGTGAGCATGAAGAACGACCTTACAAGCGAGCTTACTATATCGGCGTCACCAGATAGTGCAGCAATGCCCTCCAACTTTCTGCGTCAGGCATCACCATTCACAACCTCACTTCCGCTGTTCCCATTCATCAATCCTCCCCAGGAAACATTGGATATGTCCATATCACCCTGGAGTACTTCCTGGTGTGAAAGTATACCCATAGGGACTTCACATACCAAATTCGAATTTCTATCCAAATTTACGACCACCTTTGGAATCGCCAATTCTTTCAGCTGTGGAAGTCTCCGTCAGCGGCGTCAAGTCGCAGCCATAGAAGGTCTTGATGCCGAGGGTACCTCTGATACTGACGATGTGCTACAAGGCAATTGGAGCTGGGAATTTTCATTAAGAGCCGATTTGCCGCATTTTCCAACGGAGCCAAAGTCATCACTTTCCGGGCTACATGAATGGGCAAGGGATCCGCTTGTCTTCAAAACACAGGAAATCGTTGATGGACTCAAGGAGACTATCCAACAAAAATCGAGAAAGAGTCCTATAACCATTACATGGTCGAAGTTGATTGAAACCACTTGTCTCCAATCTTTCAATCCGGCCAATCTTCGCAAATTCCTTCGCATTTTCTGGTGTTTATGGTATCCTAACTGTCCAATCATTCATAAGCCTTCATTTGATCCAAAAGACGCATCTGCTTGTCTCCTGGTATCTATGGCAATCATTGGAAGTTGTCTCTCTCCAGATGAGCGAGATAATGAAATGGCAAAAGGGTGGTTCGATGCAGTCGAGGAAATGGTTTTCGATGATGATTGGCTTGACGAAGATTTAGGGGTAGCGACACCTTTTCAAGACGTCACAGCTGAATCGCAGCGTTTGCAATCCCTTCAGGCAGCCTATTTCGTGTGTCTTTATCAAAATTGGGAAGGTTCAGATTCCAGCAAAGCCCGGATCAGGCGTCATCGCTATAATACCTTGATTGCGGTATGCTAGTTTGCAGCATTGATTAGATATTGGGTGATGATTTAATCTGACACTATATCATAGGTTGCCCGAAGCCTTCAACGGACTTCTGCCACTCACCAAGACTTCTCACTCTTAAATGATGAAAGTATGTTCGAATGGGCGAGATTTATTGGAATGGAAACCAAGATTCGGTTCGTCATTCGTGCCTGCTTCTCATGGTAAATACTGAACATCTATTCAGAACACTGTGCTATATCTACTTGCTCGATGGAGCATTTACCATCTTCAACAATACGCCACCCAGGATAGTGAGTTTCGAAATGCAAATGAGCCTCACCAGCCCCGATGAGACATTTCAAGCGGTCACTGCAACCGAGTGCTTTTCAGTTCTGAAACAATGGGTCCGTACAATTCCCCGTTATAATCAGTGCTCTATAGCCTCAGCCCTGGAGACGCTTTGCAATCCCGCTCTTGATATAGAAGAAAGAAGTCTCTTTACTAATATGGGAATACTCAATCTTTTCTCCATGATTACCGGTATGGCAACCTCCACTGATTATGATTCGATGCTGAAACTACGCCTGCATGAAATTTAGGATTGCACACTTCCACCTTTCAGATTCAAAATTCTCTGGCGCCCCGGGGCGCGATGCAACGGATTGAACGTGGTCTCAAAAATTGGAAAGACGCGTGGAACAACCAAAGAATCGCTGAAGTTACCTCTTGGACAGATGAAGACGGTGATTCATTCCCGGGAATGTGGAAGCGAGTCGGCTTCATAAAGAACGCATATGAATATTGGCTTCTATGCTGTATACTTGTAGAAAGGTCGCCCTTGGGTGAGTCGGAAAAAACAAAGCCCGTTCTAGGTAGGTACGACGAAACAGATATGAGCCAGGTCAACGATCTTATTGCGCAATTTGGGGATATGATTATTGAATGACATGGCTATCTCATACACTCATCATTTGAGCATATATATACCAAAGGCTAAAGCCAAGGCAAACATACCAGCCCCAAAAATAGCCATATTCCTCAAAGCTCGTTCATGATGAGCCTGCATAGTAGTGGCGATACGCTCCGCCCATGCTTTAGGTGGATTCCCGTTAGGAAATGCTTCCTGTGGGATATCCTTGTTCAGAAACTTGCAAAGCGGTTCCCAGCCATCCCCAACAGACCATTCCAGCAACCGATCTTGAGGTAATCCCAGTCCTCGAACCATAGCCACATGTTGTTCATAGACCCATTTACCATTTGCAGCGAAGCTACCTCGGAAGAATCGTGGCATCATCGTGCGACACATCGTTTGTCGAATCCAGAACAAATCCGCGTTGAACCAGCTCTTGACCCAGTCCCAGTCAGCAGGGTTTTTATCGAAATATCCCATTGTTTGTTGCATGCTGGTGTACCAGCTATCGAGATCTTGGCGAGTATTCAGAATTACTTTCGCGTTGGGATAGGCTGCGACGAGTTCGGGAGCGAATTCTGCTGCGAAGAGGTCGCTGACACCGACACAATCGCTTAGAACAGTGTCAAAATCTTCGGCAGTCAACTTGTTTGTTTCGCCGTGTTTTGGAGCAGTGTTGTACTTCTTCTGTAGAAGCCGATAAATTGCCTCCAGGGACGATGGCGGGAGAATGGTATCGAACCCATGGAATGTGTGATTGAAGCCAAGCACATGAAGCGCCTCGCGAAGAGACTCGGTGGCAGATCTAGAAATGCCGACAGCCAAGATCTGCATTGGTTCTTTCCGTTTGGAAGTAGTTGCAGGCGGAAGGCCGTAAATAAAGTGGAAAATCGAGTCTGCGAGAGACATCTTCAAGCATAGAATAGGGTCATCTAGCTTGAGAAGAATAGTAAACGTCAAAACAAGGCAGCTCAGAGCCTATTTGAACTTTCCTTTCTTCCACGGAGAGCGCAGCATGAGACCAGTATGGGCAGGTGGTGCATCTGTCAGATTCGAGGCAGTCGGCGATTTGCTGATATTATGCCAAGGATGAGGCGGGGGTGGCCTTAATGTCACGGCCCCGATTCATGGTAGTTAACTTAAGTTAACTATTATAGCTTTTGCAACTACTCTCGAACAAGAGACTCAGATGTTAGCCAAGTCACAGCCCTGCAAGGTATAAGTGCTATCACGTGCAGATATGCATATCAACTCAATCTCCTCTCCAGATACGAGAATAAATTCCTTGCACCCGATGAGCTTCCCAGCCATGATGTTGTCCATCTCACCTGTGGTGCACCTTAAGGCGACGCAGACTTCATGATCCGATGTGACGGAAAGCAATTCCATCTGATCCTGAATGGCCTATGATCAAAGAGACCCCGGATGGAGAAATGGCAAACCAAGGAGTGAGTTCATTCTTGATAAGGTGCGATGTGCAGAACATTTTGTACATCCCACCCAACTTTCAGTTCACAGAGAGAGATAGAACTAAGCTCCATTCAGAGGGTCTAGCAGCAACTATTGCCGTGTATTACCCCAATTTGGGGATCCATTCGAATAGCGCGCGAAAATGCACTCGCCACATGCGTTGTAACATGTTGGGTTGCACAGAGCGGCAGGAATGCCATCCTCGATCTTTCTGGTGATGTTTCAGGAAAGGCATACTGAGGTGAATCCAAGGATCAACTGTGTTGACCGTGCTTAAGTTTGCAAAATAAGCATTCCCGAGGCCCAAAGTCTAACGGAAGTTCGGGAAGTATGGAACTCAGTGGGTCGGCAAAAGGCACAGGCCGAGGATAACCCGCACAGTGCAGTCTGTATCGGTAGGAAAACCCGAAAATGGTCGGATAGGGGGTTTGATCGGTGGGTCGAAGACCGATGGGTCAAATTCTGTCTGTGGAGTCACCCGTAGAGGGCTGAAAATTCGATGGTTTTATAAAGCCTCTACTCCTGTGTCCCTTTTTGTTCTGTCCCTTTGGGAGCTCTGGCCTGCTGTCATGGAGTCTTATTTCCAGTATAAGCGTATTCAATGCGCTGTTAGAAAGCGGTTGGACTCCAAAGTGCATGTTGACGAGGACGGTGTGCACGGGAATGCAAAGTAGGTGGCTAATCTCATTCATGGCTTTTGTCTTTTGATACTTATGTTTGACTCTCTAGCTCTGGGTCGAACACTTCTCAGCTCGATGAGAATGAATCTTCATCTACTCGCGAGGGAGCTGGTAATGCCGAAGATTCCATCATCCTTGTGGGCTGGGATGGCAAAGATGATCCTCTGGATCCCACAAACTATAGCGTTGGGCGCAAACTATTCATGACGGTATTGGTATCTCTGATTGCGCTTGCTGTCACGGCAGCATCAGCCATCGATGCCTGCGGTGTTCAACAATATAGCGAATATTACCATGTCTCAGAGGTTGTTGGGTCTCTTGCTACCGGTAAAGTCAACTTCAGCTGTCTCCGGAAAGTATCCAGTCTAACAGTGTGACTTAGGCATGTTCTTAGTCGGGTTCGGGGTCGGCTCTCTCCTATCAGGACCGTTCTCCGAGACATTTGGACGCAATGCAGTTTACCTCATTACAATGCTTGTCTTCCTGATCTTCATCATGGCCGCTGGTCTCGCTCCAAATCTCCACAGTCATCTCATCTTCCGATTCTTCGCCGGTTTCTTTGGTTCTACTCCGCTCAGCTGTGCTGGCGGAACAGTCGCGGACTTGTGGAATCCAGTGCAAAAGGCTTATGCCTTCCCTGTGTATGCAATTCCGGCTTTCTGTGGCCCGATGATTGGTCAGATTATTGGCAGCTATGTTCCAACTACACTGGGATGGCGCTGGTTGGAATGGCTTATGCTCATTATGGGCGGTGCCATTCTTATCCTTGTTGTTTTGATGCAACCTGAGACATATGGGAATCTTTTGTTGCATTGGAAGGCATCAATTCTTCGCCAGGAAACCGGAGACAAGAGGTACCGGGCGCCGATGGAGATGAGGAGAGAGAGTCTGGGGCGTCGCTTGTTGATCGCTATCTACAGACCTTTCCTTTGGAGCTACACTGAGCTGATCATCATTCTTATGTCGGTGTATCTCACTGTCGTCTATATCGTTCTCTTCACTTTTCTGGAGGGATACACCTACGTCTTCGGTGAGCCTTACGGGCTTTCGCTGGGGTTGACGAACGTTTCATGGGCTGGAATGCTTGTTGGCATTGCCCTCACTGGCTGTATTGTCCCGGTTATTTACTCTTGGACAGCGAAGGAGTACAAACAGACTGGTCGCATTCTTCCAGAGACACGTCTGTGGTATGCAATGCTAGGCGGTGCACCAGCAGTGCCTGTGAGCCTATTCTGGATGGGCTGGACCTGCTACGTAAGTTCCCAATTCCAAATCCATCGAGGCCTCAGTTACTAATACTCACTCTCATTCAGCCATCTGTCTCGATCTGGTCCCCACTCATCGCATCGGTCGTCTTCGGCTATGGCATCATGACCATTTTCATCGTCGCATATATGTACATCATCGATGCGTATGATGTATACTCCGCTTCTGCGCTGGGCTTCCTCGTTTTCACAAGATATGTTGTGGCCGGTGGTGTCACGGTTGCTGGTGGTCCAATCTACGAGGCGATCGGTGCTCACTACACTCTCACTATTCTAGGTGCTATCAGCGCAGTCATGGCTGTGATTCCATACTTGCTGTACATCTACGGACCTCGGATTCGGAAGTTCAGTAAACATGCTGTCAATTTGAATTGATTTCACGGGACTGTGAGTCGTCCATGGCCATAATCTATACAAAGTTCTGCAAATACGCACCTGATCCTTGTTTCTCGTAGATAGCAAACTAATGGCCACATGGCGCATCATCAACACCACTTTCATCGATTTGAGGTTGCCCTTCTAACTGCCGAAGCCTAAGTGTCATGCCATCCACGATGTCTAAGATGCAATTCACTCTGTGTTGAAGGGACGCAATGTCGCGGTGTTGAGATACATCCTAGTAGTGCAGTATGGTAATGTCGAGAAGAACAACCGTATATCCTAGCGATTAATAGGACGGCTCTCTGTAACAAAAGTGTTCAATCCTCCGCCTCGGCATCTGAAGATGTAAGAGAAAGACATGCCGAAAGCGGTCGACAAGTTGTGTAGTCGTAGATTTGGTATGAGTTAGAGTGTTGAAGTATTGAAGTGACAAACAATATCTGACTTACCTGGACCATGCATGTGTAATATCGGCATCCCGATCGGCGAAAGTAGCAGCCATAAGTCGGACCTAATATAGTTCTATCACAAAGATGACCACATACCCGCATGATAACAGTGGCTATATTTGCATAATCCCCTTACACTGTCGCTGCATCTAAACATGCAGGCTTGATATGCAAATTAAACTATAAGCCTGGACGGGCTCAGCTATACGAGGTCTTGGCGTCTTGGCGTAAAACGTCAGATCAGCGGTGAATTGTGAGATCCACTCGACAGTTAGAATGCGTCTATGTGTGCACACTGGTGAACACAGCATCAAGAGCATTGTGGAGTGAGAGAATGTGATTTAGATAGGAGTGCGCTCAAGTGCACCTTCCGCCGACTACAGTACACACGAGACCTCCTCCGTGCCGTTGATCGTCGATCATCCGCAATCACCAACGATGATTGCGTGCTTCTCGCCATTCAGTGCACAATTGCGCAACCCGTCAAGCTATATAGCATGGCACGTCCTCAGTTTGTACATCTGTGCCATCCTCATCCTTACACCGCTCTGGGACCCTTGCTCCCTGGTGATCAAGCAAGTTGAAGCAACATGACGGAAAAGATCTCCACTTTGGACCTCGAGTCCAATAAACTCGAGTATGATCCTTGGCTGCTGGAGGATCATCCACTACGGTCGCATCCGACTGAGTGTATTCCCGGGTTGTCACCTTATCTCTATGGGATTTACCAGTCGCTTTCGCTGAGCAAAGCTTTTGTACGAGCTGCAGCTCTTGTGCTCGGGTGTCTGTGAGTATAGGTCGATCGGCTGGGTTGAAGAATGCTGGATCTGACCTTGATTCTAGAGCCGCATTCCAGTGCTTCCGCTTACTACCACTCAACCTCCCAAAGGAACTTCCGCATACGGCTTCGGCATCATCAACCCATACCCACGCCCAGCCTAGCGCATGCACGTTTCCGACCCTAGACACACGACCCCAAGCTCTGAAGAAAGCACTAGAAGGCGGGTGCGACGGCCTCCGAACCGCCATCTGGATGTATGACGGCGAGCTGCAGATCGGTAATGCCGTCGGCAGCCCTGATCCCAATGGATTCCTTGACCGACTCGGTCTAGACCCTCTTCTGGCGAAACTCGACAAGGAGGCCGAGGATTCACAATCACCACTCAATCCCGAAACCCCGGTTATCTTCCATGCCGATCTGAGCCGGACTTTCCTTTTGATGCTTGATGCTAAGACGTCGCTTCACGAGTTGTATCCTTTGCTTGTTGAGCAGCTCGATCGTCTCCGGCAACGGGGGTACATCTCTCATTGGGATGGGGAGAGTGTTGTTCAGCGCCCTGTGACTGTTGTTGTCACTGGGGAGGCGTTCCCTGAGAGTGACTGTGCGAGTCATTCTTATTCTGATATTTTCTGGTCGGCGTTGCCGGAAGGACGCTTTACCACCAGTGATTTTACGAAGGATGGCCTGCGGCATTTGTCGCCCATTTGTATAGCATGAGTGTTGACTTTGGCTTCTATGATACCCATTTTGAGATTTTGAATATTGATATTTACCTGAATGTTGTTGATCTGCGGTGGTGAGAGTATAGGGGGCCACTTCGGGTGATAAGGTCGCCTGATCCAACGAGAATATCATTCTCCCTCTTAAGTTGTACACGGAGTAGTGGATGTGTGAAATTCCAATACATGTGGCTAAATATCCAGTCTGACGATCCAGGTGTGAAAGGTCAATGATAGGCAGGTTGATAAAAAGCGCAAAAGCGTGGCAAACAGGAAAAGATTCGGTGTTTGCTATCGAATATGGGGCAAGACTAACGCCACTAGCAGCGCCAAGTGGATTGCACAATTTCGTGCTATGGAACTCATAAATCTTCAATTTATTTATTAATTAATTGTCGTACTAGAAACAAGATTTATGAGAACTTGAGGTGAAGGTATAAAAGGTATAAAACCCTGGCATGACGAAGGCGGAAAACCCCCCGGGGCCCTTCTGACATTTCTAGAGGAGAAAGTATAAAATTTCAAGTGTTCATAAGATACATTCACACTGTGTTCATGAACTCTTCCAGGGTCCTTTGCTAAGTCTGATAGGATCTCCAGACAGCACATAACTTACCTGCACGAAATGTGCACGCCAATCCCCCCACAATTGGCCAAGATACTTTAACCGAACCTCTCCAAGGCCACACACTGGCATGCAAAGCATACAGTACAGCAACCTACATACAACATATCAACCTCATGGCAGTTGAAGACCACATTCCACCGACTATCACAGCATGGCAGAGTTAATGCCAGCCGGACCTGAACGAGGCAAGCTTTTGCGGGCCCTCAGTGTGGGCTCGGTTTCGGTGGATCAGGACAGGAACTGCCAAATGATGTCAAGCATTGCCACGACTTTCAGGCTGAGCACGCTGATATGCTGGATGGCTATCCACTCGTTCACTATTTTGTACGCCAAACGAGGAGCTCCGTGAAGATCCTGGTGTCATTGCGTAAGTTCGTCGACTCTTGATCCAGTTCACATTTCCCTGGCAGGCATAGCAGGAGGGGTTCTTTCTGGGTCTGTGGTCTGTTGGAATACAAAATTGTTGCTTGTCTCCTGTTGTCTCCGCCTGGTTTGGCTTTTTTTACTCTTTTCTCCTTCTGCTGTCTGTCGTTTGGTTCGGGAAAGAGCTTTGCCCTACTATCACTGCCGACCTTCCCGGGGAGAAATTATTAATTGAATTGTGGTCAATATGGACGAAAGGGAAAGTGGTCGGACTAGAGCCAGGGTTAGTTGTAACGGCAGGTTAGAGATATCACTGTCTAATTGTTTGTTTTACAGTCTGATTCCCAGACACCGCAATCACCAGGCGGACGGAACCGGACGGCCAGCGACGCAGACTATATCTCGCCGACGAGAAACGCCTTTGGAGCTGATGATGGCCAGGAGGGCTCAAACACCCGCCGACATAGTTCGATGGCGTCGAGACGCAGCGGCGCCAGTGGAGATTCTAGCTTGGGTCCTCGCACTACTCTCGCCCAGCGTACTCAGGGCAAGTTCACGCTGGCTGGTCCGGATGAGACCCCCAGCTGCGCTTGGCTCAAGAGCCATTCGTTCAACCGGGATATGCGGATCTGAACCCTTCATATGAACAACCGTCTAATGCCAGACCTGTCTGGTCTCTGGCCAAGCCGCTGCCGCGTGTGGTGCGGACTGGCATGGTTCCTACGAAGGAAGAGCTGCTGCAGAACCTCGCGAATGCTCAGCGTCCCACGGAGAACTCACAGCGATATGGTCTCGATGTCAACCCCAATGATATCGAGCAGGGCCGTATCGATAAAACCAATGACCCGCGCAAAATGGCCGCCCAGGTCGAGGATGCTCGCCTGCAGCGTGAGAACAACTTCATGAACAAGATTCTCAACGGCGATGGCACTTCGATGAGACAGACCTCGCGCATGTCGCGCACTTCATCCAAACGCGGGTCTATTGGCGGGAGACGCTCTGCAGGTTGGGATCATCCTGCGGACAACCTGTCTACCGTTGAGGAGGCAGACTCTCAACACAACTATGAGCCTGGAGAGCGTCCCGACTTTGATGGACCTGAGACTGCGCCAGAACAAGGCATTGAAGAGAGATTGGACGACCTTTTGGATATTTCGGACCTGGAGAAAAAAGACTATCCCGAGGACCTACATCCGCTTGTCCAAGATCTCGTTGAGGATGAAGTGCACAACAACCACACCACCTGGTCCGTTATTCGTACTCACCACCGCGAAGCTCTTGCTGAGGCTCTGGCTGTCTTTGTCCAACTCACCACGGGCTTCTGTGTCGATTTATCTGTCACCTGTGCCAACCAGGGTAACCCCAATACCACGGCCTGGGGCTGGGGCCTGGCTACCATGATGGGCATCTACATTTCTGGTGGTGTTTCTGGTGCTCATATGAACCCCATTGTCACCATAGTGCTCTGGTTCTACCGTGGTTTCCCCAAGCGCTTGATACCCGAGTACTTCGCTGCCCAGTTCCTGGCTGCCTTATGCGCGGGTCTTTGCGCCTACGGTATCTACTATCAGTCTATCACGAATTATCTTATCCTCAACGCGGACTCCAGTATCATCAACAGCTTTGTGACTAATCAGCGCGAAGCGTGGATTGGTCCCGCCACGGCTTTCTTCAACGAATTTATCGGCACGACCGTTTTGCTCGTTACTGTGTTGGCGCTTGGTGATGACCAAAATGCCCCGCCGGGTGCTGGTATGAACTCGCTGGTCGTTGGATTGGTGATCTCCTGTCTGTCTATGACCTTCGGATACCAGACCGGTGCTGCGTTCAACCCTGCCCGTGACTTTGGCCCTCGCCTCGCTCTGCTTGCTGTCGGATTCCCCAGCACCATGTTCACCAATCCTTATTGGTTCTATGGACCTTGGGCTGGTGCTCTGAGCGGTGGCTTCTTCGGTGCTTTCCTGTATGACTTCTTCATCTTTACCGGAGGTGAGTCGCCGGTCAACTACCCATGGGAGCGTACCGAACGCGCCATGACCAAGAGTGCAATGAAATGGAAACACCGGTTGCACCTCGATTAGGGGGTGTCACGGTCAAATTGGATATAGTCTGTCGATGTGGTCATTCATTGATGTTGTATTTATAGTTATATTGCATATGCATTGTTTCCTTTATAGAAAAGTGTCTAATAAATACATAATCGGGGATAGTGACAGGGTAACCCTAGACAGCCTAAACAGCCTGTACTTCTCCAATCCCCGCATGAGTCTTGGCCCATAGCGCTAAAGCAGACACCGTCATCATTCACCTTTTTTTTCCCACCGTAGGAAATGTCTTTGACGCGCTAGACACCCAAGACACCCAAGACCCCCAACCGCTGCCCTACTGCACGTTCCCTCCCTCTCGCTATCTCCGGGTCCACCGAACCTGCATCTTTTTTCTTCTTTCTGCTTGCCTGCATTGCATACACTCCACCGCCATTCTACTTTCCCTTTTATAATATTTTCTCTTAAATTTTCTCTCTCTTGCTGCCCAACACCTTTGGGGACAAGAATGGACTACCGACGACTACAACACTCGTATCAGCCCCGGCCCTCACCTTTGGGGGCCCCAGAGCGTCCCGATCCACCTCGCACCTTCGCTGCGTCTGTCGCTCAGTCTCGTCGCCCGGAAACCGACGAATCGCGCCCGCACGTTTCTCCTACGTCTACGTCGAATTCGACCTCATCGTCGCAGATCTACCCGGGGAATGCCCGTTCGTCACGCGCTTCGCATACTTCACATGCTTTGCTCCGGGGCAATACTCCTAGCGCATACTTCCAGTCTGGGCCGAGGCCTACCCACCGTCGACATGGAAGTTTAGAGAGCAGACACCATGGACAATCACATCGGAGGAATAATTCGCAGCCCCAATCTCGCAATGAAGGTAGGCAATTCCTATTGTTCCCCATGTCGCGTGGCTCCCCAGATTCAGGAGGAAACCAAGGATCGGAGTTGGGCCGGCACTCCACTTTAGGGACTTGACGACTTCGAGCAAACCTGGACCTGGTGGTCAGAGCCATGCGATACACCTGCACATATTCACCATGCACACATCTATATCCCTACACCCTTACACCTACACATACACATACACATTTCCCTTCCTGCTTTTCCCCGACGATCGACTGGACAGCTCGGGAACGCTAGTCCAGGTCAGGCCTAGCGTGACCAGAGGAGCCACTGCCCCTTTCGGACTAGCGGCTGAGCTTCCGGAGTCACGGGTTCTTCTCGATCTGGCCCTTGCTTTCCCTTTGCTCACTCGAAACAGGCTTGGGTGCTATTATGAACACGCATTCGCGTCGCACTTCTCAGGGCAGTCCTGTGTTTCCTGGTAAGCCGTGTCTGTGCAACCATCCCATGTTGCGATACACCAATTCCGTCACTCGGGTACGGTGGATTCTGGAACCCTACTGACGCAAACTCGATAGCATCTCACGACCAATCTGCTGCATTTGGGAGTCGCCAGATGCCCCCTCCTCCCCTCCACACTCTTATTCATCACGGGCTCAGTCCGCCCACGCGCCTGCTTCCCTCATGTCGCGCGATGTCCCCACCAGTCAGGCACACAGGCCGGGCAGCAGCATGTCCATTTCCGCCATGCTAGGTTCAGACCCGGACCGGCCTGCGCGAGAACCCACGCGAGAATCAGCGCCTTTCTTTTCGCGACCATCTGCGTCCCTCTTCGGTAATCCGCCTCCGTCGTCATCGTCTGCCGCCATGTCACCACCGACTGCCCCTGCACGACCACCGCCGCTCGAGAACACCTTCTTCCGTCGCTCGCAAACTCCGGAGAAGTCATTCTCGAAGCCTCAGACGAACCGTGCGTACCGATCGGGGTCCGGTGGTTCGAGCCTGGGTGCAGAGCATTCGACATTCGGGGGCTTGGCGCGCTCGTCGCTCTCCCAGTATCCTGAGAAGCCACACTCGACACATCCTTCGCCTCGAATCTCCTCGGCAGAGGTATCTTACAATGAACCCCGTCGTATGAGCCTCAGCGGGCCGATCGCTAGACCCAGTAGCCAACCACCAAACGCTGAAACACCCTCCCGACCGCCCGGTTACAGTCCGATCTCCCAGCCAGGTGGAGGTGCCTCCGATCGAGCCTTCGAGTCGGGCCCTCGACCTGCGTCTGGATCCTATGGAGGTATTGACTCGCAACACGGTCGGTTTGGAGGTGTGTTTGGTGATCGGCGCATAGATGATGCTATACAGCGGGAACGAGAACGTGCTGCGACACTTGGGGATCCCAAGTTGTCGCAGCCTGGATATCGTTATGGCTCTCACTATGCCGAGCGCGATCCACGGGACCGTGACTCTGGCTCAACGTGGGAGCACCGCTCTCACCCTCCGTCGCCGGAGAGTAAGCGCTTCCCTGCTCCGGACCATGGGTCAACATTCGGGTTTGGCGCTATCCAGAGCTACACCAAGTCGCTCGGGTCGCAAACCGGGAACAGACAATCACAAATTTCCCTACAGTCCCGGAACAGCCAACCCACTCCTCCGCCTCACGATCCTTACGCCAGACATCAAACCCAGCCTCCTCGCTTGGGGTCCACGCCTGCTCTAGTGGTCTCAACGGCGGTCGCCTCCTCCGGGCTTGCAGCCTTGGCGGATGAGGGACGCCGCAAGGGAAGTGATGAGGTTTTGCACCATCGCAGCTTACTGGCTGTCGGTGCAGAAGGTAAGCGCGGTGGCCGTGCCTCTCCGCTGCCGCAAGCTGTACAAGGCGCTCAGGCTCCGTTCATTGGGCCTGCTGGGGAGTCATCCATCAAGAATGACCTGGGTCGTGTCTTCTCCGGTATTGGAAGTGGTGTGGGTGGTGTGACAGCTTCTGCTGGTGGAAGCGGACCATCCACACCTTTGGGCTCCAGCCCGTTCAAGCGTGATAGTCTTACGGGTCGCTCGATCAATGGAGAGGCTATCGATGAGGCGGCGAGACTTGCTCGGCCTCCCTCTGCCTCTGGCAGGCGGTCGAGGAGGCCTCGTGATGAGGAGCAGATGGAACTTGAGGCCAATGACCCTCGTGGTGTACTATCAGCTCGTAACGCGCGTCGGTCTCGGCATGCCCATCACCACCATCATCAGTATGTTCAGCAGTTCTGCGTAGGGTTGTTTCCAGTCACTAACGTTTCTCTAGCCACCATCATCACCGCCACAAAGCAGATGAAGAAGCAGCTACTCTAACCTCCCTTCATCGTCCTACAAACTTCTTTCACCGAACATCCCCAGCGGATCCATCCGCACCCCACCATCATTCCCATCACCATCACCATCATCACCATGCTCCTAGACAGGCTATTCCGGCTGCGTCTCCTATTCGAGAGCCTCGCACCACCGTGAATCTCGAGCCCTTGCTTTCCAGCGTGGCTCACCTCCCCCGTCATCATTTGGGTTCAACTCTGTACACCCCTCGTGTTGGTGCTCCACCTGCTAGATCCTCTGTGGATAGCTCCAAGTTTGGTTACACCACAACTCCTCGGCCTCTTCCTCGTTTTGAGAAGCGTGAGAATTGCACTTTCACCGTTCGGGTTCCCCGTTTCCGTATCGACCAGTCTCACCGCGAAGAGATCTGTGCACGGCGAGCACTCTGGGGAACCGGTGTTTACACAGATGACTCTGATCCCGTCGCCGCTGCCATTCACTCCGGTTTCATCCGCGGTGCTTGGGGCGAGGACGTGGACGAGTCGATGCTCGATCTCGAGATCAAAGATACCTACCAGCACGCACCGCAAGCGCCTGCCGAGGCTGAAGGCAGCAAGGGCAAGTCTCCCTCCAAGGAGCCACGCCTACCTCCCATACCTCCCGCAGACAAGGATTTGCACATTACTCTCCTCGTGCTCCCCCGTCTCGCTCAGTACGACTCTACTATACTGTTCGGCATCAAGTCTCGCAAATATACTGGTCGTCACGACGGCATGAGCTTCAAGATCCATGCTGTGGACTGGGTTGAGGAGGGTGTCGGACGTGGCGAAGAACGTAGCGGTGAGGCCCGTCGCAAACGTCTCCGCACTCTCATGCAGTCCGGTCGCATCTGCACCGGGCCTGCTATGGCAAAGATGGACGAGCTCCGCCGCAGCGGAGTGCAAGTACCTCGCACTATCGACGGGCAGGACAAGCCAGCAGCTGTTCAGCCAGTCTCATAATGACTACATATCTGCGTTGTGACTTGAGGTCTCCCTTGACTAAGACCTCAACATTTCTACTATTTTCTCATATATTCCTTTCGGTCGGCCTTCTCGGTGCCCTTTGGCGGTCCACGGTGTTGGACTTTTTTTGTTTATCATATTTCTGCTGGCCTGTTTGATACCTCTTGCGTTGGTTTGCGTGTTCGGGTCAACGGGCACGGGTGAAAGGGTGGCGTGTAATGTTTGATTTAATTTCCATATACATAATCTACGACCTTATTCGTACTCTTACTTGGTCGTGCTCTTTGTGTTTGTAAATGACTGTGGAGGTATAAATCCCGCTAGTCCTCCCCGCACGCCATTGATCGCCCGGGGCACCGGAGCCTATTTGAAGTAAACAAGTTAAGTTCAGGTGTTATTAACTTATAACTTACATTACATAGTTGACACTTTGAGGGTGACTAGAGGCTAGAGGCCACCTAGAATATTCGATCTGATATCCCTTGTGACCGAGATCGACGACATCATCAACCGAGGCTCAGGTGTGGAGTTATGTAATACTGAATAAATTACATACAGAGGTGAATGCGATAAAGCTGGACATTCAACATAGAAAGAGTGAGGTTGTGAGTCTTGATTCTATGTAGTAAATAGCCTTGAATACCCTCACTATCTCACTATTCCTCTATACACTGACTGCGTTTCCCTCGGGAAGCAATTCGGTCCCGTCCGTAACGGCCATACCGTGTCTTACCGGCTTCCCCGCCAACCGAGGCTCACGGACTTGGCTTGTACTTGGATCTCTCCTAAATTAAGTCCAGCTTCTTCTTCATCTTCTCCTTCAAACTACTTTCTAAATCACAGGGATGTTCACTGCTTCTGCGCGAAGCCGTCTCTCCACCCTCTCAAGGCAACGGCTTCCCCCGAACCCTCTCCTAGCCCGCTCGGTAAGTCGGCCTCCTTCGATTCTCGAGCAATTCCACAGCTTCGCAGCTTCGCAGACTCGGGATCTCCCCTGGCAGCAATTTATTGACACGCTCCCATACAGACTCTCACCATGGCCCCCCGCCGAGCAGCTTCGTCCGTCCCCGAGGGTGAGTGTCACATGCATGCAGCGCGGACCTCCGCTCACCGGCGCTTGCAATTGGAGTCGGAATCGCAATCGCTGACGCTATAGACCAGGATACAAGGAAGATCTCTCTAAGGGCAAAATGCTCCGTTTCGAAGACTCCTCCCTCAACTCCCCGTGCCGTCCCTGGAAGAGACCGGTCGTCGGTACCTGAAATCCGTCCACGCGGTCGTCTCCGAGGCCGAGTACGAGCGCACCAAGAACGCTGTCGAGGCTTTTATCCGCCCTGGTGGTCAGGGTGAGCCTTTGCAGAAGCGTCTGCTGGCTCGTGCGGCCGATCCTAAGATTAAGAACTGGCTTGCGGAGTGGTGGAATCAGGCCGCTTACCTCGGTTACCGGGATCCTGTTATCCCCTACGTCTCCTACTTCTATTCTTACCGTGATGACCGTGAGCGCCGTAATCCTGCTAAGCGCGCGGCTGCTATTACCACTGCGGCGCTGGAGTTCAAGGCGCAGGTTGATGATGGTTCCCTTGAGCCTGAGTATCTCCGCAAGGAGCCTCAGGCTATGAGCTCTTACCAGTACATGTTCAACTGCTGCCGTATCCCTGCCGAGGGGGCAGATTTCCCCCGCAAGTACGCTGCCGCTGAGAACCAGCACATTGTTGTTGTGCGCAAGAACCAGTTCTTCAAGGTGCCTTTTGTCGTGGATGGCCAGCAGCTCAATGTCTCTGAGCTGGAGAAGCAGTTCGAGCGTATCTATGAGATCGCACAGCCTGCGCCGCCGGTCGGTGTCTTAACTGTTGCTGATCGTGACCACTGGACTGCTGCTCGTAAGAAGCTTGTTGCTGCCGATGCGGCTAACGAGCTCGCGCTTCAGGATATTGAGTCGGCTGGCTTCGTGATCTGCTTGGATGACGCCAAGCCCGTCACCCTTGAGGAGCGCGCCCAGCAGTACTGGCACGGTGATGGCTCCAACCGCTGGTTCGACAAGCCTCTCCAGTTCATTGTCAATGACAACGGTACCGCTGGATTCATGGGTGAGCACAGTATGATGGATGGAACACCCACCCACCGTCTGAACGACCACGTCAACAACCTCATCTTCAACAAGAAGATCGACCTCTCCCCCAAGTCTGTCCGCTCCCAGCTCGCAGACCCCAAGCCCATCAACTTCAAGCTGAACGACGAGTCCAACGAGGCCATCGACTTCGCCGCCCAATACCACCGCAAGCAGATCGCCTCCCACGAGCTGGTCGTCCAGGCCTACCAGGGCTACGGTAAGGGCCTGATCAAGAAGTTCAAGTGCAGCCCCGATGCCTTCGTCCAGATGACCATCCAACTGGCCTACTTCAAGATGTACGGCAAGAACCGTCCCACCTACGAGTCTGCCTCCACCCGCAAGTACGCCGAAGGCCGTACCGAGACCACCCGCTCCGTCTCCGATGAGAGCGTCGCCTTCTGCAAGGCCCACCAGGATCACACCACGCCCCGCGAGGAGGTCGTCAAGCTGTTCCGTGCTGCCCTCGCCCAGCACACCAAGTACACTCAAGAGGCTAGCGCCGGCCACGGCGTCGACCGTCACCTCTTCGGTCTGAAGAAACTCCTCCAGCCCGGCGAGAAGCTGCCCGAGATCTACCAGGACCCTGCTTTTGCCTACTCCAGCTCTTGGTACCTGTCCACTTCCCAGTTGAGTTCTGAGTATTTCAACGGATACGGATGGAGTCAGGTCATCGATGATGGATTCGGAATTGCCTACATGATCAACGAGAACAGGTGAGTCCACCACACTTACCCTCCACTCTGTTTATCTGTCTTGTCTTGTCACATAGCTAACCTTTATTCCTCAGCCTCAACTTCAACATCGTCTGCAAGCGTCTCGGCGCCCAGCGCATGAGCTACTACCTCAGCGAGGCTGCCACCGAACTGCGCGACCTCCTCATGCCCGACCTGGTCGCTCAGCCCGAGAAGCCGAAGCTGTAAATGTATTCTCGCATATACCCGGTTTTTTTGCTTTTGGGAAGATTTTGTCTTTTATTACATGTATCTCGTTCCGATAGAAGGTATATCTTATGTCGATTTTTAAATCAAATCACTTGTATTTTCTTCGCTATCCTGTATAAGACTTTATTTCTTTTAGATTGTCTTTCTTTTCTGTTGATTGGAATTACGGGGTATATATATTAAGATTATTAGCTATCCGTACAAAAGGACTTGTCTCAAGAAAGAAGAGCGGCTTCAGCTGCACTGGATTTCACGTCACCTAGACTTTGTAGCTGATATCATGTCTATCAAATAACCCCGATTTGTGTTCTATATACCTCTTGACCCAATCGCCGAAAAGTCGCTTATAATTGCTGTCAGTGAAGGGTTCTTCATAGCATAACACCTATTTCCATTTGTTAGAGTCTACAGGAAACAGATCCGTTAAACACGATAAACTCGCTAAACCCGATTATTGTACCGTTGTACTGCATTTGTATTTGTACATAGCCACGAGGGACTGGAAGCGTCTGTCAACATGCCACATATTCTGCATGCAAAGTAAATCCACACTGTCCAGATTTGGAAAAGCAAGATGAAATCCGACAAAAAGTGGAATCAGCCATACCGTAGACTGTCATGACAATGAGACTTTTACCGCATCGGCCTGTCATTGAAGGAGTCTGCAAAAGATTTCAAAACGCTGCCCAGATGCTCGGAACCCATCATGTCATGAGACAGATGAAGCGAAATCGAATAGACTCGATATCCTCCACAAAATCTAGGCGCCAAGGGTTCAACATTGATATTTGTTGGGATGTGAAAGGGATTTGACTCCGTCATGGTATTGTATCACATATGAAGCTGACACCCGCGTTGCCTGATGTGTCAATCATCGCCTTGTAGGATACTGCGAGGCCCCATAGGGTTTTCAGTCTTTACCGTCTCGTGATCCCACGGCAGGTGGGTCCCCGGCCTCGGGGCCCGCTTGCCCGGAAACAACACCAGATCTAGGTGCAGATGCCCCGGACGTTGTCATTTCTCCAATTTGTCTCTCTATTCAGTGTCAGCATGCCCAGATTAAACTCCACTGCGGAGCGGGGTAGCCGCAGAAATATTGCGGGATTAAAGAGTTGATAATCTTACCTAGTTCCCGAATCCGTTGTCGGAGTAGAATGTTTTC
Organism: Penicillium canescens; assembly: GCF_028828765.1. Lineage (NCBI taxonomy): Eukaryota > Fungi > Ascomycota > Eurotiomycetes > Eurotiales > Aspergillaceae > Penicillium > Penicillium canescens. The sequence goes on along the minus strand of NW_026703963.1, from coordinate 283,318 downwards.
TCGGCCAAGTGAGCTAGCTTCGGCTTGGTAAAACGCACTTTCGTCCCGACTTCCCCGCCGAGATGGACTGAACCCCGGGAATGCCTCCACACCAGAGTCTAACGGTCGCAAATTGGGCGATGCTGCTTGACTGGATGGGCGGGAGGGACGTCGGTTCGAGAAAGAAGACGAGATCGACAGTCTGTTGCCTGCAGGACCGGTGGGTGCATGTGTTTGGGGTAAGAATGCCGACCGTTCGGATGACGGGGTGTCGTCGATTGCGGCCGTTGACTGCGCGTTCGGTTGCTGTGGATTCTGCTGTTGGTACTGCTGCAGTTGGGCCTGCTGACTGCGAATCATCTGCAATAGGCGGTTCTAGTGGAGCAAAAAGGTTAGCTTATCAGCTAATGCGATTGTGCTTGCACTAGAGGTGAGGTGAGGACCAACCACTTGCGCTTCCTGCTCTTGTTCCAACTCCTGGTGCAGCTCCCCCAGCGATGGTGCTCGCTGATGATGGGGGTCGGCTGTCGCAAAGACGGGACTACTCCCATGGCTGGATGGGCTGGTTGTGCGGAATGCATGCCCGATGGAGCTGCGGTGGTCTGATGGGACAGCGTCGCCGTTATTTGCCGGCATCTCATTCAAGTTTAAATTTATGCCGGCCGCTGACCGACGGCGCTCAGATACCGATAATCGGCCTATGCTTGATCCACGGGAGGGTCTTGGGGATGTGGTAGCCGCCGTGGCGGGCGGGGCATTTGGTGAAGCAGAAGGCATGTTGCGGTATGGGATCGAGGAAGAGATCGAGGAAGAGCGAGATGGTGGGAGAGAGTTGAGATCAGGAGACATCTGGAATGGTGTTGATGTCGAATAGCTATGATGGCAAAGCTCCAAGCTGCAACGTACGTCAGGCCATCCTGAGATCTGCTGACTCATCCTGTTTTCGCGGGGTCAGTCACATGATGTGTATCTGCTTAGGGGCTAGTTCTATTCCTGCCTGAGGCCGAATATGCCAAGCAAACCAAGCAAACCAAGCGAACCAAGCAAACAGGAAATCCATGCCCTGTGCTTCGAGTAACTACTACATGGATGTACGGAGTATGTAACATCTCACTTGGTGTACTGTTTGGTGTACTCCTTGGTGTACTATCCTTTACGCACCAACTATCTGGCGTGTACGACTTTGCATCTGTACAAGCTATGTTCCTAACCCGAGCCTGAGGATCACGGTTCCGGAACATGGTCTAGACTTGGCGTACCAAGGTCATTTCAGCCACAGTAAAATCTTCTCTTCCTGCAATTGGAGGCCCCTGGTGGTGCGCAGGTCAAACTTGCAAATCTACAGGGAACAGGCACCGGACCTTCCGGGTGGCGCCAAACCTTCATGTTTTTATAGTGTGTCTATAAATGCGTAAACATCCATCCCTAGATCCTCGCCGGAAAGATCACCACTCGCGTGGCTTCGCATACGATCTTGTCGATCCTCCAGCGAGATAATTTGCCATGTGCAGGAATGCAGGGTTACATTCCCCAGGCCGAGTCCGGGGGAAGCCCCTGCGGTCGTGGTTGTTTCCGGACAACGTACATGCGGTCCACCCTCGGCGATGTGACTTGGTGAACCAGCTGAACGCTCTGTCTGGTCTTTTGCCCCAGTCTGCCACGAAGGCAAGGAGTCGACGGGCGACGAAGTTGAGGGAATTTCAAGAAATAACTTAAACCTTGTACACGTAAGTACATGTGGGAGGCCCTGTCAAGCAAGGGACTGCGATCGACCATTTCTCGTGGTTGACAGTCAATCTTCCATGCACGGTTCTGGAAAGGAAATTCGGGAAACTACGGCGAGAATTTGTAAGATTGGATGATCGGGCCGGGATCAATTTGTCTGGCAAGGTAACCGCACTCCGAGATCAGACAAGACTTGTGGCCCCTGCCCAGACGACGATCGCCAGAACGCCAGAACGCCACGCCCGTAATGGCGCCATGGCGACCTTGGGGCGCTGTAGCCGTGCGCTTGGATTTTGTCTGACCCACGAACGACTGGCGCGTTGGCGGCCCCTTGACGTCACAGCGGACAGACCGAAGCATGTCTTCAACGAATGGCATCTTCGCAGAGTTTTTTTTACTGTCAGAAGAAGATCCATCAGGTCCTTTGCCCCCGTCGTATTGTATCAGAACCACGCGAACACAATATACATGTACTCCTTGCTTCGCGGGGCAGTATATCAGCGTAGACTCGAGGTTGCATGGGCCTGAACAGACTACCCGATTCGGTCATTCCTAGGCAAAGTATCGGCCCAGTTCGGGCTCCTGGCGCCAGGTTGTCTCCGGGGAAATGCCGCATCCTTTTCTCCAGGGTGGGTCTACTTCCCCGTGGGCTCAATCCGGTGAAATCAGCAAGTAGGTAGAACACAGCAAATAACAACCATCAGCTGTGTATATGAACGAAGTAGAATAGATGTATCTGATATACATTTGATGTATTTCAACAGAAAAGAAGAGAAAGGAATATATGGGGATGAAACGTGGGTAAAAACATGGGGAAAAAAGTCGGCATCCCGTAAAATACCAATACCATACATGTACAAGTCTGCGAGGTACCTTCCCTTTTGACCTTCTGGCTGTTTCCGTATTTAATCATCCTGCTTCCCTCTGGGTCTTCCTTCTTTTCTCTTTTCTTTCTCATCCTTGCCTTCCCCGGGTTTTCTTGGTGACACCTTACTATCCTATACTTCTGTCCATCATGGCTTTCGAGAAGCCTAGGGACACTGTCCAGGCCGCAGAGGCGGCGCATGCCCAGGCTGTGGTCAATGCTGCTACTGAAAAGTTGGAGGAAGAAGATGACCAGTTGGAATTGGCGTCCCCGTCGGAGCAGGTCGAGCTCACTGAGGACATGTGCTACGACCAACTGGGATACTCCTTCAGCGAAACGAAGAAATGGACCATCATCACCGTGATTTTCTTGGTGCAAGTATCCATGAACTTCAACACTTCACTCTACTCCAACGCCCTCTCCGGAATCTCCGAGGAATTTGGCGTTTCGATGCAGGCAGCCCGATGCGGTGCCATGATCTTCTTGGTTCTCTACGCCTTCGGTTGTGAACTCTGGGCGCCCTGGAGTGAGGAATTGGGCCGCAAGCCCATCCTCCAGGCTTCGCTTCTCCTCGTCAACATCTGGCAACTCCCTGTGGCGCTCGCCCCCAACTTCGCCTCCATCATGGTTGGCCGTGCCCTGGGTGGTCTCTCCTCCGCAGGTGGCTCCGTCACCCTGGGTATGATCGCAGACTTGTGGGAACCTGATTCACAACAGTATGCCGTCGCAGCAGTCGTCTTCTCGTCAGTCGCTGGATCGGTTTTGGGTCCCGTCGTCGGAGGTTTTGTCGAGGCTTTCTTGCCGTGGCGGTGGAACATCTGGATTCAGTTGATCTTCGGCGGTTTCGTTCAGGTCGCCCATTTCTTCTTTGTCCCAGAAACCCGAACCACTGTATTGATGGATCGCATTGCCAAGAAGATGCGCAAGTCTGGCGAGAAGCCCAACATCTACGGTCCCACCGAGGGCATGTCTTTCCGTCAGCGCTTCCCACCTCACGAACTCATGATGACCTGGATTCGCCCTTTCAAGATGTTCTTGACCGAGCCCATTGTGTTGGTCCTCTCTCTGCTGAGTGGTTTCAGTGACGCCCTGATTTTCATGTTTATTCAGTCGCTCTCGCTCGTGTACAGCCAGCATGGCTTCAACACCTGGGAGAAGGGTCTGGCATTCATCCCCATTGTGATCGGTTATTTCATTGCCTGGTTCTCCTTCTTTCCGGTGATCAAGCGAAACATCAAGGAACGTCGTGACAACCCCGAGAGTGAGCGGGCTCAGTATGAATCTCGTTTGTGGTGGTTGTTGTATACCGCTCCCTGCCTCCCGATTGGTCTGATTGGCTTTGCCTGGACCAGTTTGCCACAATGCCATTGGATTGGATCTATGGTCTTTGCGGCGATCATTGGTATCGCCAACTATGCGATCTACATGGCTACTATCGACTACATGATTTGCGCCTACGGCCCGTACTCTGCGTCTGCCACTGGTGGCAATGGATGGTCTCGAGACTTCCTTGCTGGTGTTCTTACCATCCCGGCTACACCATTCTTTGAAAGTAAGTTTACATACCTCGATCTTCTTATATCGTACTGACTTGATGTGATAGACATTGGTGGCAAATACCATCTCGAATATGCCTCGACTATTCTGTTCTGCATCTCGGTGCCTCTCGTCGTTGCGGTCTACATTATCTACTGGAAGGGCCCGGAGCTGCGCAAGCGCTCTCCATTCGCCCAGCAGCTCGAGGATGCGCGAAACCAGATGCACGTCCAGGTTGCAAGCCGACGAGGATCCAAGGTTCCTCAGGAATCGCGCGCAAACTCATATGCTCGCTCGCAGCAAGATCTCCGCATTCGCCCAACACTGGGCAGCCGCGGAAACTCGCGAGTGAACTCTCAGGCCAATTCCCGTGCCAACTCTCGGGCCAACTCGCGCCGCAACAGTATCAATGCTTAAAAACCGTTTATTTTCTGCTGTGGAACCCTGCACAGGCCTAGCGATAGTGTTAGTCACTGTCATGGGATCTAAGAGAGCATTTCCACTTTTCTTCTTTGTGCATGTTTTGGCCGTATGAATCCTAACGCTGTGCGTGAATGGCTTTAATTCTTTCCCCCGACGCTCGGTGGATATACCCACTAGTGTTCTCTCTAGATCACCTGGAATTGTCGATAGAAGCACAGGCGCGGGCTATTCAACTAATTGTTTGCTTTGACTCGAAAGAGATATACGATCTGGGGGTGTCATGTATGCTATGGGTTCTCGCGACAGCGATACCGGTCATGAATTATATCAATATTGTTACTTCGTATTAATCATTCCTACGCCAACATCCTTCGCATATCATGTAAATATCGATATAGTAAAAATGAGGGTATCCACATCCCCAGATAATGATCTACAATGCGGAGACAGAGACCTGGGGCCTCCGGCAGTTGGATCCCCACTACGATCCGGCTAGCAGATCCGGCTTCGTATCGAATGATACCGGGACCAAGGAGATAGTACAGCGTAGCATCAATCGCCAGGTCTGTGTGTCTCAGTGTCCGCATCCGGTCCATCACCCGGACTGGTATACTACGAGATATGAACTATGGTCAATGAAGCTGATGTAAATGATTGACCAGGGAGTCTTCTCTTGGATGATACCATCACCCTTTCCTCTCCCTATTTGTCATGTATGGTAGCATGGGCCTTGGCTTTGCTCGGGTCACATCCGGGCTTGGGTGGCTTGGCTTTGGGCTTTGGTCTCCAATGCAATCGTAAGGGTTGGTATGGTGCTGGGTGTTGATTAAATTTAATTGGAGCGGCATATTGTGTCTATTTAAAGAGGATGTAGGCAATTGAACTGTCCAATATATCATCATGTAGTTGATTTGGTGATGTCCACTGGTCGTCTACATCGACCTTCACGTAAGATTTATATTGCACCCGGTTGAGAGGTTGTAGTGTGATTTGTTCGAGATACATAGTTCATTGTGGCATTCCTGAGACATGCTTAGCTATATATCTGACTAACAAAGCACTTCTTTGTGGTGTGTGATCTAGTGAACTGTTGCTTGGAAGTGAGCATTTCTTGTAGCGGTGTGTACTAATATGTGCATATGCACTCAATAATGCAAGGAATAATCAAAGACAGACGTACGTACCACAAGTGTATAAACCCAGTCTATTGATGGAATTATCCAACATCAAATATAGATGCAGTCTAATGTTATTGAGTACATACTTACGATAAGATACCCGGTCCGTGCGTTGTCCCTAGGTACGCAGCTCCTCCAATTCAACTCAATCCTCAACACAACTAAAGATGAGTCTACGGTCAACACTGCGTCTCTGCAGACCCTCAACTATCAGACCACTGCAGTCGGTCACACCACGTCTGCGCCTGCAGGCCGTCCCACGGATGGCCAGCACCCTCCAATTTGCCGAGGGCGAAGACAGGCAACAGCTAACTCGCGATGCCGAGGCTCTGCTACAGCAGGGGTGGGCCCTCGATGGAGAAGGGATGGGAATAACCAAAACGTTTCATTTTAAGAGCTATTTCAAGGCTGTCGTGAGTTTTGCTTTTCCTGGCTTATTTTTGCGCGTCCCTGTTCAGTGGTTGCAGCCCTGGAGGTGAGTGAGGATATGCTGACTGTTTAGTCATTTGTGAACTTGATTGCAGCAGAGAGTGCGTCGAAGAAACATCATCCCACCATGACTGTGGTACGTGAAGTCCAGCTCTCTGTATAGAAAGGAAATTAAGGCTGACGCGCTGCAGCGGATCGGGTCGGTCGACGTCCACTGGACCACTCATCGCCCGCGGGGCTTCACTTCCAAGGATGTGGCTTTGGCTCGGCACTGTGAGCAGGGCGCTGGTCTGATGGCCGTTGATCCCAGTCAGGGATTGAACTGTGCGAAGGGAAAGTGACCTGTCCATTTCGATGGCCTATGCTTCGAGCTCGAATTTGAGGAAGTGGAGATCCATCTCTACTATGAGCCGTATTTTCTTTGTGTATGATCTGCAATTTATGGGATATTTAAGGGGCGATGTATTGAGCTATTCCTGTCTGTACTATCACCTATCACCCTGACGTCCCCCCACCGGGCTAGCCAAGTTGTGGATTTCCCCTTGAAATCTTCAATTCCGACACTTCGGATTCCAACTTTGCTGTTTTTCCGAAAGGGTTGTCCTTCATTTGTGTCACTTCCAAGGTTGCCATGACGTTTGGACAGCGGTCCTGCAGGATTGCCCACGTTCGCTCGTCATTGCGACGATCATTGCCTTAAAAACTTCGCTCCTTTTCCCATACTAGAATTTCAGAATTTCAGCCCTGAACTTCCAACTTCCAGGTGCACGCCATGAATCCGGGCGCTCAGTCTTTTGGCGAGCGCAGAGGGCATCGGCTCGCCCCGCTGCAGACCAATTTTAGCCGTCCAACGGCTTCGAAATCCCAGTCGCAACGGCCGCGGCCGACGGAATACCCCAGTACCAATGGTTCAGAAGGCCCAGTTCCGCTCCAAAGTCCGGTCACGGTAAAACGGCAATCCTCCAAAACAAGTCTGCGCAATCTTTTTGGGCGCGACAAAACTTCGCGCGTCCCCGAGCCGAAACTGGAGGAAATATACGAGTCCCTACCTGAACCGCAGACGGCCATCTTTACTGAAATGCCAATGTCGCCGTCGCTGATGAGTCCCCGTACGATTGACTCGGCCCCGACGATTACCTCCCCGACCACCGCCCAGCGTCCTCGCGCAACGTTGAAGACCGCCCGTCCGATACCGCTGGAGGGAAAGCTATCCGCGCAGGATCAATATGGTTGGAAACCGCCCCCGTTGTTCCAAGCTTACCCCCAATCTACCAAGCATGACTGCCTCTCCGCACCTGCGCTCTCCGCCGACTCGATCTTGCGCCTACACGCCATACGGGCAAAAAACTCGATCGATGGAGCTACCGTCAATGCCCTGGAACAGGATGAGGCTGCCAATGCGGCTCGCAAGAGACGCGAACAAAAAGAGAGAAAGCATCTGAGGACACTTTCTGGCACCATCAACAAGGTGGAATGGACGCAGAAGATATATGTGCTGGCTACGGCGGGTTATATCCTGCAGTATGCAGGAGATGGAAAGCACGATCGCTTGCCGGAGAAAATGTTGCTCTTGGGACCCAAGTCTGTCGCATTTGCCAGTGATGCCATTCCGGGGAAACATTGGGTTCTTCAGGTGTCTCATAACCCTTCAACAGACCCAGATTCCAGCGTGCCCGAGCGTCCTAAACCTCGGTTCTCGCGCTTTGGCTTTCCTCGTTCCAATACCCGGCGCTTTGCGGGTAGCTTTCTCCTCATCTTTGATAATCCCGATGCGATGATCGCTTGGTTGACAGCAGTGAGGGAGGAGATTGAGAAACGGGGAGGACCGAAGCTCACACAGGAGAAACACTCGGAGGATGAAATGCCCCAATTGCGGTCTAAGTCGAGTATCAGACAGATGGTGAAGAAGGATCCCCATCGTATTTCCAGTCTGTTCCTTCAGCCCCAGACTCTCCAATCTCCAACCGAGGAGGATGATGGGCTGTCTGTTGGTGGCACAACTTGGCAATCCCGCCGCAGCTCTTACGTATCAGTCAATCGCCGATCTGTCATTGAATCTCGATCTGGGTCGGTGTCGACTAGTCGAACTGAAGCTACGAATCCTACGAATGGGTCCGGACTTTCGTCTGTTTCTGACGTACGTTCCTCGTCATTTACTTCTTCGAACGTACCCAACTCGCCGGTGAACGGTGCTTTCATGTCTGATGAGCCTCTGCCTGAAGTGGCTGATCGCACTCTTACGCGCAGTCCGCCTTCTTCGAGTCATGGAGTTCGACAGTCTGTCTATATGTCTCCGATCCCTCCACCTCTACCCATAACCGACGTGATGGAGCAAGCCCCTTCGCCACCTGTGCCTGAGACCCTCATCCGGAGTGCATCACCCCCAGCGCCGAATTTCAGTGTTCCCTTGTTTAGCAAGAAATTCGTCCCCAGAGGTGGACCGGTACCAATTTCGCATGCTTCCCCTCCCGTATCAAGCAACGCGTTCTCTCGTCGAGTTGACTTAGCCGATCCGAATATGTCTACATTCTCTTCTCCGCCGCAATCTCCTACATTTAGCGTTGCCAGTTCGCGCCAAACGGACTCATCCGAGCCTCGGCGTATTCTGCGTGTTTCCAACTCGGAGGATGCATTGGCAAGAACGGTGCGCTCTACCCAGAACGGCACCATCTTTTCCCGCATGCCTCGAGCACCACCTCCGACAGGACCACTACCAGACCCGACTTCTTCCTCTCGCCCTACGAGCATAGTTGGCCGTCCCGGAATGAGGATTCAAGATACCAGCGAGCCGCAGGTTCCAACTGCTCCCCCGGCAGATCCAGCACCACGCAACAGAGTTTCGACCGTTTATCCTGATAATCATCCTTTGAACATGTCTCGCCGTAAGAGCATGCCAGGTCTGGGCCTGTCAATTGGACCTCCCGCTGCACCACCTCCCAACTGCCCACTTCCGAAGCTTCCCTCACTCACGAATCCCGCTGGCACTGCCACTGCAACTCCCGCTCCAGCTCCTGCTGTGACTCCGTCTCCACATATGTTGTCGCCCTTGTCTCCGACTTCTCCAATGGAACGGTTTTACGGATCCCAGCCTGTGCGAGACCATGTCGAGGATCGTCGAGTAAGCGGTAACAAGCCTGGTACCACAGCAGCCCATGCAAAGCCACTTGCAAAAGCTCAGCATTCGAAACTGGTTAAAGGACCACCAGTATAAATACCTCCTTGCAACATAACATACCTTATACGACATTTCGCTCCCTCATAAATACCCCCGACGTCTTTTGACTACGACATCTCTTCTCCTGCGCTATTATCTCTCATGAAAACACTGAGATATCACTCCCTGCACCTCTTTTCCTTCCCTACTATTCACTTCTCACCATGTGATTATTACCACCATTATATCTGGCATTTTGCGACCTCGGCATTGGATCCTGCATTTCTTGCATGTTATATTCCCTTCGCATCCATTTATAATTCTCTACCACACAAGACGATACCCCTTTTGTGTTCATACTTCTTCTCCTCTTCCCTCTTCGCTTCGCATATGTGTTCTTATCGGCTTCGGCTTTGTATTTGTATATACCCCTTTTTTTCTTGATTTTGGAATGTGATTGGGACTAACATCACATATAGAATGTGAGGAGCTGTGATATTACCATCATTACTTTACTATCTACTTTGTACTATTTTGCATAAGCACTATCCGTTGAAATCTACTTTGTTCTCGAGTCGACTTGGAAACTATACAGTTCTGCGGGGCTAAGACAACATTTACACATGAACTTCTTGCAGAAAGCCACTCATCAGTAACATCCACACGATATCTAACCTAATCCACCAGTAGAACAGTCAAAAACATGAACAACCCTTTCAAGCTCGCCACTTCTTCAGAAGACGAACCATCCGAGTTACGCTCAAACGCATAGTGAAGCACTGCGCCAAGTATAGCAGCCATCTGCGCCACATCATGGATCCCTTTCCGACGTTTACAATCATCCTCTTCTGCTTCCCGGGTGCTCATGAGCTCCTCCCAGATTGTATTGCGCGGCTTTTCTCGGCAGGTAGTTTCTCTAACCTTCGAGACTCATGTATCCCGTCATTAGGGTCAGAGGGTATTGTTCCATGCCGAATGGTGGCACTTTGACTAGAGACCAGTCTTTGATACCGACTATGTCCAATGTGTCTTCGTGGACGAGGATGTTTGTTTTGGAGATGTCACTGTGGGTTAGGGTCTGGGGGTATCTCTGACCGAAGAGGATTGGGAGGCTATCTTCTAGTTTTCTGGCTGTTTGGTCCTCGATTATAGGTATCTACAATCAGTTCCCATACACATAAGTTAGCCTAGGCATCTGGATATTGTCCATGTTATCTGTGTTTTGCTGTTGATTGTAGGCATAGTTGAGACAGATATAAGTGTGAATGCCTGTCTATACTGTACATGGACGCGATCTTACTGGATCTACGTGTAGGGCCATTGCTCAATCAGGCGCAATGAAATCCATTCATACATGCAAGCTCTAGACGCCATGAGAATCCTGTTAAAATACAATACGCGCGAAAAGTAGTTTTGAAACCCGCTTCCTTGATCATATGCGATCCAACAGCTTTGAATATTGTTCGGAATATAGAGACACTACTCTGTCTCTTCTTCCACCCGCGCACTCAGATCTCGTTTCACGGCAGCCGTGGGAGTTGAAGCTGGTTCGGCAGAAGTTGTGGTTGCTGAGGCAGTCGTTGCTGAAGGGGCTGCGGCTTCGGTGACTGCGGGAGCAGACGCCTTGCCCTTGCCCTTGGACTTTTTGGCCTTTTTGCTCTCCTTGGTCTATAGATAAGATAAATGGTTAGCTATACTGGGCTCTATGGGAGAAAACAGAACCGAGCTTACCTCTTGCCAGCCCCATAGAGGCTTGAAACTGTCAAAGAATCCAACGTCTTCGAACAAGTTGGGGAAGAGCCAGAGACCGGGAGGAGCAGCGAACACGGTAACGCAGAACAGAATCAGACGGAAGATAGACATGGCGAAGAAGAGACCAAGTAGTCCCATCATGCCAACACTCAGGTACCACACACCCTGGCGCAGCATGATGGGCCAGAGTGGGAAGAGGACAACAGCAAAGATACCAGCAACGACCGCGGCAGCCATGGCCTTCTGCTTCCACTGCGGGCCGTCGTATAGCCAGACGTAGTGCATCATAGGGTCAGTTTCCTGGTGCTGCTCAATCTTGACAGTCCACAGACCCTTGGTGCGGTTCTTAGGTTTGGCGTGGTCATGGCCTGCATGCGGGTCGACCTTGCTTACTCGGAGAGCTAGCAGGGACAATGGAAGAAGCTTAAATACGTTCTCTGCTGAGGCGCGGTCTGTCACGGGGGGTAGGAGGGAGTTTTTCTTTGCGGCAGCTTTGGCGTATGCGGGAGATTCAATGGCACGGATTGCTCGCTTGACTAGATAAAGAGGAGATAGTTAGTTTGGTCTGACTTATTTATACTGACACGGGTTCAGATTGCTGCTTACCCTTAAACATGTCCTTGCGCTGGCCGTCCATGATACATGTGCGCGGCTTGAGGTTCTGCGACCGCAGCCAGTTGGCGACTGCAATCGCCTTTGGGTCGGGAGGGTTGTTTGGGTTCACAGGAACCTGCTGTTGTGTCTGGTGTTGGTGTTGCTGGGGAGCTTGGGCCTGGCCCTGTTGCTGTTGTTGTCCGGGTTGTCCACCCTGTTGCTGAGCTTGCTGGGCTTGCTGTTGCTGTTGCTGCTGGTGTTGCTGCATTGCTCGCATCCGCAACTGTGCGACATACTGCTCAGTAGTCAGACCGAGCTTCTCGGCGTCGGCAGTCAGTTGTTCGCGCTGCTTCTGGGCGAATTGTTCAGGCGTCATCCCTCGTTTGGCGGCTTCGGCGGCGAACTGTTGCTGCATGGCCGCCATCTGCTGGGGACTGGGGCCGGGCGCGGCCATAATGAATATTAAAACGGGCGATTAAACTTGGGTAAATACGGAGAACAGAAAGCCGAAAATAAAGTGGTGGTGTTGGGGGAGTTGGTGAAAGAAAGAAAGAGAAGTGGCCAGATTGACTCAGGTGATCGGCCCGCAGCTCTTCCCTTCCTCACAAGTCGAGTATCAAGTCACTATGAGCCCCCATGTCAGTTTCATATGACTCGTCAGCCACCTTGGTAAACGCTACTTGGGTAGCTGTTCTACTAGTGAGTGTCTCTATGCAATACACGAACACAGTGTTAATTCAGCCAGAGTGAACGCGATGTCGCCGGTCAGATCCCACTCAACTTCGTGACAAACCCCGCGGTGTCGCTGTCGGCTGCCTGCTTTGGAAATGGCATATATGATAAAACTGCGGCGTCTCAATGTTTCTCGAATCTGCTAGCAATCGGATACCGGCGCCTTGGTCTCGACCTGTACTGGTCGGCGGACCGTAGGAGTTGGTCCTTCTGTCCGGTCTCTGTTCCAACCAAGGCCGACGTGATAGTGTCCTCGGAGACATCCGCTGTGAGCAGTACCTCTCAAACGTCTACTATTACTACAGCTGCCACGACCTCAACAGCTGATGCGGAGCCTGCGACTATTACTGGATATGACGATTCCCACGGGGATACCCTCTACAAGCTAGGACCGTATAGGTGCACCAATGATCTGGACCCGTACACATTAGCCCAGATACTCGCGGGTTACTTCCAAGACACCAATGCGCGCTTAACCGTATATACTACCTATCTCGTTCTCAATCTTCATGTCGCCGCGAGTGACTCGGCACCGGATTATCCGGCCTCTGCGATCACTGGAAATCAGTTGCCATCAGAGAATGAGCGAGTCGGCAGGATCCTTGGGTCTGCTCTCAAAGACTTCATATACAGCCCGGCCCAGCTAGCAGCAGACCGCAGCAATTTGAATGGGTCCTGGTATCAGGTCGATCAGAGCTACATGCCAATCACGGAGTACTTCACTATTCATGAGAATGAAGCAGGCGAACAAAGCACCCCGGATGGCTGGCCATCATCAAAGTACATCCAGCTAGCTAAGCGTGACCGTCTACTTATCGAATACGGCTCCGTGGATCCTCAGCTGGCGGACTACGATTTGTCTCTAGATGAAGATTCGATCTTTCCTCCTGGGTATCTGACGTCCGCGGTGGATGTTTCCGCCACAACGAACGGCACCCTCACATCAGGCTGTCTATATGAACCGAAAGCCACGGTTATATCTCAGGCCAATTCATCATGGGCAATGTCCAATAGCATACCAATCCCGGATGGTCTTCCCACATACGATACAATGGCGTCAATATCAAACGTCCTCTCCGACATCACATCCTGTGGGATGTCGCCAATGCTCAACACCACTCTCTTCGGTGAGACTGCCGACACTAATGTTGAACACTACCGCAATGTCTCCCTTTCGACATCTTGGGCCTGGGCCTTCGGGGAGCCCCGCGACGCGACTTATGGCGGTGGTGAGGGTGATCCAAAGTATGACCGCTGCGCCATCATGGATCTCACATCCAACGGCCAATGGCGGTCCACGAACTGCACCGAGCAGCGGCGCGGTGCTTGTCGAATTGGCAACTCGCCCTTCTCCTGGGTCCTGTCGGCTGAGTCTACATATTTCTCTAATGTGTCAGATACATGTCCAGAGGGAACGAGCTTCGCTGTGCCACGCACAGGTCTCGAAAACAGATATCTTTATAAACACCTCCTTTCTTTGTCGGAAACGGATATCAATCCAGCTTCCACGCACGCCGCTCTTCGTGAGGTCTTTATCGACTTCAATTCTATTGATGTTACTTCTTGCTGGGTTTCCGGTGGTCCTAAGGCTAGCTGTCCTTATGCCTCTGATCCGCAGGAACTCGAGCACAGAACTGTGCTCGTTGCTGCAATCGCTGGTATTATCATTCTCATTATTACAGCTTTGACTTTCTTTGTCAAGTGCAATGCCAACCGTCGGAATTCTCGACGGGGAAAGCGCATCATTGAAGGTTGGGAATACGAGGGTGTTCCCTCATAGCGCGCTGCCCTGTCCTTTCATCTTCTGATATATAATATATCACTCTACTGAGCTGGTTCTGGTCTATGTACTATATTTTTACCTATATCTCCTGGCTGTTGCCGGTCAGCCTACTTGAACAAATGATACCCCACTGGCGCCGAACGCGCCTTTCACGCAGCATGCATCTTGAGCAAACTGGTTATCTCGCACATCATAGAAATCTTCTAGATTCGACACGCGAGATATGGGACATTATCAGAAAGCTTCGAGATCTGATTCATATGCCTTAAGAGTTTTAATGCTTCCTATAAGGGTAGATATTGTCATAAGCAATTGTTCAATTGGATTGCTCACAGATCCGAAACTACATATAACAACAATGGAACCATAACGTTAATACACCGAACAATATCCAAACATATTCCCATGAAAATGGAACCAATGAAAGCGGGATATCGGAGTCCCCAAAAAACCAAGTCGCTACATGCCAGTCATAAAGAGAAACCAAAAACTCCTGAAAATACAAGTGATATCATATTCAAAGTCCGGCGAAGCGGGCCCATCCAGCGGCCCGAACTGGCGATGCGCCGGGAGTCTGGTTCTGGGTATGGGTGGGCATCTCCTCAACGATGGGTTCGCTGCGGCCTTCTTCGGCGACCTTGCCGCTGACATCGCGGCGGCGGCCAACGCCCAGAACGGCGATGTAGCTTCCATACGAGGACAGGGAAGCACCCACGCCAGCGGCAATGCTAGGTCTGGCGGTGTCTGCGCCGGAATTGCTCACGACACGGCCTTGACGGTCACCCTCAGCAGCGTTGAGGGCTCTAGGTGCGAGGTATCCATCTTCACCATCACTCTCATCTTTCTTGAGGGCTTCATAGGCTGACATCTTCTTGGTGCGCTTCTTTTTAAGCTTGGTTGGTTTCCTGATAATATCATAGCTGGGCTCGCGGGTGGTATCCAGTCCAGGCTTGCCAGGAACATCCAGCTCACCATAAAATCTGCTCCCGGGTGGAGGCGAGTCGGCATCTTTGTGGGGAACAGAAACTGGCTGGGCGTTTCCGTTGTAGGACAAGTTAGGGTTGTCGCTCAAAACAATGCGTCTCACGGGATCAGTGTCCTCAGGCTTTTCAGTTAAAATAGGCTGCGGAGTGGGTGGGTTGAGCATGAGGGGGTTGAATGGAATAGATCCATTGGGCTCGTCGTCCATGTCATCTTTGTGCTCTTCAGGATCAGGGAAGATATCCATGCGCTGGTCACCCACGTCCAATTCACGTTGGTTGGCGTAATTGCCGTAGTACTCATGCGTAGCGAGAGATGCATATTCTCCTCGAACATCTTCTGGAATAGCATTTCCAATGTTGGGGGCAGGTTTAGAACCATAGGCAAACCAATCACGAATACCGCTACCGGTGGATGTGTTACTGCGACGGCTGTAAACAGAAGAGGACTGGCGAAGAGTATTTTCGTTCACATTTTGAGCTTCACTCATTGGGGATTGAGAGCGTTCGGAGTATGCTACCCAGTTGTCAGACACTGGACTGGCATTGTCCGATCTATCGGCAGTGCGGGATGACAAATGACGCATTTGAGCAGTAGCATTGATAATTTCCGGGGCATGCGACGCAACATTTCGATACTCTGGAGCGGGTGTGGGTGTCTGCGATGTAATATCGTATGGCTGGCTTTCGGGTTGGTGAAACAGCATCTCCGGGCTGGAAGGTTCCATATGAGGCTCTGTGGGGGATTCAAGGTGAGACAGACGGTGCTGATAAAATGAAGGCTGCGATTGTCGGTGATCATTAACCATATCCATTCCTGCATGGTTGGAGCCACCTCCGAGGGATTGTTCACGTGTGTGCATAAATGGCATACTACGAGGACGTCCGATGAGAGGATCCTCCATAGAGGAGTTGAGGGTAGATTGACTGAGATGCTTCTCATCTGTATCCGCCTTATCGCGGTTACCCTTGCGGGGGCGCGCAGTCAAGTTGTCTTCAAGTGGGTTCATGTCTGGTGGCAGACGAGAGATCTTGCGGAAGGTGATTGCGAAGAAAATACAGATGAAGAAGGAGATCAGGTGTAGTCCGCCATTTGCAAGGGCCAGAATGAAGGTAGTTTCGGACAACTTGACAGTGATGTCGCTGTTTTTGAACATAGTTCCCCAATTGTATGCGTTGGATGTCCACTCGCCATATGCCATGAATGCGGTAAACACGTAGAATGCAATAAGTCCCAAGTCCAGGGTCGAAGCGAACAGCCCATACGCGGCTTGTGAACCGGAGGGTCGAGTGATAGGAGAGCGAGCATGGTGACAAATACCATAAATGGTGTGAAGGATGGAGACAATTGGCTGATATCCAGGTCAGCAGAGGAACTTCCAATCAGATAGGATATACGCACGCCTACGCGAATGATCCAAATGACAGTCGCTGCAGCTCCCGTGATAACAATTGAACAGAACAGGGACCCAAGAGCTCCCAATAGAGTAAAAACGCGTAGTGTGAGCTGAGCTATGCGTGCCCACTTGACGCGATCCTTAGTGTAGGGGCTCATCGGAATCCAAGAGCTGACCGTATTAAAGGAACCCCACTGCATCCACCATTAGCAGAATCCACATTGAATCTCTGGATCGCACATACCGTATCAGGATGCCGATTCAAATTCACTAATGGCCCTGTTGGTTTGGGCTTTGGAGCTGGACGAGTCCAGCTGGCCTCGGTCGCCGCCTTCGGGTTGAAGGCCTTGTCGGTCGGTCCATAGAAGCTATAGGCGGATGGACGATCGTAAAGGAATGGAGGCGACGATCTCCCCATGGTAGCGACTGAAAGAGACTCGTGGCATCCACGCGCAAAAGAGTGAGAGGAATGTCGATGAAGAATGAGGCTGGAATGTGACGAGATGTGACTGAGATGTGTAGCTGCGAGTCAACAAGATAGTCGGCCGGGCAACTGATATCACGTGCGTTATCAGATTGATCTCCGCTGGTCTCCGCGATTGTCTCCAACTATGCATCATGCGCTTGAACGGGGCCTTCGTATGTGCTCAATGCACTGCGCGGACTGTTTACCGGCCTCTACGACATGAGAGTTTTGTTTCTCAGTTCATTTTCCCGAGGCGTTTCAACAGCTATGTTGCGCAAACCGGCCGACCAGTCCGTGTTGCTATCGTGGGCTCTGGCCCAGCAGGGTTCTACGCAGCCTATCGACTGCTGGGTAAGCGTGAAGATGCGATAGTGGACATGTACGAGAAACTTCCTGTGCCATTTGGTCTTGCTCGGTATGGTGTTGCACCGGATCATCCCGAAGTCAAGGTGAGTCACGGTCACAGCGATCTGATAAAGGATCACATATTGAAGGTACATAAACAGGCTGACGGTTTCATAGAACTGCGAGGATAAATTCACAGAAGTAGCCACCTCTTCACGCTTCAACTTCGTCGGGAATATCGACCTCGGCAACGATCTCCCGCTTTCCGCCCTCAAACCCCACTACGATGCAATTCTGTTTGCCTACGGAGCCGCAAAGGATAAGGAGCTAGGGATCCCTGGCGAGCAGGCGCTGAAGAATGTACACTCAGCCCGCGCCTTCGTGGGGTGGTATAATGGTCTCCCCGAGCACCGGGATCTCGATCCCGACCTAACGAGCGGGGAGGATGCTGTAATCGTCGGACAGGGCAATGTTGCACTAGACGTTGCCCGTATTCTTCTTTCGGACGTCGATGCACTCCGCAAGACCGATATCGCAGACTATGCACTAGAGAAACTTGCTACCAGTCGCATTAAACGAGTGCGAGTTGTCGGGCGTCGGGGACCGCTACAGGTGAGTCACGCTGGACTGGCTATTTATATTCCGATTGCTGATCCCTCTGGCATAGGCCGCATTTACTATCAAAGAAGTCCGTGAAATGCTTCAGCTTCCGGGTGTCTCATTCGACCCGATCCCGAAGGAAATCTTTCCACCGGACGATGTGGTCTCGGCATTGCCCCGGGCGCAGAAGCGCCTAATGCAGCTTCTAGCTAAAGGATCAGCCAATGATCCTCAGCAAGCCTCCAGATCGTGGTCTTTAGACTTTTTACTTGCGCCCGACTCGCTATGCTGGGCCCCAGAGTACCCTTACCATCTGTCTCATGCGAGATTCTCTCGCAATGAGCTCGATCCTTCCGATCCTCATAGTCCCAGTTCAAAAGTGTTCCCGAAGTACTTGTCGAGCGGAAAGCGGGCGCAGATTAATCTCCCAGCCAGCGTGTTCTTCCGCAGTGTTGGCTATAAATCGCTTCCTCTCCCCGGGCTAGATGATCTCGGTATCGACTTCGATGCCCGACGCGGAATCATCCCGAACGATGGCTTCGGTCGCGTGACAAGTCTCTCGGGCAAGGGAGCATCTGAGCAACTTCCAGATGGATCTCTGATCTCCACCCTTCCTGGTCTATACTGTGCTGGTTGGGTCAAGAGGGGCCCTACGGGTGTAATCGCTTCAACTATGACCGACGCTTTTACTACAGCGGATACCCTTGCCCAGGATTTAGCAAATCGTGTCGACTCCCAGTCCTTGCTTCATGCACCTGAACAGGGCAGTGGGCTCGGCTGGGATGGAGTGAAGGCCGAGGCTGAACGCCGCGGTCTCCGGCCTACATCCTGGCAGGACTGGTTAAGGATTGATGCCGCTGAGAAAGAACGTGGTCAACAAAAGGGCAAGCCCCGGAGTAAACTTGGCCGTGTAGAAGAAATGCTGGAGGTGCTTGATTGAGCCCTACATGTAAAACATGAACTGTATAGATGAATCAATTTAGATAAATATTCGCAATTCTCCACTAAGTTATCCCATTATATCCCAGATCCCATATATTACTATTTTCATATGCTATGTACATTCAGTCCTTACATTCCGCACACACTGTCATCCACTGCAACGTAAGTGGCGGAAATACGGCCCAACTGTACAGCCTGGCCATTGGTCAGGGTGTTCATAGCCTGGAGGCCAATGTTGAAGCCACCCGGGGCGGCATCAATGGCAAGGACATTGATGGTTTTGTCGATCTTGCCGTTGGAGTAGTGCAGCTGGTAGCATTTGCCACAGTTAGGGCTGTTCCAGGACGGAATGGTAATGGCACCACCGATGTTGGGGAAGTTTGGCAGAGAGCCAAAGTTGCTGTATCCGCGAGGGATCAGACCATTTTCTCCGTCTGAGCAGGCTACGGTCGTCAGAGACGATTCGCGCACATCGTATTTGGGGTCGTAGGAAACGGATACGGTTTCCGCTCTGGCGGCCACTGTGGGAGCGGCGGCGGCGAGGTGGAGGGCTGTCAAGAAGGCGGAGGTGAAAGCGATGACGGACTTCATGATGATGATATAATAAAGGGTTGTTTTTCTCTGTTTGAAGAGGATTGAATGTTTTGCTGGATTGTATACTTCCAGCTGCCTCACATGGTGATTTATATATCGTGATCACCAGGCCTCCCGCCAAGGTTGATTCTATTTCCTACCATCACCACCGCTTGTACCCGGTGCAGGTCTTAGAAACACCCAGCTGACACTCAAATAGGAGGCTTTCATCTCGGGCCCACCATCACCCGATACTTCCGCAATAGATGGCCTGAGAAACCGGTGCAATAAGGCGGAAGGTCAGTGTGGGGTTGACCAGGAAGATGTGGGCAGGACTGAGACATACAGTATGCAGGATGCTATTTCTATGATGAATGCCTAACATCGTAAACAGAGAAGATCGACATCTTCATGCTACCATGCGTATATCCAGATGGTTGGCCGCAGTCGAGGTTGCATTTAGATATGATCCAAAATAGTATCACAGCCCGCATTTTGTTTCATCCATGTCATATCACTTGAGCAAGACGAAACAAAGTAAGCAAAAAAAAGAGAAACACGAATAAAACACAAAATATCCTGCGACAGGCTTTTTTTAGATCTTTTATCAGATAAAAAAAACAAACGTCCCCGGGAAGGCTCGAACTTCCAACCTCCTGATTAACAGTCAGACGCGCTAACCAATTGCGCCACGGAGACGAACTTGTTGAAAATCACATCAGCTCTGTGATACTTGAAGACCGTAGTTATGGTCGAACTGATATTCAGTTATCCTCATTCTCCCTCCGTCTTCTTTCCATTCAAACTTCGAACTTGTCACGATCTTGGCCATGTAATTCCTTGATCTTCAGTTCTCCTGATCATCTAATGCCCGTGCCCCTGAGAAATCACGAAGTACACAAATACCTCAAAAACGAGTGAATATAAGATTTCCATATCGCGCCAATAGACGTGGACAGCGGATCCGGGGCTATGTCCCACAATGGTATATTTGCTGCCATGCTTTCGGAAGACACCGCGCTTGTGTCTTCAAGTGCTGGATCGACTGATCTACATTGCGTCTAGGCTCTCCAATGGCTCTGGTTGGAGCAGCGATTACGAAAGTTCCCGACTCAAACACCTGTGATGCCCCACGAGGTTCAACTCCAGGCTAGTAACAATGCGTGTAGCTCGGATTACCCCAAAGGCCAAGCGTTGGCAATTCCAATCCATTGCTTGTTCCACTTGTGGGCCAGGTCGGGTCAAATACGAAGGGGCTAACCCACTTGGCTCGTCAATGGCAGCCTCGGGCGCAGGCTAACCAGCAAAGGACCTATTCAATACGAGTTAAATCCCTGGCCGGAACTGTGGGGCTCGTGGTAAAGTCCGCTTCAAATTTTAGTTGTTATCTGCAATGTCGATCACCAGCGCAATTTTTGGATAAGAGTGGAAGTTTGGACTTGGTTGTAGGACTCGGTACAAACCATCCAGTGTGCGTGGAGTGTTCCATCTCCACTACATCTAGCCTGGATGATTTGCCAAATGGAGTATACAGTCACTACTCCATATATGGAACTAGCGTGGACTATTGCGTGGAATCCATGGAAGTCCGCTGCCAGTGAACTCCTAAGCATTTTTGCACGGCTTGGCAGAGTGGATGGCATCTATGCACTCCCCCCGGATCCTGTTCTAAGGATCCTGTTCTTATAGCTAGGACCCCTCGGCTTTATCAATCCCGTTTTGCAACGGCTTCATCATGTTTTCCCACGTACTACGCTCCCTAACGTCGGATCATGGCCTCGTTCCTCGCAAATGGGAATTTCGGGAAGAAGTTCAACTTGTGGGCTCCGATCGTTCGCTCTTTATTGCTATGGGGACCATTGCTCTGATCTCCCTGGTGTCCTCTCTTTCTCTACTCAGTTTCCTGACCTACCGATTTGTCTACTGGCAACGATACTACAAAAGCCCGCTCTCCAAAAACCAGTATGTCGTGCTCATCTATAACTTGCTTCTCGTCGACTTGCAACAGTCTCTCGCTTTCTTGATATCCCTCTACTGGGTGTCTGTGGGAAGTGTTCGCTTTGGTGAAGCCGCCTGTTACTTGCAAGGGTGGTGGATCCAGACTGGTGACCCTGGCAGTGGATTGTTTGTCTTGTCTATCGCCCTGCATACAGGTGCAGTCGTTCTGCGTGGTCGTCAAGTGACATTCCAAACCTTTATCTGGTGTGTGGTCGGACTTTGGACTTTCATTTTGATTCTGGGATTCGTTCCTGTTGGTCTATACGGGAAAGATGTCTTTGTGATCTCTGAGGCCAACTGGGTATGTAATACCTCCTACTGGTCTTGATATTCAATTAACTGACTCGTTGATAGTGCTGGGTGAGTCCCGAGTATGAAGACGAACGTCTCTGGGGTCACTACTTCTGGATTTTCGTTTCCGAATTCGGCACCGTTGTGCTCTATGCGATCATGTTCTTCTACCTCCGACGCCGTATGCAACAAGCGAAACAACTGCGCCGTGGCCAGCAAGAAAGTCTGCACCGTCTCAACCGAGTCGTCGTCTACATGGTTGTCTATCCTCTGGTGTATCTTATCCTGTCTTTGCCACTTGCCGCCGGTCGTATGGCCACTGCACGTGGTAGTGCGCCCAGTAAAACCTACTTCGGTGTAGCCGGTTGCTTGATGGCCCTGTCCGGCTTCTTCGATGTGATGGTATACACCTTGACCCGTCGCCATCTCCTGATCGACACCGAGCACAGCACCACCGACCGCAACTACGACAACACCGACTCGCAGTGGCAGACCAACATCACTACCAACGCTGGAGGATCCTCGAAGCCCCGCAGCAAGGGATTCCGCAGCAAAGGAGGATCTCGCTTTGGCTCCCGATTCCGCCAGAATTCAAACCCCGACACCAAGAGGACCAGTCCCTTCGATGACTCGACCGATGATATCGTCCCTAAGAATGAAATGGAAATGTCCAACTTCGGTGGTGTGGTTCAAGAGACAACAATCGAGATCTCACACGAGCCCGTCTCCGCATATGAGTCTGATGAACACAATGAGCGCCGCAACAGCTAAAACCTTGGATATCTTGCTTATGACTATAATCTTTCTTTCCCTTACGATTTTGTATATACCATATTCCCTTGTGTCTACTTCTTCCGGCACTACCTACTCCACTAACGGACTTTCCTAATATATGAATTAATTTATGTCAAATTAAACTACATTGATATCCGAGTGTTTGCCATCAGACTTAGAATCCACTGCAAAGTAGATTTTACCATATACAAAACGACCAGTCGACCAAATTCAAGTTTCTGCACAACATCTGCAGAACCCGGCCAGCCGCAAGTGGAGAACTAGAAAATACCCTGCGCAGTGGTACCGCCACCGAACCCCTGACCCAGAACAATAGTCGGACCCCGGTAGACTAAGCATATTCTAGTGTATGCAAGCGAAGAAAAGAACAAACTATCGTGTCGATCATTATAGAGCACAGTCTAAAAGACCCTAACCGGAGAAACACCCCGACCACTGAGGAGAAATGAACAGCGGTTTCAGACCCAATTTTGGATATCGCGGCCCGTTGTTACGTGGTGAGAGCTTAGCAAGCTAAACAACCCTAAGTGGAACAGTCCCAGCCGTCTGCTTTCTGGATTTGTTGGACCGAGCTACGTATGTTTAGTCGAGCGATCTGTGCACTTCTGTGGAGACCTCATTTCGGCGACCGAGGTCCACTTCGGGGAGATTTGGTTGAGATCTTACATTTTCTTTTTAAACTAGGAGAGAATATACGAGCAAATAGCCGAGTAATTAAAGTTGGTAGGAGACCGAACCCCTATGTTGAAGGACCTCTATGTTGAAGTGATTTCTATCTTATAGTGCACGGAGGGCGGATCAAAACCTGTATTCTAACGTCCGGCAAACCCGGAGATTTGCAGCATGTGAACCGGTTCGATTGAAGATCTGTGGAGTTTATTAGATTCTTACCGCCCACAATAATTGACTTCCATGGATGAAGCAGACAAAAATGGGTCGTGTTCCAGGTTCAGGTCCATAAAAAATCGCGATGACGATTGATAGAGGCTTTATGCGCAAAGGGTACTAATCCCTGCTTCGGATCGCTCTATAAAAGTCCAACTCATAAATCATGCAGATCTGGCGTAACTCCTGAACCTTTTGCTTTTTGCGTCTTCGATCCTCATTAATTCACATTTACACACGCCTAGCTATACCCGGTCCAAAGCCATCGACCGCAAAAATGTCATCTATGGACACAACCTTTGCAAGTTCCCTTCCGTATCGTACCAAAGATGACCAGTGGATAAATACTGGAGACTCGTGGCAGGCGACACGAGAAGTCCACAAAAATACGACGCTTTTATATTTAAAGGGGATATCTGTTTGAGTATATCTCCATGCGCTAAGCACTATCTCACGGAATAGGCCACTCATAAAGCCACTAGGTGATGCAAGCTCGCATTATATATTCTACGAGAATGTTGATAGGCTATCCTTGAACGAAGATAAATGATGCTATAACTAAAATGAATTGCGCTATTCCCAAGGTAACTAATTATGTGAGTGAGAGATCTTGAGACTACAGTTACTTGTAGTTTCACTCAAATATCCAATTTAATAGCAGCACTATATTGAGAATTGAAGCACGAACTAGACACGTTACTGCAACGTTGAGATATCAAAGCGGTCCAAGTCATATCGGGGACCTTGTGGAGCTTTGGCTTTGCGGGGACTTCCACTCCGCTCGCGAGTAGAAATACAACTACACCCGGCCATATATCGCATGCTCACCGATAAATAGAGTACCATCGAAGAAATGACAGAGCCGAAGTCAGTTGCCGTTATCGGAGGTAAGAACACTCGGCTTTGTTAGCACCATACGTACTAACCTACTTGCTAGCCGGCATTTTCGGACTTTCGCTGGCCATTGCACTGCGAGACAGAAGTGAAAAGAAGACTCCATGTTAGCATACCTTGACTGACTCCTTTGCAGACTATGAAGTATCTGTATTCGATCGAAGCCAGTATGATGCGAATGGATATGACCCCGCATCGGATGATGTTCAGGCTGCATCCGCAGATCACAACAAGATTGTAGGTGAGCAACAAAGACAAAGAAGCAAGGACTGACCAAAGAATCCAGTTCCGCGCATCATACGGGAAAGAGATTCACTACCAGCGCCTCGCTTTTGAGAGCCGCAAGGCATGGGTTGCAGAAGACGAGAAACGCGGTTTCTCGGAACGAAGCAATGAAGGCGATGACCAGCGGATTTTCGTTAATAGTGGAATGCTTCGTATACAGCCATCGAACCACTTAGCTAGCCTGGAGAAGGAAACCCTCGCGAACATGGAACGTGATGGGTTACGAGACACCCAGTTTGTCAAAAGTGACCCCGCAGATTGCCAGCGCGCCGACAAGTTGGGCTGGAAAGAGAAGATACTTGACTTTCAGATTCCAGATTCCCCTGAAAAGTCTTATGAAGCAGTGCTGGACTCAACGGCTGGGTTTGTCCGATGCAGTAATGCCTGTGTCCATTACCAAAGGGTGGCCGCCGACAAAGGGGTCAATTTTTACTTTGGACCTGAGGGGTCGGTTGACTCGTTGATCAAGGTGATAAGTAGTCTTGAACCAGGCAAAGTGAAGGTGACGGGACTCAAAACTACAAACGGCATTGTACATGATGCCGATATCGTTGTTATAGCTGGTAAGTCGCCTAACACTTCTCTATCTTATTATGCCAACTTTCGTGTAGCTGGTTCATTTTCGACGCAAATTCTCCCGGAATTGAGCTATCACCTCGAGTCCTCTGCTGGTAGCCTTGCCACCTTTAAGATTGACAGGGGTAACACCGCGCTATGGGAGAAATATTCCCCGGAGCGATTCCCCGTCATGACCTGGAAAAGTGTAGCTCGTGATAGCTCTGGCAAGGATAGCGGAAGTATTTACGTTCTACCAAGAACTCCAGAGGGCTTCGTGAAGATTGGATACCGTGGTATCAAAGTAATCAAAGATCCCTCCTCTTCGTTTGACTTTGCTGATCACATCTCTAGTGGACTAATTTCCAACCTGCACCGCAAGGCACTCCATTTACCCAAGACGGGAAATGGTCGGTTCCTCTTCCGGTAGAAGAGTGCTCAGTACTACCGGAGCCCGCTGTTTACGCGATCAAACAGTTTGTGTCCATATTCCTGCCGGAGTTTGATGGTATTCCATTTTCCTCTACAAAGCTCTGCTGGTATACCGATTCACTGGACAATTCCTTCGTGGTAAGTCTTTAAGATATTTTGGACAAATGAATTTACTCATCTCCGAATAATATAGATTGATCACGTACCGACATATGCAGAGAACTCTGTATTCGTTTGCACTGGAGGTAGTGGCCATGGTGCAAAGTTCTTACCAGTTCTGGGAAAGGTGGGAAGAGCCAATTCACATCATGAGAGACTTACTAATAGCCACTCACAGCATGCCGCGGATATATTGGAGAAAGGAGACCAAAGCTCATCCTTCATGCGAGAGTTCTGGCGCTGGCGCCCCGATGCGCCACGAAGGAATGGTCTCGAAGAGGGCCCTGGTGGACCGAGGGACATCTCGCAACGCTAGATTTGAAATTTTTTTTCATACTTACATCTCATCACGTTTGATATGGTTAGACAATTATAAGATCAGCATACGCGGGCTCGGCTCTAGAACAGTGGATGAAAACTCTGTAATAAAATTAAGCCCATGGACTGTTCCCATTCCATCGTCGTATCAAGTTTTGTACCTTATTCGAACCTTTCTGGGGTCATGTGGCCGATGAACCTGGCGCTGATTACTGTCAACTTGTTCAATACGTCATACCACCTTCTATTTCAATCCTCAGTTCCTCTACTAAGTTATGGAAATGATTCTTGGTTGGTTTGATGCTTTAACCATGTAACCCAAATGTATCCTATAAACGGCCAACTAGCTCAAGTAGGGAGACAGACGATACAATGAACGAGTATTTGCCTGAGCAAACACTGACAATCAGGCAAGGTTGGTGGCTGAAGAAGCACGTGTGGAGCATCTGAACGTAGACCTAATGTACGTGGCAAACATTTTGTGCTTGACCGTCCACATGGTGATGATGATGGTGATGGGCTTCTTGCGGCCTACCAAGTGGCGTAGTCGTTGAAGTTGTCAATACGCTGGTAGAAGCAGTACTATGCATAGAAGATATGGGAGTCGCACTGTTCTTTGCGACGGTTGATAAGGCAGAGTGTCCTGTGCCCAAATCAGAAGAAACAGCACTAGGGTATGTTGTAGTGGAACTCGAAACATGCGTGCTTTGGTCGGATACGCCAGAAGTCGTGGTCGTTGCGCTAGGGGCGAAAGTAGACGCAAAGGAGGCGCTTGACATGTGGTTCGCCGTGGGCAAAGCAGATTGGGAGGAGACCAGACCTGCCACGTCTGCCTCATCCATGTGATACAGCAACGATCCCCAGCCCAAACCGTCGTAATGACCAGACCCCTCTCCCCAGGAGCCGGCACCACCCTCCGCGCCGTCGTAATAGTCAAGAGAGTTGTTGAGGAACAGAGTGGACCAAGGTGCATCCATCCCCTTCCTTATCACATAATGGTTGTAGAGAAGCTCCCAGGTAGGTCTAATGGCTCCACGGGAGGCACTGCTGATCTCCGTGTAGCTGACTATCCCGTTCGTGTAGGAGACGAAGGGAACGTCGTTTCCAAGGTTGTACCGCGCGAAGTACTCTGCCCTACGGGGATACATGAGTAAATGGTAAGATGGAGGAAAGTATTGAATGGTACTTACCCACGGAGAATCCGGCTATCATTGTAGGCAAACAAATCCTCTCCTTGGTTCCAGGCCTGCTGGCCGATAACACCGAGGAGTTGGATGTCCAATGCTGAGTGGCCCTGATCACGACCAGACTCTTGGCCCTGGCCGAGCAACGTCCCTGTACCAGGCTCTTCAACGATATTGGTGATAGCATTGTTGATCGCGCCCGTTCCATCCCCGGTCTTGAAGTAATTCACAGCGAAATCCCACACTGTTTTGTTGTCGGTTAGGACACCCATAGCCATCGCCGAAGCGATATTGCATAGCTCCCAGTTCGCGAAGAAATGAAGAATATTATGCTCCGACGGCTCTTCATGGTTCAACCATCTGTAGTGCATCGGGATAAAGATATTGTTGGCCATTTCCACAACGGCCGGGAGGACATTGGCCGTGAAGGGTTCATAGTCACGAAGGAGTTCGGCTGCGTTGGCGAGTTCGTACCCCTGCAGGCCCGCTGTGAGGTACTTGTCATCACCACCATCGATCGCGTTGAGAGTGGTCGCCCACGCATGCAGAATATTGCTAGCGGTGTCGGCGAAGCTCACGTTTTGTGTCATTTTCCAGCGTAGGGCAAGATTAAATGCGGCCGCGACGTCGTGCCAGAGAAGCTCCGCGTTCTCGGCATTGTCATACCAGGCACTGCGGTAGACATGACTAACTGGCGAAGGAGTGTAGCTCGCATCAGAAAATGAGAGACTGGTCAAGGTATTCCAAGAGGTAGTCCATGGATCCAGGTTGGCCTTGATCTTTTGCTGGGCGCGAGTGACATCGCTGTCCGAGACAAGGAGGCCAGGATGCACGAAGCTTGATGCAAGAGGGAGTAGAGGAACAACGAAAGACAGAAAGGCACGCATTGCGAAGAGAATGATAACAGTAATGAATGAAGGCAAATAGGAGAAAAGAAAGGAATGAATGAATACAATACTGAAGCGAAAGGAAAGAGAGTAGTTTGAGCAGGATCAGCTTAATAGTACCAGCCAAGAGATCGTCGTTCCTCCAGGGAGTTAATAAGTATCTATCCAAGTCAAATTGTATTTTTCTCCCGAGCTTGTCACCTAAATGGTGTTAGATCAAATGAGGCGGAGTGTGGTGGAGATAACATTCAAGATTTACTGAATTAACTTTGAATCTAAAACAACTTATGTTTCAGAGAGACCACAGTTTCTCCGATAGCTTTCAAGCTAAAAAAAAACAAAATAAATTGCTTCGTATACCCCTAGGATATGTTTGAGGGAATGCATATCCGATAAAAAGGTCCATCATGACTCAATAAATTGTATGAGGTGAATAGTGCACGTTTGTGGTAGGATAATCCGTGTAAGACCTCAGGTCAACCCCGAGGAGTACGACCCCTGCGCTCACCAACTGTTTGAGGACCGCAACTTTCTGATGTGCTAGTGAGGGCCACTAAGTTCTCAGGAACTAATCTACGCGCCAGCCTCAGTCACACTTTTAATTTTGCTTTTTCACCCGCCACTCATTGCTTGGAGAATTTCGTCGTCCTCACCTCGGTCCCAAATTCCCCCAGCTACCTTTCCTGAATTATTCTTTTTCGATGCCATTCACGTCTCTCCTACACTGTCAATAGTTGAATTGTTGTTTTCAGAGGATTAGATAATACCAGAGACTTCAAGATCATTGATTGATCGCTAGTATCACGTATTCCGACTATGTACACACAATACTGGTTATTGGTGAATTACTTTTTGGAATCCATTTCTGAAGGTGCTTCACCAGTCAGGTGGTAATGCTGGAGTCCCAACTGCCAAGGCATCGCCACATCAAGGCTTGAGGTGTGTATAGCTCCCAATTCGGTAATATCCCGCTCTCTACGCCGGAGGACTTTCCGGCCTATACTCCGCCGCCCGCAACCCCGTAAACTGAAGATTGGTGCTCGAGAGTGAACGACCCGATACTCCTTAATACCTAGCTGAATTTCCCTGTGGGATTTCCCAGTTTAATATCGTCATCTAGTTGCGTGCTCGTGCTCTCTTTCCTGCATTGCTTTCAGCTGCGGGGCCCTACTTCCTGTTCAGGCATTTCCCTCCGAGGTGCTCAAGCCCTGCTCCCTGTACGCACCGCTGACCCGGGGGATAGACGTGCAGGACGCTACCTTGGGTTCGTTCTATACGAGCGTCCTGGAAGATTCGGTACCTGTGCTCGGAGCTTGCTAGAAGCACCAGAAGCAGTATGAAATGTCCTCGTTATATCTTCATTTTGTAGAGCAGATTGAACAGTTTCTATTCCTATTGGACAGCTTTTGGTTGAACAACCTCATTCGCCTTCTTCACCAGGCAAGCTGCAGGATGACTGTGACACTCTTCATTCTGAAGGTATTATGTTCTAGTCCCAGCGCTGGCACAACATTGATCACCATTGCGTCTCTATGGAGAGACACAACCCGGGGTAGCCGAGTACCCCAGTCTTATCACGGATTAAAGTGGAGACAATCACCTTATCAGGTGAGGCTCGAAGTTCACCGTTCAGGAAGCTTGGAACAATCTCAGTGGAGCAAACAAACATATATTTACAAAGCTGTTGCAGCCTGCATGTCGTTCGCGAGGGGTCAGGGTAAATGAATTCTACTACTACTACTACTACTACTACTACTACTGTTACGAGTGTAAGAGTAGCAGACGCTAAATGTTTGGCCTTCCAAATTTTTTGGCAGAATTCCTCGGTTTTCATCCCTGCGTAAGCCTTAGATTCCTCTAGGGAAATTTAGATTTCACTATTTACATGTTAGTCTACGCACTAAGCTGATACCCAAATCATTCTTTCGCCTTAACTTCAAGATTCATACGGGGTAGGTATCCGTGTTCGCTATTTATTCATAATTAGCAAGTTATAAAACCTGATCATAAATAGTCCTGAGACACTCAACAGATATGGTATCTTCAGAGGTGTTGAAGTGCGACCTTAACCCTAGCATTAAACACATCTTTCTCGGTCAACTTTGCTCCTCGTCGTGTAGCATGGGATGCTTTTACTGATCGATCTCTCCTCAACCACGATCAATTTAATTTTGCGTCGGAGAGCCTAGATTGGCATCCAACTCAGCTGTTCTCACAGAGCTGTGTTAGAGTAGTTGTGTAGTACCCATAATTTACCATGATTACACCCTCGGTCTACGAGAGCCCCCAGGCGGTCAAACATACGACAGTCACCAAGTACGAAGAATTTGCCAAGGACAAATTCCTCGTCGCGACCTCCACTATTTTAAAAAGCTTAACAATTAAGCTCGGAATGATGTTATTAGGTCAGTATGATCAGGTGTGGTTTGTCCTTATAGAATCCGAAAAGGAGCGCGTCGTTGAAATTGACATTCTGACGGATGACTCATCTATATAGTCTCATAGAATTCAAGTATTCAAGTATTCGGGGAGGCTATCGATGTGGGGCCGCCTATAGGAGGTTCCGTCACGATGAAGAATTCATGGCCTATGCATAAGTGTCTTTCGAGAGCTCCTCGGAGGTTTCAACGGATTATTCAGTTTAAGGGACCCACGTATGCCTGGAGGGGAGAACGTGTTCTGAAGTGGGTAGTAAATGTTGAAGAGCAGCTATTGTCGACCCTAGTGCAAGACATAGCACGAGAAAACACTCGAAAATGGTTCCCCCGTGTTCAGGGAAACCCAGATAAGGAGCGTGAGTCCAATGATCGTGTTATTGTGTGATAACCAAGGGCAAATAAATTTTATGAGCCAACAACGTCTCAAATTAACTGGCCTGCTTTCTGTTAGCCTTGCGCCTGCAGGTACACTAGGAATCTGACCTGGAAAGCTTATACATGAGCAATGTGTACTTCTATCAAATTCTTCCCTATGCAGTAACGTAAATGCCGTAGCTCCGACACATAATTAGTGAGTGGTTTTGTATCGTGTTTAAAACTGTTCGTCCCGCTTTTTTTCATCCAAAGCTGTTTCTCACTTTACTTGGTCTCTTCAACCAAGTGAAGAAGCTTGGGAAATACCCGGCAAGCAGGACCCAGTTCGCTGTGCACACCTTGACATTATATTTCCAGTTCCTTTGAGCTTCATCGTTCAACACTTCATATACGTGGTATCATTAACCTAACATTCAACAATGCTGGTTTTCCGTACAGTGATATTTTAGGGGCGGCTCAAGATGGCACGGCCTAATTCTCCTACATACCAAGCGGGGATCTGAAATATTTGCAAACTTTGTACTGGTAAGCTTAAAGTGAACATTCCAAGCCCTTCCATCCCGACGTTGGAGAAGTGGAACATGGCACATATAGATAGAAAATGGCTGTTTGTTTCTTCCTATCTTTGTAGGCATCATTACTTTCTATTGTGTACCTGGTTTGACAGCCTTCGCTTTCTTCCGTTGCTGCCAAGATGAGGCCTTTACTCTGCCTCTCCGCTTTCCTTTTTTCCTTGTGCCTACACGGCGCCGAAAGTGCCATTGACCCCGGTTCTGCCCGGGTCCAACTCTTCCGTGAGTTGATATCTCGCGCAGGAGTCTACAACTCATTTCCTCCTGGTCCTCCGGCATTGCCTTGTGACCAAGACTGCCAACACGGTCACCGCCGCTAAAGGTCGGCATTATTGGTGCAGGTGCTGCGGGGTTGTATTCAGCTCTGCTGCTGCAGAGCCTAGATGTCGACTTCGAAATCCTGGAGGCAGACGGACGCGCGGGCGGAAGAATCTACACCCATTTTTTTGATCCGGAGGGTTGGAAAAAGTCGAATCCCCAGGAAGCTGCGTATTACAATTACTATGTAAGTGTGAAGCCACAGCAGCTGCTGGAGAAGGTGTTGGTAGCAAAACTAATTGGACATCCAGGATGCGGGTGCCATGAGGATTCCCATTATGCCCTACATGGACCGAGTGATCGGGACTCAAAACTGGTCCGTCGTCAGCTACGTGAACACGCACGTTAGTGACCGAGCTGATGCAATTGATCTGATTCCATACGTCTTCTCCGCGAACAATACATTCCAAATGTATAATAATATATCTGTTCATGCCAACGTGACTCCCTTTGCCGCAACATTTCATGTCCTAACAACTGAAGGCGGGAATATCCCACCCTCCGACTTCGCCGTTATCAATCCCGATACGATATACAGCGATGCGGTTGCCGAACTGGTGGATGCACTACAGCAGAACATCGATCAAGGATATACTAAGCTCATGGAATTCGACCAGTTGTCCGTCCGGGCATACCTTTTGCAGAAAGGCTTTACCAACGCGCAGATCAACTGGTTGGAGACCATTGAGGAAGGAACGTTGTCCTTTGATAAAGCATCCCTTGCCCAGGCAGTCATCGAACAATGGATATTCACGGCTGCTCCTCTTGATTCTTGGGTCACAATCAACGGCGGGTTTGAACGACTAATCCATGGGCTTCTTAAAGTTCTGCATCACCTGCCGAAACTGCTCAACCGCGTGACCGCCATCAAGCCCGGACGAGCAGATTCCCTCACAGTTGTCGTGAACCATACAGTTGAGCATTCTTATGACTACGTAATCAGCTCAATCCCGCTTGGAGCGACAAGGCTCCTCGACACGTCCACATTGTCAGATCTCAATTACAATACCACAATGGCGTGGCGCGCTCTAGCCTACGATGACGCAGGCAAAATTGGCATTTGGTTTAAGACTCGCTGGTGGGAAAACCCTGATGTGTTGCCTGCTCCTTTCGTCGGCGGGGGATCATCCACAGACCCTCCAATCCGACGCTGCGTGTACCCATCCTATGGGCTTGATGTCCAAGATGCTCCAGGGACAATGATCGCCAGCTATACATGGAGTCAAGATGCTGCTCGACTAGCTGCCTTTTACCAAAGTGCAGAACAGGAAGAATTCATAACGCACGTTGTCTTGGAGGATATGGCACGTCTACATAACGTATCTATATCGTTCCTCCAGGACCAGCTAGTGGAAGCACATCTGTGGGACTGGTATGACCACCCATACTCAATCGGTGCTTATGCTCTGTTTAACCCGCACAATTTTCAGATGTCCTCCCGCCCCTGATGCGGCCGAGTTGTAACGGAAGACTACACACAGCGGGCGAGGCCACAAGCAGTGGTCATGCGTGGGTTGTTGGCGCGTTGAACTCGGCGTATCGTGCTGTTATGGAGGTCTTGGCTGTCGAAGGCAGAACAGATTTGATGGAGAAGATGATAAAGATATGGGGACCAGTAGATGAGGTGGATATGGGTTGGTCCAAGTCACCAAACCCGTAAGGAAACCTATGGGAATTGAAAATACGGTTGGAAAGGGTTAGAAATCGAATTTATATTGATTAGACGTGCCTCTAAATCCTCCCGTTTTAACTTTTAGCGGAAGAAACCACAGGAACACGTCCAAGTTGAGACATAAGGCCGACGTATCGCTAGGTCTGCAGCACATCTGGCTCTCACCGCGCCGTATCGATGTCTTTGTTGTAATCGGAAGTTTCATCATCATTCATGAGACAAGAAGGTTTTAGATTCTTATTCGGATGATTTACATGAGGCCCGATGAATAATGGCATCTGGATGCACGTCTACAGCGACTAAAAGGTTGTAAATGGACTAGAACGTCCTTTAACAAATAACCTTTGGTTACACTGGCTTAAAAGGCTTGCGTAAGATTCCGAGCCACAACTATAAAGATCGCCATCGACGACCACACGGCCTATAACAAATAGACTTAGGTTACACTAGCCTAAAGTGCTTCTGCAAGAATCCGAGCTAAAACTATAAAGCTCGCTACAGACGCCACACAGCCTAAAACAGCCAGCCCCTGTCTTGGCTAATTAAAAGGGCTGCCGCGAGATTCTGAGCTAAAACCTTAAAATTCGCGTTTCGTTACAACACGACCATAATCATCCTAGACAAGATGTTCTCTATTCCACCGGCGAAATAGCGAGTACAAGCTGTATCTGCTCCGCGCAATACGGCGCATTCATAAGCACTACCCTGAGTGGTGACTACTATGTACTTCGGATGGAGCGTAAGCAAAAGGACAATCACTCCTTGCCTGTGCTCTAGAAACCTACTCCTGCTTATAGAGGAGATTGAAACGAGACCATTTGTATGATATTACTCAGAAAACATCGCGTATTAAATACCGAGATCTAATAGATGAATGCGTAATAAAGATCAAGAGGATCAATTTGCCGATTACTCTACGAATAGTTCTTCGGAAACGGCGGGCCGCGGTGCCCGGCCCGAGTTAACCCCCAGATACACTACAAAACGACTTCAATATATCGCATTTACTACGTCTTTTAGAGATGGCCACTCGCTTATGAAATACGTTATTTCCTGCCTATTTTCCTAAATTTCCGGCCAAAATTGCTTGACCCTTTTTTCATTTCTATCACTTGTCAACCTGTCATATTTCTGTTTTCCTCCCAAGCTTACATGCAACACCTCAGCTAGGAGTTCCCACCCGTGGGCGAGCCATATCAATGTCTACACATTCCAAACCTTCCCTACATTGTTAGGTATCCATTCCGCCCCTTCATCGCTGAATCGTGGATGAACGTCCCGCCCACGAACAATACTCCAGTCCTTGGCGAATCGCTCGTGCGCATGGGGTCTATTCCACATGGCACAACTATCAATGCTCAATGCCTAGCGCCTACTTCGGTTTTCCCAGGTCCACCCGAGATCCCACCGGCCAGCTTGGCGGTACAACCCGTAGGCGGTGGTGACGCAGTGCCGATTGGTAGCCTAAATGCTTCAGTCTTCACCGATCTTCGACGCCCACAGGATCTCTCGAAATTCATTGCTGCTGGCACCATCACACAAGACATGCTAGATGACCCAAACACCGTTTTGCGCGACGCCATCGAAGGACAGACTATTCTCGAGAACACCGTTTTTACGGTGTCCACAATGCCTCCGCCTCCGGTGTTCGGTGGAGGAACAGCGAACATCGTATTCTTAGAAGGAAACCCCGCCGCCACGACTCCAAATGCTAATGCAGTCCAAATAAATGCTACCTTCTGGATTGAGAAGGTGCAATATGAGCTCAAAGTTCCAATCTTCAAGCGTGGACAAGCCCCTATGAAGATTTCCCCGGCTTCACCAGCACACAAGCCCGCGCCGGTGTTCCTCGTCCGCCCACCGCATGACATCACTGCACCCAAGACGATCAATGTCACTTCGATACAGATTCAGTATTCTGAAGTAGTATTACTGGTATTTGACCAGTTGATCTGGCCGCATATATCAGTATCGACGCTGATTCCATCGGGGCCAGTAACAGTACCAGACTCAGTTTGGAAATGAGAGACAATTGAAGCTGCAAAGGGTGTGTGGATATTTGATAATTGTCGGGGAGTGTTTTGCTATGTATAAACACAAGATTTATCTTCGTTGAATAGTGATGCTTTCTCTGGCCGCTTGAGCCATTTAACAAGCAATACGACTACCCATAGTGACTGATCTTGGTTTCCGTTGCCCACTCGATCTTTGTATGGTGGCAGAGTAGAAGGAGGAATCTAATGTCCAGATAAGCGTCACTCCTAGGTTTGCGTTTGTCCATCTCCATGTCGGCAAGTGTACTACCGTTTACGTTCAATAAAAGCGCTGATGAGGTGGGAGGTTATGGGGCGGATGGGGTATCAACCCTGGTTGGCGAATGCCGGAGAATAATGCTGTATCCCCAACCTAAACAAACCTGAGGGCTACGAGGATGGTAAACGGCCAAAGGGCAAAGCTGGCACGGATCATGCACCGGCTGGAAGCCGGAAATTTAGTGGTACGACGTGCGATCCGCGATCTGGAAGACTAATATTGTAGTCGGTTTCTCGACGTCCGGGACAATAGTGGCCACCATTCTCAGTGTACTGGGTTGAATCGGTTGGTTCGACTGTGAACTTTCTGTCCCGCTTGCACTAGCATGTCTCTTATAAAGCAAGCTCGATTACACCGTCCGTGATCAATTAATTGCTCAACAACGATCCGGGATATTTCATCAGAACATGCTAAAAGTGTATGGACTAGTACGCATCCAGGAAGATTAAGATCAGATCAAGAGGAACCAATTCTGGATGAATAAATTGATTAATTGAAGAGAACAACATACGATCGAGGGCATGCTGAAATACCCTCGGGTAAATGCGTCGAATACACTGATACTCGGTGGGTTACAACACCGGAGCTGCAAATTGACCCAGAATGACATACAAATACCAAAAAATATAGTTTCTCAAAATTGGTGCTCTTGATCTTTACAAGACGGATCGAGAGAACCTGAAGTTTATCTGTCCGCTTTAGCCAAGTTTCATAACCAAGCGCGACTTAAAAGGGATGGATCTAGGTAACTAAAGTTTGTTTCGACTCTATTTACATTCCGCGACCTCTAATCTAAGAACCCATTGCATAAAATAATCTATACATATGATGGTTAGGTTCAAAGGCCTTCATATCTAGGATGGATACATCATCGACCCTGTGCTGACAGGCTTCACAATACCAGCCTTCTCAAGATCCTCAATGAGATTCGCCAACATAAAGTCACAGCCTCTAGCAGCCCCAAAGCTCATCGTGACTGGCATATACTCCGTCTTAAGCGAGATAGTAGAGTTATAAGCAACCTCACCAACAGGAACAATCATATCAGGCGTACCAGCCAAGACGGCGATACGGCCATTTGAAAAGCCCAGAGGAGGTGCCGTTGGGGCACTGTGGATGTTAGATATTGCAGCTTTATTATGGTTCTGATGCTGCCAACTCACCTGAAATAGACATTGCGGTATTGCGTGTCTCCCTGGGTGTAGGGGTAGAGATAGATTCCCTCAGAGCAAGTCTTTTCGTCTGCCTTGCCGTATCCTTCTGTTTCCCACCAGTTCTTGAAAATGGTCTTGTTCTTGAGAGCCTCTGTAAAGGCGGCGTCACCACCGTTGTTCTGGCCCCAGGTCCACCGCGCCAGAGGACCTGGGTTAATGAAGGGCCGGCGACCCTCGTGCTCCTTAGCGTAGTCTGCGTAGAATGGCAGTGCAAGGGAGCGGTATTGGTCAACGGATACCAAGAAAGCGTATGTCTGTTGTGTACAATTAGCATGTGATGGTAGATTTTAGATAATTTAAAACCCACTGTATTCAACACGTCATTGATGGCGCCGGCCGTTGTTGAAGGATGGGTCTTCTCCCATTGTGAAGAAATATTAACATGCTCACGCTTTGTGGCGAGGAAATCTTCGACCTTGACAACAAACTCTTCGAGCATTGCACCCGCTGAGGTGTTTGTGGCAGGGAATGAAGAGTCCTGATAGAAGATCTTCTTAGGATATTCCCTGTAATCAGTGAAGTTCTGGTACCAAGCATGAAGAACCTTTGACCAGGTGGCGGCATTGCGAGAGAAGACACCAGCTGTGTCGAGGGCATGGCAGAGGGGAATAACATCATCCAAAGAGACGGCGCCAGTAGAAGGACGGTTGGCAAATAGTCCTTGCATGCCTCCTGGGCTGCGCATGGAGCCACCAGTGTCGCTTCCCACGGCAATATCTAACCAGTCGTAAGCACCAATGCCGGCGCCAGGTCCTGAAGATGAGCCACCAGGAGCTTGGTAGCCATCACCCTGAGAAGTGTTAGTATAGATCCCCATATATACATCAAGAGACTTACTCTCGGGTTGAAAGGACAATGGAAGTCGACCCAGTCAGCAGTGGGGTTGTCACCGTTCGCAAACTGAACAGTGCCCATCTTTCCGACCATAATAGCACCTTGATCGATCAAGCGTTGAATTGCGGGACCGGTGGTGTTTTGCGGTGAGTACAAATCATAGTAGGCTCTGTTACCTCCACTAGTCCGCAGTCCCTTGATGTGGTAAATGTCTTTGACACCCAAGCGTAACTAGATTTTGTCAACAATAGTTTCAATCAATATTACATGATTGTGAGACTCACTCCTGCAAGTGGCTTTTCAGAAGTGGGCGTATAGTAAAGCCGGGATGGAACAGCCACGCTTTTTGTCATTGCTCCCTAAATCCAATCAGCTCAAAGTAAAGCGAGCTTTCCTACAAAATACTCACGGATGCCGCTGCAGGCAAAGGTTTGAATCCTCCATTTCCATCGCTCAGGGCTGCTTCAGTGAAAGCAACTTGGTGGTCTGAATAGAGACGGAAGGCTTGATAAACCTCTCCGGTCTGGGGCGAGAAAAAGTAGGGTCCCTGGGGTAGATCATGCGACAGCTTGGCGGGTGTAAGATGTGCTTCAGGTCGATAGCGAGGTGAAGCCATTACGACTTTGCTTCCAAAATTCTGCAGAGCTTGGTGGCTTGAGATGTCAGCTTTGCTCCGACCATCTCCGTCGTAGAGCAGAAACACCGCTGTTGTGAGGTTAATCCAAGTTAATTCAACTGAATTTGTGAAGAATAGCAGCTCAACCCAAACTTACATTGGAGGAATCCAATCTGGAATACATCATCGGAGGCGGAATAGTTTGAGATAGTATCCTTCAGACTGTCCTTTGTGAGAACCGCATCATCTGTTCGAATGATAGTAATAGGAACGATATCCGCGTTGAATTGGGTTGTATTGAAATCTGCGGAAGTCACTATCTTGGAGACAGCAGTGCCTCCGCCATAATAGCTGATTCCATTGACGGTGAACAGCTTGCCATCATCGATAGTAGTTGATGTGGTCGAGGTAGCAAATAGAAGAACTATAGAAGCGGAAACACGCCACAGGCGAGATCCAAAACCCAAAGCCATGATGCCCTTAATCTAATGCTTTGAATAGCAGGGGCTCTCTTAAATACATAGAAACCGCCAAGCTTACTATCTTAGCGTCTCGTGGACCTTCCGACGCTGCCGTGCCTGAACTTCTAACCCCAAATTGCCAGAGATAACGGTGGGGCGTATCCCCTCTTTTGGGGTTTTCATACTTGCTCCATTGGTCCTTAGAGGTCAGAAGGGAAAATCTCCGACTAATCTGCGCATTGTCCTATCGGAGAAAGACCCCGAGGGGACCGGCAAATTCCGCTGAAGGGCGTTGGGGAAAGTGGGAGAGATTGGCAGTCTTGGCAGGTGGAGATCGCGATATGTTCGTTGATATGACTGTTGAAGTCATCAAATCCGCTTAATCCTTTATTACCGAGGTGAGACTTCGTACACAAATCTGAACAGAGATATAGGTTGCAATTCCATATCTAAAAAGCCCCTGCGCTAAGATCAGTGCCACATATATCGAAGTTATCTCCATAAGACCTGTTCATTTGGGTAGCTGAAAGAAGAGTGAAAGAACCAAGACCAGAAGACAAGGAGAAGAGAAGAAAAGAAAGCATGACGAGTCTTCTACTCTGCAGCGAAGACAGCACACATTTATGGCTTAACTTAACGTTATCAAGGAGGAAAGTTAGCCTGAAATATCAGGCACCAGTTTCCCACACCATCCGAACTGAGATCCTAAGATCATTTCAAGAGACACCAGAAAATAATTATTATCTAGCAATGTCTCTATGTCTGCCAGCGATGGAGGTACCTCGTCAAATATGATACAAAAGCGAGCATTGTTCAAAAAACCATCCTTCACTCTCTTGGTTCAACCCCTACCGACCAAATCTCTCGATTCTCATCTGCCCCCTGAACTCTTTGCATAGTCTCTTTACATCTTGTTTTGTCTCATCCGCACATGTACAGCAATGATTAAGAACGTTTTGGATAAACAAGCTGAGCAGATCTATTGCAAAATCAAGGAAGAGTGTTTCAACCTTTTTATACCCAGTTTCGAAAGATGGATCCAGTACAAAAGTGGGAACATGGACGCGTGCGAAGCTGGTGACAATATCTCTGAGGCCACGCACTGTATCAGGGGTTGAACTGTAGACACTAGGAATTTATTCGAGGTACTCGGTGGGTTCTTTCATCTCGAGTCTTTTTTGGAACTTCTTGCAACAAAGACTGACCAGATCAGGAACACAGTATCTGCCGGCTAGAGCAAAGACTTCAGCGTGGAGCTGAAGACGAGAGAGTGACGTGCTCTCATTTATAGGGTCATTGTAATCTCCGCAGTAGAAGAACTCGATCATTTGACAATTATTGCGGGTTCATCCTCGAGCTTGTAAATTCCTGTTGATGCCTCCTAAAGACCCATCAGTATTCTTCCCTAAATAGTGATCTATAAGCGAATATACCTTGAAATTACCTGCACAAGCAGCGCGTAGCACATTTGATTGAGAGCAGACGATCACTTTGTGCACTTTGAACTCCTCCCCTTCACAGAGTAGCGTCAGGTCTGAGAAGTCACCGGATTCTCGACATCTACCCTGCGGTCAATGCCATAGCACGCCATTTTGGTTCATATACATACCTTTAAAGCGCCTTCATTTTTTAGTGCGCAGCTTGACTTTATTTCTTGTAGCTACTCAAAAGGTAAGGAGAAGCCTTTGGAATAGATCAGAGTGGTACGTATCATAGTGATGCCCTGACTTTATGGCGTAGGTCTGGATTAAACTTCCTGTTAGATTTTAGAATTCCTGCCCTAAAGTATACACGCAAATAAAATCACAGGAAGAGAAACTATAAGAAAAGACAATTTTCTAGATCCCTGAGGTCTCGGAAATTTCTGATTGGCCCGAGATCACGGGGAATAAGCCGCCCCAAGGGTATAAAACACCAGTTTGACTTCAACTACTCCGTAATTTCTCTTTTCTTTCTCATTGGTTATTTCAATTTGATTCTTCATTCTTCTGTTTAGTTTAAGCTTCTAAAGCCAATCCGGCCTGGACCATAAACAATCACCACTGCCCCTCGCAGAACTGCGGACCATGACAGCCAGTAGAAAAAAGTCTATGTCCTAACCGGAGCAAATAGAGGACTCGGCCTCGGTTTGACCGAAACTCTACTGGCCCGCCCAGGAACTACTGTCGTGGCTTCTGTCCGTAACCCTGAGGCTGCCGCTAGCCTCAAGTCAGAGATCGAAACTGTCACCGTGGGCGAAAACAGTGTCCTTCACATCATCGAGCTAGACTTTGACTCTGCGATCCCTCCGAAAAAAATCCTTCATATATTTGCAGCCACAGTCCCTACGATATCCCACGTCGATGTCCTAATCTGCAATGCTGGATTCGCAGCGCCCATGACCCGTGCTAGTCTGACTTCGGCGGAAGCCCTTCGCACTTCATTTGAAGTCAATACCATTGCGCCCCTTATGGTCTTTCAGGCATTTTGGCCACTCATGCAGCAGTCGACTTCTTCTCCTAAGCTTGTTGTCATTTCATCGTCCGTTGGGTCGATTGCTGAACAAGAGCCTGTTCCCGGTGGGGCCTACGGCCCTAGTAAAGCTGCATCTAACTGGATTACCAAAGCGCTTCATTCTGAGAATGAGGCAAGTGGTCTTATTGCGTTTTCACTTCATCCCGGGTGGGTACAGACGCGTGCCGGGGACTTTGCTGCGAAGGAGTGGGGATACTCTGGTAGTCCGCCGGTCACTGTTGACGAGAGTGTGAAGGGGATGCTGGAGGTTATTGATGGAGCAACAAGGGAGAACTTTTCTGGCAAGTTTGTTACTCAAACTGGTGAGATATTGCCCTGGTAGATAAACACTGCAGTATTGAACAGTACTTCAATATTTTCTTAATATGGATAGAGAAGAATGAACTTTTTGTATCTAATTACAATCACTGCATTGTAGCTCATAGAAATAGCCAGGAAATCATAGTTTAATCCATCTCCCCATCCACCGCTGGTTCAACTCCTTTGCCTCATCAACCAAGCCCAGCCCCAAAAGCAACTGGACAGATCCACGAACGGAGGACTGCAAAGAAGAGCTAACCCAAGCATGAGTAGGCGCAGTATGCTCACCAATGAAAATGGTGTTATGCTCCGTCTGATGATAAGCCGGAATGTACAATTTATGCTGCTCAACATCCGGCCGACACCACGAAGTCGCAGTATGCTCATCCTGAAGCCAACAGAGACGCTCGTAATCACCCGTATACAAGTCTCGCACTTGCTCGCCATGCAAACTAACAATTGAATCCAGCACTGTCTGAACGTGCTCTTCGTCGGAGAAACTCACAAACCGGTCGCTCCAGTCTCCGCCTCGGTAGTGCATGATCAGACCCGGCCGTGACTCGTTGAGGCCATAGACTGGATAGTATAGAGCCCCGACTGGGTCACTTGGAGGTTTGGAATATCCGCCGAAGATGGGTCGGTCGCCCTTTTCCCAAAATCGCTCGGAGAATAGGAGGGCAACTTTGCAGGCGGACTTGAAACGGACGCCTGCTTCGCTGATGGCGCGATCGAGGACTGATGAGAACTTTGGCAAGTCCATGAAGCGGGTCATGGTGAATGGGGCGGCCATGATTGTGTAGTCGTAGTCTTTGGACTCGTACGTCCGGTTCGAGATGCTGGGATACCAGGATAGTCGGGTGCGAGTGTTGCCATTGCTGTCCTGGATGGGTTCCAACTTTCTGATCTTCCGGTTGAGAGTGAGTCTGTCGCGAACATGTGGAAGAAAGGCGTCGGATAGACGGTTGAATCCTCCATCGATGCACAGCCATTTGGTCTCTCCCAAGCTACCCTTTGTGCCATCCAAGCCCAGGTTGGAGTTGTGGTGCAACTCATCCCAGAACACGTCGTAGTCGGATGAAGTCCAGATCTCATCGGTGACATTTTCGCTAGCCTTGAAGACATGCCGCATCATAGCCTGTTCGCTCCAGTCATCGAGGCCTTGGTCCATGGCAATCTTGTGTGCTCTCCACACATCCTTCTGAAGAGACTTGAGAGTTGTTTCGTTCTTAAGAATCTTGTCCATCTGATCCTGGGTGTTTTTGAACTCGGCCGTAGTAATATCCGGTGCGTCCTCCAGACTCGGATCTGCCTCTACTTCGGCGCGTGTTGGGATCCTTCCATCCGGATGGCGACGAGTCCCTTGAGCAAGTAGCTCATTGGGACTATGTTGGATCCAGGGAATAAAGTCGATCTTCCACTGCGAGTTATTCTTGTTCATTTCGTTCAAGATGTTTGCCATTTGAAATGTCAACTGGTGGTCGGAGTACAGGAGAGTCTCATTGTCGTCTTTGTAGGTCACAGAGTATGGCAACCT
This sequence comes from Penicillium canescens, assembly GCF_028828765.1. Taxonomy (NCBI): domain Eukaryota; kingdom Fungi; phylum Ascomycota; class Eurotiomycetes; order Eurotiales; family Aspergillaceae; genus Penicillium; species Penicillium canescens. The sequence goes on along the minus strand of NW_026703963.1, from coordinate 240,021 downwards.
CATGGGTCCCATCTCAGCCCATTCCTGTGTGCCTGCAACGTATTTGGTTCGGAATCTGCCTCCAACACGGTCGCTGGCCTCAATAATCTCCCAGTTGTACACGCCGACACTGTCTAGCATCAGGCCTGTCGCGAGACCAGAGATACCTCCACCAACAATCGCGATCGAGGCATTCTTTGGTGAGCTCCCTGAAGTGACTCCTCCGGTGGCTTCAAGTTTGTCCCTGATACTGGCTACTCCGTCGAACCATGTTCCAAGTGCGTCAAAGTCTTTCAACAACGGAATATTGGTGTCTGCTGTTGATCGCTTCTTTGGTTTATTCTGCAAAGATACCGGCCTGCTTTTCCCCAGCAGACTCTGTGTGTTATCTGATGTATCACGTCCATAAACATACACACAGTGATAGCTTGGAGCATCCTCGGGGACTGCCCAGACCAATCGTTGGGGAGGCTGATCTTGAATAATGAAATGCGCAATCATCTGCTCTTCGCTAATCGCCTGGCCGTCACAGGAGGCATACTTCGACTCAATCAGACTCGGTGGCTCACCAATCCAATTTAGATGAACGTTAGCCAGTTCGCCGCGCCGAACCGTGTCAGATGTTGTCACATTCACAGTCTCTTGCTCGATAGTCCTGGCGAGCCCCGGTAGACCATGGGCGACCACTGCTGCCACGAGGTACAACTTGCCGATCATTTTCGAGGGTTTATGTGGCATTCTTCCATCTTCTCGTCTGGATTATATACCCGCACATCTATGCTAGGACCCTCAAATACCGTTGGGGACCTTTGGCATTGCCAAGAAGGGCCCGAGGATGCTACCAAGTGTGGTATGAAGTTGCAGATCGCCGCCTCGCGATGTTGTCGAAAAGAGTACCTTCAGAGCACTGTGGGGAAAGCCAAGAATTTTCTGGTGTACCTTGCGGCCAGGTCAGGGATGATTCTTTTGTTTGAAAGGGTCTTTCCTGGTCAACTAGGTCCGTAGAATGATGATCTTACGTCGGAGATTTAATTAGACCTGAGTTGTTGATAGAATATAGACATAGGCCTTTGGGGTTCACTCTCCCAAGGTTGTTGTGTCCACTTGTAGATCATCAACTTGGGTTATTAATGGCAGTTAGAAGCTCAAAGAAAAAAAAAAAAAAAGCCCGTTCAATGCAGACTTTCCGAAAAATACTTCATTTCCCGAAGATAATAGGTTATCTCCGTAAGCAACGTTCCACAGCAGTCAAAATTCTGGCCAGTGAAAAATTATACAAGATCGTCAGGTGTATCATGACCGAGAGATTTTTCACGTGAACCCTAAGGGTTCATGATGTTACAGCTTTTCTCCCGGACCAGCGTAGCATTTTGCCAATCTACATTCTTTTCTCTCCCTGCTCCTTCACGTCGAAAAAAGGGTTTTTTAGGCCACTCGGCCTATCAGCAGCTCCTATCCCGGGATTACTCCTGACTATTGCCCTCTGATACACCTGTCTCTTGCCAATGCGCCGAAGGTACCTCAAAATATTGAGGTACTTGGCCACACTGTATAGGTAGAAGCATCGAAGCGTAGTCAGTGCAAAGGTGACCATCACATACGTCACGGTAAATTCTCTCCCCGCCGGCCATTTATTACCTTGCAGTCTATTATCCAGCATCTTCAATCCGACCACGTAGCGTGCAGAGAGTACTGCCATGGCTTCCTCACGAACATTCTTTCCAAGGTAGGACCGCACATGCCATCATGGCATTCACCAAACAAAGCATAAAATTGCCATTACACTAGTGCCACCAAAATACAAAATCACCCGTAAGAAGGGTGTGTCTGGTCTGGGAACAATTCGCCGTTGGTGTACTCGCGTCTAAAATATCCCATGCAACCGCCGCTCTCAGCCAAGGTTAGATCACCGTCCTGAATGACTGGTGCCGATTCCGCAGGGTGCAGTGCTTTGTACGCTGGTGCGGCCAAAAGGGGCAAGCATTCGTACGTATTCAGCTCATAGTCGATGCCCAGCCCTTCACATAACTAGGCTATGCGACCCGACTGGGGATATCGAAAATGGTGGATGGTAAGAACTATGTTTCAATACGACAGGTGATGCGGTAAAATGTGTAAAACGTGCTGCGACCATTGCTCGACAGTCGGTATTCATATAGCTGATCGGAGTGACGTGCCAAATAAATATATTTATTAGGAAAGGAGTGGATCTCGACAAGTGGCGAATTCAATTTGGCTATCTCCTTGCTTCCCGTCATTATTATAAGCATGTTAGGTTAGTTGTGGTCTTGAGAATTATACTCGGAGGCTATACTGCGGCTTTTCTAACTTTCATAGGTAGTTATTAGGTCCTCTAAGGGCTAGCTTGCTAGCACTCTTCGACGTGCGATCCTCATCGTCTATGTGCTACGCGCTTTATGCACTCTAGAACAAGGTATTGCGTTACTGCGTCTTAACAGTATTCCTATGTAAGCGAGCGTGAAGAACGTTGACGACACCCGCTCAGCTATTGGACAGTTCCAGGTTATTCGTTTATTTCGAGATTTTCTCGGGCTTACTTATGATATAGATTTCCATGTACCTACGGTTTCTGTACAGAAGAATTTATTTTTAGATTTGCGGATACTTTTCAGCGCCTTCACAACAAGAAACGGATACTCAAATTCGGAACAACTATTCTGCACTGACCAGGAACCGTACTATAAAATGAACCAACAACCTACTACATCATAGAAAGCGCAACAGAAGAAGCCAAAACCAGAAGAATACACATATCCAAAGCATTACCAACACTATTACCAGCGTTAGTCGGGCTAGCAGTAGAGCTAGTTGTGCTGCTCGAGCTCGAGGAATCCCCTCCAGACTTCCCCAGGAAACCACCTTGAACAGTTACAGGTATAGTGCTGCCTTCAGCGGTAGAGGCGGCCTTTTTAAAAGAGTCAAGGGTTTCCTGGCCATTTGATCTGAAGAGCCAATAGTCAGCCAAATCCACCAAAAAAAAGGTATGCTTACGATGGATTGATAACCCCAACCATGCCGGCCTGACAATGCTCAATCTGACCACAGTAGAACCAGATTGGGGTTGTGTCGTTGATTGTCAGAGTGAAAACGGTTTCCTATTGGAGTCAGGTACTATTGGTTCATCCAGTTCCGACGTACTTACTGATTCCGTCGTAGTTGGGATGAACCCACTAGAAAAGCCTGACGTGTTCATGGGATGACAGGGATTATCGAAGGAAGCTTGGGCCACGGAATGATTCTGTGGGAAGAAATGAAATTCGACTTTTTCTCCTGGAGATACAGTAAGTGTATCTGGGTTGAATGTAAAGCCGTCTTCGCCGACATTGACTTTGTGGGTGCTGCTTGATGCCGAGGCTGTGGTGCTCGACGATGCACTAGTTGTCGTGCTAGCATCGTTTGAACCATACTGGGCATTGGTAAATGGAAGCGCGAAAAGAAGAAAAATCATTGCGGTCAACATTGTTGCAGTCAAAGGTATCTTGGTATTCTTGGCTTTCTGAAGTATAACGGATATTGTACCGTTGGGATACATTTTATATCTAACATCGCCTCTACCCCGCGGGGTTACTATTCTATTCCAAATAGTGAATGATATAGACATGAATAGATATCTATGGCATAGCCACGGAGCGACTTAGCTCGAAACCTAGTTCACACGGTAGCCCTATTAGGTTAATGTGCGAAAAGCTTATGAGAGTTGCCAGGTACAAAACAGACACGGCCTCGGGCTCTTCACTCTATAGAGCTCGATTTATGAAGATGTCTTAGAATGCGCCACTCCATAGAACTGTCAGCTGATTTGCTGATCGTCTCAGGGTCCACACTGTGGAGGCGCAGCTGGGAACTTTCGTATCAACCTTGACCCCCAAGTGGCTCAACATTCGAACCAATTTTACGAAAACGAGAACGAGGAGATCGTCAATACAGGAGTACCTTATTAGGCATCTCGTAAACTGCTACTTCAAGTAAATGTTGGGCTGTGACACTGACTTCAACAGTAGGAATTTAAAGGTAATTACCCGACAGTCGGCCATAATAATGTCTTGGCCCAGTCGATATGAAAAGAACCGTGCGACAATGAGCCGAGCCATGTATGCCGCTTTATTTATTGAGGAAACATTTCCCGCTGAAAATCGACAGCAATCCTCATAAATATGGCCCGACATGTTTTCGCTTGGCTCTGGGCCGTCCCTGTGCTGGCCCAACTCCAGAGCTTCCACCCCCTCGGCCACGACGAAATCACCTATAGTATCAATGTTCCCGATAGGACCGCCCAATCCGGCTCTGGATCTATCTACTTTCAAATGAATTCTACCCGTCAAGTGCAATGGTTTGCGCTAGGGCAAGGAACGGGGATGGCAGGCGCCAATATCTTTGTTACTTATACTTCCGGCAACAACGTGACAGTTTCTCCACGGTCTGGCATAGCCGAAGTCGAGCCGTTATATAACAAAGACGCCCGAATCACAATTCTCAATGGCAGTGGTGTACACGACGGAGTCATTACCGCCAATATCCGGTGCGATACCTGCCTGAAATGGAATGGTGGAACAGAAAATGTCAACAGCTCTTCAAGTCCGTGGATCTGGGCAGTGAAGTTCGGGGATTCGCTGGAATCAACCATTGCTTCCGAGACAATCACCCAACACGATGACCAGGGTGTCGTGTCTATCGACATGAAGAAAGCGACGGGTGGCAGCTCGGAGAACCCTTTCGCTCAACTGGCCCAAGCGTCTGTTCCCAGTGCAGATCCGAGTTTTTCTTCCTTCTCAGACATGATCAATAAGAAGCAGACGGCGCATGCTGTGCTCATGATCTTGGCCTTCGTGGTCATGTTCCCATGTTTCGCACTGGGCCTCCATCTCTTCCCAGCGAAGTGGACAGTGAATCTCCATTGGCCCAGTCAACTGTTCACTCTGGCTGTTGTCATTGCTGGCCTCGGTGTTGGTGTTTCCATGGCAAGGGATCTCTCCTTGGTTCATCACTACCATCCCATTATCGGCATGGTAATTGTTGCCTGCCTCGTTGTTTTCCAGCCTGCCATGGGGATATTACAGCACCGGTTCTTCCGGAGGACTGGTGGAAAGGGACCTTTGCCTATACACATCGGTGGTTTGGGAGACTCCTGATCATCCTGGGAATCATCAATGCTGGACTAGGATTCAAGCTTGCGCACGGGCCGCGTGGGGCGGTGATTGCGGCCAGCGTTGTGGCTGGAGTCATTGCACTGGGGTATGTCGCAGTTGTATGGCTTGGACAAAGGCTATGGAAACGAAGTGGAGACTAGAAACGCCAAAGTGGCTTGTAGTGACTGCGTTGCTAGTGTTAGTATTAGTGGAGCTAGTGTTGTGTTAGTCGAGTGTTAGCGTAGAGTTGAGGTTCTCTCCATAAGTTAGTGGAGATCGACAATGACATCATCGCAGTCCCCCTGTGTTTGTTCACTTCTCGCTCTCTCTTTCTCTCTCTCCTCTCTTTTCACCGAGGCATTGGGTTGGTGGCCGAACTTTGTCTCTCGTTAATAAGATCGGCTCATATATCACTGGACTCTACTTTGGAACTAAACCTCACCTGGCCTCTGTCGCAACTACGCGACATCGACGATATATAATGCCATTGCATACATTCGCACTTGGTGCGGCACTGACGCCTACAGTGTTGCATACTCTGATCAGCCATGTAAGTTCTTGTGTGAAGGGAGAAGTCGAAGTTCATACTGATGTCGCATTGTAGTACCTGCACCGCAAATCGCTACACAACAAACCAACAGTTCATATCACCTACGACGAGGGCATCCAGATCGTGCGCCAATTCCTGTACTATGCGTCTAAGCATCCTGTCGAAGACCTCCAAGCATTTACCCGGCAATGGGTGCCCAGCCCACATTGGGTGAGAACCGAGACCATTACAATCCCCGATGAGTTCCTGTCGTCTGCTGGAGATGCAATTGTCAAGCAGCTGGGCCAGAAAGGTGTCACAAGAGTTGGGGGAGAGAAATGGTGGCAATGGCGTGGGCCATCTGAAGAGTTGAAGGGAGAATGGATTGAGATGCGCAACCACTACAATGAGACAAAGAAAGCCAACCAGCGCTCCAATCGAGTGATGCTGTATATCCATGGCGGTGCTTACTTTTTTGGAAGTGTCGACACACATCGGTATATGATGCAGCGCCATGCGCGCAAGCTTAAGGGACGTGTGTTTGCGCCGGACTATCGCCTCTCACCGCAGTTCCCATTCCCATGTGGACTGCAAGACTCAATGGCTGCCTACCTATGGCTGCTCAAGTCATATGAGCCCAACGAAATCATTTTGGCTGGTGACTCTGCGGGCGGAGGCATGGCCCTCTCAATGCTGGTCATTATGCGAGACCAAGGCATTCCTCTGCCCGCAGGCGCTATCTTGATCTCGCCCTGGGTTGATTTGACGCACTCTTTTCCGAGTATTGTTAAGCACAATCCAGGTGATTATATCCCTCCATGGGGTTTCCGTCACAAACCATCAACCGCCTGGCCTCCTCCCAACGCCGATGATATTCTGAAGATGAAGAAAATGTCGCAGCAACCAACGGTCACTGCCGAGGATGTCAAGAAAGCAATCCCTGCACCGAATAGCGCGGCAGAAGAGACAGCTGTTCGTGGATATACTGTTCATGAAAACTCCCCTCCTCGTACCGAACTTGCCTACCCTGGTCAACAACAGGGCCAGGATCCTGCTACCCTGCAGGCTGAACCTGACAACATACACGTTTTGTTGGATGGGAAGACCATTGAACTAAAGGATCAAATCCAAATGTACACGACAAATCAACTCATCTCCCACCCTCTTGTTTCACCTGTCCTGCAACCCTCACTCGGTGGCCTTCCTCCTCTTCAGATCATTAGCGGCGGCGGTGAGATGCTTCGTGATGAGCAGTTCTACGTGGCCCACAAAGCAGCCAACCCGACAGCATATCCACCCAGTGATGTGTATTTGGACGAGAATGACCCAACCCGCGAGACCTTGAATAAGTACGCACCGACCTATGTACAGCTTCAGGTGTGGGACCATCTTTGCCATGTGGCTCCCACTCTCAGCTTCACACAGCCAGCCAAGTACATGTTCCGATCTATCTCTCAGTTCGGTTCTTGGGCTTTGGCTCGTGCGCAGAAGGCAGACGTTGATATTATAGACGACTCTGTCCTGATGCCCCTCACGTCTTGTAGCTCTAGCAGTTCTGAGGAAGGCTTCTCAGGATCCCAAGCCGAGACCAACAAATCAGCTCCGAAAGAAAGACCTGCGTCCGTCGGCAAAGCCGGAGATCCTCTACCAGCATTCCATCAACACATGATTCGCCAACGTGTCAATAAACATGGACACATTTTCCCACTTGATCCTCCGTCTTCATATCCGGTACTAGAAATCCCGCCCGCTCACATTGGCGCGATCAATCCTGAACTCATTCGAAAGTGGCTGGCAGCAAAGCAAGAATGGGATATTAAATTTTCCAAGGAGAAGCTCCGGGTCCAACGCCGCCGCATGAAGGAATTGGCTCATGGGTTCCAAGACTTCAATGGTGAATGCCCGCCTGCAAGCTCTCTAGCGGCTCGACGTGCTGCTCCCGGCGTGCTACCAAAGCGTCATGCCAAGAAGAACTATGGTATGATGCTTTGGAGTGGCTGGGGAAGCAAGCATGACGAGCGCACAATGGAAAAGGAACGGCAGGCTACCCAATCTGGCCGGCCTTCGACCCGTCCCAGTGTTGACGCTGGCCAGGCTGGAGCTTGGTCTAGCACACCGTCAAAGAACCCTCAAGGCGAAACTCCCGCGGATCACGACCTTACCAAAGAGAAATCACACGCCACCGGTCCTACTTCCGTCACTTGGGATGAGAAGGAACATCCCAATAATAATACGGCCGACTCTTTTACAGGTCGTATGTCCACTGAACCCGATTCAGCCTCCCGTCCTCTATCAGAGAAAAGTGGTCCAATTCTCATACTACCTGAGGTGGATAACCGCAAATTCACCGATGAAAACGCAAGCACTAGAGCTCTCTTCCATGCGGCAGGCACTATCCCTATGAAGTCCGATATCTCCTTGTCTAACAGTAGATATCGGCCAGGGTCCGCTGCGGGCTCGGTTACCGGTCGCAGCGAGATGGTGTCTGACACAGCTAGTACTGTTGGTGGCGACAAGGACTCCGTTGCTCGTATGAATATGGCGTCTGATAGTGCTAGCAACCGTGCTGTACTGGGTGCGAAAGGTGTCATCCCGTTGATGGCGAGCGAGAATGGTCGAATGTCTACTGATACACTTTCGGTTTTCTCTGCTGCTGGTCGTGATTCGACTTCCCAGCGTCCCGACATGCCTGATAGAGAGGTTTTCAAGACAGCTGAGGAAGGCCTATAGCTATAGGCTGCCATCTCTGCTATTTATCCTGATCTATTTCGAATTTTTTATGTTCTCGTTCTATCTTTTTCGGATCTTTTACATTTGGTTTATTTATACCTGAACTGTTCTTACGTGGACACGTACACGTTCACCATGTTGAAGCTCTACTCCCTGAGCCACCGTTTCGTTTTGTCTTATAACTTGTGTTTTGATTTTGGATATACCCGATGTTGGCGGTCCCATTCCTGGTCCTCTGGCTGCGACTATAACCTACATTTGAAATTCAGAGAATGAACAATCTATACCCGATTTAGCATTTATCGAAAGGCTTATGCAGTAAATCAAACTCGTAAATAACATTCATGGGAGGGGAGCTCAAATTCCAATCTCAAAAACAACCGTAGCCAAGAACCAGCCACTGGATGATGCAAGTCTTATAATAATATACAACGATGATATGTTTACACAATTAAGCAGAGTCCCTTTCAACGCCAATCAAGACCAATCTTCTTCGCAACCTGCTCCGCAACATCAAGGAAAGCCTGACGCCTAGCACTACGCTCAACACTCTCCTCCGCAACAACAGTGGGCATACCCCGATCAGCGTCCTCGCAGACCCGAGCATCAAGGGGGATGTCACCAAGGAAGTCCACCCCAAGTCTCTTGCACTCCGCGACTACTCCATGCGACTCATCGTGCACGTGCGGACTATCGCCATGCGAGAAAATGCGGCTCTGATGTCCACACTGCGGGCAAGCGAAAAAAGCCATGTTTCGAACCATTCCGAGGACTGGTACGTCCATACGCTGGAACATGCCGATGCCGCGGACTGCATCGCGGAGTGCGATATCTTGCGGTGTTGTTACGATGACTGAGCCGTCGATTATGACTTCTTGGTTGATTGTGAGCTGGACATCGCCAGTTCCTGGGGGGAGGTCAAGGATTAGGACGTCGAGGGGTCCCCAGGAGACGGAGTGGAGGAGTTGGTGCATTGCTTTTGTGACCATGAGTCCGCGCCATGAGATTGGTGTTGTATCCATTGGTAGTTCGCCTGTTGTGCTGTCGGCTTGTGTTTGTGGGAGGAGATAGCCCATTGACATGGATTTGAGGCCGTAGTTTGTTAATGGGACGAGGCAGTTATCTAGTGGCTATGTGAGTATTTCGATCGATGCGTGCGCTCCGATGGTGATCTAATACGAGAGACTCACTTTCATCGAGGCGAGGTTCGCCAGAGAGATTGAGAAGAGTTGGAATAGATGGGCCAAAGATATCAGTGTCCAGAATACCTGTCTTAATGCCCCGGCGCGCGAAGGAGAGCGCGAGGTTTACTGAAGTATACCATTAGCGCTTGTCCAATCAATTTGCTCTCTGAGTCTTGCATTGCGAGTGGAGTTGAGGCGCATATAAAAAAAATAAACGACCCACCTGCTATTGTTGACTTTCCCACACCACCTTTTGCTGACGAGACTGCAACAACTTTCTTGACATCTCGAATCTTCCGCTTTTCGGGGAGATTGCGACGAGAACGAAAGGATGGAGGGGTTCCAGAGCGCGGAAGTCCCTGTTGAGAGTTAGTCGCTGAGATTCCTTATCAATTGAGCCTTCTATAGCTTGGGGCTTCTGGAGACAGTCGATGCACTATTGAAGCAGCAACAGAGTTCCGAGGATGATGTAAGAACTGACCAGAGGATTATCATGTTGGAGAACCCTGCAGGTGGAAAATAGTCTCACACGCATGGCAGCTCCACGAGTAGGAGATGCCAGCATATCGGCAATTGCAAAGCAGATTAAGAAATGGACTAAACAATATATGAACAGAAGTTCATGAAGCTGTGAGGATAATTGATACTGCCGATACTAGCTCCGACCGCCCAGCGCACTGACCGCGTGGCGGCCACAGACGTAGACCGCCTGCCGCTAGTCCAAGATAGGCCAGTTGATCCGTTATCCGGAAAAACCGCAAAAAAAAAGTCGCGAAGCAATCTTCTTTTCTCCATAGCAAACAAGCAACAGCATGGGGAAAGGCACACGTTCGCTGGCTGATCAGCTGGCTGATTTTGAAGATCCCACACCTAAGGGTAGGACCACTGTTGATATGTCGCCTTGGGACTTACAATGCTGACTTCTTACCTAGATTTCGATCCGGAGGATATTGAGAATGGCGGCCAGTCAAGCGATGACGAAGATGTCGAGAAGCCTGACGAGAACGCCGGACGGGAGCATTATCAAGCTGTGGGGTGAGTGAGGAATACTCAATCGTATATAACGACATACCACATACTAATAATTGAAATAGCAAAGGAAAGCTCCGCAAGGAAGACCCCGTCGCCCTAGGAAAACAATATGAAGGCGCCCGTGTCAGCAGAGACGCCCTAGGCGCTGACAGTGACGATGATCCATTTGCAGCTCGTTCCGACGAAGACTCTGGCTCCGAGGAGAGCGGGTCTGACGACGAAGGCTCAGATCTCGGCTCTGAAGTGGATGCCGAAGAATCGGGCGACGACGAGGAGGATGAATTGGATCAAGAGAGCTCCGACGAAGAGGGGTATGATCAGAGCGAGAAATCTGAGGAGGAAGAACCACGCCCAAAGAAGTCCAGCAAGAGCAAGAAGAGTGCCGAAACAAGCGCCCCCGCCTCGGGTGACCGCGATGAACTTCGGAGATTGATGGCGACAGACCAAAAGTCCATTGCTGCAACGATTTCTTCAGCGGCCAAGGCCGATGCTACCAAGGGCAAGGCTGTGAAAGAGCAGCGTGCTACTTTTGATGCCTTGCTGAACACCCGTATCAAGCTCCAGAGTGGATTGACGGCTGTGAACAGTATCGCTTCTTTGGGATTTAACGAAAATGGAGACAACGCGGACGGCGACGACGAAATGGTCGACGAGGAAGCGATCAAATCGGCAGAATCAGCAGCTCTAGCGTTATGGTCGACTCTGGAGGGTCTGCGATCCGCCCTCGCCGACGCCAACTCCAAAGACGACAGCAAAAAGCGCAAGAGACCCTCCCCGCCTCTCCCACCACCACTACCGCCTCACTTTGGGAGCGCATGTCCGAATTGGAATCCGAATCCATTTCGCACCGCCGTTTCATTCTCGACAAATGGTCCTCCAAGGTCCGAGGCGCCTCTGCATCTCTCCCCAATGCCCGCGGCAAGCTCCTCGGCGCTGCAGGCCGCCAGCAAACCATCACAGCCGTCCTAGACGCCCAAGTCGCCACAGAGATTGGCGAACGATCCTCCAAGCGCGCCCGCTCTTCGTCCGACCAGCAAGAACCCCTCTACGACGACGGCGCTTTCTACCAGTCCCTTCTCCGAGACCTTGTTGAGCAGCGCATGTCCTCCTCCGAGGCTATGACCAACGGTCTCGACCTGCACCACCTGCCCTCCCGTCTGCCCATCCACCCCGTCACCGGTATGCGCAACGACAAGGTGAAGCGAGATGTCGATACCCGCGCCTCCAAGGGTCGTAAGATGCGCTATACTGTGCATGAGAAGCTGCAGAACTTCATGGCTCCTGACGATCGGGCTTCCTGGACTACGCGCGCGCGCGACGAGTTCTTCGCTTCTCTACTTGGTCGGACGGCTAGTGGCGTCCTCGGTGAGGGCGATGAGAGTGGGAGCGAGGCGGAGGATGATGACCGTGAGGAAGGTGGTTTGCGACTGTTCCGAAACTAGAAGGTCTGCACATTTACATACATACGCATCTTTTTTTGTACTATAGTGGTTACGGCCATGAAATAAAAGGCGAATCTCTTTGCATTCAATCCAGTTGTTGTTCAGTGGGGGTATGGTATTATATACATGTGTAGTCCGGGTATCTCGCTCGCTTTCAATGTTTATGTCCAAGATACATGCAACCAAATCATATCTTCTCTTCCCGTGGTGAATAGGCCGGTAATTGCTCGGTTGATGTACCTTGTGGCCATTCGAATTGCGTTGTTCGTGGTAGCCCTAGCATCTTTTCGCGGACTGCTTGTTCCAGTCGCAATCGCCGGTCTACTTCTTCTTCTGCGGATAGAAAGTGAGGCTTGCCGTCGGCGCCAATGACGACTGCGCCGCTCACATCGTTGTATGACGGAGGAATTGCGCTTGAGAGTGGGGGCGAGGTTGGGGTGCTTGCGCACTCTTTTGTGCCCATTGTGGGGATGGTAGAAAGGGAGAGGATTGGACTTTGCATGGTGGATGCTATATAGGAAGTTGATTTGAAAGGCTTGAGGCTTTGCAGGATCAGAATCAATCCTGAGCGCAGATTTGTAGTTCCTGAGGAAAAAGCGTCTTGGTTGTCACGCGGTCTGGGGTAAAACGCCTCCACACGCTAGTGGATTTGCGGGGTTGAACAAGGGTGGCGCTTGCAGGATTTCGTAAATGTTTGAGGTCCGAGAGAATAGAGTATCGAGTAAGCCGAGTAAAAATGAGAAGAGAAGAAGAAAAGAATCAGGGAGGATCGTCCAGGAACGCGCGGTGATTTAAATATTGAGTGGGTCTTTCCCCCTTACAATGATGCAAGGCCCCAGGTCCAGACGTCAGATTTGCCCAAAGGAGGTGAAGATTGACACTTGAATGTACACTCGGACTTCTTGGACTCTTGGACTCTTGGACTTCCTGGGCTTGGACTTTGGTCATGAACTGGACATTTATAGCATGTTTGCTCTTTTTGTCGGGTATAGTTGCTATACTTCTCTTGCGCTCGGATATGCCGCTAGATCGGCTGCAGTAACCCACGGCACTTCTTTGTGGGCACGAATCTGGCGCTGGCATGAGGACTGTCAATTATCATCCACCTCCTGCCACTGTGCCCGCAATGACTGGATGAGCGAATCCATATTCCAGCCGGTCCTTGCATGCATGGCTTGCAATAGAGCCTCCGCAGCCCTTTGATCTAGGCGATGCCGAAGGACCCATCCCCCTTCCGAGTTAGTTAAAGGCGAGCTGAAATGGCATTGGTAACTCACAGGCCACTAGACTATGCCGTGCAGTAAACAGGGTATTTTCAGCCTTGCTGTTTGAATGGGCCAGACCCAGCACGGTGAGCAGGTGATGACGAACAATTTTCTAGCGTTGTAGCATTGTGAGTATTTCCGACCGACAAAATAGAGAAGAGATGGTCGAACCTCCACTATTCGAGAGTGGCGTAGACTTTCATAGGCGGATGATGCGTTCGATCCCTCCGAGAGCGCCAAGACAATCTTGGCGAGGTGGAAGTATTGAATGCCGATGACTAGCAAGTCAGTCTGGATTTCTCGAATGTACCGGCATCACTTACCATGTACGGGCAATAGCATCCAGATGGTCGGAAATCGCTGGTCGGGCTCCGGACCTCGTGGAACAGACCTGACAGGTTCAAATGTATATGGCTTAGTGGAGTACCATTCGTCAATCTCGGCTCCTATGCCATGTGCTGTCGCAGAGTCGGTAAAAGCACTCTGGAGAACTTTGGCTAGCAAGAATACCATTCGGCTAGACCATGCAAAATCGTCATTTCTTCGAAACACGTCGGATTGATAAAAACTTTGCAGATCAGTTCGGAGAGGCCGTTGAGTGGTCAGAGAGATATAGATGTCTTGACGCAAACAGAGCCAAGCTGCAGCCTCCCCCAAGCCACCTGATGAGCCAAAGGTTGATACTGTGTTCAATATGTGTGTCGTGCCGGTAAGATGGAATTGATTATCCTCCCCTAGAGAGTGTTAGTGCCAATGAGCTATACGGCTGCCGGTATGCATACCGTCCATTTCCTCATGCTGGCGAAGTATAGCAACTGTTGCAAGAATATCCTCAGTGATATGTTCTCGAGGCTCAGAGAGTGCCGGAATAAGTAGTTGAACACAGCAATTGTGATGTTGCAGTGCTTCTGTCACATCACTGCCATCCTGACGGTCAAGATGGCGCGATGAGAATGCAAATACCGCATAACGTAAGAAAGGCTCATTTAATGCACGAGCTGGAACCTCAGTTTCAAAGTGCCGTTGGGGGTCCGTGATGTCAGCCTGAAATTCTAGTTGTCAGTCGCAAATCGGTTCGCAGCTAAGCAAATACGCACCCAAAGGGCCATGTTCTCAACGTAGTTTCTCATCAACACAGCTTCTCTTTCAGTCAGAGAATACAATGGCTTTGATGATGATCTAGACTGTATTGGCCTTGGAGAAGACAACGGCGAGGCGGACGGTGAGTGGCTTTCTGCACCGCGAGCTGGTATTGGCGTCAAGGCAGTAGCTGCAAATGGTTGTATACTCTGCTGTACAGTCCGGCTCTCAGGTCTCTCCCTTTCTCCGAGTGCCAAACCATACTCTGAATTACCAATGGCAGTTGATTGGCCATGCGGAAAAGCCGAGTACAAACTGGCGATCTCTGGAGTTTCATTGTGGAAGCGCACTAGAGCATAAGTTAGATTGATTGCAGCAAATCACATAAAGTACAAACCTTGGCCATGTAGCTGGGGCCAGCTACTCTGATCCGGAAACGCAAGTTCAGGCTCTTTGGGGAGCAAAAGACCATTGCGAAACCGGATATTGGTTCGATCACATTCGACGCCAGCGTGTTGACAGTGCCCGCAATCCTGGTCATTGAGATCACCTTGATTTCCAGTTTAGTCAAGTGTGCCATTCCAGGTACAATGTAGCTTACACTTCAGGTGTCGGACTATGTAGTGGTCAGCAATTAGTTCAATTCACCCCCTAAGACACTTACCACGACATCGTTGGCTGAGCAAATCAATTAGTTCATATCGTGCATAGAACGGGATAATCTATGACCTACCAACCAGCCACTAGGCGACTTCTCTTGGACGACATGAGACATCTGCATGGAATGAATTGCTGTCTGAGCAAACAGTGAAGAGGGGGGATTCTTTCCGGGAATATGACCCACTACTCTCATTGATCTGCGGCATTGGCTGTGGAAGTGGAAGTGGAAGTTGGAGTTGCGGGGAGAATGTGTTGGTACATGCACGCACAATCATTATATAAGCAAAGTGCCTGTCTTAGTTGGGTTAGTATGCAGCATTCTGACCAATTGAGTAAGTAGAATATGGGTCTTGGCTCGCTCTCCTATTGGGTGTATAAATAATTGTGCGTGTGTATATCACTTCTTCCATCACTTCTCCATGTTGAAGTGGAACTTGGCTTTTCCTTTTCCCGGCAATTCTTTCCGTGTATCTCATGTTCCACTTCCACCATTTCTCGCGGGGATTTTTGCCTATGAGATCGAAAGTGGTATGTTCACAATGCGGGAGGTTTGCCCTCAAAGCTATTTAAACCCCCTCATGGGACGAGGAAAACAGAAGACAATTATCGATTCCTTTCGACTTGTTCCAATACTTCCAATACCTCCAACACAATGGGCATTCAAAAGCTTCAAGTTGGTATGGCCGGCCTAGGTCGTGTCGGGAAGTTGCACGCCACCAACTTTCTTCAGAAGACCCCCGGGCAGAGCTAGTTGCAGCTTTCACCCCCGACCCTACTGAAATTGCATGGGGAAGAGTGAACCTGGAGCCTCACGGTGTGACTCTTTACACCAATTACGATGAGATGCTCAAACACCCCGGCTTGCAGGCCGTGGCCATTGGAACTGCTACCTCTGTTCACGCTGAGGAGGCTATCAAGGCCATTGAGAAAGACCTCCACGTTCTCTGCGAGAAGCCATTGTCCACCGATGTCGAAGTGGTATGATTCTATATGCTTCCTCCGGCTCATAGCCAATATTGATCCATATCCAATTATAGTGCAGAGCAGTGGTTCAAGCTGCCCAGAAGAAGCCTCACTTAAAGGTGATGTGCGGCTTCTCAAGACGCTTTGATGACTCCTACCGAGATGCCCATGCCAAGATGGAGCAGGGCCTCATCGGAAGACCAGCCATTATCCGCAGCCAAACTTGCGACAAGTTTGACCCCTCGGGCTTCTATGTTGAATACGCCGCGTGGTCCGGTGGTGTGTTCGTCGATATGTCAGTGCATGACATTGATCTCAGTCTGTGGTTCTTCGGTGATGACGTCCTCCCCAAAAGCATCTCTGCCCATGGTATCACCGCAGTGCA
The DNA here is from genome assembly GCF_028828765.1 of Penicillium canescens. Classification (NCBI taxonomy): domain Eukaryota; kingdom Fungi; phylum Ascomycota; class Eurotiomycetes; order Eurotiales; family Aspergillaceae; genus Penicillium; species Penicillium canescens. The sequence continues at coordinate 223,625 of NW_026703963.1, read as the reverse complement.
ACCGGAGCTCAAGAAATACAACGACTACGACAATGCGGTCGGCATTGTGGAGTTCTGGAATGGCAAGATTGCCTACTATTACTGCTCCCGCATGATGGCTGCCGGCCAGGAAGACACCACTGAGATTATTGGCACCGAGGGCAAGCTGACCGTCAACGGCAATCCACAGCGCAACTTTGTCAACCTCTACCACTCCGGTGGCATCACTCGCGAGATCCCTCCCAACTTCATGGGTCGCTTCAGCCCGGCCTTTGTGCAAGAGGCCAATGATTTTACTGCAGCCTGCCTGGACAACACGCCGCTTCCTATGAAGTTGACCAATGCCGTCAAGGCTGTTGAGATTGGTTCTTACCTTCAGGAGTCCCTTGTATCTGGAAAACAGATTCGTTTCGATGAGATTGGACGTCGGATTGAGAAGGCCCAGCTGTAGGGTGTTTTAGAGAAATTAGATGGATAATGAAACACTGAACTGTTTCTGGTACGAAAGAGACCCGAAGTTGTATATTCCCTAACCTATGAGTCTTACAAACTTCAGACTCGTCGAGGGTAGATTGAGTAAATAACCAACTAAGTAACTAAGTACATGTATATGACTTAACTAAGATAAGTACGGATTGAAAGTGTGGGGTTTCCCCGAGATGACGCCAGCTGATCGACAAGGGGCGCAGCCCTTGACATATTTTATACTTCTGCAACTACCTTGACATCGTCAAACCATCGTTCGTTTCGATACTTAGTTGCCCGGAGCGGTTCATAACATATCTCACTGTTACAGGGCCGGTCCCTCTGAACATGCGATTCAATCTACAAAGTCCACTGGGACTAGGCTCCCTCTGCGCTTCAGTATTCTCGTTCTTCTCCGGCCAGGACTCAGGCTCTGTAACCCATCACCCAGTACTCCCGCCATCTTACCCGCTAGCAGTGCGCAACCCATATTTGTCGGCATGGATGCCCAGCGACAGGGTCCAGCATTTACCCTACTCCGAACCCCAGTTCTGGGCAGGTCAGGACCTTGGCTGGTCGGTTATTGTCCGTGTTGATGGACAGGCGTATAGTCTGATGGGTGTGCCAACCCCCGAAGCAAGCGATATACGCCCTGCGATCGTGCATCGGGCTGAGTTTACTGCCACGCATTCTGTCTTTGACCTCATGGCTGGTTCTGTGGAGGTCACGCTGGATTTCCTGTCGCCGGTTTCTCCATCGAATTATCTTCGGCAGTCGCTTCCTTTTAGTGGGTTTGGTTCAGTTGTTGTTTTGTTGTTTGTACTAACCGAAATCAGGTTACTTGACTGTACATGTGTCTGGATCAAACGGTCAGAATATCCAAGTTTATTCGGATATTGATGCCAGGTGGACCGGCAAGGCACGTCGCTCGCAGCGTGGCTTCGAACAGCAGGATAACCTGGCCATCTACTCACTTACGGTTGAAGATGCACCACTGTATGCCGAGGCAGATGACATGGCTCTTTGGGGTCAAGCGATCCTGGCTTCTCGTCCTTCTAACTTTAGCACAGTATCTGCCCTCTCAGGAAAGCCTGAGAAAGTGCGTGGTGAATTTGTGAAATCCGGTGTGCTCTCTGGGAAAGACGACACTTGGAGTGATGGAAGTGTCGTCGCGTTAGTTCACGATTTAGGTCATTTCACAGATGGTCTCTCAGTGAACTTTGTGGTAGGCTACGAGAGGGAATCTGCCATCAATTATCTCGGAGAAGCCTACACTGGCTACTATCGGGCCGAGTACCCGACAACCTCAAGTGCGCTATCATTCTTCTTGGACGATTATGGCAGCGCATTGTTGGAGTCATGGAAGCTAGATAAGGAAATTGTCACCTTGTCTGCGGCTACTGCAGGTCCCAAGTATGCAGATATCATCGCTCTGTCAACTCGACAAGCATACGGAGGTATCGATTTGACTATCGCCAACGACACGCTCGACACCAACGACGTGTTGGCTTTTATTAAGGAACTTTCCAGTGATGGAAACATCAACACTATCGATGTGATTATGCCCGCTTTCCCAGTTTACTATGTCATGGATCCGGATTACATTCGCCTGCTACTGGAGCCCGTGATGAAGTATCTCGCTGCTGGTCGCTGGCATCTGCCATACACAATCCATGATCTGGGCACTCATTATCCTCACGCCATTGGACATGATGACCAGCAAGCAGAGCCCATGCCCATTGAGGAGTGTGGAAACCTTCTGGTTCTAGCTTCTGCATATGCTTACGCCACCGGTGATACCAAATGGACTTCACAGTACACAGAGATCTTCCAGAAGTACGCCGACTACTTGGTTGACAATAGTATCAGTATTGCGACTCAGCTCTCTTCCAATGACGCAGCTGGGCCACTCGCCAATGAGACAAATCTGGCAATCAAAGCGGCGGTTGGTCTCAAAGCATTCGGGGAGATGAGTGGGAACAAGTACTACTCTCGTATTGGGGAAGAGCACGCGAGTCTCTTTTTCGAAAAAGGTCTGGGGACAGACAAACAGAAGACACATTTTGTGCTGGAATATCCTGACTATCCAGAAACCTGGAAGACCCCATACAACCTCTTCCCGGATGTCTTGCTGGACCTGAAAACGTTCCCCGATGCTGCCTACCGGATGGGTAGTGATTTCTTTGCAACTGTTCGAGGCGAGTATGGTGTTCCACTCGACAATCGTCAGGATTGGGCCAAGTCAGACTGGAATATGTGGCTGGCTGGCACCTTTGATACGAGCACTCGGGATGAGTTCGTCGATGACCTGTGGGCTTTCATGACCAATGGGAAGCACAACTGGCCATTTTCTGATCGATACGTTGCTACCTCTGCACACGGAAATGAGCCCGGTGTTCCCATTTTGTGTCGAGCACGTCCAACTGTCGGCGGTCATTTCGCATTGTTGGCACTGAAGGGGCCGAGGTCTATTGAATGTTTGTCGAGTCATGTCCATAGACCAGCGTCTGAGTCTGCAGAAAAGACACATGGGCAGAACCATATGTTTGAGTCTCAGGAGCTATGATATTGATGCAATAGCTATGCTACGTTTGACTTCGTTGAGGTTGGAAGAATAAAAGACAGCAGTATATACGGTATGCATTCCATTCTACTGACTCTCTGGTAGGAATACTGTACGGTAGATCCCCGGGCATGCATATCTAGTATTATTGGGTGTAAATCTGATCTGGGAAATGGTCATACCACAACCAGTTCCGTCAAGCTAGTGAGGCATACGTCCTGTCCAACATGTTCCGTAGCCTACCTAGGCAAATACCATGGGGTATAAGCAGTACAGCAAAGACAATCAGAAGGCAACAATTGCATAGAATAAACAACAGACAAAGAAGTAAGAAAGGTGCCAGGTAGAGCTTTTCCCCATTGGGTGTTGCCAGGGGGCTTACTCAGCATCACGCCTGTTGCTTCATGGAAAGTCAATCTCCATCGAAAGTTCCCCTTCGATTCCATTTCCACTTCTTCCCTCTTCATTTCCCCCTTCTTGAGCCAATACCCTCCATCCTCCATCACCTTTGACCTTTGATAACACGACACTCATGGCTTCTGTACGTGGCTCCTTGACCCCGTTTCCCCTAGGAACAGCTTCTAGATGCGCGACACTTGCGAGAAACGGCAGTCCAAAGCTAACGCGGTTATTCTTCTCTCTTCTAGCCCCGCCCTCACAACTTCGGTCCTCAAGGCTACCCTCTCGCGAACGGTGCGGCCGCCGGTCCCGTCCCCGGTGCCACGCCGCTTCTCCCTAACAATGGCCGAGTGATTCAAAGCGGTCCCACTCGAATTCTGTGTATTGCGGACGTACGAGGTAGGTCGCCTCTGGTGATGTTATTTTGAAATCAAGGGTGAGACCATGGACTAATGGGCCCGTGCAACAGGAAACTTGAAGTCTCTGAATGAACTGGCCAAGCAGGCTCGCGCAGACCACATCATCCACACGGGTGACTTCGGTTTCTACGATGATACCTCACTGGAGCGGATTGCGGATAAGTAAGTTTACCTTACAATCAGTCTGGCGCGACTCTTGCTGCCCAATACGTCACCTCTTCACTGGGCAGCGAACATCCACCGTAACGAGACCGAAGAGCATCAGCTAACCTGGGAATCTAACAGGACCTTGAAGCACGTTGCACAATACTCTCCTCTTCTACCCGAGAATGTGAAGCGGTCAATCGCACAGGTTCCCCCTCAGCAGTCCATCAAGCAGCGATTCCCCGCTGATCAGCTACCCCTCTCCGAGCTTTCTATGCTTCTCGACAAGCGAATCACCCTCGACGTGCCGGTATACACAGTTTGGGGTGCTTGTGAAGATGTGCGCGTGCTGGAGAAATTCCGCTCCGGCGAGTACAAAGTGGATAAGCTGCATATTATTGATGAAGCCAACTCCCGCCTGCTCGATATCGGTGGAGTGAAGCTTCGTTTGCTGGGTCTGGGCGGTGCTGTGGTTATGCACAAGCTGTTCGACAACGGTGAAGGAAAGACGACTATCGCAGGTGGACAGGGCACCATGTGGACAACGCTACTGCAGATGGGCGAGCTTATCGACACAGCGAACCGGGTTTACGATCCTTCGGAGACGCGTGTTTTCGTCACTCACGCCTCCCCCGCCCGTGAGGGTATGCTCAACCAACTATCCGTCACCCTGAAGGCCGATTTTTCGATCTCGGCCGGTCTCCACTTCCGCTACGGCTCCTCCTACAACGAGTTCTCTGTCAACCCATCTCTCGATCACTACCGTGGCAAGCTTGCTGCATCCAAGGCTTCGTTCACTGATGTTTGGGAGACTGTTCGCAGTGAGGTTGAGTCTGCTATCTCTTCTAACGATGGCCAAAAGACTCTTCTAGAGAACGCCCTAGATGTGGTTGCCAAGATGCCCTCCATCGCCAACGGCGGCAACCCCTTCGGTGGCCCTGTTGCCGCCGGCAACGCTGCTGGTCAGGTCGACGAGAGTGCCTTCAAGAACATGTGGAACTTCAACTTGGCAGATGCTGCATTCGGTTACCTGGTCCTCGAGATTGAGGGCGGACGCATCGCTACAGAGATGCGGGCTCAGGGTTTCAACTTTGCTCACCGCAGTGGCAAGCCCCAGGCCGGCGGTGCTCCTCAACCTGTCTCCAGCGGTCTTCCTGCCACCACTGCCTCTCCTGCCCCTACTGGTGCTGCTCGCACCCCCGTTGTGGCTCCTCAGTTTGGCCAGGCTCCCCCTGCTCGTCCTCCCATTCCTCAGGGCCAAAAGGGACAGGCTCGCGCTTCCCCCATTCCCGTTATCCCCAAGTCCGTTAGTCCCCAGCCCCCTACCACTGCCTCTGCTCAGCCAGCCGGCGAGGAGAAGGCCGCGGAGTCCACCACCAACGGAAACAACCCCCACGAAAAGCCCAGTGACTCTCCCGGTCCCCGTGAGAAGAAGCCCAGCAACATCCTCTTTGTGTCCAACGTTGAGAATGAGCAGGCCGTTCGTGATTTGATCCCTGAAGAGGACAAGTCCAAGGTTGTCAAGGTGGAGAAGTACGGCAAGTTCAACCACATTGTTACCTTCTCGGCTATCGAGGAGGCCAAGGCTATGCTTGACCACCTTCCCGTTGAACACAAGAAGGTTACCAATGTTGCTCCAGGCCAACCCCGCAAGCCCAACTTCAAGTACTTCGAGGACCGCGGCAACAACCGTGCCCAGGGCGGCGCCGGCACCTGGCAAGCCAGCACTCGGGGTGGAGCTAGCGCAGGCCAGCGTGGATACCAGAGCGCCAGTGACAGCGAGGGAGCTCGCCGTGGTGGCTTCGGTGGTCGGGGCCGCGGCCGAGGTGGTGAGCGTGGCCGTGGCGGCCGTGGAGGTGCTCGTGGAGGCTTCAAGAGCGGCGCGGGCTCAAACGACTCTCCCGCTTCCTCTACTCCCTCCGGCGATAAGCCGGCCCAGTCCACTGACGCCTAAGCGGTGACACCTGGACTCTCTCGTTTTGATATTTCTCTTGGGCGTCGAGATTCGCTCGATTGCCCTGGTCTTCGCACGCCCCTTGATGTTAACCCAATATTCTAATACTTGTGGTCCTTTTTTTCCCGTCATATTTGCAGTTCCCCCTTTTTTTCCTGAGTCTGACGTGCTTTACTTGATCATTTTTCGGGGCCTATCTGAGACGGTAATCTTGGATGGCTTCTAGCTGGTGGACTCGGGGAATGATTGAATGGTGAAGTGGTGAAGTCTGCGGAGAGAGCGTTCGCGGAACGAGTGGAAAAAAAGCAGGAAGAGAAAGCAAAATGAGAAAAAAAACAAGCCATGAAAAAAAGAATACACCATGCCACCTTTCTTTTTGTACTTTAGTTCTATTTTCGTGGAGACACATCGATACCCTAGCAGCTTCGCTCTATGTTCTTGAACACAGTAGATCATCTACTCCAAGTCTAGTCCATGTATTTCAGTTGTATCCTCAATCTAACTGGACTAGATGTCAGGAAATAGTTGCCAAAATCCAATAAAGGGAATTGATTGTTTACAAAAAAAGTACAGACTCTTAAATGAGTGCAAGTCCCGGCCTCAAATCAAGTTCGCCGTATCCGCAGTCCCTCCGTACAATAGGAAATGGAAGCGCCATCCCGTATGTAAATAATTCAAGAAGATGACCACCTGCGTGTCGAACCGAGTCTCCATTCGCCGATCTTAAGAACAAGATGGAAGTTCAAATAACAAATTACTGAAACGGGGAAAACGGTGCATATAGCAAAAAGTGATAAAAATGTAAGAGGATAGGAATTCGTGTTCCATTGGGATGGATAGTGGTTTGCCATAGGCGTTCAAATAAATCAAAGTCAAAGACCGAGTATCCAAATGTTGGAATTCCTGGCCTGTCCGTTTGTTCCTCCTTTTATCCTGCTGTGTTCGTAATGCCGTGTGGGTTCCATGTTTGATTGATGTTGGGTATGCGTTGAAACAAGAGCGCGAGTATCAGTGAGGTGTTTGCCGTGAATCGTGAATTAAGGGTCTAGCAATGACCGTAGATGTGGTCAAGCTATTTGGCTCGGCCCATGATGTCGTCAACGTCATTCTGGTTCACGACCACACCGCCCTCAGAGCAGCGTGCCTTGGTGCGGAGCTCGGAACAAAGGTTGTCGACGTCGATCTCGCCGTTGCGGAATCTTTCCATGGATTGGAGACGATCCCTAGATAACGAGTCAGTAGCTGACACATAGGGAATCTTGCAGGGTGAACAAACCAAATCTTTGTGCATGACAACATCTGCGACTTGTCTTCTCCTGGAACAACTTCATCCTCCTCTTGCTTGCTGTCAATCAGGCTGATCAAACTCTTCTTAGGTGCCGAGTCAGTGGCGACTTCACTGAGGTTGTGAGACGGACTGCCCAGGTCTGGCAGAGGGAAGGCATCATTGAAGAATGAGCCAAAGTCTTGAGAGAGCACAGCGTCCTGAGGCTCTCGCCAGTCGCCAAAGAGCACCGGGTCGAACTGGCCGCCATTTTGATGGGCCAGCCAATCAATTCCAAGATCTTGAGTATCATCAGCTGGACCTGTGGCCTCAGCTGGAGGCAGACTACTTGAAAAACTGTGGGACTTGCCCTTGCTATCCCGCAATGCTGGGATGGGGTTATTGATGTTGCCGCAGGCCATGCCTAGTTGCGCGCAGAAAGATTTCTCACCATCGATGGTAAGGTGCCCTCCGCAGGTGTCACCCGGTCCCAATTCGTGCTGTTTGCCATCTGGGGGAGAGTTCAAGCTTGGCTCAGGAGATGTGCCGTTAGACGAGAGCAGCTGGCTTTGGTGCGAATCGGAGGAAGACGAAGGAGAATCCGAGTTGGTGTTGTCGTGTGTCGGTGCTGAGGACTTCAACCCAGAGTAAGAAGTTTTAGCAGAAGTAGCACTGTGGGGGGTTCTGTGGGAGGTTCCATCCGACTTTGCGCTGTTTGACGAGGCATAGCCAGCACCGTAAGGTCGCGAAGCATTATTCAGACTGTCGCGACCCAAGACACCGGGTGCGCGGTTGTTGTTGTCATTGGCCTTTTGATTGGACTTGGATTGATCTTTGGCCTGTCCATTGAAGAGATGACCGCCCGGCAAATCACCAAACTTGGGGAAATCGAACAGGAACTCGTTATTTTGAAGGCCATATGAGCCTTTGGACGGAGCATTCGGGATTGAGTTTGAGCTCATAGCCGAGATGCCGTTACCTGTCCCTGAAGCCATCCAAGACAAGCGCTTCCGGTACTCACGGAGCTCGACTTGCAAACGCTCAACCTGCGCACGCAACAAACCATTCTCCTGGTTGGCCGTGTCCGAGGTCTTTTGTAGCTTTTCCACTGTGTCTTCCAAATCCTTCAGGTGCTTCTCCTTTCGTTCGCGGAAAGCTCGCTGGGCGGCACGGTTCTGTGCCTTGCGCTTCTGCTCAATGGGTTAGCCCCAGAATTTCACCCTCCAAGAGTTTTCGAGAGGCATACCGTAGTGGGCTCCGAGGTCAATGGCTTCCTGCCAGGCTTCTTGGCCTCACTCTCTCTGCGCTTCTTTCCAGTCTCTTCGCCCTCGAGATCCGACTTTCCGTCGAGGGACTTGCGCTTCTCCCCAGTTCGTAGTCAGCCGATCCTGGCAAGTCACCGATGAGATCAGCCGAGCCGGGGAAGTCGAAATCGACGTCGGGAGTAAAGTCAAGGAAGGGGCTTTCGTCGTCTCCGAAACCATAGGCATTCACATGGGGGGTGTTTTCGTACCCGCCCGACGGAGGGGCGCTCAGGCCGGACGAATTTTGGTCCGGGCTCTGGCTAGTCTTGATCCGGGGAGTCCCATTCTGATGCGTGTGATCCGGGTTATTGGAAGAAAGAGCGGCAAGCAGGAGGTCTTGTTGATTTGGGGACAGGTAAAGACCTCGCTGATATCGTTGATCGTAATCGCCCATTGTGACAGATTTAAGGCAAGATGATACGGGGAAAAGGCGGTGGGACAGAAGATGTCAATGGAGGATCAATAAATTTCAATACAGAAGCAGCAGACCGGGCCTCCCGCCCGTAACGATATCGAAGTCGTGAGGGCGAGGTCGATGATTCAGACTTCGAGTCTCACAGCCTGACAGCTTGGACTTGAACAGCTCTGATCAGATGCAAGATCAGAGGCAACGTCAGAGGCAAGATCAGATATCAATATCAGATAACTGATATCAGATTGCAAATCAAGAAACGAGATGGATGGGGCAATATGGGGGAGGAGGAAAAGGAAGAAAGGATTGGAGAGGCTGAGGGGCCTGAGGCGAGGAAATTCCCCGCTAGGCAGATTGCGGCAATGTGGCTCAAGATTGGAACGAGGCTGATGCCTGAAACAAGTGTCTGAGGGGAGAGGGATGGGAGTTGGTCGTACTGCAGTATGAGCGAAATGATGAGAGAGATAGAGGGGGAAGAGGCGATCGCACGGGCGGTGAGACATACAGCCCTATTATTGGTTCATTGGGGTCGCCCCCTCGGACCGATCTGCCATGCTTTGAAATCAGCGCCAAAACTTCTTTTCGTTTCTTTTCTCTCACTGGCCAAGGTGGAGTTTCTTCAAGCTTCTACTTCGTACATCTGACTCATCCCTGGAATTCTCCGACTTCGGGGATTCAGTGTCTGATCCGATCCGATCATAATCAGGCCAGACTCCCAATGTCATGATAGGCATTCCCAGCTACATTCGTTTTCGTTCTCGTTACAGTATGACGTAGAGACTCTAACTTAAGGTGTCCATCCCTACTCCGTTTGTTAACCCCAACGAAAACAAGATTCAGCAGGCTAAGAATGCATATCCAATGCGGATCTTGCGTGTCGAAAGTGGGTTAAAGGAGGTTATGCTTATCACAACCCCAGGGTTCTTACCTATATCTTATCCACCAGGGAACTCACTGTATACATGTTTGTGTACGGAATACGTACACCAGGCTTAATTTGAGGGGTTGTACAATTGTATCTCCAATGGTGTTTCTTCTACATAAATTGTCCTTACCTCTAGAGCTAGATAGATACTTACCTGGACATGACCATCCATGTATTTTAGGCTTAACTTATAGGTTATGTTATGTTAGTGGCAACATAGGAAGGCGGTGAACAATCACATGATTGTGAAATCAACGAATTTGATCAATGAATTATCTCCGCATTGCCTCCGCTTCTATCTCCATTCTCCAAATCGTTGTATCTTCAGATCCAATCTTTCATCATGGCTGATGTCGCTGCCTTGGAGGCAGAGGTGAAGGAATTTAAGCTTCAGGTCAGCCAGACACTATCCTCGCGCGCGAATGCGGACTGACACATGATCAGCTTGAAACCGTTGTATCGAGCTTGCAGGTAGACCCCGACAACACGGAACTCCAGGCTCTCCAAACTGAACTCGAAGAACTCATACTCCTCACGGAAACTTCCATCGCCGAACTCAAGCCGACCAACCCTGCTCCTCCCAAGGACACTCGACCCAAAGATAATGCCGCCCGGAAACCCGTTACGACAGAGGAAGCCCCTCCTACTCCAATGAATTTCTCAGTCAACGACAACGTCCTGGCCCGTTGGGTCTCTGGCGACAACTCGTTCTACCCGGCCAAAATCACCTCTATCACCGGATCCTCGGCCAACCCGGTCTACCTGGTTTCATTCAAGTCATATGCGAACGTGGAAAACTTGACAGCCAAGGACATCCGACCCATCTCTGGCACTGACTCTCGCAAGCGCAAGGCTGATGGAACCTCAAGCAGTTCGGCATCTTCGCCCGCCCCACCCCCGGTGTGATTTCCGCTGCAGCAGATATCAATCCTACGCTGGCGACCCAGGCTCGTAACGACCAGGCCAAAGGCGATGGTTCGGCTCGTCCCGCCAAGGCACCCCGCAAGGTCAAGGCTAATCGCGAGCTTGAGGAGGGCAAGAACAAGTGGAAAGACTTTGCTGCCAAGACTAAGGGCAGGGGCAAGTTTGGCAAGAAAGACAGCATGTTCCGCACTGGTGATGGTGTCAACGCACGAGGTATGTACCCTTTTCTGCTTCGAGTATCACGATACTGACTTTTGTCAGTGGGATTCACAGGTTCTGGTCAGCAGATGCGCAAAGATCCCACCCGAACCCGCCACACCTATCAACAGGCCGAGGATGAGGGCTACTAAGCTTTATGTAGCCAGACCGCATTGTGATGATTCCCCCTGGGCATACGGCTATGTCTTTTTCCATTTTTATTTGATGATATCTCCTTCAGCTCTTGCATCTGTTCTCATCGCTAACTGAAACACTGGCGGTGCAGATGTCATATTTGTCTCTATTTTGAGACTAGGAGTTCCTGTTCATAGAATGCGGTTCAGCTCGGAGTCGGTCAATTCTTTGTATTTTATTAGTGGAATGAATCATGAGCATTTGAGAAGCGTCCCACCGTGTCCCAGTAAAGCTGAAGTGAAAGACAAGGTAGTTCAAAGGATATATATATATATATATATTACCAACTGTCTCTTAGTACAAAACAATTATAATCAACATTTAATCCGGTCCGATTTACAGTGCCAAGCAGTTGAATAAACTGCCAAATCATCGCCATACATGTAATCAGGCAAGCTTGTTGTGCCTGACGTTAGCTTCCTTGTTTGCGTGACCGTGCGGGGGATGTTCACGGGTAGTCTCCGCCTTCACGTCACTTGCTTTCTCCCTTGTCATTGAAGACTTCCATGGTCTTTCATCCTTGATTCTACTTAGCTATTGATCCTTGAACCTCTTGAACATCATTGGGATTCTTCTTACCTTTCCCGAGCTCGACGTAGCTTCCATCCCTCCCCGTACGACTGGCGCATGGCCGATCATCGCTGTTGACAGCAGCATCACCTTGCCAGATATCTTGGATATAGCTACCGACCACTGGACTTTACAACAAGATGCGGTGGTCCGAGGCTCTTGCTGTGATCGTTGGGCTGGGCTCTCTTGCGCTCCAGCCCATCGTCGTGGCTGCGCAGGGTGAGACGAAGATTCATGAAAAGGGCCGGTGTGCGATTCGTGGACATTGTGGGAAACAGTCTATCTTTGGAGGCGAGCTCCCATGTCCTGATAATAACCTGGCAAAGCAGCCGGAGAACTCCGTACGCGAGAAGCTAGTAAATTTATGTGGCAGCAAATGGAGCGAGGGTCCAGTCTGTTGTAAGGATGAGCAGGTATGATAACCCCAGTTTCTGGCCCCCTACGCCAAACTACGTTCATTATCACATGCCTGTGATGCTAACATGTCAATAGGTTGACGCGCTCGCGAAAAACCTCAAACTAGCCGAAGGGATTATCGCGTCTTGTCCGGCCTGCCGAGATAACTTCTTCAACATCTTCTGTACCTTCACTTGCTCGCCCGACCAGTCACTCTTTGTCAATGTGACAAAAACCGAAGAGAAAGGTGACAAGAGATTGGTGACTGAGCTGGATAATATCTGGTCCGAGGAGTACCAAAGCGGCTTCTATGACAGCTGCAAAAACGTCAAAAACGGTGCATCCGGCGGCAAAGCCATCGATTTTATCGGAGGAGGTGCAAAAGATTATGCAGGCTTTATGAAGTTTTTGGGGGACAAGAAATTCCTTGGAAGTCCATTCCAGATCAACTACCATACAGAGCCTACTGGCTTAGATTCAGAAGGCATGGAGGCTCTATCGATTAAACCAAAGGCTTGCAACGGCCCGGACAAAGCTTTCCGCTGTTCCTGTGTCGACTGCCCAGATGTATGCCCTGAGTTACCTGCCGTGTCTACTCACAATGCGTGCCACGTGGGCCTCCTCCCGTGTCTCTCTTTTGCCGTTATCTTGGTATATTCCACATTCCTACTCTTTGTGATGGCCCTCGCCAGCTACGTGACCTACAAGGAACGCCGCTTCCGCAAACCAGAGCGAGTGCGCCTGCTGCAAGACCCTACGCCCAGCGATGACGAGGATGAAGGGGAAGTCGTCCGCCATGGGGGGTATATCGAACAACCACAAGGGGTGTACAAACTTAACTCTTTACTATCCGCCTTATTCCATCGCATCGGTGGTGTTTGCGCTCGATTCCCGGCAATCACAACATCTTCCAGCGTGATCGTGGTTGTGCTACTGAGCCTGGGCTGGCTGCGCTTCACAGTTGAGACAGATCCTGTTCGCTTGTGGGTAAGTCCATCGTCGGCAGCAGCCCAAGAGAAAGATTTCTTCGATCAGAACTTTGGTCCATTCTACCGAGCTGAACAAGCATTCTTGGTGAACGACCGCCCAGGGAACGATTCTAGACCGCTTCTGGATTATGATACCCTCAACTGGTGGTTCGATGTGGAGTCTCGTGTGCGACGCATGATCTCCGTGAACCTGGCTCTCAACCTCGACGACATCTGCTTCAAACCTACCGGTGAAGCCTGTGTTGTGCAGTCTGTCACTGGGTATTTCGGTGGCTCAGCTGGGAATCTTGACCCGGATACCTGGATGGATCGCTTGACACACTGCACTGAATCACCGGGAGACCCTAGCTGTCTCCCTGACTTCTCGCAGCCTCTCAAGCCAGAAATGATCCTTGGGGGATATGAAGAGACAGGAAACTTTTTAGACTCAAAGGCACTAATTACCACCTGGGTGGTGAACAACTATGCCCAAGGAACGGATGGCGAAGCAAGGGCCATTGACTGGGAGAATACTTTCCAGGGTATCTTGGGGGTGGTTCAAGAAGAAGCCGCAGAGCGAGGCCTTCGCGTCTCCTTCAATTCCGAGGTCAGCTTGGAGCAAGAACTCAACAAGTCTACCAACACCGATGCGAAAATCGTCGTCATCAGCTATCTGATCATGTTCTTTTACGCCTCGATCGCCTTAGGATCGGCTACGGTTACTTGGCGGTCTTTGTTAACGAACCCGGCCAATGCTCTTGTTCAATCAAAGTTCACACTGGGTATTGCGGGAATTGTCATTGTTTTGATGTCGGTATCTGCATCAGTCGGTCTGTTCTCGGCAGCCGGCGTCAAGGTGACCTTGATTATCGCCGAAGTCATTCCATTCTTGGTCCTGGCAGTTGGCGTGGATAACATTTTTTTGATTGTCCACGAGTTTGAGCGAGTCAATCTCAGTCACCCCGATGAAGAGATTGATGAACGAGTAGCCCGAGCAGTTAGTCGGATCGGCCCCAGCATTTTCCTGTCTGCCTTGACCGAAACTGTGGCATTTGCCCTAGGTACTTTCGTCGGTATGCCTGCGGTCAAGAACTTTGCGGCATATGCTGCGGGAGCTGTCTTTATCAACGCCATCCTGCAGGTCACGATGTTCGCCTCCGTATTGGCTCTGAACCAGAGACGCGTGCAGAGTCTCCGTGCAGACTGTCTGCCTTGCCTCACTGTTCGAAAGGCAAGCTCGTTCGGTTTCCCCAACGATTACGATGACCAAGAAGGGGAGAGTAGTCTGCAGACTTTCATTCGCCGTGTCTATGCCCCTTTCCTTCTGGATCGCCGGGTGAAAGCTGGTGTTATCATTTTCTTCTTGGGCCTTTTGACCGCTGGCCTAGCCCTCATTCCGAAGGTTGCTCTCGGGTTAGATCAGCGGATTGCACTTCCTAGTGACTCGTACCTGATCTCGTACTTCAATGATCTAGACGATTATTTCGGCGTCGGGCCTCCTGTCTACTTTGTGACCCGGAACGTGAATGTCACGCAGCGGAATCACCAGCAACAACTCTGTGGGCGCTTCACTACCTGCGAAGAATATTCCCTACCTTTTATTCTCGAGCAAGAGTCGAAGCGTGCAGACGTGTCCTATCTTGCAGGCTCTGCCGCCAGCTGGATTGATGATTTTTTCTACTGGTTAAATCCCCAGCAAGACTGCTGTAAAGAGGATGGCAAACTTTGCTTCGAGAATCGGATTCCCCCATGGAACATTTCTCTGTATGGAATGCCGGAAGGGTCCGAATTTATCCATTATGCCAAAAAATGGATTGATGCTCCTACCGACGCTTCTTGTCCCCTGGGTGGAAAGGCCCCCTACGGCAACGCTTTGGTAATTAACGACAAGCACGACACGATTGATGCAAGTCATTTCCGTACCAGCCATACACCGCTCCGGAGCCAGGACGCGTTTATTCAGGCGTACATCGCAGCTCGCCGGATTGCAAATGGTATTTCGCAAGAGCACGATATCGATGTCTTCCCTTACTCCAAGTTTTATATCTTCTTCGACCAATATGTTTCCATTGTTCGACTCACCGGTACACTCTTGGGATCGGCAGTTGCCATTATCTTTGTTTTGACCTCTGTGTTACTGGGTTCAATTGCCACCGGTGCTGTCGTTACTACCACGGTGGTCATGACAGTGGTCGATATCATTGGCACGATGGCTATCGCGGGCGTGTCCTTGAACGCCGTGTCTCTTGTCAACCTGGTCATTTGCGTAGGCATTGGTGTTGAGTTCTGTGCTCACATTGCTCGAGCATTCATGTTCCCTGCTCGACCCATTATGGAGAAAGTGCCCACCAAATTCCGCGGCAAGGATGCTCGAGCATGGTCAGCATTGGTCAACGTTGGTGGAAGCGTCTTCAGCGGTATCACCATCACCAAGCTCTTGGGTGTTTGCGTTTTAGCCTTTACTCGGAGCAAGATTTTCGAGATTTACTACTTCCGTGTGTGGTTGGCCCTGGTTGTTTTCGCTGCTACCCATGCTCTCATATTCTTGCCGGTTGCTTTGAGCTACTTTGGCGGCGGTGGTACGTTTTCCTCCGCGTTCAATTTGTTGACTTGCTAACATTTATATAGGTTACTTTGACCCTGCATCTGACGGTGGCCTAGAGGCCAATCTCGCTTCACGCGGCTACCGCTCATTGCTGGTCGATGACGGCTATGACTCCGAAGAATATTAAGCGATGGCTCTTTGGTTTGACGCTGCATTAGTGTGTGGGTCTCCTGGAACGTCCGGATAGATGCCCGATGGAGTACACGGTACGCGACGCGGCACTGAGAATTTTCTTGTCGCGCAAACTTTTGGGCCACATATGCAAACATGCTGAGGAATGAAATGGAGTTTTGGTCAGATATTAGGAGAAATTTTGAGGTTCTAGATCTGTATTTTGGTCAATATTGCAGCTGATGGAATCTCCATACATGAGATTGGGACAATTTCGGATATAGGAGCTATAGCCATTTGAATTGAACTAGTTCCTTTAATATCCCTTAACAAATCCACATATTATCCCTCACAATCCCTTCATAACAGCCAATTCACAACGTCATCTCAATTTGCCAAAATCGCGTGTTGACTTGTTCCCGCACTAAGCCCCATTGGGCGGCAACCCACTCCCCTAACTTTTTTTTTCCTTCCGCTCCGTTTCTGTTTTCTTCTCTCCCCCACTACTCTCCTTTTTTTCTTCCTCCTATCTTTCTTTTCTTTTACTGTCCATATTGCTTTGTGATACCCCCTTTGAGTTGTTTGTCTAAGACAAACTGCTCATTTTACGACTGGCCTGAGCTTGTAAAGGCCTGGGACAACTGACCGTTGGACCGAAAACTTTTTATATCTACCCGTCATGGATCAGCAACGATTCCTGCAGCAATTGCAGGTCATCCTGAACCGTAAGTCATACCTTTGACCCCCTGCAGCTAAGGACATTTTCGCTAACCCTCGCATGCAGCCACCCAGGGTAACGTCAAGGAGGCCACCGGAATCTTGCAAAAGGAGTACTACAACAAGCCCGAGGCCCTTGTTTTCCTTATTCAAATCGCCACCAGCCATGAGGACCAGAACCTGCGTCAGCTCGCTGCTGTAGAGTCGCGTTCGCTCGTTGCCAAGCACTGGGTGAAGGTTTCTGCTGACCAGAAGCCCCAGATCCGTGAGCAGCTGCTTCGTTCTACCATGGGCGAGAGCTCTTCTCTCGTCCAGCACTCTATCGCTCAGATTATCTCCGCTGTTGCCAAGATTGATTTGAACGACGGCGAGTGGGCTGACCTGCCCAACATCCTGCTGCAGGCTGGCAACGGTGGCAACCAAGCCGAGCGTGCCGTGGCTATCTACATTCTCTTCACCATCCTGGATACCATTGGTGAGGGCTTCGAGGAGAAGTTCTCCGACCTTTTCAGCCTTTTCAACAAGACCATCCGCGATCCCGAGAGTGCCGAGGTCCGCATCAACACTATGCTCTCCCTGAGCAAGCTTGCTATGCACCTTGACTCCGAGGAGGATGAGGCTCCTGTCAAGGCCTTCCAGGATATGGTCCCCGCCATGGTTGCCATCCTGAAGGACTCCATTGATCAGCAAGAGGACGGTCACGTCATGCAGACTTTCGAGGTCTTCCAGACTCTGCTTGGCTGCGACCCTGCCCTGCTTACCGTACACCTCAAGGACCTGGTCATGTTCATGAACCAGATCTCTGCTAACACTGAGGTTGATGAGGATGTCCGCACCCAGGCCATCAGCTTCCTGATGACCACTATCCAATACCGCAAGCTCAAGGTTCAGGGTATGCGTATCGGTGAGGAGCTTACCCGTACTGCTCTTCAGATCGTTACGGAGCTCGGTGACACCGCCCTTGGTGATGATGATATCACCCCTGCGCGCTCCGCACTTGGCCTGCTCGACATGCTCTCCCAGAGCTTGCCTCCCAGCCAGGTCGTTGTTCCCCTGCTCCAGGCCCTTGGGCAATACTTCAACAACTCCAACCCTGACTACCGTCGCGCCGGTATCATGGCCCTTGGCATGTGTGTAGAGGGTGCCCCTGACTTCATCAGCACCCAGATGAAAGAGATCTTCCCCATGGTTCTCCAGCTTCTTGCCGACCAGGAGCCCAAGGTCCGTCAGGCCTCCCTGCACGCCGTCGCTCGCCTTGCCGAGGATCTCGTTGAGGACCTCAGCGCCGAGCACGCTCGCCTCATGCCCCTGCTTTTCCAGAACCTGGCCAGCGCCATGCAGGAGTACAACGGTGAGGAGGAAGGCCCCACTGTCGATATCATCAAGGCTGGTATCAGCGCTATTGATGCCGTTGTTGACGGTCTTGACGAGAAGGACGTTGCTCCCTATCAGTCCGAGCTTGTGCCTATCCTCCACAAGCTCTTTAAGGCTCCCGACTTCAAGATCAAGGCCCTTGCTGCCGGTGCTCTTGGATCGCTTGCCTCCTCTGCCGGTGACTCCTTCCTCTCCTTCTTCGACGAGTCCATGCACCTTCTGCAGGAGTTCGCTACCGTCAAGGACAGCGAGGACGAGCTCGACCTCCGTGCCAGTGTCACCGACTCTATGGGTGAGATGGCCGCCGCTGCTGGCCCCGAGCGCTACCAGCCGTACGTTGAGCCTCTCATGCGCGCTACTGAGGAGGCTCTGCACCTTGGTCATTCCCGTCTCAAGGAGAGTACCTACATCTTCTGGGGTGCTATGGCTAAGGTCTACGGCGAGCACTTCTCTCCTTTCCTTGAGGGTGTTGTGAAGGGTCTGTTCGATTGCATTGAACAGGATGAGGACGACCTTGACGTCGACCTCGGCACTTCCGCCAAGGATCTCGTTGGCCAGGAAGTCACCTTCAACGGCCGCAAGGTCAAGGTCGCAAGCGCTGATGACGAGGATGACGGTGAGATCGAGGATGTCGATCTTGAGGATGAGGATGACTGGGATGATATCACCGCCACTACACCCATGTCCCTCGAGAAAGAGATTGCTGTTGAGGTCATCGGTGACCTTGTCACCCACACTCGTAGCTCCTTCCTGCCTTACTTTGAGAAGACCATCGAGACTGTCATGCCCCTTGCTGAGCACCCTTACGAGGGTGTCCGCAAGAGCACCATCAGCACTCTGCACCGCTCTTACGCTATGCTCTTCACAATCGCCGAGGAGACTGGCCAGATGCCCAAGTGGCAGCCTGGCTTGCCCCTTCAGGTCCAGCCTGCCAAGGAGGTCCAGAAGTTCGGCGAGATCCTCATGACTGCCACCGTCAAGATGTGGACCGAAGAGGACGACCGGTACGCTTTATACATTCCCCTATTTCTTTCGTTATTCCCTTTCCCCGTCAAGTTTCTATGATGAACTTTTTCCGCTTAACCCAGCTCACTTTGACGCGCAAAAGTCGCGATTGATGTAAACGGCGAAGTCTACACTCTGAGAAACATTCCTACTGCCTTTTTATTCACTCCTCGATTTGTCGAGAATTGATTGCTAATGGTGAATACTAGTGCTACTGTCGCGGATATCAACCGCAACATGGCTGAGAATCTCCGCTTCTGCGGTCCCGCTCTCATTGCCAACGAGACCATGCTTCACAACGTGATCCAGATGGTGACCGACATCATCACCAAGCAGCACCCTTGCCAGCTTGAGTTCGGTCCCGAGGAGGAGACCCTTGAGGCTGGCGAAGAGACCTCCGAGTTCGACTGGGTTGTCGTCGACACTGCCCTGGATGTTGTTTCCGGCATGGCCGCCGCCATGGGTCAGAGCTTCGCTGAGCTCTGGAAGGTATTCGAGAAGACTATCCTCCGCTACGCTGGTAGTACCGAGTCTCTCGAGCGCGCCACCGCTGTCGGTGTTCTCGCTGAGTGCATCAACGGCATGGGTGCCGCCGTGACTCCTTTCACTGGTACTTTCCTGAAGCTGCTACTTCACCGTCTGGCCGACGAGGATCCTCAGACCAAGTCCAACGCTGCTTACGCCGTTGGTCGTCTCGTCCAGCACTCCAACGCGGATGCCGAGATCACCAAGGAGTTCCCCACCATCCTCAGCCGTCTCGGTGGCTGCCTCGAGATGGATGTTTCCCGTCTGCAGGACAACGCCACTGGCTGTGTCAGCCGCATGATCCTTCGCCACCGTGACAGCGTGCCCACCAAGGAGGTTCTCCCTGCTCTCGTCAATATTCTTCCCCTGAAGAACGACTTCGAGGAGAACGAGCCCCTCTACCGCATGATCTGCCAGATGTACAAGTGGGAGGATGCCACCATCCGTGAACTCACCCCCAACCTGCTCCCCGTCTTCCAGGCTGTCCTGACTGGTGACGAGGACCAGCTAGAGGATGAGCGTCGCGCCGAGCTCATTGAGCTTGTCAAGTGGCTCAACCAGATGCAGGCTGGTGCCGCCCCCTGGGTGGAGCAGCTGTAAAGGCTGCCTGCTTCTGTTATGGATTGATGAACAAAAAGGATATTTAATGGATAGACGGATATGGCTTGGAAGCCCAAGATGACTAGACGATACCCCGGTCACTGTGGCGATGATTGATGAACACCTCAAAAGTTGCTGCTGTACATACTGTCAATGACTGCATGCTTTGATTCTACACTTTGAATTTTGTAACCGTCCAACTTTTCCCTGTAACCTCGTACAACCTTCGTCGTCCCCCCAGGCTTCATGAGGTAGAACCCTGTGACGTGTGTGGCTGGCCCGTTTTGATCGACACGAAAAAGAGCTTGGGAGACATTTCCAGGACTAAATAGTCGGGCATTCAGTCTCATTCTTGGGTTTTAAATTTCGGCAGTTTCAGTCTAAAGTGGGATACAGACGATATATGGTTGCCTGCTTGGCCTATATTTTCTCCCTTCTTCATTCCCCAACTCGCTGTCTTCAGCCCTACACACCTGACTCGAGGCTTTGACCGAGGTAAGCTTCTATTTCGTATGATTGTGTTGCTCATCTAATCGCGATGTATCCCAGTTCCAACACCTCTCTCCGCCATGGCTGCCACCTCCGTCTCCGAGCCTTTCAACTTCACCCTCCCTTCTAGCAGCTCCGGCAGCTCGATTAAAAAGCCCATCAAGTCTGTTTCCAAGCCATGCTTCGGATGTGACTGCGGAGATGAAGAGTGCGACTGCTGTATCTGCACTGTGATGTGAGCTGGCTGCCGTCAGCCTCGATTCATCTCTATTTCGATCGAATTCCCCCATTTCCTCCATTTTTTCCAGTTCCTCGGGATTTCCTTGCGGTTGAACCTCGTCTGACCGCGTAGAGCGGCAAAAACAAGAACAATGCGCGGAGCATATGTGATCAGCGTTCGGGATTTAGTTTATCTGGATTCTGCACACCTACGCGATACCAGGACGTCCATTCCAGCCATAATGTACCGTCTAATACATCAGAACCCTTTGTCTATCATTCCTCTACTTCCACCATCTCCAGCTTTTGTACTCTCCAACTAAAGAAACTCTAAATTTCGCAAATGGCTGAGTCAGCGGGGTATCTTTTGTATCTTTGTCAGCGGGATACAGCGGAGTTCCCCTCTCCGAGCATCAAGTCCTGTAGACATCATTCCAATGGATCCTTCGAACGCAGATGAACCCCGTAAGAGGGCCGCCCGTGCTTGTGACTCATGCTACAAGCGAAAGGTATATCTTATGACCCTCTAGTCTATTCCGCCGCTAATGCCGCCAAGATTAAATGCGACGCGGCGGTTCCTCAGTGTAATTGGTGCAGCCACCACAATATCCCTTGCACATTCGATCGTGTAGTGCACAGAAAAAGGAAAGGTGGTGATGATGAGGGGTCAGTCACCCCCTGTTCCCTTTGTACTTCCTATACATGTGTCTGACCAATATAGTCGCCCCAAAGTCTCACGGCTGTCGGAGCGAATTAGCCGCATTGAGCGGCTGCTAGCAGAGAATTTGACGCGACATCAAATATCAGGTACACTACTATTCAGAAAATTATTTAACAAAGTCCTCATTGACACCGAACAGAATGTGAGGATACGTCTCAATCTCCTCGGGCCAGTACAACGGCCAGCAATTCCCCCAGCACCCATCAGCCCCCAGACTCGTCAGCTCGCGTTCATTTTGCAGGAAAAGAATTGGGCGTCATCAGCCTACTTACTGGCACGCCATTTCTTTTCCCTGAGGGTCGGGCGTGGATTGAAGCTCGTACAGGGCAAAGTATTTCAATTGACAGACTCAGCCCAGCACGAGCACCATGGGAAAAAGAGCGCGGCCAGAGTTTCAATACCCTTTTGATGAATATGAATGCTCTCAATCCATTCGAATTACCTGACTTCGGGGTCTTGCAGGTCCACCTCGAGGCATTCAAGGCCTCAAAGGTGATGCGACGCATCTTTCCCATCATAGATTTTGAACTCTTTGATGAGACCATCAGAACTGCTTACAAACATCCGGGTCCAACCTTCGGCTATGGACAAGCTAGTGCGCGAGTCTGTGTCATTGTATTTATTACCTTCGTTTCTCGCCTTCCTCTTGTGAAGGAAATGGTTGCTGCTTTGAACATGACTCCAGTTGACCATGATCTACTTGCTACGAGAGCACAGTTTTTGATGCCTCAAGTGCTTCAAGAGAGTCCTAGTCTAGACTCTGCCCAGGCTCTCACCATTTTGGTAAGTTAGCCCCTCAATTTCTATATGCTACTTTGACAACAACTGACTGGTGACTAGACTCTCGTTGAACTATCGGCTGGAAATATGCAGGCAACAAATTACTATGCCGGAATCACAGCACGATTGATTTTTATGCTTGGTGGGAACATACCGGACGGCCAGGCCTACTCGTTTGATAAACGCCGCCAGCAAAAGGACCAACAACTACGAAACTTATTCTGGATCTGCTACACAATGGACAAAGATATTTCACTCCGCACCGGCCAGCCGCCTACGATCAGCGATGAAAACTGTGACCTGACACTGCCGCCGGGCTATCTCGAACGAGCATTCCTGGACGTGGAAGACGAGGATGCGCCGTTCCTGGGACCAGTCTTTCCCTTTGACCTACGTCTGAGCATAATCAAGTCTCGTGCGCACAGAGAGCTCTATTCCGTGAGCAGTCTTCGAAAATCCGATGCCGAGCTCCTCAAGTCAATTCGGGAACTAGATGACGAGCTTGAAGAGTGGCGTCTTTCGGTTCCTCCGACATGGCGTCCAACCATGTCATTTTCTCCAGAGACATCTGATCCCAATATGGGTATGCACAGTGTCTTGCTGCGGTTAAATTATCATTTGTGCATGGCTATCATTCACCAAGCAAGTGGGAGGTGTAAATCATGGATGGAAGGGCAAAGTGGCATGGTGGATGGAGTGAGTTCGAGTATGGCTCTTTCGGTAGAGGCTAGTCGATCCAGTCTCTGTTACCTCGAGGCGGCAGAACATGTGGTGGTCGATGGGGTATTCTGGTAAGTTGTCTTATACTATCCATAGGTCAAAGCTAACTGTTCTAGGACACTCATCTTCTACCCCATGTCTGCGCTACTCACCATTTTCTGCAGCATCCTTCAAAACCCACTTGATCCACATTCGCGCGAAGATTTGGACCGACTAAAGGTTGCCACTGTCATGATGGAGCGTGTATTTTCACGAAAACTGCCAGAGAATGAGCTTGTACACTTCAAGATGGTCGCCGACTTCGTTACGGAGTTGAAGCGACTGGCTGAATGTGCCATTGACAAGGCCTGGGCAGAGCAGCGTGCCAGCCACATGGCGAAATGATTGAGGGATCTTTTCCGGCAACTGGCCACCACTTAATACACAGTTTACGGGCTATCAATAATAGGATTTACGATGACATGAATTGCATTATGCAGGAAATATTTGGTAGATTCTCTTCAGCTACCGACATAGTCTCATACACATTAATTAAAGGAAACTACCATTCAATCCATCTGGTCGAGTAGAATCCTGGTTCCTGCTATTATGCAGGCAACAGAAGGCAATTTGCTCCATTTCACGTTCAGAACAGACTGCCACCCTGGCTACCTGAGCTGAGGTGATGGATTTGGGGCAGTCGATCACGATCCACTGTATGGCGCACGGCTAGGAGGTCCCTGATCGCCGAGGCTTGCAGCCCTTGTCAATATTCGTGCAGGGGTAGCACGACCCACATGACATGCAATTCATACATTCTTGGTCACTATCATGATGAAATGGGTTCTCACGCCCATGCCGCCAGTCGAGACTGTAACGAACGTCATTGCCAATTTGGGTACCCTTGTTCTTGGGAGACTGCATCGCTCGGGTGTAAAATTCATGGCCAAGCTTGACGCTTTGTAAGCTAGGTAACCAGCGCGATATCATTTGAAAGAGACGGTTGAACCAGTCCTGTTGTTCAATCCGCAGACGAAAATTTTGTGGCGTATAAATCAAGCACCAATGATTTCACTCCTCTTTGCCGAGTAAATCCCAAATCAGCCGAGAGTGGGCATCTGCCTTCTCCTTCAGCGCTATGCTCGGGTTGGTATTCTCCGTAGATTCGATGGAGCCCACGCGGTTGCCTTCAGCTTGCAACTGCTCCAGGACACCCTCGACCTCTGCCTTGACCTTGTCCATTTGCTTGATTTCCTCGCGAGTGTGGCTGAGCTGCTCTTCCATCATCATGATGAGTGACTCGCGGGCCTGGTGCGGGCGGTAGAGGTTGAGAAGATGGTGGGCGTTGATAAATAGGTTGCGCATATCCTCCACCTTGGATTGATATTGCTCTGGGGACACAGATAGAATTCCGACGAATTCCAGGAAATTGAGGAGGAGGGACTTGCTGATCTTGAGGAGGTAATAGGCATGGTTGAGAGGAGGTGAGGGATGCGAAGGGTCCTGGTCGGCGTCGGCTGTGGCAGGTTCTGGGTAGAGCTGTTCAATTCCCTGGTCTTTCAACGATGGCAACACGGTCGACATCTTAAGTCACAGTCAGTCATCTTCTACTGTAGACATCTCAGGTGGGGGAACAAACCGTTTGCAATTCCCCAAAGACGCTATACTGCCCCGTTGGAATATCGGGGGGCACGAGATATCTAAGCTCATCTGGGATCTCTAGAGCGCGCAGCTCTGCTGCTGACCATTCCTTCTTCTTGTTTGGCCGGCCATCTTCGTCCTTGGAAGCTTCGGCTTTGATATGCTCGAGCTTGTCGATATTCTCGCGTGTAAAGTGTTTCCACAGCGGTGGTGGGGGCGCAAAGGCTGTAGGGACAGGTGGCTGACTCGGATCAGCCATGATCTGGGTATGGGCAGAAGCGAAGATTGAAAGAAGAACGAAGGCGTAGGTGAAGATGAAGGTGAGTGGAGAGCGGTGTGGTCCGTGCGGCCGCAATGTGTCGACAACCTGCGCCGCTTCAACTTCTGATCGACTCGGGGTTTCTGGAGATATCGGGGGTACATCGAAATGCCTCACAATGGTTTGGGGAATGGGTCAACCCCAATTCTACAGCGCGTCGGGCTCGCCGGGGCCGCTGCTCGTTTTGCGCAACGCTCCTATGCCGCCGACTACATCGCATTGGGGTTTCTAGTAGCAGGTTGGGTCTTGGTAAGTCGCATTACCAGCTGGTTTATATGATACTAACTGTCAGATGTTTAGGTGCAACTCGTGAAGCCATTTCATCGGATGTTTTCCCTCGACAATAGGGCCATCCAGTACCCATTTGCTGTTCATGAACGAGTTCCTGTTTGTGAGTTCTCCGCAATCGCATAACCTACACATCTTTTACTGATGGATCTAGTGTGGTCTGTTATATTCGCTGGCGTCATTCCTTTTCTCATCATCCTTACTTGGTCCGCAATGTGTCGTCCCGGTGTGCAAAAGACACAAGTAACGGTACTTGGGCTGCTCGTCGCCTTGATGTTGACATCGCTCCTCACGGACATAATCAAGAATGCGGTGGGAAGGCCACGTCCAGATTTACTATCACGCTGCAAACCCTCTCGAGGTACATCGAGCAATGCGTTGGTCGCATGGACCGTCTGCACAGAACCAAACCAGCACATTCTACAAGAGGGATGGAGGAGCTTTCCTAGTGGACACAGCAGCTTCTCCTTTGGTGGTCTGGGTTACCTATCTCTGTGAGTACTGGTCAGCTCCAACCCCGAGAAACTTCAATCTTACCCAATATATAGTTTCTTGTGCGGTCAAATGCACGTCTTCAGGCCCCGCACCGATCTTGGGCGTTGTCTGTTGGCATTCTTTCCATTGCTATGTGCTCTGTTGGTTGCCATCTCACGTTTGGATGATTATCGACACGATGTCTACGATGTAACATGCGGAGGACTTCTGGGCATGTTGATAGCCTGGTTCTCCTACCGCCGTTACTATCCGCCACTGCGCTCGGTTCTGTGTGATATCCCCTATGACAAATCGGACCTCGCTGGACCGGACGGCTTTACTAAGTTGGATGACGAGGAGCAGGCTCTGTCGCGGCCATTCAGTCCACGTTCTGGCCCGTCTCAGGAGAGCTATCAGCTTGAAGAAACCGAGCCATCTCGATAAACTGGGTATTGACTATACGTAAATTTTAACCCATGTTCTCTAAAACTGAAATAACCACATTGGCGTTCCTATCTTGTCAAGATCTCTTGGTTCTCTCATGCAAGCGGTTGAGTATCGTAAGGCATAATCTATTGAGCTCTTTAGGCTCTCATGTATCCGAGTGCCTGGTATGGTCAATATTATTTCACCACATAGCTGACACGCGAGTTGCCTGTCTTTCTTGATATCTTCTTCACTGTCACAGGCCCACACAAGTCCGTAGTATCGACATGCGTGCCTCCACAAGGATACACTTCAGCCCCAACAATGTTTACCACACGGGACTTTTCACCAGCGGGGACCAGACTGCGATCTGGTATCAATCGTTCCAGTCCGCGCGAACGGAAATCATCTTCGTCCCACCACTCGATCTGAACGGGCATCTTGGCAGCGACATATTCATCTAGTCTCTGCTGGATAGGGTCTTTCCATTTTCCCTCGATTGAGCCTTTGAATTCACATGCTGCTGAGTCGGGGAAGTGAGAGGCCTTCAATTCATCGAAGTTCTCGATCTCCTTCTCCAGCAGATGTCGGACTGCGGAACCGAGTACATGGCCTGCGGTATGAAGGCGGGAGTAAAGCAGACGCTTCTCGACATCAATTGCCTGCTCAACTGCTTCCCCGTCCTTGAAAAGCGAAGATGAATCCCCGAAAAGGCCGAGGTGAAGCACTTGTCCATTGGCATCCATGCGAACTGCCGTGACGGTGAAAGTGCTAACAGGGCCTTTGATCACGCCTATGTCGGAGGGTTGACCACCTCCCTGGGGATGGAAGATGGTCTTCTCGGTCACAACGACATGGCAATCGTTGGCATCCTTGAAGAGCTGCCGGCTAGATTCGTCCAGTATATTGAAAGGGTGAACAGCGGTCACAATGGTCTCAAGGTTGTGAAGACTTGCGTCTTGCTGAAAGGCGAGATATGTGCGGGAGGTCATTGTATGAGGTTAAGGTGGTTGTTTAGAGGGTAAGACCGTAAAGATATAGGAGAAGACGCATAGAAATTGCATGCGGGGCCATGTCGGTCAAAGGGCGTGTTCTATTAACTCATAGATAACGATCTGATCAGTCAAAAACAAAAACTATGCACTGGGAGGGAATCGAACCCCCGCCACTACTTTGGAAGAGTAGTATTCTACCACTGAACTACCAGAGCGGACTTATATTCTTTCGGTCCTATCTACGTCTCTTGAACTGCTAGAGTGCAATACTATTTAAGGAAGTGCATGGTAATTGAAGACGCCAATCCAGAAATTGCCAAGGTATTAACTCAATAGTCTCTCAAACACGAAGCCAGCAAATTAGTTTTCACTTAACATGGCAAGTATAGACCGGGTCTGAGGGTTGTATAGGGGATCGGCAAAAAAGAGATCCCCTTGTCTTTCCCTTTCGGCCAAAGCGGGCAACTTTATTCCTCACTACTTTCTACTCCCCACCACTTCAAGTTCACCATGTCTAAACCACGAGTTCGGATTCTACTCTCGGTCGACTTCGATGCCGTGTCAGGCTTCTTAGGCACCGGTGCTTCTCCCACAACCAATCTCGCCGATTACAGCAGTGGCTTCTTCGCAGCCCAAGTAGGAGTGCCGCGCCTATTGCGACTCTTTAAGAAACATGAAATCGCTTCCTCGGTGACCTGGTTCATTCCGGGCCATTCAATGGAGTCATTTCCGAAAGAGACCAAAGCGATTGTCGATTCTGGTGCGGAAATCGGCTGTCATGGATATGCCCACGAGGGTTCCACCCAAATGACCGAGTCTCAGGAGAGGGACGTTATCACGAAATGTATGCAGTTGGCAACCGACTTGACAGGAAAAAAGCCTCGTGGGTGGAGAGCTCCCTTATATCAATTGCGAACGAATACCATTAATGTCCTGGAGGAACTTGGATTCTTATACGGTATGCGGTGGCAATTCTTTTCCTACAATGAAATACTAACCATCAACTAGATTCTTCTCTCACGCACCATGATTCGGCGCTCTACTTCATCCCTAAAATGCCCGAGCCTACGGCCATTGACTTCTCGCCTTCCAATTCTGCTTCCACTTGGATGAAGCCTCTCCCTCTCCCGGCGGCCAGGACTTCCGAAACCCTGGTTGAAATTCCCTGTAATTGGTATATGGAGGATATGACCCCGATGCAGTTCCTTCCAGCTGCTGAGAACTCTCACGGGTTTGTTAGCCCGATGACGATTGAGCAGAATTGGAAGTCTCGGTTTGAGTTCCTGTACAGCGAAGCCCTTGACAAGGCCGAGGAGGATTCTAGCCCCCAGGGGTTCATCTTCCCTTTGGTGCTGCACCCGGATACTAGTGGAATGGCCCATGTTGCTGGCATGATCGACCGAATGATCAGATGGCTCAAGCAGCAGGATGTCGAATTTGTCACATTTGGTGACTGTGCAGCCGAATGGAAAAAGGAACAGTCTTAATAGCAGAGTACCTTTCAGAATAAACATATACAGTATTCAACTCTGCTGTATAATGTATATAAAAGTGCCAAATGGTTCCCGCTCTGACATATGCGGGGACGATAGACCCTTATCGCCACTGAGACCCAATTTTTTTGTTCCTTCAACTACTCGACCAACTTCATCCAGACCCCGACAGGGCTCATCCACAAGACCATGTAAAATTAATTCTCAGATGCCACGAAGAAAAGCTGCAGACCGCACGGGCCCGGTCAAGACCCGGTCTCGCGATGGCTGCAAAGAATGTCGCGCGAGTCGTGTCCGCTGCGACACCAAAAAGCCTCGCTGCACACGCTGCTGGGAGAAAGGATTGCCATGCACTAAGAACCTGGTTCTGAAATGGGAATCGGAATTCGCCAGTCGTGGCATGGCCTTTGGTCGTGCGGGCGTTTGGAGCAAATCTCAAACCGCGAGCCCATCCACTCCTAGTTCCATTTCTTCTATACAGGAGTGGTGCCCTGTACCGAATGTTCGCTCTTGGGGCTTTATAAACAGCGGTGTTTCGACTTTTGAACGCCCAGATGAAGTCAATGTGGACTTTAACGAGCTGAATGCGATCATCACCGTTGGCCAGAGCTCTATCTCGCTATTTCCTAGAAATGAGACGGCTGATCAACTATGGTCGTGGCTACAGCATCTCCCGTACCTCGGTGGACTGGCCATGAATTTCGATGTTAGTCTTCCGCCTTCCCTCGCGCTGTTTCCAGAACTCTCCAAATCGGGGCATGGAGAGCTATTCGATTATTATCTACAACAAGTGTGTCCACGAACGACAGCTAGCTCTGCTTTCTCGTCACCATTTGCTTCCGTCATTCTTCCGTTTTGCCTGTCTGCATCTCCCACTCTCTTCAAGGCGATTCAAGCATTGGGAGCATGCCACTGGTCAAGGCTCAACCCGAGCTACAGTGCTATCGGACTGCGGTTCAAATCAGAGGCCCTGAGAGACCTTCGCCGACGTCTCTCTTCCGAGGGAAGTTTGACCTGCTCCATGGATCCCGAAGTGTTGGTTATCATGATCATGCTATGTCTATATGAGATAGTAGACAAATGCGATCAACAATGGACGATCCATCTCAAAGGCGCCAATGATCTGATTCGACTCCGAAGAAAACAACAAAATACACTATCTCAGTCAACAGCACCATCGGATCCTGTGACGAGTTTTGCAGAGCAATTTTTCGCTTTCCAAGATGTTATGGGTCGAACAGCCTGTGCTAAGGAGGTCTTGTTTGGCACAGACTATTGGAAAACGGACGAGCGAAACATTGATCTTTGGATGGGTTGTAGTCCCGAATTAGTTTCAGTTTTGGCAAAGATCACAGATATGAGCCGAACAAGGAGGCAAAATACGTCTGATGCTGACAAGGCTTCTTATGCCCTGCGTGCTGCTTCCCTTGAACGCCAGCTGGAGGGTTTGGTTCAGGAGGTCGGAGAGGGGGACGATGAAGTCCTTGCACTAGTTGCAGATGCCAAGCGACTGGCAGCAGTGCTATACCTCCACTGTGCAGTGTACGGGGCTTCTCCCACCACCCCTTTGGTGAAAAGTTATGTCCGCCAGATCCTTCGGCTCATTTCGGATCTTCTCGATCGCAACCTGCTGGCCAATGTGACATGGCCAGTCTTTGTGGCCGCTGTGGAGCTTGATCCATCAGATGACGAGGTGTTCCCTGACTCTGAAACCGAGTCAGGGTCTGGACGGGCAATTGTGCTGCGCGCCCTTGCAACAATGGCCGATTCGACCATCTCGAATATTGCAAGGACCCGAGCAGTGATCACCAAATTATGGCAGACACGGGATTTTGATCTGCTCAAAGGAGCTTCTCTTCATGATGACTGCAATGATTGGGAGTGGCATGTGGTTCCAATCAGCAATGCCATGAGTCTGGCTTGATGTCCATGTAATTATAACGAAATAAATTTGAATTCACAGATTACTAATTTAACTATGTTTCAATGAAGGCGTTGTCCCGTTGAAGGCCAGTCAACCAGTCCTATACTCCCGGGCTGAAAGGGTCACTTCTCCAGGTTTGTTAATTATGCCTCTTCTTTGTTTGAATTTCTCGCTGGGATTTGCTAGATGATCAAAATTGTAAGTACCAACGTTAAACTTGCACAAATAATTTCATAATTGCAGTGGAAAAGTATCGCGAATAAAGTAGAAGTGCAAGGGTCTGATATACGTACAGTGGAATTGTCCAGCAAGGATAATTAGGGATACGTTAGTTGACCTGAAACATTTAGTGCAGTGGAGAGAGCCAAAATAAGCGTTAAAATACGAATACATCAAATGGTTTGCACAATTTGGAGCTGTCGGGAGATTTATATAGCTCATGACATGGTAAAGGGTGTCCGTATCCGGTTAGCGTGTCATCTGATCTGCATGTTAACCGCTTGGGGCCAGCGACCTCATACCGATCTTAGACGTCACATCCACTGGTATACCGTGTGAATAACGCTTTAAGGCATCGTGCGTGTATCCTGCCATCAGTCGTGGTATAAATCCCAATTGATACCGGGAAATGATGCCCGCCGTGCGCCTTGCTCGAGATTGAAGATCAAGTTCACTCGGATAATGGCCCAGGCGCGACCTTCAGCGCCAGGGCGCAGCACTTCAGCTCACATATTTGAGAGCAAGCTCAGTCAACAATTATCACAACCACAGCAATCGCCAGATCTACAACTCGAACCCACGACGCGCTCTTCACGCTCGTTATCTGATGCGTCCAAACCTACCTCCCAGCCATCCACCGGGGATTTGAGCCGCCCACCAAGCAAAGACGATGGGATTCCTGCTCTTCCTGCGACTCCAAGACGCTCAAGTGTTTCGCATCCCAGCTTATCACTAAACCTGCCTTCCAAAACCGCCGCGTCGCCCTCCCTTAACCGCGCTCCTCTATCACCCAAATTAGATCCATCACATATTTACGGATCCCCGGGATCCGTTCTACCACGGCGATCTCGAGGCCTCGACTTTTCTCGCGCCTGTACCAATCTCCACCATTCCACCCTCGCCGAATCCTCCCCCGATTCATCTCCAACAGTAGGAGGGCGGGGTATGGCAATCCCCCAGCGGCGCGGATCGCCTGGCGCGACCTCTGTCCCTCCATTCTCGACATCGGGCCCAGCGGATCGTGCGACGATATCAAGCTCCATGTCGAGTGTAAATATGATGGAATCAGACACAAGTAG
Organism: Penicillium canescens; assembly: GCF_028828765.1. Classification (NCBI taxonomy): domain Eukaryota; kingdom Fungi; phylum Ascomycota; class Eurotiomycetes; order Eurotiales; family Aspergillaceae; genus Penicillium; species Penicillium canescens. The sequence continues at coordinate 191,843 of NW_026703963.1, read as the reverse complement.
TAGCGAGGAGGAGGATGAATCGATGGGGGACCGCGACGACATAATGCTCAATACGCCACAAGCAACGCGCATGGGTAATGCGTCCAACTCATTTGCTAGCAATATCCAAAGTCCAGGAAATGAGTGGATGGGTGGTTATTCACAAGCTGCTGCCAGTTTGATGAGTTTCCAGCGTGCTCGTTTTCGCAAGGGACGAAGTCGACACAGCTCAAGCAGCGCAAGTGGAAACAGCTCGAAGCCTAGTCCCACGCCACATTCTCCCCCAATCATGAAGAGTGTCGAGCACTCCGCGGGTTACTTTGCACCTCGACAGACTGCGCATACTCGCAGAGAGTCTCTCAGCTTGGGCACTCGCGACTTGCGTCTGTCCGATATGAGCGACGACGGCGAAAGTCGTGCGACGCGCGGCGGAAGCCCGATTCCTGCCACCCATTCAGAAGGTGGGCCATTGGGAGTCATTCGGCGTGCTGTGACTCGTCGTGGGAGTTTACTTGTAAGTTATTTTCTTGTCTGCCTCGAAAGTGCAAATTCTAACTCATGTCACAGCCAAAAACGAAGACTTTTGCACGCATTCGCGCCGCTTTGATGGAGGAGGGTGCTCCGGTCGACAGTGATATGAAAAGGGAGGCAGAAGTCGTCCGGCAGGTCCGGGATACTGAGCCTGAAACAACGCCTGCACTCGGCGAATTCCCATCGCTAGAGCCACCTGCTCAGTTTGATGGGGTGTCATCTGATGACACGCTCGTCAAGGCCGGAATCGACACACCATCCAAGGGCAGTTTCAGCAAGCAAGCCAGTCGCAACTCTGGCGGCGTTGAGTTCTGGAACTCATTCGATGAGCGATACCGAACCCCACCTCCTCTGCGCCAGGGTGCTCCATCTGTCGCAGACGATGATATTTCCATGGATATGACCCCATCTACAACGATTGGTTCTACCGCTGCCGACTCGTCCAAGCCTCGCTCTCGCTCTTCTACCCCTCACCCACAGGGTATGGCAGCCATCGGCGAGATTTGTCGCAAGCGGCGTCGTGACGATGACTTCGATCCCAATCTCTTTAAGCGTCGGGCTGTGTCGCCCAGTGTGAGCGCCCATAGCAGCCCGGTGATGACCCATACCCACAATGTTAACATCAGTGATGCTGGACCAAACATCTGGGGTCCACCACCTAAGCCAGGACTCGGAGCACCTTTCTCTGAGCGGGAATCTGGCAATCGAATGACTCCTCCAGGGGGTACGAAACGTATCGGTCTGCAGGGGATGACCGAGGCGAGCGATGGTTTTATGAACATGAGCATTGATTGAACGGGAAGTTCTTGGCTTGCATTTATCTTAATTCGGGGGGATTCTTTCTTTTGGGTATTGCACTTTATTTTCTCTGCTTTTCACGGCATGGCGTTGGGGATCCCATGAAGATACACACATTCGTTATTTCAGCGACTTCAAGATACCACATTAATGCAATTGGTATGATATTTCGGCCATTTTACGAGAAACAGTGGCTGTAGCTGTAGCTGTAGATACTTGGCTGGCCACGTGCTTATCGCTCTCCGCCTCCAGCTCTTCTCTCCGCAAACTCACCTCCGATCACAACGTTTCAGTGCTCAATCTCTCTTGCCCTAAATTGCTTTCTGAGGCGTTTTCGCTGCTGTTCCTATTCTGAACCTTTACTTCCTTCCCCCATGGCTTCCACTGTCGAACTGGCATCCTCATTCATCGAGGGTGCCCCGCCCGGAGAGGTACGCATGTCAACAATGGCCCAGAACACTCATTCCCTGATCACTGTCCACTCGAAGCCCTGAACAACTGCTGACATGTTCTCTCTCTTCAGCTCGCGGATGTTGTTGCCGGTAAATAGCCCTCTGAATTCTATGCTCTCCCGATCCCCGACCCCCGCACCCCCGGCCTGTCCACATAAATATTGGTCCTGATTGCTGATCCTTGTCGCTGGACTAGATGTGCAAGCCCTGACCTCCGAGGGCGAGGATATCATTCCTTCCCTGGTTCCCGCATTCGAGCGGTACAATGAAGCGCAGCTCGCAACAGTCAAGCTGCCGGGATCAAGCCAGGAGGTGGGTGTCAACTTTCAACAGCACTCACCGGTCGTGTTGATATACTGACGCTCTCCTGGAAGGTTATTGTCAGCGAATTTAACAAGGTAGAGGGCAACCGCTATTTCGATACAGAAAGCCAGACCTCCTTTGAGATCGACCATACCACACAGGTAGGATGCATCCAATTGACTGCGACGGCGTATTGAAGGCTCACGGTTTTGAATGATGGAAATAGACTGCCTCTGCAGCCCAATCATCTCCTTTGGAGTCTCAGAATGCGGATTTGATGTAAGGAACCCGAATATCAAAGTCCTGGGGAAGAAACTGACCATGTCTAGTAAATCGCTGCTCAAGTCGTTCGGTGCCCATGCCCGTGAGCACTACCCCGACTGCTCCTATGGTGTCTACCCTATTGAGGATGACTCCGCCATTGCCATTCTCTTGGTCGCAAACCGATACTCCCCTAACAACTTCTGGTGAGCGGCTACTCTCCTTCGGCAATCTCGATAAAACTAATCATACTGGATGCCTCCCCGCCTGGGGAAGGCTGCCTGTTAAATCTCAATAGGAACGGTCGTTTCCGCACAATCTACCATGTCCCTGTCTCTTCTTCTACCACCCTGACCGGCAAGATCCACGTCGACGTGCACTACTACGAAGACGGCAACGTGGCGCTCAACACTACTAAGCCTGTCAGCATTTCTATCCCTTCCGTTTCCGCCGAATCTATTGTGTCGCGCATTGCAACGGCGGAGCGAGATTATCAGGAGGCTCTGAACCGGGCCTTTGTCCAGACAGCCGAGGGTGTATTCAAGGGTCTGCGGAGACAGCTCCCCATTACGCGGCAGAAGGTGGAATGGGAGAAGGTCGGTGGGTATCGTCTGGGTCAAGACATTTCAGGCGGCAAAGGACGGTAGAATACGGAGTACATTTGGAAATATTGCTGAGCAGTGATAAACCTGCTCGTAGACAGCTGGGCCGATATATCACTAATGTTTTGCAAGCATTGTCTCATTTCGTGTTTCAATTGATTCCACTTTGCAAACTTCAACATAGTTACGGAGTACCAGCTGGTGCTGAAACTGTCAATCTATATTATATATATTTCGGACTGGACATTGCTATAAACCTACACCAATGCCGTTAAAGACCACCAACACGAGGTCCAACCATCTTCAACAGTAATATATGACCATATATAAAAAAAAGGGATTGACAGCATTTCAACTACTTCTTATACCAGAACATGCAAGGCTGAATAAGCAAAGACTAGCGCACCTGGAGTGGCCGGGGATCAGCCCGCCTCCAACCCGTCGACACACAAAGACAATCTTGAGACGTCCATCCCGGAGAATAAAACAGCACCGCAGAAATGATTCAAAAGTTCTCTCGTTTCGTTAACTCCGGTGCTGGCCTGGAGAAGACCCTTCGCCTGATCCAATGCACGGCACAGGTTGTCGCTGCGCTCACCGTCAGCAGTGCCCTGGCCGTGCAATTGACGACGGTCAAGTTGCAATTGGCATTGGGTAAGTCGGCGTACACTCTATAGAAGAAGAAATCTGCATGTTTGGCCCTTTAGATGCTAACGTGAGTCTGGTGTCTAGCGCGGAGGTACTTCCGTTTCTTCGGGTTCATTGACTCCTTCCAGCGCATGTCTGCATTGCTAGGCAAGGATGGATTCGGCTCTGTGGGTGGACTGATTGAACTTGCTAAGTGGACCTGCTTTGGCCTCTATTTCGTCCTGGAGGACTTGACTACGGTATGTTGCTTGCTTTACTCTGAAAATTGGCACTGACTATGAATCAGCTTCATGCTATGGGTGTCTATGCAGTGTCCTGGCATGATTCCGTCATGGACCAAGCCAATACTTTCTGGCTCTATGCTCTCTCTTTCTCGGTTGCAGGTGGTATCTGGGCGCTCCTTTTCGGCCCCTCAGAGCAACCAGCCAAGAAAGATGGCGAGAAGAAGAAAGTCGAGCCCGAGAAAGCTGTTCCCGTCAAGGCGACTCCTTCCTCTGCTTTGATTCAGCAGATTGTGGTCGATAGCTGTGATTTGCTCATTCCACTGGAGCTTCTCAACTGGATGCCCACAGGAGATGTTGTGGTTGGATCCACCATGGTATTGAGTACATTGCTGACTGCTCAAAATATTTGGGCTCGGGTGTGAGGGTTGGATGTATCTTACATAGACAAAAGCAGTGTTATGTAGACATTAGATATAGATCTGTGTATATCAAGCGGAAGCGTATCAGAGAATAAAAAGAACGCGAGCCACACATAAGACAATTTGATCAAAATACCAAAGCACTACCGAGATTATTACCAATTAGTTTTTGAGGCAAATGTAAAAAGCAAAAACGAAAAAGAATGGACTCGCGGGGAATCGAACCCCGGACCACTCCCATGCTAAGGGAGTATTATACCACTAAACCACAAGCCCAGTTCAATGGAAGAAGTAGCCAAACTGTGCTACATGAGCCAAAACTACAGTTGGGATGGTCAACAGCTCAACCGGGAATGTTTCAGTCAACCTTCTCCAACTCACTGCCTCAAGCCCGTGCAATGCCTCCGTTATCGGAAATAAATGCTAGGGTGTCAGCGGAGGCAAGGAGGCTCTCTTTGCAGGAAGCGCAAGGTCAAGGCGAGCAAGACTGGGCCATTGCACCAACACATATAATGAGTGGCAGTGCGATGAGGGAAACCGTCTCGCGGGAATTGTGCTATCTATGGGAAAATCTGCCCCGGGTATTGGACCAGTATCCGGTTGGTCTTTGTTAATGAAAATCATACAAGTTGAGACGCTGTTCAGGAGAAACCAGACGAAGTCACGAACAATCGACCAGAATTGACAATACGGACGATGCTGGTCTCTCGGACTGCAAGTGCTCCAAAGTGGTCCAATATTGGACTGTCAGTTCCTCGATTCTTATTAGACTCTTAGTGGGAAAATCATGGGCATTGTTATTTTCTTGACCGGTTCACTTGCCCGCTGAGCCAGATGGCAGCCATGGACCACTGGGTTCGATTCCTCTGTTGTATACGCTCTGCCAGGATAAGAAAGCCGATGGGGCTCATCTTGCAAGCTTGCCGGCAGCCCTCCTGAAGCTGCGTGGTGTTCGACAACTCAGTGACCTACAACCCGGTCACCGTTTCACTTCGCGTTTACACAAATGGAATTGTATAGGATGTCACGCGTGGAGCAAGCTTTTGCTGACATTTGCACAGTTGATTCAATTTGTGGGCCTAAAAGATCCCATGCAGATTAATTTGGACCGACTGTTGGATATGCCGTCTATCAGATGACAGGCAGCATCGAAATTCTGAATGTTGTCCCACGGTTTCGCAATTGCTCTCCTTTGAGAAGACCGACCAGTCGAATGCATTGGCTGTGATGTCTTTCCCAGAACAGGGCAAGCACCTTAACATGCAATTCAGTCAGTGGCATTGAGGCATAGCAGAAGCATGGCTACCTCGCAAACACCCAAAACCCGATGGAAAAGCGAATTCTTCATCCTGATCTCACCTCGGCGGGTGTTTGGAATTATTCCCGTGGCACAAGAATCATTCTCCAACGGACACTCCTACAGATCCACGGATATTTAGTGGCTGTACAGGGAAAGTATGGAGATACGAAGCGATATATTTCCTGCGCTTACCACAGGAAATCATAATTGACATGGCCACCGAGATTTGCCAGACTTTTCCATTCGCACTAGGAGAGATCCGTCCATTGGGACGCCCAACTCCTCTTTCGAGTCGTGGACTGACAGACATCAAGGCTGTCCAGGTGCTGTGACCAATATTCAGTGTGAGGCAATGTGGCTATGCCACCGAAGCCCAAGTGGCTCAGCTACGTACAGCCCTCTGCCAGATAGGATCTACACATGGGGTTCGACTAGGAGTGGCCGTGGGCCAGGAAGTCCTTCCTATGGATCGGTCTACTCGCGGGCTTCGAACGTCTGACCTCATTCGTGCTCACGAGACTGAAGATTATGCTTGGTTGCTCTAACTTAATCCTTGTTTCTGTCATGATACCTATATACATTTGCATGCAGTGGCAGCAATCTGTTACCACCGAACCAAATAGGATGGTGCTAGCTTTTGATTAATATAAATGGAATTCACACATTGAATGTAAATCCATAAGTTGAAGTCAGGCTCGTTGAAAACACGGGACTGTCATCCTAAGCCTCAGATGAGCCACGAGGCGAAGCGGATACGAGATGCCAAGCCACGATTCAAGTTCCATGGATCGGCGGTTTTAGGTTGTCCTTCATGCCCGATTAGGCAAGTCTCGTATTGGAAGACACAGAACAAGATATAAAGCGGCGCGAGGTATGAGATGAGAGGGATCAACCATCATGGCTACCACTACCACTACTACCAATCTTGATATCAAGGAGGAGGTTCATTCCTCTGCCTTGTCTGTGGCATCCTGCAGTACTCTATGTACACTCAATGAAAGTACTGCCTTTCAACCATCGCGCATCTTGACTATCAATGCGCAAGGCATTGCAGCCTTCCGTCTTCCACTGCCATCTCGACAGACAGAGATCTTTATCTACAATGCAGACGGCAGCGAAGCCTATGTCTCTACGCGCGACAAACGCTGGTCAGGCAATGCGGTCTTGTCGCACCCGAAGCGCGGAGATCTTATCCGTACGGAGTACTTCTTTGGTCCGAATCGCGATCCCATTTTGCATCTCTTACAGGCTACCGATCACCAATCTGTGACAGTCGTTGGGAAATGGACCTCGCGCGCTGCGCGGTTCGAGATGCCTGGGGGCAAGTGTTTTGAATGGGAATATGCCAAGGAGAAACGACCCGATGGACAGAAAATAAACCTCATTGTTCTCAGAGTGATAGGGGAAAAGAGCGACAGTAAAGAGCAAGATATCCGAATTGCACAGTTAGTCCGCGGGGCAGACTCTCGGACACCAGGCACATCACGATGTACTGCGGGCAATGGCGGAGAATTGCAAATCGACGAAGCAGCTTTGCAGTCACTTGAATTGGACGAGGCACTCGTGGTTGCAACTTGCCTGATGATGCTGAAGAAAGAAATTGACCGACGAAGGATGATCCAGATGGCAGTCATCGGCGGGGCTGCGAGTTGAGCATGTCTGATTGTCTATTTATGAACAACGAGAGCGTCTTTAATTTTTATTTTGTATATTTTCATTATTTACGTGTCATTTGGTATCTATTCTCTCTATCTTTTGTTTTCGGTCTCTATCTCATGTCCTCATTTCAGTAGTGTGCCCTTTAGTTGCCCTTCTCATTGCACAAAGTCGCAATGTGGTCATTAAGCCAGTAGCCATCCAATTCCTTTGGTGACATGGTCTTGGCTCCAGAGATCCAGCCTCTGCAGACTCCATCACCCGCTCCACAGGTGCATTGGAATGGCTGATCCATGTCCCACTCGGTGCTTGGGTAGAAGAAGGTAAGGGCGTCGCCGACCTTCAATGGCCGATCATCCACGACCCGCACCTCCATACGCCCCATATCGAAGTTCAGCGATGGTGCGCAAGAGTGGTTGCAGTAGACCAAGTCGGAATTGAGCTCAATGTGGGTGTCGGGGCCAGTCTGCACGCTGGTGTAGGCTTTTGTGCCGGGAGTGGCCGTAGTGATCTTGGCGAAGACGGCGCCAGCGGGGAGATCAATCAGAGAGTACGCTCCGCTTCCAAAGGCTTTGGTGCTGCGGTCGACACGCAGGCGATCGGGATGGGTCGGAGGAGGGAACCCACTGGCGAGAGTGGGCGCGGGGATAGGGTCTGCGGATGGGGCCATATTGAGGAGTAAGAATGAGAGGGAGGTAGAGAGGGAAAGACAAAGTAGAATGCAAGCAAAGGCAAGAGAAACGAGGTGGCTTTTATTTACATCCCTTGAACCGAGGACATGCGCAGCTCCGAAACCGAGGCAGTATGACGACAAGCCGGAGTCGAAGCCTAAAACGGAACCCCAGTCACTAACGACGCTAAACACACTAAAATCACTCAGGACGTGGGGATATGATCGTCCGATGATCGCATTCTGGTGTCCGGTGAGACATGTAGGATTACATGTGATGCTTCTACTCTATTCTGTACTTCTATATTTACTTATACCTCATTCGTCTCTATTAATTCATCTTGCGTACCAGTTCTTCCCCCTTAAGCCACCTCTCCAGATTCTCAGCTGTTTCCCGATACCAACCTCGCAATAGTTCTTCTTCGCCGTACCCCATGTGGGGCGACAAGACCACCTCACTCCGCCCGTCTTGACCCCACGGAGTTGTTCGCCATGGACTGTCAAGCGGCAATGGCTCCGGGTCAAACACATCAAGTGCCGCGCCACGAATGCGGCCTGCATTCAGGGCCTCGAGGAGGGCAGCCTCATCGATTAAGGGCCCACGTGAAGTGTTGACAATGAACGCAGTGGATCGCATCTTGGCCAACTCGGGAGTACCGACAATGCCGCGGCTTCGATCGGAGAGCACATTGTGCAAGCTCACAACGTCGGCCTGTGCAAAGAATTCCTCTTTGGATGGAGCGACCACAAATGATCCGGCAGGCAGGCCCTGGGCTTGAGCTTGCTCATCGGCCTTTTCTTGGGTCAGATTGGTCGACCAGGCTGACACTTTCATCCCAAAGGCCAACACTGCAATCTTTCCCACCTGGGATCCGAGTTTCCCTAAACCAAGCAGTCCGAGGGTCTTTGCAGACAGATTTAACCCCAGGGAGCCTTGCCATTCACCCCGCTTCACTGCCGCATCGTCGCGTGCCACATTCCGAGCAAGCGCTAGAATCAAGGCCCAGGTATGTTGCACGGTAGAATTGACGCCAGGAGGTCGCCCTTCGGTCCCCGCGACTGGGATATTGGCACGCGCAAATGCTTCGAGATCTAGCGAGAGATTGCGGGTTCCGGTGGTCAGAAGGAGTTTCAAATTCGGCAGCGCGGAGATTGTCTTGGCAGCAAAGGGGGTTCGCTCGCGCATTGCTAAAATCACATCGAAGGGAAGGAGTCGTTGGACGAGAGCATCGTGCTGTCTAGGATCGCGGGGGTCGAGGGTTTCGGGGAAACTGGAGATATCAATGCGCGACTCGAGATGTGCAAAGTAAGCGGGCGCAATGCCCTGATAGTCGTCGAGAATAGCAAACTTGGGTTTCGCCATTGCCAAAGAGAACAAGAAGTGAACAAAAATGAAGAAGCGAATCAAGGAAGAAGTGAAGAGTTGAAGAATAATGCGGGGGTGTGACGTGCGTCGGCACCGGCAATGTATTTACCCATGGATATACAGTAGATGTACGAAGTTGTATATAAACAGAAACCGATCTATATCAATTCGAGGGATCTCTCATCATTAGGTAAAAAGATTCGCTTCTATAGCCCCCGAATGGCCTATAGTCCATGGTCACTTCCTCTAATTGCTTCCATCCATACTTCAGATAAAGAGGGACACCCTCGGGGGTAGCCTCAAGGAAGATGCGAGATTTAGAGGTATCCGCCTTTTCAATTCCCCATTTCAAGATGGCAGACCCAAATCCTCGTCCCTGATATGCCGGTAAAGTTGCTAGTAAGTCAAGTACTGCATGCTTTTTGTTAGACCAGAACCTTCCAATGCGGGGCTAACATACCAATATCATTCTCTGTTGTGTATCGTTTACGGGCATTCTCCAGCATTTGCTTGAAGGCATTATACACCTCTTCTTTCATTGGCCGGGGAGCATATGCCACAGGGTCTTTGGCGAACGCGACAGCCTGTTCACTAAGTGTAGGCACAGTTGGACCGTATCCCAAAGCCTCGGGTATCAGCCACCGGCTATATGCTACCAGCTCGCCGCTGGCCTCGTCGTGGATTTTCAAGACGTGCATATTTGGGTTTGCAAGATGCTTCATGCCGACTTTTGTTTTATATTCCGACATCTGAGGCACGCTGCTTGTTGGAAACACTTCAGCAAATAGATGTCGTCCTAGGAAACTTTCGACATTGATTCGAGCCAAGCCTGGCGCGTCGGCTTCGACAGCATATTGAATGAGGTGCATGATTGAAGGCGAAAGTAGGAAAGAAAGAGGGAAAGAGGAAAGAAAGACAAATAGAAAGGGAAACAGTAGATAGTCGGCGTCCTAAATAAGTAAGAGAAGTTCGGCATGTCGGGAGAGATCCGACGCCCTACAGAATTCGACGCCCTATGGGTCCGACGCCCTGCCGTCTTGCGCCGAAATGTTCGTAGGCTTTCTTCCTAAAGGGTTTACTAATGCTGTAATGAATAAAAGAGATAAATAGAGGCCGTAGACTAATGATATTAGTCTGCGTGAGATACACGGAGGAAGAAAACAAAAAGGATACAGTCACGCCAGCCGCCCCCTAATCAGACCGCCCGAAGTGTTGCGTTGATCTTACCTTATCTAGGGAATCTATATGGTGGGTTCCTCCCTGGAAGCGAGAATCTACAACTTATCGGTGTATAAGGGTTTGAAATTAGTACTTAACTGGATTGACAAGGGCACAGAGAAAACCGACTAAATTCCCATAAAAGTCAGGCAGATGGTACTATTTACATACATGGATGCTCTCCTCCGATGCCCAACTATAACCTACTAACGGAAATAGAATGGTCCACAGACAGCCGAAAACATTCCAACACTAAGCACCCTTGGCGAATGTCTTGAGGGAGGCCTCGCTGCCATTCCACAGGTCCGAATCACCACCATAAGTATACTTGTCCGAGTTCTGCCAGAAGCTCTGATATGGCCAGCCACCGGGGATGGTGCCAACAGAGGTGCTGTACCGAGCCAACACCAAGGGGTAATCCTTGCTGAACGCTGTGCTGCCTCCAGTGCAGGTATTCCACCAGTCTGCGGTCGTGTAGATCATGGGGTAGCGGCCAGTCTTGCTCTTGTAAGTCTCACCAAAATCCTTGATCCAGGCCACCATGGCAGACTCGCTGATCCCATAGCAAGTTGCGCCGGACGGGTTGTATTCAATGTCCAGCATGCCGGGTAGGGTCTTGCCATCGTTGGACCAGCCACCACCATGGGCAAGGAAGTATTCAGCCTGTTTGGCACCAGAGGAGCTATCAGGATGAGCGAAATGATATCCTCCGCGGATCAAGCCAGCGGAGGATGCACCCTGATAGTGACTCGAGAACGTCTTGTCGGTGTATGTGGTGCCCTCGGTCGCCTACGTAGTTAGTATGGTCCAACCTGTAATGATGTTGGAATAAATATTCACCTTGATCATGACGAAGCGCGCACCCGAACTGTATGCACCAGCAAAGTCGACTGTGCCTTGGTAGCTGGAGATATCGAAGCCCTGGACACCGCTAGCGCGCGTCTCGAGAGGAGTGGCACTAGCGGCAGCAAGCAGAAGTGGGAGAGCAGTGATCTTCATGATGAGTGTAGAGGAAGAAGTGAGTGTTGTCAACAGAAAGGAGGAAGCATGTCCCCTCTTTATGCCCCCTGGAATCGAAGCTTCAAGGACAATGTTGCAGTCGCATCGTATCCCAAAATAACAATCTCGGGGATCGTCGTGTAGATAGATACGGGACCCAATTTTCCCCCAGTCAGGAACGAGTGATGCCGATCAGTCCACCTGAGTGTCGAAAGGCCAGCAAAGGAAAAGTCGCTGTTTCAGCAACCGAAAGGCCCTGGGTCGGGGATATACTCCAAAGTGTTGGTTTGGAGAAGCATGTACGTGTATTGTGTCTCTGCGAATGTCTATATATGTCTGTCTCCTGTTGTAGGTATAGGTTCATTGGTATGGAGATCTCGTATAGCCACGGGCTATCAGGGGTGGTTCCTGGCAGATCTCGTATTCGAAATAGATGCCAAGGGGGATATGTAGATCAAGAAACACATGCAGCAGTAATCCCAGCTGAATGGCGCACTCCGTCATGTAAGTTATAAGTTAGTGTAGACGTATGTACATCTACAGTATGTAGCATGCAGCGGATCGGCACTCGGCCCTAAGCGAAATCCGGGCAAAGCTCGCCCCCCGCCACTCCCCAGTCTACACTCGATCACTCGATGGCGACTGCGATGGACTCGAGCCCGTGTCAGCATGGGGAATAAGGATTTCCGCGACCAGCTGGGCAAGTTTCGTCTTGACTCCATCAACACTCTCACCCCTTCGACATGGCAGCCGCAGCCGGTGTACCATGAGCCGGTAGAGTCCTCGCCCTCGCGCAGCAAACGAGTGTCGACCGCCTGTGACTTTTGTCGCAAGAGAAAGAAGAAATGCGATTTTCGATACCCCAATTGCTCCGCCTGCACCCGAGCTGGAGTCCGATGCACCATCCCCCCACCCGGCCCCCAAGTCGCCAGTGCCTCCGTTCCCCGTGATCAGCTCGAGAACCTCCAGAAACGAGTGCGATGGCTAGAAGATATTGTGCGACGCAAGTCAGGTCTTTCTGTGGGGGAACTACCCACAGGGACTGCAGTGGATGGCGACGGAGACCCGGACTGGTGGTATCAAGTGCCCGCTCTGATTGCGACCGGGCATCGTCCGACCTCAATGCCGAGCCCTGCCGGCAGTGGTGGCTCCTCGACTGCAGGTCCATCGGAGGCATCGACCGCAGTGGGCACTGAACTACCGAATGTTGGGGAAATCTTTCGCGATCAGCTGGAGCATCGCCGACCGTCAGTCGCGCGACCTTCTGCCGCGCCACGGGTGATGCGCCTGTCGTCGCTGGAGGAAGCCGAACGGATAGCTGGTCAATATTTCGATAGCATGGGTTACCAATACCCGTTCATGTCTCGCCTCGAGTTCATGGGAAATCTGCGACACATCTATACTGGGGGTGTCCCATCCCCGGAAACGCACAATTCCTACCATATCGTGATGGCCATTTCACTCTTGATAGGATCGGCAGATCCAACACAGGCCGCCGAATTCTACCGTGCCAGTCAGGAAACTCTCCCACTGGCATTGCAGAATGAGGATTTGCCGGCTGTACGAGCACTATTGGGGCTGGCCCTGTATACCATGTTTGCAACAGCAGGGCCTAGTATTTGGCATGTCCTGGGTACCACGATGAGGTTAGCGACTAGTCTCGGTTTACACAAAGCACGATCATACTCCAGTATTGTGGAGGAAGAAATGTCCAAGCGCGCTTTCTGGAGTCTTTATAATCTGGATCGCCTGATTGCTAGCACTTTGGGCCGGCCATTAGGGATTGCCGACGACGATATCAGCGTGGGTCTTTTGCGCGAATTGAATGACGACGGAATTGAGGCGCCTGGCGCGAGTGCGATGACCATTCCGTTGCAGGTAATTCGCCTAAGGCGGATCTTTTCGCGTATCTATCAATATCGTAAGTGGACTCTGTGCCTCATTCTGGTTCTATCTAACGTTTCGTAGTATACAGCAGTCTGCCGCGTCCCTCGCCCCAAGAGGCCGCCGCAACACTCGGTCGATTCCGCCAGGAGGTCGATGATTGGCGCATGGCTGCTCCAGTATATCCATCGGCTCTCCTCTATTCCACCTCGTATTACGATTACCTCTACTACACAACGTTACTTTTGATGTACCGCCCTAGTCCTCGGAATCCAACGCCCGATGCCCTTAGCATTGTCAGCTGCGGTGACTCCAGCGTCCAGGTCATTCGATCTTATTGGGACAGCTATTCAGTTGGCAAGCTCAAATGGATTTGGTTGACGTTAAGTCAAGTCTATTTTGCGGGCATCACCATTCTGTGGTGCCTTGAGCAGAACGCGCGCTCCTTACGTGAGTCGCAACCGGCCCCTTGGAACCCCGACGAACAGACCATGCGTCGTGGAATTCAAGCGGTTGTTGTCCTCTTGGAAGAATTTGGAAAGCGTCGACCCGGGGTGGACAAGTTGGCAGAGACATTCCGACATCAGAGCACGACGATCTTCAGCCAAATGGCCTATCAGCAACAGCAATTAGAGCTGCAGCAGCAACACCACCCTCACCTCCAACCTCCACCTCCACCACCACCTGCACTCATCCCGCCTCAGCCCTCTGTGTCTTTAGCTGCACCACCACCCCCTCCAGTTCCGCTGGCTCCTGTTCTCGACGACGTACTCCTCGTGGATGGCAGCGGGGCTATCCCAATGATCGACCCGCAAATGGCGGACCAACTGTTCTACTCGTACAATTGGTTCCAGGAGGAGATGGCATCTTACTATACCCTTTGAACGCATCTTTTTCTCTGTATTTAGAGCTCTGTTGGAGATAGACGGAGTTTACTATCTTGGCTACGCTTTATTTTCCTGTTAATAGTTTACGAGTCCGTCACATTTGGATAGGACGGTGCTCATCAAATAGAGAAGTTAAACTAGGCGCCGCGACTCCGGCTCTGGAGTTTGTGTATTTTGCTTCTAGATGGATATGTTATGAATATTTACGCAATGAGCTAGACATTTTTGGTTCAAGAGAGCCAGATGCCATTTCTAACTCTCCCTTGTTCAACTCTTGAACTTCCCAAGGCGAGAGTCGAAGACCTGCCGGCCTTTCCCTACTGAAGGTATCCGGCCCAAGCCCTATACACATCCCATCTCCAACCGAGCCTTCAGACAACTAACATGTTTGTCTCGAAAATCCCAGGACTCAATGGCTACTCCAAATACACACATTCACCCGCTCAAGGCCACCATGCCTTCCACCAAAGCGGCCATGCCTGCCGCGGGTCTCAGAGCTCACTATCTGAACTACCTCGAGGAACTCAACTCGCATGCGGACCGAACAGGCTGGCGACCCAATCTTGCGACTTTCATGGCGGATAAAGTGATTTACAACGAGAAAGTCATGACTCGCCACGAGATTGAGACTTTGGTTGCCGATGCAGTCCAAAAGCTCCCCGGATTGGGCTTCGACGCCGTCACCATGGTGATCGATGAGGAATCCTCCCAAGTTGCTTGTCGACTTGAGTTTATCTCGACCCCCAATGTGGATTTTATGGGTGTCCCTGCAGGACAGCGGTTCAAGTTCTACGAATATGTTTTCTATGACTTCATGGATGGCTTGGTTGTCAAAGTGCATCGGGTGTTTTCTGCTTTTGAGCTGCTTGTTTAGCTGTTGGATGATATTGCAAATATGAATAATATGTCGAGTCTCACTGCACATGTATGTATCTCAGTCACTGCAGATGTGATGTATCTAGATGTCAACATAGGCCTGACGTCTGATTATTAATGTCAACCCCTCCTCTGTTGATAAGACATCTCTCTTCACTTGCATTTCTCTCTGTACTTTCTTTATAATGGAGGAACTGGACAAGAAGACTACCCCTGCTTCGGGTTTACCTCTCGCCTTTCACGGCACAGCCATTCATGCCAAGACCCCAGACGAACTCCAGATCTTGGAGGATTGCTTCATTCTCGTGGGCAAAGATGGCAAGATCCAGGCTTTCCAAGCAGGTGTAGAACGTGATCAGATCAACTCGCTTGTCTCAGAGAATGGCTATGCGCCCGACATCTTCCCAGTGAAATATCTCAAGCGCGGGGAGTTTCTGTGTCCTGGTTTCGTTGACACCCACAACCATGCACCTCAGTGGGCACAACGCGGTGTTGGAAGAGGGATCTCGCTGCTTGACTGGTTAAACAAGGTCACATTTACGCACGAGGCGAAGTTTGAAGATCCCGAATATGCCAAACGCACGTATGCCTCTTGCGTTGCGGGGTTCTTGCAGCAGGGAATCACTACAGCATCTTACTACGGTTCCCACCATGGCGAGGCAACTCGGATCCTGGCGGACATCTGCTTTGAAAAAGGCCAACGCGCTTTGGTGGGAAAGTGTAACATGAATCGGAATGCTCCAGACTGGTACAGGGATTCCTCCGTCTCGGAGTCGCTGCGGGAAACACATGAGCTTATCCAGCATGTCCGCCAACTTGACCCAGGATTCCAGCTGGTGAAGCCGATTATTACGCCACGCTTTGCAATATCCTGTGAGCCAGAGTTATTGGATGGGCTGGGTGCCATTGCTCGTGAACATCCCGATTTGCCAATCCAAACCCATTTCAATGAGGCAAAGCAAGAAATCGAATTCACAAATCAGCTCTTCCCTGACTTCCAGACAGAAGCGGATCTCTATCAGAAATTTAATTTGTTGAATGATCGATCCATCCTTGCGCACTGCATTTTCCTGCAAGAAGAGGAAATGCGCCGCATCCAGGAGCTTGGCTGTGGTGTTGCCCATTGCCCAATCGCAAACACTACTATGCAAGAGTTTATGATCGCACCCGTGAGGGAGTACTTGCGTCGCGGTATCAAGGTGGGACTAGGTACGGACAGTGGCGGCGGTTACTCGTCATCGATCCTAGACGCCATGAAGCAGGCCTTTATTGTGTCAAATGCGCAGCAGACGAAGACTGAAGGCCGAGACCCTGCATTGTCTCTGTCGGAGTGCTTTTTCCTTGCCACTCTAGGTGGTGCACAGGTTTGTGGACTCGATGATCGGATTGGAAACTTCGCAGTCGGTAAAGAGTTTGATGCGCTGGAGATTCACACCCTAGATCTTGACCGACCGGGAGTGATGTGTCTGGTGGAAGAGGAGGACACTATTGACGTAATCTTTGAGAAGTTTCTAATGACTGGCGATGATCGGAATATTGCCAGGGTCTATGTGAGTGGCCGCTCGGTTAAGGCTTGATGAGATTATGATTCACATGACATCAAAGACGAAATATGACGATAAGAAGATGGATGCCCAATTTAAGCCAATCCTTAAACAGTATCCTAGACCATCCCGACACTCATATGTGAACGATACTGTAGATGTATATAAAGCTCAAGCGGAGTCACCGATGATTATGTACGCAAGCGCTAATATGGAAAAAGTAAATATAGTACAGAAGTAAGGTCACTCCCACGACCCCCTCGGAGGCCCAAAGTAGCCCTGCACCGGTAGGTTCTTGTAGGGAGTGCCTTGACCGTCCGCTGTGTTCGCAGACACATTGTTGCCCCACCAGCTCAACGAGCCAGCAGGGAGAGTAATGCAGAAGAATATGATCACTGTCGCTACTGCAACGCCGCAGTCTAGCGCGGCAGACAAAACATAATCTGTAGACAATTAGTAAGAGAGCAGCAACAGAAGCTCCATGTGGGATTGTGGATACTCACTGTATTTTGACCACCACGCGGGTCTGCTGCGACGCAGTAGACCGTTGAAGATCATGTTGACAACCCACCAAGAGGAGAAGCTGATACCAGTAGCGGGTGGAACCTGGCTCATGGCGCCAAACGCAACAGGCCAGGAGAGATAGTTGACGGCTCTCCACCGACGACCCAATAGATATGTGATCACCACTGCGGCAGGACCAACAAGGAAAAACCAAAGTAGGTTGCTGTAGATTTGCCCAGAAGAGAACAGTCGACCTGGGCCAATGGCGCCTGTAGATCGGTTAGCGGCCAGTTGTAGGATGAGTTGACAATAAAAGGAATAAAACTCACCCCAAATAAGCGAGGAAGAGTATGTGACTCTCCCATGGGGACATGTGAAATTTCCCTCTGCATCAGACGTGCAGACGCCCTTGATTCGGGTGATCATGAACACTGTCACTCCACACTGAACGATAGCCCCAACCAGCGTGGCAAGGCCTTGAGCAACGAACAGGGTCCGCGGTGCGATGTGCATATAATGAGCCAGCTTCATATCCGCAACAAATCTAGTTGCGATGTTAATTCGTGTGCTTGTGCTTCGGAGAAGATCACTTACTCAAGTCCTTGCTCGACAGCAACATAGCCATAGAATTTGAACGCCATGTTGGCTACTGGCCGCCCGAGAAAGGCATACCCACCAATGAATTCGGTGAGTAAGTTCAGCTGGTTACTGCTGATGTTTGTCACGGCTTTAATGATGCCCACTGGGATTATGTAGACCATGGGCATCACGAAAGCCACCAACACACCCCAAGCCGGTAGCCCGGTGTGCCATACCTCATTGGTAACAATGCTCAGCGCAAACATTAGGACTGTAATTGCGACAAACCACCACCAGGGCACATGGCGATAGACAGACATCAGTCGACCATGGACATCTTGCTTGCTCGTACCCTTCCATTGCTGCCACAAGTCCTTGCCATGGTACAGTCCAACGTGAAAGAAGATACCAGTCAGATTAGCAAAGGCAACACCAAACGTGATTGCATAGCCAGCCGGTAGGAACATGGGCGAGTAGTCCCGATAGGCAGTTTGGTTGACTTGGCCGGCCGCGTTCATGATGCGGCTAGTGTTGTAGGTACTTCCAGTGTTGTCAAAAGTGTTGGAATTGAGGAGCGGCAGATACGCGGAATACCACGTGTTAGTGTAGTAGACAAGGGGGCAAACAAGCCAGAAGAAGAGCGCAAATGATCCCATGACATTAAGACCAGCCCAGAAAGGAACCAGTAAAGGACTTTGGTTGGCGTAGACTACTTGGGCCCAGTCAAAGGTTAACATCGACATGCCCAGTCCTGTCGTTTGTCCAAAAAGCTGATTGACCACCACATTGGACGGCACAATCCAACAAATAAAGTTGAAGGTACTGAGACCCGTGAAGAGATAGCCTGGCGCGAGATACCAGATGCCACCAGCGACGAATACATAAAGGAAGAAGCGGAGACGTGTAATTCGCCAGCCGTCTGCGACGGCATTCACACGAGAGTGTAGAGTAGTCAGAAGCGCAGCATTTGACAGGACCTGCGGCCACAGCATTGCTGCTGGTCCAACAAGCCAGCGCGAGGCCATGCCGGCCAAGCCGAAGCCGAACAATTGCGTAGTGATACACAGCAAGATTTCAAAGCCGCCCTGCGACGGCATATTATAAAATTTAACCAGTGCTTCAATGATCTGAGTTGCAGCAGCAGAGCCAATAGAAACATTGGCCATGATGGTGATCAAGGCATGTTCCTTGATATTGAAGTGCCGATCAGGATTCAGCATTCCAAGGGGTATGCATTTCGCCCAGGCGCATCCCACAGGGAAGGCCAGCAGTTGGGCAACTAAAGCACTGATGGTCACACTAGGCTGTCGCAAGCTGAACAATTGATTCAATCCACTGCCGATCTGCTGCCGTTAGCTTCTTGTCACTTCTCCGGTCGCATCAGACATACAATAGTGAATATGAGGCCAATGGTCCACATGCGGACCGTATTTACAGGCAGTGTCAGGTCATTGACTGGCTGAATGACAGCCCGCACCTCTGGAAATGGCGAGTCATCGGCCTCGTAAGGTAGGATCTTCTCGGCATCCCGATCGTGCAGAATGGCGATGTCATCGCGGACATGATCCGGAGAATGCTAGTGAACCAGTCAGAAACTCCACTCAAGCCCAGATGTTTCAATCCAATCGCCTCCAGCCAAACGGTCTCGATCGTAGTGGGCTGAGCACCCACCGAGGAATTTCGCCGATATTTCTCAGTCTCCATCGCGAACCCGGTCCACCCCGGGCAACCCAATTCCCCGGGTCACGGAATGTTCAGAATGAACCCTTTTAGTGATATGAGTCGGCTTGAGCCGAGTGTTGAATCGCGATAGGCAGTTTTAGGCAATTTTAGGCACTCTGGGGCTGCGTGGATAGTCTCCAGTTGCAGGGATGTGTGACAAGCGCAGACTCTGACGGCAGGGAACAGCCAATAAGCGGAGGCATTTACAACGTAAAACACATCCCAGGCCGAAATTGATACCAGCCAAGTCTTTCTAGTTCGAGCCCCAGACGAGAGAGAGATGGTATTGGGCCAAGAGACATGCAGAGGAGAGGAGAATTGCGGTGCTGTCGGCAGAGGCCGTTGACCCACTTAATAATTGCCAGAGTAAGATAGCTTCACATACGGTAAACGGGCGAGAGGACCTTCAAAGGAGACTCTCTCTGCTATATAGTACGGAGTATGCCGTATTGCCCCTCGCGTCTTTATCTGGGGAGGACTACAGTCTTCTCCTATATCATTCCACTATGGGGAATGAACTGCCCTTCTCTCAGCGGCCGGTGATTATCCTCGGTGCCGGAATCATTGGTTGTGCAACTGCTCGACAACTATTACAGAATGGCTTTCCAGTGGTGCTGGTGGCTGAATATCTCCCCGGAGATCAGAATATCTACTATGCATCGGCCTGGGCTGGTGCTGCGTGGCATGCCGCTGGCGGCATCACTCCTGATCAACGGTACCTGCAAGCTGTCACCCATCGTATACTTTTGAAGATGGCAGAGGATCCCGACTCCGGCGTGAGCATTGTTGGTGCTCGCGAGTATCTTGAACAGCAACCGGCCCCTGACTCGGCGATATGGGGCAAGACGGTGGTCTCCAAAGTACTATGCTACTCGGATCATTGATGGACTACACTAATACCTGTCTAGTTTCGTGAGATGAATCCTGGGGAATACCCATCCCACTTCAACTGTGCCTGGTCCTATGAGACCCTGGTCACAGATCCCACCCGACATATGCCTTACTTGGGGAGACAGGTCACATCACTAGGGGGTCGATTTATTCGCAAACGGGTCGAGTCTCTCCAAGAATTATATGAATTGTTCCCCGAGTCTCGGGTCTTTATCAATGCAAGTGGCCTAGGAAGCAAAACCCTGACGGATGTGCAAGACGACCGTTGTTTCCCAGAACGAGGACAAAATGTGTTTTTGGCCACCGATCAGTGCAATACGCTCTACTTCCGGAATGGCAAAGAATACACCTACGTGATCCCCCGGCCACTGTCCAAAGGGGTAGTTCTAGGTGGTGTGAAACAGCAAGATGACCTGTATACATCTCCCAGCCCATCTATGATTCCCAGCTAACACCATTCCAGTTCTCCCGAGGTCGATATGGACATTGCTCGCGATGAAATTGCCCGCGCACATCTCTTAGCACCGGAGATCGTCCCCAAACACCCTGCTTCAGAGGCCGTGAGCCATATCATTGGCATCCGGCCCTCGCGAAGGGGAGGCTTCCGCCTGGACTCGGAGCGAAAAGATCACCGAGTAGTGCTATCGGCATACGGGTTTGGGGGAGGCGGATATGCGTTCTCTTATGGAATCGCAGATGCAGTGGTGAAGATGGTGGAGAAGGTCGAGCGCGACAATGTGATATAAGCTTATAGATATAGAAGGCGTAACAAAAGTACATACTAGTAAGGAGTCATTACGTCGTAGGCGTATTTTAGTCTTTCCACATTTATTCCCCATTCCTATATCCCTCATTCTTATATTTCTATATTCTTATATTCCTCATTCCTATATTCCTATATTCCCATATTCTGTTTATATTCTATTCATTTTCTCTGTTCTGTTCTTCCTTCGTTTGTTCGTTTTCCCTCACATTTTTCAACTCCACCCTTTTCCCCGCCGGGGGTCATTCCCGTCCACTCAACCTTGTCCGTCTGCCATACCAGGAACTAGTCAATTCCCGTCCCTTATGGGTCTTGCATCTCGATCTTTTGATCTTTAATCTTTTATCTTTAATCTTTGATCTTTTATCTTTGATCTTTGACACAACTCATCTTCACTCGATGATCATCCGGGCCCCGTTATGCTTCCAGTGGATCAGATGCTCCACCTCCGTATTGACTGCCCGGTTAACAATGTCACGATGATCACTCCTCCGGATGAGGATGAGAACAAACTTGAAGATACGTCGTTGAGCGACATCTACCGGTTAACTCCGTACGTGTCTTCCTCTCCTCTCCCTTGCCCTCTTACTGACCCTTCCAGGAAACCCACGCTCGTCCTCGATCACTCACTGCGCATTGTCCAAGTCTCCAACAGCCATGTGGCCGCCTTCAGGTGGTCACGAGATGAACTACTGACCACCAGTGTCTACGACCTCCCTCCGTCCATTGTTCCTTCCCCGAACGTCGCCTCCCTCAGTGGTGCCATCAGCACTGCCCTATCCACCCGGGAGGTGCAGGTGATCGAGAGTGTCCAGGTGGACGGCGCCTATTACTCGCTGAGCGTGATGCCCATCTTTCGGAATGACGCCCTCCTCTATGTCCTGCTGGAAGCCCAGAGGACGAAACGCGAACCGATCAATTTGATGAGCGAACAGACCTACCTAAACGAAACCTACAAGATCCTGGTTGACACGGTGAAGGAGTATGCCATTTTTATGCTGGACACACGGGGCCACATTGCGACCTGGAACTCAGGCGCTGCGATCCTCAAGGGATACTCGTCCACGGAGATTATCGGTCGGCATTTCTCCGTTTTCTACGGTCGCGACGATCGCGAGATCGACAAACCCGCCCGCGAGCTGGAGGTCTGTATCCAAGAAGGAAAGGTCGAGGATGAAGGCTGGCGCTACCGCAAGGATGGCACCCGATTCTGGGCCAATGTGATGATCACCCCCATCTATCAAAATGGCAGCCATATAGGCTTCGTCAAGGTGACTCGCGATCTGACCGAGCGCCGGGCAGCCGAGTCGCGCTTGATTGACGCCTTTGAAGAATCCGCGAGACTTAAGTCCGACTTTCTGGCGAACATGTCGCACGAACTGCGAACGCCCATGAATGGCATGTTTTTGGCCCTAACCATGCTGATAAGGACCGAGTTGAATGACGAGCAGCGGGAATATGCATCCATCCTGGAAGATTCCACCTCTATTCTGCTCCAGGTCATCAATGACGTGCTGGACTACTCCAAATTGTCATCGGGATCTTTCCCCTTGAATGCTGATGTACTGGATGTCCCAACCGTGATCAATGCAGTCGTGCGTAATTGCCGACCGACCCTAAAGCCCGGAGTGAAGCTTCAGACGACCATTGAACCAGACTTCCCTTTGAACGTCAAAGGCGACCCGCTCCGATTTCGCCAAGTTCTACAGAATCTGGTCAGCAACGCAGTCAAATTTACCGAAAATGGCCACGTACAGATCAACGCCACATATGCCGTCGACGACAAAGACCCCAATCTGTATGTGGTTTCCACTGAAGTGGTGGACTCTGGCATCGGTGTCCCCGAGTCTGCCGTGGGCACCCTCTTCACCCCATTTACGCGGTTCGCAGACACGGCCACCAAAAGATACCAAGGCACCGGTCTTGGACTCTCGATTTGCAAGAGTTTGGCTGAATTGATGGATGGAGCCGTTGGGTTCCATGCCAATCCAGATGGACCCGGCAGTGTCTTCTGGATGACAGCCAGAATGGCTCGTGTGGATCTTCCAGTCGCGCACGCAAAGAAGAAGCTCGCTCCCGCGATACCGGTGGCCCTTGACCACTCCGCCGCGCTACAAGAAGTCGCGCCGTATAATCACATCCTCTTAGTTGAGGATAACAAGGTCAATCAAACTATCATGCTGAAACTTCTCGGTAGCCTCGGGTTTGAGCGCGTCGATGCGGCTTGGGATGGCGCAGAAGCGGTGCGCCTGGTTAAACAAAAGCCTTTGAGCTACAATGTGATCCTGATGGATATTAACATGCCTGTCATGGATGGCTTGACGGCCACAGAGCTCATTCGGCAGATGAAGGTCGACGTCCCTATCATCGCTCTCACGGGCAATGCCTTGAAGGGAGATGCCGAAACATATCTGGCTAGGGGAATGACCGACTACATTGCCAAGCCACTGCACAGACAGCAGTTGGTGGATTTATTGTGGAAATGGTGCGGGCCCTGAACGTTACCCTACCAAAGGGGATTCCACCCCTGAACATCACACCAATTCGTTCTGTCGCCTCTCGGTAGCAATTTGGACGCAGCAGTTGAAACACACTTTTTGCGGCGCCCTGAAAGCGACAGACTTAGAGCAACGACTGAGCAATGGGCATCCCGTGACTGACTTCAGTTCCACGCTGTCCAAAACGCCTGCCCTGACTTCCGAGATTTTGAACGAAAGTCCAGCCAATAGGCATTCAAAATGCTCTCAGTTCACCTAGAGCTCTCACGGTTTCTGACATTGAGACTAGTCAATGCCTAATCACCTGCATACCAACAACAAACGCCATCAGCCGAAACAATACGTTCCGTTCCGGCGCACATCATACGCCCAAGGACGAGCATGGAAGTATTGACTATTATGCTCACATGGATGCCTGTAAAAGGCACATGCACGTTGTGTTAACAGTGCAACCATGTTGGCTTGGTTTCCTGTATCAACTGGCTCTTTAATACCATGTTCTGAGATCATCTATCTGCGGCGTCTTGGCTGCATAGTGGATGGCGGACGTTACAACGGTCTTTGTCCTGTAGTATGTGGGGTCTGCATATCCCCAGTGTAGCCATTTCCTGTAAGGCAGTAAATTGCAGAGCTCGCCGGAGCTACATATATTTGGCAATATTAACAACAATAGTCCAGTCCTAGAAGTTCAAGATCAATTCTGGCCACGAAATCGGGCCTCTTTCACTCGACACTTCCCCTCTTCAGCTCGCTTGGTCCCCCAAACGCCATGGTGAATGGAGAAGGATTCGGACCCTCTTTCCCTGGAGATTCCGGGACTGCGGGGGATTCAGGGGTGGAATCAGGATCGTCGGCCTCACTTCGGCATCAAATCACATCAACCGCTCCCTGTTTAAGATTTGACGGATTGCTTTTCAAAGACCAACTTCGCTTCTTTCGAATGGACTCCCATGGCGATCAGCTGCTCTTATTCAAACCATTGGCCCCTTTGATCACAGTCCAATATCTACCGAGGTTATGATTATGCATGGACTGTTGATTCCATTCATATCACATGGGACCATCGTCACTCGTTATTCCGAGCAGTTCGTCAGGTTGGCGCGATTGTGTGCCATCGGAGGTTTCAACTAACGAGCACAAAGGTCATTATCAGGCCACTTGGAAGTGCATCCTTCCCACCTCGCGCAGGCCGATCTATCGAGTATGCGATTGCGATTTCCCCATTCCTTAAAAGTCGCCGAAGAAAGCAACCCTTAGAGGAGAGATATACTCTCCGTATCGATAACCTTCACATGGGCTCGCGTGACCTCCAATATCTTCCCCTCTTAACCTTCCGAGGAGCTTTGATTTGAGTTCTTCTGAGCAATAATGCCTAGGTACTTAGGACAAACCTGCGGCGCCTGCCGGTTATCAGGCCAAAGTTAATGTAGCGTCCAGCATAAGCTTTATCATACCCCGTCTTCTTTCCCTTCGGGGCCTTAGCATCGGCGATCGACTGGAGTCTTGCCTGATGAGTGATGCCAATCCACCGAATCAGTGGCGCTTGGCCCTGAAGGCCCAATCCAGGCCCGTGTTCAACGTCTATCAGGGATCCACCACGAGGCGCAAGACCATGGCGGCACCGGTTTAGGTTGACTGTCTGCTACTGTCCATGGGATGGGTGCGCTATGTGCAAAAGATATTCACGGAGCTAGTTCAGAGAACGATCCTACCTAGTGTGGGTGGCCATATAAAGCTCATTGTGTCGCATAGTGTTTACTTCAATCTCTACTTGTTCATGACCTGACTGGTAAACGCAACTCAAAATCATGAAGTCCTCCATTCTGCTCATGGGTCTGGCGGCTGTCAGTAGCTTAGCTGCACCCACCCAACATTATGAGCTGCATGAGCGCCGTGATTTCATTCCAAACACTTGGATGGAAGGCAAGAAGCTCGACGGCAAAGTCTCCCTCCCTGTACGGATCGGCTTGACGCAGTCTAACCTTGACTACGGTCATGAGCTACTCATGGATTTGTATGTTGCTCACCCATCCTCTATGAGCGTCCAACTAACCCACGTAGATCGAACCCACTCTCGAGCCGCTATGGACAGCATCTTTCTAGCGAAGAGGTGCACGACCTCTTTGCCCCTGCCCAGAAAAGCGTGGATGATGTGCGTTCCTGGTTGGAGTCGGCTGGTATCGCGAAAGATCGCATAACCCAGTCAGTCAATAAGCAATGGATTCAATTTGATGCGGATGCAGAGGAGTTGGAGAAGCTGCTGCACACGAAGTATTACGTCTATTCTCATTCCGAAACGGGCCGTTCACATGTGGCGTGTCGCGAGTAAGGATTTCATTCCTCAACTTATAAACATGAACATGCCCTGGCTGACTGGTGGTTTCAGATATCATGTCCCAAGCTCTGTGCGTGAGCATGTTGACTACATCACTCCAGGAATCGGTCTGCGGGAGGTGACCGGTGTTCGAAAACCGACCAGTTCGCTCCAGAAACGGTTCTCGAACGGACAGCCCCCTGTTCTTGAGCCAATACTCCTACCAGTGGAGGAACTCCTAGCCAATATCGCGGGATTTTGCTCCATCGCTGTTACCCCCAATGCATCCAGCGTTCGTGACATTCAGCAAATCCTGCCTTTTATGTATTAGATATGCTAACAGAAGGACAGAAATGTACAACATCAGCCAGGGAACTTCAGCGACAAAGGGCAATGAACTGGGAATCTTTGAGGGAATTGGGGACGTCTACGCTCAAGAAGATCTCGACTTGTTCTTCTCGACGTTGTACTCGTATGCCAACACTTATCCTGGTTGATCACATCGTTAGGCTAACTTGCTACCAGGAAAATCCCCACCGGCACACACCCGACTCTCAAAGCAGTCGATGGTGCCCAGGCTCCTACATCTCTTATCAATGCTGGGCCTGAATCTGATCTGGATTTCCAGATCTCCTATCCGATTATCTGGCCGCAGAACTCTATTCTGTTTCAAAGCGATGATATGGTTTATGAGAACTCCTACACATTCAGGGGATTCTTGAATACCTTTTTGGATGCTATTGATGGATCATACTGCAGCGAAATCTCGCCATTGGATCCTCCATACCCCAACCCGCAAGAGGGCGGTTACAAGGGCTCCCTGCAGTGTGGCGTGTATGACCCGCCCAAGGTCGTGTCAATTTCATACGGCTCTGCTGAGGCAGATCTCCCCATTTCCTACCAGCGGCGACAATGTGCCGAGTTCATGAAGCTGGGCACCATGGGTGTCTCGGTAGTGGTCGCCTCGGGTGACTCAGGTGTGGCCGGACGTGGAGGTGATCCTACTCCCAGTAATTGTCTTGGTACCCAGGGCAAGATCTTCGCTCCCGATTTCCCCGCCTCATGTCCTTACTTAACAGCTGTTGGAGCCACCATCATCCCATTGGGTGCATCGCCCGAGGATCATACAGAGGAGGCTGTGACCAGTTTCCCGTCGGGCGGTGGTTTCAGCAACATCTACAAGGCGCCGGATTATCAGGCGCAGGCAGTTGCCGACTACTTTGCAAAGGCCAAGCCCTCATATCCCTACTATGAAAGCGTGGATAACAGCAGCTTTGGTGCCAATGGTGGAGTTTACAACAGGATCGGTCGTGGATATCCAGATGTGGCTGCCATTGGGGACAAGGTCGTCATCTACAACCGAGGTCTGCCTACCTCGATTGGTGGCACATCTGCCTCTGCACCTGTATTCGCTTCGATCCTCACTCGCATTAATGAGGAGCGATTAGCCGCTGGAAAATCTACCGTCGGATTCGTCAACCCGGTCTTGTACGCGCACCCGGAAGCATTCTTCGACGTAACCAAAGGTTCAAATGCTGGTTGCGGTACCGATGGCTTCTCTGCGGCTGAAGGATGGGACCCGGTGACAGGACTGGGTACACCGAACTATCCTGCTCTTCTTGATGTCTTTATGAAACAGTAGCCTTGTTCTGTCGTGGATCCTCTAGTTACGTGCTGTGGTCCTTTTATGAAGTCTTAATGTGATTCCATGCATTGATCAAAGCTTGGGATAAGGAAGTGCTAAGTAAATCATATATACGCTATATCAAAGTCTACCTTAGGGCAACATTTAGACTGGGCACTGTCAAGGAAGACGCAGGCGAGATCTCATATTGGCCAGAAATAATGACCAGTTGACTTACTCAACCGCACTTCGACCTCGTGTGTAAGCCTTACTAGAATAACTCAGTCGCAAACTACCCAGTGTTTGATCCATCAAACAAATTTAACCTAGTACGCGAGACGTCTTCAAACCTAGACTGGACGACTGTCTCGATCTCATCAGCAACAACAATTTTACCATCCTTCCAGGCTTGCACAAGCCGCTCTTGCACCCCGATGGCTTTGTGAATGTGATCAAATACGATGAGTACAAGAATCTCGACTCGGTTAGATACATTTTCCTGCAAACCGTAAGAAATGGATTGTAACTTGGAGATAACATGGGTGAACTGATATAAAAGTTCTTCGAAGGGACTGGATCAGAGTCTTTGTTATAGTTGGATATTGTTCCATTGTCTAGATGTCAATCAACCGAGATGGACTGGAAGGGCGCATTGTAGGCTTACCAGGCAGCGATTCGACCATATTGTTTCATCGACAGTAGCATCAGATCGAGAATGCGACCTCCAAAAGTTATCTGACATTGTTAATGAAGGACATTCCTAGAAGAGAATGATATTCACCACAGTACACTTCTACAAGCCCTCGGTCACTGCGAAGGAATTCAGACATATTTACTTCAAAGGGTATTAGAAATGAAGATGATAACTTGGGCAATTAATCTGGATACATGGTATAATACATCTCTACACTCATGATGCATATGTGCTGCCTTCGTATATCTGGCTATGATATATACAGTAGTGGCTGAGAACCCAAGCTAACGTACATAGCAAGCAGGGAGTCCTGTGACTCTCTTCACCAAGCGTTGGGCATACATTTTGCACACATGTAGCACTGTGGAGAGGCAAAGCAGCCAATGAGTTATAATGTTAGAAGCAATGATCATCATGCAAGGAGCGGGGTTGTTCACAGGCAATTGACAAGCGGGATTTGTAGATTGGCCAGAGTTATACGCAGATGTGAAAAGAGAATTGCAAAATTGATTTCAAATTTCATATCTGGTCAGTGTTGGAGTCATTTTCTATACTCCAACCTTGATACAACAGAGCATCTCATCTATGGCTCGGCATCGTCTCTCGGCCCAACACCGGAGCGATCGCACCGACGAAGCCGGAGTTGGTCCGAGCCCCGCCCCGCCAATGAAAGGATTGAAGTTATTCCGAATTGAGTGCCCGATACAGCACTGTCGGTAAATAACTTATAAGGATTGAGAGAGTTGAGAGAAGGAAAAAGGGATTCCACCATCGACGGTGGATGTGACGTCATGTTTGAGACGGGGAAGCTCCGACCAGGTGGGACCTATACAACTAGGGTAGTACTGGCAGTTTATATGTAATGTATATTCTATGAGGGAACAAAAAGGCATAGAGTCTGAAGAGCAGACTGTAACACTATGCTACTCCAGTTACCCCGAGTCTCGGTGGAGTCTGCTCCGAGAAGACGCGTGGGATGTTTCTATGAACCCCGCCGGGATCTGGGCTATTAAGATTGGCATCTCCCCCAACTTTCTCTTTTTCCTCTCAACTCTATCTATTATTTTTTGACAAGCTCTACAATGTCTCTCGGAAAGAAAGTCACTCTCAACTCCGGTCACCAGATCCCGTAGGTATACCTGGGCGATACTGGAACAACATTGCTGACCCCACATTATAGCCAGCTGGGCTTTGGTACCTGGCAATCCGCCCCTGGCCAGGTCGGCGAGGCTGTTTATGAGGCCTTGAAGGCCGGTTACCGCCACCTGGTAAGTACACATATTGTCCTTGGAGAGGTTGGTACTAACTCGCTGTAGGATTTGGCCACCATGTATGCAATTTGTTCGCTAGAGTTTTGGATTTCGCACATTTTCCTGACCTTCTCCTCTATCCAGCTACCAGAACCAGCGCGAGGTTGCCGAGGGTATCAAGCGTGCCTACAAGGATGTTCCTGGTCTGAAGCGTGAGGACCTTTTCATCGTAAGTCAAAGCACATCAATTGGCCTTGAGGAGGCATGCGCGTTCTCAGAAACTGACATCTACTCTCCTAGACCTCCAAGTTGTGGAACAGGTACGCCACTACCCAGATATTCCTTTCCTGCACAAGTACTGACTGGATGCAGCCAGCACCGCCCGGAAGTTGTGGAGGCTTCCCTCGATGAGTGTCTTGCCGAGCTGGAGCTGGACTACCTTGATGTAGGAGTACTGTATCCTTCAACAGAAGAATTCCGCTAATTGATCTAGCTATACCTTGTTCACTGGCCCGTGGCCTTCCAGAAGGGTGACTCATACTTCCCCCTCGTTGCCAACAGCAACGTTGAGGGTGGTGACGTGGTAATTGACGATGGCGTCTCTATTGTGGATACCTGGAAAGGTAGGATCGTCCTGGGCTTAGGCCGAAAGAATGCTCGCAACTGACGTTTCTCAGCTATGACCCAGCTCCCCAAGAGCAAGGCTCGCTCCGTCGGTGTCTCTAACCACACGATTGAACATGTTCGTACTTCAAAATATCAAGAATGTCTCTATACCAGCTTACCATTTTCCAACAGCTTGAGGCTATCATCAACGGAACCGGTGTTGTTCCCGCTGCGAACCAGATTGAGCGCCACCCCGTCCTCCAGAGCAACGACTTGATCGAGTATTGTCAGAAGAAGGGCATCCACGTCACTGCTTACTCGGTGTGTTTGCCATGTCTCTGTGGAGTCTGTTGCCTAATACTGACTGAACCTTCTAGGCTTTCGGTAACAACATGCTTGGCATTCCCCTTCTTATCACCCGCCCTGAGGTCAAGGAGGTTGCCGAGTCAGTCTCGAAGCGCACTGGTCAGGAAGTCAGCCCTGCTCATGTCATGTACGATCATTACCCCTGTCCCCCGAAGTGGGCAATTCGATACTAACTATATAAAGCCTCGCATGGTCCCAAGTTGGCGGCCACAGTGTCATTCCCAAGTCGGTCACCCCGTCACGCATCCGTGACAACTTCAAGGAAGTGGAGCTCACCCCTGAGGAGGTTCAGAAGGTCAGCTCTTTGGGCCAGAACCGCAGACGCTACAACACTCCTTTCACTGCTAGTACGTTTTCAGATTGATCATTTATCACAGGTAATACATGCTAATATCCTCCAGACAAGCCTCGTTGGAATATTGACATCTTCGGTGAGCCTGAAGAGAAGGCTGCCGGCCACAAGGTCATCGTTTAAATGGACAAATGGGTTGTGCACTGGTTGAATGGCGACCAAAATGAATAAATGAGAGCATGTATTTTCGCGTGGTATTTCAATGTCAATAGAACTTGAATGAGTCCATAAACCAAAAGAAGAGCCTAGTTATTCTAGCTATAGATTGCACGACCAGGATATCCTTAATTATAATCTCATTCAGAGTGGGATAAGATAGAGATAGTTGGCGACTCATACACTCAATGAGAGCCGAAGAGCGTAGCGTCGTTCCAAGGAAATCACCTTTTACGCATCTCTACGAAAGAAAGTTGATGGTCAGATTTAACTGTCGGCTTCCACTCCAGCGTCAAGAATTTACCACTAATAGTGATACGGGTTACAAGGTCACCTATGGTAACCAAGGGGATTGCCTAGACTTCTCTCAGAATCCAGCGAAATTGAATGAAATTAACGAGTTGCATCATTCGAAAGAGGGTATATGTGAAATCAAGGCTGTGTTAAATGACCATTTTCCTGTTCTCCCAAACCATTTACTTTCGTCACTGGGTCATAGGGATCATCTTGTTCCGCGTGTATAGGTCGCTGGTGTGAGCTCAAAACTGGCCCTGCATCTAGTTCGTGACATTCTTGGACAGGAGTGGCCGCTATCGGAGCCTCATGGATCGAGCGACCGTCCAAGAGTATCGCCGATCCCACCGGCTTTCGAATCATAAGATTCTGCGGCTCACTTGCTGGTGAGACTCTTTCTTCGGAAAGTGACACCTTTTCGTCTTGTATCACGGCAGTGGATGGAGACGAAACAGTCGGTTCGGCATCTCCCAGTCTTCGTTTCTGCCGACGCCGCCGAAGCACGAACCAGAGAAGCAAAAGAAGCAGGAGAACACTCAAGATCACGCCGACTGCTATTCCACCCTTAGCTCCTGCGCTGAGACCGGAGGAGCCCGCACCACACGAATAGCTGCCCTTAAAAACGCCCTGAGATTGTAATCCATTCAAACTGCTGCATGACATAGAGCTGGCGCCGTTAATTGTTGTTTGTCCTTTGGCTTGGTCGAGCGAAGGAAGCGACACGCTGAAAACATTCGTCAGCGTCTCCGGGAGCGAAATATGTCACATACTCCTATCATACCTTGTAAATGAGCCCGTCAATTCCAACAATCCGTCGACTTCTTCTAACTCCGCAAAACCGAGAGTTTTCAACTTGGGATTCCCTGTAATGGTAATACCCGAAGATACGCGTGACAGCGCACCCATAGTTAGGGTGTCGAGTGAGGCGAGGTTGCTCAACGTTAAAGCCCCGTCTAGAGTGTCCAAATCAGGGGCGATGAGCTCCGTGAGCCCCGATACACCCTCAGCGATTAACGATCCCTTAATCTCCTCCACATTATTGAGTGTGATTGCTCCATTTACTGAAGAGGAGATTGTGATGCTTCCTTCAAATGTGTCACAACTGCTCAGATTGTCGGCATCGCCTTGACTGGAAATGGTTACACTGCTTGAACCTGGATGGCATGAGCAAGAATTTTGTTATGAGGTCAAAGTGGAGAACCCTCACAGGCACCTGAAGCACCAAGAACTATTTGCCATGTAGTGGCAATCAGAAGAAAGTCGAAGAGAATCATCTGTACAGAATCTCACCGGGAGTCACCTGTCGAGATAAACGCGTGCGTGAAAGCCCTGGGCATTGACATTTTTAAGATCAAGAGGGAGGCGGAGTCGACACCTTTTTCTTGGCCCTGTGTCTGTCCATCAGGTACTAAATTCTGCCGATAGCTCCTTAGTGGTGGATTGGTATCGAAACTGGGCATCCGAGTGTTGATTGGCCATATTCAGATGTGAATTATCAAGACCCACCGCGGATCAGAGGTATTTCCTTCTGCCTACGGCTTACTCGACGCATATTTTCCGCCGGCAGCGGGAGACAAAATGCTCGCTCGTGCGGAATACATAATACAATTATTGAAAATCATACAGTCGTGTTTCTGAAAGAAAGCAACTGCGCTGTTTGACAGGTCTCGGCAAGGAGGTTGCTATTTTTATGTGCCGTTGAGAATAGCGTAGGCAACAACATTGGTCTTCCAAGGATGTCAGATATCTGACATCACTGAGAGAACGGAGAATCTTCGAATCTTCGAATCTGCCGTACTTTATACACTTCCTCTCGACCGTGGATCAGTCGCCACAAACCGTGGATTCCGCAAACTTTCCCAGATGACTCAGCAAATGCGGGGAATTCCCCGACGCATCTGGGGATTGTTGTTCTATAATCCCAATGGCACCCATCTCGACCTGACATCCCTATGAGAGTAGGCAAGGGTTGTGAAAGGTGTCGCACTCGCCATATCCGATGTGTGATTCCCGCTGGTGCCTCGGCCTGCACCCCATGCTCACGGCTTGGTCGGGCCTGTCATCTCGATCCCCGCTTCCAGTTCAAGGCTGTTCACCATGTCTATCAGAAGAGCAATGGGGCCCCTGCACGGTTCGATCTGGCCTGGGATGAGGAGCAAGTCTGGGTGGATGTGTCTCGCCCTGGTAAGCCGTCAGACATGGAGGCCTTGGGCATGCACTAATCGGACATAGCGACGTTTGTCCTTGAGACGAATGATGTATTAGCTGGAGACGAGAAAAACGCGTCGCCAGACGAAAAGGATCGATCATCAACCAACATATCAGAGCACGACCGTGGAGGAAACCGTGAACTTTATATGGTGGACATAGACAAAGCTCGCGCTGGTAGCCCTGCGATCCACGAGGATGAATCTCAACAGTACCCGACCAGCGGTCCACTAAGTCATCCTTCCGGTAATGAATCAACATTATCATTGAGGGAAGCATCCCTGATGCGCTATTTTATCCAGAAAATAGCACCCTGGGTGAGTCACGAGCCCTTTACAGTAAATGGCGATGTCTGACCGCACTAGGCCGACATTTGTGATGTCCAATCTCACTTCAGCACTGAAGTCCCAAGACGAGCGCTGCAGAATTCGATGGTGTTAAAGGCAATTTTGGCCCTATCTGCACGCCACGATGCTATCTTGGCCGGCGATAGTGACTGGGAGGCCTCGACTTATCATGGACAATGCCTGCAGCTATTGATCGCGGCATTAGACCAAGCCGAAACGAACTGTGATGAAAATATGCTCATTGCGGTTGTGATCCTCCGTATATATGAAGAGCTGGAGAACAATACTGACCAGCAGTTTCACCTGCTAGGATCCAACAGACTAGTCAATCTTGTGGCACGCTCTGCATCGTCGGGTGGACTGGCAGAGGCAGTGAGCTGGCAGTTTCTGCGACAGGCTATCTACGCATCGATAGTCCAGTATCAACCCTTGCAGTTAAACATGCAAAACTACGAGCGCTCATCTATGTTTCACCGCCATGATGATGCCGCCTGTGCCAACGTGATCATTTATCATTGTGCACGTATAATCCAACTCTGTTCCGATGCGCCTGGGAGAATTGTGGATCGAGAAGCCTGGCGCAACATCTCGGAAAGTGTGATTGAATGGAACCGAACGAAGCCCATGACCTGGCAGCCACTACGGTACCAGGCACCAGACATATCTGTCGACAGACCCTTTCCTGAGCTATGGATGATATCCCCCCTGCAGGTATACCTCCAGTCATGGTTTATTTTGAAGTATGCGAGTACTGATTGCCCACATAGTGGTCGGGATGCAGTATTACTACTCGGCATGCATTTTTCTCACTTTATCCGACACTCCACCACACCACATGAGTGATTATGAAATCGCTTGCTCGCGGCGTATTAAAGAGGCAAGTATTTTCAATTTCTTACTTTAGAGTTGGGTGGCTAATATGGGCTAGTAGAAAACAATTGCCGATAATTTAGTGATGGTTATTGGTCTTTCCTTGTCCAACGAAAGTGTAGAGAATGCCTATTTCATGGCATCCCATTTACTGCATCGTTGTTCGTGCCCCAAATCTTTGTCGCCTCACTAGCACTAATTTCACTCTAGTTGGTTATTGTCTACGGCACCCAGTCGAGCAGCAAGGGTCGTTGGAATTTATGTCTCGTGTAGAGAAGGTGCTTGGCTGGCGCACTTCATGGATGAGAAAAGAGCTGGAAAACAGATGGACAGAACTGGCAGCTTTTGACTCATGGGATCCGTGACAGTCAGCGGTCAGGTCGAAAATGACCGGTAGTCTGGGGGGTTTTTTTGGATCACTAGATTTCAAGATTTTAGTTGTGTTGGCTTGTCTCCATAGAGCATCCCATCGAATTGCTTACTATTATCATAGGAAAAGAGGACAGACAGGTACAAATGACTAGGTGGTCAAGAATAGAAATGAAACTGATTGAAGCTTCCATACGAGCATGTATCATGAAGAGAAGGCCAAAAATCCGAGATCCAATGACGTATGGGTTCATTTATCGAATTGACAGTAGCAGCTTAAACCGGTGGAAAATTCGAAAACTCGGACATTTAGATGCCCTCATTGCTCGGTCTATTTGGCCGCGAACGATGCTGGTCCTTGCAGGGCTTCGGTCAATTTCGTCCCACCCTTCATGCAACCCCGCAAGTGAATGCGTAGCTCCGCATATATCAGCATATTGCTTCTCCTGTTGGTGGAAGTTTCATTCTCCTGTATTGCGTCTACCTCATGTAATATGGAGAAGGTCTATTCAGTGATCCTTTGGCCCGCGCAATATAAAGCGCCGCGGAGAGGTGCTCTTTGGTTTAACCCCGACTGATTGAAGCATATATCAAGAGAAACACAACAGCACACAGGCAATATGACACTGAGGATTGCCAAGTTAGCTTTTCTTAGTGTGTTGGCGTGCGTCCAGGCACATCCCCTTTCGCCCGCAGCCAAGCAGTCGCCCAAAGCACCCTTTTTTATTCTAGCAGGGGATAGTACCACTGCTACTCAGTCTGCAAATGGCGGAGGGTGGGGAGATGGCTTTCTCAACACAACACTATTCCAGGGAGCCGCTGGCACAAATTTCGGTCACAACGGGGCTACCACAGTCAGTTTTCGCGCTGGAGGTGATTGGGACAACGTCTTGAAAACCGTTAGACAAGTCCGGGACCAATATATTCCTTTCGTCACTATTCAATTTGGCCACAATGATCAAAAGGCAACAGCAAATATCTCGCTATCACAATACACAGAGAATCTTGAAACATTCGTGACCGAGGTTTTCAATGCTGGAGCCACACCAATCCTGGTCACGCCGTTATCTCGACGAAACTATGAGAATTCTACGGGACATCCATCTATCATCATGAGTCTGGCCAACGAGACCGCCGCTACAATCTCAGCTGCCCATCACTCAGGCTCCAGGTATATTAATTTGAACCAGGTCAGCACCAAATATCTGAATGCAATTGGGCCAACAAATGCCTATACATACAACCTGAACGCCGCCGACTACACTCATCTAAACGTGGCAGGAAGTATTGTGTTTGGTGGGATCGTTGCTCAACTGATTGATCGAGATTTCCCGTATTTGAGGAGGGAGGGATATCTCCGGATAAACGAACAACTCAAGGAGGATGTTGATCGTGGGATTTACTACTATCCTTGATCATGTGTATCACCTGGATAGACCAGCAAAGTCTGTTAAACCTCATCAATTTATTGATATACTTTCAATCTTCGGTATCTTTCTCATTTTCACTATTGGCCTACCTATCCAACCATTAGAGTCACGCAAAGCACCGCATAGGAGCAAAGGGTTCCCCGAAAGCAATAGAGCGAGTGTTAAAAGCTCCACAAAAGCTACTTTTCTTCTTCGTGCTCATGCTTTTGTAGGAACAGAGCCTTCGTGGAGGGATACGTGCGCACCTCAAGTTCCTCTGACAACGCAGAAGTCCATTTTTCGCCACCAAGCTCGTATCAGATGGCCTCATGTGTAATCTCTCTAGCACGTTTAGCAAACAGATGGCGTGCACCCAATCAATCCACACTTTAAATCCTTGATCGTGTACCAGAATGGTTGCACCCTCTTCGCTAACAAAGCGACGATCTAGCTAGATGCGCTCCTCCTCACCGCAGGAGCCATTGACTCTGGCATTGAATACAACTTTGTCCTCCCTGCCCTACGGCTGCGCTGCCGGGATGGGATCGCGAAAGCGCACCCCCTGATGATTCGAGGAAAATGACAAAGTGTGCTGGTTACTGCTGGAATCGGATTCTACCATGCAATAGTAGATTTAATTTTGGTTGTTTAGGTCTAATCACAATCAGTACTGCTTCTCAAGTAGTTAAGTCGCTTCAAAGGTAGCATCTTACCAGCGGGCAGGTGGATCAACCTTCGGTTGCTTCAACACTAGCTCAAGAGCTCCATCTGGACCACCAGCTTGGAGTTACCAATGAGACAACGTGTTCCCCCTCGACTCCCACGTAGTCTTGGAGAGGAGGCCAGAGCATTCCAAGGCGAAATATCATTACACAATCCCCTGCTCCCGCAGAGCAGCTACCTCCTTTGGTGAGAATCCCATGCCTATCAAAGTGGAATCCGTGTGTTCTCCTAGGCTTGGCGGAGAATGTCGGATCGTGGGCTTTGTCTCACTGAACTTAACAGGAACCCCTGAATGGCTGGTCAGCGAATGTATGCTGTTGAGTGCGCCAAAAAGTAAAACAAACCTAAAACTTTGATTTTACCCGAAATCGCGGCCTCATGAGGAAGACTTTGCACCATATCCCCGGCGGCAGTCTGCGGGTGCGAGAAGACCTGTTCGATGGTGTTGATAGGGCCATAGGGCATCCCACTTCCCTCTAAGACAGCCAGCCATGCTTGAGTTGTCTTTTTGCGGAGGATCCGCTCAAATATCTCCTTTAATTCCAATCTGTTTTGAACCCGTGAGCTATTGTCCACAAAGCGTGGGTCAGTCGCCAGCTCCGATTCCCCCATCAACTGGCAAAGAACTCGAAATTGTCGGTTATTTGTAGCACCCAGTACCAAGTAGCCATTTTCTGTCTCAAATGCTTGGTATGGAACAATACTTGGATGCTCTGTGCCCCAACGGGCTGCTCGTTCGCCCACATTGAGCCACGACATTGCGACATTGGAAAGTAAGGACACTTGGCTCTCAAATAGAGACGCATCAATCTTCTGTCCTTGTCCTGTGTCTTTGCGAGAATAGAGAGCAGCGATAATTGCTCCGTGCAGATATAGACCAGTGCTCATGTCAGTAAGGCCAAGCCCAGGTCGTGTTGGTGGACCATCGCGTTCGCCTGTTATGTCAAGCATGCCTGCTTCAGCTGCAGCAATAGCATCGTAGCCTGCACGATGGGCATATGGTCCCCTGCGCCCGTACCCTGTACGAAAGTCAATTTCGGGGTTTCCGACTTTGAAAGAATGCCTTGAGCACGAACCAGAGACGCTTGCGTGTATGATCGAGGGATTAATTTGACGTAGCCTTTCGTATCCGATGCCCATGCTATCCATTTTTCCTGGGACGAAATTGTCTACACTGTTATAATTAGCAGATAATTGCTGGGTATCAGAATGATTACTGACACCACATCGGAATTTTCGACAAGGCGAAAAAGGATCTCTCTCCCTTTTTCCTCTTTCAGATTTAAAGTAATGGACTGCTTGTTTCTGTTGATCGTACAAAAGTACGCAGAGATATCTTTGTCTGTAGCATTCCAGATGTCTTTCTCTGCTACGGTTCGCCATAATCGAGTATCATCCTATAGCTAGTCAGTAACTATTAAGATTGTGGTTGATGAGTAGTTTCATACACCTCCTTTTGGATTCTCCACCTTGAGAACTTTTGCACCATAATCAGCGAGTATTTGTGTACAGAATGGTCCCTGGTCTATGTAAGTTGTTTTTCTCTTTTCTTTCGTTTCTTTTTGTATTGCTAGACGTACAGCGAGAACACGCGTTAGATCCAAAATCCGGACTCCTGACAACGGTCCGCTTGAATGCACAGCAGAGTGATTCCAACGAAGCTGACGTCGACACCATGGAGAAGATTGGCCATTACGGTATCTCATGGCCTGCACAGCAGCCTTAATTGGGTGCTTTTTCGGCATTCTGATCATCATTGTGTCCAGGTACACAAGCCGGGCTATTTGAGGGTGGAAGTAGAAGCAGCGCAACTGAGAAATAGTGACTTTTAAAGTGATAGATAACCCCGCACAAGGGACGATCGAATACTCTCCCCGCCCATGGAATACCGCGGTAATATAAACTTGTATGCCGAGTTTGAAGGACCGAAATTCACCGAATAGGACGGATAAGGGGTTTCATGGGAACTGAGGATCATGCACAGACAGAAATTTACTGAAGAATTTAGGTCTACATGTTGCTCAACATATCATGAGTTAGATAAATACAACATGTTCAGTACGACTTGGGAAGACCAAGCATGCGCTCTCCGATGTAGTTCAAGATCATTTCTCGACTCACTGGGGCGATGCGAGGAATAAAGACTTCTCGAAGATATCGCTCAACGTGGTATTCTTTAGCATAACCCATCCCTCCATGGGCTAAAATGGCTCGCTCGCAAGCCTCAAACGCCGCCTCTGCAGCCAAATACTTTCCAGCGTTGGCATACTCACCGCCGGTGTATCCCTGGTCATATAGTTGAGCAGCCCGATAGATCATCATCCGGGCAGCCTCCAGTTTCATCCAGCTGTCTGCGAGGGGGTGCTGAATGCCCTGATTCTGACCAATAGGGCGCCCGAATACATGTCGGTCTTTGGCATATAAGGATGCTCGACGCAACGCCGCGAACCCTAGACCGAGAGCCTCTGCGCCGATGAGGATTCTTTCGGCATTCATCCCATGCAGAATCATTCGAAACCCTTCATGTTCCTGGCCGACACGATCTCTCATTGGGACACGCCAGTTGTCAAAGAACAGTGAATTAGTGTCAACAGCAGCCCGACCCATCTTGGGGATCTCGGTGATCTGGACTTCGGGCACTTGTAGACCTGTGTAGAAGAGCGAGAGTCCCTGGGATGGCTTCTCTCGGTCGCGTGGGGCCGTACGCACGAGAATGAGGATCTTGTCTGCCTTTTGAGCAGTAGATATCCAGACTTTCTGTCCCGAAAGCAGATAATGGTCCCCCGATCGACGTGCCGTGGCCTGTAATTGCAGCGTATCCAAGCCAGTGTTGGGTTCTGTGACGCCAAAACATGCCCGTTGACGACCCGCGATGAGTGGAACAAGCCAGCGTTCTTTCTGCTCGCCGGTGCCAAACTTGGCGACGGGCTCGAGGCCAAAGATATTCATGTGTATGGACGAGGCACCCGTCATGCCTCCCCCGGACTCTGCAATAGTTTGCATCATCACCGCTGCTTCGGAGATGCCGAGCTCAGAGCCTCCATATCGCTGCGGCAAGCAAATGCCCAGCCAGCCCTGTCGTGCCAATGCCTCATAGAGCTCGGTCGGGAATTGTTTCAACTCATCCACACGCGCCCAGTACTCGTCAGGAAAATCCGAGCAGATCCTAGCGATTGCCTCTCGTACCGTTCGCTGAGACTCCGATAGGTCAGGGTCATGAGTCTGAAGATACTCGGTCGCGCGCGTGTGGAAACACGACTGGAATGACGGAAGAGACCGCGATGCTCGCAGGAATGGACGAGCTCCAATCTGTGGGTGTTAGCTGAGTCCTTCGCCTTTAAAACCCTCCTTACACGTCTCAGAATGGTTGCCATTGCTTGAGTAGACAGAGTCAAGGCCAACCAACGTATTACCACCTCAACTCGAGGTGAGGTGTCAGACAGCTCCAGGATGCAAAAGGTCCGAGACGAGTCTGGCGGCAACTCACATTTCAGGTAATATTTCCCAATACTCGACGTGTATACCTCGTCCCCTGTAATCTCGGTCTCTACTCGACCTCGGCTTTCATTGATCGGCAATGCGGGGGGAAGTCACTGATGTATCTATCTCCAATTGTCCTCTTTCCAACCCCCGGAAACTTGACGATGGAAATGGAATTGGATGCTGTGATTGTCGGTGCTGGATTCTCAGGAATCTACCTCCTCCACCGACTGAGAGATCAATTGAATCTCAATGTGAAAATCATCGACGCTGGCTCCGACGTGGGCGGAACATGGCATTGGAATAAATATCCGGGCGCTCGAGTAGATTGCCCAGCTCCTGTCTACGGGTTCAATATCGAGGAGGTGTGGAAGACTTGGAAGTGGTCGGAAGTGTATCCAGCACAGCAGGAACTGCAGGCATATTTCCAGCACGTCGACCGTACGCTATCCATTAGCAAGGACTGCATATTCAACTCACGCGTCGTTTCAGCTCAATTTGACGCCTCGAAGTGGACCATCAAAACAGACAATGGACAGACAGTGCTGGCCAAATATTTCATTCCTGCGGTCGGTTTCGCTTCGCAACAATATGTGCCATCCTGGAAGGGCATCGATTCTTTCCGGGGTACAATCCACCACTCATGCCAATGGCCCGAGGAAGTGGATGTACGAGGGAAGCGTGTCGCGATCATTGGCACCGGCTCAACAGGCGTGCAGATTGTCCAGGAATGGGCTAAGGAGGCCTCGGAAACATTTGTCTTCCAAAGAACCCCAAATCTTTGTCTGCCCATGCACCAAAGCTCGACCCAATCACCCAAGACAAGATGCGGGCTGAGACAGCGGAGCTCTTTTCCCGCTGCTGGGAGACTGCAGGAGGCCTACCAGATGGAGGAAGTTCTAAATTGTTCGCTGATTACTCGCCCGAGGAATGTGACAAGGCCTTGAATCAGCTTTACGACGAAGGTGGCTTTCGATTTTGGTCTGGAGCATATATGGATCTGCTCTTGAATCCGGAAGGAAATCGAGTGGCTTACGACGTCTGGGCTAAGAGGACGCGTGAACGCATCAATGACCCCATGAAAAGGGATCTACTAGCTCCTCTCAATCCACCGCATCCTTTTGGCGCCAAGAGACCTTCCCTCGAGCAGGATTACTTTGAACAATTCAACAGCCCCAATGTCCATGTGATCGATACCAATGCTCACCCGATTGTTGAGGTGACATCTTGCGGTATTGTAACAGCTGATGGAAATATCCATGAAGTTGATGTCATTGCAATCGCCACGGGGTTCGATGCGAGCACCGGTAGCCTGGGTAGCATGGGAATTTGCGACATCGACGGGGTGGATCTCGGCAAACGCTGGCGCAAGGGCGTCTCAACTTTCCTGGGACTTATGGCCCCCCGGTTTCCTAATATGTTTTTGCCATATTCCGTTCAGGCACCGACTCCTTTTACAAATGGGCCTGTTTTCATAGAATTCCAAGCAAACTTCATCAGGGACATGATAAAGAAGATGCAGTCTGACGGTATTCAAGCAGTGGAACCTCACTCGGCCGCAGTGCAGGACTGGCAAGCCCAAATGGAAACAATCTCTAAGATGACCTTGTTTTCTAAAGCGAAATCGTGGTATACTGGTGCCAATATTCCTGGAAAACCAGTGGAGCTGCTTTATTACTACGGTGGAATTCCTAAGTATCGAGATGCGTGTGGGGATGCCATCGCCCGCAAATTCCAAGAATCCTTCAACTGCCATATTTAACGATCAGCAAAATACAAGAGTACGTTGCAAATTATCTAGAAACATTTTGTCATCCTATCATTGATGAATCGTCCAAGTAACTCAATACTTGCTAAAAACAAGTAGAGCTAAACTCCCATTGCACGGCATAATGCCCGAAAGATCCTAAAGCTTGGAGCTGCTATCTAACGAGAACAGATTTCTCCTCTGGCCCCTATCCCCCTCAGGATCAGGGATAACGAAGCCAGTCTTCCCAATTGGCTCTTCATTCATTGAAGACAAACGTAACAGAGTAGCCTGGTCGCTCTCATTCGCCAAAAATCGGTGGTTAGTGCCAGCAAGTCGACCAACGATGTAAGCCCTCAATGGGCTGCCATCCCGGGTGAATTCAATTGTGTACGTCTGGGATAAGTCAGGTTATTGCACAGACAGGTATTCTTAAACCGTGATAATATTGGGCCCACTGACCTCGATTATTGCTTCTCCTTCTGCCTCAAAGTCGACTGAGGGCACAAGATCTGAATCCACCAGACTCGAAAATTTGTTATCTGGATAAGGTCTCTCTTCCTTGGGGGCCTGGGAAGAAAGACAGACTGAATGCTGATACGATAAAACACCACCGTTTGCAAGAATAAGCCCGTTGCGGCTGCGGCTGCCACGTAACTGACGGGTCATTTCGGTAATCGCCTTGTACTATGCATTAGTGATGACTGTTCCCAAAGGCAAAGAAATCAGAAAAGTGCATACATGCATAGAGTAGTTATTCCCAGCACCTCCAAAAGACGTCAGGCCCCCTAATAAAGTAAGCGGCTTTTGAGGCTTTGTGATAGAAAGACCTAGGTGATGGCATGCAAGTTTGGGTACAATAGGAAAGCACCTAGGATTTGTTAGATGATTCCTAACTGGGGGACACTGGAATTGAATTACATACGAATAGAGATCGTAAAGATCTATATCGTCAGGAGTTAGGTGGCTCAATTCAAGACAATGATCGAGCGATTTCGAGATTGCGGAACTCTCGAAGAAGTTTGGACGGTCCCAAACTGGCGGCTCACAGCGTCAGGCATCTTTCCTATCAGGTGAAAAGGTGCAGACTCACAATTATCACGTTCGTTAAACCCAGCGCCACCAAGAGGATATATCCACCTGCCTCTGGGGATCCCAAGCTGGGTGGCATATTCCGTTGAGGTCAAGATGCAAGCTGATGCCAAGTTGACAGTATTGAAGGCATTCATCAAGAGCGGATCTGTCACCACTATGGTTAGACTTATTGGCGTACAAGAAACAATATGGACAGGCCTACATGGAAAGCAAATCATCCGGTTCTTTTTGGACAGAGTTCCAATAGAATCGGTGGTTTGGGCTTCCATGCCAT
Organism: Penicillium canescens; assembly: GCF_028828765.1. Classification (NCBI taxonomy): domain Eukaryota; kingdom Fungi; phylum Ascomycota; class Eurotiomycetes; order Eurotiales; family Aspergillaceae; genus Penicillium; species Penicillium canescens. Next base: position 148,091 of record NW_026703963.1, on the reverse strand, counting down.
AATTCCAGGAATACCGATTTTGCGATGCGATTTGACTGAAGTAGGCATACAAAGCTGCTGACTCCCGGTGGTTGGCTTGAATTGTCTGCTTGCGGTGAGCTCGGAACCCATTTTCGTAGAGCGGATAGACGTGAATTGGTGACCCCACGGCGTGAAGTCCTCCAATATCTGGAAACCGTTAACTCACCAAAAGATCACGTAGGAGATATGGGAACACACCTTTTCTGAGCCCTCTTGTGGTAGGAGAGAATACATCAGTCACATTTTCTGCCGGGGCTGACCAGCCTGGAGGCGGCATCTTGCCATTCTTAACACATGCGGCCACTATCCTTTGATAAGTGAAATTTCAGGTTGAAGAGTTGTCTGCACGCACAAGAGGCCAACGCTTCGCCGCCCGTAAGGACCGCAACCTTTGTTTCTCCCTTCGCAATCCGCATGGCTGCTTCGTCAAGTAGCTTCGCTGGCTGGTTACCTCCATGATCACTGTACGACTGGTGTTGCGGTATAATACCCAGGTGATGTGACAACAGGCCTGGCAAGTCACGATAAGGCCAAGTCCATGTACGAACCACACTGATACTGTCAATGTTGTTTTGAAGGATTTGCGCAGTTTCGGCAGAGCTGCTTGCATCGTTGATGGCCCCTTGGATGGCCTCTAGCATCAAAGTGGCGGGCTCTTTAGCATCTTCGACTGTAACTGAACGATTTCGGATATCGGCCACACCGACAATAATGGGAGGCATATTGCAGTTTAATCACCATGTAAAGATGTAGAGATGGGATATTTAGAGAGGATCCAGCCTGTTATTATGGGGTAAAACGTGCGAAGTGAAACCTCGGCCCGAGCAAGTGTATTCATATGCGGAGGTCAATCAGTGCAATGTCACTTTTCTACACAAAGGCCGTATTATGCTCAACTTAACTGGAATTGGATCTTTTTAGTTACTTTGCATCTCTGGTCTAACGTATTTGATTGAGGATAGCAAACTAGTACACAAAGTGGCGTCTGAAATCTACTAGCCGTCATAGATGCGAAGGAACCCATTTGGGCTTTGTCTTCTTAGCGAAAGCCTCAACGCCAATCTTGAAGTTATCCCCTGCAACTAATCGATTCACATATTCATGTCTAGTTCGGGAAGTGGCATGCTCAACGCTCGGATTTTCCCACGCCTCACGCAAGCCTTGACGCGTAACAATGATTCCATCCGGCGAAAAACTCACGATTTGGGCCGCAAGTTTGAGGGACTCGTCAATGACAGACTCTGATGCCTGGGTGACCCGATTAACCAGTTGATATCCCAGTGCTTCTTGAGCGGTCAACTTGCGACCGGTCATAGCAATTTCGGAAGCAAGCTGGAGGCCAACAATGCGCATCAACCGAGGCAGCCCTCCGGCGGCCGCGTATAATCCAACTGAGACCTCAGGCAGCCCAAACTGAGCCTGAGGTGATGCGACCACCATGTCACTGAATATGTAAGTCCCAGACTCAAAGAACACGTAGTTGAACGTACCAATTGAGACATATCTCAAACCCTCCTCCTAGTGCAAACCCATTTACTGCGGCAATCACAGGCTTCCTCCCCCTCCGCTGGCTAAGGCCCATGAAACCGGTCGGAGGATGGTTCATTACTGCCAGTTGGGCTGCAGTTTTGGGGCCGCGGCGAGACGTACTCTGCTCAGCCAAGTCTTGTCCAGCACAAAATGCTTTGTCGCCCGCGCCTGTAACTATTGCGACAAGTAAAGTGGGCTCATCGTCGAACCACGAGAATAAGCCATGGGCTTCCCAATGCGCCTCGGCGGGTAGAGAATTCCGTTGCTTCTCCCGATCGATCGTCACGAGAAGCACCTTGGGTGCTGGGAAGGATAGCCGAAAATGATTGGTCGCTGGAGGTTGGGAATGAAGACTATCAGACATGGTGTAACTGTGAGTGAAGACGAATTCATGTACGGAGTATAGCGCCAGGGGAGATTGCGGGGTTGTGGGGAAAGCTATAACTTTTACACGTTATCAAGCTATTCGGTCGTCGGTTGTGAATAAATTGGCATTTATACAGCCGACCACTTATTAACTGTCGGTTTATGCTAGGTGAGGGGGAGGCCAACGTACCTCGGAAGCTCGGCTAATCACCCAACATATATATACGACTATTCTTGATGTCACAAGTACAATAGAGTAAGCTATTACGATGGCATCACAATCTTATGTTCTCGGAGTGGGCATGACCCAGTTCCTGAAGCCTCGTCGCACCCGTGAATGTGAGAACTGCTTTGGCCGCTCATTGTATAACCGGAACTGACTGGGGCTCTTTTATCCTCTCTCTTCAGACCCTGAACTTGGCTATGAAGCTGCAGTCAAGGCACTGACCGATGCCCATATTACATACGATGATGTCCAGACGGGCGTTGCCTGTTACTGCTACGGGGACACGACTTCAGGCCAGCGGATTCTGTACCAGCTCGGAATGACGGGCATCCCCATTTATAATACTAACAATGCGTGCGCAACGGGCTCTAGTGGCTTGCACCTTGCGCGTACTTTGGTGAAAGGGGGAGTGGTTGACTGCGTGCTCGTGGTCGGCTTCGAACAGATGCGGCCGGGGTCAATCAAGAGTGTATGGGATGACAGACCGAGTCCATTGGGGCCATCCACAACAATGATGGAGGATACTTACGGGAAGCATTCGAGTCCTAGGAATGCACAATACTTTGGCAATGCGGGACAGGAATATATGGACAAGTATGGTACCAGAAGAGTCAAATCACAGATGTGATATTTACCATGGGTATAGATATGGCGCCAAAGCGGAGGACTTCGCTGAAATCGCTCGAATTTCGCATGAGCATTCCCAACGGAACCCGTATGCCCAGTTCCGGACTGCATACTCGCTTGACCAGATCTTGGACCCCAAGACCCAGATTTATGGCCCTTTGACTAAGCTCCAATGCTCTCCAACAAGCGACGGAGCAGCAGCAGCAGTCATTGTATCTCAACGATTCTTGGATGCGCGACCTCACCTCAGATCACAGGCAATACTGATGGCCGGTCAACAGTCAATGACGGATGGACCCGAAGTATATTCCCGAAGCGCAATTGACCTTGTTGGATTCAACATGTCGCGGCAAGCCGCACGACTGGCGATGAAGGAAGCTGGAGTGGAAGCGAAAGATGTCAAGGTCTGCGAGCTTCATGATTGCTTCTCCACCAATGAGCTTCTTTTGCTTGATGCACTTGGATTTTCGGAACCAGGAAAAGCCCATGAGATGGTTCGGCGTGGAGATATTACCTACGGCGGCCGTGGCCCAGTGATCAATCCATCCGGGGGCTTGATATCCAAAGGCCATCCACTCGGGGCCACGGGCCTTGCTCAGTGTGCCGAGCTTACCTGGCAACTCCGCGGATGGGCAAACAACCGTCTAGTCTCTGGCACAGATGTCGCGTTGCAGCATAATCTTGGACTGGGAGGAGCTGTGGTTGTAACAATCTATAAACGGGCTGATGGAAAGGCGACCGAGGCTATTTCAGATAAGGTAATTAGCAAAGTTTCAGGTTTGGGGTACAACCCAGCAGTGGAAGCTCGATACATCACACCCGAAGATGGCGAGCGTGTTCGTAGCACAACAAAACGTCATGATTACCCGCTCCTCGATACGACAGGAAAGCTCAAATCCCGCATGTGATCAGAAACTCGGAGTGGAATTAACAAGAATCTATCAACGCCGGCAGAAGGAACACGACCCTTTGAATCATGTGTCGCCAATCAAGGGATGAAGCAATCGTCTAACGCGTGACATAGTCTGGTACATATACAATGAAATCCATATGTTTATGCCCAAGCAGGAGTCATAAGCTCAAGCTATTCGACAAAGTCATTCAGTGAATGTCAACAGATCTAGGTTAGGCTATACTAGCGCAAAGTGAACGAACATTGCCTGTAAGATACAATTGGCACATCAATGCTGACTCGCTTAGATATATTTGACATCCGAATCCACACAAAGGTCCTAATATCCAAAAGCACGACATTCTTTTCTTATCCATCACAAAAACTTCCCCGACCAACTATAACTCTTTACCAGCCACCATAAAGTCATGTTATCGGACGTAAAGTTGCAACAACAATTTTATATCACAGGTTGGCAAATCTGATGCCCGACTTTTGTGCCGTGAAAGTCGAAATCAAATCCATCAGCGCTGGGGATAGAACATCGTATGTCTGCAGGCCAACAGCCCTGAACTTGTCTCTCACTTCGTCCATTTGGTTGGGGTGAGAGCCTTGCTCAATGATTGAGGACACGAAACCTGCGAATTGTGGTTCCTGCCACCCCTTTTCATCAGATAATTCGACATGAACAAAGTCGAGTCCTTTGAAGGGGTGGTCTTTCTCAATGCGACCAAAGAGGTGGACACCACAGTCCTTGCAGGCGTTGCGCTGAATTGTGGCGTCTTTGTCCACAATGGATAGCTTGGATGCGTTCGCCGTGACGGAAAGGGCGTCTCGTGGAATCACGCCAACAATGGAAAAGAGGGCGCCCTCAGGTTTCCAGCACTTGGAGCAGCCACAGGCGTGGTTGTGGGCTACATTGCTCTTCAATGTGACTTCCACCTGGTTCGAAGGGCAGCGGCAGTGGAGCTTCCCACCGGAGAAGCTACTGGAGCCGGGTGTGATACCGTTGTCGATAAGAGGGTGAAGGGAGGGTGCCATTGTGATAGTATTCCGCAATAAGGACGATGAATTCTACCAAGGTCCTCCAAACAAATTCGATATATTTATATGTAGAGCACCCGGAGTGAGCACCCGGAGTCCCCTCATCTCCTCATGAGGGGTGGCCAGGGGACTTGGCCGGATGATCGGAGTCCAGTACATATAGTGGGGACAGATAGGGAAGACTTCCGACGCTAAACCTGACGTGATTTGCGGAGAGATCTCAAAGGAGAAATAACTTCCCGGGATCTATACCGGCCTGCAGTAAAGAGAAGAGAGCTCTGAGGGGTATCTCCAATCCTTAATAGATTTCTTTATAATGTGGAGAAGGAGGCCCAGATCAAAATCTGAAGAGAAGAAGTGCCAATGAAAACATCAGAAGACCAGAAGATATTGTAGGTTGGTTTTCGTTTTCTGCCACGAAATATGACAAGTGATAAGATGGACTCCCACCTTGAGAGGCTAAAAGCCGGGATGACAAAGATCTTGAACTGCACGTCCCGCCCACCTGGCGTTGACACTCCAAACTTCCCTCTCATCGGCTTTTCTTTACTAAAACCGAACCTGAATATATTGTACTATCCTTTTTCAAGTAGGTATTTCCTCCATGGCCCGCACTCCCTCGCCCGAGGGGCGTGACGTCATTGAGCGGGCGGCACGAACGGTTCAGGTACAGTTGATGGACCCGTGGGCAACAACTCCAGCTGAAACATATCTCTTCTGTTAGAGGGTGTATCGTGGCTACCGCACACGAAGAGAGCTTCGTGGGTTTGGGTTATCGGCTTCGGCACGATGGGCGGAGGTACGGTTCTGAACTACTTATACCCCTACAACTCTGACTGTGTTTTGCCCCTAGGCCGTCCGCGAAGCCCAGTGGCACCAACTTCATCGACCCGCAAATCTCCAAGTCGCGCCGGCGGATGATGGCTTCAACCAAGCCCGACGGAACTGGCAACGAGCGGTCAGCGTTGCTAGACGAGCCGGCGGTGACGATGACCGTGTTTCGGGATCGCCTTCCACCGGGAGCAAGTCAACCTACATTGACGTGGTCTCATCGGGGGCAGAGGCCAAGGTGATGGATCTCAAATACTTCTTGGAAATTGTGGATCTGAAACATCGACATGGAAGCAATCTGCGCTCATACCACAACTATTGGCAGAACTCACCAACCAACCAAAATTTCTTTTATTGGCTCGACTATGGCGAAGGACGGAATTTGGAACTTGAGCAATGCCCACGAGAACGGCTCGAGAAACAGCAAGTTCGTTATCTCACCCGCGAGCAACGCCTGAATTATTTGGTCACAGTGGACGAAGCTGGGTTGTTTCGATGGGACAAAAGTAACGAGCTAGTGTGGACAAACAGTGCACGCTTCAAAGACAGTCTCGATGGGATTGTAGACATAGAGGATGATGCACCGCAATTTATTGGCAATGAAACCACCACGGAGTCTGCATCTATCTGCAGCTCTTCATCATCATCACCATCATCTTCTTCTACGTCATCCTCTACAACAAGCATGGACAGTGCTTTATCCGACGAGGAGACGAAACCTTTCACGGAAGAGGAGTACAAGGCTGCAAAGGTGATGAAGAAAGTCCTCCATGCTAGCCCGACCACTGCATTCAAACGAATGATGGGCAAGTCCACCGAAAAGGAAAATATGTGGATCTTTGTAAGTCTCCAGTGCGCTGATTTAGATTTTGACCATTTATTAAAGAATTATAAGGTCGCAGACAGTTCTTTTCGCTTGTACATTGGAATTAAAAAATCGGGCGCCTTCCAACACTCCTCATTTCTTAGAGGTGCTCGCATCGCCGCAGCTGGAATGATCAAGATCAAACACGGTCAACTACGTAGCCTGGCACCGCTGAGGTATGTTAGATCACAGCCAGTATACCATAGAAGGCAATATCCACTGATCTTGTGCTGATGTTATCAGTGGTCATTATCGACCTTCAGCCGCAAACTTTCGGGCATTCCATCATGCGCTCCAACAACAAGGGGTCGATATGTCACATGTCTCTATGAGCAAGTCCTATATGATGCTCGCTGGAATCGAGGGATACACTAAAGCGAAACGAAAACTGACTACCTAGCGCGATTTCTGACAGTAATCGTACAAGGTCTGGGCTTGTTTTCTTTGTCTCCCTCACAAGGTAATTAATCAGGGTCGTACGGGGGTGCTTGAAACAATCTTCCCGAATTTGTTCCGCACTGATGCGAGAGAGAGGTTGCCTAGCCTGCATCTTGACTTGGCGCTTCTTGGTACAGCATCTCATCACCAACTTGAGGACTACAAATTTATGTCTTTCTACAGTGACACGGATCTGGTGAATAACCAGGAACTGAGCATCTTCGGAGCAGATACTCTAGAGTCCAAATGCTGGTAATTAATATTGGTTTTTCTAGACCATGCCATCCGATTCAGCGGTATTGGATTTGACAAGCTACCGAGTAACCCAAGTTCGCCTGATGGCCGACCGAAGGGAGCTATTGCTTCCCTATTGGCTCTGATAGCTACCAGAAAGCCAAGCGGACCTTGCGGATGTTGTGTGAGGAGGTTATATAGGAGCAAAGCATGTCCACCTGACAATAGCTAGACGACCAGCTTTTTGTAATCAGGCAACGGCAAGAGGCAGCCAAGAAATATCTGATAGATTGCAACCGAATGGTCGTCTTGTTCGCTGTAATTGCACACAGCCCTTCAGTTCCGTGTGGTGACTTTTATACTCCTATCCTGAATAGTATTATTACCTACGGCGACTAAAATTTACGATTAAAATTGCAAGTTATTTGCGTTAGTGTATCTGTTGATTAGGGTTAGATCTGCGTAAACAATGAGTTTTCTGTATGTTGAGGCTGAGATAGAAGTTGTCGTGGAAGCTGTGCCACTCACTTTGCTACGTCATCTAATTTTGTTTTCTTTTTGTTTCACCGCTCGTCCACTGTAGCCCGCTTGAGTCTCATGGATGACATAGGCTCTTAATAAGGAAAAAAAGGTGTAAGTGGCAAGATAAAATTACATAGCGACTTGTACACTTGTTCCGAAGGCTCTCTATTAAAATTGTGGGAATTGAGTGACAGATGTTGTTGATAGAGTGCCTTATAATGGTGGTTTAAAAAAGAGTATTTGAAATAGTAAGTTAGTGTGGAATCCCAACTTTCATTCCCTAAGCAAACTGCATCAATCTCAGTCCACTATAGTAACATTGATACGCAATTTCCAAAGTACAGGTTCAACTGAATATAATTTGGGGAGAAACCGAATCAACAAATGGAATAAGGCAATTGACAAATATCTCCGGCCACATTAAGCACAGAACCTTTTAACTTCTGTGCTTTCATGATCAGCTGTCACACATGACCACATATAGTCATTCTTGTCTATTATCACTGCAGCACCCACATAATAGTCGCATATGTCTGGCCTCTTCAGGACTGTGTTGATATCATCCGAGATTGTAGCTCCTAGGATAAGTTGAAACTTGGTTTGCGCTGCCCGGCAGAACATTCTACTCGGAGGCGTGAGTGGTGGTGAGGGAATGTCTTTCAGTGTACTGTAAAAGGCAGGGGAGCCGTGACCTTTATAAAGGTCGGCTAGGGTTTGCTGCATGTCGGTATTCGGGTCACAGATGTGCATGTGGATTTGGTTCTCAGTGATCGAATGCGCAGAGTTGATAGCCAGCGCCTGTTTCTTTGGGTTAGACGCAGTCTGTTGGCCAAAGTTCCACACGTCGATTGCCAGTGCTGGCTGAGATGTTTGCAAATTGAGAATGTTTGGTATCAGTACATTCGTGGAGGCTAATTGGCTATTGACTTTAAGCCAGTAGGCCGAGGAGGTGCTGCCTTTCGGGCATCCACCGTTCTGCAAGCAGGAACAGACTTCTTGGAACCATATCCAACAACCGGAACAACAGTGGTTGTGCTCTCCCGCGCAAGTTGCAGCACAATCTTGTAAGTAAACCTGTGATTCCTTCGCTGATGCACCTGCTGCACACTTTAAACCTGGCGGAGTTACTGGACACTTGTTGTCGCATGAATGATCGCTCCCGTGACATATGCAATTCTTCACATCACCTTTCTGGATCTGATCACTTGTGCAATCGGATTGATGAGTAGATTGACTAGCGGGTAGATCATCGGATTGACCTGCGATCCCTTGAATCAAGGCCAGATACAGTGTGATAATTGCAAATAGTGATTTTGTTCGGGGAAACATGTTAAATGATAGAAGATTAATTCGGGGTATGTCAGAACCAGCTTGAATTGTGAGAGGATTGTTGAGGGTGGGAAGTACGTAGTATGTAAAGTGCTTGGAGCAAAGAGTGGGAACACATTAAATACATGATCATTTAGGCAGAAAAGACATCCACTTGCCATTTACGATATCCCATGCCTATGGTAAGGATCATACAATGTTTCGCTTGATTTGATAACTATGCGAAGAAAGACAATGTGTGACTTCATTACACGACTGGAACATTCTATTGTGATAGAACCTGTTTTTTAATGCTCAGTATAGAACGGATGCGGAAGTCTGCCGTTAGAATTAATAAGGCCGTCGGCCTGGGGATAGATTTATGCTTCGCGTCGCCACCACAATGGCCATGAATCAAATTCATGGTTCATATTTCGTATAATAATGACCACTTGATGTATCATCGATAAAAATTACCTAGTTAGGTAGAGCTTCTCCGAACTGAGGCGGCTCATTGTTTTCGACCTCCTTGTTGATCAATCTCGAAATATCATATGCATGTTGAAAGATAGATAGAAAGAGCCATGAACATACAAAGGTACCTGATTAAGTACGGTTCAAGCTCATTCTGTATCTCAAATGCTAGTTTACATCGTAAAAAAGAAGGGCCATCTCCAAATGCGAAGGAAAAGCACACGGTCGCTCATCCGCTCCAAATTCGAAATCGAATATTAAACAAAGAAGCCCAAGTCGACGGTCGCCTTAAGAAATGACAGCCATGAAAGCGGAGCCGAAAAGCAGAGCAATCAGTCCAAGACCAGACTTCGAAACCGGCAGGTTCACAACGGCGGCATTGTGGGTCGAGGTAGTGGTAGAGCCGGTGCTAGTACTGGTGCTCGTGCCGATTGAGGTAGACTTGGGAGCCAATGGCAGTTGCAGTTGCGTTCTGGGCGGCATTACAGAAAACATTGTAGTTGCCACTCTTGCTGGTGAGACAGGTCTGGAGTTTCTTGACATCCTGTCCCTGGGCGAGACAGTAGATTCCGCAGTCATTGTTGTACTTGTGGGTTGTCGCGTCCCCGCAGCACTGTGTCATAGCATTGGTAATGTTAGCACGAACAACGGCGGCGCAGGCCGCATCCGTTGAGGGAGTTTGCTAGGCGCTACCGCCGCAGGCGGTGCTGGTTGAGCTGACGGAGGTGGTTGTGGTGGACATTTTGTATGGTTGTTATGGTTGTTATGGTTTGACTGTGTGGTTGCTTATATAGCCAAGAAGTAAAAAGGAAAGCGAGGGGATGGCGACGGAAATAAAGGGAGGTGAGAAGATACGTGATAAATTCGTGCGCATTTCACTATCCCTATCTCGGTATGATATTGATGGCTTCTCATCAAACAATCCCGTGTCAAGCCCCGTCTAATATTACTACCTGATAGTGGGTCATCATAGTAACCTCCAATTCCCCGAATAGTCTACCTTGGTTTCGGCTTTGAGATCTTTGCTGGTGCAGATCTATTTGGGTCTATAATCGAGCCCTTAGGCCTTCATGCTTTAAGCCTAGTCACAAGGTAGATATAAATACCCACTCAAAAGACGAAATCAAATGTTTGTGCTCTACTCCCCCTGTATGTATGAGTTTCATATTGTAGAAACTTGTGGGATATTCAAATACAACCTAAGTGTCAAAGGCTTTGGGCTCGATTCCTCGGGAATCTATGGGTTCAAGGGATGGCTTACAGATACTAGTCAAATGTTCTTTCCCACTGCCCCACTACAATTTGACCCGGCAACCAACCCACCGTTTTATTTTTCTTCCTACACCTCCCCTATTGCTCCGATTGTAATGAAAATTGCTGCAAAAATTAGCGAAACGGCGCAGCTTACTGCTATACAAAGGTCAGCTATTGTATCTGCTCATAAGAGCGGTATCTCGCAGGTGAAATTAGCTAATAACTTTGGGTGCTCTCGGCGTACAATCTACAATACGCTAAAACGCTATTTAGAAGACAACACCCTCGAAAATCGTGAGAAAAGCGGCCGTCCCGTAATTATTAGTGAGCGCGCTTGCTCTTACCTCTATTTATAAGCACGTCGGCATCTATTTTGGACCTATAAACAGCTAAGTGCTGCTACAGCTCAGAATCCGTCACCCTCCACTATACGTCGAATTTTAAAGCGATTCGGACTCGGAAAACGGCGATCGAAATAGAAAATACCAATTAAGCCTCCTCTAGCAAGGAAGAGGCTAAAATTTGCGCGAAAATAGCCACGCTAGAGCTTCTAATCGTGGATCTTCTCGGACGAGTGTTCGGTGCAACGAACCTCGAACTTTAGACCACAATAGTGCTTTCGTACGACCTCGGAGGGCCTTCGAAAAGATCTTGTGAATGCTAAGGCTCACGTAAAAGTCATTTCATAAATGGTTTAGGCCGGAATTTAGCTAGGGGGTCGAACAGACCTAATTATTATAGAAAGAGACGAGGACTCGCGTTCGGGGAGGGGCTATACTACGAAGTCGTATATTTCGACGCTCGAAAAACCAATCTACACCCCTAATTTAGTATTTCAGCAAGATAACGCGAGGATTTATCTAGCGAAGGACACGAAAGAGTGGTTTGAAACTCACGGAGTATACGTCGAGGATTGGCCCGCGCACTCACCCGATTTGAACCCAATTGAACCGGTATGGCGCTGGTTAAAAGTGAAGCTTTTTGCATTATTTCCGGAGCTTATTGACCAAGGAAGGTCGGAAGCAGACTAGCTTTATTTTAAAAAATGCCTGGTGGAAGCATGGAACGCATTAGATTAGTCGAAGATAGATGCGCTAATATTGAGCATGGGAAGACGTCTAAAGGCAGTACGCAAGGCTAAGGGGTATTATACAAAATATTAAGCGAAAATTTTATTGTGCTATATACAGTGTAAGTGATATATATATTTTACATGAGGACCCGAAAAAGTGGAGTGGGAAGGAACTTTTGGTAGGGGATGTATGTTCACTGCATAGACATATTGAAATATCCAAGATAACAGTAAGGTGAGCAAATTGCTTATGCATCTCATGTGAGGCCCGAAGCACACACCGCCACTCAACCCCTCCAAATTGCTTTCTCTTCCCATTCATCCTAGGCGCTCATTTCTTCAATCAAAGACAAAGCCAGTAACAGTGGAGCCCAGGTATCCATAAATCCTAAATCAATGGCCACAACACCACGTGTTCTCGTTTTCGGTGCAGCGGGAGATGTTGGCTCTGCGGCGGCCCTTCAAGCTCACCAGGAAAGTGCGAAGGTCTTCCTGGCCATGCGGAACATCGCAAAATCTATTCCGAACTTGGACGACATCTCTCTCGAAAAGATTCAAGCAGATCTCACTAAGCCTGAGACAGTCAAAGCCGCTGTTAATGAGACTGGCGCAAAAGTGGTCTTTATTTACGCTGTGTTTGGGACCGACGATGGCATGCGACCTGGCCTGCTGGCGCTCAAAGAAGCCGGTGTCGAGTCTGTTGTTCTGTTGAGTAGCTTCACCGTTGATGGTAACCCCCGGGATGTGTCGCCTACCGATTTTATTGCTTGGCATCACGCACAGGTAGAAATCGCGTTGGAGGATATATTTGGGGTCGAAAACTTTACCGCCATCCGACCGGCCTATTTCGCAAGCAATATATTTCAACACAAGCGTGGCATCAGGAAGGGCTTGGTCGAGTTGCCCAACCCGGAGGCCCAATTTGACTGGATTTCCCCATCGGATATCGGACGTGTGTGTGGAACTATACTGGCGCATGGCACTGCACAGCATATCGTGGGGCTGGTTGGGGCGGAGAAAATGGCATTAAAGGACGCTATAGCCGTGATTAGTGGAATTCTGGGGACGCACGTCGAGATCCATAAAATTGGGGCAGATCAAGCTCTGCAGAATTTGTTGAGAACAGGGGTTCCCCCTCCTGTGGCTAGTTGGATGATACATGATGTTATGCAGAATGCAGGCGCATCCTTCCATGCGACTGGGTTTGAGGAAGCTGTTGGAAATATTCAAAAGTACACTGGAAAGCACCCGGTCAAGTTTCAGCATTGGGTAGAGGAAAACAAAAACAAGTTTCAGGAATGAGAAACACATTGTCTATAGGCCTAATCATTGATAGAAACATAAATTAGCAATATGATGACTCTGGAAATCATACAAATTCACTTTGAACCAAACAAAACCAAGCGCCTATCGACCACAAACAATGTCCCTAGAGCGATAAAGAGATAAGTGATAACATAATGATTTAACAGTTCTTAGCAATCTTGTCCAGTTGATATGTGTAATAAGCCGCATTCAGCTAGGAATGTATGAAAGAGAGCTGCGGCTAATTTTATGGAGCTCTTGACAGATAGACCCATATATTCGCCCGGATTATGGGGAGCTCTGTTATACTGTCTACCTAATCCACTTAGCATTGGCATTTCAAACAATCCAAATGGGCAAATTTACCTTATCTAGTTTCTTGGCTTAACGTAAGGTAAGACTGGCCATGTTCATAAGGCCGGGAATGATAAGATGTCGCCGCTATCTTCCTATTGCCCTTTATTTTCGGTATTGTCGTGCTGACAGTGGCTGACCGTCAACCACTAGCAATTGAAAGATAACGTTTCCAGCGTCATAATTACCATTCTGATGTCTCTCCGCACTTGATGAGGAACGGTTGGGGTGCATTTTCAGAGGATTTAAACTCTTGTCAACCCTTTGCGCAAGGTCTTTCCCCAGAGGCTAAAAAAAGCCTCTTTCGACGACCTGTGAGAGATATGATGCAATACAAACCGGCTCACATGGATTCTGAAGCGTGAGATTAGAGCAATTCTGTTACAAAGTTCTTCAGACCGTTCTTGAAGGCATTCACGGCACCAGGTGAGGTTTTGCATACACCAAAGGTTCTCCACGAAGCTTCCCACGAAGCAGACATGGCGCAGGTTTTAGCCGACCCACAAGAAGAAAGAACTCGCTATAAATGCCAAGAGTCTTGGAATACGGTGCAAATTGTTTCTCCGACATATTGTTGCACTAGATCAGCTACGGGGTTAATTGCATTCCTGTTCAACGAAATTTCCACTACAGCTATGTAAATATGAGACCTATTGTTTAGTAGTAACTAGATCTCGACACTATACTTTCCAGCATGTAGTATTGCGTTTTTGTCATCGGGCATGACAACTTGCAGTTCTTGGATCTAGACCGTGGTTATGACACATAAGTGGGTTTAGCTGCAGTGAGCTCAGTATTTTTCCTGCCATCTTGGTGGGGCAGGCTCTCAGTTAGGAAAATGGTCTTCGTCTTACGAACACGAAAGTGATTTGGGGTCGCTCTTGTATGGGGAAGGCCATCTTTTCACCGGATTGAGCGGATATTGCGGATTAAGAGTGAAGCCCCACAGGCTGAAATTATTCCTGCATGTTTCTGGCGATTATCATTGCCACTAAGCTGAAAAAAGCACGCGGGAAGCCTCATGGCTTGCAGGCTAACTGTCAATGGGTGATTCGGCCCCACAGGTGTTTCATACCGCTGACGGGAAGATCTCAAGTGGGCCCGATGACCGAAAGTTAGCCCACACACACGAACTTAATCTGATCAGAGGGACACTGGATGAAGAAATCCCTCACTTAAATTCCACTTGTTGGTCTTATAATATTCCCCGATGTCGAATAGCGAAGTGTTGCCAAAAAGCAGTGAAAAACCACCGTGGTTTACTTTCCCGAGAATCGGAATTGCCATTGCGACCCTGCATCCCAACTCATATCGTATTCATAGTTCAAAATTTCTGCAAACATGTCCGACATCTCGAAGTTTGATGAGCTGCACAAGGACCTCTTTGAAGAGGGAGTCAAGGTGCGGAGAGCAGTCCTTGGGGACGAGTATGTCAACAATGCGTTGCAAAATGCCACACCCTTCACGATGCCCGGACAACAGCTCATCACGGAATGGGCATGGGGTACTATCTGGCAACGCCCGGGGCTAGACCGAAAGCAGCGCAGCCTTCTGAGTAAGTCAATTTTCCGCTTGGTTTGGTGATTGACAGCGAGAGCCCGAGATTGCTAATATCTACCGGTGATACTCTGCAGATATTGGAATCATCATTGCCCAGAAAGCATGGCTTGAGCTCGCCTTGCACACCCGTGGTGCTATAAACAACGGTCTTTCAGAGATAGAAATCAGAGAGGCTGTTCTGCAGGCAACAGTCTACTGTGGCACCCCTGCTGGTGTCGAGGCAATGATGGTGACTGAGAAAACCATAAATGAGATGATAGAGAAAGGCGAATACAAGCGTCCGGAGGCCTGATTTGGTATGGATGGAGACATCGCTTCTCGTTGTTTTAAGATGAAAATGACAAGTAGCTTGGAATATTTGTATCATGCCGGTGCTTGGTTCTCATTTAATGCTCCCATACGAAGGACAGACCATCTATTTGGATACATGGCATTGATACAAATAAAAAAGGAAACTCTCAAGTCTCAATCCTACTCAGACTCCCATCTAGCCGCATTCATTTGTGAAAAAGAACCAGAGTTTTTTGCGATTATAAAATATAGAGGTCTGTTGCCATCAACCCGTCATGACTATTCAACTTACTCTACCAATTAGCCTATCGGAATCAGTAGCCACATGTCCCATTGTGAGGGAGTTGGGATCATCAATTCGCTTGTAGCTCGTTGTTCGGATGCTAAGAATATTCCTCAACCACGCTCTGTCCAATAATTCGTCTTCATATTCCTGTAGAATACTGAGCTGCATATGAAATTCGGACCACCGGAAATTTCTCAGCGTCACATAGTTACCTTTGATCTGCGCTGCTGATGCCCGCACTGTCATAGCTCGTATGCAAGGTCACTATCTGCATGCAAGGTCATCGTTTAGTAGCCTCATATATTATTCTTCTTGCAAAACAGAATCCACTTTTTGTCCTAGTGCAAAAGAAATGCGGGCCGAAAAACAAGATTCGGCATCGGGTTTCGTGGCTCTCTTACCCTAAAGGTAGATTGAAAGAGTGTGGATCCCGATCACTGCATCGAGATCTTCAATTCTCTAACACTCACGACGTCCATTTGCCCGAAGCCGGGCGGGCTTTCGAGGTGTTTCATCGTCAGAAGAGCCTAGTTGATGCTCATACTGTGGACTATTGGTCCGTAACGCTGCACGTGTGAATCATGAAAGGCACCGCTCGTCACGGTGGCGTTTTAATGGCGAGATCAACGATGTCAGCTCATGAAAAGGCTCAATTGAGGGCCTGATGTACTGACAGAATATAAAAGGGGCTTGGGATTCCTCTGCATTATACGTAACAACTTTCCAAAGGCCTTTTCTGAGAAGACTCAGGCATACGAAGAGTATAAGCGCTAAGATTGGAAACCTACTTCTGCTGTCTTTGTTGAAAAGTCCTACTTCGTCATATTTATCTTTCCTGAAACCAAAATCACAATGCCTTCCGCCATTCAATCTACTGAGGTGCATACCCATGTTGCCATTGTCGGTGCTGGACCTCGAGGAACTAGCGCTCTGGAGCGTCTTTGCGCCTCAGCACCGGAGTTCCTTGCCCCAGCAGCACGACTGACGGTCCATATCGTTGATCCATCGCCTCCAGGTGCGGGTCGTGTATGGCGTACAGAGCAGTCGGATGAACTTCTGATGAACACCGTCACATCCCAGGTGACCCTGTTCACTGATGACAGCATTGTCTGCGCAGGCCCAATCCGTCCAGGGCCAAGTCTCTACAACTGGGCTGCCGACAAGATCCCTGGCATTGGGCCTGATGATTATGGAACCCGTGCTCAGTACGGACAATATCTTGAATGGATCTTCCAAGAGACTGTGCGACAAGCACCACCCCAAGTGCAAATTGAGGTTCATTCTGCTTTTGCTGTCCGCTTGGACGACACATGCTATGGCCAGCAAACGCTCAAGCTGTCGAATGGCCGCACCCTTTCTAGCCTCGCAGCTGTCATTCTTGCACAGGGTCACGTCTCCCTGCTTCCGGACATTGAACAACTGAAACTCAATGCTTACGCAGAGCTGAATGGTCTCCATCATATTCCACCCTCGAACCCGGCAGATGTTGATCTGTCTGTTATTGCTCCTGGAGAGCAGGTTTTTCTGCGTGGTCTTGGTCTCAACTTCTTCGACTACATGGCTTTGTTAACAACATCCCGCGGTGGTAGCTTCTCAGAGACTCCTAACGGCTTGAAATATCACCCATCGGGCAATGAGCCTCGGATGATTGCGGGATCTCGTCGTGGCATTCCATACCACTCCCGTGGTGATAACGGCAAAGGGGCATATGGCCGCCACATGCCCCTCGTCTTCACTGAAGAAGTCATCAATGCTTTCCGCAAGCATTCTGCTGCTGGACAAGCGCCTGACTTCCTCCAGGATATCTGGCCTCTTGTCTCCAAAGAAGTGGAAACCGTTTATTACTTGGCTCTACTGAGGCGTGATGGGTCGGAACAAACCGACTTCCAGAAGAGGTTCCTAGAAACTGAGCCAAACAGTCCACAGGAAGCGCAAGTTCTTCATGAGTTTGGTATTTCAAAAGAGAAGCGGTGGTCCTGGGACCGTATCCAGCGTCCACAGGGTGACCGGGTTTTCAATACGACCACTCAATGGCGTGAGTGGTTGATCGACTACCTTCGCGAAGATGCCAAGGAGGCCGCACTTGGAAATTTGAACGGTCCACTAAAGGCAGCTTTGGATGTGATGCGCGATCTGCGAAACGAACTGCGACTCATCGTAGATCACAATGGATTGACCGGTACTTCTCATCGGAAGCACCTCGATCGCTGGTACACACCGCTCAACGCCTATGTGTCAATTGGACCTCCCCGCAAACGTATTGAGCAAATGATTGCGCTCATGGAAGCGGGAGTTTTGGAAGTCCTGGGTCCCCATCCCCAGGTAAAGGCCCAGGAGGAGGCCTGGCTAGTCCACTCGCCCGAGGTGCCAGGCGAGCCAATCCGGGTTACAACATTGATCGAAGCCCGCTTGCCAGAGCCGACACTCCGCAACACGGGGGATGAGCTTCTTTCTCATTTGTTCAAAACGGGTCAATGCCGCGCTCACACTATTGACGGATACGAGACTGGTGGTCTCGATGTGACTGGGAGCCCATACCATCTCATTGACACCCATGGCCGTGTGCACCCAAAGCGCTTTGCTGTCGGTGTTCCAACTGAAGGAGTCCACTGGGTGACCGCTGCTGGTGCCAGACCAGGTGTGAACTCCGTCACACTTTGTGACACTGATGCCATTGCCCGCGCTGCTCTTAACGCAGCAGCTATCGAGGCGAAGATTACTCAAGCTGACATTGACGTGAAGACATTTCCTTATGTTGAGGTTGCCGAGCTCCGTGTCCATGCTTGAAGTATAAGAGTATTATGGTCACGCTGTGCGAAGAAAAATAGATTGGGATATATTGATTAAAGTGATGAAGAAAGTGAGGGTATCAGGAATATGCTGGAATGGAAAGGAAGAATGTAAATCGCCACAAATTTTGGATTTGATGTTTCTATGTGTTTGCAGCTCAAAATGAATGTTTGAATTTTAAGAGATAACAATATTTCAAAAATACTATATCATGAAATGGGGATGGCACGATGGCAGTCTACAGTATGATAGCAGACTATTTGATATCAACAAAGAGCATACAACCAACCCACTCCCCCAATCGGCAGGAGATGTAGAGTGGCTTCGTAACTTGATACTGTGTCAAGAAGTCAAAAAGCCGAAGAGAAAGCAGTCATATTGTGGTGCATGAACGGCCTATTCCTGTAGGGTAAACTAAGCTGAATATGGTCCCAGGCATTCTGTGCTACTGCCACTGGTGTCACCACTACAATGCCTTATTTTCTTGAGAATATAGATCGGCATATCAAATGTGTTAAAATTACACGATGAATGACGCTACGGAAGCATGTACGTCAAGGCCAGCGAGGTTGTTTTAGCCTGATCTCTCTTCAATGAGAGAGAGATCCCATTTAATGGAGAGCATTTCTCCTGAACTATTCTCTATATAGCAGGTTTAATGCTGATCAATAGATTCATGGTTGGCGGAGCAGGCATTTCATGCCTGGAGAAGCCATGAATCACAAAATGTCCTGCCGCTCAATCATATTATCAATGGAATCTAAATTTGTAGTAATGCACAATTATTATGTAGACGTGTAGATCAATAGAAACAATAACCGAGGGTCATGCCAATCCAAACCGTGAAGTTCAGAATAATGCTGAAGTTCTACTTAAAACTGTTTTAAGAGACCATGGATATAGAAAGAGTGCTCAAGGAATAATTTCGGAATAACTTCTCCCGGTGGACCCTCAAGCTAATGAACTAGTCAGTCTTCATCTCTGCACTTGCTCCCTCATCCCCTTAATTTGAATAACTCATTTCAAAGTGCCAACTGAAGCTTATTTCATCGTAAACATACTATTATGCTACAGGTTCCCCAAACTGGTTTTTATCCAGGGCATGAGGCATCATGTGGTGAAAGCTAGATTCGAGCCTGGAATCAACAAGTCATCAGCTGGAGAAATGACACGTGAGATCCGTCGGAGCTTTCATCAAGTCTCGAGGCATCAATGAAACAATCCATTATGTTATGCATTTCTTCATTATGTAGCCAAGAAAGTGGGTCACAATGGCGTAGCTAAAGTCCAATATATCCACAATGTAACTGTAGAACAAAGATGCATCTTGCCGGCCCGAATTCGCTGTCCTTCCCGGTAGATCAGGAGGCTAGTCGCCACATCGACATTAGCTTGGCTATATAAGCACCAGTTTCCTCTGCATTTGGGGTTGCCTTAAAATTCTATGAACCCATACTACCGAACCATTGAAGTGCGCTATCTCTTTGACAAGTTCCCTCAAATCGAATCATCATGATGGACCAAGATAGCTTGGCCCTCGAAAGGCGAAGGGAGCGCAACAGGATAGCACAGCGCAAACATCGTACATTGTCTACTCCACCAACATTGAATCATAACTAACAGAAATAGGTGAGAATGCGAAGACAGAAACCAAGAGATCACGACTACTAGAAGACCATAGCAGATCGAGTGTGAAGCCATACTCGGAGAAATATCGCCCAGCGATATCAACCAGCCAACGCAGCTGTATGCCTCCTGTGAGCCATTGCCAAGAGGATCTGCCTTCGTCAGCTTTGTTCGGACCGAGCCATACATCAAACAAAGCCGATAGCCTGTCCACGGAAACTTTGTTCTCCAACGAGCCGTCTTTAGCGCAAAGCCCCGAATGCAGGGACCTCTACTTGGCATCTTCTAGTTTGCCACTTGAGGATCGACTCCAATTCGGCCCCTGTACATGCATCATGGATCCAAATCCTTCCGCGAGCCCGAGCAAACGTAAGAGACCTGTTGTCAATACACTCATGCATACCTCATAGCTCACCAGCCTCACCAGCCTTTCATACTACAAATTTATGCGATAGCTGCTATACTTACGCCGAGGAACTTTTAATGGCAGAACAGCAGCAGAGAACCCCTATCACATTGCCCGCAAATACACCCACTCGGCCTGGTGGACGAAGGAGCAATCGCGACGTTATGCCCGATAGTGGAGCAGGGTCGAGAACTTGGACGATGCCCCTACATATCGCTATTACACGAGGTCATTTCGCGGCGGTTCGACTTCTCCTTGATCGCGGCGCTGATCCTAATGCAGTCGACGGAACAGGGTCCACAGCACTTCATGCAGCCGTTCGGGGCGGTCATCACAACATCGTACGTGAGCTGCTTCGGTATAGTGCCAATACAAGCATGGTTGACGCGGCCGGTTGGCTGCCGCTGCATTACGCCGCTGAGACCGGCGACGAACACTGTTTGGGGATCTTACTGCAAGCAGGCGGGGCATGAAACTTGACAATTACTTTCAAAGTCTTGGCAGAATGAGGCAATGATATGACGGCTCTCGAAGGCAGCCATGCTTGGCTTGGTTCTATTGGGAATTTGCATAACGTAATTTCAAGCCAAAATGATGGATTAACCTCGAATTATGAGCATTCAGCCACGGAGAAGACTCTACGGGAACCGGAGGGCCGCATCCCAGTCAAGGGGAAATAGCAGGACAGGAGAGTTCCCATCGTGTTGGCAATAGATGAATTCTTCTCTCTAATTGGCATAGTATTCAATGCTGAGTTGAATCCTTCAGCATACGATGAACATTCTAGGCCATGGATTCGCCATGAGATGCGTCGTACTTTGGTTGAAGACGAGCATCAAGGACGGCCCACATTTGAATCCTTGTAACTTTATTGGTTGAAGGTCTCGCCGACCCTTGAAACGGGTATCAATGTGAAATTTTATTCTAACATCCTATCACAACACATACATATCACAGCAAGCTATTCGCAATTGACCTTCCAAGTATTCTATTCGCTATAGAGACACGGGTTAGTACGTTGCCCGGCCCCCAAGGTAGGGGAAGGATAGGAGAATTTGTTCAGAATGTACCGCTAGTGCCTGTTAAAGACTAGTGCTTATACCGGTTGCCAAGACAACGATCATCGCTACGATCATCGCAGGGCTAATTGCCCCAGTGTGTACCTCGCTTGCTCGAAACGGGTGAAGGACGGAAATTTCATCATTCCGAATCCAAGAAACAAAAAAAAGCTTAATAAAATCTGACATGTCCGAAGTGCTCGTGTATGCGGAAAATTGTGATTGGCTCCGTTCCTTCGAAAAAAACAGCTCTAAACGTGTTTCAAAAAGAATCCTAAGATTTAATCTACCTTGTAACTGAGACCATCGTCCAGCCTGACAATCTTAGGTTTTCCGGATGAGTTTAAGCTATTGATATGCCACTGCAATACTTCTTGTGCCATAGGGTATTTGAATTGTTACGTCCCAAATGGGATTTAGCGGAGTAAGTCGATTAGCCTAGGGTTGTGTACTTTTGACAATTCTCATAATCACGAGTGCGCCTATAAAAGGGTATCCATCTAGTAATTACATAGATTACAGGAAATATTGTTTCATTGTTGTAGGAAATGATGAACATGTCGCCCCTCATAAGCACATTTCGAATTTGCCCACACAGCCCCCCGCCCCCACTTGGTTGCACCATTGGTCGTGTTTGAGCCTGTAACTTTACTACTAGAAAGTCTAACCCGCCTAGACACCGAGAGCTTAATGAATGGGGATCTCTTTTCAATTAGCTAAATCCCTACACACGGAAGGCAGACAAATTGATCACACTTCCCATGTCACAGCAAGCCCGAAGTCAGCCCCAATTGAAACACCTGCTTTAACTCCTGCATGCTACTTTAGTTCATGTATCTTATATCTGACAGAACGAAAGAAGCATTGGCCGAGAATTGATGAAAAGCTTCTTTCTTTTCTTTCTTTTCCAGTAAGTTCACTCCATATCCTTCGGGGCTGGTAAACGAACTCTTTGACACCAAAATTACACGCCAAATGTTCCAAGGATCTTAGAGCTTTTCCCATTGTTCTCACTGGGTCATTATTGCATAATAGATTGATGGACCTAACACCTTAGGTTATAACCACGTAGGATTATGGCATCTTCTATTTATAATTGGATGTTCTAGACAAAGCATGAATGATCTAGTCTGTTCGGAAATGATTGTATTATCATATACCTCTTCATCAATCCGGATTTAAGATGATCTAGGATAACAAGTGGCGGCAAGAGCACGGAACCGCGGAATAAGTGAACCAAGACATTTAGAAAATTCCCCACCGCCGAAACCAGCGGTGGTCGAGGCTTGTCGAGACTTATTCTATCCCACCAGCACGTAGTGCAAAAATAGGTGTAATAATGATTGAATTAAATGCTAGAAATGACTATCTTATAAATGAAATCTGTAACAAAAATCCATTAAATAATGTTGCACAAGTGTCTTCTCCTACAGATGATCTTGTCGTGGTAGTAGGTGATGCCAGCGGCATCGCGGTTCTCCTTTTGATTGCGCGAGCTATACTGGAGAGGTCCTACATGTATTGCAAAAATTACAAAGATAAGACTTGTGGTTAAAATTGAATATCTATATATATTTATAACTACGACTAGTTTTCAGGGCTCCACCTTCCAATATAATCTATTCCAGTAAGACCAGCTGTGAAATGCCATTCTCTGCTTCATTCTTCCTTCCGCTTCCCCAAACCCCCTTTTCTCTTTGGCACCCGAACTAACCAATACACACCCAAAGCACCCACGGCATTAACCACAACATACACCAGGACAATGCCCAAATTCCTCCAGCGATCCTCGTATCGGATGTTGACCGTGCCGAGATACTCATTCGTATTGCTCAGTTGGCAAAATTCACAGTGCTCGGTGTTGTATGGATCAATCAAATACCCACCGGACGAGGAGATATAGGAGGCCATATATGAGCCGCACGACTGTCCCGCCGGCGGAAGGAATTTGACATACTCATTGGATGCACACACGATCCTTGTGTTAGCTACACCAGTCGAAAGAAGACCGGATGCGAGCCACGTGAACGGGGATACGTAGTACATGAATGTCCAGAATCCGGACAGGGAAGCCTTTTTGACGAGGATGCTATTTTCGGTACGAGAATAATGAGTTAGAGTTTTGTTCAGACGGAACAGACGTATAAGCCCAAAGGGGAAAACAGGGAAGACATGAACATGGTACGTACCCGCAGAAGGAGATACACAGCATATAGCAGACGTTCCCAACACTCCCAGCCGAATCGGCACTGTCAATCCCAGCAATGAGGATGTGCGTGAAGGTACTGGTGAACATCATAAATGCCCAGATAAACAAGAACACCAGACCGCCGCGGGAGATGACTTCGTGCGTGGAAACGGCGTTCTGGTATAGTCCGATGGGATAGTACCAGCAAAAGTAGGCCATCACGGCCATCAAGGTGTTCCAGAAGATCTCAATCACGAGGTTACTCATCATCAAGACTTGTCGATTGATTGTGTTAGTCCAGTGTATGTGTGTATGAGTATGTTGCCAGCATTGATTATTACTGCAGGGACACCGTACCTTTCCAATCATATATCTTGGATGGCCTCTCGCGCGCTTCGTAAATTTCCCGCTGGTTGATGAACTGGGGCATAATCTGCTCGCTGAGCTGTCCGAACATACTTAATAGCATCATCACGGCGTACATCTGGTTTTGTAGTCCCTGAATAGTATTACGCGCATTGTAAAAGCTGAAACCGATGAATAGAGCCTGCGGCAAATCAATGTCAGTTAGATATAAGACGTTCAGATGTCTTCCAAGACTGGTCAGTTGCCGTCAGATGGATACTCACGGAGGCCACTGTAAGGGCGATTTTGGAATAAATATACGACGGCGTTCGCCAATATTGCGCCGCAACACGTTTCTGAACGAACCACCACTGCGCCAGAAATGATGCGGCATACGACCCGTTGTTTGAGTAACTGGATGGGTGCATTTGTAGGTTGCCACCTATGGTAGCCCTCGAGGTTCGAATTTCGTGTAGTTTCACCTTGACGGACTGATATTCAAGCGAGTCTCGCCAGACTTTCGGCCAATCGACTGTGGTTTGCGACCCAGGTGCGGCGCCGATCACGGTTAACATCCACTCGGCCGGGTTAGCGTCAGGAGGGCACGGGCTTGCTCCATTACACTCTAGATATCGGATGAGAGCTGCCGAGCTCTCGCCGATTTCTAGAAAGGTAAAAGAACCTTATCATCAGTATATGTACGTTGCTACCCCACGTGGGGGGAAGGGGGGAGAAGAAGAAAAAAGAGAGAGAGAGCAGCCGACAAACCTCCAAAGTATACGGTTTTCCCACCTTTCGTGAGAAGCAGCAAGTTGTCGAATTCCTGGAACAGAATGGCAGATGGCTGGTGGATTGTGCATAGAATTGCCTGGCCACTGCATGCAAGTCGTTTCAGCAGTTGGCAAATCGCCCACGAGGTCTGCGAGTCCAGTCCGGAGGTCGGTTCGTCCAGAAACAGGAGCAACTCGGGCTTCGCGGCCAGCTCGATGCCAATGGTGAGACGTCTGCGCTGCTCGATGTTCAATCCTTCACCAGGGACGCCAACGATGGCATCCGCGTACTCTTCCATCTCGAGCAGCTTGATCACTTCGTCCACGTAGGCGAGTTTCTCCTCTCGCGAGACGCTCGCCGACTGGCGGAGAAGTGCACTGAACTCAAGTGACTCGCGTACACTGCAGGTCGAGAGATGAACATCTTGCTGCTGCACGTAGCCTGTTTTTCGCTGGAAGGAGGCACCGCTGGGCCTGCCGTCGACAAGCATGGTGCCGGTGACGACGCCGGTCGTGACGCGGTTGGCGAGAACGTTGAGAAGAGTTGTTTTGCCGGCACCGGAAACACCCTGGGATTCATCTCGTGTTAGGCTTATCACAGCGCTGGAACAGTGACATTTATACACGTACCATCAAGGAGGTCAAAGTTCCAGGTTGAACCCACCCGTCGACGTGGTCCAAGATACGCCGGACCTCTCCCTTATTCTTGATATCGTAACATACGTCTTGCCATTGGAAGATCTGGCCATCATGGGAGGGAACTTGCGTCTCGTCTCTCGCGGCTGGCTGCTCCATCGTGGCCATTTCGGCGCCGAGGGCCTCTTCGTCGTCGGCCTCGGCCATTCGGCGTGTGGATTTCTTGTTGACGAAATGGCTTCGGCGGAAGATGAGAACTTCACCTTTGCTCTTAGCCATACTGAGCAGCTCGGTTGCCGCCAGGTAGGCGACCGTGAAGATAACCCAAAAGGCGACGAGGATTCCCACGTTGCTGGTGGAACGTCAGTGGCTTTTCCCTATCTAGCCCAAACGGCGCTCACAAAGATGATTGAAGACGCTTACCGCCATTTGTTGGAATGGTAATATTGGAATTTGTCGTTGATGTATATGTCTCCCTGGATTGTCGTCGAGCCAAGTGTGTTTCCGACCTCCGCACAGGCCCGGTTATTGATGCTGATGGCGCTGTAGTCCTGCCCCGAGGGAACGACGACCGAGCATGAGAATGCGCGATCATGGAACTCATTGATCATCAGAGACTCGAAGGCATAACTGAGCGGATTGACATAGGCCATCCACCGTGACCATCCAGGCATGTACATGGTTGGCATCGTGAAGCCGGTGTACATGATCAAGCCTAGGACCAGTAAAGCGGCTGGCACCATCGCCTGCGACATGGTACGCGATACGGATGCAATTGTCCGGAACAGGCTGGATGTCACTATTGTGCTGAGGAACGCAACAAAAATGAAAAAGAAAAGGGGCCCGGCTTCACGCCGTAGGTTCGCCATGAGATATAACGTGAGGTTGAAGCACAGCGTGTTGAGCAATTTATATGGGATGTCAGTTAGCATACTGGCGACAGCCTCGGCAGATGGATGGTAGAGAGCAAACTGATGATGTTTCTCTACAATCAGCCGTTGCTCGTAGAGCGTCAAGATCTGATGATGGTTAGCGTTGTACGAGACAGCAGTTAATTGGTTGTCGTTACCTCAAGAACACTGGCAAAAGCGCTCAGCAGTAGTGCGAAGAAGATCAACCCTCCTCGGCCATAGAAGCTGTTCGTGTCGTTGTGTAGATTGAAGAAGATGCTGCCCAAGACCAGGGCCATGATGGTATTGCCTCCAAGCTGGATATACGCCAAGGAGGGATCAGCAAGCAGGCGTTTCCAACCCCGCCAAAGACACAAACGCGTCTGTTGCATGTATGACAGCGTATACGGCGACTTCATTCTTTGGCCGCTTGCCTGTTGGGCCCTGCGTGAGGCCACGAACTCGTCTAGACATTTGCTTCCCAGTCTGAATTTACTTTCGTACGCCTCAATTCGAAGCATCAGCTGTTGGTGCTGGTGGCTTTTCTTCCATCTTTCCTCGAATTCTGTTGCTGTGCGTGGGGCTGTATCTTCAAACCCTGGCCGCACGAGACGTTCCTTCTGGCTGGTCATTGAGGTGAGGAAGTCCGGCGTTGTCTGTCGCTCGGGGCCTGGGGATGTTCACGTTAGGAACAAGGAGAATACGGGTCATGACCTTGTGGAGTCTTACACTCAAAACCCAACTCTTCAAAATATGTGCGTGCTTCAGATGTCTGCCCGAAGAAAATCTGCCGTCCTTCATACAGGACTGTGACCTTGTCGAAAAGCTTCCGCATGGTGAGCCAGCATGCTTTTCACCGATAGCAAGAGTAGAAAGTTGGGGGCGGGGGTGTCGCCTGGACGTACATGATATGCCTCCTGGGGCGCTTGATACAGGGACACCAGGACGGTGGATTGTAAAAGCTCGGTGGCCGTGCGAAGCGTTCTGCAGAATTCCACTGCATTGGCGCTGTCCAGCCCGCGCGTACTGTTGTCCCAGCATTGCAACGCGGCGTCGCTCAGCGATGCTTCGGCAATGCTCACTCGTTTCCGTTCTCCTCCACTGATCCCTCTGACGAAGTCATTCCCGACCACTGTGTTCGCCGTATGCGAGATACCGAACATGGCCATGATGACGTCCCGCACGAGCATGGAGAATTCCTCAGCCTTCAGCCCGGCCGGCAACTCTCGTGGTGCTCTGGCATGGGCTGCGAAAGCCAGCGTGTCCCTCACCGACAGCATCGGAAAATGAACGTCGTTCTCGCCTGCAAAAATGGCCTCTCCTCGGAAGTATGTGTGCATCTCTTTGCTGGAGACGCCTAGAAGTAGATACAGAAGTAAGAAAGTGATTTCAAGGTTTCTAGTGCGAATGGTCCAGGACCCTGCCATACACACCTCGATAGTTCATCATGGCCTCGTCGCCCAAAAACAACCCTTCCATTTGCCCAGCGATTGTCTTTAACAGGGTCGAACACCCCGAACCCGGCGGCCCAAGCACTAAAAGCATCTCGCCGGCGTTGACCAGCCCCTCGAGGCCGTGGAGGATATCGATCCGTCGTTTGCGCCGTTGCGTCATTAGTGACAGGATGCTGTTTCCCACGGTCTTCTGATAGTCGGTGGACATGCCGAAGCCGTATACATCCAGATTGCGGAAGGAGACACCGGACTTACGGCGTCGTCCTGACTCGAGATCCTCGCTCTCGTATCGGACGAGCGCTTCCACCCAAGCCCGAGTGTCGAAACTTGAGGACTGTGGGTCGAGATCCGAGCCGGGGAGGGGATGAAAAATAGCGTTGTAGGGCCTGGTCACGTCCGAGGCCACGGTGTGTCGTGAGACACGGCTTGCCAGTCTATGAATTGTTCGGTCGACGTCATTGTATTCTTCTTCTTTTCCTTTTTCTTCCAGGCCAGGTTTAGACACACAGGGCAACTCGGTATTGGTGGAATTGGGGTGCCTTTTTGAAATAGTGCTCTCTTCCATGGTTGCGTGTTGTTGGAGAGTTCTCAGTGTATCTGCGGGAGACGACCTTGTAAATATAAATAGTGACAGTTGCGAGTTGTTCCTTTTTCTGGCCCTTCTCGGCTCACCAATGGCATTTAATACTTGGACAGCTGCCCCTATTGACGGGACCTTCTAGAATGACTTCCTCTTCCACCGTGTTCAAATGGAATAGCCTTTCGGTCTTCGGGAATTGCAGGCTGACGTTTCTCGGTGTTCGGTGAGGCTAAAAAAGAGGCGTGCTTCTCCACCACGGCATTATGTCTCAGAGTGAAACCTAATCTGAAGCTTACTTCTCCTACGGCTGAAGTACAGTAGGAATAATAAGTGCGCCATCCGTAGAACAGCCGAAGTATAGTAATACTCAATCTCTTTCTGTTGTTGTTGTGGCTTTTCTCTTCTGCTGTGTGTTCACCTGCGCAACAAGATGTCCGATTCCCAGCAATTCTTGGAGCCTCTACCGTTGAACTACAGCCTGGCGAAACGGAAACTGCGCATCCTGATCTTTTGGCTGATGGTGCTTTTGGACTCGGTTGTACTCCCCGTTGGGCTCTATTACCTCCTGACCAGAACAACGACGTGGTCGTCTACGACTAGTACGCTTAACTCTAGTTTTTGCTCTGTTGAGATCTAACTGGCAGTTGCCTTCCACAGTCTTCAGTGTCTTGACTGTGACTTTATTCGGAACATTTGTGACCGAGTCCTTACAGAGATCGTGGCATCTGTGGCGGAAGAAATCCAGCTGTCGCGTTCCGAACGCAGGCCGCTACTATGTGACAACCCTTCCTTAATATTCCGCTCTCCTTCATACCGCTCCGGCAACAATATCCTCTAACTAGATCCATGCAGTTTGATTTCACCCACTGGAACGTCCTCGTCTCCTGGGTCATCATCATCGCCGAACTCGTTATCGGAACCATTCCCGACCCACCCTGGATGCGCATGCTCGCCATGCCCGTGCCTTCGGTCTTTTTCATCTTCGCCCTCGAGATGCTAGTTTTCGAGGCCCTGTACGTCTTTGAGAAACCCGCCCCATTCCGCATCTCCTCTATCCAGAAAGGCGAGCCAATGCGTCCCGCCATCTATCCTCTTCTGGAAGACATCATCGCGGTAGACGGCAAAGGAGGGACCAGGTTCCGAGGCCGCCTAGATCAGCGGTACAAGGCCAGTCCACCCTTTCGTGGTTTGCTGCATCGAGTAACGATGCTATGGGCGGTTCCTCAAGTGATGGTGGCGGGGGGAACGTTAGCGGGAATTGTGATTGCGGACCATGAGCTGGCTTACACGGTATGTGTGTCTGACCTCCAAAATGTAATAGATGATGAGAGACTTAGGTTCGGGGGTCACTTGTTGCAGCTTGGCTGGTTGGTGCCTGCTATTTGGGCGGGGATCTGGGTTGTGGTGACGTTATTCTGGATTCGGGTGGAGTTGAGGCGAGAGGGGCATTACTGGAGGGGAATACGATTGACTCAGCAGCTGCAGAGAGAGACAGAATGCAACGACTCAGGAACTGTAGATACGATCGAGGGAGAAGCCACCTGATGAGTTAGTGATGGCAATGAATTAGTTACCAAGTGATGTGATCGGAAAGCCTTTTGGACATTCCCTCCATAAGAGATTAATTCAATCTTTGTTATATCTTTAATCTATTCCCAACTGTTCTGAACAAAATTACCTCATATGAGATATTGAGCGGACCAAGGCTAGACACTACTTTCTCCATCCAGTCAAAGGTCAAGACTCCTTCTGGATCGGTGTCGGCTCAGAGGTGGAAATTAGGGTTATGATTCCATGCAGAGATGTGGGGAATAACTGCGCCTCGCTATGTAGTTATAGATAACTAATCTCGGTGAGACGCCGCCGAGTGAGTGTCTGGATATACTAGTTTCATGCTGGGCACACCGAACACCGAACCCCGAGCCCAGAGAGATCTCCCGGCCACGCAATAATAACGCCCCGCTTCGGAGTCTGATAACTCATGGCATCATTAGATAGTTCAACTTATGAGGCTATGCTATGTTGGTGAAACGCGCTACGGTGTATAAATAGCGATGATATTATTCCAAAACGCTCAATCGAACCTCCCTCTACTTTGTCCATTTATTCACCGCGTTGATATTATCTCTTCGAAGCATAACTACGACCCAGTCGAAAACGATGAAAGATATGGAGTGCATTCCCGGACCTAAACGTAAGTAAGCCTATAACTAGCACTCTCACCCGAAACTACTGTTGTTGCTTTCCGTTCTTTTTTCCTTTACAAACTGACCGTTTATTCAGCCCTGCCGGTAGTAGGAAATTTGTTCGACATCGACCTCGAGCATGGCCTACAATCTATTGTCGAAATGGCCGACGAGTTCGGTACAATTCACTGCCTTCCGATGCGAAAGCGAAATCACCATCACTAATCAGTCACTCTAGGACCCCTCTTCCAAATCACCATCAACGGCAAGAAGCAGATCTTTGCAACCAGCCAGGCGCTGGTCGATGAGCTCTGTGACGAAACCCGCTTCCACAAGGCCGTCATCGCTGGGATCCAAAAGTTACGAATGCTGGCCAACGATGGCCTCTTCACAGCCTACCACGGAGAGCGCGGCTGGGGCATCGCCCATCGGATTCTGATGCCTGCCTTTGGCCCGCTACGGATCCGGGACATGTTCGATGATATGAGCGATGTCGCACAACAATTGTGTTTCAAGTGGTATGGATCCTTGAATATCGGTTTCAAAAACAAAGTGACAAGAACCAAAAGGCTGATTAGGGTGGTTTGGTTGTTGTTGGTGCAGGGCCCGCCAGGGGAGTTCGACCAGTATCAATATCAGCGATGACTTTACACGCCTCACATTAGAGACCATTGCCCTCTGCACGATGGGCTTCCGGTTGAACAGCTTTTACAACAGCGAGTCTATGCACCCGTTCGTGAAATCTATGCTATACGTGCTGAAGGAAGCCGACCTCCAGTCCACGCTTCCCGGAATTGCAAACTCTATGCGTGTCAAGGCGCAGCGGCACATGTCCAAGAACATTGAGGCGATGAGGAGCATGGCTGGCGATATCATCAAAGAGCGTAGAGACAAACCGGAGTCGGTTGATGACCTCCTGAACACACTGCTGAACGGGCGGGACCCAGTCACCGGCGAAGGTATGAGCGACGACTTGATTATCAGCAACATCATCACCTTTCTGATCGCGGGCCATGAGACCACCTCCGGCCTGCTCTCATTCACATTCTATTATCTGCTGCAACACCCGCTCGTCTTGGAGGCGGCCCAGAACGAAGTCGATGAGATCGCCGGTGTCGACCCGATCACGGTGCAGCATCTCGCAAAGCTTCCCTACATCGACGCCATCATGAAGGAGAGTCTGCGCCTGATGCCCACCGCACCGGGATTTACCGTAACCCCGAAGAAGCCGGAGGTGCTGGGCGGGAAATGGAGGATCAATCCGGGCCAGTCCGTCAACCTGCTGTTGCCTGTCTGTCTGCGAGACCAGACCGTCTTTAGGCCTGACGCGGGCGAATTCCGCCCGGAACGAATGCTAGAAGAGAACTTCTCCAAGCTCCCACCAAACTCGTGGAAGCCCTTTGGCAACGGTGAACGTGGCTGCATTGGCAGGGTCTTTGCCTGGCAGGAAGCCCAACTGGTGGTTGCCATGGTCCTTCAAACGTTTGACTTGGTAGCAGATGACCCGTCCTACGAACTGCGAATCAAAGAGACTCTCACTATCAAGCCCGATGGTTTCCGGGTCCGAGCCATGTTGCGTCGCGGTCAGAGTGCCACGGGGCTATCCCAGCGCCGTATGTCGGCGGGCGCTGCTGCGAGCCTGGCGTCGTCAACTCATCTCACCGGGAATGGGAACGGCCAGGAAGCGGCGGGAGGGCAGCCGGTTTCCTTCTTCTACGGCTCTAACAGCGGGACGTGCAAAGCTCTCACCCACCGGCTAGCATCGACCATGATGGCCCGCAGCTTTACCGACCAGAAGCTCGCCCCGCTCGACAGTGCCGTCAACAACCTACCGAGAGATCAGCCAGTGATCATAATAACCACCACCTACGATGGGCAGCCCACAGACGATGCGAAGAAGTTTGTCGCCTGGCTTGAAAGCGGCAATGTCCCGTCTCTCCAAGGCGTCTTCTATGCAGTCTTCGGCTGCGGCCACCAAGACTGGACCAAAACATTCTATCGCATCCCGATCTTGATCGACAACCTGATGCACAACGCGGGAGCCACGCGTCTCGCTACGCGAGGCGCCGCCAACGCCGCCGTCGGCGATCTCTTCTCGGATCTCGAAGCGTGGGAAGAAACCAGTCTGCTGCCCGCTCTCCGAGAGACATTTCTTCTATCCAGCAGCAGCGACATCGAACCACTCGACCTGCACCAACTCCAAATCAGCCTCTGCAAGCCAACCAGGGTGGAAATGCACCAGGGGCTCGTCGAGGCCAAGGTGACCGCTATCCGGAAACTAAGCAGCACCGGGACCCCGGAGAAGCGACATATAGAATTCCACATCCTAGGCGAAGCGACCCTGCGCCCAGGCGATCATCTCAATGTCCTCCCGGTCAATCCGCCCAGCGCGGTCTCAAGAGTCCTGGCTCGATTCCATCTCGCACCGGATCACGGCATCACGATCAAGTCGTTCAACACGCTCGGTCTGCCCCACGCCACCCCTGTATCGGCGGCCGAGCTGTTCAGCTCGTATCTAGAGCTGTCCCAACCGGCAACGCGAAATGTACGTCCATGAGATCCTTTTGCAACTGTAACTTAACACGCACGGCTAACTGAAGAAAATTTAGAATCTCAAAGCGCTCGCCTTATCCGCACCGTCAGATGGAGACAAACGAGACTTGCTCCGTTTCTACGATTCCTACGATTCACTCATCCGAGATAAGCGCGTCTCAGTATTGGACCTCCTCGAACAATTCCCTACCGTCCCACTCCCTATTGCCGCATTTATCTCCATGCTCCCCGCTTTGCGCGTTCGCACGTATTCCCTTTCCACAGCCCCCTCCTTCAAACCCTCGCACGGTTCGTTCACCTTCTCCGTGGTCAACGAGCCAGCATGGAACGGCAATGGCCGGTATCTGGGCGTCGGATCAAACTATCTCGCTTCGCTCACATTAGGGTCTATTCTCTACATATCTCCGCGACCAGCCAAAGAAGCTTTCCATCTCCCGACGGACCAGTACAGCACACCGATCATCATGGCCTGCGCTGGCAGCGGCCTTGCCCCCTTCCGCAGCTTTATCCAAGAACGCATGTTCTGGTTGCAACAGGGCAAACCACTCGCAAAGGCGCTGTTGTTCTTCGGCTGTCGCGGTCCCCACCTGGATGATCTTTACGACGAGGAATTATCCGAATTTGAATCTGCGGGCGTGGTTAAGGTTCGGAGGGCGTACAGCAAAGCCCCGGACCACTACCTGGCCAAGGGATGCCGGTATGTGCAACACCGGCTGGCGGCAGAAACCGAGGCCATCCAGGATCTGTGGGCTCGGAACGCGACAATCTATGTCTGCGGTTCGGGGGATCTCGCCAAAGGAGTCAAGGCCGTGTTCGAGAATATGCTGGGGACGTTGTCTGAGGAGCGATATGTTACGGAGATTTTCTAGATAGGCATTGTGTTTATTCTATTTTATTCTGGTGCAGATGTTATGCTAGATTTGTTCTAGCATTCTTTATAGAATGGTCTTTCGGGTGGAGTTTCACCTAGTTACTTGTTGAATATGTATACTTGAAGAATTCATGTGGATAGGTTTCCATCTACTGATCATGCCTAAACTCCGGAACACAAACCCAAGCAAGCTCTGAATATTAAAGGGAGCCGTCATCGGATTCTCAGTCCCGCCATGCACGATCTTCTCCGGCGTTACAGGATAGTACAGATAGTCCTTTACTTCCCAGGTCTCCATGATGTTATACTGCAACTCGACATACTATTATTGTTGCTCTTCGTTTGATGTAACTGCGTGGAGACTGAGTCAATGTTAGACAAGGAATGAGTGTCATTATAAGATCCAGAACGGCCGATGCCTCGGTCAACCAATGTGGATCCCGCTATCGACGAGCCCAGTCCACCGAGTTGTGTTGTTGTTGATTATTGCCAAAGTCATTAACACGTACTGCCATGCGATATGTAAAAATTGGTTTACAAGTGACGTGGGCAGGAACCCTCCGGAGTTGTAATCTAACAGTGTGGAAGTGACCAGCTGCTACGTCCGACAGTGAGGGGGTTTCCGCGTTTCCGGATGCGTTGGATTGTGGACGACGAAACAAACTGGTTAAATAACGCTGCGAGACTCAAAACGGCCAGAATGCTACTTAACCGGTCACTTTATAGTGCAGTACCACGTCGAAACCATCTGCCCTGCCCTGTGCTGAAGGTACATGATTTCACCCAGAATATGGTGGATGGTCCATTCACAGCAGAGATCTACGAGCTCAAGGCTACCAACTGCCGCATAGACACGGAACAATTTTACTGTAGGGGCGCCGCCGCATACACCTACTACCGAAGCCAGCTCGACTCTCAGATAGCTCATTCGATATTTTTTGCCACACCGAACGCAAAACCCACTACATGAAGGTATAATAGCTGGTTGAGCTAATCAAAGTGCGATTGCGGTTGCAAGATCTCAATGCACCGTGCATATCCTTCGAAATTCTGTGTTCTTTTGAAGAGTAGTTGAGGCTTAATTCTGAGCTTAAAGTCACAGATCATAAATGGAAGCAGACTATGTCGTCAAGAGCAAGACATCGATCTCTGATACCCCGAGTGTCCAGAGGTCCAACAGCTTGATTGTAAGGATAAAACTGCCGTAGACTTTTTCGCAGGTTTGCTTAGCACGATAATATCACGAGCTTACCGAGATGAAACGCTGTGCATAGCGATGCCAAAAGAAAACGCACCAACAATATATATGGGTGGGACAACTACGACAGGCTTTCCACCGTCCCGGCCATAGCCAAGGATGTTCTTTTCCGTGTCCAGATGCCCTCAACTCTCGTCATTTTTTTTTTTTTTTTTTTTTTTTCATTGGCGCAAGCACTATTGGGTCCAAAGTTTGAGGTTCGTTGCACCGAACACCCGTCCAAATAGATCCACTGTTGGAAGCTTTCTCGCTGGTATTTTCTCGAGGGTAACGCCCATATTAGTTCTCACGGATACTCTAAGCTCTAGGAGTCTAGACTGTTTTCCCGAAACCAATCATGTTTGGCAAATAGAAAATTGTGGTTAACCGCACCTCCATATCACGGATCAGCAGCTCTCAGCTCTAATGTGCGGTGAACTAGTTCAGCTGCAACGCTGCCGTTCACTATTTGAGTAATTTGCCGTCTCGTAGCCTGCGCGAGTGCGACCCAACAATTACAGTCAAAAATCAGCCAGCCACATAATATAAAACACCCAACCCCTCCCTAGATACGTCACCTCACAGCTTATGTGCCATAATGTCATAGGTCAGATTATCAAGGGATTGCGGACTTGTATGGTGGGGAATAAAACCCCGTATGAATGACCACGCAATCATTATATATGTGTGTGTTTATGTGTGCATGATGTTCTTCAAGCATAAATATACTCGAAGTTGAAATTCTGGGAAACTATCCTCATCTTTCTCCTGGTGAGCGCAATTTATTCACCTCAACAACGAATGTAGAAGCCCAATTTCACTCTATTGTTTTAACTTCAGAATTTGATTGTCTCAATTTCTATGACGGCGAGAGGTTGGCCCAAGAAGATAAGAGGAATGTCGCACGGTGTCTCCGCAAGATCTTATTTCTGTTGCTTGAAGATATGGAATGCCAGCACTAGAATAGACTAGTTGACAAGATTCTCAGGCAAGATCTTTATTCTTGGTCTGAGAAACATCTAGTGCCTTTGTTTCCTAACAAAGGTAGAGTGCTGGAAACTAATAGAAGCTGTTGCTCGTACATAGGATATATGCAGCTAGCGAATCTTGAGATGCGATCTTGTTTCTATTTAGAATCGGATACATGACCCTAGTTTGTGTGCACCTACTGGCTATTACAGCCACATCAAATGAACCACGCCCTTCGGGCAATTTCCCTATCTATTCCCGACTGATGTTTCCAGAGGGTGGTGGGTCGCCTAGGCCAGAGTTGGTTTTTGATGTGTCATTTATTTTGCTTTTTCTGCGTACGTCGACCCACGTCACACAAGTTGGTTGATCAAGCTGAATGATCAGATCGTTTCCTGAGTAGGATAAGAAGCAAAAAACAAGGGCTGGCTGAACCTAGTTTCGTCGAGTGAATGAGTTGCAAACACACCGCTACTTGATTCGAATTTTGGTACAGTGTACGTGTACCTGCGATTAGTGTTAGGTGCTGGGGAGATCCCTATTCATTTATCTTTCTTTATACGATGAAATGGCAATACTTTCTAAAATCATCATGTAAAATGTCTAGCCCTGGGGACTTACCAGGCCTAAATGTAATATCATGACACAAGCTCTTCCGGGTCAGATATGTTCAGATCTCATAATCATTTGTTTCCAAGTTCCTTTCTCGAAAGCTTTCTATTCGAAAGCTTTCTAATCCTACATGCATCATGCAGGTTGTGGTCGAACGCCCGCCCCATCGATCATCCACGCCCCTCAAATATGCGGCCGAACTAGCTGCGACCTCCACTATACTATTGCATACTGCAGGAAGATGCAGATGCAGTTATATCACGCACCCGTGCCATGCTCAAGGGCCTTGACGGATTGAAAAGAAATCCTAGACACCCAGTTTTCTACTTCCAAGAACCCCCAATTGTTAAAATATTCTTCCAGAAAAGACTTATCAAAATGGGATCAATCGGGCTTTCTCAGCACACGGTACTGCGGAACCTTGACACCATCATCGCAGAAGAACCCGAAAGACTCTACTGCGTTCAACCATTCTCATCTAGCATCTCTGACGGTTGGAGAGATGTAAAATTTGTTGACCTGGCGGATGCTATCCAACAGATGGTTCTCTGGATCGAGGGCAACGTCGCATCTTCCAATGAGCCGTCGACGTTGGCTTATCTCGGTGCCAATGATATCAGATATGCTGCATTTGTCTTCGCCTGTATGAGGCTGCGACACACAGTGGGTCTTTGCAATCTACATTCCCGTGGGATTGATATCTAATTAAATTCAAAGGCGCTCCTGCTCTCTCCCAGGAATTCGGAACAGGCATCACTCCATGTGTTGGGGGCTACGAACTGCGTCAAAATCCTGTATAGTCCTGAGCGTCGCCGTCAAGTTAATGAATTGAGAGAGGCGGAGCCTTCCTTGTGGGTATGGGAGGTGCCCGGTCTTTGGGAGATTTTTAGGTTTAGCCCACCAACTATCACTACTCCGACGAATGACCCAGTCAGCGACACGGAAGATAGAGTGGCGGTTTACATTCATAGCTCTGGGACAACTGGTAGGCCTTCCAATGCTAAAGGGCTCCTGCATGACCCCGTGTCTCTAACATCTTGACTGTTACAACCTAGGTCTGCCCAAGCCAGTTCCGATGACAAATGGGTATTTTCAAGCGCTCAAAAATGTGAGAATAGCATTTTCCAATAGCCAAGTCCTATTCGCTGATTTCCTTTCGCTAATCAAATGCAGACTGGGCGTCTTCCCCTTCCACCCAATAGGGAGAGCAGTCTGGTAGCCGTCGCTGAACAGGGAAAGCTTTTCTTTACCATGAGCCCCTTCTTCCACTTCATGGGTCTTCTCAACATGGTGACGCCGATATTCTTCAGAACGCCCTTTGTTCTGAGCCCCGATAAGCCTCTGACAGCCGACCTGCTGTCTCAGGTCATTGCGGAGAAGAAACCCGAGACAGCAATTCTTCCACCTTCTATTCTGGAGGAACTCAGCTCTTCCGACCTTGGAATGCAATGTTTACAGAAATTCCGCATGGTTGCCTTCGGAGGAGCGCCATTGGCCCCACAAGTCGGCGATCGCATCGCTGAGATAACCCACCTACAATCTGTTCTAGGATCAAGCGAATGTGGCCTATTCGGTACTTTGAAGCATCAAGACAACAACGACTGGAGATACCTGGAGTGGAACCCAAGTCATGGACTCGAAATGCGTGATATCGGTGACAGCCTTTACGAACTTGTCGTACCTCGTGGACGGAGTAGAGATGCACATCCTGTCTTCCACACTTATCCACAAAAGCAGGAATATTTTACGGGGGATATATTTGCCCAGCATCCCGAGAAGAGCGGGGCTTGGCTGTATCATGGCCGATTGGATGATGTGATTGTCCTCAGCAACGGCGAGAAATTCAACCCTACTTCCATGGAGGAAATCATTTCGTCACACCCACTTGTCGAACGCGCTGTTATATTGGGCCAGGGTCGATTCCAGTCTAGCGCTCTCATAGAGCCTCAATGGGATATTTGGAATGGCCAGCAGGACTCCCTCGTCGAGGAGATTTGGCCTGTGATCAAGACGGCGAATGAATCTGCCCCGGGCCACGCTCGTCTCATGAAGGATCGCATCGGCATAACCTCTGCCTCCAAGCGGTTCAAACTTACCCCCAAAGGCAGTATTCAGCGGCGTTCTGTATTGATCGACTATGCGGATGAGATCGAATCTCTATATGCAAGCCACGCTCAGGGAGACGTTGCACAAATTGGCAAGGAGGATTCAGTTTCACACATTAAAGCCTATATCACCAAGGTTCTGGTCGATATATTGACTGTCTCCTCAATTGATGAAAATGCGGACATCTTTGGCTTGGGTCTTGATTCCCTCCAAACGCTGCGACTGGGGCAGATTCTGCAGGGGGCCCTACGATCTGCACGACCGGATATTGGGGCCGCAGCATTCAACAGTCAGCAGCTGTACTCCCACTCGACAATTTCTCATCTCTCTGGATATGTTTTAAATCTTCTCAAAGGGCGGGACTCGCCACCTGCCACTTCAATGTCTGAAAGTGACAGTGATAGGGAAGCCCGGTTGGCTGAACTTGTCTCGAAATACTCCGACGATCTGGGAAAAAGTCACACGGTCATTTTGACAGGTTCAACCGGCTCACTGGGGAGCTATCTGTTGTACGAGCTCCTACGCGATCACAGCGTATCTAAAATTTACTGTCTCAACCGATCGATAGACGCCGCATCGAGACAGCTGCAGAGCTTACATGAAAAGGGTCTCGCGACATTCGACCACTTCCCACGTCGCCTGGAGTTTCTTCAGGCACAGCTTGGCGAAGAAAGACTGGGCCTCGATGAAGCAAAGTACGAGGTTCTTCTGCGTGAAGTTGATACTATAATTCATAATGCTTGGAAAGTGAACTTCAATCATCAGGTAGAGTCATTTGAGAAACCTCACATTGAGGGTGTTCGTCGACTGGTTGATTTCAGCATTGCGAGTGAAAAGACAGCCCATATTCATTTCATTTCTTCCATCTCTACCATTGAAGGCTACAATCCTGAAAAGGGTCTCTCTATCCCAGAGATAATTTTTAATGATCCCAGTGTCGCCCTGCGCCAAGGATACGGTGAGTCAAAACATGTCTCTGAAAGGATCTGCGCAGGCGCATCCGCGAGATGCGGTGTCCCAACCAGTATCCATCGCGTGGGCCAGATTGGCGGCCCAACTACAGAGAAGGGGATGTGGAATAAACAGGAATGGGTACCATCGTTGATTGCAACATCCAAGACGATCAGGCAGATCCCAAGTTCTTTGGGATCTGTGTCAGTGCAGTGGCTTCCAGTGGTAAGCTCGATCTTAACTATCCTTCCCTATCTAGTGGCTAAGTTCGCCAGGATATAACTGCAAAGGTCATCACCGATATTGTCCGCACTCGGCGTATCACACAAGAAGATGAGCCTTGTGCGGCCTTCCACCTCGTAAATCCAAGAGCTGCCAACTGGCAGTCTCTCGTTCCAGCCATTACCAATCATTTCGATGCTGAGCCGGTCAGTCTACAACAGTGGATCAAAACTCTGGATTCTGTCGTCAACGCCACAGAGGATGACCTGAAAGACAAGCCTGCGCTAAAGATCCTCGACTTCTTCAAAGCGATCGCAATGGCAGAGAAGCCTGGTCCATGGACCGAGACGCTGAAAACCCAGGAGGCAAGCAAGACATTGAGACAATTGAAGGCGATCGATGCTCCTCTAATGGAGAATTGGATGAAGCAGTGGAGATTTTGATCGAAGTTCGGTGGATTGTTTGGGGACACTCCAAGTGTTTCTAGCTAGCACACTGGATATCTCGAGGGACAGACAGGGACATGCGTCCCACCTACACTTCAATTGCATTATGGGTAAAGAGATGGTCTTAGGAGCAAAGGCATCTCATGAGTCGCGCAATAAAGAAGCGCTCACATCCAGACGTGTGCTTTTGTATCAGGCACTGGAATTACGTTGGATGTTAGCGGCACAATCAACATTGAATATTTTCTTCAACTATGCAGTACTCTAAGAGGAATCATAGGAGATGATTGAAGGAAGTGATGCATTCTTAAAAAAAGATACATGGGTGAAGTTGGAGAAAAGGACTATAGAAGTACTATCTGAAATGTAGTTATCTGACTGTGATCGCTTTAACATGAACGGACAATCCAATAAAGTAGAACGGTGAAATTCGATAATCAACACCTGATTGATTTTCTCATTCCAAAGGATATTGACAGGCCGCAGATCTTGGTGGAGGATTCCCAAAGTGTGGATTTCCTCAACATCCGAATCATCCGGCGAAGTCATGTGTTCTATCCCACGGGGGTGATGCAATTCATTTCCGTTTCGCCAGGCTGCAGTGTAACGGTAAAGGCCCCGGCTATAGCTAAGAGGCTATTTGCTCCCAATTCATCTAGAAATGATAAAATGCTGAGTGTCGGTAATCTGCGCTGTTCCACTCATAAGTCATTATTTGTATTGCACTTATCATTGGCCGTGTTGGGGGTGGTTGGAGGGGGGGCGGGGGTTGCAACGCGCCTCGACCTATTCCTAAGATTAGGTAGACATTTAAATCACGGGTTACTTTGCTTTTGCCACAGACTAGCAGTCCTCACAAAAAACGCCTATTATCTCGTCGAGTGTTTAGATATAGGTGGGTCTTCTCTAGTGCCACCGAAGACCGAACATGAGTCTGCCAAGCATTCCCGAATTCCGAACCATTTGTTCAATCCTCATCCTGTCGATGCAATCAGACAACAAGGCTGCGTAGATACTGCATACTAATTATTGCCCAAAGTAGAAGGCCTATCGAACATCCACCGGCGAGGGTTGTGCGAAGTTAAATCAGCGAACTGATCGGGATGAGGCTGACATACGCGCAACAGGAGGCTAATAAATGCATGATGCAAGATATGCTGACTGTGACAAATCACAACCATAATATAAAGCTAAAGCCTCCGTGTTAGGCAGCGAGCTGGGCGAGATTTAGCAGTGGGGAGCATAATATGAATTTATCTGGTCGCATTGATAGTTTGTTCCTTCCACCGAGCACCGAGATAAGGCAAACACTCACTCTTACTCTGCCGAATACCGAGCTCGAGAATTCATCAAATTTATTGTAGGCTGCATTATTCTTCACTTCAGATACAGGGCCAGTAATAACATGGATGCAGATATTTTAAGTGGATAAAAATGGATCATTATGGACAAGTTGCTCTAGGTGAAGCTGAAATCTTCAATCTAACAGGGCGACCTGTTTCAAATTCACTCCTTTATGAACAGTGGTTCAGTGGTTCTAGAAACTTCAGGATATATGACTCCGCCCCCATCACTCAAAAATGCCATTTGAAAAGTGTGAGGTCAATCTCCTGAATTATAGTCGTGCATTAACACTGATATGAGCGATCCTGAGTCCCTCCAGTATAACAGCAACCGCGATGGCGAGGAAAGGTCTGGTCAAGCTTCTCATACTTTGTCAATTTACAGAAGTTCTAATACCGTGGTCCACAGTAATCACACACCCCGAACGATGCAACAATACGATGTTTTACTTGGCTCATCAACAAAGACCAGTCAAAAGTTTCGCCTCCGACCAAAGCTCATACTACAGGTCCAATTGATAGGCGACAAAGCTCATGCCATTCCATTTCTTGGACTCTGGCTTCCAAGTATCCTGAATCTTGGAATAGCCAAAGATTCTATCCCGGAAGCCGACTTATGTATGAGTGATATCTACGTGTACCGGCATGAGGATTATCCTTTTCTTAAGCCAGATATCGCAGGCCAAGAAGATGATGTTATAGCAGTTATTCAAAAACGCAATTTGAGAAATGGGGCGGACGGTAGTTCAATCTATTTTCGAGGCGGACATTTGGTGACAACATGTAGATTTATTGAAGGCCATTATCAGTGCATGTGGGAAGACGCCAGCAGAGGGCTCTTGACAATGAAATCCTGTATTACCGATGGAAGCGGAATTGAAGGTTGCACATTCGAAATATGTGACTGCACTGGAGTGCAATCGACAGTGGGTTGTCTGGTTGAGAGAACCATTTCATTATACCGACATAAGGAATGTCTACCCAGCGGAAATTGCTTCCATTCAGCGTT
This sequence comes from Penicillium canescens, assembly GCF_028828765.1. Taxonomy (NCBI): domain Eukaryota; kingdom Fungi; phylum Ascomycota; class Eurotiomycetes; order Eurotiales; family Aspergillaceae; genus Penicillium; species Penicillium canescens. The sequence continues at coordinate 105,343 of NW_026703963.1, read as the reverse complement.
CAATGTTGACATTATCCTCATGTTTGCAGCGTGGATTACAATGGATAAGGCGGATACCAAAGAAGTTCGCTAGGTCTGTTTGAATGACAATAATTGCTCATGGTCTCGCCAATTTCACCAATTACTCAGTCAATCACTTCACTATAGAGAGAACATTATCTTACTGTTAATATGCCCATATGAAATAATAGTGCGTGACAGTTCTAGCGATAAATATTACCTAGCAATACTTCAGCTAAGTATGGATATGGCGAGAAGGATCTACGGGATCTACCACAGAAAATCAAGACTTAGGCCTGGACCTAGAACCCAAAAAGGACTAACACAGCAAGACCGTGAATTGCGTAAGTCAAGAAAACGGAATCCCTATATTCCCGCTAATTTACAAGCACACTGGCCCCTGAAGCTCAAGTCATTTTGTCAGCTGGTTGCGACCATCCATAAACAAGAGCTTACATGCATTAACATATCAAGCAATCTTGTCCATAACCATATTCCGAATAGAAACCGTAAAGAAGGTAGGAATTTCGGAACGTTATATTCACGGTCAAAGATATGTATATGTGGCTATATGTATTGGATTTTAAGCCGTGGCTTAAAATCCTCGATGGAGGTGCCACCGCTTTATAACGGCGCTTAGGGTCCTTCTTACTGATTATTTCACAGCACAGGGTGGTTACCCAGTAACAACTGGCTTTGTTTAATATGCAGTCAGATGATACTCAGTGAACGCTCAGGAAATGTCTAGTAATGCCCAGGTCATGCTCAGTGATCGCTCGAGGTACGTGGAAAGGACGATGCTCCAATGTTGTGGTGCGGGTGTTATGGCTGAGCTATTGGGGCATCTGAATCTTCGCAACAATCAGCCTTAGCCACCCACTGTCACCATTCCAAGTGAGATCCCGCCAATGAGTTCATGTTGGTAACGAGAGCATAAGTGACCGTGGAGAATTATGCCCGTCTCCAATGTTGGTCTGATTGGGCATTTACAGCGTTCCCGTAGTACACATGTGCGGACGTCAGTCACGGCATTTATATAGACCAAATGGCAGTTTACAAACAAATGGGTTTGGAAGCAGCCATGGAAGAACCTGTGAATTCGAAGACGTCGACTTTCCGGAATATCCTGGTTCGGAGGTGATATTGATGCAGGAGCTTTCGCATTGATTTATAAAGGGTTACAAGTTGGTGGGGACGAAAACAGATAGATTAGATTATTGAATTTTCCAGGTTAACGTCTCATCAATATTGGAATTCACACTTACATACTTTCGTTATTCTTTGTCGACCTCCTTCCACTACGAAAAACCACTTTCCGAAATGGGTTGATGCATGGAATCAGTGGCCGATATACTCTATGAAGGCTCTCATTCGGGGAACTCACAAAATTCGCTTCATCGGATATCTCGCCATACTTCGTACCAGTATAGTCGGAGTCGAAAATAGATTCCCCCGTCAACATACACGAATCGTATATCGCCACGTTCCCGAAACCACTAATACCTTATAGGTTACAAACGCACCGTTCAATCTCTCCATTCCTGCTACAGAGAGAGGGGGATATTCCATATACCACACGCGGAGGATACGAGCAGCGAGCGCGGAAAAAGCAAGTGAGAAGCATGCAATTTATAATCCGCCTACAAGGTATGGACTTCGGTATGGTAGAAAAGCTATAAGGTCCTCATAATTTGGCGGCTTTTGGTATTAAATCCGCGTGGCAAGAATAATAATAGTAATAAAACATCATCAATGTGCTTCAGTGGACGCTGGCTCAATATGAACTGGTACAGTAACATTATACCGTACATCAGACATGGGAAGCGTATCGATCACCGCTGGATACCCTTGTAACGAAAATTCGAAAGTCAAACTTTCGAATATGTCCAATGCAATCTTATAATGCCCTGGAAAAATAACGAGGCTTCCATTCTCATCGGCTCTGGCCAATGAGCCGAGGGTAAGAGGCAAGTCTGATACTTCTTCGCTTCCACTTGTAATATTGTGGAGGCGCAGGTAAGACACCAGGGATTTATTTGGTCGTGGAGTCGGGCCTGCATTGTCGCTTGAAAGGAATAACAAGCTAACATAATCGGAAGCTTCATGGCCAACATTTTTTACCCGCGCTTTGACAGTGGCAAAGGGCGTATTGTCGCTAATCGGGCCGCTAGTTATTGTTTGGCAGGAGGTCATAAGCTGCTGAATGTTATACTCACGGTCCAAAGCTTCCTCCCACTCAAAATTGAACTTCGTGTAATGAAGCCCGTAGCCGAATGGGATCACAGGCTTTCCAGTGTACCATTTGCACGTTCGCCCAGGATATGAACCATTTAAATTAGGGCGAAGGTTGATGTCGAAAACGCTTACTCCATTGGCATAGCTGGCTGGATATTGTGTGACCGGTAGTCTGCCAGCCGGTGATCTTCTGCCAAGAAGGACATCAAGCAGAGCAGGGCCGCCACTTTGACTAGGATATCCGGCCCAAACCAGAGCTTGAATTCCTTCATTCTGCAGGAGGGCGCTGTCATCGAGCTGGCCGCCGCCAAATTGGACAACGATCATAGGCATAGAAAGCTTCGATAGATTTGTGATGAGATCGAGTTGGTTTCGTGGCCAAGTGAGCGAAGTTCGGTCAAGCGTTTCAGCCTCCATAGAATTGTCAATGCCACCGAGGTAGATTATCAAATCAAACTTCTCTGCGGCTGCAAGAGCCAAGGCGAATTCGGTTGTGTTCTGATCATTGATCGCTGTGCCCATAGCATAATTCACTTCCCACCCATGGTAGCCCTCGAGTGCTTCCAATGGGCTTACTAAGAATGGTGCAATACCTGAGTAGTCCCCTTGCATTTGAGTCGTGGCATTTGCAAACGGCCCAACTACGGCAACGCTTTTGAATTTATGCGAAGGACCCAGGGGAAGAAGCTTGTCATTTTTGAGAAGCGTCATGCCTTCGACTGCAGCCTCATACGCGAGAGCTTGTGCGGCAGGGGTAGAAACGTCCGAGAGATCGAGATCCCTGTACTTTCCGCCATCGAAGAATCCGACCGTAAACAATGCCGAATATAGCCTTGTCAGCGCCTGGTCCAAGGCATGGACCAAGGTCTGTTTTTCTGCAAGAGATTCGTTGAGTTTCAGGTACGAAGAACCACATTCCAAATCAACTCCGGCATTTAGAGCAACAGATGCTGCACCTTCTTCGGTGTCAGTGAAATTGTGGTATTGCCAGATGTCTGTAACTGCTCCGCAGTCAGACACGACATAGTTATAGTCCGCAGTGAAATTCCAGTGCTTTCTCAGCACCTCTTCAAGAAGGTATTCGTTCGCACAAGCTGGGATCCCTGAAACTGCGTTGTATGAACACATGACGCTTCCTACTCCCGCGTCACGTACGCAGGTCTTGAACGGAGCCAGGAAGTAGTCACTCAGGTCCTGCTGGGTAGGTGTATAGTTACTTCCGTATCTACCTGTCTCCAAGTCGTAGACCGCGAAGTGCTTGCATGTTGCAATGACTTGCTTGTCCTCAGGGTCGTCACCCTGAAGTCCCGGGACGAAATTGCGGATATAGCTCTGCACAACAAATATATCCTCACCAGGTGTCTCTTGCCCTCTTCCCCACCGAGGATCTCTGAAACCATTAATATTTGGAGCCCAGAAATCGAATCCAGAAAACCCGTGGTTGGCAAACGCTCGTCCTTCCTTGCCAATTACATTAGCTATTGCATGCCAATTACATTAGCTATTGCACGAAATAGAGCGTCATCGAAGGACGCCGCTGTCAGGATTGGTGCAGGGAAGCTGGTGGCATAACTGAAATTGGCTGGCTTTGAGGTGAATTGCACGCCTGGTGCAGAGCCAACACCATGGGTTGCTTCATTCCACCATTCGTATGATGGCAACCCGAGGCGTTCAGATCCGGCTGAAGCATCGACAACATTAAGGATCTTTTCCTCCAAGGTCAGTGAATTGACAAGTGAACTCACTCGCTCAGCAATGCTCCATGAAGTATCACAGACTTGGTGACTGCAGAGGGGTTTCGTTTGGCAGGCTGGCACGAAACCGGTGTTCGTTGCGTTCGCTCGCGCATTTAAAATTTGATACAACGACATCCTAGAAATATCAGAAAAACGGAGTCACGTTATCTTTTACTCTTTATATGACTTACATATAGGTCCCTCCGCATGAGCTGGATGGTTCAATCGGACATTGCGAGTTGCAGCTGCTGTCATTGTTCTTGCTCGCGGTGCTAAATTCGGGCACACTCCCGCAAAAACATTGCCTATTCAAGCATACCTTTAGGTAATTGTATCACTTAACACCTATATCAGCCAAAGTGAAGTTCACTTACGTCCCGAATTCTATACCTCCATATTCAAAACCCCGTTGACCACACCAGTTGGCACAGTACTGTGGCGTCATCACAATTGTGCTAAGTTTCGCTGCGGACAAGATGGTCACGCTGGGATCTGCATAACATCCAAGGTAGCTTGTTGATGCATTGTAGGCTGTTGTCGGTGCTGAGCTATTAACGGTGCAGATAGATGACGCCTGGACGCTCGTGTGGACTGCTATGAGTGACAGTAGTACTTTTGTACCCGCCCGAAAGGGCATTGATAATGTCATCATTGTTTACTCTCCTGCCCCAAGGAATAGAAAACATTCGTGGGTCACTTTATGCTGGACAGACTTGATAAGGCGACATTAAGTGATGGCCGGATACTTATATAGACTTTACTGTATATAGTGAGACTCGCTAGTAGAATTTCTTTTTCAATGACTAGGCTAAATTACGGGTTTAGCGCAGACCAGGATGTACTCCGCCGTAAAATTCTGGAAGAAATGCTTTCGCGCAGCCTCGAGATCCCCGCTCCTGAACGAGTGAGGGGTAATATTTCCCACGACGAGTTCTTTGCTACTTTTCCCGCATTTTCAGGTTACATCCGGTGTAGCCACAGTTTTGGACAATACCGACATCGAAAAAGCATCTTCGAAAGACGCTTCTGGGAAATTTTTGATTGTCAATGACCACCATCTGGAAAGTAATAACTTGATTAAAAAAACTCTCAAATATACAATGTCATTACAGACATTCATGAGAAGACAGACTCAACTTAAAAAAATGAGCAATTTTGCAAAGAGAGGAGTAGATGCTAATAAAAGACAAGTAAGCTAGAGAGGAAAGAAGAGAATATATAGAGAAAGAGGAGTGACAGGCAAAGATATCGATGAATGGTGGCACCTGGTTGACAATAAAAACTGGTAAAGCTTCCCGGCCAAACTCAACATCCATGATGGCAGTTGCCGAGAGCCTTAGGCACTGTCATCTTTGTAGGTAGTCTCACCCCAGTAGCTTGGTTTTCCTTGCAATGTAATCTGAATAGGCGGAGATTGTCTGCGATGCCCGAGTAAGTCGTCGCAGAGCTGTATACATCTGGTGCTAAATTGCCTATGCATAGGAGAGTGAGCAATTATCGCAAGTAGGTAGTTAGCAGTACCTAGTAGTGCAAACGCTGTGCCTAGGCTAAATCACAAAGATTATTAATTCATGTAAAGGATATCAATTCGATTAGGCTAAATGAAGGATTCTTAAACTGAAAGATTATCCATATGGATCATGAATTAGGATAACTTCAACTTAGCCTAAATCTTCAGGATACGCCGGCTTAGCAATGTTACTGGCTAAGTTCATGTGCATGCGGGGATTGGTGATTCCATGAGCTTTCGAACTCGTCGGCATGAATATTTTCCTAAGTTGAACAGTAATAGAAGAGTCCCAGTACATGGACACCAAATAATATATAACGATCGGTAACGTTGATCAAATGGCAACTCAAGAGAGATAAACCGAAGCCAAGTAGCTGCAACTAGTAACTTTCTCACATATACCAGATTTAGAAGCATGCTCACCAAAAATTTGTTCCTCAGTCAGACCAGCCTTAAATGTGTCGTATCGGTTAAGCCTCCCAAGAAAGCACCACCATGGCCCTGATCGACTTTGCAGAAAATATCATCTTCCAGCCTGACTCCGACCATAGTGTTCTCTATCCGCGACAAGTCGAACTATCCGATGGAAGCCTCCTTGCGACAGCCTCGTATGGGGGAATAAAACTCCATATTTCCCGATCTTTCGAAGTGCAGATGGTGGTGCTACCTGGTCCTGGGTCTCCAACATGCCAGACCAGGTTAATGGACTGGGGATGGCGGCTCAGCCAGCGCTGGCAGAGATGCCGTTTCCCGTTGGCAATTTCCCAGCCGGCACGGTTCTGGCCAGTGGAAACAGCTGGGGAACCAAAGCACGAATGTCGATATATACGCTAGTGAAGACAAAGATTACACATGGAAATTCGTCAGCAATGTGGCGAAAGGCAGTTGACTGGATACTACAAGTGGGAATCCATGGATTTGGGAGCCATTCATTCTGTGAGCTGCTCTTCCCCTTTCTTTTTTGTCCAAGGCGCTAAATAGCAGAATTACAGGTTTTGCAACCACACAGTTTGCGTGTTTTACTCTGATCAGCGTGACACGCTGCATGGCCAGAAGCTTGCTCACCAGGAATCCACAGATTTGAAATCCTGGAGCTCCGTGATAGATGATGTGGCATATCTCAACTATACTGCCCGTCCTGGAATGACGGTTATTTCCTATATTCCACCGTTGGAAAAGTGGATTCTGGTGCACGAGTTTCCAGGGGAGACAGCTGGTCTGGGGCAGGCTATCCGCTCTACTATCGATTGTCTGGTAACCCATTCGATTTTCGCTTTGTCTATGGTTATCCAATCGTCGTAGACGGGATACAGCCAAGCTCGTCTCCTTATGTTGTCTGGTCCCCAGTCGGGGGTGTCAATGGAACCATCGTCGTCAGTGACGCTGATCATGGCAGCATTTTTACCAACCGAGCGAACGGCCAGCCTGATCAGTGGGAGATTCACGCCACACCGCAGCCGCCAGCATACAGTCGGAGTCTACATGTGTTTGCAAAGCATCCCGATCACTTGATGATACTGGGTGCAGCTGAGTTTGGTCAAGTAGAAAATTTGCCACTCCATCTCAGTATTGTGAGCTTAACAGATACCTTGAGGCGGCCAGCTGGCAATTAGAAAACGGGTTCAGTGTATTCACGCTATAGGAAAGATAGTATGGTCCAGTTTGGTTATGCCTTGTGATGAGTGCAAAGCGTAAAATTGGATGTGTGCACCGGCCAATGCGATGGTTACCCCCAGCCGTAGGCTTCGAGCTTCGGGTACCGGTCTTCTTCGTGGTTTTGCCGTACTGTCGACATTTGCGGCATCGTAGCGGTCGTTATAGCTCGTGAAACCTGTCTGGGAAAACTGATTCTCCACGCTGCGCAATGCGGCGGATAAGCAGCGATTCTGCGTCCATCTATCAAGATAGGTAGATAGTCATAGATCCGCTCTTTCTTTTCACTCAGCCAAATTATCTTTTCGACAGCTATAGGCATAGAACTGTGTAGAGTACCAGCATAATATCATTCTCTTCTTGGATGATGCGATTAAAGCCCTCTCTTAAGTCCAGCTGTTATAGTCCCTATATTTCTTGACATCGTTCATTTGACCAGAACCCGTTATTACCTTGAGGCTTGGCTCCTGGCACAGCGCTCAGCAACTGCGTAGCTCCGTAGAGATTCGTATCGCTTTACCCGGAGTCGATAAGGTCTTTCACAGTGGTCGGAGAGGTCGGCTTTAACCCGATAATATCCACGTTCGCGGTGGCCTTATCCTTACGCATTGTGCGGACCTTCTCTCTGGTATACATAAGGTCGTCTACCAGTCCCTTAGTTTCGTCATTGGCATTTCGTAAATTCAGGACCACTGCAGAGAAGTCCTAGCGAGATCCTGCTGCAACAACTGAATAAGCAACCTTCAAGCTAGTGATCTACTGTTGGGATTCATATATCTTCCATTGCCCGTCGGCAAGCTCTGTACGGGAATGTTTTAATTCTTTGCGGTACGAGCCTGCTTCATTGTTGATCGTCTGCAACGCCTTTCGTACGTTAAGGACGTGCGTTTGGACTGGACGGAAAGTTCCGCGTACGACTGCAGCACTACGAAGAAGTAATTCGGATTCGATGTCACGACCGGCTGCCTGGTCAACTGGGGTGTCTCCTCCATGTTATATTGTGCAGATTCGTTTTGTTGGGACATTAAGGGATCGCGTGTCTAGCGGAACATGCCAGACCAAGCGGCGAGAAGGCTGAGTGACGCGTTTAGAGCGGCGGTGAGGAGTCGCGTTTCCTCGGTCGTTGCGCCTCGCAGGCATGTTGTCGACAAAACTAACCTGAAGAGGATCAATTAGTAGGATGGGGGCACTTCTCACAAACCTTGACTGAATAAAGGGTAGTTTTGTTTGCGACGAATGAGACGACGCATCGGTTGCTGAGGTTGAGATGGCAGAACCGATGAGGCGGTCAGGAAAGGAGATTGTGATTGGCTGGTTGGGGATTCAGTTGTTAATAGCTCTGCTCCTCTTTTCCTCGCTTTCCCTTCTCTAGTTGAATGTCTTCGTACGAACGGTCTCTTTGAAGGTTTGCCGCTCACATTGTTTTGAAAGTGAAAAGCTCAATGCAGTGGTAAAAGCTAATGAGCGACTTCGGACATTCGGGATTACTAATACCCACCCAACTTGAGACCCCTAGCCTTACTGTCGGATTCTTCGGCAGCTGAAAGACTTCGTTGTAGCTCATAACTCAGCCTCCGAACCAACATAACAACCCATGGAGATCGAAGAAAGAGCCACTGCCCGATCCAAAACTTGCAAGTCCTGTGACCAATGCAGGAACCGAAAGGTTCGGTGCATCAGTATGTGGATCCCCGGGATATCTAGATTGAAGTTATCCTATCATTGAATCTTCTAACTGGTGGTTTATCAGTGGTCCCTGGGGGAGGTTCCAAATGCACACATTGTGCGGTAAGATTGAGACTGACTGTAATAAATTAACACGCTGTTAAGCCGGCTCTTACGTTACTGTGGTCTCTAGAAACGGGGAGAGATTTGCCAGTTCACGAAAATCAAGCGAAGGCTTAAAGCCCATAAACACGCCGATAATACACGTAAGTGAGAATGGCCCCGGCGATGATATGGTTCTGTAACGATCAGGTTGAAGATTTACTGGCGGGGTAAACAGATCAGGCTCCAGAGTGGCAAAATGAAACACCACACCCAGCAGACATGAGCGCTGTTGCCCCAAATGAGCCATCCAATCGTCTACAATCGGTCCCCTTTTTTTCATAGACCACTTACTAGCTGATCATCCCGTGAGCGGGATCCTACGGGATGATTTTGCGGTACTTCGCGTTCGTCCATTCAAGCCCTGATATAGAGGAGTGACTATGATGCTGACGCAAGTTCCAGACAAAGGAACAAGATGGTGGGACAAACTAGTAGGCCTGATCACTACAGGAGAGACTGACCCTTTCTTTCTTTATATATCCAGCCCGCAGTTCAAGTCTCGCTTTCTTTTCCGAGAAAAAGATCAACACCCTGTCAGAGCTCCTCGGAAACGACACTCTACGCCGGCTTGTAGAAGCCATGGAAGCCATCATTAAAACCCGTCTACTAGCTCGGGGAGGCTCATCCTCAAATATGACACCAGTCTCATTCATGAAGCCCTCCAGAATAGAAGAGGTCCCACGAGACGTCGCAGCCTCATATGTCGACGGTACGTTTTCCTTTATACGTTTGCGAACCTTCATACTAATACGTACATTGAAGCTTACTTCCAAAACTTGCACTCTGTGTACCCCTTCCTCGACCAACGAGACTTCAGAAATAGAGCATTGGGGCCGAATATTAGGGAGCTACTAAAGGCCAACCCAGCGTTCTCTGCTCTATATCACACGGTGCTTGCCTTAGGCTGTCAATACCATGAAGGTGGCACTTGGGAGCCAGGAAAGGGGGAAGCCTGGGAGCTCTTCCAGGTCGCCCTCGGTCTAATTGCGGATATTCTATTACCCCGGGAGCATTTAATAGGGCTTCAGGTAAGCTTTTATTGGCTGAAAGGATAGCTCCAACAAAATGCTAACGAGCGAGAAAGGCTCTTGTGGCTATGGTAGGCTTGCTTCTGTCTGCTTGATGAGCTTGTATAACCCAATGAACTGACACAGAGCTTAATCAGTCAATCTTCGCCATGAACACATGCTGCCTCCAAATCGATGAAGTCCTGATCACGGAAGCTGCTCGTATGGCTCAAGGCCTTCGTTATCACAAGTCTATCGGAAACGAAGAAGAGCCATATACGGCAACTTGTCGGCGCACCTTCTGGGTCATTTACTACATGGAAAAGCACATGTGCTTCCATGGTCAAGTCAATTCTGTAAGTTATCATAAGTTTCTTTTCGTCGTTACAGTGAACAGAACTTTTTGAGCAGTTGGAATGAATTATTGATATTTCAATAGATCATCGCAGACTATGACATTGGCTGTCCCATCCCAGATGCCCCAGAAGCCATGTACGGAGACTTCAATTGGTTTCTATCCACCATCTGCTTCAGCCGCATTCTCTCTCAAGCCTATGCTTCTCTGTTCTCCGTAAGCGCCACTATGAACTCCCTGGAATCTTATTACTCTGCCATCGACCAGATCGAGGGCCGCCTTGAGCGCTGGAGAATGGCAATCCCAGAGAATTTCAGGCCGGGTCTACATCCACAATTTGTCACCTTTTCAGACCCTGCCACGAAAATGCCAGCAATGTATACGCATTTCAGATATTACAGTTTGGTGATTGCATTGGCAAGGCTAACATTGTACCTGAGTGCGAATGAATCATCTCCGAGAACAGAAGAGAACAAGCGTGCACTTATGACGGCAGCAAGGATGGTCATCGAGTTGATACAATTTGTGGATACCGCACCACATACACCAATCTTGTAAGATGCTAAGACGCCAGGTTTTTCTTTACCCTACTACTATTTTGCTATGCTTCAAAAAAAGAAAAGCGTACTAACGTTGATGCTATCAGTATCCTCTCTATTATGCCGCTTGTGGCGATCTTTATCCTATTTGACTTCGTGGTACACAATCCGAGACATGCGGAAACAAGGGATAACCTTTCGCTCCTTGAAGTCGCAGCCGGGCACTTCAGCTTACAGGAGTATAAATCAAAGGGAGTAATGCCCTCTTCCCTTGTTGGTGAATTTGCCCACATTGCGCGACAATATGTGCGAGATGTCGAGGTTAAGGCCCAGGCACAATCGTCTATGCCCTCCCGCCAGGCTGAGGGAGCTATAGGGGAGCCTGTAGGGGCAGTTGCGCGAGAAACGGGGAATAATTTGGTATGAGAAATCTGACCAAACATGCAAGAATTGACGGTGGCCATGAACAAGGTAGCTAATCACTGGTTTAGAATGGGCAGCTCGCCCTAGGAAACCGAGAAGGCAACCCGGGCTCCGATTATCTTGGCGAATGGGACGGTCCAAGCGACTTCTTATGCTATCCTATCATACCGGAAAACCTAGGGCAAACTTCAGAAGACAACCCAACTCTCGCTGGATATGATCTCCGTGCTCTTTTTGGCTCTGTCATTCCCGAAGTCTACTTTCCAGATGGAGCAACGGGAGAGGTGGTCGTTGCAGATCCGCTGTTTGGCCCTACTCCCCTTGGTTAAACTAGCAAAAACACTTTGTGCCAAGCCCAGTCTTCCGCGAAGCCCACAGTTGGTCCGGATCTCGGGCCCAGAGCCCAAACCCCGGCCCACGATGGGGCCCCAATGGGGCCCCACGAAAGCCTGTTCTTGCATAAAATCCTGGTCTCTGCCATCATAACGCTGCTAACTAATCAATATAAATTACCGTTTTCTACTACTGTCTGGGTTAGTATATCAAACATTGCCATAGTATGGTGACCTTGCAGAAATATATGTCTTACACTTACCTTAGAAAGTGAGGGCTGGAACATAGTTATACGTATGTAAGCATCTTCAATATAAGTCAGAGAATAAGGCATCTAGTAGTATGCAGCACTTATTTCGCTAACGATATAAACAGGCTAAATGATCCTAGCCAGCTAATTAGAGCACTCTAGAAATGGCAAGTCTTAAGTAGTAAGAGTCTATTCGTCTGGAGACATTTAACTAGCGAGGAAAGAAGAAGAGACAGAGAGACGAAAAGACTCCCGTATACATAATTTAGGTCGAAGTAGGCCTCGCTTTGGGTCGGGTTCATATCTAAGACCTAAACTTATACTGTAAACACGTAGATTCATGTACTTCAGTGACCTAGAAAAGCTAATGTGAAGAAATTGAAACATACTAGTATTGTTGGCTTTATTCGATCATCATAAAGGGTCCTAAGTAAAGGTGGCTAACCTTTGCCTCAAGAGGTTCAAAGTCATACAAAATAGCAGGGCTCCACACCAGATTTGTACGGTTTCATTACTTTTACTCGGAGAGGTTTCGACAAAGCCAATTTTTATTCAACGTATGGAGTATATACTTTCACATAAGAGCCATAACAGACAGGAAACAAATATAACAAAGAAAGCAACAAAGGAAACATCGACAGCAATACTGCAGAATGAAAGTGAAGAAGGGTAGCAAGAGAGAAAGTAAGATCTATGTATATACTTACTATTTGGAACAGCAAGTAAGGAAGGGTCATGAATGACGAGTCAATGGAGGAACTGCTGCAGGGATACGTTTTGCCCGCTGAGATCCGCAATCTGGTCCACCAGGGCTGCAATCTCAGAAGCGATCCGGTGTGCACCCTCCTCGTTGAAGACATCCGTGTCATACATGACAGTGAGTCGGTTCCGGTTGTTAAGTGACTTGGCGACCTCCACCACCAGAGCGTACGGCTGGTACATGCGGACCTTCGATTTTGCCATGACCAGCCACCTATCGGACTCGGATTCCTCACTGTTTGCAGCAGGTTCAAATGGTTGGTAGAGAAAAAGGCAACGATTGCTTGCGGTAGTCCGCGACAGACCACTTGCATTGAAGATTTCATGCAGGCCGACATCACCATGCTCGGTAATTCCCCAGAAGATGTCCTGAACGGTCTCTAGGTAGTCGCCGAGGGCGCTCTGAGGATCGATTTGCGCACGGACCGGGAGGAAGTTGGCCAAGGTACCATTGATGGTCTGGGGGTCGACATCGACCATGTCCACGTTGCGACCGCTAAGAAGATAATCAAAGCTGACGTCGTTCTGGCCGCTTGCGCGGCAAAGCCAGAGTTGATAGGCGGCTTGAAAGAGAATCGGGACGGTTACTCCCTGTACGCGAGCTACAGGTTCCAGGTTCCGGGGGATAATCTCCCGAATGGCAGCGGTGATCTTCGGGCTCTCTGCCTGGGGCCAGATGTAATGCTTGTCTTTCATTGTCTCGGCCCAGAAGCGTAGCGATTCGTTCTTGTCTGAGTGGAATATGAAATTGGCAAAGTCCTTGAACTCGCCATGGCTGGGGATTGGCATGCCTCGACGGATAGCGGTAAAGTGGTCATCAAATATGCGAAGCAAGGTTCCATCGTATGCAGCATGGTTCATTTTGATGGCCACATCCCAGCTATTGTCAGAGTGCAGAAGGATGGCGTATTTGACGAAAGGCTTTCCAAATTGGAAGCGGTCATTCCAGAACTCCTCGATGAACTCCGACTGTTTCTCCTCGCTGTCGCAGGGAATGATGGGTACGTCCAATCCCGCGTGCTTCATGACCACACCCACCCACTGGGCCTGCGAGGTACGAAGCCAAGTGGTGCGCAGGATGTCATTGATCTCCGTCAGACGACTAGTGTTGTGGATCCAGTCCTGGTAACTGGCGGATTCGGGCATTTTCCGAACGGCCATGAGCACCCACATCTGTTCGGGGCGGTCACCCTCTTCGAGGAACTGGGCTTGTCCTGGGGGAGATGGATAAACTTGGAATAGTTAGCCGCAATCATCTTCGTATGAGATCTCAAAACACAGCAGGCCGTTGCTTACTATACTCAACATTACCACCGATGGTCAAATCCTGCTCGTAAATGGCATCTAGCACACTTGCTGGGGCTTTGTAGCTCGGCTTCAGTACTTGAGCAACTCTTGTGTCAAGGCGCATCATTGGTGTGAGATTCTCCAAGATCGGATTCTTCAGTATATCCTTAACACTGAGGAGGTATCCAGCACTGCGAGCAACACTAGCCAGGCTAATGGCTGCAATGGAGTCGCCACCCAGAGCCAGGAAGTCGGCCTTCTTTCCAATGCCAGATGGGGGGAGACCAAGAATCTTAGACCACATGTCTTGCAGTTTAGACTCTTCCTCGGTTTCCACGGGAACAACCTTATGTTGAATTCTGTCACCCTCGAAGGAATACTGGCTGATGGTGAGAGCGTCCAGCTGCTCAACCCACTTGGCGAGAAGCTTCCGATCGGTCTTGCGAGAGGGCATCTTGGGGAAGTCTCCAATGGGGAGAATATATTTGGGAACCATGTAATGGGCCAGGGTATTGAGCCCCGCTCGCAGGTCTTGAACATGAGCTTGGTGGTCACCTGCTTCCTGGATCTCACAGGAACCAGCGGTAAAGATGCAGAAGGCAACGAGTTGCTTCTTGCCATTGTGGTTGACTGCCAGGACGGCCGCTCCTTGAACCAGTCCGGTCTTCAGGATCGCCTGTTCGATTTCCGTCAACTCTATGCGATGGCCATGGATCTTGACCTGGTTATCCTTTCTGCCCAAACATTCCAGCTCCCCACCAGGGAGCCATCGCGCCAGATCTCCGGTCCGGTACATGCGATCGGTGCCCAATGTATTCTCCATGAACGCAGCCTTGGTAAGATCCTCGCGGTTGACATACCCGTCGGTTACCTGGGGCCCAGCCACACAAAGCTCACCAACCGAACCATAGGGTACCATCGTAGTACCATCAGGGTGCAGAATGAAGGCCATCACTGTTGGGAATGGTGCGCCGATGTTGCTCGGACGACCGCTAGGGTCAACCTCTTTCGTTGTGATTACCATGGAAGTCTCCGTAGGGCCATAGACGTTGAGGATGCGATGGCCTGGACTCCAGCGTGCAATGACATCTGATGTAAGAGGCTCTCCACCCACGATCAATGTTTCGAAAGAGGGCACCTCGCTAGGATCAAGCAGCTTTGCGACCGTTGGAGTGAGGATCGCCTGTCTGGCTGACATTGCGTTGATGACTCCTGGCAGGTCCGACTGCATCTTATCGGGAGGCGCCATGCACAGAGTTCCACCGGTGCTGAGAGTGTTGAAGATATCCTGCACCGAGGCATCGAAAACGTAGTTGGCAAACTGGACCGCTCTCCACTCGCCGGAATACCTGCTTTCAGCAACCGCCATGCTGATGACAGCCGCCGCTGCAGCACGGTGGGGCACCTGTACACCCTTTGGCATGCCCGTGCTGCCGGACGTGTAGATGATATAGGCGGTATTGTCAGGAACGGTGTGAACCGTAGTAGGGAAGGCAGGGAACTGATCGATCTCTGGCGTGTCGATCCGAACGATGTCCAGATGAGGGATAAAAGAGAACATATCGGCATAATCGGCTTCGGTCAATATCGTTCGTGCCTTAACATCATCTATGATGAATGTGTTGCGGTCGACCGGATTATCCGGGCTCAGAGGCACATATGCAGCCCCAGCTTTCATGACACCGAGTATCGCGACGATGGTATCAATAGACTTCTCCAACATGAGGGGGATGGCGTCTCCAACGCACACTCCCTTTTTGATCAGGTAATGAGCAACGCGATTGGCGCGGGCATTCAACTCCGCATATGATAGCTGAGTCGTTCCATCCCAGTCGATGGCGTGAGTGTCAGGAAATCCTCGGGCGTGATCCTCAAAGCTCGCATGCAGAAGCGAAGGACGGGGTACATGGAGACTCTTTCTGTTTGAAATTTCATTGTACAGGAATTCGGTCTCTGCCTCCCCAATGATGTCCAGGGTTGAGAGACGTTGCGTTGGGGTCTGCATGAATGCCCGGAGCACCTTTTCGTAGGACTCGAGGAGAAACTTGACACGGCGAGGCTCCATCTTTGATGAGAGCTTCATAACCAGTGTCTCATCATCATTCTCAACTTCCAAAGTTGTGAATTCAGATTCCCAGGTGGACCGATCCCCGTAACGCTGGAAGATCTGGTTGACTTGCTCCCCATCATGGTCTTTCACCAGAATGTTCACCATTGTATCAAGGCCACTCGCTGGAAGGTTTCCCACAGCAAGGGCATTGCGCATGCCATGCTGTGAGTGCTTCAATATTTTAAACAGATTGGCCTGTACAGTCTGGGCTAGCTGTAAGAGAGTTGTCTCGGGTGCCACATTCACTTTCTGGGGCACTGTAGTCAGAGTAGGACCATCAAGACGGTCAACATCAAGCACGGGAACATCCCGACCGGAGAGAGTGGTTGCAAATATCACATCGGCATGGCGAGTGTGGTTCGAGAGAACAATGGCCCACGCTCCATACAGGACGGCGCCTAGTGAGAGCCCGTGGAGTTGAAGCGACCGGCGAAGAGGACCCTCGGGAAGCTTGCGTTGGGCAACGGTTGTTTGGGTTACGGGAACCGTGTTGATAACGCTTGGTTCCGTGTTGGTAAGATACGTTCTCCAGAAGCGGTCATGCTCCATTGCCGATGTAGTCGCGTTATGCTTCACGAACTGTTTGAACTGCGGCCGTGGGCGGAGTTGAAGACCCAGGTAGACATCTGCGACATCCTGGTACACGAAGCGATGCGACCAGTAATCAAACAGGGAGTGATGCATAGTGACAACAAGAACTTGTCCAGAGACGATAGCCACTCGGAACAACGGACCAGAAAGGGAGAACGGTAGCTGCTTATCTTGCGCAAGGTATTCCCCAAGGTCTTCCGTGGACTCCACCCAAGGCAAAGCGATATCGTTTCGGACCACCTGGAGCAGGCTGCGGCCCTGGGCCTTGAACGATGTGCGGAGGATGTCGCTCGACTCGAGAACGGTATTGAAGCTGTCTCGCAGCTTGCGGATATCAAGACGGCCAACATCCCACGTCCTCTGGTAGGTATACATTCCCTGGTCCTCGCCCAGAGTAGCGAGCAGGCTCTCTTGCAACGGAGTGGCTGGATAGGCATCGCTGATGTGAGGGTCGGCATTGAGTTCCTGCTGCGCTTCGTGGTCTTGAACGAGAGCAAATGGCTGCAAGTCATCACTGCTATCTTCCACGACTGTCACGTAAGATACTGTCTCCTTCAAGGTGGCGTTGCCGAGTACATCCCCAAGATCAATGGCAATCCCGCGTTTCCGCAACTCTGAAGTGACTTTAATGCCTTCAATGGAAGTCCCTCCCAGCGAGAGGAAGGCGGTGTCACGATTGATAGACTGTTGCGGCAAACCAAGCACGTCGGCCCAAACACTAGCGATCTGCTGTTCAATTGGGTCGGTGATAGCCTCTACAGCGGCATCTGAAGCTGCCGCTTCAACCAGACCTTCCCAGCCTTTCGCAAGTGCTTCGCGCTCAATGGCTCGAACATCAACTTTTCCGTTTCCATTGGCAGGAAGTTTCGACATTTGCATCCACAGTGAAGGGACCATATACGCCGGCAGCTTTTGCTTACTGTGGTCACGGATCGAGGAAACCATTCTACTCCACTGATGTTCGGAAGCCAGGACGATCGCTGCCACCAATACGAGTCGTTCTCGCATCTCAATGGCAACTGTTGCACAACTTTGGACAGCTTCATGTTGGGATAGAACCCGGTTCACCTCCGCCGGATTGACCTTTTGTCCGTTGAGCTTGACTTGGAAGTCCATGCGGCCCAGGATCTCAATAGAGGTGTCTGCATGGATCCTCGCGACATCCCCCGTCCTGTACATGCGTCCCATGCCGAAGGGGTTTTCCACGAAGACCGATGCAGTAGCTTTCTTTATATCGGTGCTCGAGGTGAGGTAGCCCAATGCTAACTGCGGTCCCGCCAGGCACAGTTCACCTGCGACGCCCATCGGGGTCAGCTCGGTCGTGCCGGGTTTCAAAACATACGCTTGCGTAGTGTCTGTGGGGCGTCCGACGATGCCGGGGTTGCTGCTGCGCGAGAGACGCTTTCCGAAGTTCAGTTGGGCACATTCACTCAGGCCGAACGTGTTCCGCAGGTCGACGTGATCTGCCCAGGTGGTAACGAGCTCGCGGGAAATGCTCTCACCCACTAGCGTGACTTGTTTCAAATCGGGTACATCGTTGGGCTCCATGAGAGATAGTGCCGACGGCGTGATCCCGAGGGCATCCACCTGCATGGTGCGGATGGTGTCAGCCAGGCGCGTCGTCAGCCTTTGCTTGGTGGCTAAGAGGAGAGTACCTCCATGGGTCAGAGTCGAGAGCATCGTCCGCTGTGCGGCAGAGAAGGTTGGATTATAGAACAGCAACCAGCGCTGTTTGCCATTCAGGCTATGGTACGCCATTCCATTCGTGGCCGCCCCATGAGTGACAACCGCACCCTTCGGCATACCAGTCGAGCCGGAAGTGAACACCACGTAGCATGGGTCCTCACTGCTGATTTCGATGTCCAGGTTCGCAGAAGACTCTTCGTTGTCTGTGGCAACCATATAGTCTTCTATTGCGAGAGCACTGGGATACGAAGATGCATAACGACGGCTCGTCAGGACCATAGTCGCGGAGCAAGTTTCGATAATTCGACTGTTCCTTTCAAGTGGTCCCTCTGGATCGAGGACCGTGTATGCTCCACCCGACTTCAGAATGGCAAGTACACTGATAATGAGATCAGCCGAGCGGTCCAGACAGACTGGGACGACCTTGCCCGTGAGTGGAGGTAGCGCGCGTGCCATCCGATTCGCACGAGCGTTGAGCTCTGCATAGCTGAGTGGGGCGTCCTCCTCAAACTCCACCGCAGCGGCTTGCGGGCTGTGCATGACCTGTTCCTCAAAAAGACGGGTAATGGTCGATATTTGGTGCTGACGAGCTAAAGCCTTGGCCGTGTGCACCTGAGCCAGCTTTTCTTCCCGCGAGCCCAGTTCGATCTCCTCAAGACGAGCGTGAGGAAGGTAGAATTTATTGAGCGCACTGTACAGGGCATGCGAGAAATGTTCGAGGAGCAGCTGGGCATCTGCAGTCGCCGTGAGGGGCGAGTGGCACAGTGTCAAAGTGATTACACCGGTCCCATTGATGAACATTGCCAGAGGGAACGGCGCCAACTGCCCGGCCAGCGTCGGCCCATTCGGATCCGGAGAGTATCTTAGGACCGACTCAAGGGGCTTTGAGAGTTCCTGGGATAAAGCGTTGTATCCCAGGTAGGCATGCGGGGATGCGGACTGATGGAAGGTGGTGAGGCGGTTGGAAAGGCCGACAAACGTCTCGTCGCTGGACACCGACAATCGGACGGGATATGTGTGGTCGAGGTATCCCACGCACGAGGCGGCATCTGGGAAGCTCGCATCACGCTCTACGGCCGCGAAGAGAACATCGCTGGCACCGGAATGGCAGTGCAAGACATAGGCCCAGAGGGTTTCAAAGATGAGTTTGCGTGGCAGGCCCGAGGCATGCTCAATCTGAGATAACCCCGGGTGGGAATTGTCATCGAGATGGAGGCGAAGAGCCTGGCGGTCTTGAGACACATTCACATCCGATAGCCCTGTCTCCCAGGGGAGAGCGACGGGTGGCACGGCACCACTGAGCTGAGCCTTCCAGAACGCAATGCTGCTGGTCGTGTCTTTTGTCTCTCTGAGGAAACGTTGGTACGTCGCCAGTGGAGTGTGTTCCGGCAAGGGTAAACCACAATACAACAGGACGAAGTTGCGCTTGATAATCTCGAGGGAGGTACCGTCGACGGCTGCCCGCCTTGCACGGAGTGTCAAGCGATAGCTGCCGGTGCTGGGGTCGCGACAGACAATCAACTGTGCCAGATCATCCTCCGCCGGAACATCCGCCAACGATGAGTTGGAGGAAGAGGCATTGCTTCCAACGGGTTTTGTATCCCACTGGATATCTGGAGTGCGATACACCACCCGCTGATACGTCTGCCCCGACCGGGGATCCAAACGGAAGACTGTACGAAGGCCACAGTCTGTGTTTATGTGTTAGGCATGCTGGGAATTCGGGCTCAAGCCAAGAAAAATGGAAACTCACGGTGGGAGCAGATCTGGGTCCAGCTCGACTGAATTCGATTCACATCGGGCGCGGACTGCCGTGGCAAGATCAGACTGATCTTGCACCAGGGCATATCGTCCGATTCCAGGATTTGGCATTGCGCCGGAGTCGCCGGCCATTCCACTTCCAGGTCATGACCATGGAGCAGGCTCTCAATATCGCCCAAGTGTTGGTCGTACAGAACTTCCGCATGG
Source organism: Penicillium canescens (assembly GCF_028828765.1). Taxonomy (NCBI): domain Eukaryota; kingdom Fungi; phylum Ascomycota; class Eurotiomycetes; order Eurotiales; family Aspergillaceae; genus Penicillium; species Penicillium canescens. The sequence continues at coordinate 85,071 of NW_026703963.1, read as the reverse complement.
CTGAAAGGATCGGCGGACAAGAAGTCCATGGTGTTCAGCTGGATGAGGCTCATAATGACGCTATTGATAGTGACTTTTGTCTTGGTGTGTGAAAGTAAAAATCGCGATGGTGTTTCTCAAATGATGAATGCTTTTGCTGATTTCTGTTTCAAGTGTTGATGGGTTGACGGCTGGGTGCCTCCATGCCCGTTCTTATAGCCTTTCTTGATCATGGCTAAAGCCATCCTGAACATCGCCTTCCCCGTAACCAAGAATGTCTCCGTGCCATGCTGTGCGCTATGTCCCCATTCCCCTCCGTAGCAGCCGTTCGACTTCAGCGATGCAAGCTTCCGTGGTGATGTCGCAGGTTCCCGCCCCGGGATCAACGGACTGAGTTGGGTCGAGTTAGTATGCACGATCCGGAACCTGTCTCTTGCGCCATATCGGCCAGGCATGTACAGGGGGCGGAAAGGACTAACAAACGGTATGGTAGCATCCAATCTAGTTGCCGTCCGTGTGTTGGGCCCACCGTGGGAGCACGGCCGCGTGCTTCGACATCTCGGAGAATTTCACGAGATGATTGGGTCTGTGCAAACACACGATGGCGCTCTCCGGATCGACAACGCCAAGTGCCAAGGATTTAGTGAGAGGAGGAGAAAGAGAGGAGAGGGAGAGCGCAGAGCGGAAACACTGCGGGGCGACTGACCCGGAAAGCCCTAACTGCCGACTACCAACGGAAGGAATCACCGGAAATGATTGTTTCTGTTCGCTGGCTCATTATTGACCTCCCGTGTCCATCAGGTTCATAACTACAAATCCTACGTTATAAAAGCCACCGACGAACCCATCAAAAACTCCAGCTCAGCAGCAATCATCAGCCCCGATCACCACCAACACATTGAAAACCGACCAAAACACACACTCCCGCCTTCCTTCTTCATAATAAATTTCATCGACTTCGACTCTTCTGTCATCATGACTTCCTGGGACAACCGCGACATGACCAACAACCACCTCCTGCCGTACGTGGACTCCACAACGGCTCCGGAGGAGGTCAGCGCGGCCCTGAAAACACTTCCCTTCGAGCGCAACATCTTTAAGGTATATTCTCATATCCTCTCCATGGTCTTCTATGATGGGAGAGCGATATACTAACAATCTATCCCCAGCTGGTCGCCAATGCGCCCACCTTTTTCCCAACCTTCATGAAACTGCTGACCTGTGCCTGGTCGCCCGAGCGCAGCTTGCGCTCGAAGGACTGGCAACTGGTTGTCTTGCGCACCGCGTCCCTGCTGGATGCTCCGTACGAGTGGGATGTCAATGAGCCCGTGGCCCGGGTCTTCGGGTACACCGACGCGCAACTGGCGGGCCTCCGCTCGGGGGACTTGAGCTCGACGGAGCTCTTCTCTGATCGCCAAAGACTGATCAGCGCGGTTGTTGAAGACCTTTGTCTGCGCGATCGTGTCAACAAGGACACGGTGCTCAAGGCTAAACAGGTCCTTGGAGATGAGGCTTTGATGGATCTCTTCTACACTCAGTCGATCTACGCGTTTCTCGCCCGCACCATGAATAGCTGCTTGATTGACTTCGATGCGCCAATTCCGGGATTGGAGGACACGCTCCGGAAGTACAACGCAACCACCATCGAACAGGAAAGCGCTTATACGGATTAGAGCCGTGGGGTTGACAACTGGGGGTCATGCCCTTGAAATGTATATAGATTGACTACCTTTCCAAGTATTTCATATATTATTCCACTAGTGCATATTCACATGAGTAAAGCCGTGCCCAGTATGTTGTGGGCCGATTGCGATCGCAAGTTGGCACTTTTGGACCAAACCTTCCAAGCGTCTCAAAATATAGTCATCCACCGAAGTAATACACACAAGATACGACTTTTTTCCCTTTTCCTATTCATGACGATCTACATATAGAAACTGTTCTATCTCGCATTTGCGAGTTCTCCGTGTCGCAGGTTCAAGAAATGACCGCGAACCGGCATCAGAAAAATTCGAGACAATTGTAGTTATAGGTTCAGAAAGACTCGGATGTTTGTAGCACTGCTGAGATCCCTTTTATGCTCATTCTATGTCACCTGGACCGACATTATCACATGTTTCTTGTATGTGCCTCATCATGGGAACAGATGTATATATCGCCAGCCCCATTGATGTACTCTTTATAGATTGCAGCCAACATGGACAACAAGATCCCAGATAGTGACTTGACTCCAATATATGTCAAGAGACCTGCTACTACGTAGGACTATAAACACAATCGTGACGATTCTTGAGTGTTATTCAAGGCAAATCTTGCGATTATTCGGGTTTGCGTTTTTTAACATCGTTAACTTGGCAATGTCGGGGGCTATTAAGAACATGAAAAGATCCAGTATCACGATAGGTGTGTTCTTCGCGTGACCTTTCGTCCCTACAGAAATTCGCAGGTGTGCACTAAGTTACTATACTCCTGTTGCGAAGAGTGTTCCTATATACATTCTATGCTCTAGTCTACAAAAATCGACTACATCGGCAGGTACAATTGATAGGCTGAAGGAACCCATGATAGGCTTGTCATATGCGCGTAAGAATACAGAGCAGAGACAACAGAGAGAAACTCAGAACTGCACGACGTGCTTGGTGCACCCGACGGTCGGTCCTACTTTCCCACCGGCTCTAGCCAACACCGACTGGACCTTCTTCTCGAGGTTTCCACCATCTCTGTCCTCTTCCCAGTCTACACGGTTGACCGGTGGCGCAGTGATCTTCCCTTCTTCGAAGAGCTCGGTGAACCACGAAAGGAGGTCAATCTGTGCGTCCTCCGTGTATCGACTCAGCGCCTGGGACAGTCGGAAGTTCCTGAAAGTGATTTGTTTCCAGAAGATTAGTTCCTGGCTCAGGACTAATTGGCCGCCCGCACCTCCCAGCGACCCGTAATTGATGTAGGTAGCCCCAGGAGCGAGCATGGCGGCGAGTCGTTGACCAGATTGTCCGAAGACCGCGTCCAGTGCGAGAGTGACACGCTTCCCGGCCGCAATCGCGGCCGGGCCTTCTTTGGCAAGTTGAGACTCGGTGACAACCACACGAGCGCCTTGATCGAGAAGTGACTGTCGTGTAGCCTCGACATCATCCCGGTCTCGAATCACACAGATACTTGGACAGCCCTTGAGCAGGGCAAACTGCACCACCATCCGCGCAATCCATCCCGTCGCGGCATTCAGAACGACCCACTCTCCCGGACACAGGGAGGGACAGCTCTCTAACAGAAGATAAGCCGTCGAGCAACCTGTCTTCAGCAGACTGGCGGTTGTCGGTTCCAAACTCTTCGACACTTTCAGCACGGCTGCCGCCGGAACCACGGCTTCCGTGCGCCAGGTCCCCAAGCCGTGGGCACGGGGGATAACGTGGTCCCCGGGCTTCAACGCATCAACATCCGTGCCGACGCGCTCGACACGAGCCACCCCATCGTATCCCGGGATGGGTTCGTCGTTATAGCGATGGTGTGGCTGGACGGGATACCGGCCGGCAATCACCAGCAGATCCTGGGGATTCACGGGAGCAGCCAGGAACTTCAGCAGAACCGAATTCGCGGGAATCGGAGCGTCGCCTACAGCATCGTGACGGTAAATGCGGATGACACTGGCGGGTTCTGTCGACTGGCGCTGGAACGTCACCGTTTGGGCGGACATGATATCAGGGCAAGATTTGGGCAGGAATTCAGCCGGAGAAATTAAAGCGGTTGAGAGGTGCAAAATCCCATCATTTGAACAAGTCCAGCCGTTATTCTTATAATAACATAACTAACCATCACGACCGTGTCTCCTGATAGGGGAATATACCATTGATGATGCTTTTCGAGGCTGGATTTCAAAGCATTTCCGGGACCCATAGGGTATCCGGGCGAATAGTAGCTTCGACTGTCTTGACTCCACACTATTTCCGTCGGAGATCCTCAAGCTTGGCGCAGAGGCATTCCGAGAAGGGCCCAACAGCTGAGGAAATTCCCTGGCCTAGTCGAGTTTCCGGGTCCGTTTCGGTCATGGGCACCGACGCGGCCAGCGCAATCAACTCCGTCTCGGCAACGTGCCTGCTGGACAAGAGCATCGGAAAGACAAATCGACCGGGCACCATGACGATAAATAGTTACTGGTGTCCCTGGCAATTGGAGTTATAATGACACTCACCTCAGCCACAATCATCAGTACAAACGGCAAAAGCCAATCCCAAACAAAAACTCCCAGTCTCAGCTTCACATTTGAACCAGCCAACATTTCGTCAATACTTGCACCGCGACAATGAAAACTCCAAGTGATTCTCTGCGCTCCTCTCCCTCTGAGCCGCCCTCAGAGGCTACAATTGAGAAGCCACAATCCCCAAGAGACGTGCACGGCGTTAGAGTAAGACATCGAACCATCCATGCTTATTGATCCCTCGCTAACCCAATATTCACAGTGGGCCCTAGTAGTCACTGCATTGCTTTCGTCCTTGTTCTTGTATGCGCTCGACAATACTGTGGTGGCCAATGTTCAGCCGAAAGTCGTCGAAACCTTTGGTCATGTTAGTCTGGTTCCTTGGCTGGGTGTCTCCTTTGCTCTGGCGTCAGCGGCTACGACCTTGATCTGGTCCAAGGCGTATGGCACCTTCTCCGCAAAGAAGCTTTACATCGGAAGCACGGTCGTGTTCATGGGCGCGTCGGCTCTCTGCGGAGGCGCTCCAGACATCAACAGCTTCATCGTCGGTCGTGCCATCGCGGGTGCCGGTGGTTGTGGAATGTACATGGGTCTGTTGACATTGATGTCAGTGACCACAGACAACATTGAACGTCCGAAGTATCTCAGCCTGACTGGGTTCATTTGGGGTATCGGCACCGTGCTGGGTCCAGTGGTTGGTGGTGCCCTCGGCGACAGCAAGGCGACCTGGCGTTGGGCATTCTACCTGAACCTTCTGGTCGGAGCGGTCGTGGCTCCGATCTACATCCTCCTCTTGCCCGACTTCAGGCCCCAGAAGGATGTCCCCATCCTCAAGCGGTTTGGCCAGATCGACTACATTGGAGCACTGCTGTCTATTGGTACCCTTTTATGCGCGATTATGGCCATGAACTTCGGCGGCGTTCTGTGGACCTGGAGCAGTTCGAACAGCATTGGTCTGTTTGTGGGCGCCGGCGTCCTGTTGGTCCTGTTTGTGGTGCAACAAACTTTCAACCTGGGAACCAGCTTCCAGAACCGCATGTTCCCCATGCATTTCTGGAAGAGCCGTACCTTGATCGTTCTCTTCCTCACTATGAGTGAGTACTCCTAACATTTACTACACAAGCATGGCGTAAATGTCTAACTACGTACAGTGTTGGCGACGTTTGGCAGCTTCATCGGCATCTACTACTTGCCCATCTACTACCAATTCACCCGCGGAAGCACAGCCGTTGAGACCTCCGTCCATCTCCTGCCCTTCATTCTGCTCTTGGTGGCCTTCAACCTGATCAACGGTCAATTTATGGGCAAGACTGGCTACTACTACCCCTGGTACATTTTCGGCGCTGCTCTCGAGTTAATCGGCGGTGTCCTCCTCTGTAAGTCCCCCGTCGCATGTACTCCTCATATACCACGAAACACGTTCTAACAAGCCTCGCTACAAAACAGACACCGTGGACGAACACACATCCGACGCCAAAATCTACGGCTACACCATTATCCTGGGCACCGGCGTGGGCTGTTTCTGCCAGGCCGGCTTCGCGATCGCACAGATGAAGGTCAAGCCGGAGGAGATCCCCTTCTGCGTGGGCTTCATGACCGTCGGACAGATGATGGGGATCGTCTTCGGCACGGGTATATCCGGCGCCCTGTTTGTGAACTTCGCGCAACAGGCCCTGAAGCAGGTGTTCCCTCTGGCTAGCGAGGACGAGATCTCCAATGCAATCTCGGGTGTGGGGAGCCAGCTCCTCCGCTCTGCGAGTTCCGAGGAATATGCAGCCGCAATTCGTGGTATCACCGGGGCGATCCAGTTGGCCTACGTGCCCATTATCGCTGCGGGAGCCATTTGCTTGGTCTGCAGCTTGTTGATGAAGCATGAGAAGGTATTTGTTACTGGGAGCTTCGCTGGTTAAATTCGTGGCTGCAGGCGTGGATTCAGATTTTGAACATTGGATGACACTACCTCATGAGAGGGGCAATGGTTGGCGGAAGTGGAGTGCCGAAAGTTGATACTGCATACGAATTTATATAGAGATGTACCTGGGAAGTTAGGCTGATTACACACCTACACAAAAACCAGGCAGGCTCTTCACCAGAGGGAAAATGATGAAACTTAGATTTTACTGGACTTTACAATACTCAGTAAGACAATCAATAATTGGAACAAGTATTACTGGTGTTCAACCAAGCGACTAATGAATTCAAGGCTGCTCACCTGCCGAAGAATTTAACCTAGTATATTGGACGTCTTTTGTGCAGCGGCCTCGCTGTTATATAACTTACATAAGTCATTTTTTGAGTATAGCAAGTTGTGGACTTCTTTTTTGTGTACATTTAATGAGTAGCAGAAACTACAATGGATTCATCGTCAACTCCTCTACCTATGAAGCAGGAAGGAAAAGAAAAAAATAGAAGAAGGTATTGGTAATACCTGAGAAAGGCTAGACGTGATAGAGATAGGACTTCATGCTCTCATTGATTCATTATCTAGATTCACAAGGTGACATAGGAATGGCTTTGATTTTCTCCTCTACAGGGCTTGATAGTCACGATCGGCGTATAACCAAGTCGCCTAGGCATTAATGCTAGAAGGCCACCTTAAATAACTTCACGCAGTCGACACGAAATCTATTACAAGACCGTAGTGTGCTCTAAAACCGGAAGATGGTCGGTTCCTCGGAAAGATCAGTGTACGCCTAAAACGGGTCAGCTTGCTTGACACAACAAAAATGATGACCAAGCTTACGCAGGAGTCCAGTTGTGCCCACCAAGCTGAAGTATCAGAGCTGTCTGGGAATCCAAAGCTATCATATAACTTGAATGAGTCGTCCACAAGATGAGAAGCAAAGAGGTCGGCGGGCAGTGCGTCGAATGCCATATTGGGCTTCGGGGAGATGTCCGTAATAGGCGCGGGAAGAAAGCTAGGCGGAAGGAAACTGTCTGCTTTGGAAAGGCCCTTGTGGCTATTTTCTTCTGTCTCCATTTGAACGCTTGGTCGGAGACTGGAGACGACTTGTCGGTGGACTTGCAGACGCAACTGCTCCAGAATAATGCCGTAGCGACGGTTGGGACTGCTCCGGCAGGTGGCCTTACCTAGATGTTGTTGGCAGGTCTCTGCGAGGCTGAACAGATATTGCAGCCGACTGCTATTTTCCACCTTCGATGGATCGCCCGACGCTTGATGCTGTTTGATGATGTGGATGTACACCACGGTAATGGCACAGAAGCACACGTAATGGGTGAACCAAAACCCATGGATGAGAGCCTTTCGGCTGGCGAGTCCGTTGATGATAGTCATTACTTCCTCGGCGGCCCCGATACATTTGTGAACATAAGTGGCGACGCTCGATTGCGGAATATCTTTGCAGTCATTTAAGAGAAATAATCGCGTGATGTAAATAATTGCGTGCGAGTAGGCGAGCTGTTGAATCTGAGATCGCCAGCGATCCATCAATGGGGCTGCGACCTCCTTCCATCGTTCTAACTCGAGGGTTAACAGGATGGCCGCCTCAAAAGGGGACCCTCCCGGGGGATTGACGGTATACAACTTCCTTGAAATATCTGCCAGCACCCGTGAGAGTCTGCTAATTGTTAGCTGGAATTGGATTTCTCTTCGAATAGTGCTTCAATTCAGACACTGACCGGTAATGCAGTACGGATGCGATCATCGCATTATCGGGCACGCCAGATCGCATGCTCGGATCATTGATCAACAAGTCTTGATCCTTCACCTCGTCCGGAAGCTCTTGATCGATATCCTCATCGTGCAGCAACCGTGGTCGGCCGAACATCACGCTCAGATACTTGTCCAACGTGTACACACTCCAAAAGGTTCTCTTCCGAAGTTCTTGCTCCATGTATGTGCCCTTACCCTGCTCGACCATAGTGGACGGCCATTTGCGATGTAAGTCAAGAGCGGTCAAGAACTGAACGGTGGTGCCGAACGCGAACCAGCACTCACTGGCTCGGGACGATGCCAGTAGGTAAAGACTTCGGTTCAGTCTCGCTTGTACTGTCTCCAGCTGTGGTGCGCCCGACTCAATGGACGACATCCGCTTGGAGAGGGCAAACCAGCGTTCGCTTCAGGTAATCAGCGAATGGACTGGGAGATCAATGCGCCGTTTTCGGGCTTACCTCTGCTCATCATAATCTACGTCGGGCTCGGGAGTTCGCCTCTCATAAAGTGTACCAATCGCAAGAACGCTGTACACAATACAGCACCGGCCCACCATCAGGTCTGTGGGCGGGTTTTTTGCTGAAATGTTGCTCTGGTAGATCTGACGAAGCCATTGCTCGACATGACCACGATGCAAGAACCGGTAGGTCACAACGGCATATTCAAAGTACGTTTCGACCATCTCCAGTGCCCTCTCCAACGGAGGAAGGGTGAAATCAAGCTTATAGAGGCTTGAATACGGCTTATCCCCAAACCTAGTGACAGATGGGCTGCCTGAGAGTTCACCATGGAGCCCGTCCGACACGCTCACGGCTCCGGTGGACGGCGTCTTGTCTTGGTTGAGGCGCTGACATATCCGGTTGATAAACGAAGTTCCTGACGCCAAGTCTAGGTAGCCTCCCTGGAAGTCCGCGGTCAAGAGATCGGTACTGCGCGTAGGAGCACTATGGGCAGCCTCATGCTGAACGGGCTGTTGAATGGATGTTGGGAAACTCGCGTCATGTTTGAAGTACTGCTGCTCGTCTGGCCGACCGTCGAAGGTCAGTTCCAGCGGTGGTGGTGGCGGCGGCGGGCCGAGTCCCCTGGAGTAGGTCGTTTCGTATTCACAGACAAACGACAGTCGTTGGCAACGCGCACATGGACGAGTCCCGCTGCAGCGAGTCTTTTTCTCTTTGCAAATGTCGCACGCTCTGATTGTCTTGAGTCGCTGGCAGCTCTCTCGCTTGTCGGGACCAGATGGCTTTCTCTTGCCTTTGATGGTGGGGTGCTCTTCATCCTCCGCGTAGCTGGGATTCACCGGAGACGTCACTTGCGGCAGACTCGCGGGGGTGGATCGGCTCATCTGCACTGATTAACTCGCAGTCATATAGAGATCAATTTTTAACGTCAATAGTGGCCCGGGAGAGGAGTTGAGTATCTTTCTTTCTTTCTAATGTGAGATATCAGGAGATGAACACAAGGTATCGAAGAGTTGTTGGCTTTGTTGGCCGTCCCTCATGGCTCGAAAACACGGCATGGAGCCGAGGTATGAGGTGCATACACGACATTGCGCAGGTGGGATTCTGTACGTAAACCGAATCACGAAATTCGCGATGGAGAATACGAGACACTAAACAAGTGACAGATTATTCATGGGCCCGAGCGTTCGCTAAAGCAATCTGATGAGGACGGGTGGCTCCAAGCCAGCGGTCGATCTTTGACCGGATTGAGGGCTTGGCCAATCCAAGCTCCGGACGAGTCTCGGTGTGGGTTGATTCCACTTAATCTCGGAAACAGTCGATCCCCGCCCTGACTAGTATGATTTAGGGCGACGGGGAAACGGATGTAACGGTACAACAAAGGGTCTTTATTGAATATTATTGGCGCGCACCCTCCAAATCACTCGCATTTTCTATGACCCAGGCACCCACCAAATCTTTGTTGTACTGTAGGAATCATTTCAGCCTCAAGGAACATTGTCCACTTTTCTGCCATATTTCCCACCAAGAAGAACATCGCCAGCAGAATGGAAGCCCTGTAACTTGTTTTAAAGTCGGGTCTTATAGGTTTTTCGATTCGGGATCCACATCAGCCAGCTGAACATCACCTACATGATGACGGGCTTGTTGCCTAAAAGGAGTCTCGGATTAGTGCATATGTCCGATCCCTGTACCTCGCATGAACCTTTTGGACATTCCTCCAAAAGGAGAAGGGGGGTTGGGGTCAATATGTAAGACCCCCGAAAGTCATAGTTCGGGATCCTCTCGAGTCTCCACCCTCTCCACACCCTCGACTTACGACTCAGAGACAGTAAAGGAGATTAGCATAACGAGACTTACAAACTTAGATCAAGATATTATTACCCTTATAAAACCATGTATTATAAAACGTGCTATGTGCCAAGGTAGGCAAACGGTGATCCGATTAGCCTCCGGTCTCAGGGCTCAATGCCTGTGGTTGGTGTACCTGAGGCGAGTCCCGCTCCCTGGTCCCCACTTAGCGTAAGCGTAGCGTCGACCTAATCCGGTCTAGCGTTACTCTGAGCCTGAAGAGAAATCGTAGCTAGATCAAAAAAGGCTGAAGCTGCAGCCTTGGTGATGTAGAAGTCAGAGTATCTTGAAGCCACTAAGCCGTTGCGCCAGTTCGAGAGTTGTGGACGTACGTCCATGAACTTACATCCACAGCCCGAAGTAGTGGGCCCACAGCTGCTCTAGGCCCTTGTCTCAAGAACCACAGCCCTGCATAGCTCCTTGGCATTGAACTGTAGACAACACATTCAGGGTTTCATCACTAGTCGACATAACCCACTCCACCGTGCAATCAGTGCACGCCACTTGATCACCGGCTTGCCCCCATACTGATCCTCAAACCGCAGTCACTGTCCCCAAGGCTGTGACCCCATAGTCCGAAATGGCTCACCTTTCACTCTTGCCCAGAAATAGATGAACGCTTGTCTTTTGCAAGCGAATGAACTGATAGCCTGACTAATAGAGCCTTTCTTTGCGCTCACTTGTTCAATGGATGTATATTCATCCAAAATGTCCTTCCTCTGAATGTACCGCTCCAATCCTAATGAAACAGGGACCCGTGCTAAAAGCATACAGTACTAAAAATAAATTTGTTATGAAATCGCATGGCGTAATGTGAACTTCATAAGAACAACATCTTCTAGATTTACTGTAGCAACACCAAACATGGCTCACTACATCCACGTGAATGGCAAGCAGCACGGGATTACCAGACACTTCATAACACCAAATCCAGCTTCTAGAGGAGACCATAGAGTGAGCATTCTCGGATTAGACTTCTCTGATGTGAGTCGGCAAGTCTTAATCAAAAGAGTCCATTCATCCAAGAAACTAAGCTAGAGAGTAGACCTCATAAGAAACATTTAGAGGGCCAGTATCTCCAGCCCTCCACCCGACCCTAGGCGCAAACGGACTCCAGACCCGGGGTGGGGAAAGCCCCCGAAAGCCCAAGCATTTAGGCGCACTTGTGGATCGCTTAGCGACCAGTACAAAAAGCTCTTTGTCAAACATGTTTGAGGTCTCCTTTAAACAAATCTTTGAGCCTCCTAAAATGGGTTCAAGAAGGTTAAAAAGACAATCAATCAATTGAAATATAAATGCCAAGAACGGTGTTGGGAGCCTCAAACGCTTCTAACACCTATGCTAGCCCTAAGAGTGAGTAATAGATTTGTTAGAAGAGTTGACATATATATGAGAAACCTCTAGGAGTTTAGCAAGAACAGCCACCTTCTCTCTACTTACTGTTCCGAGTCTAAACATGAGCTTTACTTTGACGAGCTAAAGCTTTCCGTTTATACGCTTTAGCATAGAGAAAACTGAATGTTTAGTGGGACTAGAGGACTCGCCCGCGTCGATCTTAACCTTAGTCTGGTCAACTACCGAATATATCTAGATAATCCGTTTAAGTACTCGAAAGAAGTGGCACTCGCGTTATATTCTGGTATAAGCGTGTTAAATAGTGCCTAAAGGTTGTGATTAGAAGACCAACATAAACATACGCTGTCTTATCAAGGCTCTCTAGATATACAGCCTTAGGTATCATTTCTGCCTTTATGATCGACTTTGAGTCAATCAAGTCTGGCAATACCTGCTATTGAACGTACAATCGACAATATATGTCATTTAATAAACAGCGTTTATTAAGCCAACTAGCTACATAGTTAATGCGAAGTGAGAGAACTAGCTTAGGGTTAACCCATAATACAAATTTTGAGGAAATTGGCCCTGCATTGAATAAGTTTTAGGGGTATATCAATAAATTTGTGTTTCGTCAACCAGTTCCATGTATGAAATATATACTTTTACTCCTTGGGCAAAATTTGTATTTGTTGATTTCATCCGTTTGTCGAGAATGAGGTGAGGCCAGTCGCGAAGTGTGAAACCCGTTGCTTCTGCAGTTTGGGTCTCCCAGTGCCATATTATGCCGTTTAGCAGACTAAAATCATTCGTGGTCAGTGTTGTCGCCCGTACGGCGTACTCTTGGCACTTCTTAGCTTCACTTTCGCCTCTCGATCTCCTATTGTATCTTTCCAACCATGGAGAAGCTATTCTCATCTTCCATCCGCGTCCTATGTAACCTCGATGACGCTGCTGAGCTGCTAGCAACTTTCCAAGAACTCGAAAGCAACCTGTCTGCCGCTACTACAGAGGAACGCGTTCGGTTTCTCGACTTTCCTGACGTCTCAACCCAAGGGGCAAACATTGCCGCTGCAACAACTCTGAGCAAAGGCTCAGGGGCTTAGGAAAAAAGCGGCTCAATCACCTAGAGAGCTTACAGAATTGGAGCTTGATCTACTTAATAGCCGTTATTGGGGTCGAATCAGCTATCCGGAAGAAGATGTCCGTCTTGATTGTTACGAGGATCTCAAACTAGTCTCTGAAGAACACTACTCTCAAACAGTCGAGCGTCTCGAGAATTTTCGAACCTCTTTCTATGCGGAATACGAAGCGGATGCATTGAAAAATGCAGAGGTGGAGCTTCTCCAACGAACCGAGGAAATAAGAGAAACCCAGGACAGAGAAGATCTAGAGCGGATGCTAGAAAGCGGCCACACCTGGCTGCGCCAACTATGGCAAGAAGAAAAGGGCAAACACCCATGGGGCTAGGTAATCTTCGAAAGCCCTCAGTGGAAGCGCGAGGATCCCGAACGCCAGGAGTCCCATGAACAAAAACAAACTACCTTGTTCCACTGGGCGCACGTGGCTATTGGCTCTTCAATACAGATTAGATCCCAGTGGTACCTTGAGCGCCTTGATCAGCCTTCTAGAACCGGCGGCGATGAGTCTTTCTTAGCGACGGTGAACCAACTGCGTAAGCACTTCGACTATCTCCGATTTCTGCCACCCGTGAAGCAAACGCCGTATCTACGCCTCGATTTGGCCGCAGGCAAGTTTGACGCCACCCAGGATGGAATTACGGAAAGCATTCTCCGGAACATGTTCTTATTTCTGGACCACGACGCCGCGGCGTCGGTCTTGGATACTCGCAGACCTGGCGATAAATGGATCTGGGCTGTTGATCCCGACTTTGATCCAGAAAGCCGGGACTCCGATCCGAGGGGTTACCAAGGCTATGTGCGCGTTCGCCTTCAGCAACTTCTTAATCACTTCTACGTTGCTCGGTGCTGGCACGCGGACGAGTGGTCGATGGATGAAATATGGAAGGCTGCTCAGAAGGACCCCTACAACAGCTCTTTTGTTTCCATGAACGACGAAGACATCTTTGCTCCAAACATCGCCTCCCCCACCGAGAGGTTTCTGCTGCCATGAGAAGTGATTAGGAGAAGGACCAGCATTCGCAGCTGTTAAGTTACACATGTGCCGAACCGGGGTTGTGTGGCTTGTCCCATCATCTGAACAGTCTTCATCTGCCCCATCCATAGAGCGATAGGATAAGTTATTGTTTCTACGCGTAACTATTTACATTTCTTGGAAGAAGTTCCAATGCATTATGCGTCTCCCGTCAACAGCCCCTGACGCTCACCCTTCTTCGTGTTGAGAGCAGGGTTCATCTCGTAGAGACAATCGAGGGAGATTCCTGCGGCGTCCGCCATGTCTTGACAGTACTTAGCGTCCTTCTGCATTACCCATTTATTGCAGTGATCAGGGATTCCACCCTGGGTTGGACCCGGGGTCCGCCAGTGCTATTGCTGCTAGCACTAGTAGGGGAAGTAGAAACGCTGGTAGACTTCTCCCCCAGTGCGGGTTGGGCGGGACGCAAATTGGGTTTTGGAGAAGTCTAGCCGTAGGCGACGCTTCGATTATCTTCCCGTTTATAACCGCTTAACCCTAGAGCCGTTCGAGTCTTTTCCTAGTGAAATGAGTAAGCGCAGCTTTTTCGGCTACGAAAAACAGGACTCGGTACATCGAGCCTATGCTTCAATGCGGGGGATGTCTTTAGATTGAATCTTGGCTAAGTTCTCTTCGGCTGAGTGACCTACTCACCAGCGGAAGTAGTCATCGATAAAGGCGGATGCGCCTCCTTGAAAGGTGACGGGTTGGTCAACTCATATGCGAGAATTATGGAACTAACGCACCTACACAGCCCTCCTCTCTATGCTTTGCCAAAAGTAAAAGGCTAATCACCGGTAACTTCTATCCTTGATATGGTATGGCACGAATGTTGCTAAATTTTTCTCATAAATTACCTGAGTACTGGCCACCAGAACGATGCGATTAAATCAAACCTTTTCATCCCTCTGGACCACAGTAGTAGGCTCTTCTTCTTCTGTCCACGCTTCATTATTGAGGTGTCTGAATCTGAACCAGAAAACAATCGTCTGCAAAGCAAGCGCCACAGCCGGTGCACCCCAGATCCAGACCAACCACGGGTCAGCAGTCGCTGGAAGCAAAATCTCACCAATTGCACTAGACAAAGCATTCATAAAGAGGAAAAAGGCCACCACCAGACCCTTCATTCCATGCGGGGCACGTGCATAAGCGAGCTCATAGGCAGTAACATTGCAGAAACATTCACTCAAAGCACTCAGAATAGTATTCGCAAGCTGCCACCAGATGCTAATGGGGGCTACTTCATCACAAGTTGACGCTTGGTTACCGCAAGGAGATAGCGCGTAAACACGCCACTGGACTAGAGCACCCGCGAGACCAGCGAGGGTCGCTAGGCAAAAGCCAAACGTGATGCGGCTGATTGGGCCGAAGTTGATCTTGTAGCGACGGAGAGTAGGGTAGATTATGAAGGTAAGAATTGGAATGACGAAAATGATTGTCAATGCGTTGAAATTGCTGAGAACATCGTTGGGTGCGCCATTAGTAACCATTGAAGCGCCTTGATTCGTCGATACAGATCCGATGCCGCCATCGTTGAGGTTCCAGATCGGGTAGAACCAGAAGATATCGCAGGCAGCTAAAATGTATTAGAACATCGGATGGAAGATAAAACAGTCCAAGAAAAGATTAAAGCAAGGAGGATGGGGATCTTATCATGAGTAAATTTGACGTACCGACTGTTCTGGAAACATCCTTAACGGCTTTATCTGTCCAGCTCACGGTGATACCCTTCTTCTGGAGGCTGCTGGATGTTGCCTTATCCCAGAAGCCCTCACGCCAGAACTGGAAATTGCTCTGACGAAGAGCAGTCCCAATAATTTTGAACGCCTGCGAGACCTCCGAGCTCCCAGCCGGAGGCCGCTTGTATGTCCTCTTATACATAACCAGAAGAAGAATAGGCAGTAAGAGATAGATAAGGCCTGCCAGCAAAAAGGAGAGCCAGAATCCAACATATTTCTCGGAGTATGTAGTCGCAAGCATAAAGAAAGCACCGACATTCACAAAGCCATAGAAGAGAAGCATAATTCTGTTTGTCGTAGCTTCGGGGTCCACGATGACCTTTTCTCCCGATTTCAGTGTTTTAGTATAGGCCTTCTTGTGGGGATTTTGATCAAGGATGAGAGGCGAAACGTTAGGCTTGAATATGCCTGCGCCAAAGGCCAGAAGCAGCAGGCCGATGATGAATGGCGGAGCCACGTGGGCTGTGCCCTTCTGGAGAATGGAGGGGATGGCGCCGAAGACCTGGATAATATGGGCAACTCCGCAGATCAAGACGCCCACACAGATTGCCTGAAATCGACCAACATGGACATCAGCCCACCAACCACCAAAAATCGGGATCACGTATGAAAGAAAGAGAAACAACAGTGTCAGTCCGGATGATGCTTGGAGTCCCATCCCTAAGGCGCCAGCCGTTTTCTGAGTGTCTCGCGGGGGGGCACCTGCTCCGTTACCACCTTCAGTCGCATTAGTAAATTTCCTAAACACGCCGTTTGAGATACATACCTTCAGGGAGTGGGAATTGGATGAAGTTGCTGAATACGGTTTTTGCACCGTAGTAGGATGCGCGCTCAGCAAATTCCACTAGACATAATGCGAACGAGACCAAAGGCAAGGAGCCCGCAACCTTGCGAAGCGTATTGCTTTCCTCTGCAGTTGGAAGCGGATATTCATCGTCTGAAGCCACTTCTCGCTCCAGCTTTTGGAATTGTTTAGAGTCGTCCACCACGCTAGGAGACAACTTTGCCACCACCCCGGAGCCATTCTCATTGCCTGAATTCATTGCAGCTGGATTTCAACAGTTAGAAATCTCTGGAAAAAAAAACCTGGACGCAGAGCGGGACCAATACAGACCTATATTGATCGCAATTGGCACTTTTTCTCGGAGTTACACGTATGCGACCGGGTCAATTGTCGCCTTTTGAAGAACAACGGGACCGAGAATAGAATTTCCGGCTCTTTCTCAACCACAGCGCAAGGGCAGACGCTCGACATTTAACGAAGATGCGTGTCTCGCGCATGGCATATAGGTGATAGTATCCACTATTGGCGTCATTTGACGGCGTTCTGGCTCGTCAATGGCCCTCCCATATGGAATCGACTCTCAACATCCAAATGCAGCTTCGACATGATAGTGCAAAATTCGCAATCGGTCTTGCCCTGATTGCGGTTAGGACAAGTTTCATGCCGGAGATACTCGGCTCCCCAGTTCTAGAACTAGTATTTGGTGACTTGCTCTTTGTCGGGGATCCAGTTCTTACCGCATAAAGCTGAGTTCGGCCCCATCAAGTATGCATATTTCGACTAAATTCAACCTTGGTACGTGATTTCAGCTGCTACTTCTTGGCGCTCCCTTTCCTTTTTAGTGTTTAGCCCTTGCCGCTTTTTGCTCGTTGAGTAAATCTAAGCACGCCCCTAAGCGCCCTGATCCGCTCACGGAATATGCTCTGGTCGTCACCTAAGTGCTCTGATTCGCTCACTGAGCCTGAGCTAAGCCTTGAGTGGGCGCCTGTCCCCCCGCGGTGACTGTCGGTTAGGGCTTTTCCTTTACTATGGGAGGAAAAAGTTGCTCCCCACGGGAGGTTTTTTCCTATCCTGACTGCAGCAGTGTAATCAGCTCTGATCGATCTCAAATTTGGCAATTTATGAAAGAATATCTGGATTATCTCCTATTTACTTCGGAGCATTCACGGCCTCGGAGTTATCGAGAAATTGGCGATAAAATAAATTAGAGATATTTTGATGGGGTATAGGGAAATAGGCTAAACGGGAGGCGGCCGGCACCTAAGGTGTCACTTTAGCACTTCACACGAATCGAACACCTCGGTTATCCTTGCCTATAATGATTTGGGGGGGGGGTTGTGCGCTCGGGGATAGTAGTAATTACATTGGGGGGTTTTCATAATGCCCACCTCTTATCTCACTTTCCTTCTAGATCATACAAGATCAAAATTAGTCCTACACAATTCTGACTTTTTACTTAACTCACGTATTAACTTATAAGTTATATATTTTCACCTATTGTCATTAATATAGTACTGCTGACGGGGCATGAAGGTACATCATTTCAGCCAGAATATGGTGAATGGTTCTTTCACGGCAGAGATTCACGAGCTCAAGGCTACCAACTGCCGCTGGTAACGCGTTTTCCCAGATCATGCTGGACCATCCCATTGCTTACTAACATATATCCTGTTTTGTTGAGGTGACATCGAGTTGGTCACATAGGAGCACCGCCGCAAACACCACTACCGAAATCAGCTGGACCCTCAGATAGCTTAATCCGATATTTTTTTTTTTTTTTTTGCCACACTGAACGCAAAACTCACTACATTCACTAACCTAGAATTCTCTCAAGATGATTCATATTTAACCACACATCTGGGATCCATTGATATTCAGTTTAGCTGTGGCAACCATACCTCTAGTTCACCTCAAGCGAATATATAAGTTAGTTACTTTATACAGCGGCAGGAGTGGATAACAGTAAACGGGGGAAAGGTATTATGGCTTCCTCCCGAGGCTCGGCCTTCTTGTTTGGTGATTAAAAACATTACACTTGTTTTGGGACACGCGTCAAGGCGGATTTTTTAGGATTCCGGATACAGTAGAATTCGAAAACATTATATCCACCGGACATTCATGCTTTGTTTCTCGGCTTGTACCCGAGGCTATGCTAGGCTATATTTGGCTAATCAAGCAACAATTGGTTTCTAATAATAAACGTCATTTGTTACCTGTCGAGACTACACGATTTATCCATAATATAAGACAAAGCCATTTTTCACTAATCACACCTCAACAGTCGAAGTTGTATTGTGAAAATTGTTCCATGTTAAAACATTTGTATTTTTTTCCGGCCAAAGTCAGCGAATTGCAGTTAGTTAGGAAGTGGGTCATGAGTAGCTAGTTGAATGGGCAATGTCCTTCGCTTGCAGCAAGTTGTCCTGTAAGTTCTTAATTTTATTTTGGAAGCGATCATAGCAATCCGAGCCAAGTGGCAAGCGAAACAGGTCTCCCTTCCCGGCACCCATGCCGGTACCGTCTACGACTTCCAGAACTCTCTGAGCACATTTGACAGCATCGCCAGGCTGGACGCCTTTGTTTGACTTGAATGTCTGGAGGACATGTTCTAGGGGGTCCCGGCATAGCCTTTATTTACGCCGGCTGCAGGCTCGACGTAAGCGGTCCAAAAGTTGGTCCGAAGTGATCCTGGCTCGACGAGGAGTACTCGAATATTGAATGGCGCTAGCTCTCTCGCGAGGCTTTCAGACATGCCTGCTTATTTTGTATTAGCAAGCCATCACTTCAGATAGTTACATATCATGTTATGATTAGCTTAAGTGGACTCACCTTCAAGAGCAAACTTCGTACCGGCGTACATCGCGCATGCGGGCAGTCCATCAACCCCAGCACTGCTACTAATATTGACAACAGTGCCAGACTTCCTCGTCCGCATAAAAGGAAGAGCACCCTTCAACACACGAACGGGACCGTAGACATTTGTGCTGAACTGAGCCTCGATTTCGGCCTCGCTCATGTCCTCGATACTGCCTAGCAATGAATAACCGGCATTGTTGACAACCACATCAATAACACCACCGGCCTCATTGACTGCACATTCCACTGCTTTGGAGGTGTCGGAGCTCGTCACATCAAGCTCGATCCAAATGCCGCCGAGGTTAGAAATCTGTGGATTGGCTTCAGCTGCTTTGGTGGGGTTGCGGGCCGTGGCGATCACTGAGTGACCAGCTTGAAGGGCTGCCTCTGCGATTGCGGCTCCGAGGCCAGAAGATGCACCAGTGACAAGCCAGGTTTTCGATGCCATCTTAGGATTGCAGTAGATCGGAATGGCGTTGCTCAAATTTAGTGTAGGGCAGTTCACGTTGGTTATATGTAGAGAGGTGTATTTTTTGGATAAGTGGCCTTAAAATTTGAGGGGCTAATCAGAAAGGGGCTTATCACTGCCATTTCGGAGGTAGGCGGAGCGGAGTTTGGCTACTAATACCGCTAAAGCCGGTAGAATACTGGCACAAAGCAGCCCAAGACATTGTGGCCTATCTAGAAGTCTTTAAGTCATCTGTTATGTATATCGCCATTATATTTTCTGAAAGTATTTTATATACTGTACTACAAAAGTAAAGGAGAAGGTACAGTGGTATAACAAAAGTATTTGACCTCGAGTACTCTGGCCTAGGACCCACAAACGCAAAATCGCAACATCAGAACAAGATCAGGCTTTGCTCGTTCGGCTGGCAACTGACAGAGTTCATTAGTCGATATCCAATAAAATGCTGCGGGATACAACAAACACGCAGATGCTACTCCTCTGGGTAGAATTTTAGCTAGGAAGTCGGAAAATTATTTCCTGGTGCATGCAGAGGAATGCGAAAGGCTAGTTAAATGGATCTAAGAACGTCGTTTCATGGCAAGGACACTATATTGCTAGATTCAACGAAATGAACAATCTGTGCAATCGGGATTTGAAGTATATCTATTTGTAATATTTACTCGTTTTGCACACCAAATGCTATACATCTGATCAGTAATTGTATACCTAGAAATTAATTGACCAGGGTTAAAATATCCCTTCAAATCACCACTCCCCTCTATTTTACACGATTTGGTTATTAAAAACCAGCCCGCAGCATTTTCTGTCCGCAAATCTTATTTTCCGCTTTCCAACGACATCGAAATGTTCCTCCTGAACAGAGTAGTTAGTCATTTCCCTGTGTGTTTTTGTTTAATTTCGATAAACTTTGAGGCTGGCTACGCAAGTCGTTCGCCTCACCTCAACTTTAATCTTTTCTTTCTTTCTTTTTTTTTTTTTTGCGGCTTCCTAAACGCACCGTCTGACACACCGTCTACCAGGTCATACATACATGAGGACGATGGCAAATTGAGGGTATTAAACTGAGCGATAATTTAGTTATGATAACTCAGGACAGCCGATCTTGTCTTGTTCACAACCACAGCCCCTATCATGTCTGTTTATTTAGATACGTACATAACGTCAAGAAAACTGCAAATGTTCGATGTCTTGTCTATCAGTTGTAGTTTTAGCTTTCATCTGGTTCATAACTAACGCGGGAACTATTTAATAAAAGGATTTAGGGCGTCAATAAAGAAGTATTGACTGTTGAATGATTCAGGGCATACCGTCTAATGGGGCGGAGCCGCTGAATTGCTCCTGTGCGAATCTCGCGGAACATACTATCTGTAGTAAGCGATTCAAGTAAGTTGGTTGTACAGTACTCAGAAGATAAGCATTTCAATTTTGACCAAGTCACGTATAGACTTGGAATAGATCGGAGCTTGAGGTGCGCTGTTTGATTCGCATGAGCATCACACTCTCTACATTAGTGGACAATTTTGGCCTCTACGAATTGTATACTCTTTCACTCTTTCCCCGCGCCACATCGGTGGCCCTACTTCCAACTCTAAGCCTAGCATGTTTTGAGAGGACATTGACTATGTATTAGTATGTTATTAATGATACACACGGCCATGAGAATGCAGTATGTACTTATCGCAGGTTCAACAGGTTGTGACGAGCCACGATCGGTATTTTTGAAACCATCCAATGTTCATATTCAGTACTATTTTCAATTGGTTGAAACAGTCGTATCCACAACTCAAGGCCACCACGGACTAGTATCTTGCTCGAATGTACATGGCCGGATATGCAAGTAAGCCTTGAGTCGCATC
The DNA here is from genome assembly GCF_028828765.1 of Penicillium canescens. Classification (NCBI taxonomy): domain Eukaryota; kingdom Fungi; phylum Ascomycota; class Eurotiomycetes; order Eurotiales; family Aspergillaceae; genus Penicillium; species Penicillium canescens. The sequence goes on along the minus strand of NW_026703963.1, from coordinate 63,725 downwards.
ACTTTTTCCAACGAACCGAATGCCAAACCTTCTGGCCCTCTGTAGCTTTGTTTGAACCCTGTTTGGTACTTCATGAAGAGATCGTTTTTGTGCGATGCGCGGTGATAAGACAAAGAAATTTGTGTGTTAATTGCTAGTTATCCCATTTCCTTTTCTTCACTAGCCGAACCTGTCAGATAAACTTTCGCCAAAATAGCTGGCAAAGGGGAAGATTGTACGGCTGGGAATGTTACACGAAAGCCACCTAACCTACATCTCTGATGTCAATGTAGGATGACTTCGCAGATTTCCACAAAGAGATTGGCACCTAAACCTCTCGGTTAAGGCATGTCCCTCATTTCCAGAAGCGGCCTAGAAAGGCTAGTACAGCGTGTTTTGAATGTTGGAACAGGGGAGCCAAAGCAGGTATCCTTTTCCAAGACGGAGCACAGAATCTAACTGTTAAAGTAGTGCTATGGAGGGGTACCCTGCAATTTGTGAATCTGGTGGACAGCCGCAGTCTTACATTTTGACTGGCTATGCTTCGATTAGTGCACCTGCCCTACTAGCCCGCACAATATCCCGGTAAAAGAATTTGGTCGTCCGGTCACCTCTACGCACTCTAAAGCATAAGCTGAGACCACGACTAGCGCATATCTATAGCTTTAATATTTATAACGAATTTGGTCATCGTTGCATCTGCATAAATACATAGGGAAACGTATCACAGTAGGGCAAAGTGTGCATCAAGGCGTGGAGGACCACCTGGTTCACCGCATTTTAATTCGCTAATAGCTAAGTGACGTTCAAACACCCAAGCCAGCACGGTGATCCTAAACATACGATAAGCAAATATAAAAATTGCAGGATGGCGAGCGTTAGTAACATTTTGGAAATCCAAGATCAGGACTTTTAGTCACCCTGAGACTCAGGCTTCTTCTTTTCATACTTTTCATACGCATATCTCTTCTGACCATCCGATCGCCATCAGCCTCAGTGGCACGTAGTATAGCGATCTAATTGGGGGTTCATCACTTACAAGCCTCGCTTCCCTCACCGCCCCCTTTTCGTATGCCTTATTCCATCTTGATTGCTCCTGCTGCCGGTCGAGTGCACCATAGTCTGTCGTGAGAAATTTTGCCCGAATCCAGAACCCATTAATGGGAGACTGACCACTACTTGACAATGCGCCGGCACCGTGCTAAGACTCTCGAGGTGGGGATGGTTTTCCATGACGGCAAATTTGAGAGCAATGATCCCGCCTGCTGGTTCTGCCACTATAAGAACTGTGTCCAGCACTTTCTGGACCACGGTCAATATATGCCGATGGTACAGTCAATCGCCGCCTTCGTCGTCACCTGTCTTCCTTACCAACGGTGCTCTGATCCCATCGCCACCACGCCAACCCTTCATTTCAATACTTTGCCGCCATTCGTCTCTCTAAGGCAGTATATTAAATGCCTATTTGTCACGGCGGAGACTCCGCGAAACCTTTTGCGAGCCTTTTTTGGGGATCTCTGGGAAGCCGGCGTAGGTTGTATCGTCGAGTAAGAGCACGTGAACTATCTGATTACGGCCAAAAGCAAAGAATGAGCATCGACCAAAGCGGCTTACGATACTCATCCTGATGAACAGATCCCGTTTTTGACGCCGCTGTGTGACTCTTCCGAGGACGAGATCCGGGCGCCTGAGGTGAAGTGGATCGAATGGTTGGCGATAGAGTATTAGATGGTTTAGCGCGAAGTCCTTGGTAGGGCGCTTTAGAGCATTATCGATGCTATATGAGCACAAATTTGATCAAGTTTTCTGGATATATGACTGCGATGGGGTCCAACATAGGAAAATGGAGTGTCAAAGCTACTGCGGACTATCCACTTGCTCGCCACCAAGTGATTTGTGCAAGGGAGCAGCCGAAAACAATTAGACGGGCTAGGACTGAGAATGCAGAAATTCCAGGCCGTCACTCTAGTGTAGAAGAGAACTGTAAATCTGTAAATCCCTTATGTCTACTTTCATCTGAGCGTCATCAAAATCCTCTCCCAAGCTTCTAGCTTATATAATAGAGTCCGATTCTCTATACGATAATTTGAAGTAGTGACGCCAACCAGAATATGTCGCTAAAGATGGGGACTTTGCGCCTCCGCAATTGCCTCCGAAAGTCTAATTGCCACGCAGTGAAATGATACTTGAGATGTACCTAAATTGGTTGCGAGGTTACATAGGATAGAACCGGCTCGCGATGTTATCGAGCAAGAAGGTGACACATTTGAGTTTCTCTTCGCCGCTATTGTTATACATTTTTTTCTCATACATGATCGACAAAGGGGTTCGGTACGGGTATCTCTGCACTGGAGAGGCTTTCGTATTTCTCCATATCCTCAAGGACTCCACCACCGAGTTATCCTACCTCTGTGTGCCAAATCAAGACTTCTAATAGCTATCGTTGTTGCAGCTCTCTAGTCAGTAAGCATCATAAAATATCTTTAATGGGAAAATACTAAGACCAATAAAGAAAAGTGTCGGAATACTGACCGTACAATTCCACACTTTATATCAACATTCCTAACCATGAAGTGCTTCTTACCAATGGGAGTACACATCAGTTGTACTTAGAAACTACCTTCAAATCTACCAGGCCACGCCTCCTAATGCCAAGGTACCCAAGACCTTCCCAGCCCTGCATGCCCTCCCATGGTCCTTGGCAACAAGCGCAGACTTGCGGGGTAAATATTGGCAGTTCCCCGGATTATTTGATTGTCATCCCTATCCCGAGGCACTTTTGCTACCGTGTTAGATAAGCTCGGTTAACGCTCTCTTAAGTAGGCTATTAAGATACTATATAGGTGACCCCAATTCACTCGGTCTTCATTACTTCTACGCTTCCTTGAAATATAAATAATACCATCAACTCATGAAAATGACCCCTTTCAAGCAAGCCCCGAACAAGAAAACTGCGAAGGTGGGGGATGTGGAATCTATCCAGCTTGAGGGAAAAGAGACCCAGCAGAGCAAGTCCGTCATTGAATCACCCGTGTATGGTATCGATGAGGCGCATCAGAAAAGGGTTATGTGCGTCCTCCGCGTGCTTTCTGCATCTCAACATTGATATCATAAACCAGCTAATGATAGTGTCCTGACTAGTCGACGCGTTGACCTTCGCCTCCTCCCAATACTTGGGATTATGTATTCCATATCTCTCATTGATCGGACAAACCTTGGTCTTGCCTTTGTGGCGGGAATGGAGGAGGATCTCGGACTTGACATCGGTAATAGATATACCATCATTGTCATGGTATTTTTTGTGGCCTATATGTAAGTCTTATCCTGTTGGTGTGGAGCGTTTTTGGCGCCAACGATTGTCTGACGTTGTATTTTCCTAGTGTATTCGAGATACCTAGCGTATGTCCGCGGTCCTACGTTAGGAATACTCGCTAATACTCGCTAATGAATCAATACCTAGAATATGATACTCCCTAAAGCTGGTGCAGCAAACTGGTTGGCATTTCTTGGCTTTAGCTTTGGGGCAATCCTGATCGGCATGGGTTTCACCCAAAGTTGGAGCACAATGGCGGTTTGCCGGACTCTCTTAGGTAAAGCGATGTCTTTCCTTCAAGGTATAGATTGTGGGACTGATCAGGCGCCTTTGTACAGGCATTATGGAAGCGGGTTTCCTCCCAGGTATATCAGAATAGGCCGTGTCCTTGAGGTAGACGTTACTAACCTTCTAGGTTGCACATATCTGATCACATGTTGGTACACACGATTTGAAGTGGGAAAAAGACTTGCTAGCTTCTGGCTGGTGTCTGTTATACTGAATGCCTTTGCCGCGATCTTTGCGTATGCCTTGACCTTGCTTAAGGGTACCTATGGCCTAAACGGATGGCGATGTGAGTCCACGCCTACTGCACTCGATAGTAATGCCTGACAGGGGTTATCCTCTAGGGATATTTATAATCGAGGGAGCGATCACCAGTGGTGTTTGTCTCATTGGGTGGTTTATTATCATCGACTTTCCGACCCAAGCAGATAAATTTCTAAAGCCGGAGGAAAAGGACTTCATCATCGCTCGCATTAACAACGATCGTGGAGATGCGGAGGAAGATCTAGTAACATTTGAAGGTGTGCTTCATCATCTTAAGGACTGGAAGTTGTATGTCTGGGCATTCAATCTCATGGCCTCCACTCTACCCGGCTATGCGTACAGCTACTTCAAGACAGTCATCCTTATGGGCATGGGCTTTACCAGCACACAGAGCCAGCTTCTTAGCGCCCCTCCGTACATCCTCGCTGCTATATCTACCTACTTGGGTGGCTGGTTAACCGACAAATACCAGATTCGCGGGCCGGTCATTGCACTTCACCAACTCTTGACAGCCGTGGGGATGGTAATCACTGCCTATGGCGGTGCAAGCGGGACAAGGTATTTTGGGATCTTTCTAGGTGAGATTTTAGTTTCGTTATTAAAGGATCTATATCTCACATCATGTTTAAGGTGTCGGATTCCTGCAGTTTTGTATCCCCGGCGTGCTGGCATTTCAAGCGAACAACATCACTTCCCATTCCAAGCGCGGAGTCGCATCAGCGACCTGTCTGATTGGAGGGGGCCTTGGAGGCATCATTGCAAGCGTCACGTTCAAATCTAGTGAGAGTCCGCATTATACGACAGGCATTTGGGTAACATTTGGGATTACAATGGTCAGTATATGCTTAATCCTGATGATGGACTTTCACTTTTGGAAAACGAACAAAAAGGCCAAGGAGACACATTGTCAGATTGAGGGCATGAACGAGTGGTATTATACACTTTGAAATCATAGTTTCCTTTGTTAAAATTTACGAAACCAGTTGGTTAGTTATGGCACCTCACCGCTTGATTTATCAGGCAAGAACCAACTTATCGGCACTTAACCTCCGTGAAGCTCGTTTTCCATGGAAGTTTCATAAAGGAGAACCACAGTTTATCTTGCTTATGAACGAGCACACAAGCTCTTGTCTATAAATACTAGGTAGACTACGTATTATAATTATTTGTGGCTCTTTAGTGATCTTTTATTTCCTATAGGGTGGTAATTCCTCATGCAAAGGAAACAACAGCCAACGTGTTTATTAGCCTCATGCTGGATTGTGCGAAGAAAATACCAGAACGACCTTGCGAGTATCCACAATGAACGTCACCAGTGAATCACGGAACTTTGGTAGATCATATAAGAAATCAATCAAATATGTATATGGAATAAGGGGACTTTGCACAATCTATTCACAGCGTATTCCGGGCCGTTATTGTTCATAGGCCGGCGGTTAGGGTGGTAGTACTTTATCGCACCCTATCAAAACTCGGAATTCCACTTTCCACCCTCGAATTTCATTGTATTCTATACCCTGTTATATCACCCGATTAGACTACAACTTAATATATCTAGTATTAGGTTAAACTTATACAAGGTTTTACTAATATGTAACCGTATATTAGGTCGTGCTAATAAAGTGAAATTTATATAGTATATAATATATGTATACTACCTAAGTTAGTAGAAAGCCTAAATAGTAGGGCGGCGTACCTAGAGACGGATATAATTAGGTAGTGTCACATAATAATTAAATAACTAATGTATATACTGAGATATGTTTCCTAACAAGGTATAAAACACGGAACGCAAAGGACTTGGCAATGAAAATAATCTCCGAATAAATGTACTTTTGCTACGCTGGAGATCACGTTACAGACTGTTTATGATCACAAAACGTAGTCAGTACCAAGCTTGGACGCAAACGCGAATTCCTCAAGCGCTAACGTAAATTTCGACCCCGGTCAAAGCACTCTCGTTTCCTAGTCAAGCATGGATCGCGCTTCGTAAGAGTGGCTGAATTAGTGTCTTATCTGCTGGCCTTCACGTCTAGTTATGTGACCTCATTTCCTCGAACCCGTTCTCATACATTGCTCTTGGGCCGAGACACATAGAGCGGTGATACGACGAAGTCGCGACGTGATACCAAGCTATACGGAGACAACACATTGAATTAGTCACCAAGAATAAGATCAAGCTCACCAAGAGAATTTTTCGGCCCCAGTGGTCAGGGCCGTATTACGGTCTTGCAACGCACTCTTGAGCAGGAGAGAGATCCTGCCGCTCTAGCCAGTGCAATTATTGCCCTCGGCCTGCTGAACGGCCGTCTGGACGGAGCTGTACCTGATGACGCCGAAGATCGAGTTTCTCATCTTCGCGTGTATTCAACCCACTCACACCCATTAGTTCAATGGGCAGCCGCAGTAAGTCTGGTACAGCTGTAACATCATGGACCAGAGCATGTCGCCGCATTAGCCCGTTGTATGGCGGATCCCTCTTTTATCTCTTCTAAGTATAAGGAGAGGAACAGGACTGGGTTCCATTTTTACACGGGAGACCTCATTGGATATAGTGGTGCCATCCTGGCAATCATCAGCATAGATGATTACCCAGATGCGATGTCCGATGTGGTGGATAGGCCATCTCGCACCCAAGGCGTGGACTCTGCGGACCTAGCGAGTCTTTCTTTGAGGCTCGCTTTTGGCCCCAGCCCTAATAATGAAGAAAGACTGTCGTTTGAGCAAATGAACGACGTTCAGCGGCAGATTGTGACGATTCTGGCGGAGCGGGACGACGAGACATGGAAGTATGATGCTCTGGGGTCGACTCTCAGGGAATGGAATATTCCGGTTGTCAGTCGAGAGGAGCTTCAGCGCTTTGCAGGATTGCCAGCAGGCTGAGAAATGGTGAGTGTTCTTATCGGGATGCGGTGGCTGGCACTTAATCGTTTAAATTCACTACTTAAGCCCGATATGGCATAATCCAACTATCTCCGGTAGTCGCACACATCTATATATCATGACGACAGGTTGCTACTGTGGTTTTTGACATCTGCCTAAACCATCCGAGAAGATGTCGCACAGTAAAGCGACTAGAAACTATGAATCATATGCTCTAGGCCCGAACTTGCAGCTTGTTCCAGGATCGAGGTCTCAAGCACCCGCCCAAATCGAGTCCTAGATAACTATGCCACATTGCAACAAGCGCGACCGCAGTTTTGCGTAAGTGACGGTCCAACGTTGGACCGCGACCGGATTTCAGACAGTAGCATCTAGGCTTTGGAAGTTAACTTGGATGTTCCCTCTTTTCAAATATTTTCCCATGCCATTTGTTGCCCTTTTTGATGTTTCCACTAAAGCTAATCAAGTCTCTCGCTTCGGCTTCCCTCCTTAGATCTCGGGCCTCCGAGCCCTTGCTTAAACTCCCCACCGAATCCAACTCCATATACCTCATTTTCAGCATAAAACTGACCTCGCTCTGGCTCACAAAGCTCCCGTCCATATTTGCGCAACCATTCTTCATCCACAGTTCCAACGGCCATTTCAATCTCGTCCCCATCCTCATTCGGACACCGCCAGTACATCGTAGATCCGCATTTCCCACAAAACCCACGATACCTCCCCGGTGTATGTGAGTATTCGGCAACGGGGAAATCTCCAGACTGCCAAGAAGACAGCCCATGCACATCACGAGATTGTAATTCTTAGTGTGTTTTGCAAATCATCATCAGCCGACATAGAGTTCATTGGCACGCTTGATTCTGGGCTAGGCCAGCCAAGCTGTGGACATGTGAAGGTCAGGAAAAGTGCAAAGGGTGCCCCGGTGTGTTTACGACAGTGGGTACAGGAACAGGTATGTGGCTAACATCCAGTTAATAATGCTTGTCATAATGTCAAAATCAAGCACAGGACTTACTCTAGGTGGAAAAGCATAAGTTTCTCCTATCGCGGCCCTGTATCTTAGCCGGCCGCAAAGGCAACCACCAGTTATATATAAGGGTGGGGTTGTATTTAAGTCATTCGTTTTCGTGTACTATTCGCTCGGGAATCAGAAGCTAATCGATCCATTTCGCTCTTGCACGTAAAGAGAGAACTTTGGAAGGATGGCGGTATTACCCAACCACGTACGACATACCAAGGTTTCTTAGTACTGAAAAAAAGGTTAGGTATTCCTAGTCACTATAGAAGCCTCAACAGATATGATAGAAAGATGCGAATTAGCGATGAGGGCGTGCCAGAGCTTTTTGTAAAGCGGAGAAGCTTTTAATATGACGTCATGGTATGCATATTGAGGAATTACACGTATATAGTGTATTGATTCCAGAGGATACAGTACGCTCATTACCGTAGTCGACCAATGAGGTTCCGAAAAATCGACCGGATGATGTGACGTCCGCCAAGCTATGGAGGACGTTTGACAGGATTATGTCGGAAACAGCTGTGGGCCTACGTTGCACGTCCGAATAAGATAGCAAAGAGTAGCAAAGAGTGTATACGTCTCTGTTGCCATACAATTTTATAAGGTCACTAGGGCAATCTATCTACCGATTATTACAATCACGTTAGTTACTGAATACAACATATGACAAAACAAAGCTCCACACATTCCGACATGGTGTGGATTCTCCGGTATTTTACCTCTTCCAGAGTTGACATCGATAGCTGTCGGTATAGGTTGGGAATTGGTATTGTAAGACATAGTCAGAATGTATCATTGTAACTTAGCCAAGAGCCTTAGCCATGGTCGAGCGCATGCAAATTAATGTGTACGAAGATAACCAAAGCAGACGACTATTTGTGATTAGTCTATGCGATTGGGTCAAAAGCTGTTCCGACAATAGCTCCCACCGTTTTCTGAGGTCCTGGATATAGCCTCGCAAAATGCAGTCTGGACGCAAATATTCATATCCTGAAGTTTGCCTCATTACTACCAGCCTTGAAAAAGGCACGTAACGTTACGGGAAATGGCCGGGTGGAGCCGTACTAGCGCAAAAGCCTAGGGTACATGAAGTTGCTTATTATGCCGCCTACTCACTGAAAATATTAAGGAGCGAACATACTTTGACTTCGGTAATTTTACACTGTCTGCCGCTCATCGAGTTACCGATGATGGCGCAATCCAAACGGCCAAAGCTCATCTCCCGCCAGAGCATTTCTCACAGCAACATGGCTTTACAACAAAAGTTACACGCACTGCCCAAACGAGACCGGCCGCAAACCGATTACGAGCAATGGATGAAGGAGCATGATGCGAGCTATGAGCTTTCCGGAGAGCCGCAGTACGACGCAAATTTAAAGCAGCCTCCAGTGATGCCCAGCTCAAGTGGAAGAGACAAGTCTACTAAGAATCTCTCGCACGGTTCTCATTAAGGAACGATTGTCACTTCGCCAGGCATGCAATCTTCCTCAACATCCAAATACCCTGCTCACTACACTGGGCATAAACTTACGACATGAGGCCAAGTGATGATTGTGATATTGATGGTTTTCATACTCATCAAGCTGTTGCTGTCAGGACCTCTACCTGACTGAGGATGTTGACTCGGCCTAAGGCATTGGTGGATGCCTCAGGGCTCGGAAAGTATTGAAATGGTGCCAGCGAGGGTCTCACCGCCCTCGACTTGGCCAGTTCTTATATATAAGCATTTCTCGCTGGACCGTGGAACTTGCCAGCGTTCAGTCTCTTCATACAATACACCCTATTGTAATACACGCATAACTGGGTCATCTACCTCGCTTACCTACCTAAACCTAAAGACTCACAATTCTGAACGCTCTACCAATCTAGGTTTGCCCGGGAGAACCCACCTATTTCGACTATGGCATCGCGTCGCTCTTAACGCTTCATCGAACCCTAGGTTCGGCAGCCTAGCGAAGACCCCTTAAATAGGCTAGTTAGAAATCCTAGAACCGTCGAACCCCCGACCATAGAACCAATCTATGAACCGACTAGGCTATTCCTGCCGACCGAACCGACCGCCCCTAAACCAGCCTAGGGCGCGGTCACCGAGTAAGAGATGAGAGAACTCGAATAATTAGAGAGAGAAGCGTATAATTGTTAAGTTAGTATAAGCGTATTAATAATAAGCTTATCTTAACTTATCTTAATCTAAGCTATTATTAAAAGCTTAATAGCTATGCCTATTATTAGAAGGTCTATTAATGATTTAAACTGTTAGGACTCCGACCTGCTAGGTGCCTGATAGATGCCTGAAGGCATATAGCGAGCCTTGGCCCTCGCAATGCGAGGGTAGCTGATCACACGCATGGGCCAGGATGGTCGTGCATGTCGCTAAATAGATTAGTTAAGCGCACCATGTAATGATTTATTGTGCTCGCTGGTCCTCGTATAGAGGACCAGCAATTAGTCTCTTAATACACCTGCAGGTACATTCGCTGATAGACTCTACTTCCCGAACTCATACTGCTACTCTAGGACCTCGCAGGGTCCTAACATGTACCTACGGATATTAAAATCAAGATCGGGACATTGGGCTGATACGTCTTAAAGATGTGTAAACGATAAAATATGGCCATCCCGGGACTCGGACTCCTCGCAGAGAGCCGAGCGGAATATTATGCTTATTAAGCGGCTCCTCTCGGGTGAGATTTTTGCCTAGGTAGAGACGTTTTAGCTTGGGAAGTTGTGATATCAAAAGCGTTGCAAATGCGTCTATCGACCCAGTACGTAGCTCTTAGATTTAGTCGTCGGTATAGGGAACCTAAAGTTTTTCGATGTATTCCACTAGCTGATTCGTGACATCTTCGTAGACTTGGAGTTTTAGACTCTGATATTTCGAGTTATGCCATTCGTAATCGCCAAAACTGTCTCCGCCGAGGATTAACTCGTGAACGAAATTGGTCAGTTCTGGCTTTTGCATAATGCATTTCAAAAACTGGGCAATCGGGGGGGAGTGGTTTCTGAGAGACCGTCTATGTCCATTCAATACGGGCGTAGAGAAATGGTTCCGCAAGAGTGCGAAAGTCCCTATTCGTAAGACTCACCGCCTAGAGATCGCTGGGCGATAGACATGCAAATACCATACGCTAAATCTCTGCCGGGGTGGTGAGAGTAGTGAGTAGTGGGCGTCATTTGAACTTTTCTTTCCCTTGCTGTCTCTAGGAGAACTTAATGAGACGTACTGACACGGCAATGCGTGCTACAGATCGGGTACGAGCAGGATGCACGCTTGTAGGGACCCGAATTGAACATGCCTCCGATAAGCCAAGCGAGAGATGAGTGAAAATGGTGCAGGCCAAAGGAAGGGAAACACTGGAACTAGTTCGGTGATTTATTTCGCGTAGCTATGCCAAGCCGCCAACACCGACACCCGCTTACGATGGGACAAAGCCGCCAAAGGTCGGATGCCCGATTTCGATGGGTTTATTACCTAATGGGTAGAGCCCGTGACAGTGTTGGATTTATGTAATCCAGTAATTTATTGGACCAGTTAAAGATATCGAACATTCTGCCTTGTATCACCCCCATTTACGAGACTTTTTGATGTAGAAGCTAATTACTAAGCTAATTCACTGGACGTACAGGGACGTTGCATATTTGACCTTGAGTACTTCGGGATCCACTTCTAGCCTGGCCGCTTTTATACCGCCTACTCTGTTAGTATGCCGCGTTTCAACACATTTTGGCAGCTGTCTTACCTTAATAACATCTCTTACACGCGGCAAAAGAGGCCCAGAGCATGACCATTTAGCGAAAATATCCGTGAACTGCATACTATAGTAGTTGTTAAATTGAATTGAAGTTCCGAGGCTTCTGCTAGCAGTATTAAAAAGTGGGCCTTTAGCCGAAGTATCGGAGGTCAAATATTTATGCAAGACCACTGTACGTTCCTCCAGTTTCCATGCAGTATTCACATGGGGGGGGCCAATTTATAGACTGTAACTAATTAAAACCTTGATTTCTGACAAAGGTTTCAGAAACCGTGTGCGTGGACTTTGACTATCACTTACGTGTTATAGTTAGCCCGGCCTCTTTAAGGTTAGCGTAATAATATATTTCAATACACATGTGGAGTATTTATGCGCGGGGCTTGGATCTTTTGTGGAGTCCACCGGGAACAGGGAACATCACACTAATCTCGGATTCTCTCACCTAGGCACCTAGGCAAGTTCCATCTATTAGTCATCGCTTAGGACAAAACCGAAACGCTTGATCTGTTAGTTTTCTTTCTTCATTAACTATCAACTCAAAATGCCAGTCACAAGAAGTCAATCGAAGACCCTGGTCAGCCAAGACCCGAGCTCAGCACAGGAGGATAAAATCTCGAAGAGCGTGGAACAGGAACAAGCGACAACAGGGCCGTTCATTGAATGGCTTGATCTTGACTATTCCTACAACTCGATCCTTAAGCAGACCAACATCGACTGGAAGCTCATTCTTAAGGCGGTGCGGGAAGTCGATGGCTGTCGCCAAATCACTTGGACAGTTCCCATCGAAGATAACCAGAGACTATGGGTTATTATACGTAAGATTAGATACAAACTCCCTCCCCCTAAAGACAAGTTTCATCTAACGCGATGATCAAAGATTGGCGGCGAAGAGCTCGGCGAGACGAGTTTCGCCAGTCGGATATAATGACACAAACCATGAAAGAAGTTATTTTCTTACCGGATCCCGGTTCCCCAGACAATTTCCGCAGCAGCCCTAACGACAAGGCTATCTTCATTCATCGGTACATGTATACTTCTCAGAAGTTCATACTGGATTGCTTTTCTAAACGTCGTCGTCCTAATATGATCTATGAGGTCTGGATAGTCTATTTTCCGGCCGAAGATATTGTTGCTCTCTTGGATTCGGACCCCTATTATAGATTTCCAAGGATGATAAACCCCGGCTTTCTACCTCACGAAACAAAAGACCCTACCGGCGCGGCTTTGACACAGGTCACCGCCTTAGTGTCCGGCGAAGTCGAATTCAAAGGGCGACGCTGTAAACGGATTGCGTGGTTCATGAACTGGAAATCGACTGGAGAGGAGGAAATCTATAAAAAAACAGTATGTTCTAGGAAAAAGAATGCAGAGGGGCCGACAGTGATGGATATCTTCATCAAGGAACTACAGAGTCTCGGAATGGTTGGATACGAGTCCTGTCATGCTAAGTTTGAGGAAATAAAAAAACACACTTAGAAGAGCACCATCTTCTTATAGTACGCAAGAGTCATTGAGTGCATCACAGTGTGACAGCATAATTCACAAACAAACATAGTGATTATTAGTCAAGAGTATGCGAATCACATCAAATTTTAGAATTATGGCCCTATCCCACGGGGGTGGCCCAGTCTACTAGACTGCAGGTTAGGGCTTTCCGTTAACTATGGGACATAAAAAGTGGGGCCCGTTAGACTGCAGGTTCTTTTCCTCGTTAGACTGGAGAGGTCTAATGAACTCCGATCGATCTAAAATTTTTATGAGTTATAATAGACTACGTGAAATATCTCCAATTCGCTTCGGAGCATGCACAGCCTAGTAATTATTGAGAAAATAGCGATTGAAAATTAGAGATGTTTTGTTGGGGTGTACCATTACGGTATACGATTAGCACCTAAGACGCTACCACAGCACTCTAGACGAATAGAACAACGTCGATAATGCTAGTCTATCCCACGGGGGTGGCCTAGTCAGGCTGACTAGGAATTAGGGCTTTCAGTTTACTATAGGAGAAAAAAGTGGGACCCCCTGACTGGGAATTAATTTCTCGACCTAACTAGAGAAAGCTACGATGGTCTAATCACTCTCAAATTTTGACTAGTTATAATAGGGTATTTTAATTATATCTCACCTTAATTTAAGCGTACGCAGCCTACTAGTTATTAAGAAATTCGCGATTGAAAATTCGAGATGTTTTCATGGGGTACGGCTAACTAGGCTAGTTAAGGTTGCGACCGGGGCCTAAGGTTGAATTCGATATATATAGACGAATTAAATCACCTCAATTATCTTAGACTATAATGATTAGGCGGGGTAGCAATTAATTTAGGGGTTAGAAAGACCCCTAGCTTTTATCTCACTTTTTTTCATACTTTCTGACCCCAAAGTCAGCACTTAACATTCGTCAATTTTCATACAATTCATTATTATACTACTAGAATATATTGAGAAAAGTGCCTGTCTATGTATCTATAATATAGTTATAATATTAGCCCCTAAAATTGGGATCTATCAACGTTCTATAACTCACTCTCTTTCTATAATTTCTAATAGTAACGTAAGTAAATAACTAGGGCTACCTAATTCTTTAGCCTATTTATTATACTTTTGACTAAGTCGAACGTATTCATCTAGATATTCCTTTAGATCACTATCACCTAACTCCCGCGACGGATGTTTCTTCTTGATTTTATCCGTTAGCTAGGAGGAAGTATTCCTATACTATCGTTCGCCCGTATAATAATCGAGACGCACGGCTAATAGGTAAAAATTCCGAAGTTTAAATCGCCGGTAAAGCGCGCGAAGCTTAGCATAAATTCTAGAGTTCTCCTCTATAAGCAGAGGTGTCGAATGCTTAGGGGTTATCTTTCGATACGGTAAGGCTTATATAATATATTATTATATAAGCGACAGTGAGGTGTAATGATAGTCACGATAGTAGGCGACGGTGAGGTATAGGGATGATTCAATTAATTAATTGAATAAAAGTAGATAATGGTTGTATTTTTAGGACCCTTCTTCGAGGTCCTATATATAGCTGACCTTCTTACCTAATAGAACGGCGTAGAATTGCGTAGTTCTATAAGGTATTACAAATTATAGGTCAGAAGATCATTAATGTAATGATCATTGATCCGAAGACTTATAGTCTTCGGATCATAGGAAGGTGTTAGGGCCCTGCGAGGTCCTAGGGTAGCAGTATGAGTTCGGGAAGTAGAGTCTATCGGCGAATGTACGTGCAGGTGTATTAAGAGACTAATTGCTGGTCCTCCATGCGAGGACCAGCGAGCACAATAAATACATGGTGCGATTAGCTAATGTGTTTAGCGACATACACGGCCATCCTGGCCTATGCATGCGATCAGCTACCCTCGCAATGCGAGGACCAGGGCTTTCGCCGTATACCCTCAGGCATCCATCAGGCACCTGGCAGGTCGGGGTCCTGACAGAAGGCTATTAGGTTTAAACCATTAATAGACCTTCTAGGGGTAACAGGTATTAAGCCTTTTGATAATAAGCTTAGATCAAGATAAGATAAGCTTAATAATACGCTTATACTAACAATACTCTTAAGCTTAGTGTAACGGCGTGGCTGATCCACGGGTTCAATTGTGCGTACTGAGTAGTATATGTATCGGTCCCAGGCATGTCAGCCTGACGGCTGACATAGTGGTCTTTTTGGCCTAGTTGGTGAGACGTGTATTGACCTGGGTGCACTCCATTACACTTAGGATAAGGATTGTCCTTCGGGAGGGTATAACTAAAAACCTAGAGCTTATTAGAAAGCCTTTATAGGAAACCGAGCCTAGGATAACCATATAAAATGTGTAACTAGGCCTACGAGTAGGTTCGCGTGATCGCTAACCCCCTCGTAAGATTATAACGCTACTATTATATTAATAAGACTCTAGATATAAATAGCGCCCGACGGACTAATCAAACACAATACGCGAATTTAGGTAGACGTAGGTACGGTTCTACGATATAGATCCTAGCGACGACCCACGGGACACTAGTTTAAGGAGGTTCTATTTATAGCCCGGAGAAGAAGTGAAGGATTTATAAAGGTCTAGACCGATCTATAAGCCTAAACTTGACGGCCGTTAGTGTCCGATCGAAAAGGACTCTATTGCTTAGGAGGTACGGCCGAGGTACGGTCTAGGCAGGTGAGGTATTTTGAATATCACGCGGAATTCTGGTAATAGAATGGTAGGCTAAATCCCGATCCGTGGTTATGCTTTCCTGGTTCCTATCACAGGAAAGTAAGTTCTCCTGTTAAATAGCAAGCTGCCCTTTGTCTATCTGTCTGTAGAACGTTCTAGAAGCTATGTCTTCTGTCCTGCATAAAGCTTCGCGCAAGAGAATACTCTCGTTGAATCCGACATAACCCTATTATCAACCCTATTCAATAACCAGTCCGATATGTCTAGCAGAGAGCCTGTAGAAACTATGCTAATCATAGACAGATCTTAAGAGCTTATGTAAAAATATCTCCGGTTTTTGCACTAAAACCGACGAACCGATTGGCTGCCGAAAATGGATTGAGGTTGTGGGCCGGCCCTCCTGCGGCCCCTAAACTTTATCTCAATCACCCTCCTTATCTTGATTACGACTGTAGCGAGAGAGATCTTTCTAGTACAATGCTGGTCTATTCTAATAGCCCTATATGAGTAGGTCGAGACTGTGGTGGTTCTGTCCTAATTCTCTGGACTTCTCTTTTAGGGCTTAATCACGAGCAACCTAGAAAACATGTAGGGCAGAAGCCCGGGCCTAAATCCTACATGACCACCGTATATTCTCACCGAGCAGGCGATTCTATGGGTCGTCTAAACTAAGTAGTCGAATGATTTGCGGTTCCGCTAAAAATCGACAGCTACGCTCGTGATTCCACGGTCTCTGTCAAACTAATTTCCTCGTGACCTGGGTGTAGGTCAAAACAAATCGTACGATTCACCCTAAAGATTACCCTGCTTTCGACTATCGATCCTACCAAAGCTAAGAAGACGTATTACCTTGAGACAACAAGAATACCGTATTTCCATTTTCCTAGAGCCCCCTTGCTACCAGGTCTTGTCTCCCTACGGGAACACTTATAGTATCGTGAATCCTTATACGCTGTCCGCAGTACTTACCGGTCCACATAACACTCCGATTAAATCCTCCTGGTTTTGCATGACAAGGATGAAAATGTGTAGGCGGGCCTGTTCCTAGGGCACCACTATCGCGCTCGAATCCTTACCTTCGGGTTTAGGGCTTCCACTATATTGTTATCATTCCGAAGAAGGGCGATTGCTCCTTTCTATACGGAATACATGGAATGATATACTACTAGGCTTATATTCCTTATGCTAAGGCTTCATTGCTGATCGTAGACTTTGGTGTAGGAACATGCACCAGGACCTATTTATCAAGATAGTTGGCCATTGTTCCTTGGACATCGCTATATAGCGATCTAGCCGATAAATGCTGCTGAAGTGCACGCTCTGTTCGCCGGTATCTTAGCTTCCTAGCAGCGCAGACACGGTGCATATAGTCCCACCTCCAGGATAACGACCGTGTTCTTTTAGGCTGGTACAGAAGCGCTGCTGGCGTGACGTGGTCTGTGACAAAGAGTCAGCTTGTAAAATGTGAAGAGGTTGTGTTTCGTACCTGATATAGGGTTCGTTTGACTTGTTTTATTACTGTCGTCAGGCTGTTTAGGGCGGCCGCTAGAATTGTTTGAAACTATTTATCGATGTTCCTTTTGGTAGAGGCCTTAGCAGGAAGACTCGACTATAAAGCACTATAGACCACTGAGCGTCGCACAGCGCCTGCTTGCTTTTGTTTGCTTGGATTTGGGGCAGATTTGGCACCAGTGCAACTCGCTTTCGCAGAATATGGTGCTTTTTTCCTCGTAAAGACTCAACGCTTCGATGCACCTGATATTCTTCATAATATGCGTCGGAGAGGGTATTCCACGACAGCTCCGGATGGGCATCCAACTATAGGACAAGATTTTTCCCCTCCTATTCTGGCCAGCCATGTGCGCTACGTTGGGACATGGTGATGCTCGGGCAAGTTGCGAAAGTGGCCGAAACGGGTGAACAAATCGGCAGAAAGTGATTTGGAAGGTGTAAGGTTGTTGAGTTTAAAAGGTTACAGTATAGTGTGGTGTATGTGGCAGGTAAAAGCCGACTACTGTGTGTTATGAGCTTTGGCCTAGCCTAGTGAGCCGGTATCAGACTCTCACTACTCGCACCACTTCAAAGTTCTGAAGACCAGAAAGCCCTCTCTTTTTGATGCACTACGTTTCTTTGAGAATCAACAACGTTGAACGCGGCCACAAGAGTCCGTTCTTGTTGACAATTTCCCGTTGTTTTACCAATTGTTGAATTCGATTGTCTGATCTGCCTCTTAGCGAGTCCTTGTTAAAAAATGTGCAGATTCAGAAATAGGTATCTACGGGTAGAAAGTAGGAATGAAAAATGCGTGCACTTGCGATCCCCTCCTCGATTGCGAGCAAGCAAACACTCAATCCTGATCCCGCGATACAACATGCTATAAAACCCGACCGCCTCCTCCTATCACAGAAAATCAGAACTAGGATCCTCTGATGCCTGATCAAGCGATTAAGATTAAGATCAGGGCAAAGTTGCCGTTTTTGAGATGGACGTGTCCATAGAGAAAGTATGTAACTCTATATGATATCCGGCCGGCTGAAGGAATAACGCACTGTGGACTCCCAAGTTAGGCTCTTCTTAGTGTATCGCCTTTAGTATAGGTAGCGTTTGACATCTGACTTTATGACTCTCTGGCGGTTATAGCTCCTTGGGAGTCTGGATAAGAACACATGCTCTAGAGGTACTGTACTGAATATTGTGCTCTAAGGCACCATTACAGATAACCCAAAGCCGGTAGGGTTATATAGCAGTATATATCTAGGCTCTGTCAAGTCTAACTACGTGGGTTGAACCACTATTTATAATCCCAACCACAAGTAGTCAGCGACAAGATCAAAGCGTTGTTGGAGAACCTCGTCCTGAGGATCAGCGCTCTTCGCGATGACAATTTCAAATGTTCCAGCCTCTGCCAACCATTTACTATGCTCTTGGCTCCAAAAAGAGAGTGCATACTTGTCAAGCGTAACAGAAACATCCACAGTACCATCGACTGGAACATGGACTTTGAGGTAGCCCTTTAACTCCTTAATAGGCCGTTGAACAGAGCTCTTGAGATCTGAGACGTAGACCTGAACGACCTCGGCGCCGTGGCGACTCCCAGTGTTTTGTACCTTGACGGATACTTCGAACGTGTCCTGGCTGGCAAGGTCCACTTCCATGGGAACCTTCAAGTCGTAGTACGCGAAGGTCGTATATGACAACCCGTACCCAAAGTAAAAAAGCGGTGAGTTCTGAAGCTTCTCGTAGTAGCGATGCCCGATAAACACGCCCTCGCCGTAGTGAAGCATCTTGTCCTGCTTGCCAAACGACAAGAAGGCTGGTGTATCCTCCAGTCTCTTCGGGAACGTGACACTGAGCCTTCCACTGGGATTGATTTTCCCGAACAGAACGTCCATGATTGCGTTGCCTGTCTCTTGGCCGCCGTACCAGGCATGGAGTAGAGTCTTGGCCGAGACAACCCATGGAAGAGTGATGGGACACCCGGCTTGCATGACAATGATCTGGTAACCCTTAGCATCTTCAAGCTCTGTTAAAGCATGGCAAACCATAAAGAGAAAGGCGAACATACAGAGTTGGGATTAGCCTCGATAACAGCTTCAATGAGTTCGTCAACCTCCCGGGCCAATGCTAGTGATTTTCGATCCATCGCCTCACTTTCCCAGTCGGCATTCAGCCCGGCAATGACAATGGGATAGTCGACAGCCCGAGCCAGTTCCACAGTCTCTGACAGTTTCATGACTGGGTCGAAGTGCTCACAACAGCCGATGCGTAGGCCGCCTGCATTCAGCGCACCAACGCCAGCTGCCAGACTCTCATTCTGCAAAAGAACAACAATCTCGTACTTTTGGCCCTTCTTCGCATCGACCAGGGTGGTAACCTCCATGCTGGCCTGGTCGAACATGGGTGTCTGGAGAGTCTTTTCCGGCTGGCTCGTGAACAGGTCGATTTTCTCAACCCCGTCAACATAAAGTCGGCCCTTTCCGAGGACACACAAGCCCAGCTGGATCATGCAAGTGGCTTCCGCTGTATAAGTCGTCGAGACTCTGATCCAGTACCCCTCAGTGACTCCGTCGGGCAGGTTGTCAGCGAAGTACATTTGGGCCTGGGTAGTTGTTGTGATAGCCAACGGTTCCGTAATCCCGGTGCTGTCTGGTTCTTGCATGAAGTACTCCAGGTAATACCCCTCCTGGTCGGTACCAGGGACCGTGACGGACGACGAGAGAAGGGGCGTGAAAAGATGCCCTGAACGTTGAGAATCAGTAATGTGTCTACAACGCTAGGAAGAGCATGCTCTGGATGAAACTCGTCGTCACTTACCGTAACACCCAACAGTCGCCGTCACATTCTCGGCCCCAACCAGCTCTTTCAACGCATCCAGTGGCTTACTGACGTAGTATGGTATCAAGTCCGCTGAGCCACCTCCACTGACGGCCGGGTATAAAGCTCCTGGTCCGATCAGAGCATACGTCTTGCCGCCGAGTTTCGTATCGAGAGGTAGAATACCCTTTTCGTTCTTGAGAAGAACAATTGATTCCGCGGCAACCTTGCGGCAAAGCTCTCCCTTCTCAGGGCTATTACCCGCCGTTGATGAGAGGACAGGCTCGAGAGAAGGCCGCACCTTGTTGGTCAAGTTCAAGAGATTCTTCACGGCGACGTCAAGCGTCGCCTCCTTCACTTTCTTGGAAACGATAGACCACAGCAGCAGCGGACCTCTCCATCTTGTAGGTCCCGGCATCTCGAGGTCCATTCCGGCATTGAGCGCCTCAGCGGTGCTGTATGTTCCAAACCAGTCACTCATAACTAGTCCGTTCCAGCCCCAGTCATTTCGAAGTATCTGGTTGATAATCCATGGGTCCTCGCATATGTGAGTTCCATTGATTCTGTGGTAGGACGTCATCAACGACCAGGGGTTGGCTTGCGTCATCGCAATCTGGAAAGGCAGCAAGTGAACCTCCCTGAGCGTTCTCTCAGAAGCCCAAATTGAGTCCTCCGGCGACATAGTAGACTGGTCGTGAGCAGCGTAGTGCTTGATGGAGCACGCGACTCCCTCTGACTGCACACCGTTGATGTAGTCCGATGCGAGCGTGCCGCTGAGCCAGGGATCTTCGCCGAAGGCCTCAAATCCTCGTCCGATCAGTGGCGAGCGCTGCAGACACACTGTCGGTGCCAGCAGGACCTGGCAACCCTTCTCACGAGTCTCCCTGCCAAGCATCTTACCTACTGCGGCCATGAGATCTCGATCGAACGTCGCTCCCATCGCTGTGGCGGACGGGAGGAGCATCCCAGGGGGCTGTTGGAAAAAAAAATATATCAGCGGCGAACAACGGTCAGAACATTCGACTGGATAGGGCATACACCATTGAAGAAAGAGACGCCTCGAGCACCGTGTGGTCCATCGGTAGTCTGTTACGGCGATACGTTAAGACAAGTGGCCAGCAGCTTGGGGGCATTGGTGGCAGATATGTACTCTGATTGAGGGGATGTTCAATCTCTCAATGGCGAAAGTGCACCATGTATCTTGACCAGCTAGCAGCTTAATCTTCTCATGAATCGTCAGCTCTGCTAACACCTTGTCCACGTCGATAATGCCCATAATGGCGTCGAGGAGCTGGTTCGAGGTTAATAGCTCAAAGTGACGAGTTCGAGATGTGCCACGCAGACGCATTGTTCTAGAACTCATTCAAATATTTATAATTTTGAGAGTTAGTAGATTCCCGACGCTTCTTTCTGATCGATTGTGTTCCCCCGCAAACAGGGACCACTGTATCCTCGAGATGGAGGGTCGGGGAGCTCCTACTCCACAATTTGTCCACGATGTACTCCACAATTTGTCCGTGGGAAATTCAGGCCCTTGGAATTATGATATCCGGACTAGGAGGTGCATGGTTCATACAAACCTAAAGGTAAGAGTCTGGACGCGTCAGTTGACGGGAAACTAATGCCAAGGCAATTCCTAATTCTTCCACGGAGGAAATGGCACACTAGTGATGAGACTACTCGGTTTACGTCTGCCTGGAAAGCCGGATTTGCGAAAGCTCTTCAAACCCACAATGCTTCCGCAGTGCTTTTCTCTTGCATCACCTCCTAGGAGCTGCTTGCCAGGTTCCTCCCTAGTCTGTCCCAGATTCTGGCTTGATGAGTGCCAGGGATATACATGAAGCATACAGAACGGATGGAGATATGATCTGCGGGAAACCCACATGGTGTATATGGGTTCCCCCGAACGCGAGGAAGCTACCTTTCTTTTGCTTCCTCGCGCTACGTCTTGTATCTAGAGTCAACTATAATTGTTCTTAATATCGATTGTTCATCTTGAAACACCATCCACCTCTATGTATACGTGAGACCCTCACAATGAGTCCCAGATCGTCACAGTTGGGACTAGAACTATAGAATAGTACTGCAGTACTACTACATAAGTCATGGACTATAGCTTCATCTACGTCTCCTTCATTAAGACCAAAGGCCGCACCTTGGAAGAGCTCATCATCATAGAAGCGGCTAAGAACCCCCGCAAGGCGAGTACCCCAGAAGTTGAGATCTAGGACGGCACACAGAGCGGAACTACGAAGAGCAGCTATTGGGTGACCACGAAATATTGTTTGGATATTAGTATAAGAGTAGTCAAGATTCCTCGAATAGTGTATACACCTCTATCTCAGCAATAGCGGTGCGAGATGGTATGGAAGTCGCAATGGGGACATCCCCGTAGTCGGGCTCTTCGTTCGGCATGACCAGAGATATGCCGCCTCTCGTCTCATCGCCATTAAATACGCGCAGCTGACGGAAATTGCCGTCTCCAGTAACTTCCAGTTCCTTGGCGCTTAGGATACCCGTAAAAGTACACCCCTTTTTCACACTCTTGAAGCTAGCCTGGAATCCGTATCCGACGAGGAGGAACTTATGATCGGCCAATCTGATGATCATGCCTCCACCAGGGCCCTGTTTACCAAAGACAAATGCTCGCTCAACCGTGACTTGAATTTCTCCGAATATCCTAGTCCATGGCTTTTCAACAATCGAGGGATCCAGCACGCCGTCAAAGAAGAACCCGAAGCGTTCGGCGGGAGGAGCACCCAAGACAAAATCCTTGACTTGGCTCAGCAACCTGTACTCCCTGCCAACGGCTTCCGGCCCGGTATCAATGCCGAACGGGCTGACCCCTAGCGCACCATACGTTCCATAGGCCAGCCATACCCTGCGAGCACCGTGCTCGTCACGTCTCTGTTCAGGGATAAAGAGCGGGTTTCCCTTATCGGTATAATCCTTACAGACCATCTCGTAGTCGTGAAAGTATAGGTCTGGCGCAATTAAGTCCAATGAGGGCGCTCCAAATCGCCAGACGTCGAGCACGTGAGCGCAGGGTCCACCGGAAGGGTACTTGCCCGGCCCGGAACCGCCGGCCACGACGGCGGTAGATACCACGAACGGAGCGTGGGAGCTATCTACGGCATCGAGGTTGTCGAGGTTGAGCCAGGCGTTGGCGTAGAGGGGAATCGGGTAGGCGGCCTTACCCGACGCGGCGACCTTTTCGAAGTAGCGGGAAAAGTGGAACGCCATAAAGACTTCATCAGCAGCCTCTCCGGGTCCAAAGGCCTCTTCCCATGAGTGTCGTCCGCCTTGAGGAACATTGGAAAACCGCTTCGTAAATTGCGGATGTTGGTTGTCGGCTAGGTGATGGAGTAGGGTTTCCGGAACAGGATCCCTAAACGCCGCTTCAGCTAGCGAAGACCTATCCCTTGAGTCACCGAGGATTCCCGGCTCGTTTTCAACCTGGATCATGACCACTGTAGAGTGGTCTATATCGAAGACTCTCAGGTGGGCCAACAGCACGCCGAACGCCTTTGCGTCCGCCTCCATACACTCCTTAGAGAAGGGCGTTACAACATCGAGAATATTTCGGCCGCCGCCTGCTTTAATACTCCGTGCCCGCGGAAAACGCTTCGAGTCCTGCTTTACCCACGGGGGGGCGTATATGCTGGAAGCGTTCTTGTACGCCCCAAACCACAAGAGCACGAGGTGTATATCATGTTCCCGCGCGCCGAGTATGACCTTGTCTAGCTCAGAGAAGTCAAACACCCCCTCGATGGGCTCGATCTGTTCCCAGGAGACGGAGCCGAGCAGGGTGTTGATGCCCTGTTTCTTCATAGCCGGCCATACGTCGGCCATGTAGCGAGCCGAGCTGAGAGAGGAGTTGTGCAGCTCACCGGCGAGCATAAGAAAGGGTTTGCCCTTGACAATGAGACGAGTGCCATCCTTGTCGCGCCGGAGGTGGGGATGCAGTGGAGGCTGACCTTCGCTGTTGGCGGCCATCTTTGCGGATAGCAGGAGGTTGACAGTGCGTTTGCCGTTATAGACAGCCCTTTAATACGAGCATGTATAGGAAATTCTTTAAACTTGTTGTATCGCAGACACTACATTAGACTGTCTCGCGGTGCTTTTTATATGCCACGCGGCCCGGAAGGGCTCAAGTCTTGTGCAAACTAGGGCACGTCTTTCGCCCGTGACCCTCGGGGCAACTGTGGATCCCTGGTCCTCTAGGAGGCCCGCAATAATGCCGACCACGGACACCATTTGTCCGAGCAGTCCTTAGTCGGTTTTGAAGACTTGGCAGAACCCTAGGTCCACATTGCCCCGGAAATGTGCATAGAGGTATAAAACAGGTCGGCGTGCTTGAGTATTGTACCTAACATTTGATCCCCGCACTCAATTCTATCAAGCTTGAATTTGTCGACTCAAGGACACACAGTATTGCACAATGGAGCGAGTTCGAATCAACCCAGTCATTCCCGGGTTTGCCCCCGATCCCTCCCTTGTCTACGTAGACGGCACCTACTTTCTTGTCAACTCCAGCTTCCACCTATTCCCCGGTTTGCCAGTATACGCGTCGAAGGATTTGCGGGACTGGAAGCAAATTGGTATGTTTTGGCCACTTTTGGGGCTTCCAAGCTTTCTTTCATATATTTGCCTGCTTACAAGTCATATAAGGCAATGCACTGGATCAGAATCGACAGATGAGTCTCCAAGACTCCATGACCAAGCTCGTCGGCTCCAACGATGTAGAGGAAAAGATAGCCGCCCAGGGCGGCCTTTACGCCCCTTCCATTAGATACCACAAGGGTACCTTCTACATTATCTGCACCAATGTTTTCCACAAGGCATCTCTACCGCCCGAAGTGAGCGAATACCAAAACTTCATCTTGTCAACCACGGATATCTGGGTGGACGAATGGAGCGACCCGGTCTTCTACAACTTCCACGGCATCGATACCAGCTTGTTCTGGGACGACGACAACCGGGTATACGTCATTGGCGCCGCTTCTCAATCTCCCGCGACCAAGATCCGGCAATTCCAGATCGATCTCAAGACGGGAGCAAAACTCTCCGAGGAGCAGCTGCTTTGGGAGGGTATCTCAAAAGTTTACCCTGAGGGGCCGCACATGTACAAGAAGGACGGGTGGTATTATCTGCTCATTGCGGAAGGTGGCTGCTTTGCCGATCACCATACCATCATGTCCCGGTCGCGGGATATTTGGGGTCCGTACGAGGTGAACCCAGCGAACCCAGTGCTAGCAAAGGCGGATCCGAATGGGTATATTCAGTACACTAGCCACGGGGACCTCTTCCAAGATCCCTCAGGGCAGTGGTATTTCGTGTGCCTGGGTGTGAGGAAAAACAACGGTCGTTTCATCATGGGACGCGAATCGGTCCTCACCACAGCCACCTGGCCAGAAGGTGAATATCCCGTGATTGACCCTGTTCAACTCGACGTGCCACTCGCCATCAAGCGGGGCGAATCTTCGGAGTGGCCTGTCAGAAGAAAGCCTGGCCGTCCAGATGTTGGTTTCGTCCGCATCCGCGATCCCGTCGAAGAAAACTACGAGCATGGCGAAAACAGCGTCACCTTGACATCCAGCAATGCAGACCTGTCGCAGGCCGACGAGCCGGTGACGTTTATCGGAAAGCGCCAAAGACGCCTGGATGCTTCGGCTTCCGCAACACTAGAGCCCCTGGCCCCATCTGCTACGAACGGCTCCGGTCTCAAGACTGGACTATGCTATTACAAGGATGAACACCGTTTTACGCGCGTTTTTCTCGACGTAGATGCCAAGGAGATGGTCCTGGAAATTGTCAACAGGGCCAAGTCCATCGAACGGAGAATATCTCGGAGCGTGGGTGCACTGGACAAAGGCGCGAAGGTTACGTTTGGTGTTGAATATACCGAGCTAGAACTCTCGTTTTGGTATTCTGTTGACGCAGGGACAAAGGAGAAGCTGGAGGGGATCGACACTCTGGACATGACTGGGCATGACTTCGTGGGGCCCATCATTGGGATATATGCTGTCAGCGACAAGCAGTACAAAGTACGGTATTCGGATCTCCTTCTTGAGGACCTCTGACGCCTTAAGTAGAATAGAAATAAAAATCTAGTCAATGCACCAGTACATCCGATGCTTTTGAATTCAAGCGGGCCAACATGTCAATCAAGCGAATGGCACATTGATTTGCTCGAAATTTGACTACGTCATTTTCCGCGGTGTGTGCTAGTTCGAGCAAGAGGCTGCCAACTCGTCTGATCTTCTCAGCCTATTCCGAAAAACTCGTGTAAGCGGGTGAATTCCTGCACAAGAACATCTACTTACGCAATGCTCTCCTTCCGCTTGAAGATGTAGAAATGGGACGCTCTCAAGGACATTTAAGAAATCCTGGGCTAGTTCTATCTGCCTCATGGCAAGCATCAGGGGCTCCGCGCTTAGGCCCATAACCTCGGTCATATTACACTGGGTCGCGGTGTTTAGCACGAATATCTTTATGCAGTGGAGGGAAATCAGATAACTGGTCCGTTGCCGCTGCAAGATTTTGGGCAGGTACTGGTCTCCGTCTGGGCTGACGCCAGGAGATGACTCCCCGGGTGACTGGGTCCAGTTCGTCAAGGTGATCATGTCAAAGTATGCTTCTGACAGCTGCGCGATGTTTTCTCGACAAGCTTGCATGTCGGCATGTGCGTCCCAAGTTCTTTTAGAGTTTGACTCCATGGCTTGGATAACCCGGGCGGCCATGGCCCACAGTCGACGTATGACGTGGAATCCCTCCACAAGACAGCCTTCTAACCCGGTGCCGCTTGATTCCCTTCCGATTTCAAAGAGTAGCACAGAGCTTTGCGAATGTGTTTTAAGGGTAAGTTCAGTGGTGAACAAACTTTCGTTGATCGTCACTGGGCGGGCCTTCATAACGAAGGCCGTCTTGTCGCAGACGTATAGCTGCCAGAAAGCATTTCGCAAGAGGGTCTCTTCAATGGGCTCTCGCCCTTCGAGCGAGCTCTCATCGTAGAGACCCATTCTCATCGCGATGAGACCCGCTTCGCTTAGGATATGAAAAGCCACTCCTTGCATTCCCTTGGCAATCTGTATGGCCGATGAGAGGAATAGCCGGATAATAAGGGACGAGGAGTCGGGGTGCTGGAGGTCATAGTCCTCGTAGATCCTGAGAGTTTCTCGCGCCGCTCGGAGGAATAGAGGGGCAGTGAGGTGCTTATTGGGTAGAAGGGACTCGGACAGGACGTATGTTACGGCTGCGCATAGGGCCGTGAGAAGGGTGAGACTCCTGAGGATCCCGATCCGCTCCTGCTCATTATCAGCGGCAAAACAGCGCGAGATCCGCACGGGGTTCTCTGAAGGGTCGACCCCGCCTAAGGGAGAGATGAAGAAACGGCTGACGGTCGCTCGGAGTGTAGCTTCATGGCACATCGGAACTGTCCCGAAAACATACTGGGTGTACAGGAGAATACAGTGATTTGTGATCGACGCCGCTGTATTGGACGGAGCAGCAACTAGCAACCCCGCCAGGAGGTCTATATGTATTCTAACGGCAGTTTGCGTTTGGCTTTCTGGCGGTGCAGATAGGGCATCTGCCGTTATACTGTTGCGGGATAGCAGACTATCCGAAGCCGGGTACGAGTAAGCCCTCCCCGCTGGCAGGAGGGCTGGGCTTTCGAGTCCCCCCAATGTATCAGTGGCCGGAGATGTTGAGCTGAGAGGCTCTCTTGGGCGAATGTCTTGCCCTTGGACCGGCTTCGGACCCCGTTTCTTCGGGGGCGAGTAGTGACAAGGTGTCTTGGCCGCGTGGCAGTTGCGACAAGTCGGCAAGCCATCACACTTACGGTTTCCCCGTCAGCGAAATGGGTTGATTTTCCGGAGAAATCCCGCATCAGCAGCATTGTTACTCACCTTGACTTTGCGACGACGACATAGCCTACAAGCCTGCCTTGTACCTACTAGCGAAGCCATCGGGTTGCGGGGGAACGTGCAGGTGGCGGTCGGTGGAAATCAGCGGGGTTTTGGGGATCGGGCAATTAGGCATCGTCGCATTTATATTTCGCCGCGATGGCCATCCCTTTTAACCTGTGGAACTGTCTCGCAAATGCTAAGCCGCTAGACTAAAAGTAGACTGACTTCTCACAGAGTACTCCTTAGTCTTGTAGCATGTGTATGATGGTTGTATTGTTATAGATTTCTGTGGGGTCATGACCCAGTATTATCGACACAGGTCCAACCCTAATATATGAGTAGTGCGTATCATGGTGACAGGACAATACCATTAGTACAGTGGATCCAGCATGTAGTTACTATATAATTATTCACTAGAGCCATGGATATGCGGCGTATTCCCCGCACCATTGCTTTTGCGTCAGTAGTTGGATGTTGACTTGGAAATCGGCCAAATTGTTCCACGG
The DNA here is from genome assembly GCF_028828765.1 of Penicillium canescens. Lineage (NCBI taxonomy): Eukaryota > Fungi > Ascomycota > Eurotiomycetes > Eurotiales > Aspergillaceae > Penicillium > Penicillium canescens. The sequence continues at coordinate 35,341 of NW_026703963.1, read as the reverse complement.
CCTGTGACGGGCAAATAATCCCGCTGCCTAGGTTCTCGGCCGTGGGGCCTACGACGTAGCTCAAGGTTCTTTTCATCCAGGACTCCAGGACTCCAGGACTCTGTACAAAGCTTCCGTAGTCAGTGATCAGTCCCGGTGCTGGTAACTTCCTATGTACCTGAAAGTGGTATTTGTGGGACCTCGGAGGAATTCTGGGAGAACCTCTGGTTGCGCCAAAATTTCCCATGCTCCGAAAGCTTTGAGGTGGAGCGACGCAGCGTCCTCCAAAAGATAAAAGACCGCCGTTTCCCTCGAGAAATCAGACTCTCACCAGGAAGAAGAAGTCACTGTGAGAGAAAACAGTCTTTTGAACACCACCCTAACATCAATACGTACAGCTGCAGACGTGCATATCCAACATGGCACTCCCCTCGGACTTTGAGTGGGGTTTTGCGACAGCTGCCTACCAAATCGAAGGTGGCGTCAATGAAGATGGACGAGGCCCTTCTATTTGGGATACCTTCACCCACCTTGAACCATCCCGTACGAACGGCGCCAACGGTGATGTCGCCTGCGACCACTACCACCGATACGAGGAGGACCTTGATCTTCTCGCCAAGTACGGCGCGAAAGCGTACCGATTTTCGTTGTCATGGTCGCGTATCATCCCCCTCGGCGGACGAAATGACCCTGTGAACGAGCCAGGTGTCGCCTTTTACAACAAGCTCATCGACGGACTACTTGCTAGGAATATTATGCCCTGGATCACTTTGTATCACTGGGACCTGCCACAGGCGCTGCATGACCGGTACAGCGGTTGGCTGAACGTTGAGGAGTCGCAGAAGGACTTTGAGCGGTACGCAAGGGTGTGTTATGAGCGGTTCGGGGACCGGGTGAAGAATTGGATCACGCTGAATGAGCCGTGGGTCACTTCTATCCATGTGAGTAACGAGGCTGTTTGAGTCAAACTTCACGACACATTTTCCACTCCTGCCGGGCGGTTCTCACTCGATGGAACGGTCTAAAATGGACAGCAGACGGGCTAACATGGTTACAGGGATACTCCAAGGGCGTTGATGCCCCCGGTCGAAGCAGCACCAACAAAGACTGTGCTGAGGGTGACTCGACAACTGAGCCTTGGATTGTTGGCAAATCCCTGATCTTGTCGCATGCGAAAGCGGCAAGACTGTACAACAAAGAGTTCAAACCGAGGCAAGGAGGCCGTATTGGCGTGTCTCTAAGTGGCGACTATTATGAGCCGTGGGATTCCGCAGAACCCAAGGACCACGAAGCGGCGGAGAGGAGGATGCTATTTTCTACTGGCTGGTTCGCCAACCCCATGTTGTAAGTCGCCCTAGCGGAACATCCCTGGTTGAACCCCTAGATCTATTTCCCCTGTACGCACAAGCTTGCTGATGTGGTGTCACCTTCAAGCCTTGCGCAGGATTATCCTGCGCCTATGCGTGCACAGCTTGGAGACCGCCTCCCCACTTTTACAGAAGCTGAGTTCGCCCTGCTACGCGGGGCGGAGCTCGACTTCTACGGTATGAACTATTACACTACTCAATTCGCGCGGCATCGCACCTCTCCAGCACCCGATGAAGACTACATCGGCAACGTGGATGAGTGCCCAGAGAACAACGCCGGCATTTCGGTTGGTGAGCCGAGCGGTATCCGCTGGCTGCGCTCTGCTCCCCAAGGCTTCCGAAAGCACCTTGTGAGAATCTACAAGAAGTACAGAAAGCCTGTCTATGTCACTGAAAATGGGTGTCCCTGCCCCGGTGAAGACAAGATGAGCAGGGAAGAGTCTGTCAAGGACGTGTATCGCCAGCAATACTTTTCGGACCACTTCGATGCCATTATTGGGGCAATCCAGGACGGGGCAAAAGTACCTGGATACTTCGCCTGGTCGTTGATCGATAACTTGGGTGAGTTGACTCAATTTTCACCGACATTCCTCGTGTTTTTGAACGGATGAAAGCTCCGATCCCTTGAGTCTCGATACTGACCTTGCTCACAGAATGGTCCGAAGGGTACGGTATGAGGTTTGGTGTGACATTCACCGACTACAACACACTCGAGAGAACGCCCAAGCAGTCGGCATTGATGATGCGAGGCATGATTGCAGATAGAATGAATGCGAAGGCCAATGGCGGACATGCGTGATGGAGATTAGAAACTGCTGCGCCTGGAAGCTCAACTTCAATGTTCCTCCTTTGGCAGTACGATAGCGAACCTTTCGATGTTACGTTCTTCACATGCACAATAGGTATCTGAAGTTTCCGACACATCAAAATTCTACTTCGTTCTTCACTTCTTGAATCGACATTTCCATAGCACCGACCGACGAACTTATGCTTAGATGGCTGTTCCGTATAATCAAACCCTTGTATTTCTCATTATAATCTTTGAGGTCAACACTACTGACTCTTTCTTGTTTTTGAAGCAAATTTCCAAAGCGTTACTTACTATGTTTAAGCGGCTATTTCCTAAGAAAAATACGGGTGACTGTATTGTGGTTTTATAATATTATAGCTCTTTGACACATAACACATGTCAGTAATACTTTGAATTTTTTTTTTTTTTTTTTTCCAAATTTTTCTCAAGATATAGGCGATTTAAAGAGTGGGCTCGGATTTTGCGAAAAGCTACGATGGTTTTGTACCATCCAAGGGACGAAGGTACGCAAAAGTCTGTAGTTATCTCCTTAGTTTATCAGATGAAGGTTCGTGCTTAACTCCTATAAACTATCTTCGTACTAAAGTAACACAAACGAGTTATGACCTACCTTCTTGACCGGTGACATCGTACCTGCCTACCAACCCAGCTCAACGACTGAATCAACACCAGGACTAAGCCTTCATTTCCTCTGTCCTCTTGGCATCCGGCGTGGCCTTCTCCGTGTGTTCAGTCTCACCAAGCCCCTCAGCCTTGATGTCGTACAGTCTCTCGAGCACTTGTCTCCCATCAAAGATCTCGCTGACCTCCTCCAGCGTCATGCCACGAGTCTCGGGGAAAGTGAAGTAGATGATGATGAGCCACAACACCAGGGCGCAGATGAACACAATATAGTACTTCCAACCTATGGCATCCAGTGCTACCGGATTGACGAAGCCGTTGAAGAGGCTGCTGCAGTACTGCGCCAAGTTGAAGACGGTCAGGCCCTTGGCGCGGAGCGTATACGGCAGCACCTCGAGCAGGTAGGCGATGGGCAGGGGGTTCATTGCGAAGTTGTAAAAGGCGTAGAATACAAACACCATCACCACAACACCGATACCAAGGCCTTTATTTCCGCTCCCTTGCTGTTGGTTTTGGGCCGCAAGGGCAGTCCAGACTATGAACGCGATCAACATGCCGACGGTGGACGTGAGAAGCATGAACCGCCTGCCAAGGCGGTCGATGAGGGTGGCGGAGCCGCAAGCAACGGCAAAATTGAAAATCTGGAGTGCTCCATTGACGAGATTCTGTGTAGTGGGGTCGGTGATGCCGACGCCGTTGAGCACAAGAGCAAGATACGACGAGATGAGCTGGTTACCGCACCACTGGATGATGAAGCCAAGGATGGCAACGATGAACAGCCGATGACGGTTTCCCTCTAGATGTGAACCATAGGCATTGGCATCGCGTCTCTGCTTTTAGTATGTAGAAGGGCATAGGGACTTACTTGTCTGGAAGAACTGAAGGTAAGAAACTGATTCGCACGAGCGCTCAAACTCGACGGCGCTCGTAATCTGGGCTACCTGGAGCCGGACGAGCTCAGTCGGCTCTTCGGTCCCGCAGTGATGTATACTAAGGATCTTCGTAGCTTCCGCCGTCCGTCCATTGGCTATAAGCCACCTGGGGCTCTCCGGCACGAAATAGATGAATATTACCTGAAAGATCGAGAGGAGGGCTTGCAGGAGTGAGGGGATTCGCCAACTCCAGCTGCTTGACATCCTAAAGGTGCCAAACGTGGCCCAAGCAGCAACGATAGCCCCCGCGTACTATATACAAGATTAGACGGTCGAATCCTAGAGCTGGAAGAGAAGGGGACTTATCCCCGTCAGATATGCCAACTCACCCATGTAGTGTTATAAATGGCGGTGATAATGGGGCGATGTGTCGGGTACGCCAGCTCTCCGAGGAGCGGAGGGGCAGCGGTTGCGACAAATCCTCCGCCGAGGCCGACGAAAAACCGCCCAGCAATGAACATGCCAAAATTCTTCGCGCATCCCTGCACCAGTGCACCAAGAATGATGATCACGGCCCCGAGAAAGATGGGATGTCGTCGTCCGTACTTATCCGCAGCGAAGGGAGCGAGGGGCAAAGAGACCACGCCACCGATGACTTGCATGTTCACCATGAGCCCCAGGAGGCTCCCGTGAGGGTGGTTGAAATCTGTAAATCCCATCACGGTTAGTCTTGACTGGTACAAACAGCGAGCACGGCGTGTCCACGCCAGAGAAGCTCCCAGATCTAGCTAACCTTGTTGCCATTTCGGGACCGTCTGGATCCCGTTGAGCATGCTGCCATCGAAACCACCTACGTAGCTCGTGACGAACGGAACCAAGAGGAGCAGGTTTAGTTTTATGAGGTGCGGCACGCGCCACCATGACTTTTCAGTGCAGAGCTCTCGGAGCCTCATGAAGCCATCTTCAGTATGTGCCATGTTGCGGCCGTTGTACAATCGGGGAACCTTTGGGGGAGGGAGATAGTGACAACAGCAGTAATTAGCCTGGAGAAGGGAAAGAGTGAGGGTGATTATATATAAGTTCAGGTTTTGACACCCCCGCATGCTTTCCATCAAATACCTCCACCGGTTAAACAATCATTATGGAATACGTCAAGCTATCATGATTTATTTTCCGTCTAGGATGTTGCTACTTTGGTTTAGCCGGCGGAGCTGTAGAAGGAGACAGAGTTTGATATTTCGAAGCCCAGATCCGGTAGTTTGGCTTTCGAAAATACGGTACATATCTTCATCACCCCGCAAACGAACTTTTGATTCTCCGGCTAGAAGGCCGATTTGAGTTCTGCGCTTCATATTGAGCCTATTTTCTCCCCATGGGGCAGACTACGGGGGACGAGACTGGGGAAGGGCCCCTAGACCCTTCCTGTTCCGTGAATCCGGAGTCATGCAGTTCGGAGGATTTGTGGATTTGGCCGAAAGAGCATTTGCCCGAGACACCCAACTACAGAATGTCCAGGCATCAAGGGGGACGGAGCACGCGAACACGAGCAGAAATGGTTACAAGTTTAACCATTCAACTTGGTTGGCCTCTAATTGCTCGACTCGCACTCTACATTCGCCGAATTCCACCATCTTCCCGAGCTAGAGCTCAAGGGCTTCGCCAGGCACAAGGCAAGCTTGCACGCTCTGTCGCAGCCACAAAGTCAAAGAAATCGGATCATGATGAGGAAAATTGCGTGGTAAACGCGAACAAATATCTAAGACTTCGAGGTCGGCAACCGCCTAATGATAAGGTCAAAACAGACTACCACGACAATAAGAATAGGGAATTTTCGAAGTTGCATGCCGGGCTCATTGTGGAGCGAAGCGATGGAAACACTCATGGCATTTTACCCTCCCACACCGCTTGGCGTTGTTGTAAGCGGAGTGGGTAGGTATCCAGTTGATACGAGTACGGCCAATGAATTCAATCGGTAGAATTGCGTACAACGATTGGTTGAAAGAGCCGCCTCTTCGTCGCCACGAGCTGGCCCGGGCCTTTTATTCATTTTTAGCAATGCTAACTTAGCATTGCGTTGGCCTCGTCACACAACCCAAAGGGTCGTAAGGCTCACCTCTTCTCTTAGCAGGTGATCCCTTTCTAATTGGGCAACCTGTAGCATCTGCGGAGTAACTGCCTCAAGCGACCGGCTCAATTCTTCGCCAATGGACCTGTACAGACCGACACTTCCACTGCCCAAGTTTGACTGCCATAATTGGTTATCCACCTACGCGAAGAAATTCGGCTTCCGCGATGATCAGTGCGCGTGTGACGCGCAAGAGACGATCGTGCGCTTTACATCTGTTCCTAACCCACTGAGCATGAATCTCGGGAGTACGAGGGTTCCTCAGAACGAACGAATGACTCCCAGGGGTAGGACATGCATGGTCTAGGAACACAAATCGAGATCCCAGGAGCAACCAGGGACGCAGGATCACTCCTCGTCTTACTAGGAAATTTGAAAAGAGAAGCTGGCTGGAAAGTCGGAAATAGAATTCTTGGTAGGAAAATGCGGATGCTTGAGGAAGCATTGGATATCTTGGCATTGGTGAACGAGTTCCGATATAAGTCAACTTATTCATTCTGATTGTTTTGTTACATATTGTACATATATACTAGAGTAAGGCTGTTGAAAGCTTTGCAAATATGGGAGAAACCATGCCTTCGGAAGTGTTGAATACTCCCCGAACGTGCTAATCCGATCATGACCCTCTTAGTTCTGTGACTGCACGCGTAAAGCACAATATTTGATGGCTTGACGGTGCTCGAGCTCCCTAGGGCCCGCTGACGAAGTTCGCGAGGGCACTGTGAGTGGCGTAAAACTCGCTCTTGGGCTTGTAGCACTGGTCAAACATCAAGGGCTTTGCGCCCGGCACCCAGGTGTAGGCATGCTTATCCGTGAAGCCCCAGAAGCTAATGTCGGTGATTCCTGCTTTGAGAGCCTCGCCGACAACGGCACCGTAGATGTCGGTCTCGAGTGCGTTGTCAAGTGTGTGGACATCCAGTTCAGCAATTGTCACTTCCAGTCCGAGCGCCGTGTAGGAGTTGACTATCTCCGTGATGACTCCTGGTTTTGGGGCTGCTTGGGGGGTGTGATGTGCATCTGCAGGGCCACTCCGTCAATCGGGATGCCGTCCGCCACGAGTCCGGAGACGAGGTCGTAGAGTTCCTGGCGCTTGCCGGGGAGTGATTCAACAAGATTCTCGTTGATGAACAACTTAGCGTCCGGGCCGGCTGCACGGGCGATGCGGAAGGCATCTGCGATGTAGCCGGAACCGAGTACGTTATAGAAGATATTCGCATTCAGGCCGCCGCCCTGCGTTTCGAGGGCCTCGGTGACGACGTCCCACCGATCCATCCTCTTGTGGTACCGGTGCATGAACGCCTCGAAGTGAGCCGTCATCGCAGCACGAAGGGCTGTGGGGTCGGTGATGTTGAGCACGTAGTCGGGGTTACAGCAGCTCGAAATGAGCCCGTGTCCCTTGACCACCATATTGTTGTCTTCCGCGAAGTCAACGAGGCGGTCGAGGGAGGTCCAGTTGTAGTACCCTTCGGTCGGGTTAAAGAACGACCACTTCCCCTCATTTTCGGGAGAGAGGCTGTTGAACTGGTTGGCAAGGACGGCCGCGAACTTGGGATCATTGAGGTAGGTCGGGTTGATCGCCCCAGACCCGATGAGAATGTCCTTCTTGCTTGCCTCCTCCCTCAGCGGGGTGGTTCCGGTGCTGGGAAACGCGTAGACTCCTTCGGTAGCGGCGAGGAGCGCGGTGACGAGTGTTGTGGCAAAGTTCTTCATGGTTCTACTTGACGATGTGTTCTCGGTCTCTTTAGTTCTCAATTGTGTGTGAATCTTGAAGACCGCCTCGACAGATCCATGGGCTTTATAGCTGAGAAACCCGATGCCCAGGCAGTAACATAACGCCGTGGAGACATCGTGGGATGATCCCTACTGCGGTATGAGCAGAGTACGAACGCGACAGCTCTATACGTAAACGAGCTCTCCCTCTGATTCGAGGAACCGTTTGCGTATAAAATGTTATACAGGCTCAGATGTATGCAGTACTTGAAGAAGCGCGGCAGCGGGGAACCGCCTCAGCCGCAGTCGAGAGCTTATGATATACCTGGATCTCTGCGAGCAGAGCCACTCGCCATTAATATGAGCTAGAACTGCTCAAGTAATGTTCTTATTCGTATGCAAAGGTCTGCTATAGATCAATTGTAACTACCACGCCAGCTATTTTCTCTATGGCACATGAACTCGCTTTCCAAGGCTCAAACGATAGGAAACTATTACCGCAATATAGTACGTAGAAATCAAGCAGGATAAGACTATTGGAAAAGCGCGGTCTTCCTGTGCCCCATTCCGTAGCCAGTGGCTGTAGATCTCAAGGTAATCATAGGGACAATTACTTTCCAAGTTTCCTGGTCCGTTATTTGTTTCAAACAAAAACCTCGCAATTGGTTGAGGATGACCGTATGTTGAACGTATACGAATACGCCCCACAATTAGTTTTAAGACTTAAAGTTAGGCTCAACTTTAACCGAACAAGAAGGGGTGCGGGTCGTATTCGTTTAATGGAAGTTGAATAAAGTTCGATGATGTCGTAATCAATGATCAAACATCATTTCCAAATCCTTCTAATCTGCATCTTTTCTACTCGGCCATTTCTATTGATTTTCTTGCACCTCCTGTTTCTCCTCATCTACGGGAGTCTGGCGAATATGTCTGGCAATGGCCATTGTGGAGATGTCTTCGAGCTACCTGGTGAGCCTATCATGGAGGCATCTACCCATCCTTGGACCGCGGGTAAGAGTGGCATCAATCTGAATGGTACGTTTATTCTTCCTTTTTTGGGGTTTTTTTTGGGAGTGTTTTTTTTGCTGTGGGTATGTTGATGCTGGTTTTGTTGTTCGATGTATTGATTTGTGGCCTGCGAGAAATAGATGCCGGCCGCGTTGATATCGACTGGGACTCAAAGTTCGTACGAGGGCTCTCGAAGCTCTATACTGGCCCTTTCCTAAGAGCTCCTACTACACCACCACCTGAGTATTCTGAGCAGGATGCCGATGCTACCACCGTTAGACCCGATCGCATATCGGAACATCCCGAGCCAAGTAGGGAGAATGCAAAAGGTTGGGTCGTCAAGCTAAACATTGTAATTCAAGTCGTGGGAAGTCGGGGTGACGTTCAACCCTTCATTGCCCTCGGAAATGAACTTATGCGATACGGACATCGTGTGCGTCTGGCTACACACGACATGTTCGAAGGTTTCGTCAGGGAATCGGGATTAGAGTTTTACCCTATTGGAGGCGATCCAAGAGAGCTGATGGCATACATGGTCAAGACTCCCGGGCTTATTCCTAGCATGGAGAGCTTTCGAGCAGGCGAGATCCGTCGCAAGCGCGTCATGATTCGGGAGATGCTCGATGGATGCTGGAGCTCATGTATAGAGCCGGATGTGGTAACTGGCCATCCATTCGTGGCTGATGCTATTATCGCCAATCCACCGAGCTTTGCACACGTTCACTGTGCTCAAGCTCTCAGCGTTCCGGTACATTTGATGTTTACTATGCCTTGGAGCAATACAAAGTCTTTTCCACATCCCCTAGCAAACTTCACGACAGACTGTCCAGATCAGGGTTTCAAGAATTATGCCTCGTACGATCTTGTCAATTGGCTCACATGGCAAGGGTAAGGTTCCATTTGCAACTGAACAAAGGATACACCGTACTAATCCATTCTATTAGTGTAGGGGATGTGATCAATCGATGGCGAAAAGTGCTTGATCTAGATGAAGTGGCCATGTTTGAGGGTCCTCATCTTGCTGAAATACTGAAAGTCCCATTCACATACTGCTGGTCTCCGGCTCTTATACCCAAACCGTTGGATTGGCCGTCTTATATTGGTCAGTGCCTCGTGACGGAGTTCCCTGTGTATTGATAGACGTGGCTGACAAAACCTATAGACGTCTGCGGTTTTTTCTTCCGTGATGCGCCAACATACGAACCTCCAACGGATCTCCAGGCCTTTCTATGTTCTGGTCCACCGCCAATATATATTGGCTTTGGAAGTATTGTGCTTGAGGATCCGGTCAGAATTAATACAGCCATTCTTGACGCGGTCAATGCTGTTGGTGTTCGGGCTATCATTTCCAAGGGTTGGTCGAATCTGGGCGGAAAACATACCGAGAACGTATACTTCGTCGAAGATTGCCCTCATGAATGGCTCTTCCAACACGTGGCGGCTGTGGTGCATCATGGAGGCGCTGGCACGACGGCTTGTGGCCTGCGGAATGCAAGACCTACAATCATTGTCCCGTTTTTTGGGGGGAGTGAGTGATTTGATACCCAATCTTGTTTCAAACGACCTCGAGACTAACTCCTTAGTCAACCGTTCTGGGGTGCTATGGTTGCTGCAGCGGGTGCTGGTCCTGACCCTATCCCTCACCAAGAGCTAAATGTTGATATCTTGGCTGAAGGAATTCGATATTGCTTCACGGAGCAAGCGATCACTGCAGCCTCCGTAATTGCGATAAAAATGGCATCTGAAACAGGAGTTCAAGCCGCCATCTCTTCTTTCCATCGACATCTTCCATTGGAACGCCTCTCTTGTGATATATACTCGGGGGAACCAGCAGTGTGGTCTTACTCCACGGGTGACACAAAGGTGAAACTGTCAAAAGTCGCAGCAGCATCGCTAGTCGCGCAAAACTTGATTGATCCAAAACGGCTGAAAATGTATGTGAAGCTTCTGTTGCTCTGTAGTAACGTAACTGACCGGTATTCAGACATGCACTAAAGCCTATTGTGATTGAAAATCGTCGATGGGACCCTCTCACAGGCGGAGCCTCTGCCGTCATGGGGACCACGACCGACCTCATTGATTCTGTCCTGGGGTTGTTCTTCAAACCCTATGAGGAATATAAAGACTACCAAGTAAGCCACAGTGATCGGCCCTTGAGGATTGCCTCGAGTCAAGCTGCAAAAAGGCCGACAAGCAGCTCTACCGGAAACTGCTCCCTGCAGACGACACATGAGGGAGCTGACAATAGACTCAGCCCTACAAACAGTATAGTTTCCACAGCAAATGCATCGTCAGCCTCCAAAGGACATGGAGCTAGGCTTGCAGGTAGAATGGCCGGAGCTTCAATGAAGAGTCTTGCCAACTTTGTGCCGACTGCGCTGAAAGGCATGACTGTCGACATCCCACTCGCCATGACGGAGGGAATGCGCAATGTCCCTCGATTATATGGCGAGAAGCCACGGGACCACGGTTCCGTTACTGGCATTAAGAGTGGCTTTACTCTTGCCGGTACAGGCTTCGCATTGGGGATGGTGGAGGCGGTGAGCGACTTGGTCGTGAAGCCGTACGAAGGCTTCCGAAAGGATGGTGCAAAGGGCGCTGCAACTGGTATTGGCAAGGGCATGGCAAACATGACGTCTAAAGCGGGTTGTGCCATGTTCGGTGTTGTGGTATACCCTGGTGTCGGTATTGCGAAGACCCTGAGATCGGCCGTTTACTCTAAGACGAGAAAGAGAATCATCAAGGCGCGCCGTGCCGAGGGGACATGGTTGTTGGAGAATGGCAGACATGCGGAAATTAATAGCAACGTTAACAGCTTCCAAAGGATACTGAAGGGTAAGAACACCTGATTTACTACTTGAACGTTTGCAAGAACGGCAATATGGAATGCACATCGAATCCTGTTAATGACAAGCAAGCTGTGTAACACAGCATGGATATCGTATAGGTTACAAGAGCGACGCCCGCATGGAACGCTAGAGAACTAAGGGTGCTTATCACTATGCGGACTTTATGTAGGCGCAGGGGGGAATGAAGGGTGCGAGTTATACCCGCCACTATAATGTAGCAAAGAAATGAGAAGGATATGAGTAGTAATCTAGTCCGACCTTTTACTAACGGTTGCATCCCAGGCCAGTACCGAATTGAGTCTTAGTAGTGTGGTCTAGAAGGTGTGAAATAATGCAGCTTGTAATCTTGATTATATTGAGACCTATCAGAGTAACCAGCCCCAAAAGTCTTACTAGGATCAAACGTCAACACACTGTCAGATGCTACACACTAGTCAAATACAAAAATTCAATGTGGCTGGAAAATGGAAAAGTGAAGTTTGTCGAATGAAAATGCTGGGGATTGGTAATTGAAGAATGTTAACCTTATTAAAGAAATTACACGGGAGAGAAAGTGGATTAAACAATCTGATCAATTAATTTTTAAAGCAAAGAATTAATTCATACATGCTCATTCCACCGGGCTGGCATGGCAATTGATTTGTATAGTCATATTTGAGATTCTTAAAGCATTCTGGTGTGGAAAGGAGTACGGGAGTACATAAATACAACCAAACAACCATTGACTTCAAAACCCGATTGAGTGCATTGTTTATTTCGTCCAATCTACCACTCCACTCTCCCCGCTATTACTTACTTGTCTGTTTGCTCCTATTTAATCTTCGAAGCCAGTGCTCTCAACCATTCGCTCCTATCCCCTATGGTGGTACGTTCAAGCGGCCATCAAAAATTAACAGTTCAACAATTCAGGACCTCTTTACTCAGGCTACGATCAACCTATGTAAGTCTATTTAAAGATTCAATAATTACGAGCCCTCAGCATTTTCATTTCACACCTTGTACTGTTCGGCTTCCCAGCCACGTTTTTTGACCAGGCCGTAACTAGCCATTATTCTGTGTCTTTGTTCGTCTGGTTCTCTATCCATATTTTACATTCCCTCTTTTTACCGGTCTGACATATCAACTACTATGCTCCTGTTTAACCTCAACAATTGTATGTACTCCAGCGCTTTAAACGCTCTCATCAGCACAATAGGCCCGTAACAACCCCGCGCCCCCCCCCCCGGCCCCCGCCGGCCTCCGGCTTCCTACATTCTCAACTTTCATTTTCGGACCCCGCAACCTCAGCCATTAAAATCATGCAGTTCTTCGGAAAGCATTATCTTCTTCTCTAGTCTCAACACTACGTTCTAGCAGGCTAATATCAAGTGTTTGAGAACTATTGCATTCAAGAATAGAATTCTTACCAGAGCCTAGAGCTCTCGTATTCATGCAGTACCTAGTCACGCGTCTTATCTCGCATGTCGGCTACCATTTCTTTCATATGGCTGGTCGTGTAGAACCAGGATTAAACAGAATGGTCCAATGGTAGTGTATATGTCTCTCCACAGACCCATCCGTATTCGTATATGCCGAAATCAACGTGTCCGTAATCGTACAGTTCGCCCATTCTCAGAATCTACGTATCCTTCCTTTCCAGCAAAAAACCTCGAGAAGTGTAGACCCAATCTTCTCTATGGGGCTATAAGTATTTTCGCAGATAAGCTGAAGATGTCACAGTTGGAAGCCCGAAGTTACGCCTTCTACTGTCATCGGCACTGAAATGGCTTATATGATATTAAAGATGCTACCTGTAGCGACTCTAAGCGCCCTTGCTGCCTCCATTGTTAGTACATATTCCCCGTCTCGATGTATAGTGGCTTGCTGATGAGACTTACTTCAAAATTCATAGCCGATCTTTTACCTCGTCTTTACACTGATATACAATCTTTGGTTTCATCCATTGAGAAAATATCCAGGCCCACAGCTATATGCAGCAACTCGCATTCCGTACACTTTCCATCTCTTGCGAGGCTCCATAACCCAACGAACGGAAAGGCTGCATAGGAAGTACGGTCACGTTGTTCGCATTGCTCCTAATGCCGTCTCATACACATGTAGCGAGGCTTGGAACGGTAAGTCTTCGTAAGTTATCTAAGACACTCTGCTTCTGACCAAATGCGACCTTCGAAGATATTTACGGCCTCAAAAAAAGCAACATGCGAGGCAATTTCTCGAAGGACCCAAAGTACTACATCAAGTCAGACAAGGATGTAAGCAATATTGTAAGAACTGCTAGATCCTTGAGTTATTTGCCACAGCAGGACGACTGATCACTTATGTTAGTCTAACGCAGACGATGAAGATCATCGTCGATTACGTCGAGCCCAAGCCCATGCCTTTTCGGAAAAAGCTTTATCTTTGCAAGAGTATTATGTGCAGCGATATGTTGACCTGTTTATTTCTCGCCTGGGTGAAGAAATGAATTCTGCGAAGAACGGTGCTACCAATGCGGCTACATGGTTTAATTACCTGACCACAGATATTATCGGTGAGCTGGCATTTGGCGCGAGCTTCGGTGGACTTGAAAAAAATGAGATGCATCCGTGGCTCGATGATCTTTTTGGAAGTCTCAAAATCCATTCAATTACCCGAGAGATGTCTCACTACCCTAGTTGGATGGCCTATATCACATTAGCAATGATTTTTTCCAAACGGCAGCTGGCGCACTCAAAGAACGCGTTTGGATTCGGTGCAGAACAGGCACAGAAAAGAATGAAGCGCGGAACGGAGCGACCTGACTTTATGTCTTATCTTTTACGACATGTTGATGAGCGGAGGTTAGCTTTCAGAAAATGAAGAAGCCTGGAATTTATTTTTGACGCCTCTGTTATCTAGGCTATCCGACGCTGAAATTGCTGTGTCGTCCATCACCTGGATTATCGCGGGCAGCGAAACTAGTCAGTCATCCTCCTTGATCCACATTGTAAATGAATTATACTAATTGGCAGCAATAGCGGCCACTCTATTGTCCGGCTTGACCTTTCTGCTTCTTAGGAATCCCAGTATATTGTACAAGACCACCTCAATCATCCGAAATGACTTTGCCGATTCGACCAGAATGACTTTCCAAAATCTCCAAAAGCATGAATACATTAATGCAGTCCTTTCCGAAGCCCTTAGATTGTACCCTCCAGCGGCGGATAGCCTCTTTCGTATAGTACCGGTCCAAGGTGGCATCATCGCCGGTGAGTTCGTTCCTCCACAAACGAGCGTCACGGTCAATTTGTTTGCCGCGTTCCGTTCGCCGTTGAACTTCCGACGACCAGATGAGTTCCTCCCTGAGCGGTGGTTGAAGGATTGCCCACCGGAGTTTCGATCAGATAATCGGAGCGTTTTCCAGCCATTTAGTATCGGAGCAAGAAATTGTCTAGGTAAAAAGTGAGTGTTAAACCTCTCCTACCATTCTTCGTGTCGTGCAGGATATGCCCGATTCTTTTTGGTTGTACGATAGAAAATACAGACACTCGTCTTCTAAAGCAGAACCTAACCTCCTTCTTAGTTTGGCATGGGCAGAGATGCGCATGATTTTTGCCAATCTTCTCTGGCATTACAACCTGGAAGAGCTCTTACCGGACAGCATGAATTGGATCGAAAAACAGAAACTATATATGTTGTGGGAAAAACCAGACCTCAACATCCGAATTAGCAAACGACACTAAATGACTCAACGCGGTAGCCACTGGGAAGTGGGACTTTTGCGACAGATATCATATCATGATCTGCTGTTACAACCCGCAAATCGGGTCTCTCCGCTTGTGTTCATGTTAGAGATTTTGAGGCTGTCAACATTCTTTTTGATCTGTCAAGAGGGCATCAGTGCTCGGACTAGTGTCTGATATAACGAGAAAATCCAGAACTCCTGGGTTTCTTCCCTTAGGCACTTCCTCGGTTCAGAAATTATTATTACATGGCCAGATGTCACTTTCCGCAGCCTCGCTCAGGATCATACACTACATGCCACCCCTCTCCGCCCCCACCCCCTTTCCTCTCCACTCTCCCCGCCCCAACCACTTGTTCTCAACGATGTTCTAAAGTACCTCCAAACCCCTACTATTTCCCCAAACGCATCACCGTAGAGATAAGGCCTTTTAAAGAAGTTACCAGTACTGCTATTCTAGATCTGGCTTGGTTTCCTAAGGGTACCAGTCGTGACATCGACTGTCTAAAGAATGACCCTAACGGTAGCAACGTATGCTGTTCTATCATCATCCTAAAAAAGGTCAGGTTCGATGAACTTAGCGCTATATCGAATAGGAATCGGCTAAGCATCGTCGCTAAAAGGATCTGTCGTCTTGAATATTAATCCGGTGGTCTTTTTAGGATCGTTATTCTTGTAGGTAATAATAAGGTAGAATACCCCCTAGCGATATCTCTTAAGTCGGTGCCTAGATACCGTCGGTCTAGGGTTTAGATTCGTTGAACTCCGGGTACTAACTTTTTCGGGAAAGGGCGTGCCCAGCCAATTTCTAAGTTATGAGATCTTTGCTAGCATAAATTAGGATCCCGGGTGTCAAAAGGAATGTCGAAAGAGGCGCAGAAGATGGTATTATGTCTTTCGCGGACAAAGACACAACTAGGGTCGCTGTGCTATCCTGGTATGGCAGGATTAAGGCGCATCTGGCGATGTGGAGTCAAGCTGCAAGCTACATTGGCTACCGATGTAAGGCAAAGAGAAGTTTGAGCGAGTATGACTTGGCCATACCCTTGAACAACATAACAGACATCTGGGTTGAAGATGAACCTTTCTTGTGGCAACATTTATAGTCTTGTGGAATAATTTATACATATTAACAATCCGTATGTTGTTGCTTGGCCCACAAGGATGGACCAAAGATGTCGTTTCGCAGGTTGTCTCCGGCTGTTGAGATAAAGGAGGCGTTATCAACTGCCGTGCTCGTATATAAACGCCCCACCCAAAGAATAAGAATACAGGTGGGTCTCCGACTCCGATCTTCAAAAAGTTAACATTTATAACCTTTTAACGAAACACAGTGATTAACTATAGCGTTGGAGGAAATTGTAGGACCCACCGTGATGTTCGTAGTCGTCAGCGGGTCCGAACAAACACGACTATGAACTGCAGGCAACACAATACAACGTAGTCTAAGATACAGTATGGATGGAATCATCGATGAATTTATGTAATCTGATCCCTTGTCGAAGTTGAATATAGATCAGTACCCACTAGACTAGGTACAGATCCGTATTTTGGTCTGATGATAAAATCAGCCGAAGCGATATGCAAGCTACCCCTATTCTGTAAATACATGATTGTCTGAGCCGCAGAGATTGTTCCAAAGCTTCTGCTTGGTCGCTCGGAACAGAGGTTAAAATTTACTGCCTAGGATTAGCTTCGTCTCGGATACCGATCGACAATCAAAGCATGAGTGTTTCGAGACTAGATTGTTTTCCAGTTCTATTATAGGGGATGTCTGAATTAGATCAAGACTAGTGGGCCCAACATGCGGCCACATAGTATTATTCTTCCGTCCATGTTCTACTCGTGAGTTATTCTCAGCAGTATGTCTTCTCCCTCGGGCCACACGGCCATCAACCTGCCGCCAGGTTGCTCTGTCCATTATTCAATTCCCTAGCTGATACTGTTCACATCTGTAGAAAATTCCTCCGTCGATTTGCCTCCAGGCCTTGTGTGGTTGGATGACCGGAAATGGAAACCTTCGGTCTGTACGTCTCCGGTCGCTGCGGGCCGCCCTACACCCAGAGGCCAGAGCCTCGGAGCCTCGTTTTACCTTGACGTAGCACTTATTCCTACAGTACGTAGGCTCCAACCTTACGCAATTGCTCCCAATTATGGTGGATATTCTTTATCATTTTCACCTTTAGAGATTTAAAATACTCGAGAAATGGACGAGCAAACCGCAGTTACAGCGGTTTCCGACACCGCTGTAGACTATCAACGTGTGGTGAAAAGACATCGCGCCCGCCACACCAAGTCTCGCAATGGTTGCTATCCTTGCAAGACCCGAAGGGTCAAAGTATGATCATTAAGTCATAGTGGTTCCGATTTTTGTTGCGGATGAGATACTGATACCCTAAAGTGTGATGAATTCCAACCCGCCTGCGGCACCTGTTCTTCTAGAGGCGAACCTTGCTCCTACCCCCGCCCACGCAGCCCTTCGAAGAAGCCCCCTAGACCAAGGAGAAAAGAGCTGGCGAATGACAATACATCTTCCTTACCGGAATCTTTCCAGCCCTCGGATAGAGGCCCGTCGCTCGATTCAATTCAGGCGCTGGAAATAAATGTGCCATTACCAGCAATTTTCTCGAGCGGGTCTAACCCTGCCCTTGGGAACCTAGCAATGGACGATCTGAAGCTCCTTCAATTTTTCCATTTACACACTGCGAAACAAATGTCCTTGCACCCGAGGAGAGCCAGGGTTTGGCGGCGGATTATCCCTATCCCACGGGGGTGGGTGAACTCTGCCAGAGTTCAGGTTAGGGCTTTGTCTTAACTATGGGACATAAAAAGTGGGCCCCGCCTGAGTTCAGGTTAATTTCCTCGCCAGGGTTCAGAGGTCAAATGAACTCCGATCGTTCTCAAATTTTTATAAGTTATAATAGACTATGTGAAATATCTCCCATTTGCTTCGGAGCATGCACAGCCTACTAGTTATCGAGAAAATGTCGATTAAAAATTAGAGATGTTTTGTTGGGGTGTACCATTACGGTGTACGATTAGCACCTAAGACGCTACCACAGCACTCTAGACGAATAGAACAACCTCGATAATGCTAGTCAATAATGATTAGGAGGGGTAGCCATTAATTTAGGGGGTTTGAAAGCTTCCTAGCTATTGTCTCACTTTTCTTTTACACTATTTCACCCCAAAGTTAGCATTAGACATTCGTCAAATTTCATGCAATTCACTATTGTACGATATATATCTACACCTTTATTATGCAAACCCAATTTTTTCACCAACCTTCGACAGACCCAGTCTTCGTGTGTAAGACATGCGAGCACGTCGTTAGACCGAGAGAGGTCTTTCGACACTTTCAATCTCCGAACCATCGCTTTCCAATGCCGAAAGCACGCCAAATTGCTAAAGCTGTTCAGACCTCCGAGCGCGCGCAAGAATGCGATGAATGGCAAGCTCCGACCGCGGTAAATGACCCAATTGCTAATTTGCCAGTTTTTTCGGATGGCATTTTATGCGAAAAGGGTCAGTTTTGTCAATTTATCGCTAGGAAAGCTAGCACTATACGTAAGCATTGGCGTGAGCAGCATGGTTGGGTCGCACCGGCTCACTATAGCGGCCGTCGGCGGCAGCAAGGTTTATCGGCGGCCGAGCAGCAAATTCAGCAATTTACCCGCGTCGTAAGATGCCAGCGCGCATTTATCCAGGGGCCAGGATCTCATTATATTCGGGTGCGTACGCTCGGGGCGGAGGCCATTGCCGAGACCGATTCAATGCCCGCGACCGAGGTCGGCGACCGGCTTATTGATGAAATCGAACTAGCTTTCAAAGAGGAAAGTGAGCTACCCCAGCTAATTGAAGCTGGCGAGCGCGATGACGCGAATCCATGGCTCCGTCGTACGCGGTGGGCCGTCTACCTCCGTGGAATCGACCCACAGCACCTTATTGACTGCGTCCAACCACCCGAGGTCGATTCATCCGATCCGACGGAAATGGCGGCAAGCGCTATATGGGATGCAATGGCCGCCGTCGCGAGAATTAGCCAGTTGATTTGTACGAAAACTAGCCATACAATTCGCACCGAGGCCGTACGGACGGAGCGTGACCGACTGCCGCACCAGCCATTACAAGCTTACATGGATGCCGATAATATCGAGAGACATACCATACCGTGGCAGCAAATTTTGATGTTTTTCACTCGTACGCAGGCCTCGCACGAATGGGCCAGTCCAAATTACAAATTCACTAGGCGCCAGCGAGCCGCGTGGAACTCGCTTTGGAAACTGGCTCAGCCGGGCGCATCACCTAGCGTAGGCATTGCTAGGTCAGCTAGCCTGGCCACGGCTAGTTCAACCACGGCTAGTTCAGCCACGGCTAGTTCAGGCGATAATAGCGAGCATTCAGAGAGTGACACCGAGGATCATCCCACGCAGCGAATTGCTAGCGAATCGCTAGCGAATCAGCAAAATAGCACCGATTCTCCGTTCCAGCTTGCTGCTATTGATCTAGCGTGTCTCAATTTTTGTATTGAGCTTCTGAATCATCGAATTAAGGTCGAGGACTATGAGAGCGCGCTGATTTGTGCCACGGCAGTGCTCGGTCGCGGTGAGACAGGCTGGCGTACGGCAGAGAGCTATCCTCCGATTTTATCGAAGCTTATTAAAATTGCACGATTCATGGTAGTCCACAAGGCATTAAAATTGGATTCCACGGCTGAGGCAATGCTATATCAGCTAGCGGAGCATCAAATGGCAGGGGATTGGGATACCGAGAGTCCACTCGATACGCCTGAATTTCAGACATCAGATGATCCATTTTTCAATTTCGAAAATGGCCCAGTTCTGCCACCGACGCAGTCATCGCAATTCATTCAATTTACCCAGGCTCGGCAGACCCAGCGATCATTTCGAGAGTGGGTGGCTGAGATGGTAAGCCAATTCATGGTCCGTGGAACTAATAGTCCAATTCAATGGCTATTAGATCTACGGACGTACGGCTTAAAGATCCATTACAATAGCACCACTACGGGCCACGTCGGCTGGATGAATCAGGACCAGCTACTTTACCAGCAATTCAATTTCTCAATAGGTGACTTCCGTGGGTTCATCCACGGGCTTACAACCTCGGCACGCCAAATCCTTCACAATGAGCTATTATTCGTCGAAAATGGGTCCGTTCCAGCTATTCCATGGCAGGCAATTTACGACGATCCCACGGAGACAGCTCACGGGTGGAATTTTTAAATGACACCCGTACGCCATGGCCCGTGGTCGGTGAGCAATGGCTGATCTCTCGGGTCCGGCAGCACGGCCCCGTACGGCAGCGATTTATCGAGAGTAGTGCCGGTCGGCTACGGATGGCAGCAATTGACGTATACCTTCAACGGGTAGCGCATTTCCGTGAGAAGCTTGCTATTGCTATTCACGTGAGTGGTGGCCAGCCGGCTCGAGCGCCAGAGCTATTAAGCATTCGGCATTGCAATACCGATAGCGGGGGCCGTCGCAATATATTTATTGAGGACGGGCTCGTAACCTTCGTCTCACAATACCACAAGGGGTTTTACGCATCTAATGATACGAAGGTGATTCATCGCTATTTACCCCGGGAAGTAGGCGAGCTTGTGGTCCATTATTTATGGCTAGTATTGCCATTTATACGACGATTGGAAGCGTACGTAGCGAAGGTGCGGAGATCGGACGGCGTGGAAGAGATCAAGAGGTGAGTTTTTTCAATTTCTCAATTTCTCAATTTCTCAATTTCTTAATTTCCAATTTCTTAATTTCCAATTTCTCAATTTCCAATTTCTTCAATTTCTTCATGATTTTTACTAATTTTGGCAAGTAGGCAGCGTCAGGCTTACCTCTGGGGTCCGGATCCTGGCACTAGCCGAGCTTGGTCATCTGAGAGACTCCGTGAGGTCTTAAAACGGGAGACCACCATTGGGCTTAATGGGCAAGCGATCAATTTGAATGCTTACCGAGATATTGCTATCGGCATTAGCCGTCGCTTTATGCGGCCATCTAGCGTATTTCCCAATAATACGCAGCAGGATGCAAGGGCCGATGCTTCACAAGAGGATGACGAAGACGGCATGAATGCTGAGCAATGGATGGGGCATATTGCTGACCTCCAGGCGGCCCATTCATCCCACGTGGCCGGCATGATCTACGGCCGTGGCATCACCGAGCAGCCCGGTACGACGGCCCACCGGCGTGAGATGTTTCGGCTTAGTAGCACCGACTGGCATCGATTTTTAGGCTTTATGTCCACGGATGACGGCGGGGCCGAGAGTGCGTTAGGAATGGCCCAGTTTTCACCATGGCAGAAGGAAGCCGAGATCGGCCGTACGGAGCGTCGCTGGCAATTGACGCAGGCAGCTATAGAGCCCGAGATACAGCGAATGCTAGGAAATAGCGAGCTTCAACTCCGAGGGGTGCAGGCACCGGCGTTAGCAGCGATTCAACAAGGCCAGAGCCCGGTGGTGGCCGTCATGCCCACCGGGGGTGGAAAAAGCTTACTTTTCATGCTACCCGCGTGGATCAGCCCCCGTGGGGTGACGGTGGTGGTCGTGCCATTAATTGCATTACGGGGAGACATGGTATATCGATGCCGGCGGCTCGGCATTTCATGCGTGGAGTGGGAGAGCCGTCGGCCGGCAGACCAGGCATCGATTGTACTCGTGACGCCGGAATCAGCTATTACGGAGGATTTCATGACATTTTTGAACCGCCAGCGGCTATGTCATCGGCTAGATCGCATTGTGATCGATGAATGCCACGTGGTATTAAATGATCAGACCCATTTTAGGCCCGCCATGGCTCAATTAGGTCGATTGCTCGTGGCTCAGGCTCAGATGATATATTTGACTGCCACGCTGCCACCGACGGCCGAAAACCAGCTATTTCAACGGCTACGTACGTCGCGAGAGAAGGTCCATTTATTTCGAGCTCGCACCCATCGCATGAATGTCGCTTACCGGCTATGGCAGCCTACGGTGCCGAACCCAAGCCGATACGCTAATAGCTACGATTGGGTAGAGAACCCCGAGATCGTACGATTTATTAGAGATCGTATTACGCGCGCGCGTGCTCAGACCGGCCGGGTGGTCATTTACGGGCCCACCACCAAGACTGTCGAGAAACTAGCCGAGTTAGTCGAATGTGAGGCATATCACAGCCGTACCATCGATCGCAATGGCGTACTAGCCCGTTTTCAGGCCGATATAACCGGGGTAGTGGCAGCTACTAGCGCGCTAGGCATGGGTGTTGATATACCCAATATTCGCAGTATAATTCACATTAGCTTGCCACGCAGCTTATTGGATTATGCGCAAGAGAGCGGCCGTGCTGGCCGAGACGGGCATCGTAGTGAGGCCATTATTATACAACCCGCTAGGTTTTTACGGCCAAAATGGGACCCGATTCATGAAGACCCCGTGAAAGCACAGGCTGAGCAAGCAAGGCTTGACCGATATATGTCTCGAGATAGCTGCCGACGCGTCATACTAGACGAGTATTTAGATGGCTATCCACGGCAATATTGTGGAGAATCCGATGAGACAGAGCAGCGCTGCGATAGGTGTGACGAGCATTGGCAGGCAAATGAAGAGGTAGGAAGTGAGGTAGGAAGTGAGATAGGAAGTGAGAGAAATGGCCGAGTTTCCAATACATCATTTCAGATGTCCGATACCATGGTTTTAACCCATGTTTTGAACCAGCCAGCCGACAGCCCGGTCGATTCAGCCATGGAGGGTATTCAATATAGCCAGGGGCCACCGGAAGTGATTTCCCAGCGAAGTGAGAGTGAATCGGTCGGATTTCGATCCCAGGTCGGATCGATTAGTCCGATTTATCGTCATAGTATTGAGCCACCAGGTAATAGACCACCCCATGGCTTAATTTCAATTTCAATTTCAATGCCAAGGCAACTGACCAATTCATTGCTAGGATCAATTGCTAATTCATTGCCAGCACCAATGGCCAATTCATTGCCAGCACCAATGGCCCATTCAATACCAGCACCAATTGCCAATTCAATGCCAGCACCAATGGCCCATTCATTGCCAGGATCAATGGCCAATTCAATGCCAGCCCCAATGGCCAATTCAATGCCAGCACCAATGGCCAATTCAATGCCAGCCCCAATGGCCAATTCAATGCCAGCCCCAATGGCCAATTCAATGCCAGCCCCAATGGCCAATTCAATGCCAGCCCCAATGGCCAATTCAATGCCAGCCCCAATGGCCAATTCAATGCCAGCCCCAATGGCCAATTCAATGCCAGCCCCAATGGCCAATTCGACGGCACGGCAGCTGACCCATTCATTACCAACGCGCGTGGCCCGTCCATCGATCCCCACGCATGCAATTAGCCAGTTCCAGCGGTTAGACCGTGAGAGAGAGGTCGTCCGAGAGGTAGCTCAGGCAGGACATCAAGAAATTGCCACCGGGGTCGAATTTTTACAACAACAGGCCCAATTATGGATGGGACGATGCTGGTTTTGTACACAGCGTGGATTGGATGACCAGCATGATTTATACCAGTGCGGGGCCCAGACCCAGCACGGCAATGAATCACCGAAAGGCTGGTGGCTACGGGTACGCCGGCAGATCAAATATGACCCATTCGGTGGTTGTTACGGGTGTGGAATGCCGCAGTCCATTTGCAGTCGATTCGTGAATGCCGGTAGCCAGGGGTATTGTACGTATCGAGGGTTGTTATTATCGGGGCTAGCAGTTATGGTATACGGCGAGGGAAGTGAGGTGATAAAGGAGGCGTGGGCTCGGAGATTAGACGGGCTCGGGGTATCAATCGGCAATGAGAGCGAGCTAGTGCGATATTTAGGGTCACGGCATGATGGTGAGACGGTGAAATTGGTACATGAGTATATATGGGTCCGAAGGATGTGGATAGAGCATGGTGAGAGGATGTAATATAGTGAGAGTATTGAATAGCGTCATTAATTGATTAGGTGCTAGGAATAGGTCATTTGACGTGTAATAGATAGGTGAGGTACAATAGATAGGTGAGGTGTAATAGAGAGATAAGGTGTAATAGGTAGGTGAGGTGTAATAGCGAGGTGAGGTGTAATAGGTAGGTGAGGTGTAATAGCGAGGTGAGGTGTAATAGATAGGTTATTATAGGTAAGGTCGGCGGGGGGTGTCGTATTATAAGGGAGGGTGGTATAGGCATAAAGCATAAGGGTAGGGGGGTGGTATAGCCGAAGAGAGGTGAGGTGGGGGGGTATAATATGGTAGAGGGGGTGGGTATAGGCATGAAGTATAAGGGTGAGGGGGGGTAGTATAGCCAAAGAGAGGTGCGGTGCAATAGATAGGTTATTTTAGGTGAGGTAGGGGGGTGCAGCATTGTAGGGGGGGGGGGTATAGGCATGAATCATAAGGGTGAGGGGGGTAGTATAGCCGAAGAGAGGTGAGGTGTAATAGGTAGGTTGTTATAGGTAAGGTATAGGGGGTAGCATTGTAAGGGGGGTGGTTTAGGCATGAAGCATAAGGGTGAAGGGGGGCGGTTTAGGCATGAAGCATACGGGTGAGGGGGGTAGTATAGCTAAAGAGAGGTGAGGTCAAATAGATAGGATATTATAGGTGAGGTGTAATAGATAGGTTATTATAGGTGAGGTATAGGGGTAGCATTGTAAGGGGGGTGGTATAGGCATAAAGCATAAGGGTGAGGGGGGGCGGTATAGCCGAAGAGATAGGAGGTGAAATAGAGAGGTGAGGTGTAATTGAGAGGTGAGGTGTAATAGGTAGGTGAGGTGTAATAGATAGGTTATTATAGGTGAGGTGGGGGGTATAGCATTGTAAGGCGGGGGGTGGGTTTAGGCATGAAGCGTAAGGGTGAGGGGGGTATAGTTAAAGAGAGGTGAGGTGTAATAGACAGGTTAGTATAGGTGAGGTATAGGGGGTAGCATTGTAAGGGGGGTGGTATAGGCATGAAGCATAAGGGTGAGGGGGTGGTTTAGGCATGAATCATAAGGGTGAGGGGGGGCGGTATAGCCGAAGAGAGGTGAGGTGAAATAGGTAGGTTGTTATAGGTAAGGTATAGGGGGTAGCATTGTAAGGGGGGTGGTTTAGGCATGAAGCATAAGGGTGCGGGGGGTAGTATAGAGAGGTGAGGTGTAATAGACAGGTTAGTATAGGTGAGGTATGGGGGTAGCATTGTAAGGGGGGTGGTATAGGCATGAAGCATAAGGGTGAGGGGGGTGGTTTAGGCATGAAGCATAAGGGTGAGGGGGTATAGACCAATGTTTAGGTAATCCAACTGGCTAGCCAGATATTTCATTTTTTTTAGGATTTTTTAGAAGGTAAAATTTAGATTATAAGGGCTTAGTTAGAAAATATATCATTAAGACATTACACGAAGTTACGATATATATTTTGAAATAGGCATTAGAAAAATTTGAATTATTGACATTTTTAGTAGATATATATATTTAGCATTATTATATCGTATATATCGTATATTTATTATAATAGCGAGTAGGATTCGGCCCGTAGAAGGTTAATATTAGGTTATTTTATGATAGGTGTAATTAGAGTAGGTAGAAATAGCAATAAATTGTGAGGGCCGTAGAAATAGGGTAGGGTACGATAGGTATAATAGGAGTAGGTAGAGAAGCCATGAATTCCGAGGTCCGTTAGAAAGCTAGGGTTAGGGTTATTATATATAGGAAAGGGCCATTTATTCGGACGTAGGTTAGAAAGTATAGGTAGAGAGATAAGATATATTAGCTAGTATTATAGTAATAAAAGGGTGAGGGTTAGTATTAGTGAAAGGGGTAAGGGTTATATTAGTGAGAGCGGTAAGGGTTAGTATTAATAAAAGGGTGAGGGTTATATTAGTGAGAGCGGTAAGGGTTAGTATTAATAAAAGGGTGAGGGTTAGTATTAGTGAAAGGGGTAAGGGTTTTAAATGATATTAGGGGTAGGGTTTTAATAATAAGAGGGTGAAGTTTAATAGATAGGTAGGTGAAGTATAGTGAGAGAGGTGAGGTGTAATAGATAGGTTATTATAGGTAAGTTCGGGGGGCGTAAGGGTGAGGGGGGGGTGGTATAGGCATAAAGCGTAGGGGTGAGGGGGGGGTAGTATAGCCGAAGAGAGGTAAGGTGAAATAGATAGGTTATTATAGGTAAGTTAGGGGGTATAGCATTATAAGGGGGGTGGTTTAGGTATGAAGCATAAGGGTAAGGGGGGTAGTATAGGCATAAAGCATAAGCGTAAGGGGGGTATAGACCAATATATAGGTAATTTAACTAGCGAGTCAGACATTTCATTTTTTTAGGATTTTTGTAAGGTAAAATATAGATTATAAGGGCTTAGTGAGAAAATATGTCATTAAGACATTAGACGAAGTTACGATATATATTTTGAAATAGGCATTAGGAAAATTTGAATTATTGACATTTTTATTAGATATATATATTTAGTATTATTATATCGTGTATAACGTAGGGTTATTAGCATTAGTAATAGGATTTAGCCCGTAAAGGTTGTTTTCGGCCCGTATAAGGTATATATGCCCCCGTACGGATAGAGGGGTAGGGAGCGATTTACTAGGTTTAAAATAAGGTAATAGGGGTTATATAAGATATACCAAAGTATCAGGATAGCATTAGATAGTTATTATAATATAGAGATATCATAGGTAAGGTGTAATAGATAAAGGGGTAGGGTTCGAGGTTTTCGTTTTAAAATTAGCATTATTAGTGAAAACGAAGGCTAGTATTTTATATTATAGGCCATATAATCGGTAGTAGTAGGACGTGGCTTAATATTATTAGAGGTATTGTATATATCGAAGTATAAGTGAAGCGTAGGGGTCAGGGTTTCAATTATTTCAAGGGGTTAGGGATCGATGTTTTCGGTTTATAGAATTAGCATTATTCATAAAAAATAGGGCGATTTTTCACAATAATTTTTATATAATCGGTAGTAGTAATAGCTAGTCGGAGGAGGTTTTATAATATTATTATAGTATATTATAGACACGTAAGCATAGGGTATAGGAAGGGTCAGGGTTTTAATGATTTATAAGGGTTAGGGCTCGATGTTTCCGGGTTATATTATTAGTAGTCGAGAATAGGGCTGTTTATTACGATATTATTAGACGTATAAGGTTTAGTAGCATAATTTTAGTAGATAATATAGGGTCGTATATTTTAAGGATAGGGGTATTATTTAAGGTATTATATAGGAGAGAGGGTATTAGAGATAGACCGACGTATATAGCTAAGGGTAGGACAGCAATAATAGAGTAGTATAAGGGGGTAATTAGTTATAGTAGGGTATATAAGGTAGTGAATAGTTTACGAAGTAGTGGGTAGTATTACGGTAAGTATAAGAAGGTAGGAAAGGGGTAGGATATAAGGGATATATCAAAAAGAGGCGGGTATATTAGTAGGCATTAAGAGAGATAGTATAGTAGAGTAGAGATATTTAGATCGGGAGAGGTATAAGAAGGTCAATAATAGAGAAGTAGTTGTATAGTAAGAAGGGTTTAGGCTCGGGGGGAAGATTCATAGTAGGAGATAGGTTTAGTGAGTATGATCGGTAATATAATAGGTATAATAGTGCTTAGTATTATAGGAATAGTATAGGATATTATCGTAGAAGGGGTAGGGTCGGTAGTAGGAAAGGGGGTAGGTTTTAGTCGTTAAAGGGGTAAGGATAATAGAGGTAATTTCGGACGGGGGTTCGAAGGTATAGGGAGATAGTATAATAGATATAGGAGTAATATTTTAAGGGTAAGGGTTAGTAGGGATAGGAGGGAAGGTTTTAATTATAGAAGAGGTTAGTTTTAGGAAGAAGGAGAGGAGTAAGGGTTTTAATAGTGAGAGGGGTAAGGGTTCGTAGTAGTATAAGGGGTAAGGGTTTTAATTATCAAAGGGGGTAGGGTTTTAGAGGTAAATAGGTTATTTTTTATTATTATTAGAGGGGTAAGGGCTAGAATCGTAAGAGGGGTAAGGGTTATAGTTATTATAGGAGGGGTGAGGGTTTTAATAGTGAGAGGGGTAAGGGTTTTAGTATTATAAAAAGCTTAGGAGGGTAGTATTAAGGGTTTTAGACCATAATTACTTAGGGGCCAATAGACCAGAATTAGGAGATGGACATGCCCGTATATTTAGTTATTAGGGTTTTAGGCTTAGGCTTAGGCTTAGGCTTAGGCTATCCCATGGGGTGAACTGTAATGAGGCTCGTTACAGTTTAGTCAGCATTTTTTTATATAGGGTTAGGGTTTCCCGAGGGGGCAGATTACAGTTAGTTTCAGGGTGCCATTACAGTTACGTTCCCGTGGTTTTTTTCCGTTCAAATTTTTACCAATTCCAATTGAACAGTCAATTGTTTATTATCCCGAGTTACCAGGCAAAGCAACGTTTTGGAGAGGTTGTTACAGGGATTCAAAGTTGGGGAATTATTTTGATGGGGTACGGTCGGCCGCGCCATCACCAATATCATGAAACCCCAACACCCATCACCGCGCGATTCATCACACACGCATTATTGGTTCGATTCGTTTGAAAACCCAGTCGAGGATTTCAGGGGTTCCGATCAGTTCCCAGTTTCAATTTTATCAACATCCGAGCAGTTCCCAGCGTTAGGGTTTCACCAGCATACATTCAGTGGACAATCCGCATTGTGAGATATATATCCATGGTTAGTATGAGTGAACCGGCAGAACCCACCATTGCCGACCGGTATTTTATTTGCAATAAGCAGTGGGGAGTTGCCATTTGTCGCCAGTGCGAGCATGGAGTGAAGCCCAAGGAGATAGTCCGTCATTTGACCAACCCCAAGGGCAAGCACCGCGTCCGCAAAGGTGTTGCAGAACAGGTAGTGGATATTATCCGACATGCCGATGAATGGGATAGCGTCAAGGAAGAGACCAGTTGGTTCCCCACGAGCGTAAACCGTCCCGTTCCGGTATTGCCCATTTACCAAGATGGGTTACAGTGCCAATTTTGCCAGCAGATTTACCGCAGTCGCGACAGTTTGCGAGTGCATTGGTCGAGGGAGCATCGGTTTTCCGCGTACGGCCATGGGGGCAAGCCACGACCATCCGAGGTCGCCGCAGGCAAGCAGAACCAAGAGGAGCGAGCCAAGCGAGTCGTGTGCCAGCGGTTTTTTCCCCGTGGGTTAGGGTCGCATTATATCCACATACGCCATCCCGGTCCCCAGTACGAGCCCGAAGCACCGCCACCCCAGGCCACGCAAGTCGCCGAAGCCGTGGAGCGGTTACGCGAGGTGTTTACACGGAAAATGCAGTTAGAAAGCGAGATCCAGCCCGGCGCCATCGACGAAGCCAATCCATGGTTGGACCGAACGGGATGGGCGGTATATTTACGCGGGCGTAACCCCAGGGAATTACGGATATGCATTGAAAGCCCGACGGAAGATGCGGAGGGTGACGAGGGTACCACACGGGTGATTTGGGATACCATATTACGTGTTGCCAGCAAAAGCCAGAGTATCACCAAACGGACAGGACATTTGTTACGGATCGAAGCCGCCCGTACCGACATAGAGAAGATCCCATCGAAGCCATTGCAGGTATATATGAATACGGACGATGAGTTGGAGCGCCATGTCGACCCATGGCGCCGCATTTTGATGTTTTTCGCCCGCACCCAAGTTCAGCATGATTGGAACAGTCCGGTGTACCGGTTCAGTAAACGGCAACGCAAGGCGTGGGACGCATTATGGCATTCCGCCGAGTGTTATAAGGACCGGGCCGAGCCGATCCCCACCGACGGTACCGACCCGAACCCGGACGTATTACAACCCGTGGAAGCCGATTGTATGGAATTTATGATTGAATTGTTAAACCAGCGCATTCGATCGACCGAGTACGAGTTAGCGTTGGTGTGTGCATTGGCCGTGTTAGGTGTGAGTGACCATGACACCGGTCGACCATGGAAGGATCCCCACAGTTACCCCCAGATTTTGTCCAGCGTAATCAAGGTGTCCCGGTTCGTCGTTGTGCATCAGTCGTTTTTGTTAGACCCGGATGCGCGTGAGTTATTACAGGTTGGGGAGAATAAGTTAGTGGGGGAGTGGGATGACCCCAGTCCAGTCGATTATATATTTTCACATCAACGGGATAGCCGCAGTCCGCCCCAGACCCGAGCCACAACGCCCGAAGTATCCAGTTCGCCCGCATTTGGTAGTTTGCCCAACAGTTCCCCACCACCCGTTGCATTCACCCAGCAGGCACGAGAAGGCACCAAGACATGGCGCGAATGGATTCGTATCATGGTCACCGGGTTTATGGTGCACGGTACCGCCGGTCCGATGGAATGGATGATGGATTTACGCCGATATGGGTTAAAGGTCCATTACAATACCCCGTCCGTCGGGCATATCGGTTGGGGCAACGGGGACGAATTGTCGTACAAAACGATGCGGTTCACCATGGGGGCATTCCGCGGGTTCATTCATGGGTTGACGGCCAGCGCACGACAATTGATGGTCAACCAGATTTTGCGGTGCCCACCCGACCAGATTCCCGTCATCCCATGGGATCGTATAGCCGACGATTTCAACCAACCCAAGGCCGGGTGGAGTTTTTTGCAGGACGAGCGTACGCCGTGGCCCGTCGATGGATCCCGGTGGATGGTGGACCGGGTACGGGAGGAGCATCCATTGCAGCAGTGGTTTATGGAAGCCAGGACCAATCGGTTCAGTATTGATGCGATTCAACGGTTTTTCGGGTTCGTCAATGAGTTCAAGGAGAAGTTAGCCATTGTTTCGCATTTCACCAGTGGGCAGCCCCCGCGTGGCCCCGAGTTATTGAGTATCCGTCACCGCAACAGTGCCGCCGGTGGACACCGCAATGTGTTTATTGAAGATGGATTGGTGGCATTTATCACCCGGTACCACAAGGGGTTTTACGCCAGCGGGGATGCCAAGGTGATTCATCGGTACGTGCCCCGCGAAGTGGGCGAGTTGGTGGTGTGGTATTTATGGTTAGTGTTGCCATTTGTCGAGATGTTGCAGGCATACCATGAAGAGGCATGCCATTTAGACGCCGTTCCCGACACGCATGCCACCAAGATGTGGGGGTGGATGCCGGTAGTGGACGGGAGTGGACGCCGGCGCGGGTAACGGATGTGATGGTCCGGGAAAGTAAGATACGGTTACACCATGGATTGACGTTGGCCGCATACCGGGACATTGCCATTGCCATTAGCCGGCGGTATTTCAGCAATGCCAAACCGTTCCCACACAACGTCCGCGAGGATGGAACCGAGGTTATAGCCGACGACGAGGAGAACGAGGATGCCATGGACGACGAGCAATGGATCCGACATATTGCCGATTTACAAGCCGCGCACACGACCCACGTAGCGGAGATGGTGTATGGACGCATGATGAGCCAGCAGCAGGGGACCACAGCGGGTCGGCAGGCCGGGTTTCGGACGAGCAGCGTGCATTGGCATGATTTTTTAGGGTTTAACATCAAGGATATCCCGAGCCACGTATTGGGTAAGCGGCCACAGCCCCGGTGGAAGGACGAGGGGGTTATAATGCGGGACGAGCGTCAGCATTTGGTGGAGCAGACCAATATGACCGAGGCGTTGCAGCGGATGACCGGACAGCCCACGATACAGTTCCGCGGGGTGCAGGGGGCCGCCATCCGGTCGATTCAAGCGGGCCATTCCCGGGTGGTCGTGGTAATGCCCACGGGCGGTGGGAAAAGTATGTTGTTTATGTTGCCCGCGTGGGTGGCCCAGCGCGGCGGATTGACCGTTGTAGTAGTGCCATTGACGGCATTACGGGCGGATTTGCAACAGCGATGCCAGGCCGCCGGCATTCCATGTGTCGAGTGGGCCAGCCATCGACATCCCGATCATGCGGCCATTGTGTTCGTCACGCCCGAGTCCGTGTTCACGGACGGGTTCCAGTCGTTTTTGAACCGCCAGCGCGAGTTGATGCGGTTGGACCGGATTGTTATCGATGAATGCCATATGATGTTGAGCGAGTCCACGACGTTTCGCCCACGGTTACAGCAATTAGGTCGATTGCATCAGTGTGGCGTGCAGATGGTGTTTTTGACCGCGACATTGCCCCCATGCGAGGAGACCCGGTTGTTCAAGCGAATGCAAGTGGAGCGGGAGGACATCAGTATCCACCGCGAGCGAACCAGCCGTCACCATGTGGCATACCGGGTGTACCGGCCCGTGATTGCATCGGCATTTCGATCCCAGACGCAATGGATCGAGCAGCCCAGTATCCAACAGTTCATTCGTGACCGCGTACGGCGCGCGCGGCCCGGACGAGTGATTGTGTACGGCAGCACCCGGAATATTGTGACGCAGGCGGCCCAGATATTAGGATGTGCCGCATATTACAGCGACCAGGACAGTAAGTTAGGGATATTGGAACAGTTCCGACGTACGGCGAATGGGGTGATTGCAGCCACGAGTGCATTAGGGATGGGCGTGGATATTCCCGATATTCGATGCATCATTCACATCGGGTTTCCCCGGTCGTTGTTGGATTACGCACAAGAAAGTGGCCGTGCCGGACGGGATCAATTCCCCAGTGAAGCCATTATCATCCAGCCGGAAGGGTTTGACGAGGTCCCGGCATGGTTTGACCAGAACACGCCCCGCGAGCAAAGCGGGTTCGAGTTAGTCCGGCAGTACATGGCCAGTGATCATCAGTGTCGTCGAGCGGTGTTGGATGGTTATTTGGATGGGGAGATCGATGGAGATACCCGCGAGCAGTGCGGCGACCACGACCGGCAGTTCGGGTTCGTCGAGCAACGGTGTGATCAATGTGACCCCGATTGGGAGGCGGCCGAGACCGATGATAGGGACAGTGATACCGAGATGGATGATCCCCATACGAGCATCCCGAGCAGCGCGTCGGACGCCGGGGTCCCCATTGAGGCGCAGCATCGGTACCATCAGCAGGAGATGGTGCAGACGGCGATTTCGGAGCGAGTGCGGACGTTGCAAGCGCAGCAGTTATCGGACGAGGAGTTTTTAGCGCAGGAGGCACGGCAGTGGAACCACCGATGTTGGTTATGCGTGCAGGCGCAGCGGGATGATGTCCAGCATGATTTGTGGAGTTGCCCCGCGGGCGAGAGTGCAGAGTGTCGACGATGGGTGCGGGCGATTCGGGATTCGATACAGTATATAGCAGGAGGATTTTATTGTTGTTATTCGTGTGGTATGCCGCAGTCGATTTGTCCCGGTTGGGAGGCCGGGCAGCAATGTGAATACCGGCAGTTTTTGTATCCGATGATGGCGATGTTAATCCATTGGCAATGGGCCGATGGGCGACAGGGAGGGTACGAATGGTGGCGCCAGCGGATGAAGAGTGCCAATATCCGCGTGACGGATTTAGACGCCGTACGAGCATATTTAGCGCAGTCCGTGGACACCAGGCATTCCCGGTTAGCGCATGAGTATGTTTGGTTGCGTCGGATGTATCAAGAGTATGGGTTTTCGTGAGATTGCAAAGATATGGCAGGTATATATATAGGTAGATCGGTTAGGATTGGAGATGTATATTTCAGTACGAGATTTCCCGAGGAGACCAAAGAGATAGAATTTACATATCGTGGTTAGGGTTATCGATATTAGAGTTTCCGATAATATGGAGTTTAGGCGAGAGGGTAGTGATAAATTTAAGGGGTCAGGGTTATAGCGGCGTAAGGGGGTAGGGTTCCATGTTTCCGGGGTATGTTATTAGTATTAAGAATAAGGATATATATATAGATATATAAACGGAGGAGTATAATAAGGTAGGAAGTAAATAGATATTCGATAAATATAAATAGGATAGGAGGTAGAATAGTAGTAGCGAACAGGAGGAGGTTATTAGTTAAATCGAGGGGTAAGGGTTTTAATAGAGAGGGAGAGAGAGGGGGTAGGGATATTGTAGTATAAGGGGTTAGGATTATAACGGGGTAAGAGGGTAGGGTTATATTAAGATGTAGTAAGATATCGGCGTAGGGTAGAGTAGGATAATAAAATAAATATTTGGAAAGGGCAGTAGGGGAAGATATATAAGTGAACAGAGATCGGAGAGAAAGGGATATATATTAGGAGGAGGATTAAATTCGAAGGTATATGGATGGAGATATATATACAAGGGTAATAGGGATAGGACGATATATAAGAATTTCAAATGGGGAAGAAGGTTCAGAGTAGGATAAATAGGTCGGTAGAGTTTAAGATAGTGGAGTAGTGAAATTAGAAGGATAGTAGGTAAGGAGGTTAGATAGATAAGTCGGATAGAGAAAATAAGTAGGAGGTACGGGATATAATAGTAAAATAGTAGGAAAGGGGATTAGTATAGGAAGGAGGGTATTAATTATAATGTAAGAGGATGGTAGTAAGGATTATAGGAAGAATTAAAGTTATAAGGATTTATAGAGGAAGGGATATTATTAGACATAAGGACAGAAGTAAAATGGGATAGGAATAATAAGAGGAAAAGGATATAAAGGTAGTAGTGAAGTAGGTAAAAGAGGGAAGGAATAGTTAAGGGATATGGGTACAGGATATAGTTATAGTAAAGGGGTGAGGGTTTTATTAGCGAGAGGGTAAGGGTTTTATTAGCGAGAGGGTAAGGGTTTTATTAGCGAGAGGGTGAGGGGTTTCGTAGCGAGAGGGTGAAGGGTTTAGTAGTGAGAGGGGAAGGGTTTAGTAGTGAGAGGGGAAGGGATTTAATAGTGAGAGGGGAAGGGATTTAATAGTGAGAGGGTAAGGGTTTTATTAGCGAGAGGGCAAGGGTTATCGCAGCGAGAGGGTGAGGGGTTTAGTAGCGAGAGGGTGAGGGGTTTAGTAGTGAGAGGGGAAGGGATTTAATAGTGAGAAGGGTGAGGGATTTAATAGTGAGAAGGGTGAGGGGTTTAGTAGTGAGAGGGGAAGGGATTTAATAGTGAGAAGGGTGAGGGATTTAATAGTGAGAGGGGTAGGGGTTTAGCATGATTAGAAGGGTTAGGGTTATAGCATGATAAGAGGGGTGAGGGTTTTAGCATGATGAGAGGGGTAAGGGTTTTAGCATGATGAGAGGGGTAAGGGTTTTAGCATGATTAGAAGGGTGAGGGTTATAGCATGATAAGAGGGGGAGGGTTTTAGTAGTAAGGTAATTAAGAGAGGTCAGGGTTTTAGTAGTAATATAGGTAATAGTTAGTAGTAGTGAGAAGTAAGGGTTTTAGGTATAGAAGACGGTAGGAGAGGTGAAAGGGGGGATGGAAGTTTAGGAGAGGAGATGGATGTTTATTTAGGAGAGATGAAGTTAGGTGAATTAGGCGGGGTTAGGGTTAG